>NC_060209.1:193760416-195005833 GCF_021130785.1 Homalodisca vitripennis | reverse complement strand
TTTGGATTCTATTTCCGCATGCAAATACGACAAAACTATACACTTAAAAACCCATATTCTAAATCATTTTTATGAATACTGGTTTAAAATTACATCATAATTATTATCTAGCTAATTGTAATGATATTTAAAATTAAATTTGCAACCAAATATTTATGTCATTATTTAAATCAATATTTATGTGAGTTTGTTTTTATTTATGAACACCAAAACGAAAAGTATGAGCAAACAAGTTCATACAAGGTCATGAGTAAACTTTATCATAATTTTGTGTAAATGACCAAAAGTCACTCAAAAATATTAACTGTAATGAAGAAATTAATAGAATAATAATATAATCAATTGAAGACTCAATAAACGGTCAGTGAAAACGCGCGTGGCTAGCAGATCTGCTGTACCCTGTAACACCAAGCGACGTCAACGTGGCAACACCACTCCCTCTCCTATGCCGAGCGCCAGTCCTATCTTGTAATCAATTCAACTATAGTGACGCGGACAATCTCGGCAGATTCGACTTTAGATCTCATCGATCAATTGTCGAATTCGATTTTTTTTATTCGACAGCCTAGAGACTCGGTTCGACACTTTACTATCCGCCTCTTTAAAATATATAAAACAGTGGTTTTAGGGGCAAACACGATGAAAAAACCCCGAGTTCGCCCATAACGTGGGGAAAAATTTATAACAAAATTTCACTAGATTTATTTTTTGTAATGCGAACCGTCAAAATAATTGAAGACGTGACACTGAAATGAGTCAAAATAAATTTTGGATTTTTCTGTTATCTTTTAAGAAAACTAAAGTTATTACACTTTACGTTTTGAAATATAGAATAGAACAATAATACCAAAGCAAAAATATAAGTTCCACGAAATATATGCAGGGTGAGACAGACCGCGATGTATAGCGGCTGAATCGAGAAACCTACCTTCTTCGTTTAATGGAAACCCCCATTTTTTCGCCCCCAAACATTTCGGTTGCAATAATTTTTAACATCCAAAAAATACCCCAAAATGGCAATTGAGGGAAGAGGGTAGGGGTCAGTTTTGAAAGAGTTTCAAATGAATCAGTCATTATTGAGAAACACCTCATGTCCATTCTTTACCAATAATGAGTTAGGCATGCCAAAATGTAGTTGAAGGCAAGGCGAATCCAGTACTAAGTAAACACCACGTCTCCACTAAGTAACCATAGTGATAGCAGATGTTAAAATATTCATTCTTTTAAAAAATACCTCATCTTCCGGAGATGTGTTATTTTTCAAATGACTTACAATTTGTAGCTGGTGGCAGCACTGTTCTTGCTAATATTATTCTAGCCTAGAACAGCTGTAAAATAATTACACTATGTTAATTTTTGTCTTTGTATTTGTCATGGTTCATATCTAAGTAAAAATGACTTCTGATGAAAGTGATATTAATGATTCTACAAGTTTAAAACGTTAAAGAGAGCGAAAGCAAGTTGAGTACAATTGTGAAAGAATAAAAAAGTCTCGAGTGAAGAATGAGGAGTATGAAAAACTGAAAAGGAAATGTAGTGAGACCAAAAGAACATGGATTCGATTGCAGGTAACTTAACCTAGAAACTTCCTCTAGCCTAACACTTTCATTATTTGTACATTTTTATTTATTTTGATTTTACATGTTTTAGTTGTCAAGTTGTAGGTAACATAACCTTGAAACATAGTGTAGCCCAGCGTTTCCCAAACGGTGGGTCGCGGCGTGACTGTCAGTTGCTGAGTAGCGTAGTGTAGTGACCGTGCACAATCTGGCAACGGCGCGCCGCGGCTGTGCCGCCAGTCCGACCGTTTTTCTCCCACCAGGCTTCGCTCGCACGCTCTCACTCGCACAGTCTCGCTCCATTAGTCAGTCTGGCTCTGGTATTTGCCCGAGTAAAGGGCCCCATACACCTGCGAGTCTGGCTCGCGAGCCTGGCTCGACTCGCCTAGAAATGGACCAAATCCGTCAGTGTATGGACAATAAAGAGCCGAGCCGAGTCAAATTCCGGCGAGCCGAGCCGGATCCGCCACTGCTTGCCGTGCGGCTCGGCTCGTGTATCAGTTCGCCAGTGTATGGCGCATTACGGATCGGACTCGTGCCCCAACCACCGAAAAATCTGTTCATTCCGTTTTCACTACTGTACGCCAAACGTTACGCACCACTCGTTCCGCAAAGGTTAAGGTGTTTTGTTTGTTTTGAGTGAACATGGCTGACTCCAAGTTATTTATGAGCCCTGATTTTTTAACAACATTCATTGAAGAGTATCGAAATTTGCCGTGTTTGTGGAAGGTACGAAGTGCGGGGTATTCCAACAAGTTTAAACGGGATACTGCCTGGGAACATCTCCTCCAAATTACGAAAAAAAAATTCCGAATGCAGACACTAACTTTGTAAAAAGGAAAGTTGATAACCTTAGGGCAGCATTCAGGAAGGAAATTAGGAAGGTTCGTGACAGCACGAGAAGCGGAGCTTCCGCAGATGATACGTACACCCCAACTCTGTGGTATTTCGAGCTCATGAAGTTCACCGCAGAGCAGGAGCAGCTTCGAAAGACCAAGAGCAATTTGGACGAGGACGAAGAAAATATTATTGAAGAGGAAGGCAGTATTGTTGAGGTAAGTTTGTAATAACTGTTTAAAACATTATGACAAGTTTATTAATACAGATATTAATACATATTAATGTTATTAACGACTTATAATAAAAAAAATAACTAATTTCAACAGTTAGTGCATGTGTGTATCTTTAAAAGTTTAATTTTTTGTCTCCATTCTGTCTTGAAAGGGAACCTTTCCTGGCCCATTGAAATATTTCACATATTCATCTCGACTTTCACAAGCTTCCTTTGCAGCTGTTGTTGTGTAGGATCTGCGAAGCGTGTGAAAACACCTTTCAGGTTGATCATTTCTCCAGTCACCTGCAATGACACTGGCGCTTTCTATATCTTCCTTGTCTAGCATTGAACTAGGTGTATACTCCGCTCTGTTGTTTGCCCGGAGAAAAATTATGTAGAACCACGCAAGCTAGCACAATATCATCTACTTTTGAAGGGTGAAGATTGATAGTTGTATGAAGAATGCGAAATCTAGAAGCTAACACACCAAACGCGTTTTCCACACACCTTCTCGCTCGTGATAGCCTGTAGTTAAAAATTCTTCTTTCATACGTTAATTTTTCTCGAGGGAAAGGTTTTACAGTATTCTCCTTTCAAAGTGTTGTAGATAGCCTTACAGGTCTCAGGTATTATTCTATCTAATGCTTGTGGTGATATGATTGTAGTAAACTTCAAGTCTTCAAACGGACCGTCCGGTAGCCAGAAAACGGAGAGTAGCAGTGAGGCGTTCCTCTGGTGATATAGCGTTTCGCAGTATAGTGTCTTTTTTGTTATAAGCGATTTAACCTTGTCCAATAACATGTTAAAACTTTCAGCTGACATCCTTAAATAGTTCTGATAGTCTTGGCGACTATCATTCCTAATGAAAGTCAATAAATTCATGTGACGAAATCTCTTTCTATTTAGTAACCAATTCTTTGACCACATTACCCTTTTCTTCCGTTTCTTCTTAAATACACCTAGCTCATCTAACACTATGACCGCAGCTGCAACCTTCTTCGAAAAACTCATGTTTGCAACTGGGCGAACAAGATACGTAGGTGTATGGTGAATAATCAGCGGTGTATGGGGCCCTTAAGAACAGGACGTCAGTGGCGTGATACTCATCTAGCTTTGTTTTTTGTTTTTTTTTAAGTAGTGACTGTTACATCTATTTACGATGGAGAATTGGCTGAAAACTGGATTTTGTGTTAAGAGAAAACTGGAATCTACTGATGAAGGTGAGCTTAATCGTCCGTCTACTAGCAATACGTTATAGTGCCTCGAGTATTTTCAAATGTTAAGAAAGGGGAAAAAATGTTTCCAAAATATTGTCCTGAATACCTTCAATATGGATTTACGTTCATAGGTACGGAAGAAGAACCTTTACCGCAATGCGTACTTTGTTTCGAAACCTTGGCTAACGAAAGTATGAAGCCTTCAAAACTTCAGAGGCACATTTCAACAAAACATCCAGAATGCTTGAATAAACCTTTGATGTTTTTTCAAAGTAAGAAAAAAGATCTTATTTCGACTCGGTCAAATATGGAGAATGTGTCATCTGGGCAAGGCAATAAAAAAATTACTATGGCCTCTTACCAGCTGTCTTTGCTAATAGCAAAAAATAGCGCTCCGCACACAGCAGGCGAGAACCTTATTTTGCCCGGAGCAATAATTTCGTCACTTCTGCTTGATGAAAAATCAGGTCAACAGATAGGTCAAATACCCCTATCCAACACTACAGTGAAACGTAGAATCGAGGAAATGTCTGCTAACGTAAAGGAGATTTTAATATCTGCTGTGAAAGAAAGTGACTTTTATTCTTTACAATTAGACGAAAGTACAGATATTGCTGACAATGCTAATTTGTTATGTTTTGTAAGGTTTAATCTCAATGGATCAGTTGAAGAAGACCTTTTATTTTGCCACTCACTAAAGACCAGTACAACTGGCCAAGACATTTTCAACTCCTTGGATAGTTTTATTCGCGAACATGGAATTAATTGGTGGAAATGTGTCGGGCTTACAACAGACGGAGCTCGTGCTATGTCGGGAAAATATACGGGCCTAGTAGGTAAAGTCAAGGAAGTAGCTCCGTTAGTTGAATGGACCCACTGCAGCATCCATAGGGAGGCTTTGGCGGTTAAGGGAATGAACCCAGACCTCAAAAGCACTCTTGATGACGCCGTAAAAATTGTGAACGTAATAAAAGCACAATCAAAAAACTCTCGGATGTTCGCTGTAATGTGTGATGAAATGGGAAGCGACCATAAGCAGTTACTTCTACATTGTGAAGTGCGTTGGTTGTCACGGGGAAAGGTGCTTTCCAGATTGTTCGAACTTCGAGACGAAGTTAGATTGTTTTTGGTTCAAATTGAACACGATGGCAAAGAAAAGGCCAAACATGTTCTTTGCGATTGCCTCAATGATGAGACCTGGCTGATAAAACTGTCATACCTAGCTGACATTTTTAGCTCTCTAAACATCCTTAATCTTACATTACAAGGAGAAGATGTACATCGATTCTTTGTTCAAGATAAAGTGGATGCTACTATTAAGAAAATTGATAGATGGCATAAAAAGGTACAAGCAAATAAATTTGATGCATTCCCATTGATGAACGAATTTGTGGATTTCCATGAGCTGACAGTCGATTCAGTAACCTCAGAAATTATAATTGAACACTTACAAGGCTTGTCATCCGAACTGAGGCGATACTTTCCACCAATAGCAGCTACTAATAAGTGGATACAAAATCCATTCGACGAGGATAATTTAAAGAACGTCAACTTAGCAGCATTTGAGGTATGTACACATTTTTACATGAACTTTTTGCTTAAATTTTATTTTTATTCAGAATTTTTAAATGCCTATTATAATTTTTTTTATTGTAATTAAGTATCACACTATATCAATTTTTTTCTGAATTTTCAATGGTAGCTATTTTTGTTCTTGTGGGAAAAAGTTAACTCTTTCAGAAATAGGTGACAACTGGTTGACCTACAAGCTTCAGTTTTTAAGCGTTGCAAAATTACCTTCTATTAAAAAATATATTTTTTCTTCTTTCAGGAAGATGCTTTAATTGAGTTGTCCTGTGATTCCACCATGAAAACCATGTTCAAGAAGAAAGGTTTAACCTCATTTTGGCTGAATGCTAAGCAAAGCTATCTAGTTTTGTATGAAAAGGCAATGAGATTCCTAATGGTATTTTCGACAACATATCTTTGTAAGCGTGCCTTTTCAACCTTGGTTCACATCAAGAATAAGTATAGAAACGGACTGGTGGACGTTGAAAGTGATTTACGCCTCAAAATATCTAATTTTAATCCTGATATTGAATTACTCGTTCAGTCAAAACAATGCCAGAAGTCACGCTAGTATTATAGAAAAATTATTTGTAATCTTGAATAATCAATAAAACTCTTTCTATGTTTTCAATACTAAGCTGTGTACATATTTTATTTACATTTTTTCTATACACGTATATAAATATAAATCATGTGCATTTTATATTAATGCTATATATACATAATATACATATGTATATATAAAATCACGAGTGAGGGATGGGTCGCGAATGTGAAAAAAAATTTGGAAGTGGGTCGCCAAACACAAAAGGTTGGGAACCACTGGTGTAGCCTATCATTTTAATTTTTGTCAGTTTTAGTTTATTTAGGTCTAATTTGGTTTGGTTTTAGATGCAGATGGAAATATATCCCGGAAAACATTACAGAGGACAAAGCAGCTGAAACATATGCTAAGTTCATGGTGAATCAACTAGTCAACCAAAGTCACATTCCTTTGTATATGCTTTGTCTACATCTAGTGGAAGAATACAGGTTTGTAAACTTGCATTTCTTTCTGTCCATGGCATATCTTCTGAACGTGGCAAGAGGCTATGTAAATTACTATCCCAAAGCAAGTCACCAAAAGACTTGAGAGGAAAAAATACTCCAGGGAATACTAAACCAGGTAATATTATAAAGGCTATTGACGACCACATAGCCTCTTTTCCCCAGAAAGAAGCTCATCATTATACCAGTAGATCTTACAAATATTTAACTCAAACTTGAATGTAAAAATTATGTGGCAACTTTTTAAGGAAAAACATCCAGAACTGAGCGTTGACTACAAGTTCTATTTGAAACTCTTTCATGAGCATTTTGATCTGACTTTTGGGAGGCCTCAGATCGATTCTTGTTGTAAATGTGAGGAGTTATCCGTCATAATAAAAAGTCCCTCTTTAAATGATGCGGCTAAAAGAGTCTACGTTGCTGAGCTCCTTGTACATAAAAGGAGATCAAAGAAGTTTTTTAAGGCAATTGAAAATATTAGAGAAAAGTGTTTAAAGGACAACAAAATAGCTGAGATCTGCATGGACTTTATGCAAAACCTTCAGCTTCCGGAAATTCCGGTTCAAGAAATATTTTTACTTGCGGCAGTTGACAGTGAATGTTTTAATATTCATAATATTAAAAGCAATCAAGCCAAATTTTATGTGTATAAATGGGGGGTGTCTAAAAAAGGGCCTAATGAAATTTGCTCATTTTTAGTTGATTACATCAACGAAGTTCTTGATGCTGGTGTTAGGCATCTTCATGTTTTTTCCGATGGTGCAGGAGGACAGAACAAAAACAACGTGGTTGTAAGGCTGTTTCTTGCCATAATAGAAAATGGACGATTTGACAGTATTCATCACTATTTTCCATTACGAGGTCATTCGTACCTTCCCTGTGACCGAGACTTCAGTGTCATCAAAAGAAAAATTTAAAAAAACAGACAGGATTTATACAATGAAGCAATATGCTGAGCTAATGTTGCATTCAACGGTGATTCAAGACAAATTCTTAGTGGAAATTGTAGAAAGTGAAAAAGTAAAGGACTTCAAATCTTGGTGGCCCCAATTTTATAAAAAGAATGTTATATCAACTGAGACTCAAGCTAGAAAACATTCCAAGGGAGAATAAAACAAAATTCAGCATCTCAACTTTTATGGAGTTTAATTACTCTAAGGAACATGTGGGACAAGTCTAAGCAAAGCATTTTATTGATGGACTCAACGAACACACTTTCGACTTAAAAAACAGGGAGCTGGTACACCACAACTTCCAACAATGAGTACCTATCCGCAAAAATGTGTGCCTATAAACATTAACAAAATCAATGATCTAAAACAACTCGAAAGCTATATTCCTACAGACATTATTGGCGAATTTTATTCGAAGATTTATGAATGGCCAACTATTGATAAGGATGAAACTGAATTGTTGTAAGAAACAATGTTAAAAAATGTATATACATCATATAAATAAATAATATGGTTTTCATTCAAAATTTGTGTTCTTTAAAGTGTTATTTCATGCCTGTTGACACAAATTTACATAAGAAATTTGAGAAACAACCCAACTCCAAAAACTGCTTTATTTTTTTTACATCAAAATAAAAAAATAAGTAATGAATGACAATAGAAATAGCTTATCACACCTTTGTATAAACACATGAAAAATATGATGTGTAAGCATTATTAAATGATGAAACAGTAAGGTTTTTTTTTAATTTCCCGAAAATTTACTTTCACGGATATGAGGTGTTTCTCAAATGACCGATTCAAATGTAAAGGTAGTTCGAGTCATATCTTATTTTAAAGGTCTCAATTTTAGAGGTCTGTGTGTTAAATTCACAGATTATTTTGAAAAAAAAAAAGAAACTGATGGTCTAAAATGTCAAAGATTTAAACCGCATTTACACCGGAGTTGGCAACCAATGATTGCAGACTTTTATCGGCAGTTTTTAGTAGAACGCCTTAAAACAACTGCAACTCGCATTGCCAACTGTAGTTGAAGACCGATTTTACGAGTTGGCAACCAAAATTTGGTTTTCCGACTGAAGTCGGTAAAGATCAAAGGCGTTTGCTAACCTCGGTCGGCAATACGAGTTGCAGTGCCAAATTGAGCGGCGACTTGAGTCTGCAACTAACCCCGCTACCCCTCCCACCTATCGGCTCCACGTGGTCGATAGGTATTTAACATTTACTCACCTGTATGTTATCCTTCAGGAAACATATCAAAGCATCACAAACATCTGGCACAAAGAGAGATATCGCACTTTTTGAAACTTTAAACAAATAACTGATGCTTGTATAAGAGTCGCCAGTTGCCAAAAATCGCAAAGTTATAGCTAACCTTTCACGCACTGGAATTGCTTTCCTGTAGTTATCCTGTAGTATCCTTTTTGCTAATTATGTGTCCAATACCAACAATTAAACATTCAAAATCGTTGCCCGACATTCTTAAAAAGTTTTTTATACTGCCTTCGCATCTCAATTCTCCCGTCAAAGGATCTGTATCTTCTCCGTCTTCTCAATTTACCTAGAACAACACACGCTGCCGCAGCAAGTACAACAACCTCTTCCGCACTCGACATTCTATATACTGTCTAATTTTTTGGTTGCAAGTTGCAGTACAAATTAAACAAACTGTGTTCATGGTTGCAGATACAAATTGCAAACTTCTATCGGCAACTAGCGTCGGCAATCGGAGTTGGCAATTTTTTGTTGCCAATTCCGGTGAAAACGCGGCTTTACAGTTTCACAGTTTTATTTATTGTTACCTCAAACCCAAACTTTTATCCAAGGTTACCAAAGAGGTACTCTTTCTATAAATATGTTATGATTGTCACATTTCAACACAATTAATTTTTTTATACTCATAATTCAAAATTAGGAAACTTGTAAAACTTAAAATAGCAAGGCATGACTTCCATTACATCTATAGCTCTCTTAAAAATTGAAATTTGTGTATTTAAAGTTTGGCTTTATCTTGGATGGTTGAGAAATGGTGCCAAAATGCTAATTTTTATGTTTTGTTGCATTTAGTAGCCGTTGTATTCTCCTACCTTTGTCCCCTCAGGGTATTAAAAAAGTGTTTACCACATGTTTTAAAACACTTTCCATGTAATGAGGTACTGTATACTAAAATTATGAATTTGTACGATTTATCTATTAGTAACGTGTGATGGATTTGTTTCATAATAAACCAAATAGCAATGTCAGGTATGTTTTTTAAAACTTGTTTTAATTGATCTAAACACCTATTTGTACATTCATTTATTTTCTTCTGGTATGGAAAAGCTTATCTCCAACAAACTACTTAACAAGTATGGGAGAACTGATAAGAGATGATAAACATGTTTTATCAGATCTGATTTCTTTTAGTTAGTCAGTTTTGTGCGATGTCCTAAAGACGTGTATTGTTGTCTGTCAAATATGCCATTCACTAATGGGGAAACTTTCTTGATGTTGATGGTGTTAGGTGAATGTTTACAGATCTATACAGCTGCTGCTCTGTATGCTCAACGTTACCCGAACTGTGAACATCATTAGTGACACTGAAAATGTACAACCAGATCACTACAAAGAGAAACAGCTCACTAGGCCTGTAAAGGATGATAAGGCACCATATGTTTTGGCTGCAGATCAGCTCAATCCATGTGACTCATCTAGAATTTGGCAGGAATTAGCCAACAACCAGTAATCAGGATCCTTAAGGACCGTAAAATACACCCACACCTGATTTTACTATATCAAAAACTGCATAGAGTTGACTACCTTCTAAGAATGAACTTTTGTGTGTGGGCCCATGATAAAATATCTTTTGCAAGGTGTTATGGTGCAACAAAGCAACTTTCCGGAGCAATGGAGAGGTGAATCGTCACAACATGAGATTAGGATCTTTTGAAAATCCTCACGGAATATGAGAGATAGACAATCAAAGGTAGTGGACCCTCTATACTTGGGGCAGTATTATTGGTACCGTAACGAAATTGTTGGCTTGTTTTTTTTTTCAAAGGACACTTGGATGGAAATATGTATAACTTCCTCATCTAACACTTGTCTAATTTATTGTTGAATATTCCTGAACAAACTATCCAAGAAATGGGGTTTATACACCATGGGGCGCCAACTCACTAATCTGAAGCATTGCGAAAAACTCTAGATGAGGAATATTCTCAAGAATGGTTTGGGAGAGGTGGGCCAGTCAATTACCAACCCAGATCCTCGCATTCAAGGCATCGAGGCCTATGACTCAAGATGACATGATGCAACAATTGAGAGCTGCTGTTCAATCAATAAACAGAGGAAAGGTCTTAAGGGTTGTAGAAAACTACAGGTCCAATGTAGAACTCTGTTTGGAAAACAACAGATTTCAGTTTGAACATCTGTAAATAAGGTTAGTTGAATGACATAACATTGTTGGACCGAAATAGTTAAAACCAAGACAATTGAATCGGTATTTGTTAAAAGGGCATCAGTCACTTTTTTTCACAATTCCACTTTTTGGTGGATTTGGATTCTTTATTTCTAGATCTACATTCTGTGTTAATAGGGCATCAGTCAGTCAAGTAATAAGCCCACAGCACAAGGTTGAATATTTTGTAATTTGTTAAAAAGGCATCAGTCTATGACTCATGCCCTTTTAACTAAAAATATTGGCTGTACTTTTGTTTAGCTGCAGCTGTTAACATGGAAACAGCTGTCTAGCAGCTTGAATATTGTGAGCAGGTTTTAAGGTTATAGTTTTTAGATTCTTTGATTAATTCAACAGAGTAAACGAGTAGAAAAATATGATAGATAATATGGAAAGTGTTAATCATGATGTTTCTCGTAAAAGGAAGTTTACAGATCCTAGTGAGTAAAAAAGGAATCAAATAAGGAAAGCCATTATCAAAGGGGAGAAATATGTGAACCATAAAAGCAATGAAACTCCAGCTAAGAAGCCTTCATTTACTTGTGGGTAAGTAATAATTTAAATGAGGTTATCAACATAAACTTATAAACTTTGTTTACCAATATAATTGGTGTGTGTCTTTTTAAATAACATATAATAAAATCCTCAGAGCTACATCAAGTTACAAGTCTGAGCCCTAAGTAGGCTATTACTGGAATAATTTGTGTACAGTAGCCTAAAACTCTCTTTTTGTTACAGATGCAAGAGAAATTGCTTGGGAGAGTTTCCAGAGGACAACGTGACTGAGATTTTTGCTAGGTTTCACGACCTCGGTACGAAAAATGAACAAGACATGTTACTATATGGACTTATTGATGTGGAGGAAGTGGCAATACGTAGACCAAGAAATGAAAATCCAAGAATAAACAGTGCTAGTTTCAAATATCACCTTTTGATTGGAACTTCAAGACATATAGTATGTTTGAATGCTTTTGTCAATGCTTTTGGTGTTACAACTAAAAGAGTCTGGCGAATCAGAGAACTCAAGAAGGCCTGCAAAACTCCCGAAGATAAAAGAGGAAAGGCAGTGTCTTTTTCCGTGTCCGATGAAATGAAAAGCTTGGTTAGAGAACATATTAGTTTATTTCCTGTGAAGGAATCCCACTATTTGGGAGAAACCAAATTTATTGGGAGGAATTAAATTTAAAAATAATGTATAAGTTGTTTTGTGAGAAGTAGCCTGAAAAGAAGGTGAGTTATAGTTTTTTACTACAAGTTTTTTAAAGATAATTTTAATCTCAGATTTGGTCGGCCTCAAGTCGACACATGTTGCACATGTGAAGAGCTTAAGCTAAAAATTAAATCTCCGCACTTGAATGAAGCTGCAAAACGGAGTGCTGTGGCCGAGCTTCTTGTACATAAGCGACGAAGCCAAAAGTGTTATTCTGCGCTAAAGTATGAGGCCTCAGAAGATGCTAAGGAAGAAAACAATATTCTTTCAATTGCATGTGATTACATGCAAAACATTTCCTTCCCAAAGGTGCCTGTGCAGGAACTGTTTTATTTGCGCCAACTTACAGTGAATGTGTTTTGTATAACAGACTTAAAAAGTAGAAACAGCAACATCTACCTCTATCATGAAGGAGAAGGTCACAAGGGGCCTAACGAAGTTTGCTCCTTTTTGGATGACTACCTTAAACATGTTCCGGAAAGTGTGACAGAGCTCCGTATTTTTTCGGACAATTGCGCTGGTCAAAATAAGAACCAGATATTTACTAGGTTTTTCTTATTTTTAACTGACAGTAAAAGGTTCTTAAAAATTCAGCACTTTTATCCTGTCAGAGGTCACAGTTTCCTTCCTTGTGACAGAGAGTTCGGCTTAATCAAAAGGATGCTTCATAAGCATGACAGAATATTCAGTATGTATGAAATCATTGAGGTAATAATAAAAAGTGCCAAACCTGGAAAGTTTCTTGTGAAGGAGGTGAGAGCTTCAGAGATTTCTAACTTCAAATCTAGGTGGATAAAGTATTACAAAAATACTCCAGTTTCAGAGGAAACAAAAAAGAAACCAAGCAAAGAAAAAGTCAAATTTGGGATCAGTAAGCTGTTTCACTTTGTATTTGAATCTACTTTAAAAGGCTACATAAAGGCATACACCACCATTAATGGTCTCCATTGCCACACCTTTTTCATGTCTTTAACAAACATAGCGATTACTGGTCCCAGCAAACTTGCTTACCCAGAGGCTAAAGTGCCTATAAAAAAATCAAAACTCCAGGATTTAAGAAAAGTCATACCTCATGAGAACAGACAATTTTATAATGATATTTTACAATGGCCTGTAATGGAAAATATTCATATGCAAGAAGAAGATGAGTGATAAGTATCAACAAAAACCTACAATAGGGCACAAATTTAGTTTCTTTTCTATGATAAGGAGTTTACAAAAATTGTTTAAGTAACATAATTTAAGCTTAGGCCTATACCAATAATTCTGTACTCATTGTATCTTTAAAAATAAATGTTTTTTTATAAATTATGAGTGTTAACACTATTTTTTTCATGTGAGATATTGAAAATTTGTTAAAAGGGCATAAGTCACACATTTTTAAAAATTCATAAAAATTTGAAATTTTGATAAAAATTTGAAATCTTTATATTGGGATGTTAAAAATAAGGCAGAAAATGCAATACATATTTATTTAGGAATTTTACATTTGCTATATAATATTTAATCGGTTTTATCAAGTTTTCAGAAAGTTTACTTTTCATGACTGATGCCCTTTTAACAAATACCGATTCAATTGTAGAGATAATAATTACTTAAATTATAGCACCTAACAGAGAACGTTTTGATAAAGGTAAACAATGTATTCACTAAGAACCTACGGGAAATACCGGAGTTCAAATCTCAACAAAAGTCTTAAAAATTAGTATTTTTGGTACCATTTCTCAGCTATCTACGATAAAGCCGACTTTAAATACAAAAATTTTAGTTTTTAAGAGGGGTATTGTTAGGTGTAATGAAAGTCATACCTTGCATTTGAATTGCTCAAGTTTTATGAATTTGAAATACCTTAAATTTGAACTACGAGTATTTAAAACAATTGGAAATGTGCTGAAAAGTGACAATTATAACATATTTTTAGAAATAGTACTTCTTTGATAACCTTGGATACAAATTTGGATTTGGTAAAATATTTAACCAGGTAACAGTAAGTTAAACAGTGAAACCTAACTGAAAATAAACTTTGACATTTTGGACCACTCTGTTTATAAGAAACGAAATAAAATAAAACTTTTCAAAATGATTAGTATATATAGACATTTAAACGAAGAAGAGTTTAACATACTTTTAGATTTGAAAATCTTTTAAAAATTACCCCTCCTCCAAAATTGCCGTTTTGGGGTATTTTTGAGTGTTAACAATTATTGTTCTGAATTTTTTGGGATCGAAACATGAGGGCTTTAGTTAAAACAAAGAAAGTAGGTTTCTTAGTTCTATAAATAAATTTGCTTTATTCAAACCAACTGAAAGGGTTTTGCAATTTGGGGTTAGAAAAGCGATTTATATGAATATAAATCTATTTATTTCACATTTACATTGTCAGTTTATATAGCATGAGTTTATTATATAAAAGGTAATACAAATCTAATCTTAAACATACCATGCGTTCTGCTATAACAACATCTGTGTTGATGGCTTGAGTTATTATTTAGGTTAAATTTGCCATTATTAAGAATAAAAGTTAGTGAAAGTTAGATTACAAAACAAAACTCAAATTAATTAACAGAGAATAAGACATTAAAAGATGATTAAGTATGTACTGTGTTCACAACTGTTAAACACATTTATGATTAAATAGAAGTTAAATTAAAATAAATAAATTATTGTTTAAGTATTTAATTATAAAGATAGCCTACTTTTCCTTTCTAAAAGTCATTTTGGCACAATATTAAAAACTTAAAACTAAACGATATCAATATTTTATTAGTCTCCTTATGTTTTAATTAGTTCTAAAGAATAAAATATTATTAAATGTATAAGAAAGACATGGTTTAATACCTTAATGGTAAGGTTCTCATAACTTAATGTGATAATAAAATCTATTTGTAAAAAAGGAACTACATCAAAATAATACACAGTTATCGGACTTGACTAGTTGGAGTTTATATCTTACAAGTCTTAGACAAAACAATTAACAGCAATAGATTTATTCAATTGTAGATTTTCTTATCTACAAAATGGTAAATTAAGGGCCAACCATAATTTACATCATGTCTTTGACAATTTTCAGACTTTCCCTCCTGTTACGATCTTACTCTCATAGTTCAACAACAATATTCTTTAAATACAGTATAATCTGAACAAATGAATAAATCTATTGCATACAACACTACAATATTTTGAATTGATCTATTTCGTTTATACTGTCAACACTCGTAAAACATCGGTTTTCTCCCTTTTGTAAATAATTTCTATCACACTTTTATGGAAAACATTACAAACAAAATTATATTAAAGTGCAGAACACAACTAAAAATGTAATACCAAAACTTCGGGTGGTAAAATAATGTAAGATCGGGTGGGCCCCTCACCCCCCTCCCCCGCAATAAATCACCCAACATCTCCATTACTAGTGGAGAAGCTATTGTTTATTATAAATAGCGCTATTGCAAACTGATTTTGTCAGGAGATACAGACATTCCAAGCCAAGATGTCAGAAGTTTTTAACTGGGTTACTTAGGTTTATTTGAGCCAAAGTTGAGGTAAGAAATAATATTTTGGGGATGGTACTTCTAGTGCCATAAATTTTAATAGAGTTTTAGTCTTCAAAAGAGATAGTTAAGGGTCGTCTTGAGGATTGAGACCAGATGAAAGCTGTAGAGAGTGTTTCCGATAGAGTGGGATCCTAACCTTGGCCTCCCTTCTAATTTTTTATTCGATGATGTTTGTTTTTCAAAATAAAAATCTGTTTCTAAATTTAAATCATGATCATAACAGACGGCACAGAAATTACAAATTTAGAAAGATTCAGACTCAACCTTTTTAAAAATTCCATTTTTTTATTTTTGTCCTAAACTTTACAGTTCACTTCCAAATCTAACCTGGAACAAAACACATGTGAACAGTTTTAAAAAGGATCCAAGGACTTATTTGATCTTCCTAGTCTCCATGAGGCTCTAGTGATACCCATGTCTTGATGAGTAGTGACGATAGTGTTTGGTGTTTGGGATATTTAAAACTCATTTCTGTAAGAGTTTTACAAGAATGTATTCTGTTTACATTTAGAAGGTATGTTCTGTTGTGAACAATTCTGTTCAATTGTTTTTGTATAATAATTATTCTTTATTCTGATGTTTTTACTTGCACAGAAATCCTCCGTATTCTGTTTGGTGGATAAAATATTCTGATTGTGATTGCTAAGTATCAGGTGGATTATAACACTATCTTCCCCAAATACGTGGAAAGACTATTGTTCAGTTTTGGCACACGTTGCAAGAGGTATAAGGCTCTTTGATGCTCTTTCATTTATGAAACTGAAAGAATTTATAGAATTTCTTAAACTGAGTCTTTTAAATTTTATGTGGAAACAAAATCAATAGAGTATTTAGCTAATTGTTTCAAATTTATCTCAAACAAAAGATACAATACTCTCCTTGGTACAAAATTCTTGTCAATTGCTTAGAAATACAGAATTTACTGTCTCTGTTTGTTTAATTCCTGAACAATCAACGGTAATAGATGATTATTGTGGCTGGACATAAAGAATATTCAATCAGAGACAATCGGACATGGTGAGATGTTAGGCATATTTAAAATTGCTTATTATAAATGATTTCAATATCTAACTGACTAAATTAACACTTCTATTTCATTATTTTTAAGATCAAAATATTAGTTTTCAAACTCGACGCACAAAGTATACTATTTATAATTTTGTACATAAAGCATAGAAAAGGTTTCTTAGTCATAAATTTACTGTGTAAAATAAATCATATTTATAATTACTCCATAAAATAAATGAAACACTTATAGAGTTAATAAAGGTACTATATTAAATCTTTCTTTCAAATGCATACCAGAATTGTCCCTGCAGGTCAAGAACTACAACAATTGCCACCATGTACCTATAGTAACAAATATTTGTTATAAAATGGAACAAAGTTTTACATCACAATTCGTTGTAAAAATTGCACATCTTAGTTGAATAAAAAACAGAAGGAAATACGGTAGAGTATCAAACATACAACAATACTTATAAGAGAATAAAAAACATAAAAAGATTAAGATTTTATTTGTTGTATAACCTTATATACAATTGTTAATTCATAATTTATACGGACATCCCAAAGGTCAACCTCTAAAATAGTATTATTTTTCCAACTTAAATTTAGAATAGTTAAGAATTTTCATCTCATTTTCTATAAAATAGTCAGAAATTGGTTCTCCTGGTGCCATCTGTTTTGTCCCTTGAAGACCTTTAACCCTAGAACTGGCAATTAACATTATAATGATCTGAATCGATTTATGGGTGGCAATCGACATTAAAATGTGTTTTTACAATTTGATAAATCAACACTATTTATATACCATTGCAAACAGAAAGAATTGCTGCTTCCAATGGTGAAATTGTTTTTTGCTGTTTTGTAAACAGTGATGTCAGAGTGAAATCATAAAACTTGTCAGAAAGATTGTCTTCATCTTGCCATTTTGAAAATTAGTGATATATCATGGGTATGGTGTATTATGTTGGTTTATAGCTTTGTTTTAGACTATACTATGGTAAATTTTGGTACGTTTGGGAAATATTTCGTGTGAAAATTATATTTTTCTTTTGTTAATTTTTGAAAATAATCGTACCCATAGTAACAAATTGAAGTATGTCCCATCACTTTTCAAAAAAAAAAAAAAAAAAAAAAAAAAAAAAAAAAAAAAAAAAAAATTGAAATTGGTTTACTATTTATTTATTGTTTTGTAGTACATAATATTCTCTAAATTTTGGAAACATTTAGTGTAAGAATAATATTTTTTGTACATTTTTGAAAATAATTGTATCCATAGTAACAAATTTAGCCTTTCCTATACTGTTTGTGGTTTTTACAATATGTATAATGTTTCTTCACATGAAGCTGGATACCGTTATATATTTTCTGAAACTATATAAAATGAAGAATAAATTGGCTACATCAGATTCTAATATTAATTTATAATATTATCACACTTTACCAAGGGCAGTCCCACCACTTAAAAAACTTTTTGTCTAGTCATTTTTTTATGGTTTATGCATAATGTTTTTATACCATAATTATCTCTGAAAAAAATATATTACACTTATAGGTTTATAGTAAAAACGTACTTTTTACAAAATGTTTAAAGTACGGGTACCAAACACTCAAAAATAGTCTGCCATCTGAAGTAAAAATAACTGCCAATTCGAGGGTTAATATGATTTATTACATGATGGCCATCCCATTACTTACTTACTCTTACTTACTTACTCCCAGGGCCATTTATATCGGAGGTGATATTTAGCCGCACCAACAAAGCTCCTCCATCTTGAACGGTCCTCTGCATCTTCCTCTGAAGCGCCCACCTTCTCCATGGCCATCCCATTAAAATTTTTAAATTGGCCCCTCCTTTTTATTTTGGGGAGACGGAAGTAATATTGAAATCTATCAAAAACGTCCTCAGCTGATTTTACGTCATATTAAAAAAAATTCAAACATTTCAAGAGATTTAATAATTTTTAACTGTTCAAAACTTTGATAGGGATTAGACATTTGGAACACCCAGTTTAGTTCAAGAATGGACAAAACATTGGGCAATAACACTGGTATGGTAATCCTTAATCCTAATTGTGTAGGGTGGTGTAAACAGAATTTGAGTATCGTAGTATCAGTGGAGGGGAGCTATTTTATTTTGGTCTAGAAAGAAGTAGGCAATAGTTTCTGCAGGTAATCCTAAAAGACCTTTGCACCTCTCTTACTTCATGTTACCTCACAATGTGAGACTTTTACTGAAGCCTATCAAATTTGAGGACTCCTGTTCTCTGATATCCTTCGGTCTGAGAAGATACACTTCTAGGAATGTTCTCCTAGTTTTACATATGGCAGGACAGTTTAGCCATAAATGTTCCGCTGATTCTTCTGCTTCTCCACAGAGTCTGTAGTCATCAGTCTAGCTTAGACCCTCCATAAGATGTTTCCTAAGAGGGCCACATCCTGTCAACATCCCTAATACCAGTCGTATATTCTTCTTACTTGGTTCTAGGAGAGCTGACCAACATTTTGCAAAGAGAGATAAACATTTTAGATTGTCTTGGTCTAGAGGCCCTTCTTCAGTTTAAAGATCTAATGCTATTCCTAATTTTTTACTAGAGCTTTGCTGTAGGAGAAAGCTATTCCACAGCCTGGCTCTGGCTCTACCATAAGGGTTTCTGTACCTAAATTGACAAGGGTATCTGCGTTATCATTTCCCTGAATGCCCTTGTGGCCCGGCATCCAACCGAGTGTAACTTTGTTCCTCTTTGCCAGTTCCGCTAGTACATTCTTACATTTCCATACTGTTTTAGAGTTGAAGGCTTTGTGCCTTTAATACTGCCTGACTATCTGAAAGTATTATTCTGCTCCTTTTGGCCTTATTTGTATGAGTTTTCTGGCGCATGAATCTAATGCCATGACTTCCGCTTGGAAGACCGTGGCGTATTTTCCTAGGGGGACTGCTAAATCTACTCCTGGCCCTTATATACTAAACCCTGACCTTAGCCTACACGTGATCTATCTGTATCTTCTGGACATCTTTATTAGAGTAGGCCTCCTTATTACTGCATATCTTCAATAGAGACTAGATATGGTTTTTCGAAGGAGTATATCTTAACCATACTATATGATACATAGGTTATCATTTCAGACTGAAAAGGAAAACTTGTAGTGACAATGGAGCGACACCATTTTTTAGATTAGAGCTTCCAGTTTTAGTAGCAATAGCACAGTGAACCGTGCAACACAGCGTGTTTGCTATCAAACAGTATTTAAAATTGAATACTGAAGCTTTCGTAGAGAGTTTAATCTCAAGCGTAATAAGTAATGCATTTATGGAAGTCATCAGAAAAATGTTTCCTGATCATGTTATTTACGTTTCTTGATCTCCATTGGCCTACATGCTCGCCAGATCTATCGCCGTGTGACTTATTCTTATTTTACATTCAAAGTTTGTGGTTGTAAACCTCGTTCACTCAAAGATTGTAAAGCTGCAATATGTGAATAAATTGCTACTTTAGCACAGGACAATTTAACAAAAGTTATCGAGAACTATGAAGAGAGACTTTTAATGTGATTTTACGCAAAAAGACTTGTATTTACAATGTTAAATTTAAAAAATTGACGTGCTTTGGAATTCTTAAATGCTCAATTCTAAAACTGGGTTGTATGCTGGATTCTTTTGGTGTTAATAAAATGTTTGTATGATTAAAATAAACTTGCTTATAACATTTTAAAATCATGCGTTCTTTTTGCACCACCCTATAAATACTGATTAGAAATAATACATGCAACATAAGCAAATAACAGTGATAAAACTTAACATTTATCATTTTCTAGAAGAAAAGGCATGATTAAAGCTTATTTTTAAAGAGCAGTGTGTTTGTAATCTACTGGAAGAACTATGTGATATCCAAGCTGATCAATCCGTGTTCGTGAAGGTTCAGGATAGAGTCAGCTATGATACGAGCTGTCTTTTTTAAGTATCCACCACTTGTCAACATTACGATGGGGATATTGTGTTCTCTCGCTCTTCTGAACACTATCTCGTCTCTTTCAATTATACCCTGAAACATAATCAGTACAGGTAGAGTATTGAATGTCACATATTTGTTTTATTATATATATACACATATATCTGTTATAAAAACTACCTTATTGTATAAAACTGTAAATGTTTGCACATAAAGTGCTCCTTTAACATTGTGTATGGCATTATTACTGTGGTTATAGAAAATCAAATGGGGATAACACACTCTTGCCTTATACTAGAAGCATATATCCTTTATACATATTTATTGATTGGTAAAAATATCAAAATCACTTATTCACCAAATGAGACAATTTTTTGGTCAAAGCAACAGCATAAATTAACTGTGGAACCGTCAATAGATTAGGACCGGGAGTGAATTTAAAACGAACGACCAGAACATATTCATATTGACCGCAGCAACTTTTTAGTTGTACGATAAATTGTAGCCATTGGGATAAAAAGGCTAACTCTTATTGTTACTGAAATCAATGGAGAACTTCAATAAATTTTAATTATAATGGAATGTTGGAGGGAAATACGAATCTTATAAAAACTGTTTCACTTTATGACTTCAGGATCCCAAAACACTGTTCTTTAAACTTAAATCTAAATTGGATCAGGAGATTGGAATAGCTTTGAGTGACTAACGATTATCTCTAGACTGTTTATTATGTCATAGAAAAAGCATATATGAATATATTGTCCAATTTTTTCAACAGGAAATTATGTGTAAGGCCGCGGGTAACTGCTAGTATATACAGGGTGTATATTATGTCTGGAAACACCCAAATATATCCTTTAATAATTTAAATATAAATTTGAAACCTCTTACAATCGTGATAGAGATTGGGCATCTACTTTTTGGAACAATGTTTTGTTATGTCAAACCAACGGGGGACGTCCTGCCGAGGGGTATCGTGAATATTCTTAATGGAAGCCTATACCTTGTGATACATAATTTTAAAGGTAATAGCTTACTGAATTGAATGCCACAAACCGCATCTCAAGGGAATTATTCTATCAGAAAATAGAGCATTTTTAGTATTGAAAATTTACTGATGTTCAACAATGTAATTTTAACATGGTTCTTGCCACAAAATGTGTTACACTAATTTTTTTAGCATTTTTTTAAATGTTCAATTAAATAAAACAAAAATTTCATTTTAAGCTGGTTCTATTAGCACAAATTTGCCAGTTTTTATTACAGTACAATTATGGAAATACTTATGTTATTGATTTCTTATTACAAATAAAAAATAATGTATGCTGTTAGAAAAATCTTACAACAAACGTTTTACCTGCATTTGGTGTCAAAGCAATTGTTCGAACTGTGTTCCTTCTACGGTTTGACAATGAGCCAATCTTGTGTAAAATGATTCGACAGAGTTGCCTAACATTTCTTCAGTTATCAAAGCAATCTCCTCTATAATCCTGTTTCTTAGGTCTTCCAAATTATGAGGCTTTCTTCTATAAACATTGGATTTTAAATGACCCCATAGGAAATAATCGATTGGTGACAAATCCGGAGATCTTGGAGGCCATTCGATTTCTCCTCTTCGGCCAATCCATTTATGAGGAAACCTTAAATCCAAATACTCTCTTACCTGTCTCCCATAATGGGGTGGAGCACCATCCTGCTGAAACCATACATTATCAAAGTATTCTCCTGATGCAATTTGAATAGCTGGGATTATTTCATTTTGGAGCATATTGTAGTAAAGTTCGGCATTTAAATTTCCATTGATGAAAAAGGGTCCAACAATTTTGTTACCTAAAATTCCACACCATACGTTCAGTTTTTGTGGTTGCTGTGAATGGGACTCAGTAATCCAATGTGGGTTTTCACTAGCCCAGTAACGGCAATTGTGCCTGTTAACATTGCCATTTAGGAAAAAAGTTGCCTCATCAGAAAATAGTATGTTGGTCAGAAAACCTCTATTGTCATCACATTTGCGCATCACAAGTTCACAAAACTCAACTCTTCTGTCGTAATCATCCTCACTTAACTGTTGGACTAAATGAACTTTAAATGGTTTGTATTTATTAATTTTCAAAATCTTACTCACAGACATAGGGTGCATATCATGTTGCTGTGCAGCTTTTCTGAGCGATGTATGTGGGTCTTCAATAAATGTTTGCAAAACATCTAGTGCATGTTCTTCATCTGTTGCAGATTGTATCCTACCCGACTTTGGCCGATTACGTACACTCCCTGTCATTTCAAAACGCTCAATAGTTTTTGATATTGTTGAAACACTTATGGGATTCCTTTCTGGGAAAGTGTCATTAAACAAATTACAAACTTCCCGATAAGATCTTTGACGATCGCCATATCCTCGCATCATCAACAGAGTAATTCGTTCTCTTTCAGACAATTCCATTAAAATGCCAAATAAAAACTGAACTACTGTAATTAGATAACTTGTTGACAGCAATGCTTCAGAGACACTGATTAACTCGACAGGAATGATATGACCTTTGTCCATTTGTAATTCCCAAGCTTAGACCTGTCTAGTGAAAGCTCCATGCTCAACAAACTGAAACCTGTAGACCAGATGATTAATAACACAATAATGTTTCTCATAGGCTAGTGACCTTTGTCTCTTTAAACCTTCCTGCTGACTGGAAAACACCAAGTACAGATTCATAAGTAATCAGAGAAAGTGACTCATAAGTTTTATTCATTGTAATAAAAACTGGTAAATTTGTACTAATGAAACCAGCTTAAAAATAAATTGTTTATTTTATTTTAATTGAACATTTAAAAAATGCTAAAAAATTAGTGTAACACATTTTGTGGCAAGAACCATGTTAAAATTACATTGTTGAACATCAGTAAATTTTCAATACTAAAAATGCTCTATTTTCTGATAGAATAATTCCCTTGAGATGCGGTTTGTGGCATTCAATTCAGTAAGCTATTACCTTTAAAATTATGTATCACAAGGTATAGGCTTCCATTAAGAATATTCACGATACCCTCGGCAGGACGTCCCCCGTTGGTGTGACATAACAAAACATTGTTCCAAAAAGTAGATGCCCAATCTCTATCACGATTGTAAGAGGTTTCAAATTTATATTTAAATTATTAAAGGATATATTTGGGTGTTTCCAGACATAATATACACCCTGTATATATTAGACAGTAGTTATGAATAGAGTGTTATATGCTGCGATATGCACATTTTAAAAAGTAAGAATCAAAATAACGCCAAATCTTTACTTTAGTAAAAAGTTAAGGTTAACACCATTTATACAATAGTTTGGAAGAGTTGGCAAGTTTTATCTAAAATAAGAAACTCAAAAAAGTTTGTTATCTTTATTACTCATACTCAACTGCAGTAGATATTAGAAATTTTTATTATACAAAAGAAAGCCATTTGAATGATTGCACGTTGTGAACCATTAGCTCAAACCAATTTTTATTGCCAATAAATTTAAACCATATTAAACTTATATATATTTGATATTGTACTCTACATTCTCAAACATCCTGATCCTCTGAAAAAATACAGTGACAGACATGTATATAACACTAGAAATAGAGAAAATGTATCCATAGATTTTTATACACTAAACTTTTAAAACTATTAATAGTCACACAGTAATCTCCTTGAAAGTATACAACTTGTTAAAACCACTTATCTCACAATATAGTTTTAATGAATTTAAACAAAAATGTTATTCCTGGCTTTTAGTCATTCCATTTTATTTATTAAAATAATTTTTTTGATTGTGGAACTGTTAGTTTCTAGACATAACCTATTTAGTTTAATGATTAGATTTTAAATGTTAATGTCATATGTTTTTTATTTATACAAACTGTATTAGAAAATGTATCAATGTTATATAATCTGTTATTGCAATTTCTGAGGCTGTGTTTTACTTGTTGTTATTTATTTATTTGTTATATACCTGTTTTAATTTGTTATTATATTTTAAAATAATTTAAATTGTGGCGTGACTTTTGGCAACTTTATGTTTTGGGTACCAAATTTTCCTTGTCTGGACTTATGCTAGTTTTCATATTTTATACATGACTTGTGTCGAAGCTATATGACAATAAGTTTATTCTTATTCTTATACCATTCAAGCGTATTCAGAGAATGTCAAATGATAGACCTCTATCATCATCTCTGTAACGAAGTCTACACAAATTATGTAATTGGCTTAAAGAGGATCCTTTCACGATTTTAGATAAGACGCTGATGAATATTAGAAATAAAAGAACCCTGTGGTACCCAGAGCCAAGTAGGTAACATAACTACTTCTTATTTACTATTGAAGGTGTATATTTTTGAGGCGTCAATAAGCTAAACAAAACTGTTATCAAATTCAAAGTTTGAACATTTTTCAATACAATATTGTGGTTAACTTTGTAACAATCTTTGTAAAAATCTATGTAGACTACATTTAGCCTTAGTCTCCTTTTGTTACTTTCTAAAAAAAAAAAAAAAAAAAAAGGCTGACTGCCAACATTTCCTATGAAAGTGCTCTCAAGAATCAGTAAATTAGTGATGGTTTTAGGTCCAAACAACAAATAACCTCCGACCAGCACCTTACCTGGAGTACCGTGAGTCTGTTCACCAAAACATTTGACACTTAAAACTCAAAGAAAGTGAAATATTTTACTTATTCTTTCACTTACCAGTAACTGACCTATATATTGAAGTCAACATACTTTATTTTTGACAATACATAGAATGACAATAACATGTCAAATAATCAGAATGACTTTTAATAAAATATTCTAGGAGCATAAGGAAAGAATTTTATCTCTTCTAATATACTAACATTGACAAAACACTACTGAAACTCATCCATTGCTGCTAAATAAGTCACTTCCAACACTACACCAGTTGAACAACAGGTGGCAGACAGACAACTAGAGCAAGTGTGTCAGGCAGCCGGGAGCACTAACCTCCAGCGCTGACACAGCGTCTGCTGATTACTAACCTCAGACTTCTGCTTGCTATTTATTGCCAGACCTAGTAATATACTGGACTACAGTATGTTACAACATGGCCATTGACTACCTTAAATAAATCTAACTTATACTGTGCAATTTCATACACCTGGACCTCAAGTTTTATGACATAAAGAAACAGCCAAACTTTACAAAACTGATTTGATTTTTATATTTTGGACCTCAATTATTGACATAAAGAACCAGCCAAACTTTAAAAAACTGTTTTTGATTTTTATATCTGAACCTCAATATTTTTGACATAAAGAACCAGCCAAACTTTAAAAAACTGATTTTAATTTTATTTCTTACCATCAAGAATCTTGACATAAAGAAGCAGCCAAACTTTCGAAAACTGAACATCTCCTCATTTTCAACCTCTGGGTTTTTCTTTCTTTTCCTCCAAGAATGCCGACAAGATATTCCTGTGGTATATGTTCAATAGGAGTAAAGTACTCAGGACTAAAGTGCACTGGTCTATGTGGACTGTGGTACCATTCCGGCTGTCAAGATATCAGTGAGAAAATGTTGAAAAAAATGTCCTCCAATAAAACAGATAACTGGAAATGTAACAAATGTAGTACAGGCTCTCCAAACCTGCCGTTTAC
The DNA here is from genome assembly GCF_021130785.1 of Homalodisca vitripennis. Lineage (NCBI taxonomy): Eukaryota > Metazoa > Arthropoda > Insecta > Hemiptera > Cicadellidae > Homalodisca > Homalodisca vitripennis. The sequence continues at coordinate 194,979,643 of NC_060209.1, read as the reverse complement.
TCCCCCCAGCCTCCAAATAACCTCAGACTCCAATTCTTCATTACTGACAAGTCAAACTGAACCTCACATAAATATTGAGGAAGTTCATTCTAAAATCTAAAACCTCTGAGATGCCGATGATCTAGAAACATCCCTTACACTAGCTGCTGAAGCCGGAAGTGCTTTATTAGCTGAAAACAGCAAATTAAAGCAAAAAATACATGAGTTGACTCAAAAAAATTCCCAACTAAGTCAGAATTATAGGGCCAAGACTGAATTTGAAAAAAATCAGTATGAGGCAAAAATTGAAGATCTTGAACTAAAAGTTGAAGCTCTTGAAAACAAATATTCCAGTTTAACTGAAACTTTGCAAGAAGCTGAATTTCAACTTGTTAAAGAAAAGGAATTACAGACCAAACTTATAAAAGATTTTGAAGAACAAGATAGGGAAAAAGAATTGACAATTTTGGATCAAAAAAAGGAGATTAAACAATTGTATGTAACTATACAAAACCTGAAACGTACCAGTAGCGAGAAACCTGATTTAAATAAACAAAGCAAAACCTTTAAACACTGTGAAACACAAACTGGAAACATAAAATCACCTGTCCACTTTTTTTAGCAAAGCCATAGCCCTCTCTTAATACACAGCTTGGAAAACTTGAAAACCCGTCAAAACGAAGTTGAGGATACCGTGAAAGCACTCAAGTGCCAAATTCAAAATTACACTGAAAAACTCTACACAGGCCACCATCCCGCACATATTCTAATAGAAATAAGTACAGACCAAAACAGTCAAATTAGTGTATCCCTCCAAATGGCCAAAATAGAGTACTCAGCCAAAAACAAAATGAAACTCCTGACTTTTATCCATCTAAAGCTCAGGAAAAAAATGCTCACCAATATTCTTCCAGTATCTGCACTTCCTGGAGAACAAAAAGAAAATGGTAAGATGCAAAAAAACACAAACACTACAGCCTACTATGCCACGAGAACCACCAGTCAACGCAAAACCACGAGGCAAGGATGTGAGTATAGAGGAATTCTATACCAATAATATAGATTTCTACATGGAGCTCATGACAAAGAACCACTAGACTACCTGGATATCTGCTGACTGGGGGCTTCTCCAGAAAAAACTTCAAGAAAGGGGGAGTAGCCATATATACTAATGAAGAGCTAGGGACTCAACACAAAATGTACAAACCGGTATTAACTCCACTGAACTCATATATGAACAGCATATAATAAAAGTTAATTTCAAAAATAAAGACATCTATATCCTCGGCCTCTACCGACCTCCAAGTGGAAATGTGGACTATGCTTTGGATGCTCTTTCTAACACCCTTGACCTTCTACCAATCTGGAAACATCCCATTATAATTATAGGAGATATTAATATTGACAGACTCCCTCAGGTTTCTAACAACTCAAAACAAGAAGAAAAGAAGAAACTTGAAGAAATGTCAACCAGTCATAACATTGTAAGACTAGAACTTCCAGCAACAAGAGTTGTGCACAACTCTGTATCTTCAATTGATGTAGTGTGCACAAATCTTAACAAGGGGACATCGGTGTTGAAGTCATCATAACAGGTCTGTCAGACCATACAGCACAATTATGCACTGTAAACCTGCAAACACAGAAAAAACCTATCCTAGTTCAACCTGTAGACATTTTACTAAAGACAATTTGCATCACCTTAAAAACTTACTCAGCTTTGAATCTTTTGACTATGTATACAATACACACAGGGACGTCCGAAGGGGGGGGGGCCCGCGGCTAGGAGGTGCCTTACTCATAGTCAATATTAAATTTGTTAAACAAAATTTCAACGATATTCTACTATATACATACAAACCCCCAATCCGGTGCCTTAATATTTGTTAAAAAGAACTTGGTTTGAACCATATACTTAAAAATACTGTTTATTTTTAGTAAGTTAAAATTGGCAACACCGCGCGGCAAAAAACAACTTAGACCATTTGGCAACACCGCACTCGCAACTCCAACTGTCACTGTCATTGCGTCTACACCGTATCAATCAATCAATCAATCAAAATCTTTATTACAATTTCTTTAAGAAATGTACATTCGTCAAGAGATACAAGTTTATATACAAAGAAAATAGGTCCTTCAAGTTTCGGTCTTGCTTCAGTCATCTTGTTTCAAAATATTCCTTCATTGAATAAAATGGTCGCTCCATCAGCCAGTCTTGCAGATGGCATTTCAGTTGTTGGCCGTTGAGGATTTTCAGATTTGTTGGAAGTGAGTTGAAAACTTTCTGTCCGATATATGATGGTTTTCTGCTGTATTGTGTGGTGCGGTGCGCTGGAAGATGATAGTCTGCTGCTCTCCGTGTGTTGTAGGAGTGAATGTTTTCTCCTGTGGTAAGCTCTGCCTGGTCTGTGTAGACAACTACTGAGTAAATGTAAAGGGCAATGACAGTCATAATCCTCAGTGATTTGAAGGCATCTCTACAACTCTCTGTTGGAGTGAGGTTGGCGAGTGCTCTTATAGCTTTTTTTCTGTTGCACCAGTATTCTGTCAAGGTTCTGTTGTGAAGTTCCTCCCCATATAATCAGGCCATATCTTATGTGTGATTCTACCAGCGCATGGTATGCTGCTTTTGCAGCCTCTTGTCCAGCTATCCACTTTATTCTTCTCACAACAAAAATTCCAGGTCCAAGTTTTTTGCTCAATGTATCAGCATGTTCAGTCCAGGAAAGATTGGTGTCTATTGTCATGCCCAATAATTTAGAATGATTTTCTACCAAGATGTTGGGAACTTCTGGGATCTGTTCATGTCTTCTACTGAAATTTAGCTGAGTGGTTTTTGACGGATTGATTGCCAAGTCATTTTGTAGACAGTATTGTAAAGCTTTTCCAGTTGATGTAGTGATTGTTGAGTGTAGTCCCTGTGCTGTGTCATGTTGAAGAAGAAGTGTAGTGTCATCTGCGTACATAATGGGGAGGATGTTGTTGTGGTTAATGAAGTCATTAAAGTCATTGGTAAACAGCACAAACAAGAAAGGACCCAAGACTGAACCCTGGGGCACCCCTCTAGTTATTGGCTGAGTTTGGGACCTAAAAGTACACGATTTATTATTTATGGTTCTATGGATTTCCACAATCTGGCTGCGATCTGCTAGATAGCTTGCCACCCAATGCCTTGATTTGCCTTGGAAGCCTAGAATTGATAGTTTCTTCACAATCAAATCATGCCCTAAGCAATCGAATGCTTTGCTGTAGTCTAAAAGGATGGCTGAGACAAATTTATTATCTTCTAGTTGGTCTGTGATATGTTCTACTAAGCTTGTCATTGCAGTGATGGTGGATCTTCCCTTCAAGAATCCATGTTGGCAATTTGATAGCAGTTCTTGTTCTTGCAAGTGTTGTACCATCCTTTTTTAGTGCAATTTTTTCTATAATTTTTGAGAAAGGAGAGATTAAAGAGATTGGTCGATAATTTTCAAGTTTGGTTTTTGATCCCTTCTTGTGCTTTGGGTAGACTTTTGAGAGTTTTAGTTTTGAAGGGAAGTGACCATTATCAAAGGATTTGTTAATTATTGTGACGAGTGGAGCTGCTAATTGGTTTGCACAATGCTTGACTGCCTTTGATGGGACTTCATCAATGCCACATGACAGTTTAGGTTTTAATGTCTGTATTACAGACAGTACTTCATTATGTGTGGTGGGGGCCATGGTTAGTTGTGGGTTCTGTTGGATATTTGCGGTGGGCTGTGGTGGAACAGTATTAATTTGGAGAGCACTGCGATTTTGATTAAGAGTGATATCTGCTACCCGGCAGAAATAGCTGTTTAAGTGCTCTGCAATTGCCATTGGGCTGTCTTCTATTTTTCCATCAATTTCTAGCTGTCTAAGTGTGTCATCAGACTTTTTTTATGTTTTTCTCCACTGATGATGCTCCAGAGTGCCTTAGATTTATTGTCAGAGCTGGCTATGTGCTCATTTGCAGCTGCTCGCCTGAGTTCTCTAAGTTTTAGGTCATAAGTTTTCTTTTTTTGTTTCATTGTGTCCTTATCAAGTTCACTTCCTGTCAGTTCATATCTGTACAAGCACTTGAGGAAATTTTCTTTAAGTGTGTTTACTTCAGGGTCATATTGGAACTTGAGTTTTGGCTTCCCTCTAGGCCTTGATTTTGAGAGGGGACATGCAATGTCTAATGCTCTCCTTACAATGGCATGAAATGAGTTATATGCTTCTTCAGCATCTTGGGCATTGTGTACACTGTCCCAGCTTTCTGTGATAAGTTCCATTTTTAGATTATCTAGGTTTCGCTTGCTGAAATTCCTCTTGAAGGAGTTTTCCTGTTTTTTAACTTTATTCCCTTCATACTGTACCTTGCAAAGTTGGCCGGTGTGGTCGGATAATCCGCTTTGTATGATACTGTAGCTAATATTGTCCTCAGGTACATTTGTGCAGATGCAGTCAATTGATGTTGCAGTGGTACTGGTCGTTCTTGTTGCTGGGAGTGGTAGACGCTTGATCCCAAATGTTGATAGTTCTTCTTCAAATAAGTCGTTATCTTGGTTTGCTGTCAATCTATTAAAATTAACGTCACCCATTACAATAATTTGTCTTGCATCTGTCTGAGATGTTGAAAGAATTGCTGATATGACCTCCATAGCTTGTTTGGTGTTTCCTCCTGGAGGTCGATAGAGGCCAAGTAGATGGAAGGAGCATTGTTTAGTGCCAATTTTTACCATGGCTGCCTCACAGAGGAGTTCCATGGAGTGGTTTTTTATGTCTAGCATTTCTACACAGATATCTGCGGTTTCGTCAATGTAGATGGCAACCCCTCCTAATTTGTGTTGTTCTCTGCAAAAGTCTGTTATTAATTTGTAGCCATTGACTTTTGTTAAGAGCAAGGTTTCGGAGCTTAACCCGTGTTCAGTCAGAATTATAATTGTAGGCTGGAGGGTTCTTAAGAAATGATTTAGTCTTTCTATTTTGTTGGTTAGGCCTCTCACGTTTTGGTGCAGTATACTTATTGTTGAGGTTTCACTTGAGCTTTTAGTGCTGTATTTGGTTGGAAAGCCTGATTTGTTGTGCGTAGAAAAATTCTTGTTCTGTAACGTTGTTTTTTGTATTGAGCCTGCTGTAAAAAATTATTAGGGGTTGTCATGGCTGTACTATTGTCTGGAACATTATCTGGTTTTTCGTCTATTTCTGGAGTCATATTTTTATTTTCTGGGACAATTTTGGGAGCTCCTTTATGGTCGTCCATAGTCTTCTTGAAGTTGGAAAAGCGCTTTACGAAGAATTCTTCATGAGTCTCACCTTCTCCTAGTTTGTGGGCTGTTATAGGAGCCGGTCGATTGAAAGTAATTTTTGTTGTGTCATTTGCCTCTTGGTTGTCCTTATTTTTGTCAGTTTGAGAATTGCACATAAGTTCTTGACTCTCTCTTTGGTTCAGGTTAGTGCATTTCGCTTTGGGGGTAGTCCTTTTTTTGTATTTAGCTGCTTGCAGGGAGATACTAAATACATTCCTCTTCATCCCAGTACCTACTTTCCTCCTTGGGGATGAAATATGCTGTACTGAGGGGGTCAGTGTCACTTTAGGGGAAATATTATTTTTTGTTGCAATTTCAGATGGTGGGGTTTTGATTGCTAACTCTAACTGACTTAGTTTTGTTTTTATTTCCGCTAGTTCAATCAATATAAATGGTGTACTTTGCGTGTTTTTTGTTAGGTCATTTACTGGAGGTGTAGTTTGCACACAGGAGTCTTTGTAAGTTTTATTTATCCCTTCATGTCCATCAATTTTCTTTTGCAACCTGAAAATAGTCTTTTCTTGCTGGTCAAGCTTTCTTAGATGACTGTCAATAAGTTGATTTAACTTACGATCATGCTCTTCAAAAATGGCTTGAGATTCTTGACGTAGTTGTTTTTCCTTATTTAGCTGGTCTTGTGATGCGGCATTCTGTTGTAATAAACTTTCAATTCTGTCTATGTGTTTTTTTTTCCTCAATTTCCAACTCTTCCAATTTCCCTTCCACTATTGTTAATCTGGTTTCTAACTTAAATTTTTCTTCTTTTAGAATTTTATTTTCTTCTAGTAAGGCCGAACCTATTTTGGCAGCCATCTGCAATTTGTGGTCATCGTTATTTGACTCTTCTAATAAATTATTTTCAATTAGACTACATTCAAGTTCTTTAATGGAGCTATTTAATACCTCTGAGCTATTCATGCGTATTTGGGCGTGACAGTTATCCTTGATACAGGAGGTTTCCAGTGCGTGAGAGCCCAATAGGTGATTTGTGTTTTGTACTGGGTGAGACATGCTGCAGTTTTTGCACCTATATGATGAAATTTCTTCCTTTGAGAGTTTTTTTCAACTGTCCGTCCAAGATGTAAACACATCCACCGTGGAACCAGAGACCGCAGGGACCAGTACATTTAATGCTGGAGTATTTTACTCCAATACTACAGACACCACATGGATATTTTGGGTTGTTTGATTTGTCTTTTGGCATTTTGAGCAACTATTTAATTAATATTTATTATTATTTATTAATTTATTATTATTTATAATTTATATATTTATAATAGTGTTATTAAGACAAGGTAATAAAAACTAATAGTGTATGTATAGATATTAAATAAAACAAGAAAAGTAAAAAATTATTTCTGTTCAGAAAATATTAATTTTAAATAATTAGAGTCACAATAGTAGCTAGCAAAAATTAGTTGCCTTCACTGTGATTTGAACCAGGAATCTCAAGTTTATGAATCCAGCACTCTACTGCCTGAGCTATACTGCTCTTATCAGAGAGGCTGCAGATAAGATAACAAGGCTTGTCAGTTTGACAGTGCTGTTAGTTGCTAGCATGTTATTGGTAGCATGTTATCACTGGAATGTCCAAAACTGATTAAACGTATTTTACATTAGATGTATTTTGAAATGAATGTTTTCTTTAGGAGTAAGTTTATCACTTTATTATTATTAAAATCAAAATTAATTTACACTAAGGATAAAGTATATTCTTAATTTCCTACTAATACAGTAGTAGGCCTAAAATACTTGACTTTTGAGGTTATTTTTCCTTAAGATTAAAAATATGCTATTTAATAAATCAAATATAGCAGACAGTTACACCTATTATAAAAATCACTGTAGTCCACTACAAACTTCTGATCTCTACAGTTTGAAACTTTATCCTTGTTTATTTCACCATTAAATCACCAGTTAAAGACGACTGTACCCCCAAGTCACATACTCACATCAACAATCAACAATCGTATAGGTTGCTAACTACTCTCGTGTGTTTAGTGTTTGTAGAGACTTAGAGCTGTGAAATTAAGCGAATGTGTACGTGAGATGTGAGCTTCGTTTTGTATTAGTACCTACATATACAAAAGCTACAGACATGTGGTAGTTAAATATGTGTTGGTTGTCATATGTATTGGTAATAATTATGTAAATGTTGTTTCGACCAAGGTACTATGTGCAACATGTAGACCAACAGATTTAAACATTATTTTTTAATTTTATTTTAAGTAAACAAGCATAATTTTTTGAAGAAGTTTCATTTTATTTCAGATTATTTTATTAAAATGTCTAAAAAAACTATCAGGTGCTCAGAGACGAAAATTAACAAAAGACAGTGAATTAGCTCACAGTGCTCTTTTAAGTAAAGTACCCAAGTTGACAAAATTCTTCACAATAGCTGAGGGCACTACCCAACAACCTACTTCATCTTTACTCGCTACTTCAAATACTCAGGACTTCGACCATGAATGTGAACAAGACCTAATTTTAACTGAGGTAGAGGAGACTGCTGAAATACTGAAGGAGGAAACCAGTGACAAGCTTAAGAAGAGAACTGTTGAAATGTTAAACTACCAAAATAACAATTTTTCAAATGACCCGTCAACGTGGCCTGAAAATTTAACTGTCAGAGAGAGATGAAATCATAACAAGGGGTGCTCCGTCATTTAAAAAAAGTAATGATGACTATCCACTAAACAGTGAAAAGCGTCATTTTTCAAATGATTTTCAATATCGCCACGCAGAAAATGGCGAGAAAGTGAAAAGGCGGTGGTTAGTTTATTCTTGCTCTTCTGATTCAGTGTTCTGCTTTCCATGTCGTTTATTTGACAATAATCCACACTCAAGTTTTGGCAAAAAGCAAGGATTCAATAATTGGAAAAAATTTCATGAGCGAGCTTCATCTCACGAAACGTCATCTGAGCATTTTAAGTTTACCCAGCAATGGATTGAAGCTGAACGTAGAATCAACCAAAATGCAGCAATTGATACTGAGCTCATGGGCCAAATACAAAAAGAAGCCGAGAGATGGCAAAACATACTAAGAAGAATTATTGCTATTATTATTTACTTGGAGGATATAGAGATACAAAGCAAATTAGCTAATGCAAATAGGTGTCTTGGGGCGTGTACAAAACTCTTTACGTCAAGATTGTTGTCACAATGCTCCAAAATAAGAATTTATAAAACAATCATTCAACCAGTCCTAATGTATGGAAGTGAAACATGGACATTAACGAAGAAAAATGAGGGGCGGTTGATTGTTTTTGAGAATAAAGTTCTCCGAAAAATATTTGGACCAATATGTGATGAAGGGGTGTGGCGAATAAGAAAAAATAGAGAATTACGCAGTGTATACCAAGATCCTGATATTGTGGCTTTGGTGAAGGCAAAGAGAATTAGCTGGCTAGGACATGTACATCGGAGACAGGAGGGCACAAGGTTAAAAGAGGTCTACCAGGCGGTACCGGCAGGAAGGCGCCCTGTGGGTAGGCCAAAGATAAGATGGTGCGATCAAGTGGTCGAAGATGTGACCCGGTGTGGAGGGTCTGTGGATCTGGCGGAAGACAGGGTGGCGTGGAAGAGGCTCATAGACGAGGCAAAGAATCGACTGAGATTTGTTACGCCCCGGCAGTAAGTAAGTAAGTAAGTATTATTTACTTAGGAGAACACAACTTGGCTTTTCGTGAAAACTCAACAAAACTTTTTACAAAAAATAACGGAAACTTCCTTGGCCTTATCCAGTTACTAGGAGAGTTTGATCCGGTTATGATGGAACATTTAAGATGCATTGAAGAGAGTGAATATCGAGTTCAAATGTTAAGTGTCAATATTCAAAATTACTTGATAAACTGTCTGGCAAAGGAGGTGAAAAACAATATAATCGAGAAAATAAAGCTGTCACGGTACTTCTCAGTTATGTTGGATTGTACGCCAGACGTGTCATAAGGAACAAACATCTCTCACCATTCGCTATGTTCACAAAGAAGAGGAGATCGATGGTGAAATTGTTATTGAAGAAAGTTTTATAGGCTACACGATTACTGAGGAGTCAACAGGGGAAGCATTGACTCAATTGTTAACAGAAGAGGTAGAGTTATGTGGTTTGGACATGAGTAACTGCCGCGGGCAAGGGTACGACAATGGCGCAAACATGGCAGGAGCTAAAAAAGGGGTCCAATCACGAATATCCTCAGAATATCCTTTAGATGTATTTACACCCTGCGGATGCCACAGCCTCAACTTGGTTGTTGCAGATGGAGCCAGATCATCCGTCAAGTCTACTCTACTTTTTGGAATCCTTCAAAGGATTTACACTATTTTCGCATCATCTCCAAAACGTTGGTGCGTTGTCAGTGACCATGTTAAAGGTTTAACTTTGAAAAAGGTTTGTGAAACAAGATGGGAGGCTCGAATAAGTTCTGTATCTGCCGTTCGATACCAGTACAAAGACGTCCTTGACGCTCTTGTAGAACTGAGTGAAACTGTCAATGACCCTACAATCTCATCTGAAGCTAAGTCCTTCCAAATTCGCATTCATTTCTGGTTTGCCTTATTGTTTGGCACGATGTTTTGTTTGAGGTAAACTTGATAAGTAAAACCTTACAAGGTAAAAGCACTGATATTGCTTTAATATCAAATCTGCTGCAAAAAACTTTACAGTTCATAGATGATTTTCGTAAAGACGGTTTAAATGACTCAGTTTCAAAAGCCAAAGAGATTTGTAGTGAAATTGACGTGGAACCATTGTTTAAAGAAAAACGCCAAAGAACAAAAAATAAGCTTTTTGATTATGAAAGTAAAAGTGACTACAAAGCAACCCCAGAAGAAGAATTTAAAGAAACGTTTTCTACCCACTATTGGACATTATGCAGGCTTCCCTAAAAGAAAGGTTGATTCAGTTTTCAAACCACAACTCACGCAGAAGATTTGAAGGAATGTTGTCAGAAACCTATCGTTTGGGCAAACCTCTGACATAAGCGGAAAAGAACTTTATCAGGGACTCCTTCATGTCAAAACTATTGTGAATGAAGTAAGCCTAGCTAAGGCAACCCCATTACAAGTTTTAAAAGTGATTAAGAAGACAGGCAGAAAGGACCTATACACAAACTTATGGATTGCACTTCGAATCCTTCTAACTATTCCCATATCTGTTGCCAGTTGTGAAAGAAGCTTTAGTAAGCTTAAATTAATAAAAACCTACTTGCTTCAATGTCTCAGGAGAGACTGTCATCCCTTTCTATGCTGTCTATTGAAAATGAAGAATGTAAAAGGCTGAAGGTAGAAGATGTTATCAAGAAGTTTGCTAGTGCAAAGGCCAGGAAGATTTCTTTAAAAAAATAAAACTATCTCTGTCAAAGGTAAATAATAGTTATGACATTAAGATTGAAATAGTTATGCATTGTGTTTATATCTGTTACTACTATTAATAGCCCTAAAGTTCCACAAAAGTATTGTATGCCAAAGAGCCAAAGTAATAATTTCTTTAAATCTATGTATATAGGTCTATTCAATATTCTATTATCTATTCTAAAACATGTTTAAATGTACATATATAATATATTTGGTATTTTGTTACACACAGAAAACTGGAGTATTTATTTACATATAACAATTTCCAAAAATTCCTTATCACTTGGTATGGCTGTACTGACGAAATGTAATTTTTATGTGGGGGCCCCCAAGGCATGATTTGCCCCGGGCGCATTAAATACTGGGGACGGCCCTGAATACACATGACGTTGACAAAGCCTATGAGTTCTTTAGTAATGTGTTGTGTAGAACACTCAATGCAGCTTGTCCATATAAAAAAACAAGGGCAAAGAAGAAACAAAAGCATAGAAACTAACAAAGAATCTCATAGGTTAAACACTGACTATCTGAAGGCCTTGGAGAAACAAAATTTTCATGGAAGAGACGTAGATAAAGCTGAAACTGTTGCAAAAAAGGGCGTATGATCTACAGCTTAAGGAACTCAGAAAACAGGCTACATCACATTTCATTGAGCAATCTAGTAACAAGCAAAAAGTCCTATGGCAAGTGATAAATTATGAAAGATGCCGGGACAACAGGACTTCAGACTCCATAGAACTAGAAATTGATGGGAAACTCCAAACAGACCCACTACTTGTTGCAAACCACCTTAATCTCTATTTTACAACAGTAGCTGACAAAACATTAACAGAAATTGGACTCACACAAACAAGCAAACAACTCAACCAGCTACAGAATCATATACCTGATATATCGTTATGGCCTTGTAGCCTGAAAGAAACAGAAGAAGCCATTTCTAACCTCAAACAAAAGCCTTTGGCTGGGGTGGATGACATCTCATCAATCCTTTTGAAAGGCTGTTCAGAGGAACTTGTACCACCTCTGACATCTATTATCAACAAAACTTTCTCCCAAGGCATTTTTCCTAGAGCTCTAAAGTTGGCAAAAGTGTTTCCAAAACTAAAAAAGGATCTCCAACTGACATCAACAACTACAGACCTATATCTCTTCTCTCTACAGTTTCAAAAGTGATTGAAAAAGTAATGTTAAACCGGCTTGTAACACATTTGACCGACCACAATGTCCTAACCACCCAACAACATGGGTTTCTGAAAGGAAGGTCAACAATTTCAGCATTGATAGAACTCACTGAATTCATTATAGATCAGATGGAAGATGGAGCTGCTATGACTGGCCTTTTTCTGGATTTTACTAAAGCATTTGACTGCCTGGACCATAATATCCTCCTTCAAAAGATGAATAATATGGGAGTCAGAGGAAATGCAACCAATTGGTTTACAAGCTACCTGGAGGGAAGAACACAAATGGTAGAAATATCATATATCAAAAACAACACCTCATATCGTGTAACATCAACACCACTCCCTTTAAGTAGAGGCGTTCCTCAAGGATCTGTCTTGGGGCCAGTACTTTTTATTCTGCTCACCAACAATCTCCCAAACTATCTCTTAGCCAGGTACTCATGTATGCTGATGATACTATCCTCCTCATAGCAAATAAACAAGTACAAGAACTAGAAATAGCATCCTTTATCCCTCTAAATACAGCAAAACAATATTGTAATCAGAATGACTTAGTATTAAACGACCATAAGACTCAACAACTAAACTTTGGAAGAAGAACAGTAGAATTGACAAGACTCCCAGAAGTTGACCTTGATAATAAAGCTAAATACTTAGGAGTAACTATTGATGACAAACTCACCTGGACACCACATATTGATCAACTTTGTTCAAAACTTAACTCCTGCATCTAATGTCCTTAAAAGACTAAAGGCTACCAATACTCAGGAGATAACTAGAATTGCCTATTTCGCACTTTTTGAGGCTCATCTCCGATATGGCATAACAGTCTGGGGCAACTCCTCAGCAAAAAATGTGCAACATATCCTGGTAATTAAAAAAAAAGCAATTAGGATCTTAGCCAACCTCAATCCTCTTGACTCCTGCAGAAATACATTTAAAGAACTAAAGATACTCACATCAGTATCCCTCTACATCCAGGAAGTTATCCTTTACACTACTAATCAAAATCTAACAAGAACAGGACAGCTCCATTATTACAACACCAGGCATGGAAACAATTTCATTTTGCAGAACCACCGTCTCAGCCTATATGAAGAGAAGCCAAGCTACATGGGACCAAAATTGTTTAACTGCCTTCCTGACTACTTGAAGAAGATCTCCAGACAAAAAAATTTTAAGAGGAAACTTCAAGAATGGCTCCTGGAGTGGTCCTTTTACTCGATCAAAGAATTCACTGACTTAAAACAACAACATCAAAATTTGTAAAATTAAACACCACTTTTGTATATTTATATAAAATATGACTTTACTACCATGACGCCATTGTATTTCTCCATGAAATTACAAATAAAGAATTTTTGATTTGATTTGATAAAGAAATATCCAAATAGAGTTCAATTAAATTTGAGACTATAGAGTGATGAGGTAAAAACCCCTAATGTTTTCTTTTCTCTTAGTACAAGAAGCTTATAAAATTGCACCTAGTCCTATAAGGACTTTTGCACTGCTTCCAGAGTGACGGGATATTCTGGATGGGTAAGGTTGGGGGTAGGGGCCGCCTCCTGTCGAGATTCATGAGGAAAAGTTTAGAGCACTAATCTCCAGTCATGATCACAAATCAGATATGAATTTTCAAAATAGCTGTTTGGTTGAAAAGCGCCAAAAAAGTGTTTTTTCATTGTACATGGCATAAAAACTGAAAGTTATTGTTAGTAAGCAGTTTTTTATGTCAAAATACAGAAATAAAGAAGCAATATTGTAATATAACTCAAGTTAATCTTAGATCCCCATGCTGTGTGAGGGCTTTTCCAAAACCCCAACTCCCTGGTGGTCCGGACAGCCCCAGTGAAGATTTATGCGTGCACCACTGAACCATACTTGCGTGAGAAGGTGTCATACAATACTTTGACATGCTTCAAGCTGTGTACTGAATGAACCATACTTATGTGAGAAGCTATCATACAATACTTTGATATGCTTCGAGCTGTGTACTGCACAAACCATACTTATGTGAGAAGCTATCATACAATACTTTGATATGCTTCGAGCTGTGTACTGCACAAACCATACTTATGTGAGAAGCTATCATACAATACTTTGATATGCTTCGAGCTGTGTATTGCTGCACGAACCATACTTATGTGAGAAGGTGTCATACAATACTTTGACATGCTTCAAGCTGCGTACTGCATGAACCATACTTATGTGAGAAAGTGTCAAACAATACTTTGATATGCTTCGAGCTGTGTACTGGATGAACCATACTTATGTGAGAAGGTATCATAAAATACTTTGACATGCTTCAAGCTGTGTACTGCATGAACCATACTTATTTGAGAAGGTATCATACAATACTTTGATATGCTTCATGATTTATCTTACACGAACCATACTTATGTGAGAAGGTGTCATACAATACTTTGACATGCTTCAAGCTGCGTACTGCATGAACCATACTTATGTGAGAAAGTGTCAAACAATACTTTGATATGCTTCGAGCTGTGTACTGGATGAACCATACTTATGTGAGAAGGTATCATAAAATACTTTGACATGCTTCAAGCTGTGTACTGCATGAACCATACTTATTTGAGAAGGTATCATAAAATACTTTGACATGCTTCAAGCTGTGTACTGCATGAACCATACTTATGTGAGAAGGTGTCATACAATACTTTGACATGCTTCAAGCTGTGTACTTATTTGAGAAGGTATCATACAATACTTTGATATGCTTCATGATTTATCTTACACAAACCATACTTATGTGTAAACCATATATAAATAAAGGCAGCACAGAATGTGAGGAACAGCTTACAAGAGCAGAGACAGAGAGAAGTCCTAAACTGTCTCCCTCCAGGATGTCAGTCCCTGCGTTGTATACCAGGATGTCAGGGTGGAAGTTGGCTAGGCTCTCGTCTAAGTATCTGTAAATTACAGTAAGTATCAGTCTAAATAACAATTTAATCAAGTCTGTTTAAAACTGTAACTAGATAAAACCTGATTGAATTCAAATTTCTCTATAAAGCTTTGATACGGCACAGACCTTGTCATAAATTCACAAAGCTCTATTAATAATAACAGGTATAAATAATAACCGATATACTTAATTACGGTACTTTGGTAGGTAGTATTTAATAACTATTGTTAAAAATAACTAATTTGAAGATCACAGAAATAATAGCCAACAAAGTTTGAAAGCCTAATTAATATTAAAATTACAGCAAGACAAGAACAAGAACCATTAAAAATATGGTAACAACGAGCTAGCAGTATATTCAAATTCAAAACAATCTTTATTTACCATTTGCACATTACATTACAAAAATAAATATACAAATATAAACGGTGTCAATAGTATGAACTTAGATTTAAGAACTAAATACATAAGTTAATTTGCTAAAACAGTATGTATATAAACAAAAGTATAATTAATATTTAATCAATAATCTATAGTTTATTCCACACTGCTTTCAAAAAACTCACTAAATGAGTATAATGTTTTGTCAACAAAATATTCTTTTAATTTTAATCTGAACAATTTGACATTAGGAATGCTTTTGATATTTTCGGGGATACTATTGTAAAACTTTACTCCAGCAACTAATGGGTTTTTTCTCTTAAATTCTAATTTTAATTTTGGTACTGCCAACTGGTTTCGATTTCTAGTCAAGTAGCCATGTGATGATCCCAATACAGGAAGTCTATCCCTAGCTTTCCTAACAGCCACCACAATGTCTAATATGTACAAGCCATACACAGTAAGAATACCTAGAGTTTGAAAATGTTGCTTTGCCGATTCACGATCCTCCAGATTAATCATTATACGAATGGCTTGTTTCAGAATGTGAAGAATACTTTGTAAATTTTGATCACTTGTTGCACCATACAACACAATACCAAAAGATATATGGGAGTGTATATGGGCAAAATAAACCAATTTAAAAACATCCAACCTACAGAATTTTGATATGCTCCTTAAAGCATACAACCCAGAAGATAATTTATTTAGAACTGCATGTGTATGCTCATTCCAAGTTAAGTTTTTGTCTAAAAACCATTCCTAAAAATTTAGTACTGTCTAATTGATTAAGTTTTACTTGTCCAATTTCGATCTTTGGACTGTCTACACATTTATTTTGGCGAGTACTGAATAAGACAAAATTTGTCTTTTCAAGATTAAGTAACAAATTTTTGTTGGAGAAATAGTTTCTGACTGAGATCAAATCACTTCGTGTTTGATCTTCAATTACCTGCAAAGATTTGTTTGATATAATGAGATTAGAATCATCAGCATACAAGCACATTTTAGTTCCAGAATTTTTACAGTCTGCGGTAAGCCGTTAAGGTAGCATAAGAACAAGATTGGCCCAATAATAGATCCTTGTGGCACACCATGTAATATATTTTTTAACTTGGAATTAATACATATCAATTGATTAAATTTATTTTTAAATGATGTTTCGACATATTGTTTTATATCTTTAAGGTAGGATTGTAGCCAATTTAGTGGCATTCCAATAATACCCAAGTCCCTGAGGGTGCTTATTAGGTTGTTACGTGAAACACTATCAAAAGCCTTACACAGATCAATAAATATTCCCGCAGCATAGTCACCTCTATCAACTGCATCTGTAATTGACTCAATAAAGTCAATGCCAGCAGTTGTGACCGATTTACCTGGCCTGAACCCATGCTGTTCGCTTTCAAACAACTCATTGGTTTCAAGAAACTCCATCAATCTCATATACATTGCTCTTTCATATATTTTAGAAAAACTCGACAGAATAGCCAAGGGCCTGTAGTTATTAGGATCTGTGGTGTTCCCTTTCTTAAACACAGTTTTAACCTTAGAGATTTTTAACTTATCAGGAAATATACCGCTTATAAAGGATGAGTTAATCAGATGGATGAGTGGCCAAATCAGAAAATTTTTTGCATGTTTAATAATTGGCATTGGAACCTCATCGAAACCAGCCGAGTATTTATTTTTAAAAGACATAACAATTTTTTTCAATTTCTAATTCAGTTATTGGTTTGACTCGAAATTTCTGGAGGGTAGGTCTAACATTTTGATTATTATTTTTACCATGATTGATATTGGATACAAAATTTGAATTACTGACAATATTTCAAATCAAATCAAATCAAAATCTTTATTGTCTTTAGGCATATAGCAATCGACATGGTCATCATTTTATGTTACAAATCATAACTTGTCATAGTTAATGTTTATACTACTTAGGTAGGACTAACTAGTGTAAATTGATAATATAAAACATCATTTTTGCTATACCTAATTCTTGAATTAAAATAACATTGATAAATATCAAATAAAATCTTAAACTAAATAATAAACTAAAATAAATAGTCAATAAATAAAATAAATAAATCTTACATATATAACAAACTTACAAAACATTAATTTCAGAATTTGGCATGTTTAAAAATTCATCGATACTATAGAAGGGATGAGCAGCCAGCCATCTATGTAACTTACATTTAAAGAGACTAAAAGATAAATCTTTGGTTGAGAGTGGTAACTTATTATATAGTCTAATACACATTATAGTATGGCTAGATCTAATTTTTTCCAATCTTGTGAAGGGTACATCAAGACGATTACCATGCCTTGTAAATCTTTCATGGATTTCATTCCTTACATTATATGATAAAATATCTTTATGAATATATAACAACAAATAAAATATATAGAGATTAAAAACAGTTAAAATACCTAAATTAATAAAAAGTGGTTTACAATTAGTCAGGTAGTGAGACTTGGTAATTATTCGAACAGCCTTCTTCTGTATCACAAGGATATCTTTAAGGTTGCTGGAATTGCCCCAGAAAATCAAACCATAGCTTATTATGGACTGAAATAGACCATAGTAAACAGTAACAATATAATGTTTAGGAACACAACTCATAAGACGTCTTAATAGATAAATCACACGAGATAGCCTAGTTGATATTTGTTCAATGTGTTTTGCCCATGACAGCTTACAATCAATGTACACACCTAAAAACTTGACACAATTATCAAACTCAATATCATCTTTAACAGGCCTAAGACTAAACAGAACTGATTTAGTTTTGTCATTATTTAAAAGTAAGTTATTAGCTGAAAACCAATTTGAAGCTAGTTTGAAGCTATTTGGAATTACATATTCATCTACTATATTTATAAAGTGCTCATTAAATATATTACAGATTGTTCTTGGATCACTCTCTTCCTTACCATTAATAGATAACTTAATTTCATTATTTTTTTTACAAGTGGTTTTATTTCATTGTTAATAATTTTCCAAACAGCTTTGCAGGGGTTGTCAGACTTTGTTACTGTACTAATTACATATTTACTTTTAGTGTCAATGATATTTTTATAATACGGCTTTTTCTGTTCCTTTAACATATCCTTTAGATTAATATCTTTTGTGACCCTTAAAGTTTGGCTTAAGCAAATTAAGTCCTCTTTATCTTTTCTTAAATCCTCACTTACCCAATTAATCCTGCTACAATTCCTTATTCTAGTTTTAACTTTTGGGAAACATGAGTTAAAATAGTACATAAAAATGTCATAAAAAGTATTATACTTCTTATCAACTGGTGCCTGATAAAGATTTAACCATGTCTCAGATGCTAAATTTTTTAGGAATATTTTTTTATTTTTATCTGAAAACTGTTTATTTAATTGAGTAAAATAATTTTTATTATTGCTTTGATTTTGATATGAGATTTCTAAAAGTTGGGCATCATGATCTGAAAGCTCAGTGATAAGGCCAGAGATTGACAGTTGGTGCTTTGGTATATTAGTAAAAATATGGTCAATAGAGCTTTCACAATCAAATGCAACCCTTGTGGCAAAGTTAACCATAGAAAACATATTATGTTGAGTTAACACATTACCAAACATATCTGAAGCCCTAGATTTGTTCAAACAGTCAATATTTATGTCCCCTGCACACACAATGTATTTAAATTTTTTACTTAAAACAACCAAAACTACACTAAACTACAGATAATCCATCTATTTTACATTGAGCCAAACAGCATTCAAATTCTTTATCAATCACCAATTCATTAATTTCAATCTTTTTTAGATTAAAATTTGTTTGACACATAATTAAGACTCCGCCATCTCTAAATTGCTTTCTACAGTACCAAGATTTAACACAGTAGTAATTTATTTTTGTATTATTTATATCTAATGGTTGAAGGTTATGCTCTGAAAGAATTAAAATGTCTGGTTTTATTTCATCTAATACAATTTCTAATGATGGTTTTCGAGTCAAAAAGTTTTGAATATTTTGGTGCATTATGAAAAGACTATTTTTTGATTTAAATGAAGGTTTTATCTTGGTGGAGGAGTCATTCAGATTTTTAGATACATTTAATTTAGAGGTGTTCAGATTGTCTAAAAAACTTTGACTGCTTCTCTGGACGTTGACTTGATGAGGCGAGTGAGGCTAGCTCGTCAAGGATGTAAGTGCTACTGTGTCTGGCTGGTTCACAAGGCCTCCCCTCCTGATTTCATCCCTCAGCTTGTTGATAAATGCAGAATAACAAAGTCCAAGATGCAAAGGTCTTTGAGCTCCTGGTTGTTCTTTAGTGATTACCAAAACAGAAGCACCAGTCGTCCTATGAAAAAGATTGATGTTTTTGGCAAAATGGTCGAGCTGGACATGATCCCGGGACACAACCTATCGGTGAGCATACCAATGTGCTGAACTTCCTCTTCTTGATTTCCAGTGTCAGGTCAAGAAATGCCCTGTCATAGTCCTTCTTCTTAGGCTTACCGTAATAGTGATCTTTGGTTATCAGGCTGTATACTGCTGCTGCTTGAGGATCACTTCTCTGGCACGCCAGAAACTCAGTTATGCAATCCGTCCTCTGAGGCTTGCCGAACTGTTTTGCAAACGTAACTGCCACTCCAGCTGTCATCCTTCTTGGATGATCGAAATCACCCGAGATCGAGTGGGCGAAGGCAATGGAATCATTACTTTTCAAGTCCTCAATCACCTGCCACATGTCCGCATCCAGAACTTTTATTTCTTTCCCAGAACCAATAACATCACTGGGTTCACTTGGGCTGTTGACTTCCAACTCACTCCTGGACAAGGTATCAACCATATCTTCTTCAATAAGGTTGATACAATTTTCAGGATGGCTTACAAGGTTCAACAGCTGTTTGTTACAATCTTCAGGATTGGAGTTGATATTCATACTCTTATTTAAGTTTCCTGAAGTGACAGTAGACTGCCATTTTGAAAGAGCATTTAATATTAAATATGCCAATTTAGATTTTCCCCTTTTGTTTAAATGGAGGCCTTGAGTAGTATAGTGAAACCTCCTGAAATCACTTAAGTCAATCAGAAAGACATTCTTTAACCTATTTGTTAACTCAGTAATGTAGTTATTAACGAGTCTCAAGTCTTGATCATCAACAATCCTGAAATCTTCGTCAAATCTTTGTGGAATCGAAGTGATAAAAACAGGCTTAGTCTTGCTGAGAAGCAGTAATTGGTTTTCCAGATTAGAGTAAATATCTTGAAAATCACCATTCAGACTTATCATTACTTCCTCCTAGGAGAATCACTGGGCTATCATCACTCAGTGAAGCAGAGTCAATCACTTGAGTCAAAGTGGTGTTAGCTCGTACAAGCCCAAAGCATTTCACTCTACCATTGCTCAGCTCCTCCAATTTTGAAGATAAAAGTGAACCCTGACTATCTGAACAAAGGTTAACTTCCATTCCAAACTGAAGTTTAATTTTCCTATCTTTCACACCATTTTTAGTTTTAACCAGAATAGATTTGTCTGTACTTATTTTCTTGGTAAGGTTGTTAGCAGAAAGATTGTTTATAGGCAATCTATTTTCCTTTTCATAAATTTCTGAGTGTCCGTTCAAAACATCATACCTATTTGCTGTATCAACCCCCGAAAGGGCCTTACATTACTCCTTCCTGGAATGCTGGTGGTTAAAATATTTCAGTCTATGTTTCCCTTTCACCAATGACCACTCTTGGTTGTTAGAAGTGGCACTGCATGTTTCTTCATTATCATATTGTAATGTTGTGTTTTCAATAGCTGGTACCCGTTCTTTGGCAATCACATGGGGCTCATAGATATTTACCTGGGATTGATTTGTTTTGAGGTCTCCTTTTCCATTCAAAATACAAAAAATTAATTCCTTTGCAATATTTTCCCTCAACTTCTTGTATTGTAGATTGTATGTTAAGTAGGTCACAATAGAACGTTTCTGGATTATATCAGACTCATTTATCTCAAAAGAATCAAAACATCCTTTAAAGTCAAAAGTCCCATTATCCTCCTGAGCCCATATTATTTTTATCAACCAATCCACAAAGAAAAGCATGTAGACGCCGCACTCAATGCCATCTCTTTGTTGTGGGCACTTTACTTCAATGAAACAACATGGCCCTGATGAACACATGTGAGACTCCATCTTTGAGACTCCATCTTTGTGAATATATCTTTGGCATGGTTAAGATTGTAATTTTTCATTGAATCAAAGTAATAAAATGTGTTTTCTGTTTTGGCATACAACATTAAGCTCCAATGAGAACCACTGACTTCCATTGCTCCCTTAGAATCATTAATTGGTATGAATACATAGGCCTTACTAATCATCTCCTGTTCCAATAAACCATCAATATTTTCTGCACACTTAATAGCTTGACTAATACATGGGTTCATAAAATAGACATCTTCCATCACAATACTTCGAAGAAGGAAATCAAAATACAATGAAATTAAATCGTCCTGGATCCATTCATTTGCCAACAATGTAGTACATAAATTCAAATTATTTTCCTGAGCATTTACAATACCATCTTTACCATCTAAGTTTTTAATGTTCAGATTACTCTGGTGCTGTTCAAATTGTGCTATTTGTAGTTTTAGGGTGTTTTCAAGAGACTTCAAGTCATTTACCTGACTTGTGAACTTTAATTTTTCATTCTCTATATTTAGTTTTAGTTGACTAATTCTGCTATTAAGTAAACTATTTTCTTGATTTAGTTGGTTTAGTTCATTGTTTAAAAAAGTTGTATTAGCATTGAGCTCCTCAATTACCTTGTTTTTAATTTTAGCATCTTCAATATAAATAGATAAGTCTTGAGTCAATGTCTTTATAGTGTCTTTGTGTTTTTGTACATCCATTTCCACATCTGCTTCCATACATTCAGACAACTCAAGCTCCTCCAACCGAAGTGATTTATCTTTTTTTAAAGCTTTCTCAATGTGAGTACATTTACTTTCTAACTCCTCAATCTGGGCTTTCAGTAAATTATTTGTTATTACTGTTTCATTATATTCATCAAGAATATTTGTAGTTGCTTGCAGAATTTCAGTGTAATCATCAGATCCATGCTTGTAAATCAACTGCCCAAATATATTGTGTAACTCACAAGCATGCTCAGCCACTCTCTTCTCCAACCTGTTGTTGACCGAAACACTTTCATTTACTGCACACTCATTTTCTATATTTATGGAAATTTCATTGGAATATTCAGATATAGATTGTTCAATTTCTTGCAGTGCTTTGTTAAATTTTGTATTTCTTGTTTTGGGTTTACCAAGCTCCGCTTTATTGTCATTGTATAAGTACAAATCTCGGGGGAATATATGGGGATAAATGGGGAAATCTTGGAAAAGTTTGATGTAAGCACAGGCGTAAGACAGGGGGATGGATTGTCCCCATTGCTATTTAATTTAGCTTTAGAGGAAGCATTCTACACTACTTCTACAAGAAGTAAGACAAACAGAAGCTGGAATTACAATAGGGACCAAAATAAATGTTCTTGCATTTGCGGATGATGTTGCAATAATAGCGAAGAGTAAAGAAGAGCTGGAAGTGCTGGTCGCAAAACTCCTAAACCATACACAAAAAGTTGGTTTAAGCGTAAATGAAGAGAAAACCAAAATAATGGAGTGTGGGAGAACAACCCAAATAAACAATGAAAATAATATAGAAATAGAAGGGCACAAATTTGAAAAAGTAAACAACTTCACTTATTTGGGAGTAATGCTGACGAATAATAATGAAGAAGACATGGAAATACAACAAAGGATAAATGCAGCACACAGAAGTTTATCAGCATGCCACAAGCTATTAAGCTCTCGACTACTATCACACAAGACCAAACTCCGTATATATAAAACCATTATAAGACCAGTTCTGTTATATGGCTCAGAAAACTGGGTGTTAAGTAAAAAAACAGAAAAACGTTTGATAGTATTTGAGAACAAATTATTGAGAAAAATCTATGGGCCAACCCTTGAAGATGGAGAGTGGAGGATAAAGCATAATGTGGAGTTGAGGCAACTATATATGGACCCAGACATAGTGGCCGAGGTGAGAAGTGGGAGAATGAGATGGGCTGGCCATTTACTAAGGAAGGAGGACAACTCCTTAGTCAAGAACGTCCTTGTAAACAATCCGGAGGGCAGAAGACCACCAGAAAGGCCCAAGTTGAGATGGCGAGACCAGATCAGAAGAGACATAAGAAAACTGGGAAGAAGGGAAGAAGAGGCAATGGACAGAGAGATCTGGAGGCAGTGTGTTGGCGAGGCAAAGTACCACCTTGGGTACCAAGAGCCACGGCAGTAAGTAAGTAAGTATAAGTACAAATCTGAGAATTTTAGTTTTGCCCATTCATGAGTACCATAAAATTCAACATTGTAGTACGTATTATTATCTTGATGTATAATATTTTTTATTTTAGCCGACCATGGTGGAAAACCCTTCACCTTTGCAAACACATTGTCTTCAGCAGCAAATCCCATTTCAACATCGTTTTTCATTTTTCAAAGTTATTTCACTTATCGTATATTTTCCTAATCTCTTTTTTTATAATTTTTTAAATTTATTTATTACATCCACTAATTAAATTAAACTAAGGAATTTTTGAGTATAGTTTATATATTTTTACTTAAAATATATTTTATCATTGTTTTTTAACATTATAATATAGTTAGATTCTTTTTATTGTCTATTTCTAAAAATTAATAGTTATGCAATAAAAATTATGGATATAGGCTCAATAATCAATTTCCATAAAATTATTTTTGGCAAAAATAAATGTCATGAGCAGGATTTGAACTCAGGATCTCCAGCCGATATGAACCCCAGTGCAGTCAATTAGCCAAGTGAGCTATAACTAGCTGGTAAAAAAGTAGTGTCAGAATGTCCTTTGCCTGTCAGTTCAAGTTCTCAAGCAATGTACTCATACACACAGCACATTTCTTATTTTGCTAATGTGTTCTCTTGTAGACAACAGTTAATTGTTAAGTATTTAATTGAGCGTAATTTGTACTATACTTTAAAAAGTTTGAAGAATTGAGTGGAGTAATTATATCAGTATAGTTTCAATATAAAATTCTATGATTTCATGGTAGGCCTAGGACTATTATATGTTAGAAAGTATAGTTTATGATGTCCTATTGGTTTTAACACCTGTCTATTAGTGTTTTATTGCTTGATTTGAGCTCTATAATAAGTACTTGAGGTAGAAAATTGAGCTCTAAATTCTACAAAAAAATCTTCAAATAATTAAATTTCTTATACTTAGGTTATGCTTTTAAATAATCTGAATACTTATAAATCAAAGTTTAACAAATTAAGCTTGAGTATTGAGTCCCTTCAATTGAACTTTATTTACAATATATTTAAGAAATCAATAGTCACCAATTAGTTGTTCTCACTAACAGTCACTTTTATTACACAGCACTACCATAAGAGATAAACACTCTCTTATTCCTTATTGTTGTTTATACCACACCAAGTGTTGCATAAAAGGCTTTGTTATGGTTGCATGGAAAATTTGAGGTGGAAAATCCTAGTCAAGATATCTTGTGGATAGTTAGGCTACGTGAACTACCATGTCTCATTAAAATGTCATATGATTGTACTAGATTTATTTAAAAAATTTTTTTATTCTGTGATTTCCTTGTTGCCTCCAAGGTCACCAACATTTTTTGTCTCATCAGACATGGTTTCCAGATATCAAATCTGTGACAATATCAGATTTCAAATGCTGTTCCAACTAGAAGATAAAATGGAGCTAAATTCAACATTTTCTTACAAGTCTAGTTTGTAGTAAGAGGACCTTTATGTTTTAACTCTTGTGTCTAAAAAGAACAGAATGTGAACAGCATATCCTGGACTTACTTTTTAACAGAAGCGAGATACTCTCTATCCTCGATGAAGGACTGGAGCTTGACTTTGCATCTGATGGCTTCCTCAGCCTTGCGGTCTCGTGGGTAGATGTTACTGTTGTACATGTCCATGATAAACACACTGGTCTCCTTACCCAGGAAGTCTGTTTCATGACCGTTACCCTGTCACAATAACATTTTAACATTTATATAATTTTGTTACTCAAGTTACTCTCTATCCTCGATGAAGGACTGGAGCTTGCATCTGATGGCTTCCTCAGCCTTGCGGTCTCGTGGGTAGATGTTCCTGTTGTAGCTTTTAAAAAAACGGACAACCTTTGGGATACAGGGCACATCAAGAGATTGGTTTACAAGTTATGTAACCGGAAGAAGCCAAATGGTAGAAATCAAGCACACAATCAGACAGAAAACAAATCAAATTAAATCAGAAATTAAACCCATCACCCGTGGAGTACCCCAAGGATCTGTACTAGGGCCTTTGCTGTTTGTTATATTCACAAATGACTTTCCACAATATATACAGAATTACAGCAAAACGGTGATGTATGCAGATGACACAGTACTATTGCTAAGTAGAAAGGAACCTGAACAATGAAAATTGCCTCATATGTAGCTTTGAACATGGCAATTCAGTATTGTCACAGCAGTGATCTGGTTGTGAATGAAAAGAAAACCAAGCAGCTGATTTTAGGACGACAAACAGACACCACAGGAAGAATACCTGGTCTGGAGGAGGCTGCCTCGGCTAAATACCTTGGTGTAACAGTTGATGATGGTCTTACATGGACACCCCACATTGATTCCCTGTGTCATCATCTCAGCTCAGGACTTTATGTAATATGGAGACTGAAGAACATAAGCAACATGGAAACAGCTAAGACCGCCTACTACACTCTATTTGAGTCACACCTCTGCTATGGAATTGTAGTATGGGGAGGTACTACAGCTGGAAACATACAAAGAGTCCTTATTCTTCAGAAAAAAGCAATAAGAAGCCTAGGAAACCTCCAGCACAGAGAATGTTGTAGAGAGACCTTCAGAAAGCTAAAAATCCTAACAATAGTAAACCTTTACATTTTTGAAGCCATTAAGTACATCTATACAATAGCTCCAGAAGAAATCAGAACAAATGCCCAGATACATAACTATAATTCACAAAATGCAACCAATTACTGCCTTCCTGTATACACCCTCAGCGCAACTGTAAAGAGACCATGCTACATGGGGGCGAAAATGTGAACAACCTGCCAGAAGACCTGAAAAGTACTAACAGGAGGTAGTTTGCTCAGCGAGTAAAAACATGGCTTCAGGACCGACAAATCTACACACTGGCAGAATTCTACAATTGGAGAGGAACTCAAGCGTAAACTGAATCAAATACAATTTTATATACTTATGTAATTTCAATTACTTTATTTTACATCTTGTATTAAGATATTTTAACCTATGTGTAACTTGACGCAATTACTGTTCTTGACGAATATGTAAATAAAGTATTATGACTATGACTACGACTATGACTATGTAGATGTCCATGACATATAGCTCATGAATTATTGAACAAAAAAGCAACACAAATTGCATACTGGATAAAATGTTCACTGAAAGTAAAATATTCCTTTCTGCTTATTCAGAATCCAAAAATGGTTTCATGTTAAAGTCTAATATCAAGATCATGCTCATGCTTTCTTTGACTAGTAAGGCTAGTGTTCACCAAAAATTGGTTTTTAAACCCAACAAGATAAATAGTTCTGTTTCTTAACTATCCTGAAACATATCTGTGGACTTTAAAGAAGGAAGAGATGTATGATTTCTGTACTACTTGTTTGCAATTATTCAACAAAACGCTATAATCATCATTGTAATTAATAAAATATTAAATGTGAACACTCTACCTGGAACTTGCTCTCTCGAATATTATCAGGTCACAAGCACTAATTAAATATTTGTGATTTCTAATGTAAATACATGTATTGAATTTGTAATGGACAATTCAATTCAAATTCAATTTAATCCTAAATAGGTAAAACTAAAGCTAGTATTTGCAGATTTAACAGTGATATTGCCAATGTTTTGCATAAGTAATTCATCAATTCCATATATTGTCAGGTTAATTAAAAAATCTTTTAATAATTGTGAAAATTTAATATGAAAATTTCAAAAATTTTTGACCATTATAATAAACATTATTCTTTAAAAAAATCAAGTCTGGGTTGAAAGAATATTGTTTTTTCTCCCTCTAGTCTTATAAATATGTTAAACATGTGCAGTGAATGATTTTTTACTAGTAAAGTGGTATCATAGATATATTTCCCATAAACTGTCAACATTCTTAATTAAAAAAAGTAATTTCTAGCAAAATCATTTGGCTTCAGATTAAAAATACACCTAATTGCTTTTTTCTGAGCTTGTAAAATCTGATCCAAGTTTTCTTTTTTAGTTGCTCCATAAACTGATATACCATATGGAATATGGGAGTGTGACAATGATAACCACCCACTTTGCTGTTAAAAACAATTTACAGTGAATGAAATTCAATATCGTCGGCGAATAAACAATACCGCCTATCTGCAATTTTTGGGTGAATTGAGTTATTGATGCCAGCGCATTCTGTGGATGAAAACGCAACCTATTCCGATCAGTTTACTGTTAAAATCCGACAGATAGCGCTTCAGGAGCCTCTGAAACAATATCGCGTATCATAATTTTGTTGAAAATACCGCCTAACTACGCAGTCGCCATTACACCATGCTATGTAACAGGTGAGCTCCGACTTATATAACTTCTACAAAATTAACTTGTTGGTTTTATCACGTTTCTTAGTCTAAGCTTAGCAGTTATAAGTTATTGTTGTATTATTAAGTATTAGCTTTACTTGAGTTCAAAGGATTTCGAAGATATTAAGCGATAAAAATATGTCTGCAGATAAGCGGTATTACTTTCAATGGTAAGGTGTAGTTAAGCAGTGTTGTCAATATGGTTGAATGGATTTATTTTCACTATCTAAATAAATTTAAATAAAATAAAATTTTTGTCTGTACATTGGTCGGAACCAAAAAATTCATGTTTACTTTTTTGTTTCATACACTTTTATAACCGAAAATTACATTAAAAAAATGTCTGTCTGTCTGTCGAGTTGTCCGTTTGTCTGTAACGTTTCAAGGTCCACTTTTCTTACTTTATAACTACAGAACGGCTGATAAAACTTGTATGAAACCTTTTATTTATGGCTTAAGAGCAATGCGTACTAACACTTAGGCTATAGAAAGTGTTTGTGCAATATTTCCAAACATAATGGCGGCACCTTAAGTAGCGTATTTTTGAGTTTGAAGTTCCCTTTTGTAACCTTATAACTTCAGAATGGCTGAAAAAATGTGCAAATCTTTTTAAATGGCCCAAAGACATTACGCAATTACATTTAGGCTATAAAAAAATGCATGCAAGACTTCAAAGCAAAATGGTGGCACCTCAAAGTAGCGTGCCGTGTGTGTTTGAAGACCCTTTTCGTGTCCTAATAACCACATAACGCCTGATAAATTTCCATAAATAACTTTTTATATGACTTTAGGGCATAACGTACTTATGCTTAAGCTATACAAAAAATTCATGAAGGACTTCAAAAAAATGGCGGCACCACACATAACACAGTTCTATTTTATTATTATTGCATTTTAACACTTTCTTTTCATTTTTAACCATACAAACTAATTTACTGTTCGTTTTTCAGACGCTAATATGGCACTTAATGAAGAGGAAATTTACGAAGAAATTCTCTATTGCAGTAGCCCGACCTTGGACAGTGAACTAAACGATATTTTGATAGATGCATTAGTAGAAGGTAATCTATAATACATTGCGTCAATATCGAAACATTATAAATTGTAATAATTTTAATTCCACTTTGTTTTTAATTTTAATAACAAATCAATTTAAAGGTCTCTGCGGTGTTATAGACCACTTGGACAAGGGCATGGTCGTTTTAAAGGGAGTGGATAAAATATAAAAGTTTAAAACTAAAGATTATTGTTCTTAATTTTAACCCTTTCTTCCCACTGTCGACATTTGTCGACACGCAACTTAATATTTTTTTGTGGGAAATTTTGATTGTCTAGGACTCTTACGATAATATCCCGCTGTTTATGTTGGTATCTCTGAACTAGCAGTTGATGCGCCGCGGCAGTGGCTAGTTTGGTGCTTTTGTGTCAACAACTCTACTGATTGACTCTCAGCCTCACTATGTCACTGATAGACAGGTAAGTGTATTACAACCTTGTAAATAAATAATATTATTTACCGTACGCTATTTTATAGTGATATAAGATATGTGTATGACGTATTACTGTGTTGAACGTGTAAAATATTGTTTTAGGGTATCGATTTTTACAATCATAAATATTGATGTCGACAAATGTCGACAGTGGGCACCCAGCGGTAGGGGTCGATGTCCATTACAACAAATTGTTTTTTTTTTTTAGGTTGTCGGTAGCTGACATCGCTAATATATTGGAAGAGAGTGAAAATATTATAGATCCAACATTTTTTATTGAGCCACCAGATAATCCAGCCCTCAGTGACTGTGATTCCGATGACGATGATAGTGGCAACATAAATCATTTATCTGGCAACCAACTCAGAGCTGGTGGTGAGCTGATAGGAAGAAAATTAACTGAAGATGGGTTAGTTACAATAAGAATTGGTGGAAATACCTGAAGAAAAAAGTGACCAAGAAGAAGTGGAACAAGTAGAAGATAAGAAATTTGAGGAACCTGTGGACGAAGATGACAGTGTAGTAAGCGTAGATGTTGTTTTTGAAGAAGAAACCCAAGGAAAAAGTTAGTAAAAATACGTTAGAGAGCAGAACTAAAAAAAGAAAACAAATAAAAGATGTTAGAACAAAAAAGAAGGTGAAAGGAAATAAGTCAAAACGTACATGGGAAGAAAAAGACATTGCAGATGTAAGCTCTATAGAGTTTACTCGTGCGAATTTCTTGTCAAATGATTATTCTCCTGTAGAACTGTTTGAAATGTTCTTTGATGACGAGGTCGTAGAGTACATTGTTTATTGCACTAATCAATATTCCCTAGAAAAAGGAAACATAAACTTTTTCTACATCAAAAAATGAAATACGTCTGTTTTTCGCCATTCTTTTTCTATCAGGATACAACACTATGGCTCGTTACAGAAATGTACTGTGGAAACGGCAGAGGACACACATCATGAAGCAGTTTCACGTGCAATTTCACGTAATCGTTTTTCAGGATATCTTGAAAAACATTCACTTCTGTGAAAATGATAAATTAGACAAAGATGACAAGTTTGCCAAAGTTCGCTCTGTTATGTGCATGCTGAACGAGCGATGGCTTCGTTACTTCCCAGGTGACATTTACTTATCCATTGATGAATCCATGGTACCTTTATTTTGGAAGGCACGGGTTGAAACAACATATCCATTGGGAAGCCTATCCGATTCGGATATAAAGTTTGGATATTAGCTACAAGGTTAGGCTACGCTATTCAAGCGGAACCGTATCAGGGCAAAGCGACTGGAGCAACTATTCCTGAGCTCGGTGTGGGAGGCTCAGTTGTCATTGATCTTATATCTGAACTCCCACAGGACAGAAAATATAGTTTGTTTTTTCGACAACTTCTTTACATCTTTAAAACTGCTTGAAGCGTTAAAAAACAGGGGATATCATGGTACAGGGACCATAAGGGTAGACAGAGTTGAGGATGCCCCTCTTCGTAAACCTCAAGATCTCAAGAAAGAACCAAGAGGTACTTTCCATCAAATAACTGACACAGACACCAACATGACACTTGTAAGATACCATGGACAACAGTGTTTTTACTATAGCGTCGACAGCAACAGGCGTTCATCCTGAGGGGGAAAGCAAAGCGTTGGTCCTCTAGCAAATAAAAAAACACATCGTTGTGCCACAGCCAAACTGTGTCAATTGGTACAATATGAATATGGGTGGGGTGGATAGGCTAGATGAAAATGTATCTACCTACCGTATTCATATTCGCAACAAAAAGTGGTATTGGCCAATGGTTGCAATACATGCTGAACTGTTGAGTATGAATAATGCTTGGATTTTATACAGAATGACGCCAAAAGGAGCTGAAGAACAATTAGATCTTCTTGGATTCACCCGCTACATTGTCCGTAACGTACATGCGAACATGCACAAGCCATCGATCCTCTGCAGGACGGCCAAGCCAGACAGTATCCAGTAGGGTGTTGCCTGAAATCCGATTCAGTGGAAAAGATCATCATTTAGAAACAGTTTCAAAAGCAAATTCGCTGCGCACTGTGTTCCAAAGCAACAAGGAAAACGGTGCAAGACTTGTCAAGTTGGATGCCATGTGCTTTGTGCGGAGGCTTTCCATACTTCCTGAGGAAGTAATCTCTTATACAATCCTTTCTGATATATAATCTATTCATAAATACTGTAATGGAACAATAAAAGCATCATTATTTCATTTTTTTAACTTATTTTTAAAACCACCCCCTTTCATTCCCACTGTCGACAAATGTCTACATTAGCCTCTATTCTCTAACTGCAAAACCGCGTTCATGCCCACTGTCGACATATGTCGACATGCTATAATTTATTGTTATTATTAAATTTTACATATTTCATACTAAAAACTATAGTAAATAACTGATAATAAAGCAAATAACCAAAGGCCACCAAAAAATCTGACAAAAAAATAATTTTGGGCAGAAACGGGTTAAATGGAGTAAATAAAACAGAAGAAATTGGTTCAAAAAGTCAACATGATGAGACCAAACCATTGGATGATGCACCAGATGCTAAAGCGTTTAATGATGTAGCCAGCTTTGATGAAGGTATTGAAAATGTCATTGGTAAAATCAGTATTGTAAAATGTTGTATCAAATGAACCCATGTTTGTAATAATGTATAACATGTATATATTCATGAAGAACACAGCAATTAAATCAGACTTGGTAAACTAATTTATGATAACTTTTTGATTACTATAACAATTTTGTTTTGTTATGAATCATTCTACTCCAAATTGGAAGTCAGTTTGGAAAGTAGACAGACATCTGGGAGGCTTTAGGGCAGTGGCCTTCTTAACATTTCTTCCCAGGGTATTAAAGAGCGTCTGGGAATGCAGACAGGATTATCTTGGATTAGGCGTCAACTTAGTTGGAACACCCATGTAGCCAAGATTCCCAGGGAGTACGACACCACATGTGGAAAGGTCACACGCAGCTTAAAATAACATTCGAAAAACCAGTGTCCGGGATGTCGGCTCACCACTAATGGCCCGGCTGTGGGAAACCAGTTCCGTTCTTGGAGGTCACACGTGTAGACCCAAAATATCCACTGGCCAATCAGGGCTCAGAACCCCCGGGGTGCGGCACGGTAGGGAAGGCTCCGCCTCCTCTGGAGAGGGAACCACCACCTCAGTATATAAACCCAAACTTAGTCAAAATTAGTAGCTCTTATCTGCTCATCACTTATCTCGTCGTCTCAGCCTCGCATCAGCGCAGTCGAGTCGGGGTCCAGTCCTGTACGAGTTCTGCCCGGTGTCATTCTCCGTGCTGCCATGTCTTTGTTGGCCCTATTGATCACGGTGCTGGGTAAGTCACGCTAGCCCTCAGCTCTTTAGTATGTATGTCTGGTAGTCTCCAGTATTAATCAGCCTTGTAAGAACAACTTGTGTTCAATGTATAATTATTATTTAGATGCTTTGGATAAATAAACATATATTCAAATACTCATATCGTCATATGAAATACGTCATAGTATTTCACTTAATATAGATTTTTTAATTTACAATATAATTAAATACAATTAAAAAAAAGAGGTGTTTTTCTAATCTAAATAGATTTTCCTAATAAATGTCCGCTGTCATTACAATTACAGCCTAAACCATTTCCTTTAAGAAAGTTGTAATCATATTGAAATTATATGCTTCATAAGTAAGTAAAATATTGGGCCTAAGTATTAGCTTAATATTTTAATATTAATTTATATATATATATTTTTTTTAGGTGGAGAAAATATACTCATTGACGAAATGTTAACATCCAACATTGAGATGAACTTGGATAACATGGCTATTGTTATAATGCCAAGAGGGTGTGGATGCAGCTGACTTCTTAAGTGAAGTTATTGATGTCGACATTGAAAAAAAATTATGAAACAGATTCACTTGAACACAACAAAATATGTTTTTTGTCTGGTGTCATTGAACCTGAAGATGAGTCAGAAGTATACGACGAAGAGGCAAATCATACCAGAAATGAAATAACTGACCAGCAAGACGATTCAGATCATGAATTCAACGCTGACAACATATTTGAATCAAGCTCTGATACAGATAATGTTCCATCCGACTTAGAATACGAACCTGAGGCGAGAATTGAAAGTCGTCAACAAAATAGTCCTGAAAACGTTCCTTCCTACTTAGAAGATGAACCTGAGCTAATAACTGAAGTTTGTCAACAAAGTACTTCAGACACTTCTCTATCACCGAACCATCATAATGATGAAGAAGAGATCTCTGTGTTACCCGAGCGAAAGAGGAAAAATAACAATCAAAGTAATTGGAAAAAGAACATTAATAAGAAACTCAGGATGAGTGGTGAAGCATACTTGGGTTATCGAAGGACCAAAGACGGCGTAGTGCACCATGATAAAGTCAGAGGTGAACGAAAATTGGGACCACATTGTGGTTCAAATAAATGTCGCAATTCTAAAAATAGACAATGTTTTAGTTTCACACAGGAACAGAGAAAATCTATTTTTAACAACTTCTGGGCTGGAATGAACTGGGATCAAAGAAAGGTTTATCTCGTAAACATGGCAGTTAAAACTGAAAAACAAAGAAAGACTACTGACGAAGAAAAACAGAACAGCAGAAGAAATAAGACATTAAATTATTTTCTGACTGCTGATGGTGTCAAGAAGCAAGTTTGCCAAAGAATGTTTTTGCAAACGCTCGGTATCAAGCAGTGGACAGTCCGCTATTGGGTTTCTGGTGATCAGTATATAGGTAAAGAGCCTCTTGAAAACCACATTTCAGCTGGGATGGTCCCACAAGGAACGACTACTAGACCATCTTCAGTCAAAAAGTTTAAAAAAAACCACATGCAAAAGAGTTTCCTAAACAATTTCTTGACATCATTCCTAAATTACCATCTCATTATTGTCGACACGACTCAACACGTCTCTACCTTGAACCGATGTTTCGTAGTTTATCTCACCTTTACAACGTATATAAAGATAAATGTTTAGAGGAGTTTCCACAAAAATCTAAATCCTTTATACTAAGCAGGTTTACCTTTGAGAAATTGTTCAAAGATATGAACTTAGCTCTTTATCAACCAAAGAAGGACCGATGTGATGTTTGTGTAGAATTTGAATTAGGCAACATCACCGAAGAAGATCATAAAATGCACATCAAATTGAAAGAAGAAGCTCGAGAGGAAAAGGATAAGGATAAGAAAGAGGCAAAGGAGAACAAATGCATTGTTTAATCCTCTGATGTGCAAGCTGTTAAACTATGCCCATTTCTCAATGCTAGTGCATTATATTACAAGACCAAATTGAACATTCATAACTTTACAATGTACAATTTGGCCTCCAAAGATGTTCAGTGTTTTTGGTTCGATGAAACAAGTGCTGAACTTGTAGCCTCGGTTTTTGCTAGTTGCGTGATAGACACTCTAAAGACACAATTTGCTAAAGACCCAAAGCCAATAGTTCTTTGGTCAGACGGTTGTCCCCCTCAAAATAAAAATGCTGTTTTCGCCAACGCTCTGCTGCACTTTGCAGTTGCAAATAAAACTACAATCGAACAAAAGTTTCTGGTCAAAGGTCACACTCAGATGGAGTGTGACTCAGTTCACAGCACAATAGAAACTGCCCTGAAGGATGTGCCAATATATCTGCCAAGCCAATATAATGAAGCAGCATTAAAAGCAAGGCGAATCCCCTTTCCGTACCAATCAAAATACCTGAGCTATTCTTTTTTCAAAGACTTCTCTCAGCAGAACACCTTGATTTATGATTCAATTAGGCCAGGTAGTAGGAAAGGAGACCCGACTGTGTATGATATAGTGGCTATAAGATACAAACCTAACAGGAAAATTGAAACAAAACTTAACTTCAAATCGAACTATGAAGAGTTGCCAAGACGGCCTAGGTCAAACAACTTCACAAGTGAGTTTTTCCCCTTGTACCAAAACAAACTTCCGATTAAGACATCAAAATATAACCATCTGCAAGAACTTAAGAGTGTTATTCCTGAAGATTGTCATCCATATTACGACTCATTATCTCATAAAGCCTAAGTGGCAAATTTTAAAGAAGTGAAATATTGTTCAAACTTGGAAAAGACTGAATTATGTACCTAACAATTTAGTGTTTTAATGGATCTCGAGGTACAATATTTTATCAGTAATAGTAATAAACAAAGTGTTCCTAACAAATTGTGTCAATTTGTTCCCTTTGGTAAATACCGCTTATATATGGTTACCTTATTAAAATTGAAAGCTAATACCGCCTAAGTGCAAAAAACAAAACTGCTTATCTACAACCACGAAAAAAATACGTGGCAATACCGCCTAAGTGCTCTAATAAACTGACGAAAGGCAAATATTGTATAAGATT
This sequence comes from Homalodisca vitripennis, assembly GCF_021130785.1. Lineage (NCBI taxonomy): Eukaryota > Metazoa > Arthropoda > Insecta > Hemiptera > Cicadellidae > Homalodisca > Homalodisca vitripennis. Next base: position 194,943,972 of record NC_060209.1, on the reverse strand, counting down.
ATGTTAAAAACCATCAAAAACATGGTTCCTTTGTTAGTTAAAAAAAATTAAGGGTTTATACTCATCTGTAATAAAAATAATCAGTTTTTTGTGGTTCCTGTAAAGTTACCCAAACTGTAGATAGGCGGTATTGTTTATTCGCCGACGATATCCACTACTCATTATGTGTTCAGATAAAATCTAATGCACTAACATTGGCAATAAACGACCAACATCTAACCTGATGAGCGTCCAAGTCCACTATCATGGCAGTACGGACGCGGCTTGCCTCATATCGAAACAGGTGGCGTATGAGCAATGTGATATCCGCATATGGACAAAAACCACCGCCATGACCCCCACTGCAATGGTGGAAGCCTCCGCCGATGTTAATAGCCCAGCCCCGTTCCAGTGCCAGTCTTCCTGCCAGAACCGTTCCTCCTGTCTGGTACCTACAACAGTGAAAGACAAATTTTTTCTATTCTATTCCAATTTAGTCAATATCTGCTACAGACTGAAGATCCACCACAGACCCCACTACAATATGGGGTCCGATCACACCCGATCACGATGGTCAGATGCTTGAAGTACTAACTATTACAACGGCAGTAAATCATACTTCTAACACACTATTGGAGTATAAAAGAAAATAATGTGGAACAGTTTATCAAGACATTGCAAGCCGAATCATGGCTGGATCTTTATTTGTCACCAGTTGAAGTAAAATATGATACTTTCCATGACAAAAAAGTAATTTAATAAATTAATGTCCGAATTTGCTTTGGTTTCTAGTTTGTTAATAGTTGAGGGTGTAATTTTCAAATTACTCATAAGCATACAGACATAATTTACTACCCTCACTAAGTTGAGGGAAATCTTTAGGTAGCAAATGAACAATAAAGGACCCAAGATAGATCCCTGAGGCACTCCATACTTTACTCCTTCCATTGAGGATTGGTAATAAATTTTGTAATTGTTTTTAATTTGAAGAATTTCCACCAATTGTTTTCTAACGCAAAGGTGGTGGTTTGGTTCCTTATCCAGTTCAGTGCATTCTTTTGTGTTCCCAAATTACTCAGTTTTAATAATAATAATTCATGAGATATCGAATCAAATGCCTTACTCAGATCCATAAACAAACCAACTACTTTACATTTTCTACCTAGACTGTCAATAATATATTCAACAAAATCCGAGGCTGCTGTTATAACAGACCCTCCCACTTCGAAATCCATGTTGAAAAGTTTCAAATAAGTGGTTTTTTTCAAGGAAGTATACACGTTGGTTATAAGCTATCTTTTCATATATTTTTGAGATTGAGGGTAACAATGCAATTGGTCTATAATTTGATGTTGACTGCTTATCTCCTTTTTTGTATAAAGTTTCAGTTTTGTAATTTAAGTTTGTGTGGAAAAATTCCAGACATTAACGAAGCATTTATAAAATGAGTTATTGGTTTAAGTAAGACTAGTGTAGATTTTTCAAGAGCACTAGAGGAATACCATTGTATCCAGAACTGTATGAATTATTTTTTAAACTTGTTTATGATTTTTTCAACCACCTTCTCATCAATAAAGCTAAATTTAAAGCTAGGTGTACTAGGAAGTGTACCAGCCTCTGAACTCTCCCCTATTACATCTCGAGATGTTTCCAAGTTTAGTATCACAGTATTGTTAATTACATTAGAAAAATAATCATTAAATTTCTTACAAACCTGAGAAGGATTTGAACACACTATACCATCAATTTTTAGAGTTAAAATTTGAATTCATGTCTCATTTGTTCCTACTTCCTAATTTATTAATTGCCAAGAGGTTCTGTTTACATTATTTGAATTATTAATCTTAGTTTTATAATATTGCTTTTTTGAAGAGATCGGTTTTTTCTTTAATTAACTGTTTGTTCATTTTTCTAACTTCCTTTGACATGGCTTTAGGGTTAGACTCTCTAGCTATCCTGCTAAATTTAATGATTCTTTGTTTTTCCGTTTTGAGCTCATTAGAAATCCATTTTAGATTGTTATGTTGCCTTGACAGAATTTCAGGAAAACAAGAATTGAAATTGTACATAAAAATGTTAAGGAAAGTATCACATTTTACTTCAACTGGTGACAAAAAGATCCTGCCATGATTCAGCTTGCAAAATTTTTGATAAACTGCTCCACATTAGCTTGTAAATTTCCTTTTATACTCCAATAGTGTGTTAGAAGAATGATTTACTGCCGTTGTAATAGTTAGTACTTCAAGCATCTGACCATCGTGATCGGATAGTTGAGTGTTAATACCTGTTATTTTATACATATTTTTATCCAAATTAGTGAAAATATTATCTATATCAGATTCTGAAGGATATGACATCAACTAGATACATTTCATGCAACTGAGTGAATCCAACTTCTTCCAAAAGACCTTGTCCACCATCACTGTGGGTAGACCCTCTTGCTCTTGTTGGTGCTGAAGTCAAAAGCTCATTTTTATTAGAAATTTAATTTTTTAAGGTTTTTCATTCTATGCCAATGGAATTTCAGTTGATCATCCAAACATTTTTACAGGAAAATGGTCCAAACCCACGTACAGTTATTTATTCATGTCCCCAGGAATTAAACCTGTGACCTCTCAGTTAGAGAGCAGCAGTCTTACCACTACCACAACTGGTTATTACAAAAATGCTTAACATATAACGCAACTAAAGAATGACTTGAATAACACGTTTCAATTTTAATCTTATACATAAGGTCATACTTTCAGTACAATGAATCAGCTTTATTCAATCTGTAGGATGGTGGTGCTGGACTCGTTGTGAGGATACCCAACAGAGGGACTGATGCTAGATTCTGATTAGTTCTCAGAATCAGAAGAAGCCAGCCTGCCAATCATGTATTGGAATTAAAATTATCATTATTTATTAAGAATCAAGATGTTTATTGTCATCCCACATATACAATGTATTGACAGTGTCAAAAGGTGTACCTTTGTCTGTAGAAATACAAAAACCTACAGACTACAAAGCACATAATTCCTAGGCTTATGCTTACACACTACAGGTCAGAAGTCTAAAAACATAAATTCTCCATACTACAATGTAACATTTCGTCAACAGAGTAAAAAGCCTTTTCTTTAAGCCATTTTAAACATAACTGTCTTAAAATGTTTACAGGAAATGTCTCTAACAATCAATGGTAATTTATTGAACAGCTTTACGCCCGTAAAAAGATATGTACGCTGGGTTTTACTTATCCTAACATGTTTTAAATCAATTAGATCTCTATTTCTAGTATTATAATCATGAGTTAGGCATGATTAATTACATTATTAATTATTATGTAATGGGAAAGCGTACTGTTGAATATAACATAACACTAAAAAAATCAAATACATTACTTAGTTCGAGTTAAAAATTGTGTTTGTTCCGTGTTGATTTTTAAGCGCTTTTTAAATAATTCTTGAACTGCTTTAATGGTTTTACATTTGCACTTTTTATTTCTTTGCAATCAATTTACTTGACAGTTTGAAAATTATTTAAAATTTTTCATTTTATGATTAGACAATATGAATGCTACATAGTCTTTGAAATTTCTTAACACCTTAAAATCTTCCTCTATGTAGTTGAAGAAAGTTGTGTGTCATGGAACATTGAGGATATGGTTTAGAGTGATATTGAAAATAAATTTGAAAAAAAAAAACAACTCAAATTTTTGAACTATAAAAATTGAAATATTATTAGTCACAGCAGGTTTAATTCTTCCACTGCAATGTTAAGTTAGTCCAAGAACTTCAAATAAGACTTCTGTTTGGTGAGGAGGATTTAACTCTATTATCACCACAATTAGAAAATTTTAACCAAACTATATTCTTATTTTTTACTTCCTTTTAAACTTAATAGTATAAACTCCAACACCTGGAATACCCCAACCTCCTCCCTGAAATAAATTTTCATTACTCATTTTTTCATTAAAAGTTTGAGCTATCTACATAGAAATGTGTGTAGATGTAACACTTTCAGGACTTAAATTTGAGTCGATCACTTTATTTTAATTGATAAAAGCTGTCAAAGAAATGTTAAAAAACAGAAATTAGTAAAGAAGCTTTGTTATTGCTGATCAACCCTGCGATCACACTAGTGCTGCAGGCAATATAACAGTTGTAAAAATTGTAACAGAGCAGTAAAACTTCTCTACCTCATTGGCTGAAGGTAGAATTTCTGTATTAGGAAGTTTGGTAGGAGGGCAAGAGCAGGCACTTCTGCGATAGCTGCAACATTCCAGCTCCACTAGAACAGTCGAACAATTCTTAAAATAAACAATCCGCTTTAAATGACTAGAACATACAATAATCCCGTTCTATTCCACTATACATGCTTTAGTTACATGCATCCACGTTCTTGGATGATTAAATTATTACATATTCAAAATGCCGATGGCCGAGCGGACTGACGTTGGACTTTGAGCCTGAGTTAGAGACAGCGCAGGTTCGAATCTTGTCTGTGATCCTTGCACTTTTTATCAATACCATCGACCTTGTACTGTATTGACTCTCCCCCTATCATATTAAACTTTCACATTCTGTATAAATCACTCTCTAGTAAAAATATAAAAATATTCAACATATTAGTAATATACATTATTACAAGAATTTTTTGATTTTTGTACAGCGATTTTAGGCAACTAAAACTATTACTGTGTAGTACACTTGTGTATCACACAATTTGTTTTTTTTTTTTTTTTTTTTTTTTTTTTTAATAAGGGCATAAAACACGCAGGTTATCAATGCCCGTAGGGTTAACGGACACCTACACTTTAAAATATGGTGTCACGTTATCAGTGCAAGGAATAAATAGCGGATCTCTGTGTCAAATAACATTATTATCACATTAAGACAATAAGAAAAACAACAGAAGTAAACAGGACTAAAACTATATAACGAAAATAGCCGAGAGGCTGTAAAGGGGCCCGATAGTTAAAATATCTCAGATAAATAAAAACGATAATAAATATAACAAAAATCTAATGCTAAAACCAGGTAAGTTAGTGAAGGTAAGGTTGTAAAGGGACCCACCCTCACCAATAACAAATAACAAATAAATAGAAGGACAAAAGTGCCCGTCTCCTTACGTGACACCTACATATTAAGATAGTGGTGTCTCTCACCTCACAGAAATTTTTAACTGTAAAGGGGTTACCCTTGATTAAAACACAGAAATTCTCCTAACGAAATTTAAAAGATTGCACTTAGGCGGTGCTAGTTAAGAGCCTTAAAACTAAATAACAACTCAGGGGTGAACTGTAAAAGGGCTCACCCTTACCTAAAACTAGCGGTTAAAATGTTTACTAAAACTAATCAGGTACTATATCACTCATATTCTGGACATTAATTTAGTGCTCTCCAGAAAACTAAAAAGCTTTGTTAAAACATCTTCTTTGTCACCAAGCAACTCATCTAACCGGCCAGGCAAACGATGTGCTCTCCTCTGCCCGGCGCACACAATTTGTGTACTTTAGATCTGGTTCTTGTAGATGTGAAATACATCCGACTATAGGGATCTGCCCCATTTTTCCTTAGTTTAAAACAACTGATTATTAAAACACACATGTTTCTCAGGCAGCTATTCTCAATCCACTAAGCAACTTAATATCAGTTGACTGGTTATAATAACTACTAACCAACTAAAATCAGCTGACTCGTTATAATATCCACTAAACAACATAATATCAATTGATTGGTTATAATATCCACTAAGCAACTTAAGGGGATTCCCTACAGAAAAATGACCAATTTTGAGAAATAATTGAAATTAACTTTTATATATTTTTTGATTTCTATAGCTTATAAGAAACCATAAAAACATAACATTTACTATAATATAACTTTTCATCACTGTGAAAAAATATTTGAAGAGGAGCATGCACACCTACTTTTGGTCTAGTCAGCCAGTGCCAGAACCAGACTGTAGCTGTTGTGCCTCTGATGCAACATTCACTACACAATTATTGAGCTTTACTCTTTTTCCCATTATCTATTTTTATATAGTTATGCTACTCACTTTAGCCTCTTTTTCTTCTTTGAAAGAAGTATAAACAAAATAAGAACTTATGTTACAGTCATTATGTTGATGTCATTTGTTAGCTGATTGTTTTTGTTTACACGTTCTCAGATGGACTAGTATTGAGGTTATAGAATTTATATTCAGTGTTGTAGAGTGTTGAAGTTAAGTGTTGTAAAATGGTGAAAGTAAAGAAGAATAAGAGACTACAATCTCAAAGAAACAAAGAGTAAGCTTACAGAAGGTGGGGTGAAAACGTAGCGTGAAGAGTGATGAAATGTTTGTAGTGGTGTAGACAGTTTGATTAGGCGTAGTACAAGTGATGTGTAGCGACCAGAACAAAAATGAGAGGACCAAGGTAGGTCTACTAAACCTACTGGTTTTGCTTTGTGTGATAGTTACAATCCTCAAGTAAACATGGAAAACAACAAAAAAGTAGAATATATTCTTGTAGATTCTAACAAACTTATTGACTTTCTTTCTTCCTTTCCCTGCAAGGAATGTTTTCATGACAATGTGGAGGTCAATCTAGTGATTACTAAAGGTTTTGCCCATACTTTCAACTTACTTTGCTCAGCTTGCGAGAACAAAAATATCTTTCTATCGACTTATTACTATTAACTTTGTATCGACTATCGACCAAGGAATAAAAAAGGCCAGCATTTAATGTAAACCTTAGAGCTGTAAAAGCATTTTCTTCCATGGGTAAAGGGCATAGAGCTTTAGAAATGTTTTGCATCGCTATGAACATGAAGCCTATGCAGTTTTTATTATAGAACAAACATGTGGTAGCCCTTAGAGATGCATACAGAGATGAATCATGATGCATACAATCACTCTTTGAAGCTCGAAATGAAGTTCGTAAGTGCTATGGGGACTTGAATGATGACAATAAAGGTCTTGACATTACAGTAAGCTTTGATGGATCATGGCGAAAGAGAGGATTTACTTCTAAATATGGAATAGGGTGCTGCATTGAAGATATTACTGGTCTTGTCATTGATTTTGAAATTATGTCCAAGTACTGTAAGCATTGCCAGCTACAGAAATCTAAAACTAAAGGTAATGTGGGAGCTTTTGATGCATGGTTTGAAACTTATAGGTCTATGTGCCACAGCAACTATGTTGGATCTTCTCCTGCCATGGAGATAACTCCAGCTGAAAGCTCTGGTCCCGCTCGGAATCTTTAGGTTTCCGGTATACTACATTGGTATCAGATGGCGACGCAAAAACTCAAACTCACCTAAACAAGGTTGTTGATCCATATAAAGGTGTGAAAATTGAGAAAGTTGAATGCCTAAACCATGTAGCGAAAAGGCTCGGTACAGGACTCAGAAATCTGGTCAAAAAGTATGTCGGTTCAGAAGAGAAAATGGGTGGAAAGGGGCGAGGAAACTTGACTGAGTCTGTGATAAAAAACTTACACTGTACTATCGAAATGGTATTACTAAGAACCTAGGTGGCAAAATAAAATGAAAAGATCCATTTTTGCCACACTTTCACATTGCATGTCTACAGACAAAAACCCACAACACGACAAGTGAATCGTTTATTTCATAAACCCTTGACGGTAAAATCGGTAAGACACTTTTTGGTAAAATCTTTTTTTGTTGATTCGTTATCTTGAACTGAAGACACCTTTTAGTCCAGAAAGCTGGTAATTGCCATATTCCTAAATGGTTCAAATCTGAGAAAGAATATTGAGTTTAGTGCAGAAAACCGACAAGCGTAGTCACTTACCATGTTTCTGTAATAAACTGGTTTTCTTCATCAATGGCGTGGTTGGCAACAGTGTTTGTTTATGTTGTTTATGTTTCACCACCTGTTGTTAGTTGTTTTGTTTACATTCCCAAACAATTCAGTACTCTACTATTAGTGGCAGTGAAGCTAAATCATTATTGACTTAGTGTATTTGAGCTGTGTTGTGAAGTGCTTAGTTCCATGGTTGTTGTTTGACTAGTTTGTAATAGGCCTAGGCCTAGTTTGTTTTAATGATGTCAAATAGTAGTTTCTGATGATGAACCTTAACCAAAAAAGAAGCGTGGTATCACCAATGAAGGAAAGTACACTCGAAAAATCATACGCAAATCAAGGGTTAAAGGTGAAACCTATAAAAACTATAAGGGTAAAATGGTTCTTGCCAAGTCTGTTCCTGCTGAAATACTGTGTAAATATCCAGGTAAATGTAGTACAGCTATTGATATTGAAACCAAAACCCAGATTTGGAATGATTTCTACTCACTAGATACTAAAAACAATCAAGATACGTATTTGCAAACGTTGATAGAGGCGAGAGAAGTCAAGCGTAGATTGAAAAAAAATAAGGAAAAGGATCACAGCACTGCTGTTACAACTGAAAATCTAACCTCTAAAACTAAAAATAAATCATTTGTGTACAACGTTAAGATCAGAGGCGTTCTTACTCCAGTTTGCAAAAATGTTTTTTGTACAAATCCATGGAGTTTCTCGTGATAGAGTTGGAAGGATGACTAACCTGTTAGTTCAAAACAAAACACCAGTTGATATGAGAGGGAAAAATCGTAGTGGAAATGCCATTAAAGGCAGCACATGTACCCTTATTAATGAACATATAAGCCAGTTTGAATTGAAAGAATCTCACTATGGAGGAAAAATCCAAACAATATTTGGATGCCAGATTAAGCATAACTCAAATGCATAAAATGTTTTTAAAGTCAACATCCTGAAATGGAGGAAGAAGTCAAGTACCATTTTTACTACAATTATTTTAAAGACAATTTTAACTATTCTTTCGGGTGACCACAGGTTGACGTATGCAGCCAATGTGAATATTTCAGTGCAAGGCTTAGAGATTCTTCTTTAGCTGAAAATTTGAAACGCAGCGTTGTTGCTGAGCAGCTGGTTCACAAGCACAGGGCAAAAAAGTTTTTTATAAAAATTGAAGTTAGTGGGGAACAAAGATGAAGACACAGTGGCTCTGTGTTTTGACTTTATGCAAAACCTGCCTCTTCCGAACATACCGGTTCAGGAAGTGTTTTACATGCGTCAGCTTTGGCTTAACGTATTCGGTATACACGACTTAAAAACAAACAAGGCTAACATTTACCTTTATCACGAGGAAGAAGCTAACAAGTCCCCTGATGAAGTATGCTCACTGTTTACTGGATTACTTAAAAAGAGAAGTTTCAAGTGGGGTCAAGCACCTAGTTCTCTTTAGTGATGGCCCTTCAAGCCAAAACAAAAACCACACAGTTGTGCGATTTGAAATGTATCTTTGTGATAGCGGAATGTTTGAATCTGTGACCCACTAATTTTCGGTAAGGGGTCACTCCTTCTTACCTTGCGATCGTGATTTTGGATCCATAAAATGCGTTGTAAGAAAAGTTGACCGAGTGTACACCCCAGGCCAATATGCAGACCTGATTGTCAAAGCCAGCAAAACCAATAGTTTGGCTGTTCACCACGTAACAAGCAACACAATCTTGAGCTTCAAGACATGGTGGCCACAGCACTACAAGAAATGGTTTTCTCAGATGAGACCTCTGGAAGAGGTTTTCCAAAAGACAAAAGAGTGCCGTTTAAAGTGTCAACTTATAAACAATTTAACTTCAGCAAAACCAATCAAGGAAGAGTCGTTGTCAAAGACTTCACTGATGGACTTACGACATCTTCTTTTACTTTTAAGAAGAACAACGACATTCCTCAGCTCCCAACAGTGAAAGCCTACTTTTCTGGTAAGGTACCAATCAATAAGAAGAAGATCGACGATCTAAAGAAGCTGAGTCCTTATACTGTAGCGTATGACAGCTTCTATTCCAAAATATTCCAGTGGCCTACTACAGTGCAATGTGGACAGAGAGTTTGAAGACGAGTATGCTTAGGACAAAATACCAAAAACATCTTGACTGTGTGTGTGCGTTTTATATATTGTTTCTCTTTATCATTTACCTAAGTTACTAGACTATTGTTAATAGAAGTGTATGAATTCTAAAGAAGGTTTATTTCTGCACCTTGTGTACACACCAAATGTATAGCCTACTATAGTACTAATAAATCTTTTAAGTAAAACTGTTAGGTTTATGCAAACAATGGTTAGATTAAGTTACTTAACTTTGATATTTTTACCAAAATGTTAAAAACGGTTTTAATTTCTGTTCAAATAAACATATTTTATTTGTATTATTGTTTATATTTTTTTCAAAGCCTTAAATGTCACAAAACGTTGCTAACATAATCTGAAACTAAATGTTTTTTGGTAAAAGCTCATTTTATTACAGAAACCTGCTAACTGCAAAATTTTTGAAAATTTTTAGATTGTAAAAGCAAAAGCACACAACTAAAATTCTTATATCATGCTATGGGGGGGGGGGGGTGGGGGGGGGGGGGGGTGGGGGGGGGGGGGGGTGGGGGGGGGGGGGGGTGGGGGGGGGGGGGGGTGGGGGGGGGGGGGGGTGGGGGGTCCAACTTCCAGCACACGTGTGGTGAATTCCTTCTGACAAAGTTCGGAGATTCCGTAATTTCCGACTATAACGGTTTAATTTTACAGTATTAGAATAGTTATTAACTTGATAACTGTTGTAAATAGTAACTGTAATGTATGTAAACAATCAAACATAAATTAATGAAGTTCTCACATTTTTCATTTTCCTTTCTTGAAAACAGTTGGAGTATTTACTTTTGCTTAACCCATTTTACTGAAGCAGTTTTTGTTCCATTAATTAATGTCTCGGCTTGTAGCTTATTAGTTTGGGTTGTTTTAGGCGAGTTCGTGGTAAGCCAATAATCCAAAGTCTTGTTTTTGGGTTTTCTTTTCTGGAAGGCTAGCCACACCATGGGACTCCCAGTGTTCCAGAGGAAGGATTGGAATTCTCGTGTTAAACGGAAGTATTTTTAATTTTTTAAATTATTGGGGCACTTTATGACATTATAGAGGAATTGTACTAATTGTAAAACATTTGGCGTTTTTTCTCTTAATATAAGAAACTGAGCAATTGCACGTTAGAGACAGGATATTCTGGATGGGTAAGATTCGGAGTTGGGACCACCTCCATCCAGAGATCCATGAGGAAGGATTTTGGGCATTAACCTCAGTCATGTCTCGTTGGAAAGGAAAGCCAACTCTGCAACAACCTCTCCAGTTAAAGCAGGCAAGAGGTGGCACACTGTTGCTAGTCTAGACTAGCAATGGCATTAAAAACTTGGGGTCTCAAACAAACTCCAAACGGTCATCTCACGCAGTGGACCTTAGGCTTGAAATCAAGCTAAGTGACAATGTTTGAAGAATGAGATTAGTTCGTTTTAATCACATGAAAACGTCGCGTCGGCCAGATTCTAGTCTTAGGCTGAGTATGTTTTATTTGTAATCACTGTGGTACGATAAATTATTAGTTCTGAAGGCTAATATAACGTAGCTATCTATGGTGGGAAGGGTTGATTCAATTAAATTTTGAATTTAGCTCCAGTTCACCTTCCCTTTATTGCAGCGTATCTGGCGCTGTCTCAGACTTAAATAAATAATTGATCTGCACCGAATTTTTCTCAAAGGGCTTTCTTCCTTGAAAGGAGTTTCTTTCCTTTTAGAGCATTCTTCTCCGCAAGAAAGAGTGTGAAATAATTATTATTTAGTGTTTCGAAAAATGTAACTAAGTCAGTAAAATGTAATCTTAGACTGCTTTGAAATATACTAATTATGAAGTGGTTATTTAAAATTTTCACTGCACAATACAATTATTGTTTAGTATAAAAAAGCTTAACTAACTCACTAAAATGTAATATTTAGATTAGTGGACTACTTATAATTAATGATAAATGAAAACAAACAATTAAATGACGATAAGTTAGGTTGGTTTTTTTCAGAACAAGTCTAAGTTTCTATTTTGATAAATATATTTTATTTATTTTAATCTGATATTTTATTCTCTGCCCCCCCCCCGTACCATCCAGCTCATTCCACTACGCTATTGGTTTCTCAGTAACTTAGTACCAGAAAAGCGTTACCAGCACTCCGTTCCTAGCTCCACTGCTTGCACGGTTATAGCCTCGGCTGCTGCTCAGTAACGAGGTTACTGAGAAACCTAATACCAGAAAGACGTTATGACAACGCCAAATAATTTATCCTACCTGTTACTGAAGTAACAGGGTTTTACTGTAACACTTTATCCTGGTAATAGGTTACCACTGAATAACAATGTTATACGACACTAATACGTTTTATACCGCCCATCTCTAGTTCAGACACAGTGAGAGAGGACAAGGACACGGTCCTCTAGTCACGTGACGTGTTGAGGTTCTAAGCTGCGGTATTGAGGACTAAGATCTGTAATCCCCAGACACAGAGCTCAGACACGGTTCTGTACTCGTGATCCAAGACTTAGCTCTCTTCACAGCTGAGTCTGAACGGATGCTGCGCGCGCATCTCTTCTTCGTGTCCAATCGTCTGATCCTGGTTACCTCAGCATTTCGTAACGGATTGGACTCCCTTATCCTTTGGAATGTATTATCAAAAGCTCCTCTAACCGTTGGGTGTAAATTTACCGGGTGTTTACAAATGAAATATCAAAAAACCGAGCCTTGCTCGGTATTTTTTCTGGTAAATCGTGTTTTGTGGGATTCATTTTATGATATACTTGTCCGCAAAACGATAAAAACTATAAATGCCATGGCTATTTATTGTTCTGTCCTCTTCTGCATTAAAGGATGCTGGAGCAAAAGATGCGTTTATGTTTCTTTTTTTATGAAATTCTTCCGAATATGTGTGACGGTTTAACAAAACTTTTGGTTGCTCCATTAAAATTCGTCCATACAAACAAACAGTAATCAAAAGAATTTCTATTTAGCGATTAGTAACCCGTTTCTCAGGGAAATGCAATACACCACAATGGATTCACAAAATTTCAAATGGTCCTATGGCGTGATATTGCACAGCTGCAGTAACGGAACATTTAGTCTGTCGTCTCGACGTCTTTGTTCTTCTAATCGGTATTTTCGTTGCTCGTCATTTTCCGAAGTTACACGTTGTGTCGCACGCTGCCGCAAATGTTTTAGACGTCAAAAACATCTAAATCATGAGACCTTTCCGCTCGTATAATGTTAGTTAAGGTGTGCAGGCATTTGCCTTTAGCAGAACGTGTGGGACGAAGTATACGAAATAGATAAATAGATTTAATTATTTATAAGTTAAATTATTCATCAACTTATATTTAAATCAAAATTTCCTTTCGGTTTGAACCTTCATTAATTTATACCAAGAAAATTTTATTTTCACTCTTAGGCAATTATGATGGAACATCAGCTGTGAGGATTGGCTTATCACTCTGCCTATGATACGTCACATGTCAGTTACCATTTCATCATAGAATGTAAACAAAGGTATAAAATATAAATACACATTGAGTTTTTAGCAGTTATTCATTGATCGAAAACACAGATAAAACAACTAAAAATGAAGGCTTTTTGTGTTCTACCGTTTACAAAGACGGAATCTGTAGTAACTTTATAACGTGCTTTCCGTAAAAAGTTTGGTTGTGATCCTCCAAGTGATGATAACATCCGTAAATGGTATCATCAGTTTGAAGATACTGGCTGCCTTTGCAAAGGGAAAAGTACGGGAAGAATTAGCAATTCCTGTGACGACCGTTTGGGTGGGTAATGCTTACAATTACGTCCTTATGGTTTGCAGTTGTTGCAGGCTCTAAAACCTGTAGACTATGGTTTACGTGCCAAATTTGCAAACGAAATGTTGTTGCATGACAATGAAGATTTTCTGGATCATGTCATTTTCAGTGATGAATCAACATTTCAACTTAGTGGACATGTGAACACAATGTGTGAGCTGGGGCTCAGAAACCTGTCATGAGATGGATGGTACAATATTGCAGCGAGACTGTCTAAATTGAATGTCTTGTGTACCATATCCAGGCGGAAGGTTTATAGGCCTTTCTTTTTTGGAGGAGGAACTATAACTGGTATTTCTTATCTTGATTCTGTAGGGCTATGGCTATTTCCTCATTGCAAGAAGATGAACCAGAGAACTTCATTTGGCAATTTAGCACCTTCTTCCAGTATCATTATGATTCAAATCAAGGACTTTCCTCCAGTGCTATGATGTAATCAACACTACATGAAGTACGTTATACAAATTATTCCAATATCTAAAAGTGTAGCCCTAGTATGTCTTTTAAAATCTGCATTCATTATAAAAACGCTAAACGTGGATAAAGAATAATCAAAATCCCTATTTTACTATAAAAATTGCTTTTAATTTCTAGTGTTGCATTACTAATTGCTAATTATTATTTTACTTGATTCTATGTGATGGCATGAATTTGTCTTGCAATTGTTAAAATACCAATGACTTCATGGATATAGCCACTATTTTAGAGTGAAGATGAAATTTTTAGGGTAAAGTGATATTTACTAAAAGAAAAACGTCAAGATTGCAAGGCTATTTTTCGTGATTTAAAGTAAAAGACTCTTAAAACACCTACCAGTTTAAACCAGTAATGACTTTTGAATGATAAAACGTTTGAGGATGTAATTTTGGTTGGATTTTTATGCCTGGTGTATGATTAACTCTGAGGTTTTGATGACCTTGTCATCTTTTACGGCTCCACGTCACCGAAAGGGTTAATTACGGATATAAAGCGATACAGAAAATCCAGCTCTAACACACTATTCCTGAAAGCACTCGAAATGCAGCCTTTCCGTATCTGCCTTTCAAGTAGAAGTTTACAGAGTGTACCGACCACTTGAGGATAGACAGAGGAGTCTCCTCGTGGACAAAGCGAGTGAAGAGGATGAGCTCGGAGAAGTGGAATGTAAGTAAACGCAACCAAACACATCGTAAGTGGAGTGTGTGACATACGGCCCGTGCCCCAGTGTGTGGCTTGGCTTATCACTGTTATCAGTATAAAGGGGCGGGATAGGCAGTCACCTGCCCTCTGCCTACCCTGATAACAACGTTATCAGAGTCAATGGCCTGACGTGCCGCTTCCGCTCCGGGCCTAGTGTTGCCAAAAACACCTGTCTGATATCCTCTGTAATATCAGAGGATGATATCCTCTGGAGGAAGTATGCGACCTGCGGGCGTAGCCCCAGTGGAGACAAAATGAAAAGACTTACTGCTGTGGCCTTCAAGATGACGTAACGTGCTTAGAACATAAGAACACATTCAAAACACATAACACTCTTGTAACAACAAAACAAATAATAGCACATAGGATTTCAAAAACTGCCGACCATTTGCCATAGCCCAGTCATACAAAAAGTCTGTAACAACATAATAGTAGGGAATACATAGGCGAGACAAAAATACCAATAAACGTTAGGATAAAACAATACAGTTAAAACACGAGGCGTTAACAGAAAATTCAAAAATTGAATATTTTGCAAAAAGGAAAAGATATGAATCTGCATTACATATTTATAAATATCTAAGAATATTACCACTAAAATATTTATTTATATTCAAAGTATTAAACATTTTCTATGAGAAAAGTGGAAACAGGAAAGACAGAGTTTAGCAAAGAACAAGAGGTGACATACTGGGGCTGTTCATGAGACCGAAGGTAAATAAGTCAATTTAAAAAAAAGATCTTTTCTTTTTTGGGTCCAAAATTATTAATCTTTTGCCTTTTCAACTAAAAAACTGCAAAATTAGAAACAAATTTGAGAATAAATAAAAAATTGGCTTTAAAATTTTTTAATATTGATAATTATTTTTCAAATTATAGTTTTGGAATTTGTACAGTTTTATATTAAGATTTTTTAATTTGTAAATTTATAACTAAAAAATGTTATGTTTCGAATAACTGTTAATTGTGGGGTGTGCACACTGCGGATTAACCGCACGATTTACTTGTTAACATTCGACTGAACACTATACAATTAAGTACAACTTTCAGTTGAGCTAGCCACGCTTACTGGATACTGTGGCTAGTAATTCCTACCAGCACTGATGTCAATTTTTGGCAATCTATATTTTCTGGAATAAAGCATATTCTATTCTCTATATTCTATTTTCTATTCTCATTGTTGGCCCGAAGAAGGAATGAAGGAATCATCATAGATCGGGAATCTCATTTATACTTTAAATTAGGGAACGATCATTATCTCAATTGTACACCTGATGAGACAATGAGAATACCTATTCACCTATATTACACTATATATTTATATTTTGTAGTCTAGGTGTCTTTCATGTTGCATTTCAAAGAGTTCGTTTTGAGCTCCTTAGTCATCAAATGATTTTAGATCTTTCAAAACAAACATGACTCCAGATTCCAAGAGTCAAGTCTGCAACAGTGTCAGATTCCAGACGGTGCATTAGAAGGGGAGTGAACTGGAACTAAACTCACATAAATTGGCATGCCTTCCAATGGAAATTGTTGAATTGTCGAAGAAACTAGATCACTGCAAGGATTTTTGCGGAAATGTTCGGAAACTAAATACGATAGAAGGACGCTACACCACGTTTCGTCAAACATGCTGAGGTTTTATGTAAAATTGTAAGCCTATAGCTTACCTCATGCTTGAGCCGTTACGCGTACAGATATAAATACAGATAATCACCGAGGAAAGGAATCTTTACATACCCTTAGTGGTTGGCTTCAATGACATCCAGCCAAATCCATGCATGGATATGAACCGACACAGAATTTATTCTTGTCTATGTAGAATTGAAGATTCATGCAAAATCTAAAGGCTAAAGTTGAAATCGTTCTTGAGACATCTTATGAAGAGTCAGCTACATGTAATCAGCTAGATTGCGCAGCTTATTTCTAGAGAGTCGCGAAAAATTAATTTATGTCGGTCTGTCCGTCCATCCGTACGATATCTCGAAAATGGACCAGAAAGGATCTACGGATTTGTAAGTTCGCATGAAGCTTCATTTCTATACTAAATATGTCCTATATTTGGTGCTGTGTCTAATTCAACACCTCTATGTAAAAATAAAATTTAAATATCGCTTCATTTTGTGCCACTCTTCGGGCTGGATGGTGTGAACGCTAACCCGAAGTCAAAAAACATTTCGGGAAAATTGGTTTAGCATCATATGGAGGTAAGTCATCTGCAACGAAAATGATAATGAAATATGATGCGAGGA
Source organism: Homalodisca vitripennis (assembly GCF_021130785.1). Classification (NCBI taxonomy): domain Eukaryota; kingdom Metazoa; phylum Arthropoda; class Insecta; order Hemiptera; family Cicadellidae; genus Homalodisca; species Homalodisca vitripennis. Next base: position 194,926,871 of record NC_060209.1, on the reverse strand, counting down.
AATTCGGGCAGATCTGAAAAGTCAATGCTTGCACCTGAGGTAGACGTATTTATTTGGGCTGCCACGCAATACCCTACATCCTCAAATGTTTGGTGTTTAGCTTTTCTTCAGTAAGTTTTTCTCAAGTCAATTTCGAAAAAAAAGCATTCTTTGAACTAAAACACAACAGAATACATTGAATACCTTATATCCTCAAATGTTTGGTGTTTAACTTTTCTTCAGTAAGTTTTTCTCAAGTCCATTTCGAAAAAGCATTCTTTGAAATAAAACACAACAGAATACATTGAATACCCTCATCCTCCAATGTTTGATGTTCCTTTTTTGCAGCAAACCTTCGGTTTTTCTCAAGTCCATTTCGAAAATGCATCATTTGAAATGAAACTCAACAGAATGCTTTGAATACCCTGATCCTCAGATGTTTGATGTCTAACTTTTCTTCAGTAACCTTTCGGTTTTTCTAAAGGCCATTATGAAAATGCATTCTTTGGACTTACAGAATGCTCTGAATACCCTATATCCTCAAATGTTTGATGTTCCTTTTATGTAGTAATCCTTCGGTTTTTCTCAAGTCCTTAAAAAAATGCATTCTTTAAACTAACACGCAACAGAATGCTCAGAATACCCTGAACCTCAAATGTTTGATTTTTAACTTTTCTGCAGTAACCCTTCGGTTTTTCTCAAAACCATTTCGAAAATAATTCTTAGTAATGAAAGGCAACAGAATGCATTGAATACCCTGGTCCTTAAATATTTGATGTTCCTTTTCTGCAGCAACCCTTCGGTTGTTCTCAAGACCATTTCGAAAAAGCATTCTTTGAACTAAAACACAACAGAATACATTGAATACCCTCATCCTCCAATGTTTTATGTTCCTTTATTGCAGCAAACCTTCGGTTTTTCTCAAGCCAATTTCGAAAATGCATTGTTTGGAATGAAACGCAACAGAATGCTTTGATCCTGAAATATTTGATGTTCCTTTTCTGCAGCAATCCTTCGGTTGTTCTCAAGACCATTTCGAAAATGCATTATTTGGAATGTTTTGAATACCCTGATCCTCAAATTTTTGAGTGTCCTTTTCTGCAGAAACCTTCAGTCTTGCTAAAGTCCATGTCGAAGATGATGACATCAGTTATGTCACACTCCCCCAGACGGTTCCCATAGACCGCGGGCGGACCCGGGGAGCGAGTGACTCAGTGGTTTCTCTCTGGAAGGCCGAAGCCGAGGTGGCGGACACGGTGCGGTGGCTGTGGTGTAAGCGATGCTGAGAGTGTGAGAGAGTCGCCGGACCGTGTCCAGTGTCCATGTCGGTTCCGGAGGCCGGATGTCCCACAATGGCCGGCCCTCCGGAGCACTAACGACCGTTTATTACCTTCCTTCAGGGCCATCACATCTCTGATGTGCGCGTTATTGTTGACCTGTTTGTTTTGTCATCAGAGGTCATCTTTCCCTGGGGAACGGCCGCGGCCGTGCCAGAAGAGAGTCATTAAAGAAGGATGACAGCGTATCTTCGACAGCGTTGCTCCAGATTATTTACTAAAGTTTGTAGAAACTTGTTGGACATCGAGATCATAGGTTGTATAATCGTTCTTCAGCAACCGTGGAATACAATTCGCACATAAAAAAAAATCAAAGAGAATTATAAAAAAAACAGGAATTTGTATTTAGTGACTAATTCTTGTAATTTACTAATATTGCAGTACATATTCAAGTTAAAAATAGATTTTTTCTTGTTCTTTTTAATAAACAGTCCATGCCTGTGTATTTTTATTTAATTTCATCAATGTTAATTTCATATAAATGGTATAATGATGTTAAGCGGTAAGAGTATTGATGTTATTATTTTAGCACTGGTATGTTTCTATTGAGTCATGTATGAGCGTGGCCAATTTTAGTAATGTAATATTTAATGTTAAAAATGGAACCTCTAAACAGGCTTAGCCTTCTGATGTCCTAAGTTTTCTCGCCAGTAATAATTAAAAAGTAAATTGTATTTAAATGTCCAATATTTTATTTTAAAAATGTAATATTTATTGCTTAAAAGATACTCACTTATGGTACTAAGTATTATTTTATTTTTATTTCTTTAAGTAATGATTATGTTTGTATCAATAAGTTTTATATATCATGTTTACTTCTGTTTGTTTAAAAAAATTATTTTTGTGTAAGAGAAAATAAATATTTTTATTCTTGTTTGGCTTCAATCGGTTCCAATGTACTCTTGTATTACGTATAACGACCAAAACACTAGGAAATTAGGGTTTAAATTTCTACACTGGAACCACATCCAAAGTGCAGGACGGAGCGTCCATGAAGCATGTTATTCAAATGGCAGTTCCAACTAGACTATCCGTCCTGAAAACATATGATTGTTTCCTACTACAAGCTTGTCATCGTGACATATGTTTCCATTTACACTTATGTAAAACGGTTTATTTAATTACATTTTTAACTTAATAAGGGTATCACAAATAAATAAACTAAACGACATATAAATATGTTTATCAAATACAAGACATATATGAACATATGTATTAAACACGAAAGAGTATAACCTACAAAGGCGCCTTCACGTGGGTCGCGAGAACAGCAGACGCAACCCGCATTGCACTAATTATTATGTTCCCAGTGCAGTATATAGTATATACAGGGTGTATATTATGTCTGGAAACACCCAAATATATCCTTTAATAATTTAAATATAAATTTGAAACCTCTTACAATCGTGATAGAGATTGGGCATCTACTTTTTGGAACAATGTTTTGTTTATGTCACACCAACGGGGGACGTCCTGCCGAGGGTATCGTGAATATTCTTAATGGAAGCCTATACCTTGTGATACATAATTTTTAAAGGTAATAGCTTACTGAATTGAATGCCACAAACCGCATCTCAAAGGAATTATTCTATCAGAAAATAGAGCATTTTTAGTATTGAAAAATTTACTGATGTTCAACAATGTAATTTTAACATGGTTCTTGCCACAAAATGTGTTACACTAATTTTTTAGCATTTTTTAAATGTTCAATTAAAATAAAATAAACAATTTATTTTTAAGCTGGTTTCATTAGTACAAATTTACCAGTTTTTATTACAATGAATAAAAACTTATGTCACTTTCTCTGATTACTTATGAATCTGTACTTGGTGTTTTCCAGTCAGCAGGAAGGTTTAAAGAGACAAAGGTCACTAGCCTATGAGAAACATTATTGTGTTATTAATCATCTGGTCTACAGGTTTCAGTTTGTTGAGCATGGAGCTTTCACTAGACAGGTCTAAGCTTGGGAATTACAAAATGGACAAAGGTCATATCATTCCTGTCGAGTTAATCAGTGTCTCTGAAGCATTGCTGTCAACAAGTTAATCTAATTACAGTAGTTTTCAGTTTTTATTTGGCATTTTAATGGAAATTGTCTGAAAGAGAACGAATTACTCTGTTGATGATGCGAGGATATGGCGATCGTCAAAGATCTTATCGGGAAGTTTGTAATTTGTTTAATGACACTTTCCCAGAAAGGAATCCCATAAGTGTTTCAACAATATCAAAAACTATTGAGCGTTTTGAAATGACAGGGAGTGTACGTAAATCGGCCAAAGTCGGGTAGGATACAATCTGCAACAGATGAAGAACATGCACTAGATGTTTTGCAAACATTTATTGAAGACCCACATTACATCGCTCAGAAAAGCTGCACAGCAACATGATATGCACCCTATGTCTGTGAGTAAGATTTTGGAAAATTAATAAATACAAACCATTTAAAGTTCATTTAGTCCAACAGTTAAGTGAGGGATGATTACGACAGAAGAGTTGAGTTTTGTGAACTTGTGATGCGCAAATGTGATGACAATAGAGATTTTCTGACCAACATACTATTTTATGATGAGGCAACTTTTTTCCTAAATGGCAATGTTAACAGGCACAATTTGCCGTTACTGGGCTAGTGAAAACCCACATTGGATTACTGAGTCCCATTCACAGCAACCACAAAAACTGAACGTATGGTGTGGAATTTTTTAGGTAACAAAAATTGGTTTGGACCCTTTTTCATCAATGGAAATTTAAATGCCGAACTTTACTACAATATGCTCCAAAATGAAATAATCCCAGCTATTCAAATTGCATCAGGAGAATACTTTGATAATGTATGGTTTCAGCAGGATGGTGCTCCACCCCATTATGGGAGACAGGTAAGAGAGTATTTGGATTTAAGGTTTCCTCATAAAATGGATTGGCCGAAGAGGAGAAATCGAATGGCCTCCAAGATCTCCGGATTTGTCACCAATCGATTATTTCCTATGGGGTCATTTAAAATCCAATGTTTATAGAAGAAAGCCTCATAATTTGGAAGACCTAAGAAGAAACAGGATTATAGAGGAGATTGCTTTGATAACTGAAGAAATGTTAGGCAACTCTGTCGAATCATTTTACACAAGATTGGCTCATTGTCAAACCGTAGAAGGAACACAGTTCGAACAATTGCTTTGACACCAAATGCAGGTAAAACGTTTGTTGTTGTAAAGACTTTTCTAACAGCATACATTATTTTTTATTTGTAATAAGAAATCAATAACATAAGTATTTCCATAATTGTACTGTAATAAAAAACTGGCAAATTTGTGCTAATAGAACCAGCTTAAAATGAAATTTTTGTTTTATTTAATTTGAACATTTAAAAAAATGCTAAAAAAAATTAGTGTAACACATTTTGTGGCAAGAACCATGTTAAAAATTACATTGTTGAACATCAGTAAATTTTCAATACTAAAAATGGCTCTATTTTCTGATAGAATAATTTCCTTTGAGATGCAGGTTTGTTGGCATTCAATTCAGTAAGCTATTACCTTTAAAAATTATGTATCACAAAGGTATAGGCTTTCCATTAAGAATATTCACGATACCCTCGGCAGGACGTCCCCCGTTGGTGTGACATAACAAAACATTGTTCCAAAAAGTAGATGCCCAATCTCTATCACGATTGTAAGAGGTTTCAAATTTATATTTAAATTATTAAAGGATATATTTGGGCGTTTCCAGACATAATATACACCCTGTATTGTATTAGAATGGCTGTCTCCTATTAACTGCTATGCTCGGTGAACGAGGGAGCTAGTATACAATAATCTATCCTGCATTAGCTAAGCATCGAATGTATACGTTATAATCTTAGATTTCAGATGCACCTCAAATGCTGCACTGGCTCTTACTACAATATGTGGCTGAGAAGGTAAGGAAAGCATTGACTCCTAAGCCATGGTATCAAGTCAAAAGCACAGTGAAATGGATGTGATAAATCACCACAACAATTTTACGAATTTCTGCCAAATTTAACTAGGCCATAACTCAATTGTGTTGCTAATATGGGTTAGTGTTATAATTAATCGGTTGATACTAAGTTGGTTAGTGAATATTAAAACCAATCAGCTGATATTGAGTTGGTTAGTGAATGTTATATTCAATCAGTTGATATTGAGTTGCTTAGTGAATGTTATAACCAATCAGCTGATATTGAGTTGCTTAGTGAATGTTATATTCAATCAGTTGATATTGAGTAGGTTAGAAAACGTTATAACCAATCAGCTGATACTGAGTTAGTTAGGTAAAGTTATAACCAATCAGTTGATATTGAGTTAGTTAGTGAATGTTATAATCAGTCACCTGGTATTAAGTTAGTTAGTGAATGTTATAACCAATCAGCTGATTTTAAGTTGGTTAGTGAATGTTATAGTCAATCAGCTGATATTGAGTTAGTTAGTGAATGTTATAATCAGTCACCTGGTATTAAGTCAGTTAGTGAATGTTATAACCAATCAGCTGATTTTAAGTTGGTTAGTGAATGTTATAGTCAATCAGCTGATATTGAGTTAGTTAGTGAATGTTATAATCAGTCACCTGGTATTAAGTTAGTTAGTGAATGTTATATAACCAATCAGCTGATATTAAGTTGATTAGTGAATGTTATAATCAATCAGCTGATATTGAGTTAGTTAGTGAACGTTATAATCAATCACCTGGTATTATGTTGGTTAGTGAATGTTATAATCAATCAGCTGATATTGAGTTGGTTAGTGAATGTTATATTCAATCAGCTGATACTGAGTTGGTTATTGGAATGGAAATAACTCCATGAGCAACTCGTGTTTCAGCATCAACTGTAGATGTTTTTTGCTTATTGGATTAATTTCACATTTTAGTTAGGGATTACGTATCGATGCAAATGTTAACTTAGACTTAAGACTCCTAAAACACTAGTGTTCTATAGAAACGACATTCAGTACGTAATATTTCCACCACGAGCAGGTGCAGTTAACACAATGCACGTGATCTTACATCGCTCAGTGCAGAACCGCAGTTAAGGTGTTAAGCGAGAGGAATGTTCAACAAAAATTAACGACCGTTTAGCGCCGTTCAGTTTGTTTACGAATACGGGAGAACAATGGAGTAATAAAAGCTCGATAGCAGTTTGCCGAGATCCGATAATGGACTCACGTACATATCGCAGGTGTCTCTGGTGGGTATCTACATCAGCATAGGAACACATGTAGATAAACCGAACGGAAGCGGCGAAAAGCCGATCGGTTGGATGGTGAATATTGAAGAACAATAGACTGTAAAATCTGGCTAGCAGTTTGCACCGAGTCAATAATAGAGTTGGGTTGTTATCTCGCAGCCGACTCTGATAAGGGGATAGCGAGTTTGGCATCATATCGCAGGTGTCTCTCTCTGGTGGATATCTACATCAGCATAGGAGTGGACACGTGTAGATAAACCAAACGGAAACGGCAAAAAGTCGATCGGTTTGATGGTGAATATTGAGGAACAATGGACTGTAAAATCTGGCTAGCAGTTTGCACCGAGTCAATAATAGAGTTGGGCTGTTATCTCGCAGCCGACTCTGATAAGGGGATAGCGAGTTTGGCATCATATCGCAGGTGTCTCTCTCTGGTGGATATCTACATCAGCATAGGAGTGGACACACGTAGATAAACCAAACGGAAACGGCAAAAAGTCGATCGGTTTGATGGTGAATATTGAGGAACAATGGACTGTAAAATCTGGCTAGCAGTTTGCACCGAGTCAATAATAGAGTTGAGTGTTTTATCTCGCAGGCGACTCTGATAAGGGGATAGCGAGTTAGGCATGAACTCACGTTTCTGGCCAGCCTCTGGTGTGCCATTCTCTAGCAAGTGGAGTAGTCAGAATAGTCGGAGTGTAAGAGATTGCAAAACATGCAATTTCATCTTGGATAACGGTTTGAGATCTTCTTTCTTGAATGTATTCAAGGCAAATGGTACTCAGGAAAATGAGAAAATTGGTTTGGTTATCAAATATTCACGAAACATTAATAATTACGAGTTTCATGTGTCCTGTATTATTTATTTATCATTGATCCCTATATTATATGTAGCGTTTAGCTCACCTGAACACTACCACTGTTTATTTTCGTACCTTATCAGATAACGCGACTGCCTTCTCCGAAAGAAAGCTCTAATTCTGGTTCTTGGAGGTCTAACAAAATTACTATACCCAATATACAATATCAGTCGAACAGATAGAAGATGAGAACAGATCTATGGCTATGTAAATGTTATTGCTTGATATTTATAATCAGTGAGTGACTCGAAATATTATGTCGCGCCAAGAATACACGCCAGCTGTGGGTTTTATCTCTTATATATAGTTAGTTGGGTACAAATAAGCAATCCAAATCTAATTCCTAAATTAGATTTTACTTTCTATTAAAGTTTTTGATACCAGTTCATGTGATGTAGACTAATACTTGAACTATTATTATATACCGATATTATATTGATATGTCCTTAAAGTCCCATCCTTTATTCTGAACTATATTAGTCTATTAACTTTCCTATGAGTAGAGATGGAATAATTTACTTTGGGGATGTTTCTATGACCAACTGAGGAGGTTTTCGACGTAAGAAAATTTTGGTTCCCCCCCCCCCAAATGGGGGTATTTTGAGAGTTAGTCAAAGTTTTTAAATAGAACCCCTTAGCAACCGATACCTTATTTTAAAGGTACTACTTTAAAAAGAAGAAGAATGGTGCAAACTAGATGTCTCTAATGTTACTCTATCAAATTTGGTGGCCAATTAAATTTTGAATTTTTTATATAACCACTAAAGTTTAAATTACATTTACAGTTATTGTAAGGCAGATAAACTTTCACTCGGTAATAATTTTGAGAACTTAGGATACAAAATCGTAAAACATGTCATTACAAGATCAAAAAACATCATTAACATAGCATTAGGTTTTGTTTTGTCTGACCAAAGCCCATTAAGAGGTATTAAAAATACAAATGTCTGATTGTGCCGTCATCTCTTATTGTTTACCAGTTAGTATGTGAAACACATTCAGGCCACTTTGACACAGTAACTGGACTTAACAATTTTGTTACTTCTATTTTTTTCTATTTTTATTAATTTTATTTTTATGCACTATTGTAAAATGGAGGTAGACGTTTAAAGAATAAATGAATAAATAAGTAGTGTGAGATATTGGCTCTAAAGGTGTCATGTATCAAAATCTTCCGAATCACATATCGCTTCGAAACATTGCTTACACAATTAAATCCTCTAAATAATTTTTCCTTCATCAACAGAATGATGTCAATCCTAAACTTCAGTTTTAAGCCTAGGCGAAACAGAAAGTTTGGGTAGGAGGAGGCTTACGAAAATTCCGAAACTATATACTAGAAACTTACAATTTCCGAAACTCAGTTTCCCATCTGTCTGTCTGTATGTGTTTTATTATAACAGATTTAATATCTTAAAATCTAATAAATTAAATTATACCAAATTTGGCTCAAATGTTTATGATAACAAGGGCCAGTTACTCAAAAATATATCATGAAATTATCTTTAGCATTTTTAAGATGGCGGCCATTAAAGCTTTTAAACTTTGAATATCTTAAGAACCTGCAATTTTTGTCAAGAATTGCAAGAATAACAGTTTTTAGATGATTTTATCACAAACCTAATGACATCAAAATTATTTAAATCGAATAATAAATAACTGATTTAGAGCAGATTTACTGTGACAAGACATGGCCCATATTGAGAGCTGCCGTTTATTCAGTTTTTGCATTTGTTGGATACTCAGTAAGAACTTCAATGTTGGTCACGTCTTGTCAATAAATCTGCTCTAAATAAGTTATTTATTATTCGATTTAAATAATTTTTATGTCATTAGGTTTGTGATAAAAATCCTCTAAAAAATGTTATTCTTGTAATTCTTGAGAAAAAGTTGCAGGTTCTTAAGGTATTTAAAGTTTAAAATTTGTAATGGCAGCCATGTTGAAAATGCCAAAAATAATAGCATACCATATTTTTCAGTAACTGACCTTGTTATCATAAATATTTGAGCCAAATTTGGTATAATTTAATTTATTAGTTTTTAAGAAACGAAAATTGTTTTAACACATATACTGACAGACAGATGGGAAACTAAGCATCGGAGGCCTTTGTTCATATGGTGAAATATGTTTGTCTTGACCTGAGTAATAACGTGGTATACCTTTGTCCAGAGAGTTACGGGGCACCCTATAGAATAGCATGCTTTGTAACGAAATGATTAAAACAATATTTCATGTGCCTGACTACACATATATAGATATACGGGTAGGAGTCATTCCGACAGTACATTAAATATACACAGGTTGCAAGCACCATTGACTGTAAATTGTGTATCCGCGCGTAAATATACTAGTTGGGGACGATATACACTTTATAAACGTCTAAAAAGAATGTCTTGAATCGTGGAATAGGCAATAAATCCAACTTTATGAACCCACCTATAGTTCTTTTAATAATCCTTTTTATAGGGCCGTAAATTTACTCGGTCCCACAATTATGTGGAAGAATAAAGACCTTTTGAGCTTTTATGGTTCACGTGGGTCCCAACAACCGCCGACAGAAGTCTATCAATCCTTGTGCATGAGTCGAGGAGGCAAGATGTTTGATGACAGTAGGCAGAGGCTAGCTGTAATGAGGAACTGTGGACTTGGACTACCCGCCGACTACCGGCATGCGACATGCGACATGCGACATACGACATGAGACATGCAAGGCTCCCCATGATTAGCGTCAGGTTTTGGCGCGAATATCCGCTAGCCTTGGCAACCTAACCTTCAACCAACGCAACTGCAACAACCAACCCAGTGTGAAGTTCGAGCACTGTACTTTGTTATCCTTGATATTATCTTTTTAAGCATTCATGGTCTTGAACCTTTGAATTGTCCACCGGTTAAATTCACCGGCTAACAAACGTTTTTACATTCTTTGTTTGAAGTTCATCATTGACGGAAGATGATTTGAAAAGATAACAAGATTGCCATTGCAATTAATTGTCTGTAATCTTATCTCTCTGTTATTGTACAACGTCTGAATTAACCTGCTAACAAACGTATGTTTAAAGTTCTTCTTTGTTTAAAGTTTATCATTGACGTCATATGATATGAAAACGTAACAAGATTGCGATTGCAATTGTCTGTAATCTTATCTTCTTATTGTCATTTTCGAATCCTCTTCCATCTTCCAACACTGAAGATTCATTAATCCCAAGATGTCGTTACAATCTGATGACTCAATCCATGTTCCTTTATGACACTTTAAAATTTTACTTCTTTACAGCTTATGCATTCAAACCGTAATCTTTGCAGTTGAGGTGGGATTTGGAAGGTTACAATTTCCCCCCTTTTCAAATAGTTCTCATTCTAATTTTTACATGCTTGAGTTTTATTTGGAACACATCTTACAGGATCTTTCACAAGCCTGGGAGTTTATAAGGCCGAACGGTCTAAGATTTGGACTAGATAGCACTTCTTATCAATATCATCCTTGTACTGTATCATCGATTCCCCCACTTATACTATGGAACAAGCTCCTCGCACAGGGCAGTGGCCCGTAAAGACGGGTAGAATAAGGCTTAAAATGGGATTCACCTCTATTTTTTTTTTTTTTTTTTTTTTTTTTTTTTTTTTTTTTTTTAAACATCCTCTGACTTCATCGTTTATTTGATTACGAATGTTCTGAATGCATTCTTACCAAGAGCGTGAAATATTTGAAAAATAACAAAGAGCCATATGAGACCATAAAAATAATAGTCATTTTGATATTTTGTAAAAGTTTAAACATCTAAAAAACCTTGATAACAGAAATAAAGAAAGACATTTGTGCAGTCAAGTAGGTAATATAATTTACTCGTGTTATTAATACTAACAATTGAATTTATTATAAATTTACAACTTACTTTGACCAGAATAGGTACGCATAACAGGTACTTATTCTATTAATAATCAAAACATACTCAATCAAAGATGGATATGTTAAAGAAGGTTTTTGTGACGTTCCTCTGTAACATCTTTGAAATTGTGTAACATCATCTCCATTTCTACTCTGCTAGCCTAGCATATCAAAATCATCTTTAAAAAGAAAATAATCCAAACAATTTGCGGGATTTTGCGGAGTTAATGAGTTAAACATAAATATTTAGCCTCTTGAAAGGCATTTGTTTATGATACATAATAATTTATTCCTCCAGTGAGTTATTTGACTCAAATGAGTTCTGGAATGTTCCGAACCTTCAATAGTTAATGTTTAAATAAAGCGTACATATTAGTTTGTAGCAAAATATATTCGAGGCAAATGCAAGGGCGTTTTCATTTTTATATATGATTGTTTTGTTATAATTTGTTTGTGAAAATGGTGGTAGACGTGGAGAAATGAAATAAACGAAATAAGGTCTGATTATAAGGGGGGGGGGATCACTGATAGTCTGATAACGCAATTGACGTTTTTATAGATTTATTGACCTTGGATTCTGACTTCTAGAGTGACCAACATAACGCCTCCGTGTCGCCAACCAAACTCAGATTTCTTCAGTAGCCCAGACGCCCAGCAGTAACAGTCAGACTGCAGAGTGTCTCCGATGGTTTCATGGCCCAACGACCAGGAATGAGCACAAATCGCCGAGATCACTGTGCTCAGACCGGGTGGACCGATTCGTCCCGGGTTATTACCCAACAGTGTCCGCTCTGTGTCGATCGCTTATTTCGTTTTCTTACAAAATCGACCTTCTTTTACACCTTTTTTGTGGAATCCCGTGGAAACGCGCAGCTCGAGATTCGTTCCACACGTCTCGTCGGTCAGTCCGGTGATCGGCTGTCATCCAACCGTGGAGACCGGATTATAATCCGTTCTATTTGGATTTGGATGATTCTCGGATGAATTTAATCCAATGCAACGGACACCGCCATTAGCACAACACAGAATGAGTACAACGTAATTAAAGTACCTAAGTGCATCAGTAAGTACAGTACAATAAAAAGGATGACACTTACTTTTGCTAATACTCGAGTAAAAAGTACAATATAGAATAGTTTAATAATTCAAATATACATTTTTTAAATAATCGAAAATTAACACAAAAACGATTTTAAAATATTACTAAATGTTAATAAAAACACTACTTTTTTCCTAATTGTTTATTTTTTGGACGAGGCCTTTCGAAACCAAAGGTTTCATCTTCAGGCAACTCCACAAATAAATATTTACACATTGTTTGTTACAATTAATATTAAAATAACATATGGTGTAAAAATGTAAATACAAAAAATTTTGGAAATATGTCAGCCAGTATGAAAAATTAGATTTGACTAGAGTTTAATTTTTTAATAAATTGAGAAGAAAGAAGATTGGAATTTTCAATAGGGCCCTCTTCATTGTTCATGAGTTTTTCTTTATTTCTGTTTATGTATAGTGTTTCCCAAGCATTCAAGTTCATTGGTTTTGTTATTTCTTTTATTAATTTTAGATTTTTAATCGATGTTCTGTGTCCTGATTCAATGATTTTAAAATAATTAACTATTTTTGCTGCCTATTATGCGATTATCTACCCATATCCTTCATATGGTGTCGTTGTTTGGGGCCATGAAAGTACAGAAACAAAATGACTTTAAATAAAAAAAATGGTTTTAAGAACAATTTTCAATAAAATCAGACAGTTTTCATGCAGAGAGTTATTTAGAGAGAGACATCTCTTATTTCCTGCCATATTCATTCATTCTATATATACCCTTGTTTGTCCGGAAGAATATTAACCTTTTTGACACTGCCGTCTGTAATGAGTACCACCTCCGTAATGAACTAAATCTTATAGTTCCAAAACATTAGGACCACGTTTTTCGAAAATCGACTCGTTTATAATGGAGTCATACTTTACAACTCACTGCCGGGGCGGCTGAGGCAGGAGAGCGGGGATCCTTTTGGGAAGGGATTAAGGAAACTTCTCTTGTCAAAGAACCCTTACATAATTGAGGAATTTCCGACTTATCGTCGAAATTTAAGCTATAAGAACTTAACTATTAAAATTAAAAAAGGTTATACACTAAAATACGACTAGTATAGCTTTTTATTAGTATACCTTTTACTAGTATAGTTATTTTATAGAAAATTGACGCTATTGTACAGTATATACTGTCTTAAATAAAGTCAATTGTAAACATTGACTTTTGAAAATTGATCAATTAAGTCTCCGATAGCTATAAATAAATATAAATTAACACAATTTGCTGCAAATCAACATATCAGAACTTGTATGTATAATGTTTGTGGTAAATACTAGGATATATCGGTTATAATTGTAAAGTCTATTTATTCTCTGAGCATTAGCAAACTCAATCACTCCAGGGGCGGAAACAAAATGTCATCCCTGTTTCTATCTGTCTCTCTACACGGTATGTCGAGAATTAACTTATATAAACTTTGAATTGTGCATGAAATTAATTTCTACATAAACAATAATGGGTTCAAAATTGGTGCATGTCTGTACTTGTAATTTGTGCTAGCGGCAGTGATATCACCAGTAGGTGGGAAAATTTTCTTTTTCTCTCCCTGGGAGTTGGAAAAGTCTGTAGGACTATTTGCCTTTCTGCAGGACACGTATATCACGAATGGAATAAGCTGTACACTTTTGCAATTTTTGAAATTTTTCAAGTTGCCTCAGCGGAACCTGTTTGTTATTCGATATAATTAGGCTTTTTCATACCTAGCAAAACGCATTTTCGAAAGAAACAATAATTTTTAATAAATAAACAAGTTTGAAACCATTAAAACGTTTTCTGTTTGTTAAAATTGGTAGCTTGTTCTCCTCATAGTAGTTTTTTAATCAAAGTTGAATTTTCATAAACAAGCTTATTGTTTCACAATCTGTAATCATGGACTGGAGATAAGTCATATAAAATTTTGAAAGTGTTTTCTGTGCCAATGGCATTCTAGTTTATTGTTTTAAAGAAAAACAGCTTCGAACCAATTGGCCTTTTAGGAATTTAACCCCTTTCTGAATTGATCCTCTTGTCCTCTAGATTAACCGTACTCCCAACTCTACCCCCCTTCCATTCACTTCAGTTAAACAACAGTTCTACCCACGGGAATTTTTGATTCCTAGAGAAAACATTATTGCGGATACAATGTTCTACTTTCAACCAAACCGATCCATTGAACGGGACCGTTGGCGGTGCACCGTCCCATGAAACCTTTGTTCTGTGTTTGCAAGCAATCCAGGACCCACACTTGACGTAGACTATTAAAACCGTTGAATAGTCTACTCTGGGACGCGACGTCTACGGGACGGTAGACTTTAGCATAACAATACTGCCTTCAAGTGACGGTGCTACCAAAGGTTACCTTTGTAATAGTGCAAATGTATTGGTTGTTTGTTTCACTTATTTATTTTGGAATTTTTAATGAATGGATTTTGATCACCTCCAAATAGTTTTACACTACGACACAGTGTAAAAATTTGTACGGCGATTTTAGGTATCTAATACTATTTTTTATAAACATATTCGACATCAACCCAAAGTCATTACACTCTAGATCTGTAATTTTCTGTAGATTTGAAATACATCCGACTATAATAGGGCTCTGCCCCACGAGCTTCCTAAGTTCCAATGTTAATTTCATGAGAATATTTTTGTTTTTTAAAACAGCTGATTACTAAAACAAACTGTTGTTCAGGTAGTTATTCTCAATCTGCTAACTTAAGAGAGTTTAGCACCTTAAAATGTTTTGTTTTTTCCCTAGTTCCATGGCTTTTCCGGTTAAAATGATGTATAAACAAGTGTTTTTGATGACTGGAACACATTTAAAAAAAGTTTGAAAATATACATACATAATAATATATAATATAATAATACATATATATCTTTATAGCATCTCATTCATCCAAGTTGTATTATTCGTTATAGTAAACACAACTCAGGTTGAGTACTTATGTTTTAGAAATGTTAGAAGTTTGGTAACCGTGAACTTTGACCATCTGTTTGATTTTCTGGGTAAGTCATATTTTTCAATGTTTGCTGGTTATGTTTATGTTGTGGTAGTCTTGTTTGAAAGGTAAACAGATTAATTGTTTTAAAACGTACCTTTATGTAAGATCATTTCACATTCGTGGCGTTTTTAAAAGTAGGAAAGGTCAGGATGGTAGCCAAATAACCAGCCTAGCTCAACCATCTAATCCTAAGCCTGGATCTATAATAGAAGGCTTAATAGATGACCAAAACAAGCTTGTAAGAGGAGTCTCAAACATTACGGAATTCTCTGAGGAACCCAACCAGAGAGCAAAAGTTGCTAAAAAAAGCTTCAGGCTGAGATGGAAGCCAAAAACAGTGACTCTCGAACCTCTTATGGAGCTGTATTTTACTAAAAAAAGTTGTATTTTTTATTATAAAAAGAAAAATTCCCCAAAAGTATACAAGATACAAACCTGAAACTTTTACCACATATTCAGTATAACACTCCAAAGTTACTGAGTTTTTTTTGTACACATTGAAAGTCTTAACAAAGTAAGAAAAACATTTTATCACAGTAAAACTTACTTATTATTTTGTTTATAATTCTAAATTGGACACAATTGAAAGAAAAAAGCTCAACAGTTTAATAAAATAATAGTAAATATGTGTTAAAAATTTGGTGACTCTAAGATAAGTATTTTTTAGAAAAGTTTTTTAAATCTGCTTTAATAGTATAGGCGGTACCAAACACTCTTTATCAACATATTTTTTGTGAAGGTTACACTGCTGGTAGTTGATTAAGAAAATAATAAAAATCATTCATATTCTCTTATAGAATATTTGATAGGATGAAATTAGTGAAATATTTGCACTACTTTGAGCGATGCTTACCGAAAAAAATGTAATAATTATAGCGGTATTGATACTTATCACGTGACTAATGGTTCAAAAATCTGGCTAAATTGCCCATTAACCCTCTCAAAAACAGAGTAGCAGGAATTTTGGCCCCGCTGATTCCTATTGCTAGAGTTATCTTGTTTCATCACAACTCTTGTTTAAATTTCCATGCAGAATTTTTATCACATTCATACAAGCCTGGTGGAATTGTTACAAAAACCATTTTGAAGAACATGGTCTTCAAAAGTATAGAATTATTGGTTAAATATTGTGTGGTCTTAACCCTGGAACATTTAAATATATTCTCCCTGAACGATGGAAACAGATTAATATACTACCGTATTTTAAACCATGTGATATTTTGAACACTGGTCTTCCCAACCCAAGTTTTCCATAACCAGCTTCGACCTTATCGACCTTGGTTGATGATATCGCATTTTATGTTCCCTATCACTTTTCCTGAAATTTACAACCACAATCTTGTAATTATTCAGCTAAGACAGCAAGACAATCCCATATGAACTTATAACTAATTTTCTTCTCAGACAAACATGCTGAGCAAAGAAACTGCAACACAACATACAGAACCTTAAAATAACCTAACATACTTTTTGTAATTTCTGAGTTAAATAAAAATCACATATAAATTGTTTTTACAATTTCATTTTTCAGTTCTCTAGATAAAGAGTTTCAAATATTGTAGACGAAATTTATTGCGGTCAAAAATGTAATTCATTACAAAACTATAGTTCAGTGACACTTTAGTTTAGAACTTAACACAGTCCTTGACTGCTTTTATAGCTTGTGGTAGCTTATAAGTGCGGAAAATAGTCCTAGAAGATTTACACTTGTTCATTACTGCTTGTAAAGGTAACTAGGCTATAAGTTATTCTTTAATGACAAGGATAAGATGTTAGTTCAAGGCTATTCTGCGCGCATTTAAATGATTTATATGCCTCGCCTATTTATCTAAGTAATAAGCCATACTTACATATCTGTTTCTCGTTAAGTACGTAGCCTAAGTATGAATATACTGTCAGTGACATTCGCATCGTTAACCTATTTTCAGTTTATAAAGGATAAATAACAGCATTGGAATTGTAAGGTTCCAGTCCACCTTCCTCTTAGCGCAGCGTCTGACATGAAGCTGTCACAGTCTTGACTCTTGGAATTTGGAGTCGTGTACGTCTTGGTTAACAAAGTCTACGACGAAGGAGAGCAAATCAAACTCCTTGCGTCGTTTCGACATCACAGACTAAAAAATATTGGGAAGCCTAGGTAAAGAAGTGTTCTTATTGCCCCATCAGATGCACAATTGAGTTCACTGTAATGCTTTAGACACGATCTATAAGCACGGTGGAGCAACCGAATTTTCTACAAAATACATAATATGGTGTAAAGTAAAGTAATGCCATTTTACCAGGTGAAGTTAGGGCTAAGAACTACTCTCCAACACTTAAACTGGGGACCAAAGGCTTAAAGGTGACTTCCGAACCACCACCAATGGCCGGGCATTCGGGCTGCTTGCAAGGACAGGATCACTCAGTGGCCACCCATCCAAGCAGCAGCCACGCTCGATGTCGCTTGATTTGGTCTTGATTTGATTTGGTTATCTTGTACCCGCTACACTGCGCCATTGCCATGGTGTGAAGAGTTGATTGAATATAATTGTTGAGCTTAGCCCCAGTTTACCTTCCTCTTAGTGGAGCAGGTCAGATTTCACAGATTACACAAAGAGGTATTATCATTGTGTCATCAGGTGCACATTCTACCTCTTTATCTAGATTACATATGTTGTGGTCTAGGTGTCTCTGATGTCGAAACGATGCAGGGAGTTCACTTTGAGCTTCTTCATCGCAGACTTATTTTTGGATATCTTCTGACGTACAGGACGTCTCCAGATTCCAGGAGTCAAGTTTGCGATAGCGTCAGATTCCAGCACTGAATGAAATGCGAACTGGAGCGAAACCTAACATTCCTATTGAATGAACCCTTCCCATCAAAAGTACGTTTTTTAAATAATATCATCATCTTAACAGCCCTATAAGAACAATGTTAAACCCCTTGCACTTCAAAACTTTATTTTAAGTCGTAACATTGTGAGGTGTCTCATTTTATAGATGTAATTAATACGCATCCAAACGCTCTTTAGTTTTTTGTACTAAGTGTGTATTATTTTAGTGTTTCAACGATGAAGTGCAAAAAAGTTTGAGATTTTGTTCTGAATAATCAATAAATTATCGAAAAGTGTAACAACTCGTTTGGTTACGTAGTGATGAGACATTGGTTAAAAATGAGACAGCTCCCTCTATTCTACGACTAAAAGAAGGGTCGTAAAATATTTGTAATATCGTGCTTATGGAACTAAAACCAAGATGGCCGCTAGTACAGCCATAATACATAATTGTAGCTGACAATATTGTATGGAATGTAGTATAGAAATATGAAAAATTTAATTGGAAATATCTTACTAAATGTAGTTCACCATTAAAATTGATTTTGACTGAATATGGAATACAATTTTAGCAATCTTAGTTCCATACAACAATGTGGTGAATCTGTACATTAGCACGTCTTGTAATAAGATTACCGCCCCTCATCTCCAGTGCTCAGGGTAAATGGCAATGTCGGCCCACCTCTAAAAAAGATTAATAATTATAACAATAATTAAGATTATTTTGTCATAATTGTTTAACTCTGATGTAGTTGTTAATTCTTACTGTGGCTATTTAAATTATAGGTGAATTTTATTTTATTTGTATAATAAGATTTTAATATTTACAAGGTAGCAGTACGCCACGCCAGGTGTCGTAAAAGACTTCGCTGAGGTTGCATGGTGGTTAAATACCATACGAGTAGAACTTATTCTTGTAGAAATGAAGTTTTATGCAAAGTTAAGTCTTTCTCAACTTATCTTGCTACATGATACAGTCAGAATATTTTCAATACTTGAACACTAATTGGGTTTCATATCAGTATTTAAATAATAAAATTGTACAAACCAAGTCTTTATTAAATAATTTTGTATGTGTAGGGTTAGTTAGGCTGGTGTTAATGTCACATGTTTGGGAACACATTTATTCTGCTATTTTCTCGTTGCCATCAGATAACGCTGTAAAAATATTGGATAACGCTCAGACAAAATCCTGCGGAGTGACATGCACGACATTCGGCCGTGTTCCTCATATAGAAATAAAGCTTCATGCGTAATTTAAAGTCTAGAGGTCAGGTAGTTTTTTATATATCGTGCGGACAGACAGACAGACAGACAGTAATGAATGAATGAATTGTAATGAATTGTTCCAGTCTTGCGAATGATAGGCTTCATTAAAGCTCAACCAACCATTATATTGATGTAGTTCTAAGTTATAATGTTGTTTCGTTCATTACAGACATTTATTTTGTTGTTATTTAAATAATATTAGCGTTTTAGATGACTTTATTTACCAATATTGAAGATTCAAGTTTTATCCTTGTAATTTCATTAGTTATTTCGTAATTCGTGTAAATTAGCATTTGGCGTTGGCTTGAATGAACGGATAGGCAAAACCAGTTTCCTTGATTATCATATTTATAAAACATTTATATCTAGGCAAAATTACATCCATGACCAGAGCATTTAATTTAGCTACTACTTAATTTACTCTCATCTATTAGTACATGGGTTTTACGAAACTTCGGTGAAATTGTATTTAAATTTAACATATAGCCTATGTAATTTATAAACAATAGAACTAATTTAAAATGAAAAATTCATTATGAATGTATTAAATTGTTGTACTTTAGTTTATGTTCTGCTACTAGAAGTACTTGAAATTATAAATATATTTGTCTGAACCTTATGATCGAATCGAAATTCAGACATTGGGTAATGGCGAGTCCAGTTTTCGACGAAATCAAAATGACGAAGTCAAAGTCAGATATAAAAGTTTCCATAAACCTGAACAACTCTCGGTCGAATAATATTCGAGCGATGACAAACCACGTGTTACAGAAGCAAGGAATTATTCAACGTGTCAATCATAAAATATTGTTTGTGATCAAAACGCAAACATATGCGCATAGAGAAACATGTGTAGAATATAGGCGCAGAGTGACAGGGCGGTCAGTCGGCTGAAGGATGACAGCTGTTTTTGATACTCAAAGTTGACAATATGACTATGTTGAGTTGTTATGTAATGAAGTAAGTATGGGATTGTATATAAGTCGATAAATTATACTAGTTCTGGGTGTATTTTACTGTAACGTAGCAGCTATATTAGACTTAACAAGTTCACTCCCGAAGTTTGCACAGTGCACTTACTGGCTTCCCTGTTTAACCCAAGGCTTCTTTAATCATTTGGGAGAAAGCGTTAAAACTGGGGATGATACAGGTTATATCTCCGCAAAAAGCTAAATCGTGAAAATACATAATTAAATTTAAAAAGTCATAGGCGTTTCTTATAATAAAAGTAGAATCCTATATCTACTAACCTTTTCTGTGGTTACAGTTTTTAAAAACGATCAAGAAAAAAATGTATCGTAAGTTTACTATAGATAAAAAAGTCGTTGGTGAGAACGAATGTGATGGGCAAGCTGCAATTATATCCAACATAAATTTATGCCATTCAAAAGAAAATACCTCGTTACCAAATTTGTCTGATCTTCATATTTTGTAATGCGGCACTTCATTCTGGTATTAAGATAGTTTACATGCAATAAAGAAGATCGCCCCTAAACTGGATCCTTGAAGCACACCTTGTATAATACCTCTGGGTCAGATATTAAAAACCCTCAAGCCACATAGAATTATTTAGACGCTAATAGTGTCTCCATCACGAGAACATTTCTTTAGCCATAGCCACTTCAACAATACAGCCAATTAGCATTTTTTAATACTTCAATACACCTTCCAGACAGCATTTTAAAATATTAAACAGTGCCTCTATTAGAAGAACATTCTTTCATAGGTGTAGCCGCTATAAGAATCGTTTCCATCAGGAGTTTTAAACACTGCTCAAGACCTTCCTCATATCATTTTTAGATACCAAATAAGTTCTAATATTCTCTTTCAGGTACTACTGCAACAAAAGCAAAGTAAAGTAAAGCTGACTTATTTTACCAGACAAATTTAGGGCTAAGAAACCCTATCTTACACTTAACCTGGGGACTAACGGCTTAAAGGTGACTTCCGAACCACCACCAATGACCGGGCAGGCGGGCTGCAAGAACAGGATCGTTCAGTGGTCACCCATCCAAGCAGCAGCCACGTCAGATCTGATTATCTTGCGATAACCGTTGTACTCGTTGTACTGCGCCATTGGAAAATGTATAAAAGGCAGCCAATGAGCATTTTTAGTGGTACAAATAGCTTTCTACCCAACATTTTAAAATCCTTCACGAGATCAATTTTCATTTACAGCTAAGTTTCGCTGATATCAGCGATCACGGAATAGTTACTCAGATATGAAAACAGTTGTCTCCAAACCCGAGCAATCTAAGAAGAAAATCAATACCTTTCCAGAAAGTAAGGAAGAAAAGAGAAACCTACGTCTGACACTATAACGTAGGCTTATCCTTAACCTGAACAATACCAGTAGAGTAAAAAGCCCTTATTATACAACTGAAACTCATTCTGTAGGATTAAAAAGGATTCAGTGACGCGTTACTTCAAACTATGCGAAGAACTGTGGTCTCCAAGAAGTAGGGTTATTGAATACAAAAGGAGGATATTTTCTTAATTCTTAAAAATAAACTTTTAAATTACCTTTGTATTGAAATTCTGAATGCACAAAAAATCAAATTTTGTTCAGAGCTCGTTGCCATAGAACTACCAGAGACAGTTCAGGACGACCCCACTTAAGAGAGCAGTTTAGAACATTGTTGGAAGTAAAGACCCTGAATATAAATTTGTGGGACGCTATTAATTATTTACTTTCCTAATATTTACTGCTTAAGGAAATCAACGTATCATTTGTAGAATAGGGAGTATATAACAGTATGAAACACCAATAAGCAATCCTGTCTGTGATTGTATCCCTTTTTACCAGTACTATCGACCTTGCACAGTATCGTATTTCACAGGGCAGAATAAGGGTTAAGGGATCGGCTCCTTCTTAAAAGAGTAAAAGTTAATCGAAAAAATCTTACAAAAAAAAATCAAACTGGTAGAACATGAAGCCAATCAGCCCACGTTATTCAGAGCAAAATGAATTCTGTGTATAGCTAGAATACACTAGAACGTTACATGCTTCTTTGTTACTATTAGCATATATTACGCAACCCCATGAGGATGATTTGTAACATTCTGTGGGAGGAAGAATGTCCTATAGTGGAGCATAGCCTACGCAACTACGCTGCTACGTCTCGATGGTATGTGTGCTGGAAGTCACCAGTAACATGTGTTTGTCCATGTGGGGTTTCTTAGTGGTATGTGCTGTGAGTAACACAAAACAAAAGAAACTACCCGATGGCAAGGATGTTAGTATTAATGCTTTTCGCTGGTCTGAAAGAATACTGACCCAGTCACTGATACTTTGCCAGTGGAACTAGCATCAGAACTAGCTGAAATAATGCTAGACCTCATCACACCTCGACTGTAGGAATGATTCACCTCCTGTGTAATTAATACAAAGTTTTACTATGGACTTCTCCAAAACCAGACTATTCTACAGTTGATGGTCAAGCAATAATATTTAGTCTTCCATTTCATAAATCCATGTTATACAAGTTTTGGAACCTTGTCTATCACTGGAGGAGTTAAACAAATTTTATTGTTTTTGTTTGCCTGCCCATTAAATTCGATAATGGTGAATGTCACTCTATGGGATTTGGCTGGGCGTTAGCGAATATCTTTACATTGTCTTATTGGTAATCGTGGTAACAACGGAAAAATTCGGAATAAATTAATTTGTAAACAAACTCAGTACACTAACAGAAGTGTTTCAATAACACACACGTAGCCTAAATATCCCTACAACATCATACATTCTAATCGTAACAATATAAATGCGAAAGTGCTTTGTTGGTTTGTGTCGTTTTCACGCGTGAACTACTCAACTGATTGATTGTACTGTAATTTTACATTAAATTCCTAAAGCCCCTATGATGAACATAGGCCTATTCTTATTTCGTAAATCCTTCCGGACTACGCCCCCTTGGTCTTTAAGACTAAAAAATGCCATATTGGTCTCTGATGTTGTGTAATATTAATTAATTGAGCCTGTCAAAATGTAATCAACTGTTTTTGTAATCAATTCTCTATTTATTTGTTTACATTTATAGTGATTAAATTATCTAAAGAGTATAGTTTTTACTAAGAATCAAGGATTTCGATTTTCGCGATTATGTAAGAACTAATCTACCTTATAAAATGTAGATTGTTCGCCTGGTAAAATAAGACATTCTTTACTTTTTTTTTTAATGTCCTAAAACATAAGAAGGTCAGAACCTGACTCCGAAGACTCCCTTTGAAGCAGTCGACAAGAACTATGCTAGATGAAATTTGAACTAATGTACGTATTAACAAGTTTAGAGGAAAGTACCCAAATACGGACCCCTGCCTTAATGTGGACCCCCATGGTTATTGTCTCTGATGAGTGCTGAAACCTAGCAACAAACAGTTTAAATACTAGTGCAAGGTTCCACCACAAAGTAGAAGAGCGCTAGCGTCACCTGCTCCAGTTGCTTTCTTGACAGTCGGCCATTACGTGTTTTTGCAATACTAAAAGTTTTTGTGAGTGCTCAGTTTTTTTTAGTTGGACGCGATAAGTGACAGGTAAGCCTTACAACCCTTATATATTCTTAAATGGTAATGTTGAAGGAATCACGTAACCATGTAATTATTTCCATGGGATATTTTTTTAATTAAATATGGCGTTTTAAAAATTCAGAAATGAGGTGCCTAAAACGGACCCCCAACAGTTGCCTAAACTGGACCCCCTGCATAACGTGTGATATTTTATTTAAAAATAGGCCTAGTTATTTTTTCCAGATTATATTCCTTATTGTATTGTTTTCAGATTAAAAAGAAGAATGGGGAAAATAGCCCAGCGAAAATGGAATGAATCTGACATGATAAAAGCAATAGACGCAGTTCGTAAAAAAAATATGGGATGGAAAAAGGCTAGTAAACACTTCAATGTGCCCAAAACTACTCTTATAAGATTATCTAATGTTAAGTACGGCACATCTGAAGAGGCAGTAAAAGTAAAGAGGGGTAGGCCAACTGTTTTGAGTAAAGATATTGAAGAGGAGCTAGTTACTTACTGTCTTGCGATGGAGGCATCATTTTTTGGTCTTACTCGTGCTGATCTCCGAAGAATCGCTGTCCAATTGGCAGAAAGAAATCAAATCGCACACCCTTTCAAAAATGAAATTGCAGGGAAAAAATGGGTACGTCTTTTCTTACAAAGGCACAAGTCTAAGTTATCAGAAAGAAAGCCAACTGGGACTTCTTATAGCAGGGCTCTTGGGTTTAGCAAGGAAAATGTTGAGATGTTTTTTGGCCTTTTGGATGAAGTTTATGAGAAGGAAAAATTTACTCCTGATAGAATTTATAATGTTGACGAGAGCGGAATAACCGTTGTTCAATCAAAAGTAGCAAAGGTTGTAGGTCTAAGGGGGAAAAAACAGGTTGCTTCCTTGACTTCAGGAGAGCGTGGAGCCCTAATCACTGTTGTAGCTTGCATGAGTGCTAGTGGTTCTTTTGTGCCCCCGTTGGTAGTTTTCCCTAGAAAAAACATGAGTGAAC
Source organism: Homalodisca vitripennis (assembly GCF_021130785.1). Classification (NCBI taxonomy): domain Eukaryota; kingdom Metazoa; phylum Arthropoda; class Insecta; order Hemiptera; family Cicadellidae; genus Homalodisca; species Homalodisca vitripennis. The sequence goes on along the minus strand of NC_060209.1, from coordinate 194,901,934 downwards.
AACTTACAAAAGGAGCTCCAGCTGGAACTATCTTTTCCACACATCCTTCAGGATGGATTCAGACAAATTCTTTCACAGAGTGGTTTCGACATTTCATTAAGTTCTCCAATCCCACCAAAGAAAAACCTGTGCTCTTGTTGCTGGATGGGCACTTTAGCCACACCCAAAACATAGATTTAATTGACCTGGCAAAAGAAAATCATGTGACCATTCTTTCTCTGCCTCCCCACTGCTCTCATAAACTCCAGTCGTTGGACAAGACCTTCATGGGTCCTCTGAAAATCCATTACAGTGATGAAATAAGACAGTGGCTCAGAATTAACCAACGTCCTGTCACCGCGTTTGATGTGATGGAGTTATTTGGTAAAGCTTACATCAAATGTCAGAGAGCTGAAGTAGCGATCAATGGTTTTAAAGTAACTGGGATATGGCCATTGAACAAAACAATATTCTCGGACGCTGAATACATAGAAGAAGCTAACAAACAAAGAGATTCCTCTTTTTATGAAGCTGTATTGAAGAAAAATAAACCTAAAGGCACAAACCTAAGCCCACCAATAAATCAGAACCAAAGTACTTCGAATGAACAAGGTGGTTTTCAAGAGATCGATTTAAATAGGCCATCAGCATCAACAAGTTCAGTAGTTGGTTATCTTCCTTTGCCGGATGAAGAACTCGAGATGAGCCCTGCCACATCTTGTCAGATCAGCCCATTTGACATAACCCCACTTCCACAAGTTAAGAAAAGAACGTCAAATAGAGGACGAAAAGCCTGCAAGTCTACAGTCATTACTTCTACTCCTTATAAAACTCAATTAGAGGAGGCCAAAAAAGCTAAAGAAGAGAAGGAAGCACAGCAAAAGGCAAAGAACCGTATTACTGGAGGATGTCGGGGGAACCGGAAGAAAGGAAAACAACTGGTTAAGAAACGTCTTTCTTTTGATGAACGGGATGAAAAAGTATCCGGCAGTAAAGCAGATGAGAGTGTCTCATCCGGAAATTCAGAACTCGAGGTACCTCCTGGTGTAATTCCAGCCAAAGAAGACGACGCGGCTTGTATGTTTTGCGACAGAAAGTTTTCAGAGGACAATAAAGGAGAACTCTGGGTAATGTGTATCATGTGTTCTATGTGGGCCCATGTAGATTGCGCAGGAGCTGATAAGGACATTTATATCTGTGATTTTTGCCTTTAATAATCTACAACCTATTCACTGAACCCAATGTACATTTTCCCAACCTTGAATTTTCACATTTTCAATTTTCTACGTTAAAAAAATGTTCAAATAAAAAAACTTTTCTGTCAAACCGTTTTGCAATTGATTTTCAGTTTTATTCCCTTTCCTAGTTCAGTAAATTAAGTTTTTTTGTCATTTTACCCAGGGGTCCAGTTTAGGCAACCTTTTTGAAATTCACTGAAGTGTAAGGTTTACAAATTTTTGTATTTACTCCTGTAACTTATATATATTTTTGGCATAAATAAATTACAAATAGTACACGACATAGTAAAGTAAATATTACATAGTTTTAAAACAGGTTTTTTCAATAATTTATATATTTTATAATATAAAAACAAAATGGGGGTCCGAATTTGGGCACTTTCCTCTACTATAAATTTAAAGACTCATATAAAACCCATCTTCGTTCTCTTTTGACAGAAGTACGCTTCTCTGATATGAGATACACATTTCCTTGATCGGGAAACAAAACAAAATCAACTCGGTAACAAAACATACTAAGAACGAAATAAATTACAATGGCTATAATTACTATTTTTTGCGTATTTTCTTGATCGGGAAACAAGGCAAACTTAACATTGGCGTCGGAAGTATAATCCACTCGAACCAGAAATGCTCATAGATGTTGATTTACGATGGAAGGAATGTGAAGGAAACAGGATTTTCCGGACATTTGCCATTGTTCAGTGAAACAAAAAATCAGTAACACTACGTTTCGAGATCTGCGATCTGATCTCTTCTTCAGGTAAATAACTAACCTAAGACTTGTTTGTGTTAATCAGATTGCAGATCTCGAAACGTAGTATTACTGATTTTTTATTTCACTAAACGATGGTAAATGTCCGGAAAAAAATCCTATTTCCTTCATGCTCGTAGAGTTGCAAAACATATGAAATTGCGTGCGGGTAACTGCTAGTAATTTTATAATGACTTTATGTGTAGACTTTTATTATATAAATGCTGATAGGAAGTCCAATTGGATGATAAAACTTAATCATGAATGAATCATGTGGCATGATATATCGACAAAGTTTTCATCTGAAGTTAGATTTTGTACGAAACTTAATTTCCACATAGACGAAAATGAGTTATATATTGGTGCATTACCAACCATGGAGCTGGAATGGCTGAGCGTTATTGTAGCGTACCACTCAGTAGGCTGACACAATTTCTCTAGTTTTGCTGGGGATGTACAAATTTCTTTTCCTTGTGATTGTCTATCTTTGTATTTGTCAATAATGAAATGAGCTATAGGTGTAAAATTTCCCATTGAACCTGAGCGAAGCCAGTTACGCGATCGATACATGTTGTGGCGTACTCCTGCCTTGTATTTAACAGTGTATCACAACTCTAGCGTTGGTGTGGAACACGCCACTCCACACTCCACGCCACTCCACAATCCACGCAATGGCCCGCCGCCGAATAATTTGCTGCTTGGTGGCGTGTCGGGAGGAAGACGCCATGCTAGGCCGGGCCGCGGTTCTGGTGAGTGCCTCCAATCTGGGTGCCACGATCCTGCTGCTGATACTGCACTTTTAATTGTGGGAACATTCACTCGAGTGAGATTTACTTTTGGTTTCTCACCATTGACAAGTCGCACTGCCCTCCACGACACGGGCCTTTCCCACCAGGAGGTCCTCGCCGTCCAGCCGACAATTACAGAGTCACACTACACAAGAACTCTGATGAAATACAGGAATATTCTTGTCACTCCAAGAATTACTGTCACATCGGTAAAGAGGGGTTTATCGTCGTTTACTTTGACTTCAAAGGAATTACTGATCCGTATAATGCTTAAAAGGTCAAGGATGTGAGGAAGCTGAGTATGTCAAAAAGAAAAAAGACAGGGTATTCTCTTTAGGTGTTTCTCTTCGGAAAAGAATCGTAAAAGGTTAAGGAGAGGATGAAGGCAGTGCACATCCAAAATGGAAAAAGGCGGAGGATTTTTCTGTTGTATAAGAATTCTAAAATGTTAAGAAGAGGAACAGTCTGTGCACATCAAAAATGGGGAAAAGCGTTTCTCTGTAGTATAAGAATCCTAAAATGTTAAGGATAGGAAGTAGGCTGTACACGTCCAAAAATGGAAAAAGCGGGGGATTTCTCTGTAGTATAAGAATCCTAAAAGGTAAAGAAGAGGAAGAGGGTGATCACCTCCAAAAAGAGCGGGATGTCTGTTCAAAATGTAGAGCTATGAAAAGGTATAAACACCTTCTTCAAACAAAGCAGTACTACTTAATCATAAAATTTAAAGATTCTAGTTTGTTGGATATACAAAAGACTACGGTTTACTGTCTAACAATACAGTACACTAGCAGATAACGCATGACTGTACTGTCTGTAGAGACACACTGGCTGTGAATGACGTAAGTGATAACAGTGTCTGAGGAAGATTGACAGAAGGATGACTGAGAGGCAGACAGACAGACAGACAGACATATCGCCTGATGACATCACACATCGCACCGAGACCGCTGCTGTGGTTACTCATTGTTTTTCCTGGCTGTAGACGGGTACCAGCTGCGAGTTGATGATCAGAGGATTGTAAATCTTAGTTGAATATGTATTTTGAGTAACCGTGTTTATATTGTGTTCGCCACCGTCATTGATCAATGCTTTCGGCTTGATAGCCTATCGGTTCAGTGTAGAGACGGTGAAGGTGAAAAATATAATGCAATGTTATACCGGGTGTCTAAATGTCTCATCCCAAAGCCCCCTCCCCGTATTGACTATCTTATGAATAGAGATGAAGTGGTTTACTTTGTAGCTTGTTCATATGACCAACCGAGGAGTTTTAAATAGGATCTTGTGGATAGTTTAGTAATGGTAAAAATCTTGGAGTCTCACCTCAATTTAATTCAGATGAGATGCTCGAAATGACTGGCATGTACTTCTTGACAAAAATAAAGCCTGGATTCAAAACTGCGTCTCACATTTTGTAGGAATTTAGGTGTGAAAATCATTCACAAGTGATGGTGTTTTAAAAGACAATTCGAAATTTAATTAGCCACCAAATTTGTTAGAGTAACATTAAAGGCCTCTAGATTGTGCCATTCTTCTTGGCACAATTATGAAGGTGTCTTTTGATTAATATTTCTATTTAAACATTTTGATTTACCCCCAAACTAACTCAGTTTTGGAGGGAGGAGGGTCAAAATTGTTCATACATAAAATATTCCTCAGTTGGTCATATAAACATGACCCAGAGTAAATCCCTTCATTTGTGTTCATTAGATAACTACGTGAGGCGAGGGCGGTACTTTGAACAAATACAAAATAGTATATATTTTTCGTTTCGGGCTTCTTCGTCCTCGACTTTCTTTGGATCTCTTCAGACACACATGACTCCAGATTCCAAGAGTCAAGTCTGAAACAGCGTCATATACCAAACACTGCAATAAAAGGAAAGTGAACTGGAGCTAAACTCAAAATTCAATTGTATCAACCCCTCCTATCACAGCTCGTTATGTATCAAAATATATATACAACGTGAGTAATACATGAGTAATTATTGGCCATGCGATGAGTAAAGAAACTGGATATTATCAATATGAGAGCTTCCCATTTTTGGTAATTGGAGTTGGGAAAGTCCTCACCCATGGGCCACATTTTCTAACTCAAACATCAAGCTTTAACCAATTCTCTTAAACTATTGGTTTGTTAAACTATGGTTTTATACAATTATTTTAGATATATATATATATACATTTTTGTGTATTTTGATGACTATCTCTTTCCTCTTTCGACGGTAAAAGTTCCAACCGTATCTTTAATTGGCATATTATTATAAAGGTATATTTTAAATCTATTGGTCAATTGATAAATTGTAACAGTAATTTGCCACCAATTACAACCTTAAATAAAGAAATACGCTATCAAAAGTTAAATGTCATTCAAACATCAATAATATCTTTTAATAATAGATTTGAAATGTTGAATGTACATAATTTTATATTGTATAATCAATCAATCTGAGGTGTTTAGGCCTTGGGAAGGAACAAAGTATTCTGTCAAGATCTAGGGATGGGGAGGAGTCTGGTATGTGTCAAGAGAAAACCTTTCAGGATCTCAAGGGTCTGCGTACAAGGGCGCTCTGTCTGGAGATAGGTTACAGCCCTTTGTAGACGCGCCGTCCTTGTAGCCGAGTGGTTAGCGTTGTAGTTTACGACCACGAGGTCCCAGGTTCGAATCTCGTCTCGGCCATGGTAGTTTTGCATACTAAAACATATGATACCAACATGATATCGTTTAATAAACGATTTTAGAAAGTTGAAAAATACTGACACAAATATTAAAATGTGTTTCTAATGATAACTTTCAAAGGTAATTTTTAAATTTTTGATTTTGTAAAAGGTAAAAATTAAAGGAACAAATAAAATGTAGTAAACGATTTTAGGACGTTAAATAAATACCGACACGAATAGTAAAATAGCTTGTTTCGAATAATAAATTACGATGGTAATTTTTAAATTTTTGATTTTGTACTTATTTTATCTTTTAGATGTCATATTTGCATTTATAAAAACGTTAGACAATAGTATAGTAATTTATTCGTATGTGTGACAACTCTTATTAGAAAGGCCCTGAGGACTTTATATTTAATATATTCAGAAGTGTAAATTTCCATTGATTGTAAAAGGTAAAAATTAAAGGAACAAATAAAATGTAGTAAACTATTTTAGGACGTTGAATAAATACTGACACGAATAGTAAAATAGCTTGTTTCTAATAATAAATTACGACGGAAATTTTTAAATTTTTGATTTTGTACTTATTTTATCTTTTGAATGTCATATTTGCATTTATAAAAAACGTTCGACAATAGTATAGTTATTTATTCGTATGTGTGTGACAACTCTTATTAGAAAGGCCCTGAGGACTTTATATTTAATACATTTAGAGGTGTAAATTTGCATTGATTGTAAAAGTTCAAAATTGAAGGAACAAATAAAACTTCAACGTTTAATATTGTTTTATAGATGACCATGATGAGAGGGGTGACGTCTCAAAATAAACAAATTAGTAAACAAACTGACAACAATCTGTGATAATTTATCATGAAACACTAACACATTTGGTGAAGGTACTTTGGGTTTGTTCAGTCTCCGTTACGTTCTTTTGAGCCTTGTACTCCGATTTATCGGGTTATTTTTGAAAAAAAAAATCACGAGTCAATTAAACTAACGGTAATTACGATAGCTAATACATACTTAATAACATGTAGATGGAATGAAGAGATAAATGTTTGTAAGGCAATGTTTTTGTAAGGTAATAAATACTCAAGGCATTGTAAAAAGAATACTACGGTATTTCATGTGAACCAGAGACAGAGAACAGAGGACAGAATGTAAATTTTTTCGGTAATCAATAAATAATTACATTTACTTAATTTTCTATTTCAGTTAACTTAACCGATTTGCTTTCATTTCTCAGATTTCTCACTAAACTCTTATAGACCTGTGCTAGCGGTTATGGTTAATACATTACATTGTCGTATCTACCTGAGGGATTCTCTGAATCTTTGAATAAAAAAAATCAAGGCGGGGTGGTAATTAAAAATATGCAATGCTGCCCCGGGCCCTGGTATCGGTGGTTACGGCCCTGCTAATGCACCTGCGATTCTGCACGTATCTGTCCTGACTCCTCACACTCACATCTGTATTCTGCTGGACCTCGCACACCTGGGCCTGAGCGCGACCGCGATATGGACGTGTAGATGTGAGGGGAGCGACTGCCCCGGGCCCTGGTGTCGGTGGTTACGGCCCTGCTAATGCACCTGCGATTCTGCACGTATCTGTCCTGACTCCTCACACTCACATCTGTATTCTGCTGGACCTCGCACACCTGGGCCTGAGCGCGACCGCGATGTGGACGTGTAGATGTGCCCGGATGTGAGGGGAGCGACTCCCCGCTTCCACTTCCGGCTGCGAGCACCGACCTTTAATTGCTGGCTAAGTGTTCGCTGCTGCTCTCGTCGCTCCAGAGGTCACCGATACAGTGTATCCTGATCCTTGCTGGTACGGTACGTGGATGAGACAAACTACTACCTTTCGGATAAGATATTTGTTTACTCTTCCCATCACTGGTCTCCTCTCTGTTAACCGATCTCAAGACTCAGACATAATCACCTGTCGGATTAGATACTTGTTTACTCTTCTCATTACTGGTCTCCTATCTGTTAACCGATCTCAAGACTCAGACATAACCACCTGTCAGATTAGATACTTGTTTACTCTTCTCATCACTGGTCTCCTATCTGTTAACCGATCTCAAGACTCAGACATAATCACCTGTCGGATTAGATACTTGTTTACTCTTCTCATTACTTGTCTCCTATCTGTTAACCGATCTCAAGACTCAGACATAACCACCTGTCAGATTAGATACTTGTTTACTCTTCTCATTACTTGTCTCCTCTCTGTTAACCGATCTCAAGACTCAGACATAACCACCTGTCAGATTAGATACTTGTTTACTCTTCTCATTACTTGTCTCCCATCTGTTAACCCCGGTTTCATAACCATCTGATTCCTAATGTTGTGACTATGATTTTGTTTATTTTATAGTATCTCATAATTCATATCTGGTTATTTGTCGAGCTATATCGTCCTCACGTACTAAAGAACTCTCTGCAGTAGCTGTTTACTGATCCCAAGAATCAGATATCACTACACTTTAATTAATAAAGTTTTTGTAGATTTAAAAATGTAAAATATACATTTCCCAGTTATTTTTTATTTCAGTATTATATTACGAAATTGGCTACTTTGGCCTTATTCGTCTCGTCGTTTTTATAAAACTGGCCTAAACGTAAAAAATGAGGAAAATTAAAAACAAGCCCCAAAACGTAGTGCTCTAACGTTTGTAGGGTGTCTCGTAACTCTCTATACAAAGGTATACCACGTTATTGCTCAGGTTAAGACAAACATATTTCACCATATGAACATGGGTATATTTTTGTATAAAATACAAATACATACAGATAGATGGGAAACTAAGCATCAGAGACCGCTTGTATGTTTGTCTTGACCTGAGCAACAACTTGGTACATCTTTGTCCAGAGAGTTACGGGACACCCTGTATAACGATGGCAAATGTCCGACAACCTATTATCCTTCTAATTGTAGTAATAAAACACTCTCATTCCAATGGTGCGGTTTGGTCAAACTGTCTTTGAACCAAGCTTATTTATGGAAGTTGCGCATGACTTCAACGTGACCGCGATGACACACTCGATCATACATTATCTTTGTTATCGGTCATCCTGTCGTGAGTGTCGGAATATTCCACTAGTGTCCTCGCACGATATTGAGTAATACATTGCATAAAACCGAACGATATTGAGTAATACATTCCATAAAACCGAACGTTGCCTTATGCTGAATACAAAACATTAGCAAATTATGAGTGGAACACACGTTTATCAATAACCTTAGTACGTTATATATATATATATATATATATATATATATATATATATATATATATATATATATATATATATAATTTTATTTAATACCAAATCAAACTGCTCTTCCAATAAGTATTCAGTTTTGAAAACTCAGTTTTGATAACATGATTTATTATCATTACGCTTTGATCGATTACATCTCCCTCCACCCCCACCCCGAGAAAGGAAGCTCTTAAAAATCCAAGATATAGAATAGTATACTAAATTATAAATCACGGGCCCTGAACTCAGTGCCTATATTTTTATACCGTAAAGAAATTTTTTAAAATTACGATCTATCAATGCTGTAATAAACAGTTAGTTTAGTTTTAAAATGCTTGAAAATTGAAATTTTATTTGTGAGTAAGGAACTGAACAAATTACAATTACTTACGAACAAACACTCCAAAAAATAAGAATTTGTATTTTTGCGAGGTTTTTCGTGTTCATTGAACACACCATCAGACCCACATGTGTTCAATGAAAACACCATCAGACCCTCATGTGTTCATTGAACACACCATCTGACCCACACGTGTTCATTGAACACACCATCAGACCCACATGTGTTCATTGAACACACTATCAGACCCACATGTGTTCATTTAACACACCATCAGACCCACATGTGTTCAATGAAAACATCATCAGACCCTCATGTATTCATTGAACACACCATCAGACCCACATGTGTTCATTGAACACATCATCAGACCCACATGTGCTCATTGAACACACTATCAGACCCACATGTGTTCAATAAACACTCCATCAGACCCTCATGTGTTCATTGAACACACCATCAGACCCACATTGTTCCTAAATTAAGCATTTAATTCCAATAAGAAGAAGCTGGTAGAATGTACAATGACTTAGTTTCAATAAAAGTAGAATATGTTTACTACTTTTTTATAAGTAAATTTGAACATTTGATAACAAAGAATGCATTAATTGAATTGTATGTAAAACAACTATAATAATAAAATAACACATTTTTTGACGTTTGCGCCGACAATGATATTTATTTAGTGGTAAATCTGTTACCGAACTTTTTATTATTAGTAGACGCCTAATTCAAATTTTAGTTGTATGTAATGCCAGAACTACACTAATGCCCCTAAAGGATCATAGTAAATATGCATCAACACATGTAAAGCTTTGAAGAATATTTGGAGAGCCAGCCATCACACATATCAAATAAAAAGTCCTGTTTGTATATATATTCAATTACGAGAATAATTTTGTATATCTCTTCATTATGATTATTTTGAAATGAAAAGACCTTAGCTTGAAGTGTTGAAGACACGTTTGAAACGACAATAGGCGTCAATCGCTCTTTACTCGTCGGTGCGGGAATTCCCGTCTTACAACTGGGAGAGTGAATAAACCAAGTTTGGAGCAATAGGATCAGCTATGACGTCATCTGTGAGCGAGCGAATGCCTGTGTCCTTTATGTCTGCATGTTGAGTGATTGGTACACGATTTATGTTGGTACGTGATATTCTGATGGATTGTATACAACATTCGCTGTATCAGACAATAAAGAAATATTATGATCTTTATGTATTTAATAAGTATTTGTAATAAACAAGTATGTTGTGACAGTCCACTGCTGAGTGTATTATGGTGCGGTGCAGTTATCAACACTGATAAGAGACAAGATAAGCCCGATAAGGTTTAGAAAAAAGCGATAATAGGTGAGTCATATCATCTAGGATTTGTTTTGTTTACAGCTTCTAGAAATGTTAACACAATTAATATCTTGAGATAATTCAACCTATCTTCAGTAAACACAGATTAAACCAAAACTGGAAGTGCTAGTTTATAATACATATCAGCTTATACAGTTTGTGGAGGCGGGGCTATATCGCTCAACCAATCAGCAATCTGGGAATGGCTTCTTCACCACAAGATGCCACATTTTCGATAATCTGACGCAGTTTTCGTTGTCGAAAATATTTTAATTTTTGACTATTTCTATTAGGTTTCTCTTATACTTCGATAATAATATGGAACTTTTACATTTTTGCTTCAGTCTAAGAGCGATGACAGAGCGTTGTCGATACTCAGATTGTAAGCAGGAAGCTCAGTGATTTGCTCATGTGAAGGTGGTCAAAAGTCGTTAAGGTTCTGACTAAAAATAAATCTAGATAGACGTAACCACTTGATTCAGCATCTGATGGTCTCAGAGCGTGGTAAAGGTCTTGTCGAATTATGCATGACATTTCGGTGATTAAAAGAATGCAGCATATTAGGGGTTTCCGGGAAGGCGAAGATCTTTTGTAAGTGCAGTAGGTTAACGACCAGATCTGCAGAGGTGATGGAGATTGACCACTCCAATCATCCCTCTAGTGTGGAAGTCGAGGAAATTAAACAAAATTTAGTATACTGGGTATGACGTCTGAAGTTAGCAGGAAGATGACTGAGAATTCTGGCAGCTGGCTTCTTAAAGTAGATGATTTTTTTGGCAACAGTGGCCATCTTGTTTTCTTATCATATTCTGGATTCTGGCTTGTGACATTTCAAATGTATTGCTTAATTCATTCGCAAGAACCCTGCAGAAAATCATGTCTTCTCCAGTAGACAAAGGAGAAATTATGTCAGTCTACCGACTGACAGAATTTAACGACGCTCAACGAAATTTTATAGTTGGACACCATCGTTGAACTCATTCTTGTCTATGTAGAACTGAAATTTCAATTCACCTATTCAACCATTTAATCGTTTGCAGTCTATAGATTAAACATTTTTCCGAGACATCAGTAGATAGTAATATGGCGGTTCTAGCTCACTTTTGGGACAGACAGAAAATCAAGGGAAAATACTGTTTAAAGGACAATAAACGAATCTGTAAAATCAAACAGTAAGGCGGTTCTAGCTCACTTTTGGGACAGTCAGAAAATCAACGTAAAATACTGTTTAAAGGACAATAAACTAATCTGTAACTCACGAATGAAAAATTAACCGAATCTATAGCTGTTTTTACTGTTCATTGTAGGCTTCTAATTTCTTAAGCTGTTTTAATGAAAAAATCCAGAAATCTTCGAAATCTTTATTCCACGAAGTTAATTGTAACACAGTCTTTATCTTTAATAGTCTTCTTTCCAGTAACAACCAAGTGTAATTTTTCATTTTTTTTAATTCTTTAATCTTTTTTTCATCCAAAACAGTCAAAAATCTGTTCGGTAAGTGTACTTTATAATCTTCCAACTCGGCAATTATTGTAAGCCCGAATTTATCTTTCATTTTATCCAATGTCACAATTTTATACTTCTTATTTTCTTCTAAATCAATCAATTTCTTATATTCTTTGAACTTTAAATCACCAACCTCATTTAATTCCTTTAGTAGCTCCATTTACATAAGAAAAAAATATTGAAAAAATAGTATTATAGAATTTAAATTACCTCCTACAAACCAATATAGTAATAAAAGTACTATTTTGTCCTATAACTATACTATTTTTTCAATAATTTTAAGTCTTAGTTTACAGATTTTTCTATAATAAATAGAAGAATCTACAGCTGTTTTACTACAATTTGTGCTGATTTGTGTCAAATTCTAGTAAAATTCTCCACTTTTCAAAGTCTGAGTTATACAAATTTTCCCTATTTAAATGGAGAGGAAAAAGATATCCTGCCCGTACTGCAAAAAAGATGTTTTCGAACATCATTTTACCCGACATTATAAGTCGAAAAATCATTTGAAGAACAAAGAAATTTATAATAAAGAACTAAATTATTTGAGGACTTGGGCTAAAGAGAATCAAATTGCCGATCACCAAAACATGTACAATATAGAAAAATTGCGTGAACTAAAGAAAAATTTTAAGGAAAGTAAAAAAGATCTCAATCTATTTAAAGATGAAAAAATTCAATCAATCGCTGAGAAATTGTCCATTGAAACAAACGATAAAACTAAGTCTGAAATGATCGAAGAAATTGACAAAACTCTTAATGAGAAACCTGAAAATATCATTGATGTAGAAGTTTTATCCTCAATACACGGTCTTTTCAAGCAATACATTTTAACAAATTTAAACGATAATTCCATGTCAATTTACAAATATCTTTCTATTTTGCGCCCAGAAATTAAAAGTTTAATCGAAAAATTTCAAGAAACTGTGAAAAATAGTAAAGGATATCTCTCTTTAGAATGCGAATACGAACGAACTTTAGTGAACGGTGAAACACAAACTTGTCCAATGTACTTTACTATAAAAGCAGACGAGATCTTTGATGTAAACGACTTTATTACTAAGCAATTTAATAAATTAACACATCGAGAACAGACAAATCATCCAAATAAGGGTTCTGGATGGACATTTAAAAGCTGCAAACAACTAGTTTTGAGCCTTAATAAACACGAAATAATGAACGCAGGATCATATATCGATTTGCCAAAGAAAATCAAAGATAAGAAAGCTTGTGTAAATATCAAAAATAAAGATGATTTCTGTTTTGTTTATTCTATCCGATGCGCTATTGAAAAACCCGAAAAGAATGCTGACAGAGCAAAGCAATACGAGAAATTTGTAAATGACGAGATATTTTCAGGTTTCGAGTATCCAATGTCCTTAAAAGATATACAATTATTTGAAAAACGAAGTCACAATTCCAAGTACAAATATCCAAAAATGTCTATAAATATCTACAGTTATGATGAGAAACTCAATATTGTTCCATTACAAATTTCTGAAAAATACGACGCTGAGTTAAACATTGACTTATTGTATGTTAAACAAGAAGACAAATCTCATTATGTTTTGATAACAGATTTAAATAAGCTCGTTTTCTCTCAGTTATCTAAGCATGAACACAAAAAATTTCTATGCAGAAGATGTTTAAGCCATTTCTACAAATCTGGAGATTTAACAGACCATTTAGAAATTTGTAAAAATCACGAAGTTTGTAAGCCAATTATGCCGTTTCCAGGTCAAACAACAACATTTATTAATTATCAAAAGAAATTTTCTCATCCTTACGTTATTTATATGGATTTTGAAAGCATATTAGAGAAGATTCCCACATGCAAAAACAATCCACAAAGATCGATTACAACCAAGATTCAGAAGCACATTCCTTATGGTTTTACTCTATATTTAGTGTCAAATGTGACAAATCGCATGTACAAACCTATATGTTATAGAGCAAAAAATGAAGAAGATTTGCCAAATGTTCCTGCAAAATTGTTTGAAGAACTTAATAAATTATCGAAATACATAGCTAAAAAGTATAATTCTAAGAATAAAATACCTATGAAATTGACCAAAGAAGAAGAATTAGCGTACCAAAATTCCAGTCATTGTCATATTTGCGAATGTGATGGTTTTGATAATCAAACAAGAAAAAAAGTACGAGATCATTGTCATTTAACAGGTAAATTTCGAGGCGCAGCTCATTCATGTTGTAATCTGAATTTGAAATTTCCACAAAATATTCCAGTTTTCTGTCACAATATGAGTAACTACGATACTCATTTGTACATAAAAGAATTGGCTAAACAATATGGAAATGTTGATTTGATCGCAAACACAGATGAAAAATATATAAATTATTCAGTAAATTCAGGATATGGGTATGAGTTTGAAGATGATAAACCAAGAAAGTTCATCAAGTTTTCATTCGTAGATACGTTCAGATTTATGGCATCGTCTATTGAAAAATTAGCGAAAAATTTAAAGAAAGAAGACTTCAAACATACAAATCATTTTATACAAGATGGTCTGAACGCAATTCTAGATAGACAACCAAATGACGAAGAAGAAATCTTTAAAATTCTATCTGGAAAAGGAATATTTCCCTATGAATTTATCGACAGTATTGAAAAACTTGATTACACAGAAGAATTGAGAATTCAAGATTTCTATTCACTTTTGACAGATGAGAGCATATCTGAGAAAGATTTTCAACACTACTTAAATGTTTGGAACAAATTAAAAGAGAAAAATCTAGGAAATTACTCTGATCTCTATAACATTCAAGATGTTCTATTGCTCGCTGATATCTTTGAAAATTTTAGGAATATTTGTTTGAATTGCTATAAACTTGATCCAGCACACTATCTAACAGCTCCCAGTCTTGCATGGGATGCTATGTTAAAATTAACGAAGATAGAATTACAATTAATTAGTGATTATAATATGTATTTGATGATCGAAAAAGGTATTCGCGGAGGCATTTCTCAGTGTATTAAACGATATATGAAAGCAAATAACAAATATTTAAAAGATTTTGATAAGACAAAGCCCGAAAACTATTTACTCTATCTCGATGCAAACAACCTTTATGGGTATGGTCTTATGCAAAAACTGCCGTTTAGTGATATCAAGTGGATGGATCCTAAAACGTATACAAAAGAAGAGTGGCAAGAAACAATTTTAGAACTCACTGGCGACGAAGATTATGGCTATATTCTCGAAGTCGATCTTGGATATCCAACAAATTTACACGAACATCACAAGGATTTACCTCTTGCTCCAGAACATTTTAAAAACAAACTTTGCACAACTCTACTGGATAAAACTGAATACGTTGTTCATTCGAGAAATTTGAAGTTCTATCTGGAACAAGGAATGGTGTTAAAACATGTGAATAGAGTTATCGCATTCGATCAGAAGCCTTTTATGAAAGAATACATTGATTTTAACACAAACATGAGAACCAAAGCTACAAGCGACTTTGAGAAGGACTTTTATAAGCTGATGAACAACTCAGTTTTTTGGAAAATCTATGGAAAATGTAAGAAATAGATGTGATATTAAACTAGGAAACGAAGAATTTTCAATGAAACAAGCTAAGAAAACGAATTTCAAATGTTTCAATATCTTTGACGACAACTGTATAGCGAGTCACATGTACAAACAAAAGGTTAAATTTCACAAACCGATTTACATAGGATTTTCAGTTCTCGACCTCTCAAAATTGCTAATGTACGAGTTTTATTACAACAAATTAAAGAAGTTTGATCCAGATTTGAATCTGTGTTACATGGATACAGACAGTTATTTTCTAGAATTGAAACGAGATCCTTTTAAAATTATTAAAGAAAATATAGATGACTTTGATACAAGTGATTATCCAAAAGATCATGAATGTTTCACTACTAAAAATAAGAAGGTAATAGGGAAATTCAAAGATGAGTTAAATAGCGAAGTTTTAGAAGAATTTTGTGGTTTAAGGTCTAAGATGTACTCGTACAAATATCTAGATAAAAACCCAGTTAGGTGTAAAGGAATTAAGAGAAGCGTTGTAAATAAAACAATAAATATCGAAAACTTGAAGAGATGTTTGTTCGAAGATAAAGAAGAATTTAGGGAGATGACAGTCATCAAAAGTTATAAACATGAGTTGTACACTGTTACCATAAACAAGCTGGCACTGAACGCTAAAGATGATAAGAGAATTGTCCTAGAAAATAAGATCGATACAGTACCGTATGGCTATAAAAATGAAGCAAAATCTGATATTAGACGAATTAAATAAACTTGGAAACTTTGATATGTAAATGGAAGATGATTTAATTCACTGTCACAAGTGTAAAAAGAAAACGAAAAATATAGATTCAAAAATCGTTCAAACTCAAAATGGATTGTATAGAATTGCTGCAAAATGTTCAAAATGTAAGACAAACAAGAGTAAGTTTATAAAGAATCCAAATCCAAAACCTGTTAAGCAAGAATTGAAGACTAAAGATAAGATAGAGATTGAAGCTCGAGAAATTCATGCACCAGTACGAAAAAAGTTTAAAAAGAGAAAAATTATAACATTAGGAATTGACGATTTATGGGCAGCAGATTTAGTTATAATGTCTAACTATTCAGATCAAAATGATGGATTTAAGTATATGTTAAATGTTATTGATACTTTCTCAAAATATGCTTGGTCAAGAGCTATCAAAAGAAAAAACGGCAAGGATATTTCAAAAGCTTTCGAAGATATAGTAAAAGATGCCATAAGGATCAATCACAAACCTCCTAACCTACTTCATACAGATAAGGGTTTAGAGTTTAAAAATAAAGAATTTAACGATGTTTTGAGGAAATACAACATTAAGATTTATCATACTGAAAACGAAGAGAAATCAAGTATTGTAGAGAGATATAACAGAACTCAAAATGAGAGAATGAAAGTAATTTTTGAGATTAATAAAAACTTTAAATGGATCGATATTCTTCAAAAAATCGTAAACAATTATAACGATACAGTTCACAGCACAATCAAAATGAAACCGAAAGACGTAGATAAGGATGCAGAAAAGGAGTTATTAGAGACCGTTTTCAAGTATGTTCCACCTGAAATTCACACGAAAACTAAATTTAAAGTCAATGATCATGTAAGAATTGTTAGTAAAAAACAAACATTTTCGAACAAATATAAGAACAATTGGTCAAGAGAAATCTTTGTGATTTATCAAATTAATAACACAGATCCTGTAACTTATAGTATAAAAGATTTAAATAATGAAGAAATAACCGGAAAGTTTTATGAATATGAATTGAAGAAGTCAAAACTGTAATATAAATTTTCTATATATAAATGGCGCATCAAAAGAAATGTACAAAGTGCAACGAATTTAAAGATTTAAATGAATTTTATAAAGATAAAAATAGGAAAGATGGAATGCATTATAATTGCAAAGATTGTGAAAGGGAATATCATAAAGAATTATATGATAAAATAGAAAAATTAACTTTGGAAGACAAAGAATGTCTTAAATGTAAAGAAACTAAAAAAATTTCAGAGTTTAATAGTGATCACTATAGTAGAGATAAGAAAGACTCATATTGTAAAGATTGTGTAAAGAAGAATCTTCATAGATTATATTATGAAGATACTCAATGTGAATGTGGAAGAACTATAAAATGGTTAAATAATTATCAAAAACATTTACAAACCAAATATCATAAGTTAAGAGTTTAACATTTTCATCGTGTAATAATTTTTTCTATATAAATGGAGTCTCAAAAGAAATGTACAAAGTGTCAAGAAGAGAATAGAAAAGACTGTTATTGTAAGGAATTATATGATAAAATGGACAAATTAACTTTAGAAGAGAAAAAGTGTTACTTTTGTAAAGAAATTAAAAATATTTCTGAATTTAATAACTGGCAGTATAGTAAAGATAGAAAAGATGCTTTTTGCAAAGATTGTGCTAAAAAAATTTTCAGCGAAAGTTATAAAAACGAAATGCCTTGTGAATATGAAAAAAAGATTTTACAATGGTTACCTAGTTATGCTAAACATTTACAAACAAAATATAATAAATCGAGAGTTTTTAGTAAAATTTAGAAACATTTTCATCGTGTAATTTAGATATTCTATAAATCAGTCGAGATTCTGCCATATTTGTAGTAAAATGATTTCCGTTGTATAAAATATTCAAAGATTCTTTCATTTGGTTGTAGAGATTGATAGAATTTGGTTCGTCATCAATGAACAAAATCTCTAATTCAGGATAATTTATTTTTAGATGTTTTAATCGGTTTGGTATTTCTCGTTTCTGAGCTCTGATAACGTAATAAGGCCATTCCCACATGTGATTCTTCTTAATTAACACAAAAACATGGTGTTTTTTCTTATCAAAATCTTTACATACCATATCTCTCTTCATTAATTCCATTCGCAATTCTTGATTCTCTATTTTCAAGGATTTCATTTGACCTGAAATTTGTAACTGTTTTATTTCATCTTTTAACTGCTTATTTTCGTTTTCAAGTTTGTACACACCAAATTTACGAATACTTGGTAAAACTTCTTCTAAAACCCAATCTTGAAACATTTCTGCTATTTTCATTTTAGATTTCAAGATTAAAGAATATATGCCTGCTTCATTGATGAAAACAGTGTTTTTTTGAAAGTTTGAAGGCGGGGGCGAATCACCCCTACCTTCAGAATGTATGTTTTCGAAGCTTTTTTTATATTTTTCTTTGACATGTTCTTTAATTGCTTTCTTCGTATCTTTATATTCTAACACCTCTGCAACATCTTTCGCCTTAAACCAAAATTCATTATTTTCGTCAACAAATGTTAAAATTTCTTTATTATTGAATTTGAGTAGATTCACAACTGACTCCATTTAGATAGAAAAGAAATTTAACTAGTAATTTTTATTTCAGTATAAAGTCTAGATTCATTGATAAAAACAGGGTCAGGATGAAGATTGTTAAGGGGCCATTCGAATAGCCCCTTGTTTTTTAAGTAAAAATATTGAATTTTGTCATCATCATCAACTCATTTTTATTCCTTTTTCAATCTTAAATATATTGTTGTTTTACTCTCATTATTTAATAAATTTCCCTCAGAGTCTTGTATAGTTAGAAACGATTTTTTGAATTCTTTTAATATTTTTTCTAATTGGAATATAATCGATTTCATTCGGTTTTTCACTGATTTTTGATCCATAAGCAACATTTGGGTAAAAAGTGTACAAAATTTCCGATTCTTTGTGAAGATGTTCGGTATGATTTTCAAAACTAGGTTCAACGAGATTACAATGTACTTCAATTACATCGAACGGTCTAAATTTTGGCGTTTTATTTCCTAAATATACCTGATTTGGCTCAATAGTTTCTTGAACAAACCCTAATAAATGTACTATAATTGCTGAAAACATTATTCTTACTGGTGATTTTATTTGAATTTTATTAGAGAGATAATTTTTTTGCATTTCAAACTTGTTTTCGTCAAAGTTTAAAGATTTATCTGATTGTTTGAATGTTTTCAGATAATTTTTAAGGGAATTTTTAATTTGATCGAAAGTATAATATCCTTTGTTTAAACCATAATATTTTGTTATGTTCTTCTCACTAAATCCTATACAATAAGGAGAACTTTCACTAATATTTATTACAAAATTGTCAGAATAAAAACCGCTTAAACCGATAAAATAATTTGATTCTTCCTCTAAGTGTATAGGATGTTCCAAGTTTAAAACTAATTTAGAGCTTTCTGAAGTCAACTTGAACAGCTTCATTTTCGCAAGCGTTGCTTCAAGATGAAAATCTTCTATTTAAATGGAGAAATTTTTAAAGCAAAAAGATCAGATAAAACTTCAAACGTTTGAAGAAAATAAGAAAGATCAACCAATCAGATTGTTAATTGTTGGTTCAAGTGGATGTGGAAAAACAACTTTATTATTGAATTTTATCTACAATAGGTTGATTCCTTATTCCAATTTGTATGTTTTTAGTAAATCTTTAGAACAAGACGCCTATAAAAAATTACAAGAAAGATTTGAAAATATTGAGAAAAACTTAAACAAAAAAATATCACATTTTTATAATGCTTCTGAGGACATAGTTCCGTTAAGCGAATGTAAACCCAATTCGTTAATCGTTTTTGATGATTGTATTTTGGAAAATCAAGACGTTATTAAGGAATATTTCGTAATGTCCCGTCACAAAAATATCTCTTGTATCTATCTTTCTCAATGCTTTTCAAAGGTTGATAAACAAGTTATAAGAAATAACCTGAATATGTTGTGTATTTTTAAGCAAGATGATCACTATTCGAGAAAGATTTATAACAATTATGTGGGATCTGATATGAGTTTTAACCACTTTATTGAGTTATGTGATAAAAATTTGGAAGGAAGACTACGGATTTTTAACAATTAATCTAACTTTGAAGCCTAAAAATGGTAAATATTTGAATAAATTTTCTAATATAAATGCTGCTCAGTGGTCTGACAAATCTACTTGATAAAATATTTGTTACAATTATTTTTATATTATATTTACTTTTTATTTACATTATGAAAATAACAGAAAAACGGTAAATCTGTTCACGTTCCACGTTCACGTTCCACGTTCACGTTCATGTTTCACGTTCATGTTTTAAGTTCGTGTTTACGTTTCACGTTCGTGTTTCACGTTCGTGTTTCACGTTCGTGTTTCACGTTCCACGTTCACGTTTTACGTTCCGTGTTCACGTTTCCACGTTCCACGTTTCAAAATTTTCGGAACAACGGATATAATAATTGGTGAAATTGGTAAAAAATTTCTTCCTAGAGCAAAGGATGATAAATTTGGTTTGTATTGGGACAGAAAAAAGAAAAGTTTTATGATTGGAAATTTGCCCGTGAATTTTGAGCATAATGATATCATTATTAATGAAAAAACATATGAAGGAACTCAAGGTTTATGGAGATTATTAACAGGCACTGATGTTCCAAAAGACGGTTTATATTCTGAAGAAGACTTGAAAAAGTATACTGAAATTTTATGGAAATCTGATTCAATTTACAAAAATAATGATCCATCAACTAAGAAACCAAAGTCAAGTAAGGGTAAAAAATATCTCAATTTGATTAAACCAATTTGGGAAAAAAGAATCGAAGGATCAGGTGTGAGAAAATACAGTGATAATAAGATTGAATACAGATATATCGACGATTTGACAAAACTCGATGGAATTATTAATTATATTTATGCTCAAGAAAAGGCTGGAAACAACAATTTTTTGAACGAAAAGAAAGCGATTAAAGATTTTATTTCGAACAAACTTGATGAAATGATTGAAAAACCTGATGGAATTAAATATTTAAAACGAGTTTTGCCGGCAATAAGTTCATCTATGATTGAAGGTAGCGGACTTTTGAATGATTTTATCAACAATTTACCTTTTGAATTACACGTACCAACTTATCAGTATCTGGGGCCTGGCACAAAACTCGAAAAAAGACTAAAAAGAGGAGATCCTGGTATAAATAAATTAGATCAAGCTGCTATGGAACACGATATTTTTTATGCAAAACATAGAGACACAAATTCCAGACATATAGCAGATAAAGTTTTGCAAGATAAAGCAATGGATAGATTTTTATCAAAAGATGCTGGATTAGGTGAAAGATTTGTTGCACTTCCAACAGCTGGAGCAATGTTTTTGAAGAGAAAACTAGGAATGGGAATCGAAGAGAACTTGAAATTTTAACTATATAAATGGAGGTGAATGTAAATTTCAGCAAAAATCAGAAAGAAAAAATAAAATCCGCTTTTAAGAAGAAAATACCCGTTAGTATTCAATTTAAAATAGATCAACTAAAAAATGGCGAAGATAAGATATTTTTAACAAATAGACAATACAATAAACTCGAAAAACATAAGAAAAACAATAAAGGAACCAGAATAGAATTTTCTTATAATCAGTTGAAAGAACTTAAAAATGGTGGACTTTTGAAAGATTTATTAGATTTTGGAGAAAATATTCCAGTTGTTAAAAATGTTGTTCCTTATGTTCGTAAAGCTGCTCCAATCGTTAAAAAGGATGTGATTCCTATTGTTCGAAACATTTTAAATTGGTTAGATAAAGAGTTGGAAGATGTTACAGGATCTGGATTAGATGAAAAAACTTTGAATTACGTGAAATCAAACATTGAAAAAAAAAAATTTAAACCTTTAACATTCGGGGAATTGGAAGAAATCTGCAAAAATATTAAACATTTTAGAGGAATCTTCATGAGAGATACATTACCTGAAAAAGTTAAGAAATTTGAATGTGGAATTGTGAATTTAGACTCGATTATGGGAAGTGGAACGCATTGGATTTGTTATTATAAAAATGATAAGAATGCATGTTATTTTGATTCGTATGGAAGAATTGAGGACAAACCACCTATAGAATTGATTAAATATTTGAAAAAATCAAGCGTCTACTACAATGATTCTCAGATTCAAGACTATAAAGATCCCCCAATTTGTGGTCATTTATGTGTTTTTGTTTTGAATGAACTGAGTACTGGTAAAGATTTTAAAGAAGTTGTTAACAAATTATTACTTAATAAATATGGATTCACAAAATATTTTTGACGTATTTGGAACACAAATTATTCAAAATGTAGATAATAGTTTGAATTTTGATAGTTTGAGAAATGAGTTTGATAACAAGTTAGAAAATTTATTACAAAACCTTCCAGATTCAGATATGTTTGCTGTCGAGATTGAAGATTTTAAAGCAGAATATGATAACAAACTTGCAAATTTCATGAGTTCAAATGAAGTTGCTGATAAAATAAAAACATTGGAAAAAGAAGTTGATGATGGTGTGAAAAAATTATTTACCAATTTAATGTCTCATATCGATAAAGCTGATAAAATTACTGAAGCGATCAAAGTTGAAAAGAATTATGTTAGTTTAGCTAATAAAAAAAGAATTGTCGGTGTTCGACCTGGTATTGACAAACATGATGTTGTTGTTAAAGAACAAATTTTAAAACCTCTAAAATTATCAGAAAACATCGATATTGTTGATTTACATGATCCGAATGTTAAAAATGCCTTAGATTTTAAAGGAAAAAGAATTAGCGGTGTTAGTAAAGGAATTAATCCATTTGATGTTGTTGTAATGATTCAATTAGAAGATCCTATTAAAATGTTTAATGAACTAAAACAAAATTATGAGAATCATAAACAGCATGTTAAAGATTTTACAACAGAAGTCTATGAAAAACTTGATGAAAGAAGTAAAAGATCAGTAGACGATGTTGGTGAAATTAATGAAAAACTTACTAGATTTAAAGAGTCTTTTGATAAGTTTAGTTTAGATGCTACGAAAACTTTTGAGAATATTGGTCATAAATTTGTTGAATACAATGATTCTTATGCTGTCAAATTTCAAAAATTAGAAGAAAACTTTAATAAATTTAAAGAAGATGTTGTTATAAGTTTTAGAGCCATCGACATCAGATTTAATGGATTAGGCGGCTATGATGACTAATTTTCCTTATATAAATGGCGCTCATATATTGTGTGAGATGTAAAGAAAAAACTGCCACAAACGATATAAAATACTATGCAAACATCAATGGAGTTAAGAGAATTTCTGGAAAATGTGCTGAATGTAACGCAAAAAAGAGCCAATTTATAAAAACTTGATTTTGAAATTTTTTCCTAATAAATAGAGATGGCGGGACATTACAGTGCTTTCGATCTTTTTATCATGCAACACGAAAGAGATTTGAAAAAAGAACATTGGGATGATATTTCTCAAAAATATGAATTATCCGAAGATATGATTAGATTGTACGTAAACAAATTGAATTGGTATAACATTGCTAAATATCAAACTTTATCATCAGAGTTCATTCAAGAAAATATACATTATCAATTAAAAGATCATATGTCTGTTCTTTGCCTCTATCAACACTTGAGTATAAAGTTTTTGGATGAAAATAAAGATACAGTTTATTGGAATAATATTATAGATAGCGGTTACTATCCTGTGCAGATTTTATTGAAATATGTGACCGAGATCGCAAAATTTAAGGAAGAGAATCCTGAATATGACGAAGTAGATCATTAAAAATGACTCTAATCTTTTTAATTATTTTACTAAAATTTATATCTTTTCTTATAAAAACGTACATTAGATCGATGAAAAAATTATACACGATGTTTAAAATTTCTAAATTTTCTCTTATTAAATGGCGGACTACAGAAAATATGCTAGTGATATTGAAAGGGCGGAGTTTAAAAATTTCTATCCAATTAGTAAACAACATTTGAATGAACCGAATAAAAGAACTGAGTTTAATATTGATTTTGGAGATAACTTTTGCTCGTCTAACTTCCAGTTTTATATTTCTGGAACTTTAACAAAACAAGATGGTCAAGCATATCTTGGAACTGATAATGTTAGATTAATCGATAATTTTATACCGTTTTTATTTTCTAAGATTGAAGTAAGAAAACACAATAAATTGATAGAAGAAGTCGAAAACTGTGGCCAATTAAGCACAATTAAAGGAACTATTTCGTATTCAAAAAGTGATGTTATTTCTCAAACTTCTAATGGCTTTGAATCAGATTTTAAATTTGGTGTTTTTGAAGCAGCTGGAAATTTATCTCATTTTGGATTAGGATTTTTTGAAAATGTTACTATTCCGATCTATAAAGGAGGATTTTATCTAAGTTTTATAAGAGCAGAAGACGATGATGTGATTCTGAAGACTGCAACTGGAAATTTTATGCCTGTTGATGGAAAAATAACAATTACAGATTTTTTTATTAGAGTTCCAATGATTGATTATAAAATCACGAGTAAAATAAGGTTGATTGATGAAATTACAAAAAGTCAAAACATTATGTTTAATTTTCTAGATTGGCAATGTATTGAACAAAAAGGTATTTCCGGAACAACTTATTCGTTCGATATCACAAATATTTATAGAAATATCTTCAATCCCAAGTTCGTTATCATAGGTTTTCAAACAGATAGACAGAATAATCAAGAAAAAAATCCTTCAAAGTTTGATAGTTTGGATGTAAAAAATATCAGAGTAAAATTGAACGGTTCTTATTATCCAGATGAATTACAAAACTTAAACATTTCAGGAGGTCTTTTCAGAATCATGTATCAGATGTATCAAGATTTTAAGAAAGTTTACTGTAATAATAAGGAAATGTATTACAATCCTAAAGAATTTTTAGCGAATAGACCTATTTATGTCATTGATACAACAAAGAGTATGACAAATATTTCTGGTTCAAAGAACGATATAATTATCAACATGGATTTTCAAAAAGCTGTTACAAACGCGATTTGTTATGTGGTTGTGGTTTCTGAGAAATTTTTAGCCTATGATGTGATTAAGAACGATATTAAAGAAATTCAGTAAAAATCGTCTTATTTTCTGTTGAGCGAATGTTAGCAAATTTCATTATTTCCGTTTATAGATTTTTCATTAAGATTTCTGGATTTTTTCATTAAAACAGCTTATAAATGTAGAAGCAAACATTGAACAGTAAAACAGCTATAGATTCGGTTATTTAACATTCGTGATTTCCTGTTTGATTTCTCAGATTAGTTTATTGTCCTTTAAACAGTATTTTACGTTGATTTTCTGACTGTCCCAAAAGTGAGCTAGAACCGCCTTACTGTTTGATTTTACAGATTCGTTTATTGTCCTTTAAACAGTATTTTCCCTTGATTTTCTGTCTGTCCCAAAAGTGAGCTAGAACCGCCATATTACTATCTACTGACATCCATATAATATATTTACATTTTTATTTATTACGATACGTCGTGTATTACGTTTCGGTGGGCTAAGGCGTGTACCACAATGAAAGAGTGCGCTGAAACCAAATGGCAGTCGAAGGGTTAACTGTAGCTTTTCTTTAAAGAATTTGTGCTATTTGCTGTATATGTAAAAATGTTACATGCGACTGTATTGAGTTTGTTTACGAGTATTCTGTTTATTCTGCTGCTGATGAATGGAAAAATATTTGCTTACGCTCAGCCAACTCTCATGGAGTGTCTGCACAATCAACGAACTCACTTAGCCTCATACAGAAATGAACATACATGAAAACTTTCACGTCCATATGTCAGTTCGTTTTCGAGATATCGGCAGACAGACAGACAGAAATGAAATTATCCAGCCACTAAAGTGTACAAGCTTCGATAACGCTCAGCCATCGAGATATGCAACACAGAAATGAGTGGCAACTCAAGTGCTCCAATAAACAATCTGCACTCGAGAAAATGTGGAGGTTAGAAGCATTTAAATGACGCTGTATTTATAACTATAGAGTCATTATGATAAGATTGCAATTGCAACGCACATGTGACAAAGCGTTTGAAGTGTTGATAGCAGCTCTCAAGGTCAGATAGTTGACCTTCACTGCACGAGCAGACAGCTTGGCAACCATAGCTCTATTATACTGGGCTAGCTACAGTAACTGTTGACATTTCACTGTAAACATTTGCACTGACTTCGTTGAACGTTTGATTTTATACTTGGTGTTCTCTGCTTGGGCAAGGAAAGTTTGTTTAGAAAACAAAAAACTGGTGAACGAAAAATAAATGATTTTTCTACAATAATGTCGGAGGTTCCTATGATTAAAGAATCTGTCTCCGAGGAGACTTCATCCTATGTTAAAACCTGTTGAAAACTGAAATATACCGCTATCTATCAGCGATTGTAATAATTTTCAGAAATTATCAAACATTTTATATACTTTTTTCGACATAGTTTGGATTTTTCGTGGACGAACATTACTCCAGATTACAGGAGTCAATTCTGTAACAGCGTCAATTTTCAGATGCTGCACTAAGAGGAAGGTGAACTGGAGCTAAACTCAACATTCACATTGAATCAACCCTGATATGTAGATTTCACTTGATTAATCCTCCAAACAAAATTTACAAATCGATCAAATTCAACTGAGATAGTAGCTTTTTAAAATTTATATTCACACAACTGACAATCGTGGCTGTTTTAATTATTTAGAAACCTAGAGCTAATTTGCGCTGTTTTTCTTAAAAAATTGATAGATTGTATTCTTATAAGAAAAAACTGATCTTAAAAGTTTTACTGGTGAGAGGTCATCAAAAGGGTTAAGAATATGAAATAATAATTTGTTTATGTATTTTTTATAGCTTGACTCGTATAAAAAGCACCTGTTACACGTAAACACTTTGTTAGATTAGCGGCATCTACCAATGTAAGTTCAGGCCCTTAAATTGACGAATCTCAACCTTTTTAACTAGTTGGACTACAGTTACAGACTATATATTTCTATTATTAGAGATGTAGCTCGAAAAGTGTTTGATATATAATACACCTTTTGACACTTTTTGAATGATTTTATTGCGTACAATGTACATTTCGAATTCGATGAATTCATAAATTTCTTTCGAGTTATTTACCACTTGTAAATAATAACAACTGGCATGAATCACAAGGGCAAATGATGATTTTTAGACCACAACCCGAAATATATTCGCTGAATTTTTCCTTCTCACAGTAAAGTTAGAACCATCAAAATATTTATCTGACATTTATGTGAAATTTTAAGGAATCCCCGGTAGATTTGGCTTCAATTTGCTTTGTCCTCTTTTCAGATTTTGATTAATTAATTATGGCCATTCTGATAATTTCATTCTCTTGTCTCTTATATACAAATATCGACGAGTTAATTGCAACTTTTTTTACAGCTATAGACTGAATAGTCAAAACCAAAGTTCCTATAAGGAACAATATTCCTATATTTTATATAAAAGAAAATAATATCAAATAGTTTTCAAATAAGAAAATGTCCTCCTTCAATGAAATATTCCTATAGCCTTGTTGTGAAATTTCTTATCTTTTCTTCCAAAGTCAAAGTCTCGGTTATATCACATCACTATAAACTACATCCACGGAACTGTCATAACAGAAAGGTAAGACAATCTTTTACAGGTTAAATTTATATTTTTATGAATGAAGTACCAAACAAATTTTGGTGTGCACTTAATAACAGTGATGCGATATATTTATTAGACTTTTATTGGCATGTAGTGTACATATTTTAAGTATTTAACTATAGTTCACTTTTCTGAAAAATTTTCACATTGAAAATGAAATTAATAAAAATTTTAAAACATCATTGTGGCTGAAGAAATTGATTTTCCATTCATAACGAAGTGTGATTCCCATTTAACACCTGATTATTTATGTTCTAATTATGTTATTCATATCATTACAACTAAAGGTAATGAATACATACTTCTGATAAATACATCGCATGTATTTTTTGTACAAATGTTTCAAAAATATGTGACCACGTAATCTGCAATTCCAATATGAAACTTGGATAGGTTTCACCCCTGGGCTACTTGAAGAATATTACACATTAATAGCTTAAAAGGTAATTAAATAAAACACAAAATGCAGTTATAACAAGTATTTAATTTAATAAGTTACATGATATAAATACCCACACAGAAAAATAGGCCCGCTCAGTATGGTTACAAACAGTTAAACAATATTATGTACATCGATATAAATTAGACATTCTTAGCTTTGGACTGTTAGCTGTTTAGAAGGGGTAACGTGAGTCACCATTGTGAAACGAATATTACAATATTTACACATTATTTACTGTTCCTACCGATTCATTCTCTAATCTACAAACATGCACGTGTGATGTTGCCACTAACCTTCAGATCCGTTGACACACTTTCAGATCCGTCTGCGAAATGCAGCAAAAAGTATGTAAATCAGAACGATGCTTCCTACGTAATTTTACACCTTCGTTCACTGGTGTGACAAAAACTCAAGTTCCAGAATTATGTTGTACGTTTTTGCTCATTTAAGGTCTTACGAATCTTTACAAACGAAGGTGCAGAGATCATGATTGACAATTACAGACCAATATCCTGATTCACGCGCAAGGGTAGTTTGATAAGTCTATGCTAAGACATGTGGTGCGTACCGAGTTTATTTTCAGTTAGTAGACTCTCTTGGATATGCTGTCAACAATTTTCACCCATGTCGTGTTACTATTCTGAATTTATTATTCGTTTGAAGCAAGCAACTCGAGTCAGCTCTGGATAATAAATAGCTCCAACAAATTTTGTGATGTGTTCCAAGAATGCTTCACTAGAATTAGATAACTTACATCATCTGTGAATAACATTTGGATTCACCCCAACTAATACAAATCTGCTACCAAAAGAAAAGTCCACACAACGGGTTACAAGGTGCAAGTTCATAACAAAGAAGAGATCTTCAGCCGAGAAGTTTATGGAAACTGTGGTTTAGTGTTCAAGGAATGAATTACATCTATCAAGAAAAGTGTAGTACAAGTAGTTCCTGGAACGATTGAAACAATTAATTGGTAAGGGTTCACCACTATTATTCTGCCATGACAAAACTGGCATCAGAACTGAAGAAGGAGAGGTTCCAACTCAATAAACAAACATCTTCCTTGATCTCTAGACTTGCTGGCCGA
Organism: Homalodisca vitripennis; assembly: GCF_021130785.1. NCBI lineage: Eukaryota > Metazoa > Arthropoda > Insecta > Hemiptera > Cicadellidae > Homalodisca > Homalodisca vitripennis. The sequence goes on along the minus strand of NC_060209.1, from coordinate 194,872,539 downwards.
AGTGAACTTTTGAAACAAGAATAAAATTATCTCACTGAATGTATATTTTTGAATGAGTTGAGCAATGTTACACTGTTGTATAATAACTGTCCAGCTACATAATACACGTACTTAAACAAAAAGACTATTGAAAACTCTAAGAGGATATCGCATTTAAGCAACAGATACTTTAAGTTTGGACTGACTTCTCAAAAAACCCTTGCACAAACAACAAAACGCATGGTGTTAAAATGGGAACTATTGTCTGATTATAATATTACAGTCAACAAATAAACAGTTTGTAAGTTCCCCATTTCAAATTTTACGGGACTACATGACTAGTTCATCTTTGTTCAAAAACATAAGTGATAATTAGAGTGCAAATATACTTATACAATTCAACAAAAGTGATAGAAAATTAATAAATTAAATAAATATGGTTTATTAATAAAAATTACAAAACACAATTTGAATAAGATATTCTGGCGATTGCACGTCGACTTAAATCTAACAGTCTAACACAATGCGGAGGTAAGGAACTAGAAGTTCAGGCGTCTTGCCTGGAGGCTCCAGCAGGGTGCTCCGCTCCTGGAGAGGGAATGTTGGCAGAGACCTCCTGGATGTCGTTCCCTGTAGGACCTTCCACTCGCTCCCAGACCCAGTTGCCTTCCAGAGGTTCCTCAGCCCGGAAGTCGAAGTTATACTGAGAAAACATCAAATTTAACTGTAGAAAATATTTCCTACCAGACTAGGAGGGAACACAAAATCAGGCCACAATGACTTGGATACAAGACATATTGAGTGCTTCCTTTGATTGCATTAGTTACGCAAAAGACAAATCATCTAATGATGCAAATTGAGGCACGACAAAAGTGAGCGCTTGGTCTGCTCTCTGTGGACTGAGGGGTCAGGTAACAAAGTTACGTGGAGCTGCCCTAGCGCCATCCCTCAGAACTAACTGAAATAGTCCCCTAAATCCGGCACACCTCATCCGTACTGACGATTTATCTCCTGTGCAACTGATAAAATCAAAGGTACCTTGCACCCTCATTGAAAACACATTCACTTAATTTACATGAACCACCAAAGCTCGTTATAAATGCATCATCATTAACCATTGTTTTGCTAGTCACAGTAGAGTGGAAACACAGGAATTCAAGGACCGCCGAAGGAATCATTGTTGTGTCATTACTGACTGTTGTACTGGTATGCCGTAATCGAACAAGCCTCCGGAAAACGGTCCGGTATGTTCAGCTCATTACGGTGCACAGCCAATCGGGGTGTGAAACCATTAGCGGTTTAATGCAACTAAGTTAGTTTATTTATGAGTTGTGTGGGAAACCGGATAGTGCCATAGTTCTTGTTGCGGTTAACTGGTTTGGCAGCCTTAACCTGATCAGCTCGGACTGACAGATCGAAGTCAATGGATATACGTAACTGACTTAAGGACAATTGACAGACTCTCAGTACAGTATGCTAACCTATTATCACAAACTGTGTCGCGGTCAACTGGTTTGGCAGGCTTAACCTGATCAGCTCGGACTGAAAGATCGAAGCCAATGGATATAACTGATTTAAGGACAATTGACAGACTCTCAGTACAGTATGCTAACCTATTATCACAAACTGTGTCGCGGTCAACTGGTTTGGCAGGCTTAACCTGATCAGCTCGGACTGACAGATCGAAGTCAATGGATATAACTGACTTAAGGACAATTGCCAGACTCTCAGTACAGTATGCTAACCTATTATCACAAACTGTGTCGCGGTCAACTGGTTTGGCAGGCTTAACCTGATCAGCTCGGACTGACAGATCAATGGATATAAATGACTTGAGGACAATTGACTGACTCTGACTATGCAACCCTATTCTCACATCCCCAAATTCTGGAGTAATTAGATCATGCGCCCACTCGATAAAAATATCCATCCTCTAGCATGCAACATGCAGATTCAGACCACATTAATATGCCTAATATACAATGAAAAGTCGATAATTCTTTTTAACAAAACGTTCGAAATCTGGACAAATGTTGGTTTGCGATTCATGGTTTTGGATGTTAATAATGAGATTGGCCCCCTAGACTGCGACAACCCTCCTACTGACCAATTGCATCCAACCAATACGTCCAAAAATATCGTGAAGTTCAAACATGCAACGATTTCAAAAATTATCTCAAAAATTCCGACCATGCAAACAGTCATAACTCAGATGCCACTTTCAAAATAGTTTAAAACTTTTTCAAAAAATGAATGGCTTGTGATAGGTTGAACTTATATAGAAGTACAGAAAAAAAGAAAGGGTCTCACATACGAAAGCGCTAGGTTGCACTTACAAAAGTAGAGATAAAGGAAAGGGTCTCAAATACGAAAGTGCTAGGTTGCACTTACAAAAGTAGAGATAAAGGAAAGGGTCTCGAATACGAAAGTGCTAGGTTGCACTTACAAAAGTAGAGATAAAGGAAAGGATCTCAAATACGAAAGTGCTAGGTTGCACTTACAAAAGTAGAGATAAAGGAAAGGATCTCAAATACGAAAGTGCTAGGTTGCATTTACAAAAGTAGAGATAAAGGAAAGGGTCTCAAATACGAAAGTGCTAGGTTGTATTTACAAAAGTATAGATAAAGTAAAGGATCTCAAATACGAAAGTGCTAGGTTGCACTTACAAAAGTACAGATAAAGGAAAGGATCTCAAATACGAAAGTGCTAGGTTGCATTTACAAAAGTAGAGATATAGGAAAGGGTCTCAAATACGAAAGTCATACCATGAAATCCTAGCTGTGTTTCCTTCTGATATATATTCAGACCCTAATTAGACAAAATAACGTTCCCAACATAAAGAGCACGATGACGAAACTCACAAATAAATTCCAATGAGCTCGGGAACCTTCCAGACCTCCACGGACGGACTTTGTAATGCCTGAATTCTGCGTACTAATATAATTATAGATGTAACTCCAGATCCTAGTTCCGACGCCCACGTGGTTTCTGACGTGGGATCTGCAAAGTAACAGACAATACACTCCATCTTGTTAAAAAAAGAACTTGAAATTCTACATAGTAAAACTCAATTCCTCCTAACGTTCTTCTTACCTATGCAGAAAAGGTCAGATTTAAAAACTTTCAATTTAAAAACAATTCTAGTGGGAGCAGTGTTGTAGATCGATTAAAATGTTTTCCACTGCTCCAAATCCAACTCCAACATCGTTCACTTTTAACGCTACACCTCGAGTTTCAGTTTTATGCTGTTAGGAAAATTGAGGTCTCAGTTGATGAGAACTTGTGATAGAATTTGTATACACTAACAATTGTGCTTGAGTGGACTGAAAGATTACACCATGTAAATATAGAAGGTTTGACATAAAATAATTCAAATATTTCTCTAAGTACAGTATTGCTCAACTTAACAGCTGGTAGTGTTTTCCCCATAACAACAATGTTAAACTACATATGACATTATTTTAGTTGTAGAATTATAGACGATGTCTCGTTTTAACGTTGCGTTGAATATGTATCCAAAAGCTTTTTAGTTTTTCAAAAATTCTTCTCATTGGTTAGGCTACTGAGAAGAACAGTCAAAGATCTTCCTACGTTATTATTTTAAGTACTCACAAAGTACAATTTCACTAATAAAATACAACTAGTTAATAAATTAGAAAATACCGAGAAAATTTTTTCATACACTGACCATTTTCAAATAAAGCTTCATTTAAATATCCTATTACAATTAAGAGTCTTGACTTTTCCAACTTTTACATTCAGATCTTTACTGCAGAAGATCTTTAAAAATAAACCCTTAAAACATTTATTACATTTCGCATTAGTTTCATAACATTTGTATATATTCTTTGTTTGAAGTTTATTTTTGACGATGGAAGGATTGTGAAGTAAACAGGTTTTTTCCGGACATTTGCCATCGTTCAGTAAACAAAAATCAGTACCACTACGTTTCGAGATCTGCAAACTGATCCCTTCTGATTTACCTGAAGAAGAGATCGGTGAATTTACCGATTACAGATTTCGAAACGTAGTGTTACTGATTTTTGTTTCACAGAACGATGGCAAATGACCTGAATAATCCTGTTTCCTTCATTTGTATATAATTTATTATGGTACCTGACGAACTATCAATTTGCATTCTCAAACTTGATCAGACTGTATCAACCGTTTAGTTGAGTCTGATCAATTCATATGCTCTTTCATCATCCTCAAGCAATCTTGATCTGGACATTGATGTGCAAAGGACTATTACCTTCTCACAGGCAGCGTCCAGGTCGCGATTTATCTCCTCGTAAGTCTTGTTGATGATGTTGTCTTGCTCCCCGTCAGTAGAAAGGTTCCAGGGCTCTTCAGCGAAGAGTCTGCGGCACACCTGTTTTCTGACTTGCTGCTGAGGCTGAGGCTGCTGCTGACGATTATGCTCGGCTTGGTCCTGCATCTTCTTCCTCAGCAACTTCCTCGGTGCTCTTCTGCAACATGTTTAAAATCGTTCAGTCAATCGGTTTCCAACTTTTACCCACGAAATCACGTGTTATATCTGTATAATCTATGGTAGGCCTATATTTGAATTTATTTATATTTTTACAACAGAGAAAAACTTGCAAATGTCATCTAGGACGTAATTTTTTACTCTTTTAAATTGTTTCTCTGGTACAGTGAAATCACAAGAATTGCAGATACATCAGTTTGAAATATATGCACTAGAAGTAATTGAAGGTTCGTTCTAGGACCTCGTTTGACAGAATTAACGACGAAGTAAATGAGATTACTGTTGAAATTATTAAGAAAATCTTATCATTATTTAATCATAGCTAATTGCAATCATTCGTTAACTTGATTGCAATCATTATATAGATAAAGTAGAGCAATGGTGTGGAAGGTTGGTCCAATACGAATGTTAAGTTCAGCTCCAGTTTACCTTCCAGCGTCTGAAGTATAACGCTGTGACAGTCCTATGTCCTGGAATCTGGAATCAACCTCTGAAGAGAAGAAAAGAGTCGGCGACGAAGAAGTTCAGAACGAACTCTTTGAGTAGTTTCGACATGAGAGACACCTGGACTACACATAAATGTAGTCCAGATAAAGTGGTGTTCTCATTGTCTCATCACATGCACGATTGAGTGCACTACGATGTTATCTGACACGATCTCAACAACGCAGGGATGTTGATTCCAGATTCCAGGAGTCAAATCTGTCACAGCGTCAGACTTCAGACGCTGCACTAAGTGGAAGGTAAAATGAAGCTAAACTTAACATTCGTATTCAATCAACCCTTTCCACCATTGCTCTACGTGATGTGTATAATGAATATTGCAATCATGTTGAGATTGATTGTACTTAGAGTTGCGATTAAGTGTAATATAAATGAATATTGGGTACCTAACTTAATTATTTTAAGAGTTATGGTAGGAGTTGCAGTTGAAATTTTTTGATGTCACTAGTTGAATAAGCTGTCCATCTAGTTCAGTTCATCAAAAGAAGCAACCGACATATAAAAGTAGTAAAAAACTTTCGGTCATCATTCTCAGGTCTTCAAATAATACTTAGAAGACCCGACTTCCTCACGTCTCTGATTAATTGGACGAGACCATAATCCAGTGCACCTTTCACTTTCCCGCCGACGATACAGTAGCCATAAAGCAATGACTTGCTCACCGTCTATATTAACAAGACCGCACCTTCAACAGAACTGAAGTGTTGTTTTCGATTTGTCCGCTTATCCGTTTCCCATCCGGCGGAATTCTGCAGTGTGAAAATCAACAGATGACGATTCAAACCGTCCGGTTATTCGCCGGATGGAGAAAATCGGGTAATGTGCCTAATGCCTAATTTTAATTTTTTTAAGGAGAGAGCGATCTCCTTTTAGGCCTTACTCTGTCCGTCCTCATGGGCCACTGGCCTGTGCGAGGATCTTATCTAACAGATAAAGGGGGAGAGTCGATACAGTACAAGGTCGATGGTACTGGTACAAAGTGCTTCGGTCACAGACAGGATTTCAACCTGCGCTATCTCTAACTCAGACCCAAAGTCCAACGTCTTACACCGATCGGCAATCGGCGCTCCTTAAATGTATGAACAGGTTTTAAGGGCACAACTGTAGATTTTACAATGAACAAATTTGTATTGATCTCCTGTACACAGAGTTCACTTGCGCCCTGTTAAAGCATGTAAATAAATACAAACCGATGTCAATTGACAAACATCTATTGATTTTCAGATGTTATTCACTCTGCTTAAAGGCACCGTCTCAGGAATATGTAAACACCATGAGTCGTAACAGGTTCCTCTGAGGTTACATGGGGAATTTCAGATTTACAGCTCATTTCATTCTCGGACAAATAGACAAACATTCAATTGTACAAACAATGAATCGACACGACAATTACCGATCATGTAACTTATTCTCGTAGAAATGAATTTTCACGCAAAATTTAAAGTATGCATAGACCATCTTTCTTAGCATACGTTGCCACATGATACATTTAGGGATGCACGTAGATTCTGACTTTAACTGGAAAATTCACATAGATCAGCTATGTAGGAACAGTTTGCATTTTTCTCTTAGATTTTTATCTGGTTTCTTAAATAAATCTGTTCTTAAAATGGTTTATCATGGTTATGTTTTCACTGGTATCACATGGTATTCTCTTCTGGAGAACTTCATCGTCATCCTCTTTCAACCGGGTTTTTACTTTTAGACTGTAGAAAATGGCTGTGAAGGTAATTTGTGGTCTCGGGAGCCGGGAGAGTTGCCGAGTATTACCTCGTGAATATTTCCTTACCCTTTCATCCTTATTCATATATTTGATGTGTGTGTTTACTTTTAAAAACCTGTAATCCTTTCCAGTACATATACATAGTTCCAAAGCATCACCATGAATTCTTAAAAAAAAAAAAACAAAAAAAAAACCTACGTATCTTGGGCCAAAATATTTAAATCCTCTACCAGACTATTTAAAAACTATTTAAACTCTTTCAATATTTAAAAAAAGACTAAATAATTATCTCATGAACAGAGTATGTTATACCTTAGAGGAGTTCTTGGAAATTTCTAAATTGAATTTCCAATAGATATGTTAAGTAATCTTTTGGGGATCTGATTAAATTTGAAACTGCATGTATAAACAATGTTATAGTAATAATAATGTAAATGTTATACGTATATGATTATAACAGTGTTCCATGCAGTTGTATTGTTAATGAATGATAAAATATTTTATTCGATTCGATTTAGAATTTTGTTCCTTAAATTGGATTTCATATCAGTATTGAAATAATAAGTATACACAGAGTCACTAATAAATTATGGTGTATGTCTTAAGGTAGTTAGTTTTAATATGTCACATGTCTGAATTTCTTATATTATTATTGTATTGACTTAGTTTACAAATTAATTAATTCTGCTATTTTCTTGTTACCATCATGGTTAGATACATGTATAGAATTCGCTAACCCTCAGTCAATACCCCGTGGAGTGACAAGCACCATCATTGATCTCAGTATCCCTCAATGATACTTCGCTAAAGCTCAGCCAGTAGGATTTTTACTAAGTAATTAAATTGCACATTTCACACTGTTATTCAGTCTGAGGTATTTTCACGACTCTAGGTCTTTTCAAAGTTATTTAACACACCGAGTTCATAGAACGTTTCTAACTTTCATTCACGAGAGCCATGCTCCGTCCATGTCATTTTCTAAAAGTTATCCCAGTAAATATAACACAGTAACAAACGCTATTTACAGTTTAGCTTGTTATGATAATTACATTAAAATGTTCAACCTTTCGATGAATCCAAACAATCCAACAAAGTAATTTCATCACAAGTTTTCAGAAATGTAATGTAATAATAAACCTTCACTCTGTACTATGTTTGCCAATTTTGTTTATTCTACGTTTTTATCATTGATGACATGGTTACCAATAAAATCAATGTAACCAGAGTCAGCCTCATATACACAGGAATGTCTATTGTCTATTACTGTCTATCTATCGTCTATTATTGTCTATTTATTGTCTATTATTGTCTATCTATTGTCTATTATTGTCTATCTATTGTCTATTATTGTATATAGCGATGTAGAGGTAGAGATTTGTATGCCGAATTTCTAGTCTAGATACACTCGTTCGACAGTTATATTTTGTGCAGACAAGCAGAAATTTGAATTGACAATTCGTTCGCCCTGATCTAACCGTATGAATATTTTGATTTTGCTGACTAAGTTAATGTCCAATGAGTCTAAGGGGAATTTTCTCTAACACCAATTGGTGTATTGGTGTATTGTTCAAGTATATATTGAGACAAATACCGTTTCAATTTTGATGGACTTGCCCAAAATTTTTTCAAAAGATAAAGAAAAAATAAAGTAAAGATAAAGATAAAATATTATGACTCCTCAGTCCTTAAGTAACTTTATTCAGGTCGTTGTGCATTTTCAATCGAATAATTGACCTACCATTCTTGTCCTGAAAGTACCCAATAAAATCTGTTTTATTTGTTTATGTTTTGTCAAACTAATATTGAGATGTATAACCATTCTCTCTTTTCGTTGTCCAACTCAGTTCTTTTACTACGTTTGGGGGATGTTTGATTTATTCTTTCCAACATTAGATTTCCAATGATTTTGATTGCAGTGTTCAAGAAAATTCTAAATTTAATTAGACAATACTATACTGTCCGTTTTACATAAAAACACAATTCATTATCCTTTAGTATGGTGAAAATTCCAAAGGCGACTGATAGAATTCTAATTCGTCGCTTTGGCCACTTTCCTTATTACATCCACAGAGTGCTTACGATATTCCCAAGGAATTGGAGCCGAAAGTAATGAGCAAGGGAATTCTTTGGCTTTAACCCAGGGTGGATGATGTATTGTACAGGAATTGGAAGGTGTAACAGCCACTCATCTATGATCTCGCTTTTCTTCGGGAGCCAAAGCACGACATCATCTGAGTTACGACGTCTTACTGGATACTATCCAAAAGAAGCGATCTACTCGTGAAGTCACTGGCAAAATCAGAACCAACAGGTTTGGTCTTCGTTTAATCCCATAATCTGTGAATTTTCACCGAGACAACCGGTCGTATGTCTTCCCGAAGACAAGCGAACAGTAGCGAAACAAGTAGGCTACACGAGTGGGGAGAGAGCGTGGAAGGAACCAGTAGGCAGAAGAAGGTCGCTCGCTCTAGGAATGCGGCAGCGATAGTGCTGTTGCACAACCACTTAAACCGCTGCATTCTGCATTCACTGGCCGTAGTGGCAATGCTACAGTTGGCAACCGTGCCTCCTAGACGTTGTTGTCTTACTGTGGTGTATGCTTCAATAGCTCAAATTGGCAACCGACCTCCTAGGCGATGTTGGCTTACTGTGGTGCACGCCTCAATAGGTCAGGTTGGAAACCGTACATCCTAGGTGTTATTGGCTTACTTTGGTGCATGCTTCAATAGTTCAAAGTGGCAACTAATATCCTAGGCGATGTTCGCTTAGTGTGGTGCAAGATTCAATAGGTCAAATTGACAATCGTGCCTTCTAGGCGATGTTGGCTTACTGTGGTACACGCTTCAATAGGTCAGCTTGGCAATCGGTCTTTTAGGCGATGTTGGCTTACTGTGGTGCACGCTTCAATAGGTCAAATTGGCAATCGTGCCTTCTAGGCGATGTTGGCTTACTGTGGTGCACGCTTCAATAGGTCAAATTGGCAACCGTGCCTCCTAAGCGATGTTGGCTTACTGTAGTGCACGCCTCAATAGGTCAAATTGGCAACCGTGCCTCCTAGGCGATGTTGGCTTACTGTGGTGCACGCCTCAATGGGTCAAATTGGCAACCGGCCTCCTAGGCGATGTTGGCTTACTGTGGTGCACGCTTCAATAGGTCACGTACATCCTAGGCGATGTTGGCTGACTGTGGTGCACACCTCAATAGGTCAGAGTGGCAACCGGGCCACCTAGGCAAAGTTGGATTACTTTGGTGCACGCTTCAATAGGTCAGCTTAGCAACCGGTCTTTTAAGCGATGTTGGCTTACTGTGGTGCAAGATTCAATCGGTCAGGTTGACAACCGTGCCTTCTATGAGACGTTGGCTTACTGTGGTGCACGCTTTATTTGGTCAGGAGTGTGGCCAACGGTTAGAACGGGTGTCATAAATCAAAATAATTTTTGTAGTTTTCACATATGTCCCATGGTTCACTTAGCAATTCTTTTCTTCAGTTTAAATATCAATCGAACTTGATCATAATGCAAATACAGCACCTCAATAGCGGTTAATTAATGTTGACCGCCATTGGGTCCTTTCTTTACAGGAAGTCACCCGTGTGGTGTTGATAAATATTTCTTATGCACATTATACACATGTATAATTATTGATAAGATAAAAGCTGTGTTGACATACAAGCCCGTAACATTCAAGTGATTTTAACATGTTTAATACTAATTTATGATACAAACACTTATAATTTTTATTCCCTTTTTAGATACTTATCGTAAATTATTCCTTTAAATATAGATATAGAAAAGCTTAAAAAGATCATTAATTTTAAACCTAAATTGTATATAATTACACTCCATAAAATTTATTTCAGTTCTTATAGAATTTCTGAAATTGTTTATTGTAAATCTATCTAGGATTATTGATCGGAAAGGATATATTGTTTCGATTCCGATCATAGTAAATTTATAGGTATAGCTTTTGTAATCCAAAATTGCCAAGCGGAGTATATATATTGTATATATCCATAATTGTCTTTCTAAAATTTCTTCATGCGACAAGAAAACCCGTTGAAAGAAAGTTATGTAAGGTGGCTGTATTGGCAATTATTTAACCATCTTTAATGGAGGAATAAAATGAATAGACCCATTTACAGTCGAATAGTTACGAATCAAAAAGACCGTAATTGAAATTTTAGAGTGGCTTAAGAGAGAGTATGAAACATTATTAAGAAGGAATTAAGGATGGACCAGTTAATACAGTGTTCCTATTAAAAAAGTTCACGTTTAAAGTCTTGGTAAAATTAAATATAAAACGAGCTTTAGAATTGGTTTGATTCTTTCATTTAATCACTCTACCCGATTAGACTAAAAAGGGTTTTCCCTAGGTAACTCATTGGCTTTTTCGAAAGGGTGGAAGATTTTTCATTTCTGTCTGCCTGTCTTTCCGGAGGATATCTCGAAAACGAATCCATCAAAAGACTTGAAATCTCAAAAATCTCAATTATACAGTTGCAACATCGAATTCGATGATGGTGCATGTCACCCAAACGGATTTGGCTGAGTGTTGAAAGAAATCTCGAAAAAGATTTCATCTGTTGTCTTCAACTTTTGCGTGAAACTTCGTCTATAAATACTCAAGAATGTGTTCTATGATTATGCATATCCAACTATAACATTTGGCTGAGCGACATTGAAGGCTATGACATATTAAGCTGCCACAGTCCCTCTTTTGCCTGCTGGAGGATGTAAAAATGTCTTTATGATTGTCTGTCCGCAGGACATCTCGAAGATGAAATGAGCTAAAGATTTGATAGCTTCCATGCAACCTCGGCGAATCCTGCTAAGCGACACGTGTAGCGTACACCTACTTTATCCTTTTATGTCGTGATGGGTATCATTTGCTTCTTAGACATACCAGGATCATCTCTGTCCACCCCGAACCTATTTATTGCACATTCAAAGAAGAATAGGCGTTACGGAACGCATCGTATGCAGGTGTTTTATTATTGGCAGCGGTGGCAGGTACTGATAAGGTGTTATCTCTGCTTTCTCTGATAAGAAAACAACAGGTGCGGTTTCCACAGATAACATTCGCCAAACAACTACTTTTCAATTAAAATAACCAATACACATGGACAAAGAGTCATGGTACATGCAAAAAAATACAGAAGGCTAAAATATCCATCACATCGAGAACTGTCAACTATAGAGAGTTAAATATAGTTAGAAAACCTAAATCGTTAGGTAAAGCTTCCAGGATAATGGCGTAGTGTAGCGTGCACGGAGATTATCGCGAGATAACTGAATCAAGCGATGTCGAGCTGGCAGCTGCTTGTAACCGCTGAGCAATCCTGTCCTTGCAAGCAGCCTGCCTGCCCGGCCATTGGTGGTGGTTCGGAAGTCACCTTTAAGCTGCTGATCCCCAGATTACGTGTTAGAAAGGCTTCTTATCCCTAACGTCGCCTGGTAAAATAAGACATTCTTTGACTTTGACAATTTGTGAAATGAAGTCTTCGTTGAATAAAATCTCTGAAATATTCTTGACCGGTAGACGATCAAAACCATCCTAAGTATGCCTAACGCAATGTGTTCGTGCAGAGGGAAGATTAAGTTTATGGTCTCCTCAGATACATACAGAAATATGGTCTGTTGTCAAAGCAATAATCAGTTCTTCTCACACAAAGAGAAAGCTACTTAAACATTCGGCTTTGTAGAAACCTTATGATGTTTTCGTCAGGATCAATAACAAGGGCCCAGTTCCAGCATGTTGCCTGTCGCAGGATAACGATGTCGGAAGGTGGTAGGTGTGAGAAGCACGAGGAGCGTGTGAAGCTGCGTGTGGAAGCCGTTACACCAGAGATCCTGCCCAGTACCCGTTTACACTTACCGATTGACAACCTGCCCACAAGAGCCGAGGATGTGGTGAACATCTCGTCCCTCCCCCTCCTCCTTCCGAGTCCTTTTAAATTTTAAAAGCCGACCGCGTCCTGCCCGCATGTGTCCGTCGCCGCTGACCGTGAAGCGACTTCCGCATCCTCACCCTCTCTGCCATCCTGCCTGCATCCCCTCCAATCAGCTCCACAAAGAGATGGCCTTGACCTTTAATTTTCTAACTTCTCTTGGACATTTCGGAAACACCGTCATTCAATTTTTACACGGTTAGATCAGCCCTAATTTGTACACGTGATTTCCTAAGGGATCTACCTGGAACGTTTACATTTCTTTGTTTTGTGGTACAAAGTTAATGTTTACCTTTCTCTTGGTGCAGCGTCTGAAATCCGAAGCCGTCACGGATTTGACTCCTGGAATCTGGAGTCCTCGTGCGTTTCATGAGATCCAATAAAGTCGGCGACGAAGGAGCTAAAAATTAACTCTTTACATCGTTTCGACATTTAGGAGACTACAAAATATAGTGCAGTCTAGATGAAGAGGTATTCTCACCGTGTCATCAGAAGAAGGTTGGAGCTTAACTCAACATTCACATTGAATCAACCCTTTCCACCATACGTTAGTGGTGCAGTTTAAACGTTTCCCCAACAATGGAACAGAACATGATCAATTAATTTCCTTTTAAGATGATCATGTTTTCTGCAGAGCCTAAGTCTGCTAACCGATCCCATAGTTTGTCACCTTGATGATGCCTCCAGTATCGTGCAGATACGAGATATCAAGCATGTGATCTCAAGGTCGTCAATCCTACAGAGAGGCCAACGAGCCTCTACTCCAGCCTGCTCTGGCCAAAATCCTCTCCCACCTGTAGACGTAGGCGAGAACTTAGGCTGTGCGTGAGAGTTGACGACGAAACAGGTCCACTTTGAGTCTTTAGCTTCGTCCATCGGAAAAACGTTTTGAAATATTCTCTTGGAAAATCGCTCGTGTATGTCGATAGATCTTAGCAAGCCAGAACAAAATATGCAATATAACTTTTTACTTTGCATAATGTTTTCCCTGCAATTCTATCAAGTGACAAACTTTGTAAGGACAATTCGGAAGCTATGTTGTTTTTCCTCTATTGCAAGACCGATGTTCTCTACATACATTCTCTCTTGAATCACTTAATTTATTCAAAGTCTAAGCCCTGTGGTATTTTTCCTGGTTTCTAACCAACTTAGGGACTTGCTATTTGGGGCATCTCATGAACACTGACATTTATGATACTGCTAGCTAACCTCCTTATTCACAGTAGAAATGATTTATTCTTGACGATAAGACGGACACTGTAGGTTTTTTCCAGACACAGAATTGCTGGTGTTCCAGGTCCGGAGCCTATGTCTATATCTAAGCGACCTGGTCGGAGGTACTCAACATATAATATTTTATAAAAACGTCCCCATTGAATGACACATTGTATTTTTGGGATGAAAATTGGTTGCAGTTTAGTAATTAGAATTATCGAGAAATTCTCATTTTCGTATATGCAGCCATTTTTAAATGCAATATATACATCAATTATTTATTATGGAGAGTGTCCTCCAAAGAAGTTTTATAATGTAACGCCTCTCAATAGATACTAATGGTACGGTATTCCCCACGGCTTCGTAATAGTTCCTCTTTTTTATTAGTTGTCAATGATCGGTCATAGTAATCTTAATTAATAATCATAAGTAATTTTAGTTTGGCGTGCTTATTTGAAACATGAAAACGCAGAACTTCTTGAGGAAGACTCATTGAACGAATCAGCTAAAGGAATATACGACTTTTTAACACGTTATTTGATAAGATACAGACTTATAATCACAATACAACTCGTCCTATGTTTGCAAGTGCGGTAAACAATGCAGTTGGTGGGCCACAAGAAGACTGGCCGGCAGCGATGCAGCATACCGCAGGCCGCTACTATTCTTAGCGGAACTTAAATAGAATCAGGCAGGCAATGTTTCGGAGTGAAGTCGCTGATGGAATGTAACCGAGAGGAGAGCCGAGAACATTTTCAACTTTTGCGATGCAACTGGAAAAAATAAACTCTTACAGTCCAAGTACCGAAATATATAGGAATGGTCATCATGGTTAAGTAGCTATACTACTGTAGTCCAAAGTCAGGTTGAACTTTGACATGAAACCTCCTAATAATGCCTGTTAACTCAATTACATCCCTTCCCAATTTTGTAATCTGTCATTTACGTGAAGTAATAATATATTGTTGTATTTGTTCGGTTTTCATAACTTACGTTCTTAATCTGGTTTTTCAAATATTTATGAATTTCTTGCGTTTTTTTCTCATATTATTTTTAACGTGCGTTTCAGTACTAGCAACCTATAGTTAGAGTGTAAAATTATACTTTATAATATATCGGTTTTAAATTATTTCAGCAAAGCAGGTTTCTTTTTCATTTGTGTATCCCTCGTTCTAGAAATATTTCTGTGGAAATTTTTCGGGAAGTTTATAATCAAACTTCTGAAATGATTGTCGTTTATAATCCTGCAAATATATTGTTTTGATTTTTAGCACCAAGTTAGGCACAATAAGGAAAATATATACAGTAATCTTTGCAGTATTATCCCCATAATCTTAACCGTTTTGTTTTGTGAATTTTAAGGCGAACTTCAGAAAAATAAACACCGAACACCAATGTTTATGTTGTGAAATACTTGTGATGACCCAAAGAACAGTAATTAAAGTAAATATACATCGACAAAAGAAACTGTTGCATAATAGATACCGACATTAACATATAATCAATAAACCTTCCACACTTTGCAAAGTAACTTGTAATGTTTGTCTAGTTTCTGATGAAGAGAAAGCGAGTTCATAATTTAAAGAGCAACAATAACAGTGTAGAGGAAGGTTGGGTTCTTTCTCTGTCGATAAGATAAAAGACGAAGACGCCAAGTAGCGCTCTATCAATAGCAATCTCTTACCTAATTATGCAATGAAATATGCACTTACTCCAGTTCTTGGTAACCTGGGCAATGCACAGTTAGATACAAATAGTACATAAGTAAATTTTTTAAATGCTTTCTTTTTCTTCTTTCAGATAAGGAACTTTAGTACAAGGGTGTTCCATAAAAGATTTTAAAGTTGGCCACCATATTGGAAAATGGCGGCTATCTTCAAAAAATTTGAAAGTGTATTCCTGAGAGAAACTTAAAATTGAGCAAGTTCCAAATTTAAAGTGTGGTGCTAAGTCGTGTAATTAAAAAGTTTGCTATTGGATCACTTTAAAAAATTCACCCGGTATATATAGACTATAAATACATACATATATATATATAATGTATTAAACCCCTGATTAATACAGTAAAATAATTTACCATAGTTGAGAGTATAAGTGTAACTCCTAAAATTATGAGGGAAACACTGTATATAAAAGCGAGCAGAAGTGAAATATTTGATTTTGCCTTAAAAAACTGGTTGGCCAGCAAAAAGAAACGGTTAGCACATAATGAGAAAATTAATAAGATAAAGTAAGACAGAGCAGTTTTTGAGACGGTCTGAAAAATATGCCTTGGCACGTTCAATAGAAGTCACTTACACACTTACATATTTCGTATCAATACATTCGTAGAAACTAGAAACCAGAAAACTACAACTGAACTTTAAAAATAGTAAAACAAGATTCTTTAGTTTCCCTTAGGTTTGTATAGGTATAGCCTATATAAACATTTGCTATTGGAAATGGCACGAAATTTTCAGAATGGCGCGAAATGAGCATTAATAGAAATTCTACATTCTACAAGCTCCATACAGATTTATAAAACATAATTTATAAATTTATCGTGGTAAACGTCATTGATTTTAGAATATTCATTATCGATTTACAACTTACAGGTATAACTTGCGAAGTATTCTTACAGCAGATTACCCGCACCACACTTCCGCACCTTACTTCCACAAGCTCAGCGAAGTACTGTGACATGAAAATGTCACTCGAATAGGAAACTCCGCCCACTTCTCTAACCCTGATTGGTCGAATGATCAACGCGGTGTGATTGGTACATAAAGGTAACGACGAGGGCAAGTGTAGAATCTTCCGGTGAAGTCGGTAGGTTACAAGTCGTAACTTTAGGACCTTTATTTTTTTAAGGATATCAAACCAACAGAATTTAGTCTACGTTAAAAGTAGAAAACAAGGATGAATATATACAACGGCGGAAATGCATAATTATATATATATATATATATATATATATATATATATATATATATATATATATATATAAAAGTTTACCATAGAGGAGGAACTTTAAAGTTAATGTAAACCTTATCTTGTCTTTTTTATATACATAATTATATTTATGACGGTTTCCAAACTAATTCCAATTTACAGTTGGACAATGTTTTACTGCAAGACAGGTTAATGTTGTCTTATAATAATAAATCATAGAATTTTTCGTTTTATTTTCTTTTTTTTATTTGCCCAGCTGAAAAGCTTAATACATTAACGCCACGGTATATATATATATATATATATATATATATATATATATATATATATATATATATAATTTATTTCAATAAACATTGAACCGCAAAAAGTACTTGCTCCGCCGGGACTATATATTATATTATTTTTAGTAAATTACTGTGCAAATAAAATGTTTTTTTTTAAACATTGGCACTATATTTCGGTGAAAGCCGTCTTCAGGTGCATAAATTGTATAAAAAAAAAATATAAATGAAAACAGTACAAACGAAAATAAATAAACAGTAAATAAATAATAATAATAATAAATACAGATGACATAAACTAAATCATTGTTCAATATGTTGATTTCAAATATAAGTTGATAAGGTTTAACTTAAGAAAAGCTCCTTTTATATATATATATATATATATATATATATATATATATATATATATATATAAATATATATAAATGAGTTTTTGAATCTTAAAAATGCCAAAAAAGAATCAAGCTCGAAGTTACTATTAATAGCAGCAATACTGTTTTTATGAGTTGTTTCAAAGAGCGAGCTTTCCCTTCTCTTAGTTTAATATCAAACATAAATTTGGAATAATAATAGATTTTACTTGAATTTCTTTCTCCTTGCGCGCTGTTCTCTGAAGAGGTAAGTACCCAGGAGTGTAAGTAACCAATCCAACACCTGATATCAATGGTGATACCGCCGTATCTGACAACCGCACATTAGATGAACAGCGTCCAGGTGACAGTTCCCCCACCCCTGCCAGTGCATTGTCTGCGGTAAGAGATAACGACGACATTACATTGCGATATTTCGTGACGTAAAACAAGCTATCGTGTTGAGACATGATAACTGAAGTTACGAGCGCTATAGACTATATTCAAGCGAATACAGGTTAACAGAGAAGAGTATCATTGCTATGACGGAGGCAGTTCAAAATACCGAAATTCATGCGCTCGTGCCTCAGTTATGAAGCGCCGTAGAATATATTAAAAGCGAATACAGGTTAACAGACAAGTGTATTGTTGCTATGACGGAGGCAGCTCAAAGTACCGAAATTCATGCGCTTGTGTCTCAGTTATGAAGCGCTATAGACTATATTCAAGCGAATACAGGTTAACAGACAAATGTATCGTTGCTATGACGAAGGCAGTTCAAAATACCGAAATTCATGAGCTTGTGTCTCAGTTATGAAGCGCTATAGACTATATTAAAGCGAATACAGGTTAACAGATAAGTGTATCGTTAACAGACAAATGTATCGTTGTTATGACGAAGGCGGGAAATTCTTGAGCTTGTGTCTCAGTTATGAAGCGCTATAGACTATATTCAAGCGAATACAGGTTAACAGACAAGTGTATCGTTAAACAGACAAGTGTATCGTTGCTATGACGAAGGCAGTTCAAAATACCGAAATTCATGTGCTCGTGTCTCAGTTATGTATCTTTGCTATCAACCTCAGGAGCAATATTTCTCGATGCAGCCTGTTACGGGAGCAACTGTATTGATCATTTTGAATATTAGAATGGAACATGGCCAAAATTCATAACATAGCCGGTTAGATAGATGGTGGCCTTGGGAACAGCACGATATAAGGCCTCGTATCGATCAATGTGAGTCATAGAAGGGAGCCCCCCCCCAGAGAAACGGTCTGTCTAGAGTGTGAAGTACCGTTCTGCACCGTCTATACAGTATGAAGCGCACTGTGTGTAATGCCTCGTATCGATCTATGTGAGTCATAGAAGGGTGCCACCCCCAGAGTATCGTTCTGCACAGTCTATACGGTATGAAGCGCACTGTGTGTAAGGCCTTGTATCGATCAATGTGAGTCATAGAAGGGTGCCACCCCCAGAGTATCGTTCTGCACAGTCTATACGGTATGAAGCGCACTGTGTGTAAGGCCTTGTATCGATCAATGTGAGTCATAGAAGGGTGCCACCCCCAGAGTATCGTTCTGCACAGTCTATACGGTATGAAGCGCACTGTGTGTAAGGCCTTGTATCGATCAATGTGAGTCATAGAAGGGTGCCACCCCCAGAGTATCGTTCTGCACAGTCTATACGGTATGAAGCGCACTGTGTGTAAGGCCTTGTATCGATCAATGTGAGTCATAGAAGGGTGCCACCCCCAGAGTATCGTTCTGCACAGTCTATACGGTATGAAGCGCACTGTGTGTAAGGCCTTGTATCGATCAATGTGAGTCATAGAAGGGAGCCCCCCCCAGAGAGACGGTCTGTCTAGAGTGGAGTATCGTTCTGCAACGTCTATACGGTATGAAGCGCACTGTGTGTAATGCCTCGTATCGATCTATGTGAGTCATAGAAGGGTGCCACCCCCAGAGTATCGTTCTGCACAGTCTATACGGTATGAAGCGCACTGTGTGTAAGGCATCGTATCGATCAATGTGAGTCATAGAAGGGTGCCACCCCCAGAGAGACGGTCTGGCTAGAGTGGAGTATCGTTCTGCAACGTCAAAATCAAAATCAAAATCTTTTTATTGCAGCGACATTGTATATACATTGTATGGCAAACGTCAATACGGGGTTTCTAAAATTCCAAGCATTCATACACACAATACACATTCATACTTACAATTTTACAATCACGCCTCTTTCATTCTTCGCCAATGCAGCCCACTTGGCACAGCAGAGTCAGTCTTCTAATTGGGCGGTCTCCCAGTCAAATGCCAAAAACTCACCCGCATTATAGAATGCCTGAGACACCAAGAAGCGTTTGAGGCGAGTCTTTAACGCCTTAGGCGTTGGGGCATGTTTAATTGAATTGGGCAGTCTGTTGAGGAACTGCACACCCGCTTGCGAGGGTAGGCGTTCATAAACTACCGTTCTGTGTCTCCCAGTCCGGTAGTTTGCTCTGCCACGCGTCTCATACATGTGTACGTCTTGGCCTCTGGTTAAGGCACATTTACTCACACAAAACAAAGTTGTTTCCAAAATGTAGAGGCACGGCAGAGTCAACAGCTGCAATTTCCTGAAAGCTTCCCTGCACGACTCTCTAAATTTGATTTTGGCGATTACTCTAATTGCTTTTTTTTGGAGTCTGAATGCTCTTTGAAACTGAGTGTTTGCGCAAGCTCCCCAAAGGACCACTCCGTAGGCAAGATGGGGATAAATCAAGCCGTAATACGCCGTAATCAGTACCTGACTCGGACAGTATTTGGCTAAAGATCTCAAAACAAAAATGCCTGAGCAGATTTTTGCGCAAACATGGTCAATGTGCTCATTCCAAGTCAGCCCTCGATCGAGGTGCATTCCTAGGAATTTTGAAGAGCAGACTTCTTCCAGTGTGGAGTCATCTAACAAAATGGCCGGCTCACACTGGTTGCCTGCAGTGCGCAAGGCAAAATTTAAAACCGTTGGTTTTTGAAGAGTTTGTTGTTAGATTGAGGCTGTGGAAGTATTGGACACAGTTGTTGATGTCAACAAAAGCCTGTTGTTCCAAAACTTCGCTTGACATTGCATTGAAAAAAAGAGTCGTATCATCGGCAAACTGCACCAATTTTCCATGCAGAAGTGATGATTTTATACCGTTCACGTAAAGCAGGAAAAGCACAGGACTGAGTATAGACCCTTGAGGGACTCCATATCTCAGGTCTATTGGTTTGGATGATTTATTTGATATTTGGACAACTTGGGATCTCTGACTTAGGAACGAGCTAAGCCATTTAAGAGGCACGCCTCGAATGCCGTGGGACTCAAGTTTGTCGAGCAGTGTACTCATTGTGTGGTTTCGACATTCAATTCCCTCTACAATCATATCGACAAGACTCACAACTGCGTCTGTTGTCGATTTGCCCTTTCTGAAACCAAATTGTTCACTTGAGAGCTGATTGTATTTGTCCAAAAAATGAAGCATTCTTATAAGAAATAGCTTTTCAAAAATTTTGCTTATCACTGGCAAAATTGAGACAGGCCGATAGTTAGTAATTGAAGCTGGGTCGTCTTTCTTAAAAATAGGAATAACTTTAGCAATTTTCAGGAGAGAGGGAAACACTCCTTTTTGGAATGAATAATTTACTAATTGGGTTAAGGGTCTCACTAAATGCTTGCAGCATTTTTTTTATGAGCCATGGAGACATTATATTGAGGTCGTTTTATTAAGAATAACGTTTATACGGTATGAGCGAACGATGTGTAAGGCCTCGTATCGATCAATATGAGTCATAGAAGGGTACCCCTCCCCCCCCCAGAGAGACGGTCTGTCTAGAGTGGAGTATCGTTCTGCAACGTCTATACGGTATGAGGCGCATGGTGCGTAAGGCCTCGTATCGATCAATATGAGTCATAGAAGGGTACCCCCCCCACCAGAGAGACGGTCTGTCTAGAGTGGAGTATCGTTCTGCAACGTCTATACGTATGTAATAAGTTAATCCTGACCTTTTGCTAACCGTCGGGATATTATTACTTTTCATTGGTCTTATCGTGAAATTTGGACCATCTTTTTAAACCATTCCCTACATAAACTTCAATATGATATAACCGAAATAAATCTGTTCTTTTTTACGTAAAAGCTTTTACTGCAATTTTTACACAGTACAATCAAACAAAACAATCTAAGAATAACAGTAAATTTCCTACGTGGTTTAATCACGATCTCAAAGTACTTGTATTATAAAATACCGTTCACAGAATTCAAAATAAACACGTGAGGGACTATGATGAGTTCCCATTGTAAAGTGGCTGGAAAAAAATGTTATAATTCCTATTAATGTAAAAAAAATCAACAACTTATAATAATTTAAGAGTGTTTTGGTCTCATATCAGGGACCTCAAGTCCACGGCAATCCCATCTCATATGACCTTTAACGGAATTAGGACAAATCATGCATCAACAGCGTGAGCTCTTCGCTGATTTTTTTTCTTCAGTTTACACTGACACCAAAACTCCTCATTGGTGTTTTAACTTTGGGACTAACCTTAACATACATAACCTCGTCCTGTCTGCCTCCCAAGTTGAAGAAAAACTAAAAGCACTTGATGCCTTTAGAGGTATGGGACCGGACCTTATACCTCCCCCAGTTTTTAAATTCTGCAGTAAAATAATTGGCTCTTTATCTTTTTTGTTCTCTTAGGACAAGCAGCTTATAAATTGCACTAAGTCCTATAAGAACTTTAGCTTCCAGAGTGACAGGATATTCAGGTAAGGTTAGGGGGTAGGGGCCGCCTCCTATCGAGATACATGAGGAAGAATGAGGGCGCTAATCTCAAAGTCATGTCCCCCCGGAAGAAGGGGAGGCCAGCTCTGAACCAGCCTCTCCAGGGCCTCTCCAGCCAAAGCAGGCAGGGGGTGGCACACCCTTGTTGTCTAGCAAGAACCTCTGATACTTAGAGAACGAACCCCACCAACTCCAACAGTCACCTCCCGCAGTAGACTAGACCTACGAATTACATTTACGCCCCAGAATCTCGACATTTGCGGTTAGTCATGTGCCGCTCCTGGACATCCATAAGATTGTCCAGATTTAAGTGACACATCGGTTTTTGCTTTACCACGTGGTAGGTTCACCTGGAAGGTATAAACCAGCCAAAAGTAATCCCTGATGGGTTAGGCTCTGCGTGTTGCTACTTATTTAAACTCGCTGCTGGTGGGTGGCAACTTCTCTGAATTACTAAAAAGCAGTTATGTTGTACCTAGATTTAAGGCACATATGGTCCAGAGCCGAGGTGACTAACTACAGGCCAATGCAGAGATCCAGTTTACACTGGTTAAAGTGTTTGAGGATTTGATCCTAGATGGATTGGAGTTTGACCTGGGTCGTTTGGTCACTGGTCAGGAGCATGGATTTAGGAAAGGAAAGTCTACTTCTACAAAGCTAAGTTAACTCTGCATTGATTTAAAAAGCACCAAGTAGACTGTAACCAATTAGACTTCGCAAAAGTATTCAACAGAATCAATCATGACATACTCAGTGATTTCCGGCACACCCTCGCTTTAGCAACCCTCTTCAAGACACTCTTCAGGCCTGTCCTTGAGTACGCAACTGTTGTCTGGTGTCTTACCAACCAGGTCACATTGATGCTTTGGAACGATTGTAAGTGAGATTTATAAGGCTGGTGGTATTGCTTATTGGTTTCCGGTATCTCGAGTTTCCGGTGGAGCTCTTGAAGAGTACACTTGGCCTTCCTCCCCTGTTTTTGAGAAGAAATATTGCCGATCTCTTGCTGCTGTATAAATTTGTGAACGGATTTATTAACTGCTCTAAACTTCCTAAACTGGTCGAATTTTGCATTCCGGGAAACACACGCTCTCAGGATAAATTTTTCAAGAGAGCCTTAATTACACAGCCACCAACATTGTATTCCTAAACTCATAAGAGGGGGTAATGTGGTGTCCAGTGTTATGGATTCCAAATCCAAACGCCTTCAGAAGGCGCCTCAGTAGAATTTATCTACCGCCTTAGTATGATCTTTCTCTGATACCTTACCTTCAGTGGCATTTTATTGTAGATTGATTATTATTGTTATTTGTAAGGTTTACTTATCGTCACGTTGTTGTTGTTATTGTTTTTTTTCGCTGTTATTAATATTCGTAATAGTTTATTTAATTGGTGAGTATTACTATCTTAATTATTATTATGTTATTTGACATCAACTAATAAATTATTAACTATGGCTGTGCAATTAGTTTAATGGTTACTTAGTTAAACAGCTCTTTACTTACTTATCTTGTTAATGTTTATTATACCAATGATTATTGTTCACATATTTATAGTATTGCCGATCTAGCACTAATACATTACGTCATTGTCATCTATCGATATTTTTCTATTTATAAGACTAGCCATCTTAATTATGCCATATTATTATAAAAAAGGGTCTACTGTTGAATAAATAAGGCATTAACGAGATAAATAATACAAATAAATAGAAATGACAGACAGACGAAATAATAGGAATAGGATTTTTCTATTGTAGAATATGTTTCTCTTGATAAAAGAAAAGAATTTTACAAAAAAATAGGTCAATTAATTGAGTCCCGGCTATACGCACAATGGCAAAGAGTGTGAGCCGATTAATCGTCCAGCACAAAGAATTTAAAGACGTCCTCGTGCAAGACTATCAATTTGTCCTCATAGCCTCGCCTTATTGATATTCTGTCGTATTCATATTCACGTGTCGGTGATAAAATATGCATTACACATAAGTGTCCCAACAGGGAGTGTTAATTTACTAGCGCTGCAATAAGAATGTATGTTTATTTTACTATAACTTCTTCATAGCTTTTCTGATTTGTATCTACGAGTACTACGGCTCGTTAAATTTCTAACATCACGTTGATGTTGTATATTACTGAAAGTGACCGTTTGGTTTAAACTGGCAGTGAATATAAGATAGGTGACTCAACAGTCTGTCATAAGGAAGAGAGTCGATTGAAGATGAACCACAAAGCGGAAGGCCTTTATCTTCAAGAACCGATGTGAATGTCGACAGAATCCGGGATCTTGCGTATTCAGATCGTCGGTAGACAATCATAATGATCGGGGAAGAGTTAGATTTGACTCACGCCACCGTTCATCAAGTTTTGAATAATGAATTGGGGATGAGAAAACCCGCGCAGAAGTGGTTCCAAAAAAACCTTGGAAAGGTGCCTTTTTGGGTTCGATTGAAAATTACCCCCATTTTCTGGACATTACTCATTACTGTCTTGGGTGTTTGAGTACGACCGACCCAGAAACCAAGCGCCAGAGCATGGAGTGGCACTCTTCAACCTCTCCTAGGCTCAAAAAAGAAGGATGGCCAAGTCGAAAATCAAATGCATGCTGAAGGAAACAGGATTTCCCGGACATTTGCCATGTCAACGAACGATGGCAAATGTCGGGAAAATCCTGTTTCCTTCACAATCCTTCCATCGTCAAAAATAACCTTCAAACAAAGAAATGCATGCTGATTTGTTTTTTTTTTTATATTCACAGAATCGTCCACAAAGAGTCAATGCCAAACGGTTAATCAACACTTTTCCTGGGAGGTTCTTGAAAGACCTCGAAAAAGAGTCATTCGTGTAAGACCAAACACCAAGAGCAAGTAGGTGTTGCATCACGATAATTCTCCTTGTCAAACAGCAATTTCCAAAAACTAGTTTTTGGCCAGCAAAAACGTTCCTGTGGCTTCTCAACGTCCTTATTCTCCTGACTGAAGTCCTTGTGACTGTTTTTCTCTTCCTAAAGTTGCAAAATCACCTGAAGGGTGATTTTGGGACAGTCGAAAGCATCCCAAAGGCTGTGACCGACCAGCTGGAGGCTATTCCAGCATCGCAGTTGCAGCACAAATTGAGGAGTGGAAGAACCATCTCCAGCGATGTGTGGCTTCAGAAGTTTAAATATTTTCGAATAAAAATTTAATCAGTATCATTACTTAATTTACAGACCTCGTAATTTGGACACAGGCTAAATATCTTCAAAGTAAACACTTTTAACTCATATTGAACTAAATCCATATTAGTGATGGATAGTGTGGCGGTGGTCTATGCCAAGATGCGGCCGCCGGCCAGAAATCCAAGCGTTGCTGTGACACAGATAGAGGTTATTAACCTCGCGCCGCTACGTTATTTTGTTTTCGGCAGGGTAAAGTTCGGTGTCAGGGATTGGCACCCCTGGCAGACACAGACAAAGTCTCACAGTTACAGCTGACTAGGCATGTAAAAGGCTGGGAAGGGACGTGTTTACTTTTACATTTGATTTGATTGATTTAAAAAATAAAGCGTGTACATCAAAATGTCTCCCCATAAGAGGGACAGTGAAGAAAAACAATTATAAACACTCAATAAATTACAGAGACTTCGACAAAATTGGAGCTATGAGGTGGTGGAGTAAAGGTAAGGCTCTTTCTTCAATTACTGACGAGGAGGGTTTAACCCTTTGAGTTCCAAGAATTTATTGAGTGAGTGTACTGAAAAGTGCCAGCCCTTTTAAAGACAATTGCAAGGTTTCAGCAGAAAATTTTACAGTTTATTTATTTAATAAGTTATCGAAATGCGAAATGTTGTTTTTTTCCTCTGAAAACTGCCTAATTAACATAAAATAAAAAAATCTACAATAAAATTAAATTTCGGAATACAAAAAATGGACCTAAAAATTCCAGAATTTATTTAAATTTCGTTTTTCAACCAAATTATCATTAAAAAAAGTATCTCCTTTTCTTTGTCCACATCACTAAAACGGTATTGAATTGTCTAAAAATCTTGAAAAATGTACATAATTATCCTCAACAAATGAGAGAGTAGTACAACTTTAAAAAAACTAATGTCACATTGTTTCCTGTAGCTAAGTCAACCAACATCGTTTACAGTATGTGTGAGTTCTAGATTGATTTTCATTAAATTAAATCGATCGGAAGTGTACTATAACAATTTATTTTGAAAAAAAAAAACAGTTCTTCAGGAACAATTTAATATAATTTTAGTTTAAAAATATAAAGATTTAGATTTTTACCGATTTTTCTTAAACGTCCGGTAAAATTGGACGTTGGAATTCAACGGATTAAGAAGTAAAAAAAAAAACAAATACATAGAAGTTGGTTAATATTTAAACCGTTTTCAATTACATCATGCGGAAGATTCGACTGTAAAACGAAATTCATGGTAAGAAATATCATAAATCAATGGATCTTATGTTTGTTGGATATTTATTTAATTATTTATTTTATTGATTATTACAAATATTATATCATAAATTCATTTAATTATTGTTACGTTATTGTTATGTTATGTCTTCATAGTTATTTATTGTTGGATTATATACATAATTAGTTATTTATTTATTGTTAGTAATTTATTTACATGTTATTCTGTTAGTTATTATACTTAATAGAGGTATGGGTATATTACCGTCCTGTAATTCACATGAATGTTTAGGTGGGAGTTTTTCTTGTACACAATATATTAGAGACTGAAAGTAAAACCGCAGCCAGCTGAAGGACTCTGATAAATATAATTGTATAAAATTGTTTGTTTTTTTTTCATTTTGCACGAGCCATGTTGGCATATGAAATATAGTAAAACATGTGAATTCCTAAATAAATAAAGGTATTTTTGAACTTGAACTTGAATGGTGTAAGTTCGTGAATGCCTTCATGTCTTTGGTTCTTTTGGATTTATTTTTGGTCATTACCCCAGTTTCAAAGTATTTATAAGGAAAAATTATAATCTATTCAACTACATGGAACTTAGCTCAAACCGAACTGCAGCAAATTATTTCTAGAAGAATCTATGGTCACTTTGAATCCCTGTATTCACAATCAAAGTAGCATGCTACGAATGTCAACTATAGTTTACATATAATTTTTTAGAAATAGAGTCAGATTTTCAAGAGAAACGATGTTTAAAAGGAAAAGCTAAAGACATCTCAACAGTTGAGTTGGTCCAATAGCATAAACTCATATATTTGTAAATTTTATGTTGTGCCAGAACAAATATATAGAAACTATTTGTGCCCAATCGGAGCATATTACAAGATTATTCATAGCTGGATCCATTGATCCAGGATAAAATCAAAAGGATTGTAAACTTCCCTGAAAATGTACTTGAAGAGTCAGCAAACATTTTTTTAAATTTATGGAATTAAGTTACTAGTGAAGCTGAAACAATTTGCAGACCAAAACGAAAGTGTTGTAAACGTAGTGAATCGTAGTATTTTTAAATATTGAAATTGTTTAGATTTTTTAATGAATAACTGATAAAGAGGCCTAAACGACTTTTTTTGAATTAACTGCTACCAGTTCTACCAACTTTTGATAGGTTTCCATGTAAAAATACGTAGTGTAAAGTGAGTGGCAATACACATTACGTGTGAAGAACGTACACAATTGAGGACGAGTTAATAAAAAATTGAGCTGGAATTTTCTTTTAGACTCTGTTTGTAACAGTCCCTTAAAACTGGTACTTCGTCTTCAAGGTCAAGGTATCCAGCATAGCCGACTGCAATATCAACCAAAGTCCAGGTAGGCCTACTTCCGATCTTTTAACCTACAAAAGATAGGCACAGCTAGAGATAAGAAAACATTTTTTATTTTTGCTCAAAACCTCACTGGAAACAGATAACCTAGTCCAAACTGATATTGCCTCACTAAAGCTTGTTGCCTCGATAAATATATTATACAATTATAACGTTTCTCAGTTCTTCGGTGACCAGAAAAACGGTTTTCGATTGTTATGGTTTCACTACAATTATGTTCTCTAAACAATCTGTGTAGTGATTCCTTCCTTGAGCGCAGCACAGTCGGCTAGTATTTTTGGACATTCTAGAAGCCATTAAAGTTTTATATGTACCACATGTGGTGTTGGTACGAGACCAGATCCCGGGGAAAACGTACGATTAACCCAGTATAGGATCATACTTGCCCCACCCAAATTTAAATTTCTAATGAGCATTCGGCATACTCACAAATCGTTAAAAACAGTGATACGTGTTGTTATTAATTCATCATATACAATCAGTTTTCCATTCTATTTGCAAACTTATTATCAATCGGTTAAGATAAAGTTACCTAATGGTAAGTTATAAAACAATACGTGTAAAAACTGTAATATAGTAGAGCAAGGCCACAAATTGTTATTACAATACTTCTTCATCAGTCTACTCATTAGTTATATAATAAACATGATAGATTAAAAACTCAAGAACATACAAAATATGTTTACGATAACATATGGTTTTAATTTACATTTAAAATAATCGACGCTAAGAAATTTGTTATATTTTGCCCCAAGCAAGGCAATGTATGTATTTTCAACATGTTGGAGTAGGGGTTGTAGTCTAATAGGTAATGGGATGATATATGGAAAATTATGTAAACAAGATAACCTGTGATGGAACCGTCGCACTGTCCTTAAGGTGTTATCTATATATATAAAAATGAATGTTTGTATGTTTGTCCTTTATGGAATCGTGAACTATTGGACCGATCATGATGAAAATTTGTACGTATATGTATTTTTCCACGGAGAAGGTTTATAAGCTATGCCCATCCCTTTCCCGATTCAGGATTCCGCCCCACTGGTTACAGAAATACCCATAAGAAATGCATTGCAGCAAACATATGTTAACGTCTTTTCAAATTTTTAATCAGCTGTTCTTTGTAAACATATATTACACTTATAGTTTTAAAGCATAGAGTAAGCTTAAGAGAAACGACAAATTTTGTTTAAACTGTTTTTGCAATCACTGTTAAACATAGACTTTACTATCCAGATAATACAATTCAAATTTGACGTAAAAATTCACCTTTAACTGCAATATTTATTTAATATAAACCATGCTCATGCTTGATCAGAAGAGTAATGCAGATATCATAATTACTATCTTACGTTGGCTACAAATATAAAGAATGTTATAAAATCAACCTTAGTTGTTTTTTTTGACAGAAGTATGGTTTCTCAAAACTCCGTGTGTACATATTCTCTCGATCGAGACAACAAAGCAAGCTCAATCGTGGCATCGGAGATATAACTAATTTAATCTAAAATTTATTATAGTAAAAAAAAAAAATTTACTAAGTAATATAAGGACTTCGGTTCTTAAGATTTGCGTGCGAAGCCGTGGGTAACAGCTAGATAGAGGCAGGAATATGGTATATACCTTCATAATACGCCCAAGAGGCTCACGATGGAACGACTATCAATTATCTCAGCAATGTTTAGAATGTGATAGAAAAAGAATAAGTGAATATAGTGTACTGTTTTCAACGGGAAATTGCGTGCGAAGCCGCGGGCAACTTTTGCAAAAAATTATTGAAATGCGCAGCAAAGCGCGCCGGGCCCGCTAGTTTTATATAAAAATAGTGTTAGGTTGAGAGAGTGGCTATGGTCTGATTCTGGGTGACCACTGAGTCTAATGGGCCACTGATGATGTCTGGAAAATTATGTAAACAAGATAAACTGTGATGGAACTGTCTCGGTAGCCTTAAGGTGTTATTTAATAGCAAAATCAGTGAGAGAGTGGCAGTAGTCTGATTCTGGGTGACCACTGAGTCTAATGGGCCACTGATGATGTCTGGAAAATTATGTAAACAAGATAAACTGTGATGGAACTGTCTCGGTAGCCTTAAGGTGTTATTTAATAGCAAAATCAGTGAGAGAGTGGCAGTAGTCTGATTCTAGGTGACCACTGAGTCTAATGGGCCACTGATGATGTCTGGAAAATTATGTAAACAAGATAAACTGTGATGGAACTGTCTCGGTAGCCTTAAGGTGTTATTTAATAGCAAAATCAGTGAGAGAGTGGCAGTAGTCTGATTCTGGGTGACCACTGAGTCTAATGGGCTACTGATGATGTCTGGAAAATTATGTAAACAAGATAAACTGTGATGGAACTGTCTCGGTAGCCTTAAGGTGTTATTTAATAGCAAAATCAGTGAGAGAGTGGCAGTAGTCTGATTCTAGGTGACCACTGAGTCTAATGGGCCACTGATGATGTCTGGAAAATTATGTAAACAAGATAAACTGTGATGGAACTGTCTCGGTAGCCTTAAGGTGTTATTTAATAGCAAAATCAGTGAGAGAGTGGCAGTAGTCTGATTCTAGGTGACCACTGAGTCTAATGGGCCACTGATGATGTCTGGAAAATTATGTAAACAAGATAAACTGTGATGGAACTGTCTCGGTAGCCTTAAGGTGTTATTTAATAGCAAAATCAGTGAGAGAGTGGCAGTAGTCTGATTCTAGGTGACCACTGAGTCTAATGGGCCACTGATGATGTCTGGAAAATTATGTAAACAAGATAAACTGTGATGGAACTGTCTCGGTAGCCTTAAGGTGTTATTTAATAGCAAAATCAGTGAGAGAGTGGCAGTAGTCTGATTCTAGGTGACCACTGAGTCTAATGGGTCCACTGATGATGTCTGGAAAATTATGTAAACAAGATAAACTGTGATGGAACTGACACACTGTCCTTAAGGTTTTATTTAGTAGCAAAATGAGTTAGAGAGTGGCAATAGTCTGGTTCTAGGTGACCACTGAGTCTAATGGGCCACTGATGATGTCTGGAAAATAATGTAAACAAGATAAACTGTGATGGAACTGTTGCACTAGCTTTAAGGTGTTATTTTATATCAAAAGTGTGTTAGATTGAGAGAGTGGCTATGGTCTGATTCTGGGTGACCACTGAATTGGAAGTGGCAGATCTTTATGATGATCCTATATTTATTTTATATTCAATATTCACCTTTGGACTATATTACAAGAACGGTTGATTACCATTAATTAATTAACTACCATTTAAAATACTTGATCAGAACTCGAACTAGTTTTCAAAACTTAAGATGGATTGATCTTATAGTCCACCATCTCACAGGTGAATCTGACACATACATAACAATTCGTTGTTGTACTCCGACAAACTTTACTACTATTTGTGAGGGTTACTGGCGAATGAAGCGTAGCCTCGCTACTTTATGAGATCGTTGGGTTTCTAGTGTCATTAGTTTATACTCCCACTACCAATTACAGCTTTATGTGGAGCACGAACCCAGTAGCACATATTATAATCTGCTCCATATTAGTATTGTAAATATTTAACTTTGCGAATTCCGGTACCCGAGTAGTTGAAATCGAGCTACAAATGTATGGTTTCAATTATCAAATTTACTATCGATTTGTAACCAATTATGTAAAGGTACTAAAAACATAATCTTGATTGGTTATAGGTTACTTAGTCTGTTTTCTGCTTTGAAATAATAAAATATAACTTTTAATGTTTTTTAGAACGTGGCTCCCACAAACAACGAGCTCGTTTTAAAGGTTTCCATGTATTTTTTTCAAGAAGTAACAAAAATGGAAACTTTTAGGTTAACATTATATTTAATTGTGGGCTGATATATAGTCGTATCGTTTTGTTGTTTTTATTTGTGAATAATTCCGACATTCGCCCACCTACGAATTACACTTCTTGTAGGAAACACTGACATGAACCCAAGCAGTATTGACATATCTGACAAGCTGCTGTCCCTGACATATGTCAGAACATTGGCAGAGGGATGAGCTAGCGAGAGATGACATCCCGTTATAAAGCACAACACTAGAGTAAGAGGCTTCACCAGCACGTTTACCTGCAGTAAGTAATCCGTCACATTCAGGATCCAGAGGAGCACACTCACACACTGCCAGGCGCGCGCGTCCGCGCCGACTGGCGACGTAACGAGCGGTGAGTTGCCGCCCCCCACCGCCCCCCGCCATACACCAACGTCGTCGCCGCCCCCATCACGTCCAGAGACGTATCAACGGGAGGGGAGAGTGAAAGTTCATATCGATCCGAAAATTACAACAAACACAAATATATTGAGAATTAATTAAATTAAATTTTTTTACTAATATATTTAGAGATTTTTAAAAATGTTAAGATTTCCTTTTGTAAATATTAAAACTTTTTATGAATATTTAATTGTTTCAACCACATTAATTATTGTTATTTAAAATAGTTCTTCCAGCTCAGTGGGAAGACGTAGGGAAACTTTGTGAAAATCGAAATTTTATTGCGAATTAAAAAGTATTGCAAGTACAAAAGACTAATTTAAAAAAACTAAAAAATTTCAAAATTTTTAAAAATTTAAAGATTTTATTGAATATTAAAACTTTTTAGAAATACTTACTAAAACTATAGTAACTATTTTTATTTATAATAGTCCTTCCAGCTCAGTGGGAATAAGTAGGGAAATATTGTGACAATCAAAATATGATGAATTTATTCTCGTAGGATTTATATGTACTCGATATTTCGAAAACCATTCGCAATAGAAATTCCCAGAACACTTTCAGTCTTCTACCACCTTTATAAACAACGGAATCAGCAATTTTTAAAGTCGAACTAGTGCCATATTTAAAATAAATGGCGGGGTCATGTTCGCTGGTTATTCAAAAATGATCGGTAAGTGATGCCACGAGGGAGATTGCAATAGGCTTGGCTTTGTATACCTAAAATGGAACTTTTCCATGTAAAATAATCGGTTCAATGTGATGAAACTTGAATAAATAATCTAGTGTTTTTATAGCCGAGGTTATCGCTGCTGAACGAGTGCGTATGTCTCCAGCGACACACGCGCCATTCCCTGTCAGTTATTGACACGTGTGCGATTGACAGGCTAATGGTGGACCGCGCGTGTGCCACTGCACTCGCGTGCGGACGCTGTGCACGCACGCACTTACTACTCATCGCCATATCTGATATGTCACAGCTGCTAAACGAGCAATTGGATTTTTTTTCAAAATCTGTTTCTACTTTACTGTTTTAATAATGATCCGTTTTATTATTAATTTAACACTGTCATGTTTTTTTAACATTTGTTAAAATACAAAATATTGAAACACTTTATTCAATTATTTATAGCTGTTGACGTCCCGGACTTTCAAACATTCGAATTATCACTGTGAAACTCGCGATTTCAAAATTTTACATTTGCCATCAGCACGGTTAGAAAGGGATGTATAATCACAAATACCTTATACGCAGTGCTTTCGAAAAATGCATTACTGGGCGTGGGGTAAATGAAGCAATTCATCTGAAAGACCGAATGAAGGTATTAATTTGGATTTTTCAAAGGGGCTGTTCTAGCAAGTAAAGTAAAGTAAAGATGTCTTATTTTACCAGGTAAAAAAATACGACTGTCTTATTTTACAGCTAGTAGCTTGTTTGTACGCAAATCACCAAAGCAAAGCGAGGTACTAGTCCTACAGAAAACATCAAAGCGATGCGAAATACATACTCTGCACAAAACATCAAGGTGGCACAAGCTACATCAAAGTTACACAAGTTAGTTGCCGACCGAAAACATCAATGCAAACCATGTTACTAATGTAGGTGTTAAACTGAATAAAGGTATTAATTTAAATTTTCCAAAGGGGCTATTCTAGCAAGCTACTAGCCGTACCCAAAAGACCAAATCAAAGCGAGGTACTAGTCCTGCAGAAAACATCAAAGCGATGCAAAATAGTACATGCTCTGCACTAAACATCAAGGTGGCACAAGCTTGTTGCCGACCGAAAACATCAAGGCGGTACTAATTTAGGTGCTAAACCGAATTAAGGTATCAATTTAGATTCTCCAAAGGGGCTATTCTAGCAAGCTACTAGCCGTACCCAAAAGACCAAAGTAAAGCAAGGTACTAGTCCTGCAGAAAACATCAAAGCGATGCGAAATACATACTCTGCACAAAACATGGTAGCACAAGTTAGTTGCCGACCGAAAACATCAAGGCAAACCATGGTACTAGCCCTGCACAAAACATTATAGCGATGCGAAATACATGCTCTGCGTAAAACATCAAGGTGGCACAAGCCACATCAAAGCACATCGAAAACATCAAAGCAAACCCTGCCCAAAACATCAGGTATAGTGAGATTTAAAGCATAATAGGATTCTACGAAAGTGAAGGCGGCCCAGAAGGAAGCTGCCATTCTAAAAAGACTATTTTGTTTGAGAGCTTGATGTCCAATAAAATATAGTTTTATCCCGATTTTAGCGCTATATTCTAATCGAAACCGCTAAAATGATCCGAAAACCCTTCCGTGTAGTAGACTTAGGTTTCGGGTATATTTTGAATGAAAACATTATAACCAACACATTATTGTGATAATAGAGTTTGATGTTAATATTGTAATGTAAGATAGTAGTTATAAAAGGCTTCTTATTTTACCAACAAGCTATTGTCGTCGATGAGCGATGAGCATGGAGACCAGACCTTGTGGCTAGCAGCGCCTCCCCACCACGCCCAGACCCAGGGCTATTCTGCTTTAAAAACCTCGAACTGGCAGTCATTTTTCCTTCATATGGCATACCATTTTTGAATGTTTGTACACGTACTTTAAACATTTTGTAAAACAAATTGTTTACTATATATTATAAATTTAATCCATTGCTTACAGGGAAATGTGGAGATAATTATGGTATAAAAAACATTATGCCTAACAAACATAAAAATACAATATTCCGTTTAAAAATTAATGACTACACTAATATTTGTTAAGTGGTGGGACTGTCCTTCGTAAAGTGTGATAATATTATAAATATTAAAATCTGAGAGAACCAGTTTATTATTCATATTATCTAATTAAAAAAAAAAATTATAATAGTATCCAGGTATACATTATAATGTATATTGTAAAAACCATAAATAGTACAAAAAAGGCTAATTTGTTACTATAGCTACTATTATTATCAGTAGTATAAAAAAATATAATTCTTAAACTAAATATTTCCTTAAAATACAAAAATTTAGAAAATTGTTTTCGTTAAAAAGCAATACATTAATCGATAACCAATATCTATTTTTATTTTATTTGTTTGTACTATATGTACGATTATTTTCAAGAACTAACAAAAAAATATATTGTTTTCACAAAAATTTAGCGTATTATAGCCTAAAACAAAGCTATAACAAGCTATAAACCAACATATTACATCGTATCCATTATATATATCACTAATTTAAAAATTAAGCTGGATGAAGACGATCTTTCTGGCAAGTTTTATAACGTCACTGTGACATCACTATTGCCAAAATAGCAAAACAAAAATCAGCAATACTTTTTGTTTGAGATGGTATATAAATAATGGTGGTAAAGTTGACTTATGTTCTGTATGAACTGTCAACACATGCGTGTGACAGATCGACATTACTGTATAATGTCGATTGCCAGTTCTAGGTTTGGATCAGACTATTATAGGAACCATATATCTCTAATCGATTCTACGTTAATTGATAGTCCTCATCCACACAACCAACAACACAGTACAACACAAGTGTAACAGGCTTCACACTGTGTTTACCTGCAGTAGGCAATCCGTCACATCCAGAGCCCGGCGAAACCACACTGACACACTGCCAGATACGGCGCGGCGGCCTGAACATACTACCATTGTCCAACGGTTCTCCCGTCCCTTATCTCCAACCGCATTCATCATAATGGGCCGGACTACCGCATCCTCATAGTGCGGTATAGTAGCTTGTTCATCCTCAGTAGCATCATCATCCAGAAATGACGCATGAGATAAGAGTGTCTTGGATGACAAGAGGTCTACTAACTCAGAAAATTCCACCAGCAGAAATCTCGTTCCCATAACCGTACTAAATCTTCGTAAATGTGCTTTCCGTTTGTTCTGGTATTATTCAAAAACTGTATCCACCTACCAGGCGCCTCAACTGAGTGTTGTACGCTGAGCACCCACCCACCAGGCGCCTCAACTGAGTGTTGTTGTACGCTGAGCACCCACCCACCAGGCGCCTCAACTGAGTGTTGTTGTACGCTGAACACCCACCCACCAGGCGCCTCAACTGAGTGTTGTTGTACGCTGAACACCCACCCACCAGGAGACTCAACTGAGTGTTGTTGTACGCTGAGCACCCACCCACCAGGCGCCTCAACTGAGTGTTGTTGTACGCTGAGCACCCACCCACCAGGCGCCTCAACTGAGTGTTGTTGTACGCTGAGCACCCACCCACCAGGCGCCTCAACTGAGTGTTGTTGTACGCTGAGCACCCACCCACCAGGCGACTCAACTGAGTGTTGTACGCTGAGCACCCACCCACCAGGAGCCTCAACTGAGTGTTGTTGTACGCTGAGCACCACCCACCAGGCGCCTCAACTGAGTGTTGTTGTACGCTGAGCACATCACTTGTTGCGGGCCGGTAACTCACCGTGCCGCCGGAAGCTCGAAGGATGCGCTACGCGGACCGCGGTTCCGGTAATCACTGCCAGGGTCGATGTACCTTCCATGCCCACGCCTCTGTAATTACGTCGTCCCTGGATTTATTAACATAAATGTATTTTAAACGTGGTGTATACCTTTTTTAGTACTCCCAAGTCCAGATTGATTAACTATTTGAATTATTGTAGTATCAAGTTCTAATTGCATCTAAACTACCCATTTATTTATTTTGTTGTATTATCTTCCAACGGTCAAAGACCAATTTACAATTGTAAACATACTGCAAGGTAGCTAATTACTACATTACTTATTATCATATGGACAAGCCAAACATGCAACCAGACTTTATATTTCTATAAGTAGTTAACAATATATAAAATATGTATAAATTATAATGAACATAACGGTAATGATGAATAATAAATGAAAAAATTATTAGACTAATATAAATGTACACTGACTGCATGGTTAAATAAGAATACAAAACGGCTAAATAAAAAAGGTGCAAATAAACGATCTAGAAATATATAACAACACAAATAAATTATCCAGAAACAGTGCAGAAAACTATAAATGGATAACAAGTGATAAAAAATAAATAATCTATAAATGAATAACAATGCTAATAAAATATTTTTTAATAAGTAACGATGCAAAAACTAAGAATGGATAACAAGTGTAAAAGATTTATAAATACTAACAAATTCCAAAAAAGAAAAACGTTTACAAATGCAAAAGATCATCCTTAATAAGAACGAGTGCAAAAACATATCTATACGTAAATAGCAAATGCCAAATACAACAATAAATAAATGAATAACAAGTGCAAAAAGGTAATAAAGACAAATAAAGAAATACGAAAGAGCTACAATAATTTGCAAAAGTGACAACTGCATAACGTTATAAATAAATGACTGCATGCAAAGCAAAAATACATATTTATGATATGCACAAAGCACTTAACAAGACCCCGATCCATTGAACAGTATGCTGAGAAGCAGCTAGCACACGTCTTCCAATAATAGCTGCACTATCACATTTTTGGGGTATTTAAAGATGTAGTCTATCATAAACACAAGGGAGTCGAGGTAACTGAGAGAGAATCTGCAGTAACTAATATAACGAAAGTAACTAATATAACGAAGGTTAACTGACTTTATATGGAAACGTAACCTTAAGCTTAGGAAATATTCAGAACTAGATGAGATTAGTGGAAAGATCAACTCGAATTTGTAATAGTCAACCTGAGATGGCACGAAAGCTGTAAACCTTTAATATAGACGGAACTTATGTTCCGGAAAGAGTTGGGAGAACGGTTTGAGTTTGTGGAACGAAAAGAATAGTCTTACCACAGGCGTTGGCTACTTTTGTACGTATACATTATTGGGTTACTCCTACAAAAGGTATTGATAT
The DNA here is from genome assembly GCF_021130785.1 of Homalodisca vitripennis. Taxonomy (NCBI): domain Eukaryota; kingdom Metazoa; phylum Arthropoda; class Insecta; order Hemiptera; family Cicadellidae; genus Homalodisca; species Homalodisca vitripennis. The sequence goes on along the minus strand of NC_060209.1, from coordinate 194,834,430 downwards.
TTTAGATGCAATATTATGTGAAGGGGTCAGAAGCCAAGGGGTACAAGTGACTCTTTTTGAGTTTTGAGAAAACAAGGTTTAAAGTTTAAGTTATATAATCAAATCCAGGTACAAATATGTTCAGTAAATTTAGCACATTATTTTTTACTGGTATTTCAAAATGCTAAAATACCTTTTTTTATATTGGTTTGAATTGTCCCTCTTTATGATATGGGCTACTATCTGATAAGAGGTGCCACTTGTATCCCTTGGCTTCCAAGTGGAGTTAGGAAAAAATTAAGAACACAGGCTTTTATGTCAAATAAAAACCACATTTTATTACAAAGAGTAAGCTCCTATCTTAAATATTTAGTCAGAATCACTGTCAAAAAAGTTTTCCAATTCAATGTTGACTTCTTCATGATGAGGGTGTTCCTCACAAGGTTGATCTTCTCTTGATTGGCCCCTGTCTTGTTAAAGTATTCCCTTGATAGTCTAGAGATCTGTAAAATCTGTGGTGAACCGGAGGTACAAATTTGCAGCAGATTCTTAGATGCCTTTATTTTCTTTTTGTTTGTTTTTGGAGGCAAAGGTGGCAGTTGGGTCGGAATCCTTCCTGGGTTCTTAGCGATCATGCTATATTCTGAAAACGGTAAGTCTTTATTGAAAGTAGTTTTGTAGAACAAAAGTCCAAGGATGTTTTTTTCTAAATTGTAACCACTGCATCTTACTGATACCCTTCACAGATTTAACATAGAACCTTGTGAATGGCCTTCCAGGGAAACAAACTCTTCATCTGACATCTTTTTTACCATGAAATTTTTACTTGCTCCGCAATAATCTCCATCCAATCGTCAGGAACATAAACGCCCCTCTTCGTGTTCCTCTTCATATTTTCATTCTTCTCAAAGTCCCTGTCACAGTGGTTGTAAGAGGTGGCCCAGTAAGCAGAAACTTCAAATCAATGGTCTCAATGTTAGTTGTATTAACAACGTGAAACCAGAACTTTTACTGTGATGTGACTCTTGTTCTGGCCCCCAAAATTGTCGCTAAAAAGCTGTCAAGTGGGTTACAGTTGAAGGAAATGATTTTATATACTGCAACAAACAAGAGACAATTTTCTTCGCACCCTCTAGAAGCTTGTGCTTCATGCCACATGAACATGAACGCATTACCTGTACAGATATCATGGACGTTGAAATTATAGGTCCAAAGTTGACGAGATTAGCAATTTCTAGTACAAGTTAGTATTGGGGTTGGGCAACATTTTTTGGAGGTCAAAACATATCGCAACATGGGTTGGGTCATCTTTTATCTCCTTTTTTCGCATGTTCCATTTCAGTTTTATCACTCTCAGCTTGACGGAGGTGAAATTCTTTACCTGTAGTAGCAGCTACCTTTGCTTCTTCATGTGTTTTGCAACTTATCACACGTATTGCAAGTGTCTGTGTGTGGTCGATGGAAAGTAAGGTTTGAAACAGGTGTTAAAAATGTGTCTGTAATAAAATTACAGTAGTAGGTTCCACGCCCCGATCTTCACAGAAAAGCTTGTAACATTCATACATCTTTTTTATGTTAAGGTTACTGTCAAGATATTTCCTGTTTGGATTTTGATGTCGAGAATAGTGACTGGAGTATCTTGGAAACATTGCAATATGCACCCTTGACCAAGTCAGTTTTTTCCTGCACAATTTTGTTGGTAGGAACTTTACGCCCTCTTTTGTCTCAAGGTTGGAATACCTGTTTCAGATATGTGTTTCTTAGAAGCAACATTAGTAATTCGCTTGTTGAACAATGCAGTAAACAGAACACATTCCAGAACAAAATGTCCTGTAGCTGTTAGAGCCAAGGGATACAAGTGCTTGTACCCCTTGGCCTCTAACTAAAACAGCTGATGCTGAAAGTAGTTTTTCATTTTGCCGCTAGATCTCAGCATTTAACAGAGCTTTACTTATACCTGTTTGGCCACAAACATTTTTAATACACTCAGGATATGGCTTCTGCAGTTAACCCAGAAAAAACCATAAAGTCACTTGTACCCCTTGGCTTCTGACCCCTTCATGTGTTTTAGGCTTTATAACACATTTCAGTAATTCCTCGTAGTTGTCTAAGCGTTAGTGACGCCATTCACTTGTGGGGTTAGAAAGATTTCATTTTCTATCTGTCTGTCTGTCCGTCTAGATGCACGATGTCTCAAAAACGAACTCATCTTCAATTTTGCATGAAGCTTCATTTCTGTACAAGAAACACTGATTTCAAGCATGTTGCATGTTGCTTCATAGGATTGGGTTGGGTGTTAGCAAATATATTTACATGGGATTTATGAGTAACCATGATGACAAAAGAGAAATCGCAAAGAAATCAATGTGCAAACAAGCTGAGTAGCATCATACAAGGTATTAACATGTGATATAGATTAACTCATAAACCTTATAAGGAAACAAATTACAGAGTGGAAATTCAATTTTTAAAAAATCGGTGAAAAGATTTGATTTCAGTTCACTTTCGCATCATAGTACCCTTCATACCTCACCGGACCTTTTAATATTGAAACACAGCTATAGAATCTAACTCAGTGAAAAAAATAGGAAAGTAAGATATGGTAATCAACAAAAAGATCATCTGTATAGCTAAATTTTGCATGAAAAACATAAATTGTTATAGACAAAAATGAGTTCCATGACGTCCGACCATAAAATTTGGCTGAGCATCATTGAAGCTCAGTAGGTTGACATAACTTCCCTTTAGTCTGCCCGAGGGATGTAAACATTCTTTATGACATCTTGAGAATGAAATGACCTGCAGACTTCACCGAAGCCTGCTATGCAACAAATGGTGTGGCGCACCTTGTATATAACAAAATGTAAATGTTCTATTACTTTGTTTTTCCATGCACAGTGTGAATTTATATCCCAACAGAAGCATAATTTCTCGATGTTTCCAGACTCAATCTTTATATTCAAGAAGAGCGTCTACTGTTATGGAGGTGATCGGATGTAGCCCTAATTCTTTTCTTTCTGTAAAGCCTGACTTTAACCACATGGTTTAATTCTGCGATGAATCCTCGGCGATGCTCAATATCATTGGGTATTGACTCCAAAATGAGCCACTATGGTATGCAAAATTATTTGGAGTTAATTTGATCTTTTAATTAGCCAACGGGACACTATACCTAATCCCTAATGCCTAATGAGCTTTGATGTTAAACATAGTTTGATGTTAGACAGAGCTTGATGTTAGACAGAGTTTGATGTTAGACAGAGTTTGATGTTAGATAGAGTTTGATGTTAGACAGAGCTTGATGTTAGACAGAGCTTGATGTTAGATAGAGTTTGATGTTAGACAGAGCTTGATGTTAGACAGAGATTGATGGTAGACAGAGTTTGATGTTAGACAGAGTTTGATGTTAGACAGAGTTTGATGTTAGACAGAGCTTGATGTTAGACAGAGTTTGATGTTAGACAGAGTTTGATGTTAGACAGAGCTTGATGTTAGATAGAGTTTGATGTTAGACAGAGTTTGACGTTAGACAGAGCTTGATGTTAGATAGAGTTTGATGTTAGACAGAGCTTGATGTTAGGCAGAGTTTGATGTTAGACAGAGTTTGATGTTAGACAGAGTTTGATGTTAGACAGAGCTTGGTGTTAGACAGAGTTTGATGTTAGACAGAGCTTGATGTTAGACAGAGCTTGATGTTAGACAGAGTTTGATGTTAGGCAGAGTTTGATGTTAGGCAGAGTTTGATGGTAGACAGAGCTTGATGTTAGACAGAGCTTGATGTTAGGCAGAGTTTGATGTTAGGCAGAGTTTGATGTTAGGCAGAGCTTGATGTTAGACAGAGTTTGATGTTAGAGAGAGTTTGATGTTAGACAGAGTTTGATGTTAGGCAGAGTTTGATGTTAGACAGAGTTTGATGTTAGACAGAGTTTGATGTTAGACAGAGCTTGATGTTAGATAGAGTTTGATGTTAGTCAGAGCTTGATGTTAGGCAGATTTTGATGGTAGACAGTGCTTGATGTTAGGCAGAGTTTGATGGTAGACAAAGCTTGATGTTAGACAGAGTTTAATGTTAGATAAAGTTTGATGTTAGACAGAGCTTTATGTTAGACAGAGCTTGATGTTAGGCAGAGTTTGATGTTAGACAGAGTTTGATGTTAGGCAGAGTTTGATGTTAGACAGAGCTTGATGTTAGACAGAGTTTGATGTTAGACAGAGCTTGATGTTAGATAGAGTTTGATGTTAGACAGAGCTTGATGTTAGGCAGAGTTTGATGGTAGACAGAGCTTGATGTTAGACAGAGCTTGATGTTAGACAGTGCTTGATGTTAGGCAGAGTTTGATGGTAGACAAAGCTTGATGTTAGACAGAGTTTAATGTTAGATACAGTTTGATGTTAGACAGAGCTTGATGTTAGGCAGAGTTTGATGTTAGGCAGAGCTTGATGTTAGGCAGAGCTTGATGTTAGACAGAGTTTGATGTTAGACAGAGTTTGAAGTTAGACAGAGCTTGATGTTAGACAGTGCTTGATGTTAGGCAGAGTTTGATGGTAGACAGAGCTTAATGTTAGACAGAGTTTGATGTTAGATACAGTTTGATGTTAGACAGAGCTTGATGTTAGACAGAGCTTGATGTTAGGCAGAGCTTGATGTTAGACAGAGTTGATGTTAGACAGAGCTTGATGTTTGACAGAGTTTGGTGTTAGACAGATTTTGATGTTAGACAGAGCTTGATGTTAGACAGAGTTTGATGTTAGGCAGAGTTTGATGTTAGGCAAAGTTTGATGGTAGACAGAGCTTGATGTTAGACTGAGCTTGATGTTAGACAGAGTTTGATGTTAGAGAGAGTTTGATGTTAGACAGAGTTTGATGTTAGAGAGAGTTTGATGTTAGACAGAGTTTGATGTTAGACAGAGTTTGATGTTAGGCAGAGTTTGATGTTAGACAGAGCTTGATGTTAGACAGAGTTTGATGTTATACAGAGCTTGATGTTAGATAGAGTTTGATGTTAGACAGAGCTTGATGTTAGGCAGAGTTTGATGGTAGACAGAGCTTGATGTTAGACAGAGCTTGATGTTAGACAATGCTTGATGTTAGGCAGAGTTTGATGGTAGACAAAGCTTGATGTTAGACAGAGTTTAATGTTAGATAAAGTTTGATGTTAGACAGAGCTTGATGTTAGACAGAGCTTGATGTTAGGCAGAGTTTGATGTTAGGCAGAGTTTGATGTTAGGCAGAGCTTGATGTTAGACAGAGTTTGATGTTAGACAGAGTTTGATGTTAGACAGAGCTTGATGTTAGACAGTGCTTGATGTTAGGCAGAGTTTGATGGTAGACAGAGCTTGATGTTAGACAGAGTTTGATGTTAGATACAGTTTGATGTTAGACAGAGCTTGATGTTAGACAGAGCTTGATGTTAGGCAGAGCTTGATGTTAGACAGAGTTGATGTTAGACAGAGCTTGATGTTAGACAGAGTTTGATGTTAGACAGAGTTTGATGTTAGGCAGAGATTGATGTTAGACAGAGTTTGATGTTCAAGGAAGTCAACTGCGTTAAGGAGATGCAATCGATTTTGAGTTTGAAAATGTTATTATCTTAAATTCATAGCTTTTTATGTTACCTTTCCTGAAAAAGTGTAAGAAATTTTATTGTTTTGATCGTCATTCGGAAAATTACAGGCATACTAGCTAGTACAATAAATTGTTAATCATAACCTTAGTATACATCCATTTAGATACTTTATCCTGATTGTTACTAAACTCGGTATTGTCACACATTCACTATATTACAGTGCCAATGGCGCAGTGTATCGCAAGATAACCTAATCAAGTAACGTCTAGCGTGGCTGCTGCTTGGATGGGTGACCGCTGAGCGATCCTTTCCTTGCAAGCAGTCCACCTGCCCGACCATTGGTGGTGGTTCGGAAGTCACCTCCAACCCGTTGGTCCCCAAGTTCAGCGAAAAAGAGCCCTAACTTCGACTAGTAAAATAAGACATTCATTTATTTTATTTTACATCGCCAAGAAAATAGTCAAGTATGTAATTAGGTATTCAGTCCCATATAGAAACAACTAAGATACAAATGGAAAATATTTACGGTATGTACACGAAATATAGTAGGGTGTGACTTGTTTTATATTAATTTATGTCTTAAAGAAGATATTTTAAGACAATGGCACATTATTTATAAATTGAATTAAAAATCTTTTAAGAAAAAACAAGCCGTCTGAACCTACGTGGATTTAATTGTAGTGATCTAAAAATTGGTTTGTACCTTTTACTCAGAGAAGTTAACTTAAAGGACAATGAATTTAACTTAAACAAGTGTATTATGAGTTTTTGGAGTTAGCAAGTTAGGCATTTTTAACCAAGTTGTTCATTTATACATGCCTATTGGCAAAACTAAAATTTTATTTCAATTTATGATTTTAACGTTCAGTGACTTACAAAAGAACAAATAGTTGGTATTTTATTAGAATAAATCCATCTGTTATCCTGACCAAATTTCAAAACGATGAACTATCGAAGGAACGTAGAATATGTGGAAGACAAATGCGCCGTCAGACTCGGCCCACAGAGGTCGTGTCGCGCCTCTACTGGAATGAGGTGTTGACGGGGTTCCGACTCAGTAATTTGTCAACTCGCTTGATTAGTTTTCCAAAAACCATTTACAGTAGCGGGTTCTGGAGAACACATAATGTCATACGTGAGCATGAGGTCACTTCCTTAATTCTCCTTTGTGAGTGACTCTAATGAGCAATCAAGATTTTTTTAAAGTTTAAAATCAGTCTGTGGTAATATTATTACTTATGTTTCATTACTCTTCAAGTTATATACACTAGGTGAGGTCTCTCACACCACTGAAACTAGTAAAAGATAAACAATAAAAGCAATATAAACTAAGAGCATAGATCGAAGAAGTGAAGAGGAAGGATATATATTACATGTCTACTTTAGAAGCAGGGATCCCTTCTGGCTGGTTTATACCTTCTTCCGGTTGAACCTACCACTGGGTACAGCAAAACCCGATGTGTCACTTAAATCTGGGCAACCCTATGGATGTCCCGGAGCGGCACATCACTAACCGCAATGTCGAGATTCTGGGGTTCAAGGGTAATTCGACAGGTCTAGTCTACTGCGGGAGGTGACTGTTGGAGTTGGTGGAGTTCGTTCCCTAAGTATCAGAGGTTCTTGCTAGCCTCAACAAGTGTGTACCACCCCCTGCCTGCTTTTACTGAAGAGGCTGGTTCAGACCTGGCTTCCCCTTCTTCCAGGGAGACATGACTTAGAGATTAGTGCCCTAGTTCTTTCTCATGGATCTCGATAGGAGGCGGCCCCTACTCCCTAACCTTACCCATCCTGAATATCCTGTCACTCCGGAAGCATTGCTAAGGTCTTTATAGGAATAAGTGAAATTTATAAGCTTCTTGTACTAAGAGAACAAAAAAATAAATGTAGTTTCAAAATAAAGGAACTTAAAACAAAAATTAGAAGATGGATGAGAGTAGCCATTTCCATCATTACCACAATAATCCACAATAAAATAACCTTAATAACACACATGTTCAAACTCACAAATAATACAAAAGAGGTTTTAAAACTCAATTCAAGATTTCGTGAATTTCAAATCAAATCTCATCGTTTACTTACATTAAAAAATAAACACACAGCTTACAATACACCGTCGAGACCACATCAAACCATTCACACATGCTACAATCATCCTTCACCAATTATCGCCCACTTCCAACACTGGACTCAGTAATCTTATATAGTGAGTGGTCTTGCCGTAAAATGCCATTAATTTGTGAACACAGTCTAACGCAAAAAGCGATTTAGGCTAGTTTCAACGCCTTGGAAATAAGGTTCATCTGCATGTAAAGCGTTCTGCATTTTTTATAGTTTAAAAACGATTAAATTATGATTTTCACAGTACGTCGAACATAAATACTGTCGAAAATTTGGGGTAAATCAAACCATTATATACTGACTAAGGCATTTCAATAGAAAACTCAAGCACACATTTTTCTTCAGAATAATTTATATATATAAAAATGAATGTTTGTATGTTTGTCCTTTATGGAATCGTGAACTATTGGACCGATCATGATGAAAATTTGTACGTATATGTATTTTTCCACGGAGAAGGTTTATAAGCTATGCCCATCCCTTTCCCGATTCAGGATTCCGCCCCACTGGTTACAGAAATACCCATAAGAAATGCATTGCAGCAAACATATGTTAACGTCTTTTCAAATTTTTAATCAGCTGTTCTTTGTAAACATATATTACACTTATAGTTTTAAAGCATAGAGTAAGCTTAAGAGAAACGACAAATTTTGTTTAAACTGTTTTTGCAATCACTGTTAAACATAGACTTTACTATCCAGATAATACAATTCAAATTTGACGTAAAAATTCACCTTTAACTGCAATATTTATTTAATATAAACCATGCTCATGCTTGATCAGAAGAGTAATGCAGATATCATAATTACTATCTTACGTTGGCTACAAATATAAAGAATGTTATAAAATCAACCTTAGTTGTTTTTTTTGACAGAAGTATGGTTCTCAAAACTCCGTGTGTACATATTCTCTCGATCGAGACAACAAAGCAAGCTCAATCGTGGCATCGGAGATATAACTAATTTAATCTAAAATTTATTATAGTAAAAAAAAAAAATTTACTAAGTAATATAAGGACTTCGGTTCTTAAGATTTGCGTGCGAAGCCGTGGGTAACAGCTAGATAGAGGCAGGAATATGGTACATACCTTCATAATACGCCCAAGAGGCTCACGATGGAACGACTATCAATTATCTCAGCAATGTTTAGAATGTGATAGAAAAAGAATAAGTGAATATAGTGTACTGTTTTCAACGGGAAATTGCGTGCGAAGCCGCGGGCAACTTTTGCAAAAAATTATTGAAATGCGCAGCAAAGCGCGCCGGGCCCGCTAGTTTATATATAAAAAATGAATGTATGTATGTATGTCCTTTATAGAATCGTAAACTATTTGACCGATCAATATGAAAATGTATATGTATATGTATTTTTTACACGGAGAAGGTTTATATGTTATGCCCATTGATGTAACTCGCCACCAGGCGGCGCTGCAAAACATAAAAGTTTTCAAAGCGCCTGCACACGATAAACTGCAATTTCTAGACAGTTACTTATATTAAATAGCCAAATAATATTTGAAGGCGCTAAGTTATGATGTATATTTGTCTTTAAGATAAATTCCTAGTTGAACTTAAAGCTTGAGTGTTAGACCACTTTATAATAAAGTACATGTACGTGTACAATTGTTATAAAAATACACAGATTTTCTTGATCGTGGCAACAAAGCAAACTCTACATCGGCGTTGGAAATATAATTCACTTGAACCAGAAGTGCACATACTCGGGCAAAGTTTATGAAAAGCGTGCGAAGCCGCGGGAAACAGCTAGTGTAGTATAAACATGATCAATATGATTATTACATGTCAACTATCAAGATGTATTCCAAGGAATGTCAAAGAGCATCCAGAATGGAATCTGCCAGCATAACCGGCATGGTCTCAAATGTCTACAGAACACAGTAACAAACTCAGAAAAACTCATTACAAGTTCAGGAAACATTTCATGCAATACTAATGAACTATTCGATGTTGTTGCCATTGACACAAATCAAGTTGAGATAATAACTGAGCACTAGAAGACCATGTAGTGGTTGGTGTTCAGTAGTTTGGAAACATCAAGAAATACATAATGTGTAATTAATTCCCACTCTATTAATTTTATTTATTTATTTATTTTCAATTTTACATGACAGCTACAGGACATGATATAGCACAAACAAAGTACAAAACCTTCAATTATTCCCAAAACAGCCATCCTAACTAAAATTAATGTACTCTTAATATGAACTTTACATAACAAACTAAACTAAACTAAACTGCTGGCAGTTACACAAATTAATATTTAAATTTCTTTGCACAACATAAATAAATGAACTCTACGCAATTTAAATAAAAATAACAACCTGCTACATTGTACACATACACTTCTACAATGAACAATAAATTAAATCAAAATAAAAGGTTGCTGCATTTCTTTAAAATATTTTCCAAATTATCATTAAAAATATCTAAGTTTAATTGGTTTAAATTAAGAAACCGTAGAGTCTTGTACAAAGGAAAATTATAATGAGAAACTGTTCTACATCTAGGTAAAGCAAATAAATTAAATTCTCTAAATACATGTTGTGTTACATGCAAACCTATGTGACTTAGCAAATACGAACTATCAACTGAATTATTAAGTAACTTACATAAAAAACTTATTGAGGCTAGTTCCCTTCTTATGGACAATTTTTTAATCTCAAACATTTCCCTTAAATTAGAAGTGGGCATGTCGTAAGGACATACATAATTATGTCGTTTATAAAATAAAAATTTAAGAAATTTGTTTTGTATTATCTCTAAATTGCTACACTCTAATAAATTTATTGAATTCCAGATAACAGAACAATACTCTAATTTACTTCTTATCATAGTTTTATACAAAGTCATAATTGTCTCAGTATTGTGAAAATATCTTGAATTTCTCTTGACAAAGCCCAGAAGTTTGCATGCAATCGACACCAGCATGTGGACATGATCATTAAAACAGAAAGAAGAACTAAAAATTACACCTAAATCTTTAATTTTAAAATTACTGTCTTAATATTATTATTACTATTACACCAATATTGTCTCAATTGTTGATTTATTCCGTAATAAACCACATTAGTCTTCTGGCAGCTCGTTTTATTTTTTGTTTTTTTAATGTTTAAAAAAATATATGTAACGTATCGTTCCTTAGAATATGCAAAGCAGAGATGTCAATAACAACACTAATATATCGAACAAGAATATTACTTATTGAAAACTGAATGTAACTTTCCAGAAGAGAAGAAATTATTATCAACAATGAGGCTGCTGGCTTTAGAGAATGTATAATGTATATAGACCTCTAGTATAGACCTTGCTCTTCAGTAACGAAAATAAAAATCTGTTAAATTCGTCAGCGATGTTATAAACATCACATAACAAAGACTATTTAGAATTTGGACTTTGATTTGTTTAATATAATGACTTATTGTTCCTTTGTCACAGATAATAATTTGAAGGAAACATTTTAGGATATCAATATTTCATTTCTGATTTAATTTAATGTTAAAAGAATTTCCAATAAAAATCTTTACGATTCTTCTAAATTATAAACAGCTCTAATCTTATTTATTACTTCTAGTCTAGAAGGTTTGCATAATCTTTGAACCAAAATTACACTATTCAACACGAACTAACAGTCATTAGGAAATCACAATTAAAACGTGTATACACGGCTTCGCCATAGTAGGTAACCTCGATCAATGTACGTGTCAAAACGAACTAACAGTCATTAGGAAATCACAACTAAAACGTGTATACACGGCTTCGTCATAGTGGGTAACCGCGATCAATGCACGTGTCAAAACGAACTAACAGTCATTAGGAAATCACAACTAAAACGTGTATACACGGCTTCGCCATAGTGGGTAACCGCGATCCATGCACGTGTCAACACTAACTAACAGTCATTAGGAAATCACAACTAATCGTGTATACACGGCTTCGTCATAGTGGGTAACCGCGATCCATGCACGTGTCAACACGAACTAACAGTCATTAGGAAATCACAACTAAAACGTGTATACACGGCTTCGCCATAGTGGGTAACCGCGATCCATGCACGTGTCAACACTAACTAACAGTCATTAGGAAATCACAACTAATCGTGTATACACGGCTTCGTCATAGTGGGTAACCGCGATCCATGCACGTGTCAACACGAACTAACAGTCATTAGGAAATCACAACTAAAACGTGTATACACGGCTTCGTCATAGTGGGTAACCGCGATCCATGCACGTGTCAACACTAACTAACAGTCATTAGGAAATCACAACTAAAACGTGTATACATGGCTTCGTCATAGTGGGTAACCTCGATCCATGCACGTGTCAACACGTTATTAATTGTAAATATATATTTTAAGTAATTTCATATGTTTGAAATGTGATATATGAAACAATTTTATATTGATGCCGAACGCCATGGTGAAGAGATACCAGATGATCCTGCTGTATTGGTGAAACAGGTCGTCAACTCCAAACATTAAAAATTGTAACTTGTATCGGACCTTGCCAACGTTAATTTTATAAAAATATAACGTTACGTTTTGAGGATTGTAATCTACCCTCTTCATCAGTTGTCAAAACCGTAAGACAAAAGACGAAGACATATGCTTAGCTTTGACACAGGATGAAGAATGTAAATCTTCGAAACGTACCATTCTATTTTTATAAAATTAATTATGGCAAATTTTCGGAGACTTGTGATCCTTTTAAAATTTCCATCGTCAATGATAAACTTTAAACAAAAAACCTAATACTGATTGTCAAAAAATTACGTTTTAATAACTGCCTACTTCCAAAATAAGCATGCAAAGGATACAATTTGTATATAGCCTACTTTAAAAAATTAACCTACTTATTTGTACAATAAAATATGAAAAACGACTTATTGCCTCGTATCCCAAAAATAGGCTTATAAAAATGTTTATCTTTTATAACAGGTTTCTTTAGATGTGAAATATTTATCGACACATGTGCGATACGCATGCATAAGCCAATCTCTCTCTAGAAACGAATGCGCATACAAAAATCTGAAACAACTCGCGGCAAGTTCTAAATTTATTGATGTATAAACTACGGACAATCATACGATCATACGGATGTGAAATTTTGTTTCCACCATTTTATTGTTGCCATCATGGTTAGCGATAAGACCAGTGTAAAATATTCACTAACGCTCAGCCAAATCCCATGGAGTGACATGCTTCATCATTGCAAAATCTTCCAGCCTCATGAGTAAAAGAAGGCATAATGTAAGTGAAGACAATTTTCTAATCTGGACTCTGGAGTAACTCTCGATTGTCGATCCTCGACGTTGTCTTTTAGCTTTCTGATCTTTTCCAAAAAATTAATAAACTTCCCACAATCTAAAATAACCTTTGAAACGAAAATTACGAACACCGACTCATTTTCAAATCAATTTAGAATACTAGCAAGTTAGAATAAAAATGTTATGTTAATTTCAAACCAAAATCGTGACAAGCACTATTTTAGGTTATATTAAAGAAATGTAACAATAAAATCTCGTATATTTGTGTTTTTACTCATTTAATCACAAATAAGTTTCAATGAATAGAAAATGAAAATAATTGGATAACAGACAGAATCGTATTTAAATTGGAGCATAAAATTAAACAAAAATTGTTTTTGAAAAATGACACGAATATTTTAGTTACTGAAGTACATTTAAAAACTTTATATGTAATCAAAACCTATCAATCCAATCGGTTTGAACGTTAATTTTCAAAATGTAGTTATTTACGTCAGATGAAACTGACGAAAATCTCGTACCAAGATTACAAAAGCAATGCAACTCACGTCTGTGTACATCTAGTCTGAGTCTTATCGGGCATTTGCATTCATTTGTTGGTTGTTATTGTATTGTGTTTGTTTATCCAAACGATAGATAAGGAGTAGAAGCTGATAGTGTTCACGCGGTGTAGACACTGAGCATTGTTAAATATTTACAGTTATCGAAGATTTAACAACAGGTCGTCAATCACTACTACTGGCACAGACAGTTCAATTTGGTCGACAGGCGGACTAAGAGTCCAGATTGTAAAACAGTCTTGTCTTGTACTTCTGTTACTCGAGAGGCTGGACACATTTTATTTCTGTCCGTCTGTCCGCACGTTATCTGAGCCTTATCGGGTATTTGTATTCATTTGTCGGTTGTTATTGTATTGTGTTTGTTTGTCCAAACGATAGATAAGGAGTAGAAGCTGATAGTGTTCACGCGGTGTAGACACTGAGCATTGTTAAATATTTACAGTTATCGAAGATTTAACAACAGGTCGTCAATCACTACTACTGGCACAGACAGTTCAATTTGGTCAACAGGCGGACTAAGAGTCCAGACTGTAAAACAGCCTTGTCTTTTACTTCTGTTACTCGAGAGGCTGGACAAATTTTATTTCTGTATGTCTGTCCGTACGTTGAGCCTTATCGGGTATTTGTATTCATTTGTCGGTTGTTATTGTATTGTGTTTGTTTGTCCAAACGATAGATAAGGAGTAGAAGCTGATAGTGTTCACGCGGTGTAGACACTGAGCATTGTTAAATATTTACAGTTACCGAAGATTTAACAACAGGTCGTCAATCACTACTGGCACAGATAGTTCAATTTGGTCAACAGGCGGACTAAGAGTCCAGACTGTAAAACAGTCTTGTCTTGTACTTCTGTTACTCGAGGCTGGACAAATTTTATTTCTGTATGTCTGTCCGCACGTTATCTCGGTAACGAATTGACCTATATGCTTATAACTGTGAAAGAATCTTCATTTCTATCCAAGGAACACTGAGTTTAATGATGGAGCATGTCACTCCATAGGATTTGGCTGAGCGTTAGTGAATATTTTTACATTGGTCTTATGGCTAACCATGATGGCAACAAGGAAATGTTAGAAAAAACACATTTGTAAATAAAATCACGAAAGAATTTAACCTATTATACTTATTAGCAGATTTAGCCCAACTATCCTAACACGTAGACCATCGCTTTATGATAACTTGGTATGAACACTTTTATTATTTGAACACTGATATGAAACCCAATTTAATGAACAAAGTTGAGAATGTGTGTTGTGGCAAAATAACTCGAAAAAGATTTCATCTGTAAAAGCTTTGCATTAATCTTCATTTCTACGTGAACAAGAATTAGTTCTATGGTGTTGCATGGCCAACTGTGGAATTTGGTTGAGCGTCGCTGAAGCCTTATCATTCTGTTGACTGACGGATGTAAAAAATTCTAAACCGTGTGATTGTCTAAACGTCAATAATGAAAAGAGCTGTAGACTTGAAATTGTTTTATTCATTTATACTTTTTAATTTCCTATAATTGAATTACTAAACCTATAGCAAATCGTATAATGATTTCACCTGTTACATATTTATCTTTTAACCGTTACGACCGTCATAACCGAATCGGAAACTGAGAGTTCCGCAGATAAAATTCGATTTTGGCTGAGATGAGAATTTTTTACTTATTTTACAATCATAGGACTTTAAGGCTAAACGTTCCGGGATTAGCCCTAACTGAGCCACCACAAAGTTTGGGAGTGCCGATGGCCGAGTGGTCTACTAAGACGTTGGAATTTGAGTCTGAGTGAGAGATAGCGCAGGTTCGACTCTTGTCTGTGACCGTTGCACTTTATATCAGTACCATCGACTTTGTACTGTATCGACTCTCCCCCTTATTCTGTTTGATAAGATCCTCGCACAGGCCAGTGGCCCATGAGGACGGGCAGAATAAGGCTTAAAAGGGGATCGGCTTATCTTTTTTTTTTAAGGCAGCACCGAAAATGAAGGAAATTTATTTTTCTGTTTTTGTTTTTTTATCAAACCAATTATAAGTTTGACAACTGATCTGTTAACTAGATGACCATAGAATGTTATCTGTGGAACCATAAAAATTGTTTTATTTTTAATAACAAAATTACTGTACGGAACTTTTATATTAATTTAAATTATGAAAATCTGCAGGTGGTCATTTTGAGGGCAATATTTTCTTATGATTGTTACAATTTTTACATTTAAAACCGATTGAATAGTTCGATCCGAATAATTTTTTCGGTATTTCCGGTATTTATACAGTATCTCCAAAGGATGAGCGCCACAGCCTCTCCTGCGTCTCCTGGCTTCGCCAGTTCTCGACCCTCGCTAAAATTACTCTAATCAGTCGACTGTTAATAACTACCATTGCACCCATGTCGATGGGTCACTATCTCATTATTTCAATCACGTTATTCGTGTAATAATTATTTCTTTTCTGCTATGGCGATTGAAACATTGTGCGATAACATTGAATTTTCCTTTCTTTGAGGTTTATTTTTGACGATGAAAGGATTGTGACGGAAACTGCTTTTCCGGACATAGGCCATCGTTCAGTGATATAAAAAAAACAGTAACACTACGTTTCGAGATCTTCAATCTGATCTCTTCTTCAGGTAAATAACTAACCTAACACAATTAGAGCGGTCTGTCAGTCCGTAGGTGGTTGGTCGACGAATGCAGACCTATTGTGACCTGTATTGTGTAGTTCGGTTTTAACAATCAGTGTTGTATTTTGTTTTTTATGAAATGCATGTTTTAGAGTTAGTGAAGTTGAAACACAACATGGTGGTTGTGTTTCCTGACACGTGTGTCACAACGCTCTGATATGATTTGTTTATTTTAACCTAGTTTGTAATTATGAATTAGGTTCATTATTTACCTAAAGAAGAGATCAGATTACAGATCTCGAAACGTAGTGTTACTAATTTTTGTATCATTGAACGATTGAATTTTCTATAAAATCAGTTTTATTTGTTATAGGTGTATACTTTTACAGAAAAACTTTAGGATAGGTTGTGTTAAATCAAGTCCATAATTTTACATATAAATTTATATTCTTATCACTATTTTTAAGTACTGTACTATCAGTATTGTGCAAGTTAAGTCGAAACTAATAAAGCATCTATAGTTTGACATATCGAGATGACAGCCATATGTGAAAACTACCTTACTAGTCCAGGAGAAATAGCAGTTAAAAATGGTCAAATAAATAAATGTTTTCTTTACAGCAAACTAATTTCACAATTTAGTCAAATACATCATAAATAAATTAAAAAAAACCATTCCGAACCAAAATCGTCCTATTAGGGGGTATAGGAGGGGTGGTTTTTAGGGGTGAAAATGGTTTTTTGCAATTTGTGAGTAAACAATGCATCCTATTGAAAACATTCATATGTAAAAGTTGTTGGAAATAAAAATTCTACAACTTATGTAGCAATCATTTTTGCCCTAACCTCAAAAATTTCCCCAAAAAATTCAAAAAAAAACCGATTTTTTTTTTGTTTTAAATTTTTTTCTTTTTACAAAAATGGTTTGATTGAGCTGAAAGTTTGATCAAATATACTTTGTGCTATACTAAAAATACTGTATTTTTTTCATTAAGAAATATTCACCCGTTATAATAAAATTTTCACTTTAAAAAAATATTTTTATAATTTTCAATCACCATTTTGAAACATTTTTTTTAATCAAAAAATGTTCTCTGACGGCTCATTATTTTCGTTTTTTTGTCTATTTTTTAGAAATGAAATAAAAAATATGTAGTTTCATTGAAAAAACTGCAGAAAAATTGAAAATAAAGAAAATATTGACATTTTTCATTATACATTGTATTATTTACGTGGAAAAATTGTTATTAATTTATTTAAATTATATTTTTTTTTTTAATGTTGAAGAATTTTAGAATATTTTGAAAAGTTTAGAAACATTGTTGAATGTGAAAGTTGGATTACAGGTATATATAGTACAGGTATATAATAGTGTCCTTGAAGGAAAAGGGCGGGGTCAATCCTATTCTTCTATTATACGGGTTTCAGTATGTTTCTAAGCATTCAATAAGCAGCTGCTTTGTCGTCAGTCAAGTTATATTGGAGTAGTGTCGTGAAATAAGCCTCGTGATTAGCAATTTACAAGATTTTTGTCCATATAAAATACAAATCGAAAGTAAAACTTTAAAATTTTGCGAAACAAAATTTTATACAAATTATTCAAAAAAATTATTAAAAATAATACAGATCATAAAACTTTATCTCTGTACATACAATTTTACGCATGCTATTTATCTAGTAATTTTCAGTATACTAATTTATATCGTGCTTTCTGCATTTTATAGATTCATGTAAATGGTGGAAAAAGGTACCTTCTTGTATCATTGGTAAAAGCCGCGATGGAGATTTGGTGAAAATAAAAAGTCGAGGGATAGATACTCTTATTTCGTCAAGTAAACAAAGCAATGATCAGCGATACAAAACATTTCAGAAATTGACTGAAGCACACATTCATGATGGTTGTCGATCGGCATACAATAGACCTCTATCAATTGTTACAGCTTCCAAAGAACAAACAAGAAAAAAATCTGTTGGGAAGAAGATTATGAAAGAAGCATGTGATTTTGATTTTGAGCATCATTGTGTTTTTTGTGAAGAACCTTTTAACCAAAATAGAGCATTTCGCGCGGCATGCAGAAGGTTGAGACTAAAGAAAAAATTTTATCAACTTTAAAGGGAAGAGATGTTTCAGAATCATTTAATAAAAGTCTGTTAGTTGGGACTGAATTTTCTCAAGAATCAGATGAAGTTCAAGCTTATTATCATAATAGGTGCATGTCATATTTTTATGATAGGACAAGCTCAACATCTTGTAGACATACATCGGGTGTAGATTCTAAAGATTTCATAAGTTACTGCGTGTATTACTTAAAAAAAAAAATCATCCGAGTGCCAATTTTCCCTTAACGAAATTAAAGAAGATTTTTGATGGTGATATCCCAACATTAAATACATTAAAAAATAATTGAGTGATAGTTTTGATAATGATCTTGTGTTTCCTTCAATGAAAGGAGATACAAATATTACATTTAAAAAAAGCAGGGGAAAATTGAGTAGAATATGGTATGAATCACGATCAGATGACGTACAATATTGAAAAAAGATATTTATATTTTTAAGTTCTCTGAAAAAATACATAATTATTAAAAAAACTTTTGGAAAGAAATAATGGTTTCTTGATTCAATTTAAATAAGAATTGTAAAAAATATTGTAAAGAAATAAAAAATATATGATGAAAAATACAAATTAAAAATAAAATTACTAAGACTCGAATTCTGTTTTTTTAATTATTTAAAAATTTCCACGTAATTGTTAAATATGCATGATTCATTATTATTTTGCTTAATTCTTACAAATAGCACTGGTATAAAAAATTATAATTTAAATAAATAATAACAATTTTTCCACGTAAATAATACAATGTATAATGAAAAATGTCAACATTTTGTTTATTTTCAATTTTTCTGCAGTTTTTTCAATGAAACTACATATTTTTTTATTTCATTTCTTCAAAATAGACATAAAAACAAAAATAATGAGCCGTCAGAAAACCTTTTTTGATTAAAAAAAATGTTTCAAAATGGTGATTGAAAATTATAAAAATATTTTTTAAAGTGAAAGTTTATTATAACGGAATGAATATTTCTTAATGAAAAAATACAGTATTTTTATAATAACACAATGTATATTTGATCAAACTTTCAGCTCAATCAAACCATTTTTGTAAAAGAAAAAAAATTTAAAACAAAAAAAAAACGGTTTATTGATTTTTTTTGGGAAACATTTTGAGGTTAGGGCAAAAATGATTACTACATAATTTGTAGATTTTTTTATTTCCAACAACTTTTACATTTGACTGTTTTCAATAGAATGCATTGTTTACTCACAAATTGCAAAAAACCATTTTCACCCCTAAAAACCACCCCTCCTATACCCCCTAATAGACGATTTTGGTTCGGAATGGTTTTTTTTATTAATTTATGATGTATTTTGACAAAATTGTGCCATTAGTTTGCTGTAAGAAAAACATTTATTTTTTCAATCAGGTAATACGACTGGACTATACCTCTGACTAACCTATATGTTATATTTATAATTAAGATCAGTTTTGCGGTTTTATAAGAATTTCATTTCGCGAAAAAAAAAGTTGTTTCACTAAGAGAAGACGGCTTCCGGAGAAATCAATCATATATATTTACATATAAAACATAAATCAATTAATCTAACAAGTTGTAGACAAGAAAGTAAATGAAAAATTCAATTCATCCCTAACTCTCCAACTAAATATCAATATATACAGTACATAATACATACACAACATAACTACAGTACATAATTTGAGAAAATTTAGGGCCTCTAGGGCTAAGCCTGTTTTAATGTTCCATCATTAGTAATAAAGTATCTAATGTGCGATCAGACAAAAATTATAATTTTTTATAAAGTGGTCTAAATCTAGAAATAAATCTATGGAATTTCTTAAAAAATATATATATATATATATATATATATTATAATGTAAAACATATAATAATAATAATAAAATAAATGTTCATCCCCTGTACTACTGTTTTAGTTCACTTTAACTTTAAAAATAACTTTATAACTTAAAATAAATCTCAATACTTAATAATACAATATATACAAAAGTGTATAATCATTGCTGAATGAACAGTATTTGTTCAACATTAGTTTCAAACAACCATTTTTTTTAACTTCACAAGGAACATTTTCCTACTAGTTGAAGTTTTTGTGTTTTCTAGCAGTTTATTAAAAATTCTAGGTGCTATAAAGTTCACAGTTAAAAGAAACAGCAAAACTTTACATTATCCGTGAAATATGTTATGTTGTTTTTATCTTTAGCCCTTCTAGACCCTTTAAACACAATTTAAA
Source organism: Homalodisca vitripennis (assembly GCF_021130785.1). Taxonomy (NCBI): domain Eukaryota; kingdom Metazoa; phylum Arthropoda; class Insecta; order Hemiptera; family Cicadellidae; genus Homalodisca; species Homalodisca vitripennis. The sequence continues at coordinate 194,813,982 of NC_060209.1, read as the reverse complement.
GACACCGACGGTTTATTTTGTCACGTCAAATCATTCCGAGCAGAGGAAATTAAACTTCACTGTTCCATGTCAGTCCTCGCCACGTCACTTCGCTTCATCCCCTCACCCTTTTCCCACTGGGGTTCTGAGTGATACACTCCACAAAGCCAGTCTTCATCACGTGACACCTCATCACACCACAGGTTTTGTGTTTCACTCAAAAATTCTAATAACACGAGGTCATCCGGGTCTTTTTCGTTTAAGGGCCAGCTCCTTACAAGAGTGAGTTATACTTAGTTTTTCTTGTTCAATAAAGCGTGGTGAGTTGATCTGGACTTAGACTTTGCAAGCTCGAGTTCATTTTTTTTCTAAAAGAGCAAGCAGCGCAAAGCGCTGCGCAGCGGGCAAGCATCGCGTGATCTGAGTTTTGAATAGGCAAGCTAGGGTCTTTTGTACTGGCCCTTGAACGAAAAAGACCCGGTCATCCTGTTTTATACTGAGTTTGGACTGGGCAGGGGCGTCCATCAGTACGTAACAAGAGGCAGGGCACTTTGGAATAGAAAAACAGGACGACAGCTTTTGAACGTTCGCCATCTAAAGTTTGCGTCAGACTAATCATTGGGCTCCCTGATGGTATCAAAAAAATCAATGATCCAAAAAACTTCAAAGCTCTTCTGAAACACCTGCACAAAGGCATTTTCCTATATTGATGAGTTGCTGGAATGAAAATGCTCAACACTTTTAACTTTTAAAACCACAAGCCACAATGAAAACCCCATTCTGACATATAAAAAGTGTTGTATATTTCTTTGTTGATAGAACGCAATGAAAATTGTGTATTTTCGTAGTTTACTCTGTTGATTTATGCGATTGCTTTCGTTAAATATTGTCTCTACGCAATAACAATATTGTTACCATCAGATAGACAATTAAAGGAATTTCGTAAGACAAAGAATAACGTAAACTAAGCCTAACCTAACTTAACTAGGCCCAGAAATAACAAAGTAGGGACTCACTCGAACATCCTTCCAGTGACCTGCGACAGAAGGAGTCCTCTGGTAAGAAGCTTGATGACGTTGTACGCCGCCAGGGGCGACGCTCTTTCACGGTCCAACATCCGTCCAACCGTTCTGAGAACAGCAATTAAATTATTTACTCCTTTAATTTTAAATTATTGTCACTGCGGTATGGTTGTTTACAACTGAAACTTGCAACTGTGGAGAACGTGTGCTGGGATTGTTGGGCAATGCCTCCTTTATCAACAGGCTTAGTTGAGACCGTTAATCGGCCTAGTTCTTCTTCTCCGTTCTTTCTTCTTTGTCATCCATCGCAGGGATCATTTCGTGTGAAATTAATCGCTCCCAGGTTGATTCGGTTTGTTGAATCGTACCGAATGTTAACTATTAACCAGCTGTAATGATTGTCATTGACTAATATTTATTATCGTGGTTACTTGGGTGACAACCAGGTGCAAGTGGAGATCATTCACCGGTGTCTTCTTGTCCCATTAGTGTCATCATTATGTCGATAGTATCAGTCCGCCACTTTACAGCGTAATTCTGAGCAAATATTCGGTCAACTTCAAAATCTTTCATATTTTAGTACGACGGCCACGCAGTCCTTTTTTGTTCTCTTAAGACAAGAAGCTTCTAAATTGCAATTAGTCCTATAAGAACCTTAGCGCTGCTTCCGGAGTGACAGGATATTCAGGATGGGTAAGGTTAGGGAGTAGGGGCCGCCTCCTATCGAGATCCATGAGGAAGAAATAGGGCATTAATCTCAAAGTCATGTCCTTCCCGGAAGAAGGGGAGGCCAGCTCTGAACCAGCCTCTCTTTTCAAAGCAAGCAGGGGTTGGCACACTCTTGTTGAGGCTAGCAAGAACTTCCGATGCTTAGGGAACGAACACCTCCAACTCCAACAGTCACCTTTCCCAAACTAGACCTATCGAATTGTCCTTGCACCCCAGAATCTTGACACTTGCTGTTAATGATGTGCCGCTCCTGAACATCCATAGGGTTAGCCAGATTGAAGTGACACATCGGTTTTTGCTGTGCACAGTGTGGGTTCAACTGGAAGGTATAATCCAGCCAGAAGTGATCCTTGCTGGGGTAACGCAGTCCTTAGAAAGTAACAAGCAAAGTGACGGAAAGTTATCTTTCACCTTAGAAAGTTCATTGTACACGTGCATCGGCTCTTCTTATCTCGTCCATCCTGAAAAGCGTGTTGAACTGCTCACGTAAACCGATTTATAGATCTCAAGGGCTGATTATCTTTTTTTTACCTTATCGTCATCCTAAAATAATAATGTTGGCTCAGTAATTGAGCATAAATTCCTTTCACAAATTACAGAAATCTCCTCAATTAAACGATACCGTTTAACAAATTCGTTTGTGTCATTGTTTCAACAAGCAATGATGATACCTACAAATTTCATTGAATACGGTATTGCAATTATGTAATGTCGATGTTGGGCACTTCCAGTGCGGAATATCTTCTCCATTAGACGCTGCCCTACTTCCTGCGCAGATAAATATTTATCCATAGGAGTTCTGGATTGGGTTGGACTAATATAGTAAAACAGTACTTACTTAGGGGGCAACAGTGGAGCCTTAGAATTGTCGATAGTACTTTCGAACATATCCTTAGTCTCTTGTGAAGCTTTAATTGATATTTACGGAACACATTTACAAAATACTTCCGTTGTCGATGCACACCACATGTTTGTTTTTACACGCAGACAGGGTGTTTCGAAGGTTATTGTAAGACATTGGAGGAGAAAGAAAATCTTTTCTCGGAGCTACTTTAAATAAGTTCAGTTTTCAACATGTCATTCAACATTATCGGGTCTTCTTACTAAGATATCCCTCCTTGTTGAATCCTTATAAAACCTCGAAACAACTACCGGATCACTTCTTGCTTGATTTGGGATAAATATAAATAGCATGATAGATTTATATTTGCCCACAGATAAAGGCTGCACATTGATAAGGAAAATGAGTAATTTTGTTTTGTTTCGGAAGAGTTCTGTTAGAGATAAACACTGTTTTTTTTTACTTATCGGGTGCAAACAAGACTTAGATAAGAAAAATGTCAGGTGTAGTTCTGTGATTATCTGAACTTTTATCAGTTTAGCTGTTGATAGCTGATGTTTTATGATTGTTCTGTTTGGTTATAATTGTAATGGTGGGTTTTAGACTGGTTTTGTCCGATACAGAAGTTAGTAGAGCGCTCACACTGATGGAAGAAAGTGTTTCCCAATGGGATGTGAGTAGACACCTAGGTGTGAGTTATTCGGTGGTTTTAAGATTGTAGATCTGGTACCAGGAGCAAGGCACTCTTCGCAGAACACCAGGACAAGGTCGCTCGAGGTCCACCACACGGATAGAGGACAGATTTTTACGAGTGAATGCACTTTATAATCGGTTTCCAACTGCTAGAGAACTTAAAAATTACCTTTGTCAAGCAACTGGAACTCGTACATCAGACAAAACTGTGAGAAATCGACTCCGGAAAGCTGGAATAAAGTATATGATACCTGTCAAAGTGCCGCGATTGACCGCTCATCGTAAGAAAGCAAATTTTAATTTCGCAAGAGACCATAGGAGTTGGCAGTTGAGACAATGGCGTTATGCTCACAGACGAGTCAAAATTTACAATTTTTGCTAATGATGGCTATGTCAGAGTATGGAGAAGATGAAATGAGCGGTTTTGTTAACTGTTGCCTAACTCCTAGGCTCCTGTTTGGTGGGGGCTCAATATTAGTGTCGGGGCAGAATAACAATTGATGACTAAGAGACCTTTTAGAGATCCAAACGGTAGTTCATTAGGCCTGCAGTATAATAAGCGGCCACCAACACAATCGGATGATGATTATAGAATGATATGAAACTATCGATATTCATGCCCATCCAAAGGACTGAAGTTATGTGGATGAGGTGTTGGATATCCATATTCGTGTGAGAGCAGGACGAGCAGGTCAAGATTGTGTATATGTGCAAGATGGAGCTCGACCACATGCAGCCAGAATAGTTCGACAGTACTTGGACGTACATAACGTACCAGTATTGGAGTGGCCTGCTTGCAGTCCAGACTTAAATCCAATTAAGCAAGTCTTAAGATCAACTAGGGAGAAGCATCTGGGGCCGGTCATACCAATCCAGGACCTGGGATGAGCTGGAAATGGGGTTACTAGAAGAATGAGCGTGGTTGCCTCAACACAGCCTCAGACACTCATTAGAACCATGCCACAGCGTACACAAGCAGTTATCTCAGGCACAGGAGGTAACACCAGATATTGAGTGTGGAACTTCGAAGAATATATTATCGTTTGTTGTATTTAAAATTTAATTGAAGAGTTATTTTTATTTTTGTATTTTTGACGTTCGTCAAATGCCCTAACCTAAGCTTTAAAACATAAAAAATAAGTGTTAAATTTCGAACAATAAACTAAGTACAAATTATTTTTTTAAAGTGATCCTTTAATTGTTTGGAGGTGTTTATTGTAAAAGGAATATATAATGTTACAATTATGATATTTTGCTATTTAGTCATATTTGTTGTTGTTGTTGTTATCTCGCGTAGGGTATTTTTTTGCTTCCATAGTTTATGCAATTATGAACTATTTATTGTTTGATCGTTCCTTATTTTCTAATTTATTGTTATTTTTTTATTTATAGATTGTCAAATAATCTATTTTTAAATCTATTTTCTCCTAAGTCCAGTTTTTTAATGATTTGTTTTAGTACGTGCTGTAAATATCTAGGTACTTGGGTGCTATCCGGAGGCCACTATTTTTTGAACAGTCTTTTTACAGGGAACCTAAAAAACTACACATTATAAAAAACACTTTATTTGATTTACTGTGAAAACTACATATTATTGTGACGATCGGTTCTTGTTTTTGCCTGCCAAATGGAAGTAACATCGGCAAAAGGAGGCTACTCTGTCCCTATTTACTATTTTTTATTGGAAGTAGGTTTAGATTGGGTTATCGTAAATATAAGATGCATCCATCACAGTCACTATGTTGAGTTAGGTTTCATAACAGTTTAAAATAATAACATTTCGAAAGAACAAGGGTGGATACTATAAATCAAGATTGCACTGAAATCATCAGCTTCTAACGTTGACATTCCATTACATGTCTTTTTCTTGATCTCTACGAATAAAAATTTTACATGTTGAAATCTCATATGATTATACTTAGTTTGTTTACAATATGTGTTTATTCTGCTACTTTTCTCTCTGCCATCATGGTTACCCATAAAACCAATGTTAAAATCTTCGCTAACGCTCAGCCAAATAAAATAAAGTGTCATGCACCATCATCGAACTCAGTGTTGCTCATATATAAATAAAGCTTCATGCAAACGTTCAAGTCTATAAGTTAGTTCCTTTTCCAGATATCGTGCGGACAGATAGAAATACATTTTTTCCAACCCTTTAAGTGATAGGCTTCTTTAACGCTCAGCAAAACATTCAGTGTAGCAGGTAAGGAACAGCTGTGCAACTCAGCATTCAAATAAAACAAATTTAATACGTTCTTGTGTGAAAGGATAAGGAATCGAGCACTTTTAATATAAATGCCTCTTTTACAATTTGTGACTGTTTTATTTGCGCACTATGAGGTAGAACTACCTTGTAGAAGTGCGCATGCGTAGTAGCAGGACAAGATAATAAAGTTTCATCGCCCTCGGTCGTAATTTGCTTTGCTGTTATGCTAATCAGGCTATATTTGCCGCTATAATACGTTTGTTTTGCTCTTTCACTTGTGGTAAAGTGATTCTAAACAGCTACGCTTGAATAGCTACAATAAAAAGAGGCTATCATATTACGTGCCACTCACATTGTAAAAAAATGCTGTCCTTCCGAATCTTTACATTTTACAAGGTAGGAGTATGCAAAGTTTGGTCGTATAAAGAATTTTAACCAATTATAAAAGCTTAAGTTAGTGATTGAACCCCTTTTAATAAATATAAATAATCTATATGATTTATTTTATGTTAAGGAATACACTTTTGAACCAATTAATTCTTCTGTAATTACTATTCCTTGTGCTCTTAGAATATGAAATAAGCTTTTAACTCTAGAAGAGTTGTCTAGTGTAAAACGTTGTTGTACTTAACAATTTCTCTCCAGCTACTGCTTTGAATCCACTTTTGATTTCTAGCCTAAAAACGTATTTCAAGATGATAACCAAATAAATATTTTTTTCTGTAAATGTATTTAATGAATGGGGGCACGACAGTTCTGCTACTTAATAAAATAATGGTTGCAGATGATGATGAACTTTTGCTGAACATGGCGGTTAGGAAAAACTCTGCAGGCTCAGTAATACACCTAGTCGTTACGAAGTCTTCACTATAATATTTCTTTTAGCGCCCGGTAGGCCCTCTTCTGGACAGGTTCAGCCTTGAACTTACCATCGCCGATCTGCTTCTTGACTTCAGTGACTTGAATTATTTCAGGATAAACTGTAGACTCTTGAAGGCTAGTTAAGAACATTTCAGCATTTCGGTAGGAGGAGAACGCTGCAGTTATATCCCTGTTAATGGACCGGACAAGGTGAGAATTGCCCACCTAGGCTGTTCCCACCTGATGACGTCATAATCGGACTTCCGGTCGACAGCCTTGGCTTCCAGACGATCATTACGAGGCCGAGGACCTTTTCATCGATGTCCAAGATCCTACACCTTGGAAGATACAGCCAAATGTTAGCTGAAACGATTATTCTCCTTAACCCAAACAATGTAAGTTAAGGTATGTACAAGTACTGAAAGTATACTCAAATAGTCATGTCATGGCCACTAAGACACGGCAAAACGGATTTGGAAAAGGAAAGGAAAAGAATCCGCTTAGGGCTAACCCTGAAATACTAACCCTTTCCAATACACCTAACTTTACGAATTGTATAATCCTACACTGTGTTGGCAGCTCTGGTAACAATCTTGTTTCACACGGTGAGAAGTTAGGAGTACGCCATATAAAAGACTTCGCTGAGATTGCATGCAAAATTTAAAGTCTGTAGCTCATTTCATTAGGCTACATGTGTGTTGCCATGTCATATGATCGTACCCAGTTTGTTTACAAATTTATGTATTTACTCTGCACCTTTCTCGTTTCCATTGTGGTTTCCTTTAAGACCAGTTTAACAATTTTCGCTAACGCTAAGCCAAATTCCATGGAGTTACAGGCACCATCATTGAACTCGATGTTGCTTATATAGAAATGAAGCTTTATGCAAAATTTCAAATCTATAGGTCAGTTTCGTCTAGAGACGCCGTGCACAAAGACTGACAGAAATGGTATTTATTCAGTCACTTGATGATAGGCTTCACTAACCCTCATCCAAAATCATATGGTGATTCGTGCCAAGACTAGCAGATCCCACGTCTTGTCCGTGTACAAGAAGCGATCGGACTTATCATTGTACCTCAGATACTCAGTCAAACTAACGGCATTCCCAGCCTCACACTCAGTTTAATTACGCTTGACCAAGGACTTTGTGACGCGATATTCGAAAACCAACCCAAAACTTCACATCGGAACATCTCAAATCAACCCTTAAATGTTATTTATCGGAGACCAAGGACTTTTCTTCCTCCCGCGAACAAATTCCAGGCTTCTCTGAAATTCAGATGACCGAAAACAATGGGAATATCCAATCGTATTGAGAAAATCGATGTTGATCATCATCCCAAATACCTGCATCAGAGTATCTCCACCGAGAGTTGTCTTTACGACATGATCGAGATCTAACCATCGATGTAAGAATCACTCTCAAAACCATATTCCATGGCAGAACACATTCTGAGCCGTAGCAATATCTGTACACGATAAATAGATGGTAAATAGGCGTTAGGGAAGAAGTAACAGATATGTATCGTCCTCTTACCAGCCATACCCTGATGAACGATCATAACTGAAGAAATGGTACGCGGTTTATTAGTGGTAAAATTCCTCAATAAGGAAGAAGAAAGACAGGATTCTGATCTCAGCAAGAAATCAAATTAAATTATCCCTACGTGTCTTTTGTGGCATGGGTTTCAATCTGGTGTATCGATAAAAGGTGTACTCTAACATCGACGTCGGCGTTAACCGATCTACAGACAACAAGACTATCAGCTCTTTTTGATTGAGTCGTTGATCAAGGGCACAATTGTATTAAATTTCCTTCTGCGGTTGGACAAATTAATGAGACGAAGGCTTTGTGGTGCTGCTTTTATTTCCAGCAGCAATCGGTGTTATATAACACCCAGGATTGCACGGTGTCGGGTATACCAACAAGAAAGGTTATGTAGCTATCAATGGGCAAATCACGAATGGTAGTGATAAAAATGGTAGTGTCCTTGGCACGTTCGTTGGTGTGGAGACGAAATTCAGTAATTTTGGTTTGGTGAGAAATAATACTTATTAGGGGTTGCAATATAACATACATCTCTGGATCATTTAAATCTTTCAAGATCCAAGAAGAAAGATAGTTTAGTCTGGCTCACGTCAGAGACAAAAGTATATTTTAGACAAACCCTAGGAGGGTTTACATCTTGCCAGTAGAACTTATACTGTGTAGCAAATTACAATGTGTTATTTATGGGGAACAGATTCATCTTCTTTGTTGCAAAGGATCTTCAAATTGCAAAAGAGTGTACTGGAGGGGTCTGGTGTTTGGCCTGAAGAGCCGGGAGATCTATGGGGAGGTGTTTCTCCAAGGACGTAGCCTAAACCTTCCCTTCATTTTTATCTACCCTGTATAACGTGTTCCTACCAAAAATCATATATATATATTGTACCCGAAATAAAAAAGTTTGATTGTGCTCTATCATAATAATAACATGTTCCGTAAATCAATACGATATCTAGGACCTAAAGATCATAACATATTGTCAGATTATTTAAAAACCAGCCCTTCACTATCATATTTTTAAAATAAGCTTAAAGACTTCCTTGTAAACATCTTTTATTCACTTTCTCATTTTTTGCCTCACCCACCCATAACAGTAAACCATATTAGTACTAAAAATATAATTTGTTACTTAGTTTTCAATTAGTCAGTTAGGTTTAACATTACTCTAATAATGTAAACACTTTTCTTTTTTTTTAGCACTTAGCAAATGAATGATTTTTTTATTTTGAACTTGATTTTGACTTAAATCTGGGTAACCAAATGTCCAGGAGCGGCACATCACTAACCGCAAATAAAGTCGATATTGGTCGATAGGTCTGGTTTGGTCAATAACTAGAGTGGATGGAGCTTAATATATGAGGAAGTACGGATCCCATACCCGCTTCAACGGGAACATGCATCTACTTCTTCCAAGGCGACATGACTGATATCGTGCCTTTTCATGGGAACTGGACAGGAGGTGGTCCCTACCCCAGCCTTGTCATTCTGAATATCCTGCCATCCTTAAATCAGCGCAAGTGTCCTTTTATGACATGTTCAATGGTCAATGGACATGTCCTTATCTTCTTGTCCTAAGTGAACAGAGAACATAAATGCTGAATGTTTTTGTTTAGTTGGAAATATGGTTTCGTAATCACGTAAATGATGTGAAAGTTGTGAAATTCTACATGATATAGTGAACCATGTAAAATTAAAAAGAGGACCAGCTTCTCATTTGTACTTGAAAAAACTTGACTACACAGCACGAACACTAATTTATTGTAAGGATGAACTAAAATCCCAAGGTGTAACTATAAACTTGGAAGTCCCAAGATCCTCTGGTATAGGGCAGAAACCGTGCTAATATTCCCCTGCGTCATAATTTGTTGTGTCCCACACCATCGTTAGTCTCATTTAGTCATACCGTTCTGACGTAAAGTGGAGTTGTAGAGTGCAAGAGCGTGAAGAGCGGTAATTGTTGAGTCAATTAAAGCAATTAACCCGGCAGGCACAGGGAGTTTGCGATCTACTGTCCTCTCTGTGACCTCTCGTCACATTCCTCCCACCTATGACAGCGCAGGGCCTTGTTAGCACCCCGGGACAGTTCACTGAACATCACCGTCCGGTGGCTTCGGATATCTTTTGATCATTACAATTGTGAAGTAATCAAGCCACGCAATCGGCGTAACTCGCTACGGAGGCGATACCCGCCGGTAGCGAGGCCTGGAATAATTACAATTATCATCGCAGGAGACAATGCCCCGGGTCGGCCTCGCTTCTCTTTGAAGAAAACCGCCGCCAATACGGAACCCTGCGGCACGCCGTACCGCAGCACGGTGGCCACTCCTGGACTGCAGACGTCCTGGATACGAACTGAACCTTCGGCCTCTTTTAACCAATATACAATGCTAAGAGCATCAATGAAATCATTGTCCCCCGTCCGCACAGAAATTGGGAGTGCCGATGTCTTTGGACTTTGGGTCTGAGTTAGAGATAGCGCAGGATCAAATCCTGTCTGTGACCGTTGCACTTTTTATCAGTACAATCAACCTCGTACTGTATCGACTCTCCCCCTTATTCTTTTTGATAAGATCCTCGCACAGGCCAGTAGCCCATGAGGACGGACATTAAGGCTTAAAAGTGGTTGGCCTCTCCTTAAAAAAAAAGAAAAAAAAAAAACAATTTCCCCATTCACGAACTTCTACAGTCCCTTACTTTGTATTGAACTAGCTCTCTATCTTCCTTGGCGCAGGCGTTATTTTGTGGGCATATCAACCCGTTTACATAAAATCTAGACGTACATAAATTGAACTAGGGGACACACCTACACGGACTTGCCGCAACCTTTCTTGTTTACTCATTGTTAGATCTCGGAGAGTATGCCACGTTCCATTCGGTGCCTTTCACGCCTTTAGACCGCCAACATGGTCAACCTACAGTCTTCAGTGTTAGTAATCTGTGTGGGACTCTTCCGTTTGTATAGAATTAGTCGTATTTTACCAACATGTGAAAAAGAAACACCGTAATTCTAAGTGTTGTAATGACGAAAATTCATAAGAATCAGTATTGATGGCATCATACATTTTTAGCGGTAGAAATTATTTTAAAATATAATACACATAAAGTAGCGAGGTGTTGTTGATCTCCAATTTGTCTCAGAAACCAAAACTAATAGTTCTAAAGATTTTATGACGGTAATGCTATTGCAAATACCCGGTAGAAGCCTATCTATTAATGCAGCCTTATGGTACTTTAATGGCCGTTTACAGATCAACGAGCAAAGAAATAACTGTATAATGGACCTTCTCCGTGGTTTAATGGATAACTTCACGGCTTTGCATCCGGCAGTTCACGGGTTTGATTCCCCTTGAAGGTCACAAAAATACAGAGCAGTGCACTTCGAATCGTTACCAAAGGCTACGGTCTGAAAAAGCAAAATAGTACAATTATTATTGATTTAATATAACCAGTAAATGGGCAAGAGCTGCTAAAGATAAAGACGATCAGAGCGATTCCTAACGGCTTTAGACATAGTTCGTTTCATTACTCAGTTCAAAAATATTAAAATTTCGTATTTTTTTTAATAAGAGTATAGACGAAACCTTCCATCGCATAACTTCAGGCACAGGAATTAGGAACATAAACAGAATCCTAGCGGTTTAGCCCATACGACCAAAAGTACCGGATAGTTACTTTATGGTAAATTCAATCACGTTTCGACAAGATTGGACTGTTGCCAAATTTAATCTTTTACACGAACGCGCAGCCGTAATGCCTAGCCCAAAGTGCACGTTAACCTTTGACCTTTCGTTTTTCACAGCTTAAACACACCATTCCTTCACGACAAACTATTGTCGTTTGTGCACTAAAATGTTTATAATTCATAGAGACTGTACACACGTCGTGTTGAACGATTTTCATAGTACATCTAGAACACATTTAAATAAAAAAATGTATAAATAAATAGTTTGGGAGTAAATTTGAAATCTTGTACAGTGGAGGTTTAAGCGAGTGAACAGTTAGTGAAGGAAACAATAAACTACAGTATACAGAAAAATACAGGTTTCAATACTTCAGCAGACACATTTTTATAAATATTTTTTTTTTAATTTATTCCTTTTAAGGAGAATAAATTTAAAAATGTAATAATAAATTTAAATTTCCCCTTTTAAGCCTTATTCTGCCCGTCCTCATAGGCCACTGGCCTGTGCGAGGATCTTATCAAACAGAATAAGGGGGGGAGTCAATACAGTACAAAATCGATGCTACTGATAAAAAGTGCTTCGGTCACAGACAGGATTTGAACCTACGCTATCTCTAACTCAGACCCAAAGTCCAACGTCTTAGACCGATCGGCAATCGGCTCTCCACCGACTAACCGACTATCCAAAAACCAGACAGAACTTAAGTAAAGTTTTACTAACAATCCATAAAATAAGTTCCCCAGAAGTGCTACAGTTTTCTGTCACATGATAAAATGTCATATTTGTGATCAGTTTGTTTACAAATTATTGGATTCTTTTTGACAAGGGGGTTCCTTATAGGCCATATTTCCATTTAAATTTTTGCACTAAACGTTTTTACGAAACAACGGTCCCTACCAGCTTGCAATTTATTATGAACCTCTTCCGGTTACTCATAACATCAATGAACAAATCTATAAAAAAAAGAATAATTCCCCCTAAAACAATAGAGTTCTTCCTTCACGAGGAAGATTTTTATAAAGTTTCAACTTTCTATCAAAAGTTACGCTTGGATACACAGACAAACTGATTGGAAACGACACGATTTTGAAAAGGCTCTGTCGGGGGCCTCGATAATAAGCAAAGTAATTTCTATGGCAGCACAGCTCCGACCTGTGCGATTTGAATAAATTAACCTTTTTCAATTTGTAAATTTCTGTTAAGTTAGCCAATTAAAGCAGTTTACCGTTTTTCTACAGCCTTTGGCCAACTCTCATGGAGTTGCGTCGATTTGCTTGATTTTATGTCACTTTAAATGTCTACGGCCTGGTACTATTGCAGTTTTCAATGTGAACCGTAAGGTTTTCTGGACACCTTTTCGTGAGCGTCGAGATGGAAAAGTTCCAGAGTTCCACAGGGGGAATTGGAGGATTGTTTGACGAATCAAGCGGAGCTCATCCGGCAGTATGTTTGAGGGAGGTGAGCAGCCCACGATCTATTTATGCCTGTTTTACCGTGCTCTATATAGAACAGATAGCCATGAGGTCACAGGCCCAGTGCAGCGGTGAGTAGCTCCTCCCGCATCTTACATCCCGACAATTGCGCCAGATTGTGCAGAGTGGGCGTCAGGAGTCCGTGACTCTGGTCACAATCAGGCTGTTGAAAACTGCTCGCAGTTCTGCATGAGAAATGGACTTGAGTCCCAATATTCCGCATGTCAATAGCACTGGTTAGTCGAATGATCAGTATCTGAAACTGGCGTTTTTCATTTTATGAAAACTAACGATATGCGTAAAAACTGTTGAAAGTGATACTTCAAATTCATAATAATTTACAAATATTTAACTGTTATAAAGAAAAGTAATATGAATTTCATAAATGATAGCCTACACTGTTTTAAAAAAAGTTTATAATCGTTTATATTTAGGATTTGTTTATCGAATGATTGTAATTACGCCTTAAAAATATCTAAATTTCACTGAATTAGAACTGAAACTGGAGATTCAAAATATAAAGGAGATTTAAGAAGTTCCCTGATGGGATGGGCGCTCTACAATTCGCTCTTGTGCTCTTCAATAATCTCTCGATATACAACTCAGAAGCTATTTCCAAATATGCTCAACCATACATCAACAAGGTATGAAAGTATATAAAATAAACCAATTTGAACTTAAACAAGGAAATAAGGGTGGCAAAGGTTTAATCCTAAAACACTGAAACAATCGACCACCGTCACAGGCATAATAACCCTTTCGTGATGGACTTAAGAAAATGTACAACAGCAGTTTTGCTCAGATTCTGACCTCAATCCAAGCGCGTAGAATTTCAAATATAGAGCTCATTATTATTGTACTTCACCGATATTAGGAGAGCTAAGTATAATCAGGTATAATACTTCACGATTTTAAATGAAAAAGACAAAAATTGTTGAAAAACAAAATCGGGCTTAATACCGATCCCTGTGGTATGCCGTGCACCACAAGATTCAATCCAGATTTTACACTGCCTCTGCATAAGGACATGTCAATAAATTTTTATTTATCTATTATGAAGAATCCATCAGTCGGTAATAGGGCTTCTTTCACGTTAAAACCAAACACGAAACGTTTCACAGGCTTTTTTTGTTTTATGTTTTTTTACCTTACATAGATTATTGTTGTTGCAGCCTGCTGAATAATATTTTAGTGAAAGCGTCCTTAAGGTGAGAGTATATTTTACTTACATAGGCAACACCTTTTGGCAACATTGCTATACCTACACAATTTGGCTAAATCTATTAATTACTATTGAAAGAGAAGAACCATTTTCTTTAAGCTTCTTTTCTTTAAAAAAATGTGCTTAAAAACGCCCCATACACAGATTTCTTTTAAATTTACGCTTTTCTCTTGGGAATTCGTTAATCACTAGTCATTTATATGAAATATAAACATGAACATGTGAACACTTTTAGCAGTTTAACAAAATTAGTGAAGTGACAAGACTAAGTTGATCTAAGTACCAAGTACCGTATTAGTGTACTTCAGACTATGCTTTATAGAAAAATTTACTTATTTGCAGTCTCGGGTACTTGGGTAGTTATCGTCTAATCCCGGAAACCCGATTTCGAATCTCGGTTTGAATATGGAATTTTAAAATACGCTAAAATTATCAATGAAGCAAATATTTCACAATGCCATTCTAATAAAAAAAGGAGTTTCTTTACGAGATTAAAACGTTTGACTTATTATTATTATTACTGTCGCCCACCGGATGTTGGAGGGCGAGGACTACTGGTGCTGCTGGTCCAGCTTTGCACAGGGTATACTCCGCGCCAAAAAGACTGATCTGGACCGGAACGCGGGACAGATCCAAGATCCGAACGGCTAGATAGGTGCGAGCCCTCTGGGCGTAAGCCAAAATTAGGCCTAGCCCGAAGTTTAAAGCGATAAGCGGTTTCCAGGCTAGAATCCTAAGAGTAGAGGAGGTTTTTAGTGGGTATTCTACGTAAGTAGGAGTCCCACAGTTGGAGGCTGGCCACCTGTGTGTGCGCAAAAGCATATTCCTGCCTCTCCCTAAAAAAAATTATTATTATTGTTACTTCAGCAAGCACTGGGAACTATAAATCTAAAACAATTTTGCATCTTTTGTTCTCTTAGGACAAGAAGCTTAGTAATTTCACTTACTCCTTAAAGGACCTTTGCGCTGCTTTAGGAGTGACAGGATATTCTGGATGTGTAATATTGCGGGTAGGGGCCGCCTCCTGTCGAGATTCATGAGGAAAAATTTAGGGCACTAACCTCAAGTCATATAACCTCGGAAGAAGGGGAAGCTATTTTTGAACCAGCCTCCCCAGTCAAAACAGGCACGGGGTGGCACACCCTTATGTCCAGGCTATCAAGAACCTTTAGCTCTTAGGGATCGAACCCCACCAACTCCAACAGTCATCTCCCGCAATAAACTAGACCTACCGAATTACCCTTGCACCCCAAATTCTCGACATTTGCGATTAGTGATGTGCCGCTCCTAGACATCCATAAATTTGCCCACATTTAAGTAACATATCGGTTTTTGCTGTGCCCAATCTGGGTTCAACTGGAAAGGTATAAACCAGCCAGAAGTCATCCTGGGGGATCCAGTTTCGTTGATATTGGCTGAATTCAACTCAGAAATCGGTACTACACCAGACACTAAGGCCTCAGCCGCCATTTAGTATTCTCGAAGCGTAAGCCTAAGTGAATTGACTTTCTGCTTTGCATTCATGATAACCATAGCCATTCCACTATTGTCTGCATTTGAGCCCATAAGATTAAGCATTTTATAAATCATTGGGTCTTTTCGTGATCTCTCCCACAGTTCAATACGGCATATGTCGTCTTCAAAGTAATATCACACTTATTAATTGTCCCGTCCTTTCTTTAATATAACAACTTCGTCTTTCATCTTCAACATATCCTAAACAATCCTTTAGGATCACCTCTATTTACTTTTCCTAACCACATTTTTACTGTAAATGATTAAGTTTATAATATTTATTTTCAAACGTGTTTAAATCAAAAATGGAATGATGAGTTCTCTGAACTAGGTTTTTGGCCGAAGACAAAATCTTAAAAGGTCTTTAGTTTCCATCTATCTATTTTAGCTGTTTAAGAAACCAACTTCGATTGGTACAATTTGTTGTGCCATCTTTTTAATCACTTCAAAATCTTTAAAGTCTTTTCTATCATGGTAAGTCTTAAAGAAGAGAGCTAACTGAAGGTATACAAAATAAGCAATGCTTTGATGAAGACTGAGTAATTTTGATTGGATATCTGACCAAATCCGATCGGAGATTGGTCCATAATACTGTTAAATTTAATAAGTTTTTAATATGTTAATAAACTATTTTTATAATGAGTCTTATTTTACAATCTCTCCTTCTCGATGGCTATTAACGATTGGGCCAGTGAGGTATCTTAATTCACTTAACGACCTTCTACTTTAAGAACCATGACTGATCATTCAATTGCTCCCGAAATTTCGGAATTTGATTCGGATAAATATTTGTCCGAGAGCTAGCTGAAAGTATAAAAAATAAGCAATGCTTCGATGAAGACTGGATGATTTTGATTGAATATCTAACCAAATATGATCGGAGATTGAAAAACTATTTTTATTCTACATATTATTTCAAACAATATTTTACGATCTCTCATTTACGACGGCATGCTCTTAACGATTGGTTCAGTGAGGTATCTTAATTCAGTTAACGGCCTTCTACTTTAAGAACTATGACTGATCATTTTGTTTTATTATTACTAGTAAATGAATACAACGTTACATTTTTTTTGAATATTTCGAATCACTGCATTGAATCTGGACACACCATCTCTAATAAAAATTTATCGAAAGAAGTTATTAACACAATAAATACACTTAAATGCTTGGGAAACATTTAACATTAACACAAGTCAAGAAAAACGTATCAATAATGAAGACGGAACTATTCACAAATTCAATTCTATTCTCATCTCAATTTATAAGATAATTAAAATGTAATTCTGTTTAAATATTTCATACTGGCTAATCATTTTTCCAAATGTTTTACAATATGTTATTATAATATCTATTATTTAGAAAAATGCAAATATTAGTTCATTTCTGAAGTTCCTGATGATGGAATCATTGATACCGAAAGGCCTTACGCAATAAAAAAAGTAATATTGAAAATGTTGTATTCATTTACTAGTGATAATAAATAAACTTCTTTCCAATGCTCCAAGATTCTTTATATGACTGATCAGTTAATTGCTCCCAAAATTTCGGACTTGGCAGCGGACATGCCTCCTGGCAGCTGCCGACGAGCGCGTGGCATGCCGGGGCGAGCCGAGGTGGCGTCATGCCTGGACTCTGCAAGTCTGTACTTGATCATGACTCAGAACCATTGCTCACTGTGAGTTGCCAGGCCACACCTCCGAGGCTGTCGGTCGATGTCCTCACTTCTTCGGCAATCGGCAGACGTCGCCCCCGGCCAGAGAATGCGGGTAAAAACTCTTCAGCGGTGTGCTCTATAGACTAGTAACAGCCGACCCCTAATTCTACGGGCTTTACGTACCGGTTGACCTGACCATTGCGTGACACAAACTACAGTTCCACATTTCCTCCTCCATTACCAGAGAGTAACTGTATTAAAAGCGCGTGTGACCGCATCGTTGAAGTACTTGATGCTGCTGAGAAGACATTACTAACAAGTTCTGTCTGGTTCATGTTATAATTAGAACTAATTAAACTAATTTAACTAATTAAAAAGTAGAGCATTGGAAAATTAGATATGGTAGGAAAGGTCAATCAGTGTGAATGTTGAGTTTAGCTCCAGTTCATTTTTCTCTTACTGCAGCGTCTGGAATCCCCTGGAATCTGGAGTCATGTCCGTCTGAGGAGATCCAAAAACATTCGGCGACAAAGAAGCTCAAAATGAACTCTACACTTTGATGTTGAAACGATATAAGCATTCCAAGCGTAGGTTTATAAGAAACGTGCCTCCGAACCAACATTAAATCAATGTTAAATTTCAAGAATGTTAAGCAATTGAAAGGGGAAGAGTATACACCCTGAAAAATTATCACCCGATACCTACAGGCCTAAGTAGAATAAACATTTATTGCAAGACTCGGCTTACTAAAATAATAGAAGGATTTACTCCAACATGCCCCAGAACATACAAACATAATTTATTTTTTCAGCTGAGCATAACCCTATGAGAAACAACTCTCCCAAAAACAAAATGGCTGCAGACCCATATAATACTAAAACATAGGTACTTTGGGATTATACCGACCACACCCAGACATGAATCGTTATTCGACATTTTGCTCCTACTGATTACTACCCGCCCGTTCAGCTGGTGCGTCGGTTTGTTGTACTTCCGTGTTTTACCCCTACATTTCTCCAAACACAAAAATTCAACAAAAACAAACATTACCAAACAAAAACTAAACTCTTTATTGAAAAAAACACACAAAACTTGTTTTTATTCTTGATCACACTCTGTCACCCAAAATGCGAGTGCCTCCGGCCATCAGCGCGGGCTTCGGCAGCACCTTCCCGCGCTGATGTCAACGAAAGAAAAACATCCCTCACCTATCAGTAAAATATTAAATTCTAGAGGGGCTGATCAGAAATATAAATTGAATTGTAATGGAAAGGTAATTATGTACCGTGCAAAAAACTTAAATAATCATGATGCCGCGCGGACTGCCGTAATCAGGATTCTCAAGAAAGATAAGATAACAGCGACAACAATACCGATCACAATACCTAGAAATGCTTGTTGATTGATGGAATGTTAGTTCTGTTACTCAACTACATCGTTTTATAACGTTCTAAGTTCATTGAAAAAGTTTAAGCGTTGGGGGCATATAACGGAATCTGACCCCATTACAATCGATTGATAATCGTTGTAAGTTTGTAATTTTGTAATTAAAGAGTTGTTTTTTCGTTCTATCATGTTTGTTTCTATAAATTTATATTTTTGTGTTCTTCATACTGGTGTGGTCGGTATAATCCCAAAGTACCAAAACATATACATGTTGTTTTGATTTGCACTCGCCCGAGCATACCTAAATGTGTAGAAACAACGTTCCCAAACAATTCTGAAATGCTTACGGACCCGTGTAGGATAAAATCATGCTTTGCATGTGTCACTGGCTTTTTCAAAAACTACGTAACTCACAGTTCTGGAACCTGTTTATTCAATTTATCATGTCAAAACTCATAATAAACGATTTATTTCGCCCGTTAATCTATCTTACCAGAATTTAAGGAAGACCTCATTTTATATAGTGAGCTGGAATTCGGGCAAAATCTTTCGCTAGTCGTAATTCGCTTACGAAGCATTTCCGGACCCATGTTTATATAAACGTTTTTCATTATTTTTACAAATAGAATGACCTTCCACAGTTTCTGCATATCTTCGTGAATCACCCTGTATAATAGACAATTTCGTAGGTATGTAATCCAAACAATTTAACGTCCTAAATAACATGTTATTTGAAGGGGATTAAGGACTGATTATAGCGTTTTTCATTCAGCTCAGTAAACCTGAGTAATAAATAATCCAAAATATACCCCAAAATTCAAAATTGTTGAACAAGAGGTATTTAAAGGTAAACAGGTAGCACATCTTGACCTTTTGTATTGCAGGTTAATGTCAATAGATAGCATTTGAGAAAATAAGACTTCAGGAAATCTAATCATGTACTTTTCTAGAAGGATATTTGCAATTCCTAAAGAAGGTTCTCTAACATGAGGACCTAAGGAAATTTGGATTAAGAGCCATTCCTTGCATGTGGCTTATATAGTATTTCTGATAAAGTATGCCAGTCAGACATACATATACCATACATGGAGCGCTATTGAGTCTCTAACACAGACTGTCGATGTAAGGCACCCAGTTCCAAGTAGTTTGTGTAAGTAACTAAGAGAATATAAAAACTATTGTTCAATACACGCTACAATAAAATTATTGAAAATAAGAAAACAATTGATATATTTAAATTACGTCCTAGTGGTATTGCATGATAAATCGACATTACATTGAAGATTACTGATGTAGGATTAATCGATGATAGAAATAACAGCGGCCCAAGCATCAACCCTTGAGGGACCCCTCATCTCTATCTCAAGGCCAGTAAAGGCGTCACAATAAACTACCGACACCCAAACACACTATACCGGACTGTGAGATGTGGTGACAGTTATTTATAAACAATATCCCTGACACTATAAATACAGTCTAAGACTGAATGTCCCTGTGGTTATGGTGCTCGAAGTCAAAGGCTCTGCAGAACTCAAAGAAGAACTACACGTTTATGATCCGAGAAAATATCCACCGGATTAATTGATCTAAATTGAAGAATCCAAATGCATAAGATATCGTTAGTGACACTGCACAGCTTTGTTTCATTAATTGCAGACAAGAAACCTAAAGAAAAGGCGAGCAAAATGGAAATGGGCTGGTAATTTTGAAGGTCACTCTTCATTTTGTGAACCGGAGTAAACTAATTTTTTTAAACAGGATTTGAATAGACTCTTGTTCTTTGTTTGAAGTTTATCTTTGACGATGGATGGATTGTGAAAGAAACAGAATTTTTCCTGACATCTGCCATCGTTCAGTGAAAGAAATCAGTAACACTACGTTTCAAGATCTGCAATCTGATCTCTTCTTGAGGTAAATGATCTACACCTAACATATAATTACAAACTAGGTTGTACAAATAAATTGAGGATCTCGAAATGTAGTGATATGATTTTTTTTAATCACTGAACTATGGCAAATGTCCGGAAAAATCCTGTTTCCTTCGTAGGCTCTTTTTGATAAACTATTAAACATTTTAAAAATAGGGTGTCTGAGTCTCTGCGTTGCTATGAAAACCTATGATAATAATAGTGTGTACGATCCAAAATATAACACAAGTAACAAGATAAATGCAATCAAAGTATCTAAATATGCATAAATGAGATTAAATATCAAATGTATCTGCTTAGTAGTAGGGACAGAATTTGTATAAAATTTAAATTTATACT
Organism: Homalodisca vitripennis; assembly: GCF_021130785.1. NCBI lineage: Eukaryota > Metazoa > Arthropoda > Insecta > Hemiptera > Cicadellidae > Homalodisca > Homalodisca vitripennis. The sequence goes on along the minus strand of NC_060209.1, from coordinate 194,792,897 downwards.
TGCATAAAATAAGTAATATTTTGAATTGTCATTATAAAAAGTATGATTTAAAAAACATGGTTTCTTACTTGTTTATAATTTTTTAGTATGAGTGTTTTTGTAATCAAATAATCTGCAAATTTCGATTTCATAATAATTGTCAGCTTGATTTCACTACTTCAATCAGGATTAAAAAACTTGACCGGTTTTACAAATACTGTATTTTGGTTTTTAAACTCTCAATATTTTAAAATTAATTTAATTAAAACTCGAATATATGCTCCTGTTTTACAATCCAACAAAAGTGTTTGGGATATTCATGTCAAAATATATTTGCCAATTCGATCTTATCACGCATTTCTGACACAAACAGTTTGTGAGATAAAATATCTTAAAATCTATCCATCCATTTCGTATAAAGGTAATCCATAGAAGCCATAAGACCTTCCAATTTATCCTCTTTGGGTTGGCTATAGAATCCCAAACTCTACCTCCAACCTTTTAAAGCTCTAAGTTCGGACCCTTAAAAATAAAGTTCTGTATATGGCGATTGCCTCAACACTGTTAAAGCGAAATAGATTGTCAATCGATTGAGTTCAATGACCGTAAAAAGGTTTGAGACTGAAACGTGTACACTAGGAACTGCAGACGCCAGTCTCAATTAGCCTGGTACTCAAGGGGTGAATTTACAGCAGCCTGAGAGGAAAGGGTTGTCTCCATCGAGGAAGCATAAAAACTTTACATCTTTTAACTCGTCCATATCTGTCAAGTCCACGAGAAATGCTAAAAGCCTAGTCAAAACATCAGTCATCCGAGGGCTAAATCAGGGAGGCAATCTCGTTGGAGACGCCGCGCCGGCTCCAGCTATTCCTGGAGCTAGGGGCGCACGCAGGTGTGGCTGCAGACGCGTGCCGTCGCCGCTAAATATACGCCCAAGAACGCCCCAGACAGCTGCCGGCTCCAGCTGGAGTCGTGGACCGAGATTTATGGAGACTCCAGGCCGGAACTGATTAGAACTGGAGGAAGTTGAGTAGTGGAGGCCACCCTCTCGGCGACGAAAGTTCTCAGCTGGGTTGGAACCGATTTAGAACCCAGCCAGAGCCAAAACTTCCTCCAAAAAGTGAGCGATTAGTGAAGCAAAGCAGCTTGTCGGCGAAAATGCCGCCTTGTTCATTAAACTGTAAGAACCAGTGACGTAACTAAGACTTGGATTTGTGGGGGCTGAATGTAATTTTAGATCATATCATACCTTGGGGTAGTTTTATATGTATATTTTTTAAAATTTGAGGGCCTTGAGAAGTGGGTTCTCCCTTAGTTACGCCATTACTAAGAATTACAATTTGCATTAATATTACTCTTAAACAAAAAAATACGCCCATGCACTAGATAAGTATTTTCGAGTAAACAACAAAAACGCTGGATGGGAAATGAGGACTAAAAATATTGGAACTGTCCAGGCAGAAATGCATGTCATGTCTTGAAATAATTAAGTTTGAATTTTTGATTCACGCTATTTTCGTCATGGGTGGTGAATGCCTAATAAATTACATTCTTTCAAGACCACCTCTGACAGGCGGAGCAAAATCATTTTAAAAATACAGGATGCCGCTTTTATCTCCCGCCATAATTTGATGTGAAAAAGACAAGCATACTTTTTTGGTAAAATTATATTTCATATATTGATTTCAATACCCCTAACCAAAACTAAAAATTGTTATTATTGGTTGAATGAAGTAGTATAATTTTTGTCAGAAATTAAAAATCCTGCCTCAAAATTATTGGAAAGACAAGGCTGCAATACGGGCCACCGCTATTTGTACTTCCTTCTTATACAACACAACTGCCAAAATACTTCAGAATCAGCAACATCTTGATAGAGCATTAAAAGGGGACTTTTTCAGGATTTTTGAAAAATGCCAATCTTGAATGGGGTACAGTTTTGGCCGTCAAACCGACCCCAAGGTGCGTCACTGGTTCTTAATTGACAGCACACAGTTGCTAGCTTCTGAATATTTTCCTTTTGCTTTGGTGTACTCAAAAGTAAATGACGTATTTACTTTTTAACTACCCAGACGAGCAGTTTTACTACTATGAGTGTCACAATGTACCGGTAAAGTGGTTTTAACCCATTCTTGATCAATGTTAAATTTGTTTATAATCTGCCCGTAAAAAAATTGGAAGTAGGTCTACTTGAAATAACTTTTGAGGTGGCTAACTGAAATGTAATGCTTTAGAAATTTTAATTTTTTATGGAACTTCAGAAAGGAAAGAAATGAGATTTTGAAAAATACTAACATTATCTCATAAGTTGCACAACTGGTGTCTTAGAGAGGGACTGAAAGTAAATCCCTCTAAGACAGTAGTTGTACCATTCACTAGGAAAAAGAACCTAGAGTCTCTTTCCAGGCTGAAACTCGCATCCACACAGCTTGAGTGGTCAAAGACAGTCAAATATTTAGGACTGACTCTAGACCATAAGCTTACGTGGAATGACCATCTTAAACAATATCCTGCACAAAGCAAAGTGGGCGCTTGTGACGTCCAGGAGACTTGCAGGAATCTCATGGGGCATAAAACCCCATATAGCACTATGGCTTTACAAAACAGTTCTAAGGCCCCGGAATCACTTATGGTTCATTAGTCTGGTGGACAAAGGTGAATCAGGTAACTGCTAAAGCCAAGCTTGAAAGCTTACAAAGGCTTGGCACAATCTTTGCAACCGGAGCATTTAGGAGCAGTCCTTCAGCAACCCTCGAGGTGGCTTTAGGACTTCCGCCTCTTGATGTCTACATAAAAGCTGAAGCACGCAAGTCAGCTTATCGGCTGATGGTTGCTGACTTGTGGAGGAATGGCACGTCTAGAACGGGCCACGGCACCATCACCGAAGCTGTAAACCCAAACGCTATTCTCGAAATGGTCTCAGACATAATGAGAACGGAGTTCGTATTCAATAAGCCATTCTCTGTTGACTTCTACTCCAGAGATGAGTGGAAATCGCAAGATAACATCCCTACAATAAGAAAGAGCTTTGTCTGGTACACGGATGGCTCGCTTATTAAGGGCAGAACCGGATATGGAGTGTTCAGTCAATCCCCTAGAACTGCCCTTTGCGGCAGTTTGGGACGGAACTGCTCCATATTTCAAGCCGAAATCTATGGTATCCTGGCCTGTGGCAACCTAGGCCTCTCCTGAGGGTACCAAGGAAAGAACATCTACATAATGTCAGATAGTCAGGCAGCTCTTAAAGCTCTTGACTCCAACAGCATTTCATCCAAGCTTGTGTGGGAGTGCTTCGACACTCTCTGCAAGCTTGGATCACGCAACTTTGTACGTCTTGGTTGGGTACCGGGCCACACAGGCATAGGTGGCAACGAATGAGCTGACGAGCTTGCCAAAAGCGGAGCAAGCATGCCATTCACTGGTCCAGAACCGAGTTGTGGTATAAGCAAGTCAGCTGCTTACCAAAGTATAAACAAATGTCCAAGAAGACACACCGCTTGCGGTGGCAGAGTCACCAGGGACAAGCACTCGGCAAAAGACTGCTTACTGACTCTAGCTCCGGCTTCATCAGATGGCTGATGTGGCTGGGCAGGGATCAGGTTAAGCAAGTGATTGCCTTGATCACTGGACAAGGCCACTTCAGGAAGCACCTAAACACTCTAGGTTTACGAAATGAGGACTCGGAGTGCAGACTCTGCAATAAGTCTGAAGAGACTGCAAAACACATAATACTGGACTGTGGAGAGACTGGGAGCAAGGAGAAGGGCTCTTTTCGGTGATAAACAACCAGGCGACGAACCAGATGCTAGTATCGGGGAAAAGCTTCTTAGCCTAATTAAGGGCACAAAGATAGGCTTACTCCTCTAACATCAAAGGGGCACACAATAAGCTCAGGTTGACGTGTGAGAATCCCACCCCAATATCCCAACGCAAAAAAAAATCATAAGTATAATGTGAGGATGTAAAGGATTATTATATTCACATTATAAGTATATAACAAGTGAAGGCCAATAACGTAATTTTTACGCCCTATACATACATAGTAACAGAGAACGGAAATTTTGTTGAATTTAAGCATAAATTCTTGGCGATTCATGAAGACCACTCAAGGTACACAACTGAGTACACACCATCTCCAAGCGGTTTCAGGAGTTGAGGATTGTGGCAACGTCAGCTTCCAAGGTTGTAGTAGTAAGGAGTTCTAATTCGATTCTGTCATATTAAATTTTCATAATCAATCGTTGTACAAAAATAATTTTGTAAACGATGATGTTTTACAAAAAAGAGTGATGTTTTAAAGGGATTTTGTAAAATTTCCTTGTCATTCAGACATGTTTAGAATCATTCCGAAACATTGTAATAGTGCTTTGTGCTTTAAAACCGGCATAAACTATTAATACCTGTATCACATTGACAAGGGTATTGATAACAAAGAATTTCTGAGAGGGTGTGATGAAATGTAAAGAGCCTCTTTTTAAATCCACTTTTAAAAATAAATGCCATATATTTTGTAAAAATCGTGTTTGTAACAATGCAACGTAAAGGTAATGTTGGTTATTTTAGGTAAAGTTGATTAGGTTAGAGCTTAAGGCTAGACTAGGCTAGATAAGGATATTATTATAAGGCTGTTTATTTTAGGTAAAGTAGGATAGAGAAGGTAAAGTGGGATATCCTATTTGAAATAGATTACGATGGACAGTTAGTTTAGGATAAATAATGTCGGAATAGGTAAAATTGGTTACCGTAGCTAAAGAGTATATTAGGTGGTAGGTTATGTCAGAATATAAAGTTGGTGATCTCGGATTAAGTAGGCTATCATAGGTTAGGTAAGGCGAGCTATGTAAGTTAATACAAATTAAGTACGTTAAACAGTTTAGTTTAGAATAGGTAATGTTGGAATAGATAAAATTGGTTACCTTAGCTAAAGTATATTATTAGGTGGTAGGTTAGATCAGAATATAAAGTTGGTGATCTCGGATTAAGTAGGCTATTATAGGTTAGGTAAGGCGAGCTATGTCGGTTAATACAAATTAAGTACGTTAGTCAGTTTAGTTATGATAGATAATGTCGGAATAGGTAAAATTGGTTACCTTAGCTAAAGTATATTAGGTGGTAGTTTATGTCAGAATATAAAGTCGGTGATCTCGGATTAAGTAGACTATCATAGGTTAGGTAAGGCGAGCTATGTCGGTTAATACAAATTAAGTACGTTAGTCAGTTTAGTTTAGAATAGATAATGTCGGAATAGGTAAAATTGGTTACCTTAGCTAAAGTATATTAGGTGGTAGGTTATGTCAGAATATAAAGTCGGTGATCTCGGATTATTAAGTAGACTATCATAGGTTAGGTAAGGCGAGCTATGTCGGTTAATACAAATTAAGTACGTTAAACAGTTTAGTTTAGAATAGATAATGTCGGAATAGGTAAAATTGGTTACCTTAGCTAAAGTATATTAGGTGGTAGGTTATGTCAGAATATAAAGTCGGTGATCTCGGATTAAGTAGACTATCATAGGTTAGGTAAGGCGAGCTATGTCGGTTAATACAAATTAAGTACGTTAGTCAGTTTAGTTTAGAATAGATAATGTCGGAATAGGTAAAATTGGTTACCTTAGCTAAAGTATATTAGGTGGTAGGTTATGTCAGAATATAAAGTCGGTGATCTCGGATTAAGTAGACTATCATAGGTTAGGTAAGGCGAGCTATGTCGGTTAATACAAATTAAGTACGTTAGTCAGTTTAGTTTAGAATAGATAATGTCGGAATAGATAAAATTGGTTACCTTAGCTAAAGTATATTAGGTGGTAGGTTATGTCAGAATATAAAGTCGGTGATCTCGGATTAAGTAGACTATCATAGGTTAGGTAAGGCGAGCTATGTCGGTTAATACAAATTAAGTACGTTAGTCAGTTTAGTTTAGAATAGATAATGTTGGAATAGATAAAATTGGTTACCTTAGCTAAAGTATATTAGGTGGTAGGTTATGTCAGAATATAAAGTCGGTGATCTCGGATTAAGTAGACTATCATAGGTTAGGTAAGGCGAGCTATGTCGGTTAATACAAATTAAGTACGTTAGTCAGTTTAGTTATGATAGATAATGTCGGAATAGATAAAATTGGTTACCTTAGCTAAAGTATATTATTAGGTGGTAGGTTAGATCAGAATATAAAGTTGGTGATCACGGATTAAGTAGGCTATCATAGGCTAGGTAAGGCGAGCTATGGCGGTCAATACAAATTAGGTACGATAGAAAGTTTAGTTTAGGATAGGCTAAGTCCAAACAGGTAAGGTTGGCTATATTAGATAAGTATATTAGGTTGATTGTCCTCTTAGCGTACTTTGTGGACATGCTTTAACCAACTTTTCGAAATAGGCCTAAAAATTGTCAGGGTCGTCTTAAGTACCGAAAACTTTGAATAGGTATGGGCTAAATCTGTCAAATGCTTAATTTTTTTCATAATATTTTTAGCCTTTTTATATAATGAGAGGCTGCTCTTCCTTTAAGCCTTATTATGTACTTTCTTATAAGCCATAGGGCACTGTAATGACGGTCGGCGTCTGTAAACGTTCCCTTTATTAGTCCGTACTCCAGTGGCGACCACACAGTTATTTGTGAACTGTACCATACCGAATGCGTTTTTTTAGTTTCTCCACCAAATTCCGATATAACAAACTCAACGTGATGGTCCCTAAAAATAAAAGGAAAATCAAGGTGTGAATTGAATATCGGTGACTATCCGAGCCTGTAATGAACCAAGCTGTAACAAAGGGCTTGTCCGACCGTGCGTGTAGTGGCACTCGTGCGTAACCGTCATACGCTCGTCCTAAAAAAAAATAAAAAGAAGAAAAGAAAAGAAAAGGAGACCTTACTGATTCCAGTCAGTGCTACTGTGTACAGAGAAGAGTTCTTTCTGACTTCCTTAAGTTAGAAACCCAGCGGCCTCATTTAGGCAAGCGCGGAAGACCCTCAAACCATCGGAGAAAAATCATAAAATCTTTAAAAAAAAATTGTTCCAATTTACTTAATATTAAATTAGAATGTACATTTCTTGCCAATTTCAGTTTGAGATCAGAAATAGAAATGAATGAGCTGTTTTGGTTTGTTGTCATCGGTTGTTTACCCAATCTAGTTGCTTGCTTTAGGCAGGGACGAATATTCTTGAAATGTTAAGAATCGGTTCAACTTTTGATTGCATTACCTTATCAGCGCAGAAGAACACGCAATCGGACTGATTCCGCGTAGTTAATTTCGGACTCATTTCCAGAAGTTGTCACCAAAATTTAAGAAACATCTGTGACAAACAAGTAATTTTTCAGTATCCTAAAAACGTTGGATATATTCTAAAGTTGTCGACAGCTTGTTAGAGACCATTCATTTGAGATGCAATATGGCATGTGTTGTTATTTGAAAACTTTCCATTAAGCGGAAACGTATATCAGTCACTGTGTATGTTAATTTGGCTGTGTTAATGACACATTATTTCAAGAAATAGTTATTATAATCGGTGAAATTTATGCCACCTTTTGTAGACATGATTTTAAATGTACCCTAACACATTCAAAATATTTTACTAACAATATGCTTCGTTCCTAAGCTTCTGCTTGACTCCAGAATCCAGAAGTCAACTCTGGGACAGAGTAAGATATCAGACTCAGCAATTATAGGAAAGTGAACTGGAGCTAAACTCAACATTCATATTGAATCAAGCCCTCCCCCCCATAGCTACGTGTAGTAAGCGCAGTTGCTCCACCATTCAAAGATTGTGTCCAAAACATCTTAGTGCATTCAATTGTGCACCTGATGAGACAATGATTACCTACCTAGATTACACAATATTTTGTAGTATAGGTGTCTCTGATGTGGGAATTTCTTATTGAGCTTTTTCTTTGCCGACTGTTTTTGGAGATCTTCAGAAGAATATGATTCTTGATTCCAAATTCTAGGAGCCAAGTCTGTGACAGCGCCAGGTTTCAGAAGCTGCACTAAGAGGAATATGAACTGGAGCTAAACTCAACATTCACATTGCATCAAACCTACCCACCATAGCTACGCCATTGAAAATGTTCCAGCTTGAACACAGTTTAGCGTAAAGAGGACATACTTGGGTAAAGAGGACATACGTGGGTAAAGAGGACATATATGGGCAAAGAGGACGTACATACGTGGGTAAAGATGACATATGGGGGTAAAGAGGACATATGTAGGTATATAGGACATATATGGGTAAAGAGGATATACGTGGGTAAAGAGGACATACGTGGGTAAAGAGGACATACGTGGGTAAAGAGGACATATGGGGGTAAAGAGGACATATGTAGGTATATAGGACATATATGGGTAAAGAGGATATACGTGGGTAAAGAGGACATACGTGGGTAAAGAGGACATACATGGATAAAGAGGACATATGTGGGTATATAGAACATACGTGGGTAAGGAGTACATACGTGGCTATAGAAGATTTACAGTGCAGGAGACGATATAGGGCTAGTGATCCTAACTTTACCTGATAAACCAAAGTAAAATTATCCATGTCACGATACAGGCTTCACTAAAGTTCCATGCAAAATTTAAAGTTTACAGCTCATTCTATAGTTCGGCTATATTTGTTACTATGTCGTATTTCAAAATTTGTATACGATTTAATCATGTTGTCGACAAAAATATTTATCCAGTAATTTTCTCATTGCCATCTTTGCCGTTGTTCGCTGACGCTCAGCCAAAACGCCATGGGGTGGCATTCACCATTATCGAATTCGGTGTTGCCTTTACAGACATTAAGCTTCGTGCAAAACCTCACTTCTACATGTCAGTTCATTCTCAAGATATCGTGTGACAGACAGACAGAAATAAATAATGTTTCCAGTTACACGAGACGTAGGCTTCGCTAACGTTCAGCCAATAAAAAAGAATTTACGCATTCACTAATCACGACAATATTGGGCATACGTCTATATAAAGACGTTATAATATTGTTCTATTCTAATAATCTATACTTAGCTACAATATTGCTAGGACGTCTGATATTCGAACAGATTATTCTGTCTCAGTATCTGTTCCAAGAACAAGAGGAAACCATAAGTTCACTTTTGGTGCTGGTGACCTAAACTTTTTCTCCTTGCATATAAACAAATTAACTTTACTACGTTAATGTATTCATTGTAGTTGATCTTTGTTGTATGGTAGTACTAATTAGTAGTCTACATTATGAAACTCTACTGTTGCATTGTTGCATACTAATTTTAATCTGCCTACTTGTCGGTTTAGTAGTATTTTAAATTTTTTTATAAGGGTTTTCATGCATTTAAAAATATTTGCGTTTCAAAAATGAATTTAATTAATTAGTTTTAATGCACTTTTGAAATAAAACCCAAGCGATGTCATAACCAATTGTACTGGTGTGTACAGGACAACCTGAAAATATTGTACTTATGTTTACAATATAATGTGAAAATATTGTACTCGTATGTACAGTACAACATGAAAATATTGTACTCGTGTGTACAGTATAATGTGAAAATATTGTACTCATGTTTACAATATAATGTGAAAATATTGTACTCGTATGTAAAGTACAACATGAAAATATTGTACTTGTATGTACAGGATAATGTGAAAATATTGTACTCTTATGTACAGTATAATGTGAAAATATTGTACTCATGTTTACAATATAATGTGAAAATATTGTACTCGTATGTAAAGTACAACATGAAAATATTGTACTTGTGTGTACAGGATAATGTGAAAATATTGTACTCTTATGAACAGTACAACATGAAAATATTGTACTCTTATGTACAGTATAATGTGAAAATATTGTACTCGTGTGTACAGTATAAAGTGAAAATATTGTACTCGTATGTAAAGTACAACATGAAAATATTGTACTTGTGTGTACAGTATAATGTGAAAATATTGTACTCGTATGTGCAGTATAATGTGAAAATATTGTACTCTTATGTACATTATAATGTGAAAATATTGTACTCGTATGTAAAGAATAGCGTGAAAATATTGTACTCGTGTGTACAGGGTTATGCGAAAATATTGTACTCTTATGAACAGTACAACATGAAAATATTGTACTCTTATGTACAGTATAATGTGAAAATATTGTACTCATGTTTACAATATAATGTGAAAATATTGTACTCGTATGTAAAGTACAACATGAAAATATTATACTTGTATGTAGGATAATGTGAAAATATTGTACTCGTACGTGCAGTATAATGTGAAAATATTGTACTCTTATGTACAGTATAATGTGAAAATATTGTACTCGTGTGTACAGTATAAAGTGAAAATATTGTACTCGTATGTACAGTACAACGTGAAAATATTGTACTCATGTGAACAGTATAATGTGAAAATATTGTACTCGTATGTACGCATGTACAGTACAACATGACAAATATTGTACTCTTATGTACAGTATAATGTGAAAATATTGTACTCGTGTGTACAGTATAAAGTGAAAATATTGTACTCGTATGTAAAGTACAACATGAAAATATTGTACTTGTGTGTACAGTATAATGTGAAAATATTGTACTCGTATGTGCAGTATAATGTGAAAATATTGTACTCTTATGACATTATAATGTGAAAATATTGTACTCGTATGTAAAGAATAGCGTGAAAATATTGTACTCGTGTGTACAGTATAATGTGAAAATATTGTACTCTTATGAACAGTACAACATGAAAATATTGTACTCTTATGTACAGTATAATGTGAAAATATTGTACTCATGTTTACAATATAATGTGAAAATATTGTACTCGTATGTAAAGTACAACATGAAAATATTGTACTTGTATGTAGGATAATGTGAAAATATTGTACTCGTATGTGCAGTATAATGTGAAAATATTGTACTCTTATGTACATTATAATGTGAAAATATTGTACTCGTACGTGTACAGTATAAAGTGAAAATATTGTACTCGTATGTACAGTACAACGTGAAAATATTGTACTTGTGTATACCCTACAGTAACTTTGATGTGTCATTTTGATGCATGATACAACCAACTTGGTTTGAACTTGGATGCAAACCTATTTAGGTTGGTTACAAGTGTTTTAATTTTTGGATTTCAAAATTGTAACTAAATAACCTGTTACAAATATCGACCATAAGTACAAAATAAAACTTATAACCTAATGTTACTAAATAGTTGCGCCTTCACGTTGAAAATACATTTGACTTGCTGCGAGCGCTAAAGTTGCCTACAAAGTGTCTGTAGGCATAAAGATTTCACTAGTTAATCCCAGCATTCTAATCTTCGACATTGAAAGCATTACGTAACCAAAGGTGGTATTGTGATTAAATACAGTATTGTATTATTGTTGTTTTTCATTTTTACTGCAATTATATTAAAAATTTATTTAACGCGATTATATTTAACTCTATTTTTAAATAAATGGAATGATTGTAATCTTAGTATTATACGTTGTTTTCTGTGTTTATATTTATAAAATAGAGAAAAGCCTAAAAATAAATTTTAAATTTATTGTATAATACAACACAACCGTTTAGCTAAAATTTAGGCATAGTGTATAATGTGTATATTATGTCATTTGTATATACACTTATACGTATATCCATAGAGAATAACGAATAAAAACAAGGAAACGCTCTTGTGGAAACTGAGTTCTTTATATTTTACACAGTTGGACTTTTTGTCCGCGATCGGTACACGACAATATTAAACAATCAATAATTAATTGCTACAAACTAGCTGCCTTAAAGTAATCTTTGTAATATGATAGAACTAGAACTTAGAAAGAAAGAGAAGATGGCAAATTTATTCACCAAAAGACAATGACAAAATTACTATTCTGTAAGTTGTTTTGCTAATTTTTCGTTCTAAGGAAACATTTTAGTAGGCTTTTTTTGTACCCTGAGCTATAAAGCAAAGTCCTCAGTGAGTGAAAAAAAATCAATATAACAATACTGGATGAATAAAATCCTGTACGAAGTCCGTTAAGGTTATTCGTCCCAGAAAGACGTCTAGGACATTAGTATCGGTCTAACTCTTCCAGTAATCCATGTCCCAGTAAGTAGCCTACTACTATTCAGGAATGGATAAGAAGTAAAACTAGGATCACATATCAGGAGTGGATAAGAGGTAAAACTAGGATCACATATCAGGAGTGGATAAGAAGTAAAACTAGGATCACATATCAGGAGTGGATAAGAGGTAAAACTAGGATCACATATCAGGAGTGGATAAGAGGTAAAACTAGGATCACATATCAAGAGTGGATAAGAAGTAAAACTAGGATCACATATAATTGTGTTATTTTGTCAAGAAAATTCAAGTATCTTCAACCGACTGTATGATCAAAGTATGATCAAAAGACTATATTAGCTTGCCAAGAGACACGTAAGCGCCTTTATCAAACATTGAATATGAAGGAGAGCTTGAAAATTACGTTAGGTTAAGTTGAGTTAGATTAGCGTCTGATAGTAGGGTTCCTGAGTAGAAGGATTTGCATGTCAAGGAAGTGAGCCGTCATTGAGGTTCCGAGCCTTAAGTCACGATACGTAATAGAATCACGACTAGACTACTCGATGTGGCCTCTGAGTACTAGTAGATTGATCAAGATGACCTCAAAGTTCCAATTATCAGATTGTCTGGGCCGGATCCCCCAATAGGCTCGTGCCCTAAGCATGGCGGCACAAGGAGACAATCTGCGTGCACGAAGTGTTGTACACTTGAACAATTAGAAACAGGAGAAGAAGAAGAAGAGCGTACCGATAGCGGTAGTCAAGTCTAACCGGACGAAGTGCCCGCGTCTTGTAGTGGTACAGCGCCGTCCGACCCGTGTCACATGACCGCTACGAATCAGGTCAGACTGTGATTGTGACTGTAGTCTCGAGACACGACCTGACGTGTTGCGCTGAACGCATCGCCAACGTCCGACGCGCTCTCTCGCCTGTCCCGTCATTAACACCAGGGTAACAGTGCACGGCGGTTGTGAGCGTACCGATAGCAGTCATCAAGTCTTAGGGTACGTCCAAGATGCACGCTGATAAAAGCAGGTAAACAGAGTCAGATTTCTCGGCCCCGACTGTCTGACTCTGAGCGGTAGGCTGATGTGGCCATTATGTAAGCAGGTTGTCAGCGCAGAAAGAGCTGCCACCAAAAAGATATCAGTGTACAATGGAACTTACAAGTGAACAGGCTGCAGCTTTATTGCAGCTTTATTGAAGCAACCCTTATGTGGGCACCAGCAAATGAACTACCTATATCGACCCTGGCCTATAAAACACGTTTTAGAACATTGTGAGAAAGTATGTGCCAGTTCTTGGTACCGTTTATTATAATTCGTGATCCTCTTTAAAACAACCTTAATGTCTTTAAATCTGCCGCCAACAGCCATCAACGATGTTCCTATTGGAATGTTCTTTAAGGCGCTTATCCCATATCGGAGGATTAAGTTGCACTTTTGATACTAAATCGTCGATATCCATCGTAAAAAAACAAACAACACTCAATACACACACGAAAATCACTTTCCGACTAGCAGGTTGTCTGAAACCAGAATGAACAAATCATTCCGGTAAAAATCGGAGTCAGACTACCAGTGCGCAGAAAGTCTGCGCGCAGGTGCAGTGTGGCCACTCCTGCTTAACAACGTGGAATTTTACGCACGCCGACTCGGCGCTGACCGGCGCCGATCGCCTGACTCAGAAAACCAGCGTGCATCTTGGACGTACCCTTACCAGACGAAGTGCCCGCGTCTCTTAGTGGTACAGCGCTGTCTGACCAGTGTCACATGACCGCTATGGATCAGGTCAGACTGTGATTGTGACTGTAGTCTCGAGACACGACCTGACGTGTTGCGCTGAACGCATCGCCAACGTCCGACACGCTCGCTCGCCTGTCTCGTCATTAACACCAGGGTAACGACACAAGGCGCAGATTCCATTTCAAAGTGGCTATTACAGATTAACATTCTTTCGCACAGAAAGGCGAAAAGCTCAATTCAAGCGTTGATTCCCAGTCTCAACGTGGAGAAAATTTGTAACGGACTTCGACAGGACCTTCTTCAATCCTTGGTGTCCGTCAGTGTAGTAACTCTTCATACAAAAGTCCTAGAGCAATTGGTTCATCTTTGGTCCAAAGAAGAATTCTATTGATTTTGGGTTCAAAATTAAAGGTAAAATACATGTTAGAGATGTAGCCTCGAAAAGTGTTTTATAAATATGTATAACACAATATGAATAAACCTTTTAACACTTTTTTTTAACTTTTATTTTTCTTACAATGTACATTTCGAAAACATACAAAACATTTTGAAATTTACAAAAGTGCCAAAATTAATCATAATCATTAAATGACAAAGATTTTCTAACAAAAAATGTATTATTCGATAGACTTTTAAACAATATACAGTACATTGATCACACATAAAATTAAATACAACAAATTTAGCCACCAAGGTAGTGAAAAAGCACATGACAAATTGGTTTTAATTATTTATTTTCATAATTAACTTAACCTTAGTTAGTACCTTAAGATGAAATCCCAGATTTCGAAATGTACATTGTAAGAAAAAATAAAAGTTTAAAAAAAGTTTTAAAAGGATTATTCATATTGTGGTAAAATACAAATTATAAAATGTACTACATTGGTCTTCTGGTTAACCATGATGACAAACACAACAATTTACGATACAAAATGTCTAAATAAATTGCACACACCTATTTGACATTTTCACACCCGCCATATTAAAACATGTAACGGTTAATCTGTTGGGTTGGTCGGTAGGAATAACGTTACGTTGTACCGATTTATTTGTACATAGACAAGACAGAGTTCGGAGATCGTGTACCCATTAGTCCCATCTTGGTATTTGACTGAGCATTGGATATCCTTATAACTCGTGGTGATATCTTGACTTGAAATTTTGTATACTTTTAATAGTTATCACTAAGGGTACTGGAGAAGTTCATCTTTTGTCTATCTTTATCTCTATCTGCTTGTGTTCTGTTTTTTCCGAAGGAACCATTTGCTCAAGAACGAATTGAGGTATGTACTTCACATTTCTCTTGTCACTTCATTTCTACATAGGCAACTTCGTGTTTGATGGTTTTCATGTCCCTCTACGGGATATAGCTGAGCGTTTGTTTAGCCTAACTATCCGTAAGATTTCTCAAGAGGGATTAAATCTTTACATTTTAAGGTTTGCATACAACTTAACTTCTTCATCGACAAGAATGAGTTAGATATTATGGTGCGTGGACATTGGCCTAATACGGCGCGACCATCCATGGAATTTGGATGAGTTTCATTGAAGTCTATCACTCAATGAACTTGTAAAAGTTCTGTTCTGTCTGTCCGGAGGCTGAAAAAATGTCTTTTCTGTCTAATTGTCTGTCTTTAATTGTCCACAGGAAATCGAGAATCTACCTTGTTGTACCTTGTATGTCACTTGATAGGAAGTATAAAGTATAAGAACCCAATGTGGTTCTCTTTCTTTTGAGCACCAGACGCCAAATTGCTGACCTGATGTTCTTGAAGAAGATTTTGTCGTCGTCTTGTGATTCCCCGAGACTTTTAGAGAAGATCAATCTTCGTTGTCCCCGACCATCTTCAAGATCTGTGCAGCTTTTCGAGAGGGAATTCCTCGCTACGAACTATGCGTACAACAGTACAATACCGAGAATTCACAGGTTGGGAAATGGTCTTCCTGCGCATATTGATTTGTTCAGCATGTCCGACACATCATTCAAGAGGGAGGTCACTAAATATATCTCTGGCCACACGTGAAACTCTGACACTGAACGTTATATTTTGCTTGCTGTTTTTTTGTTTTTGTTTTTTTTGTTAACACTTTTGTTTATATTTAATGGCATCAAACCCTGCATGTATTGTCGCATATTGTATATTTCACTGAATAGAGATGGTTTCTTGTGAATGTTATATATTGCTTGCTATTTTCTTAACACTTTTGTTCATATATTATTATAATAGCATCAAAATTTGCATGTATTGTAGCATGTTTTATATTTTGCTAAATGGAAATGGTTTTCTTGTGATTTTTTTTTATATATATCAATGAACATAGGCTACGCTAATCTTTATTTTTTTCTTTCGTATTGTATTTGTTCATATGCATATGTATGTCTCAGTAGTATATAAGTAACTCTATATTTTATACGCTACCGGTACTTTAATTAAGTCTTTTTTACGGTTCCACCTTCATGTTGCACTTGTTTATGAACTATATTGCTGTTGTAATTTTTCTTTTTATTCACGATGTTGATGTTATTTGGCACTTGTTTTGCTTATTTTTTTGCTTCTGTTTGCTTTAGCATGTATGCATGTAAACTATTTATGTAAGTTGTTTATATCAAGCCTCTTGTATTTTCTCAATACCTATAACAAATGTGAAATGGTGTATACCGTATGTAAATAAATAAATGTGAGTGTAAGCATCTCAAATATAATTTTTGTCAATTACTTTTTAGGAAACGATTATTACTATTTAAATACTTTAGTATTACTGACATGTACTGCTGAAAGATCGTTCTCAACATTGAAACGGGTCAAGAACATTATAAGGAACAAAGTGGGGAATGAGCGGTTGACTGCACTTGCCTTACTCTCTGTCCAGTACGGGAAAATGTCTTTCTCCAGAGAGAGAGAGAGAGTACTAGATATGATGGCTCAGAAGTCAAAAATAATTTTACTTTTGTAAAAATTCTTTTACGTATTATCAATTATCAATGTGAATTTTTATACTATGCACTGTGTTTTGCAGACAATAAAAGCATATTTTTCATAATTACATTACTACATAAGTCTAATCAATTCAATTATTAAGCGTATACAGTCTACTAAAGCAGTGCCTCCACAATTATTAATGGTCAATACAATCATTGAAAGACGTAAAAACTTTGCGCAAAATTCACTATTTTGTTCTTAAATTTGAAAATTTCAAAAAGTTCAATGTTTTCGGAGGAGGCCCCAATTTCGTCTTGACCCCCCAATTCTTTTCCTAGCTACGTTCTTGTCCGGGGATTAAAATTGTGGATACCTACCTGCACTCTCCAAATTATTTCAGTGGCAGTTTATTTTTACAAGGGTTTGCCATCATCATGTGAAAACTGGAAATTGACAAAAAATGCGGACACAACTTTACTAAATCTGAGGGAAGGCTGAGCGTTAGCGAAATGAATTTGCAAGCAAACATTCATTAGTACGGTTATTACTTACTAATTGACATTGGGTAATAGTCTAAACAACCTTTTATAAATCAGTAGGTAAATTTACTCCTGCAAGCTTGATAGTTAAAACCAACACTGGTTTCTTCATCGAAGGCTACTATTCCTTTTAGATATCGTTTTTCCGAATCTCACATAACTCATATGACAGCCTTCGTCATATCTCATATATAATATCCGGGAGCCAACTTGCAAGATCTAGCCTCACATAGGAACATAGAAACCTGAACTCCAAAATATACGTTTGTAACCAATCTTATATATTTTTCAGATGAGCTATTCGTCTCTATACCACATGTCCAACCGTAACGATTGTTTACCGCGAATAGTAAATTGTATTTTTGTTTAAAAGTGAATCACATGTCGAAGAAAACATCTGGTAAACTTTTAATCAAGGATGTAGCCACCGAGGGAGTCAAAGGGGTCCGGACCTCCCCTTAAATTTTCAATTACTCTTTTAGTAAACGATTATTATTATTGAAATAATTCAGTATTACTGACATGTACTTCTGAAAGATCGTTCTCAACAAAGAAACAGGTCAAGAAATTCAAAGGAACAAAATGGGGCCTCACTACAGGAAAATATTATTTGTCTAGAACCCCCACCCCACTCCCAAATCTTTTCCTGGTTCCTTTCTTCCTTTTCCTAGTAACAAGTGTGTGAAGACTGTATTAATTTTATCACTGTCAACCTCACGTTATTTCAAAACAATATTAACTGTCTGAAGCTAAGGCCTTCATCAAATAAGGGTAATCTTTGGTATCTTTCATACCAAGAGTGAGCAAAATGATTTTGTTCCTACGGCAGTATAGGCTTACGTTTCTGTCAGTTTAAAATTGTGACAAACTCTATGGCTTTTTTGCCATCAAGAAAAAAGGAATCTGTGCATGGTTATAAGAGATGTACTAGCTATACACTCCTAAAACCGCCCAAAAAGTTTCCTTGCAATTTCCAGACAACCAGGATACCAGGTTTTCGACAATTTAACTCTACCTTCTTTGTTCAAGGTATTTTATATCTTGATAATTACTAAGGTTCCTTGCAAATTTAGAAAAGGTGAGCTGTAGAAGGCGCAGATGAATTCGATATGATGGGTTTGCTGATAAGAAGTTTCTATTCACGGTACTGTCTGTTGGAGCTTTGAATGTGTCTTGTCTAGATGCATTTTCTATGTCTAGATGCACTGATGTATGTTTCGCCAAAGACAGAGCTTCCATAGTGGTTCTGCTGTGATGACTTCACGACCGCAATGGGACGATGAGCGAGGGTGTGTGGGAGATGACGATGGCGATGAGTCGGCACGAGCACAGGCACGGGTGGTGGTGGGAGACCGGGTCACTCGGGTCAGTGACCCTAGGATATCTGGCAGTCCCTCACACTCACGCCCGGCTCTGTTGTCAGAGAGTGTCACTGATAAGGCGACTGATGAAGGGAAATTATTCCCACTCGTCAACAATAGCGCGTGTTTCTGAGGCGCGGGGCCAGTACAGATTTCATAATTAAATCAAATTTTCACTTACAGCTTGGAGCTTTCTGGACTACGCTTTTTTCATTTAATTCAGTCTCTGAACCGTTTAAATTATGTTATCGGTTTTTATCCCACAGTGAGCATAATCTGTAAGGCAAAGTAAAAATGTTGAGGTCTGAATTCCAAACTAAAAGACGAAAAATAAATCCTCGATAGTCCAATTTTGATTCTCAGAATTTCAAATTCTCCCTGACCCAATCACTGAAGTGGCCAATCTGAAGTCATTGTGGAACAAAACCCAGTTGGTCAAGACCAAGTCAATCTTTCGCTGACCAAATCTTAATCACTCGATGATTAATCACAAACTATGGTGGAAAGGAACCCAATTGGTCGTCAAGGCCAAATCACTAGATTACATATCACAACATCGCAGAAAGAAACCTAATTGGTCAATGACAAGTCTAACTTTCACTGACCAAATCTCAATCTCTCGATGACCAATCATACAAACATTGTAGAGAGAAACCCAATTGGTTAATGCCAAGTCTAACAAATTCTTTGGCCAAATCCCAATCACTCGATGATTAATCACAAACTAACGTGGAAAGAAAGAAACCCAATTGGTGGAGCACAAGTCCAAAACTTTCTCTGATCAGAGCCCAATCACAAACTATCGTGGAATGTAACCGAATTGGTTATCGTGGTTAAGCCAAGTCTGAAACTTTCGCTGACCAAATCCCAAACACTCGATGACCAATCATACAAACATCGTAGAGAGAAACCCAATTGGTTAATGCCAAGTCCAAATATTCTCTGACCAGAGTCCAATCCGTCAATGGCCAATCACAAATACCACGCAAAGAAAACTAATTTGTCAAGTACCAAGTCTCAATTATCTTCTTAATATGGTTTTAAAAGCTTTATTAAGCTTTGTATGGCACCATTTCTCCTGAAATGATTTTATAATCCTTTCTCTGCATTTCAGCTATATTTATCTTATAAGATCTTCTATCGATTAATGGGTCCAATACTCCGAGTTTCTAGGCTGGATCCGGAAGATGATTGGCCATTCAGATACATCACAGTCAGTTTCCTATACACTGAATACCCCACACCAGTGAATTTCCCTCTGAATTACCACCTTTTTGAACCTACGAGCCCATTTTTGTGTCTGAAATGTTGATGACATCCGACTAAAAAATTGGAATTAGGGGGAGGGGAGGAGCGAAGCCTTTGACACCACTGAATAAATAGATCTCGTATTCTGTGAAATGCTGTGGTTTTATTGCATGGTATTCCCTCACTCAATAGTTGAGAAAAAACTATATTTATTCTTCCACTAATAAAAGTACGACAGTAAAATTGATAATACGTAACGGTCACGGACGTAGCCAGCCAGCGAGGGGGTTCAAGGGGTCCGGGCTCCTCCCCAAATTTTCAATTTTTTCTATTACTTTCCAGCAATCGATTATTATTTTTTTAAATAATTCAGAATTTCTGGCGTGTACTGCTGAAAGATCGTTCTCAACATTGAAATGGGTCAAAAACGTGTTAAGGAACAAAATGGGGAACGAGTGGTTGACTGCACTTGCCTTACTTTCTGTCTAATACGGGAAAATATCAGTCTCCTTGACCGTCCCCCCCCCCCGAATTTGTTCATGGCTAAGTTCTTGAGCAAGGTGAAAAACGAAATCAAAATATAATATTTTTGTTACGATAGGAAGCCTACGCACGAGCAGCATGTGGGAGAATGTATGAACTAACTTGGTGCCGATGACTTGGTCTTCTGTTTGCCCGATCTAACCTGTAAGTTTCTTACTCTTCACGTGTTTATTTTGCTGTTAAGAGTTAGATAAACGTAGTAATGTACAAATTATTTACAAGAACTGCTTCCGTGAGTAACGAGGCAGATCAAACTGAAGAAACAAAAATACAGAAAAGTCAACGAATCTTATTTGACTTTTGCGTTCAGGTCCCTTGAAATAAACCGCAGTGTGTCGAGCGTAACGAAGAACTGTGCGCTGAATCAATGAAACCATCGAAAATGTTACGTTGTATGGAATCTAAACATTGGGACTCAAAGAAAAACCTGTAAGCCTTCTTGAATAAAAACAGAGCTTTTCCGCTACCTCCAGGTTGAGAAACTCTGTCCTACACTCCCGTCTATTCCTAGTTGTCATTGCATCCAAAGATGGTAAACTGTTGTTTTCAACTTCTGTAGTAAACTTGAAGTTACGATGTATGACATTAATATGTTGTGAAGAAACATGATTTTTCCGGGCATTTACCATCGTTCAGCGATACAAAAAATCACTGAACAATGAATGACAAAAAATCAAGTTTCCTTCGCATTCCTTGCATCGTCAAAATCAAACTTGAAATAGAATTAATATTGCAGAAATTCATCTGAGCTAAGACACTTCAACAGACAACATCATGAGTACAAACTTCCCATCAGCTAACACATCATATCAGATTCATCTGTGCCTTCACCAGCTCAGTCTTCCTTAATTTGCAAGCAACCGTAGTAATTATCAAGAAATAAAATACCTTGAACAAAGAAGGTAGGGTTAAATTGTAAAAAATCTGACATCCTGCGATAAAGCAACCATATTGATGGCCGTCGGTTGGTTAGTTTCAGATATCGCGATAAAGAACCGCCCATTTTAACCAACCTGTACAGGTGGATGCTTATTATTTGCAGTATCTGTTTAACATATAAGATATTTGTGGAATGTAATAGTGTAAATAATGTTTCGACGCGGGGTAAAAGGCGGGATATTTAGATGTTAGTTCACAACGAACCAGTACTACATTCCATAGCCAAACATGTCATGACTACTTTAATTAGATGGATGTCTCACTCCTTATGTCAACACATCCAAAGAAGAAACTAAATACATTTTTAATTTAAAAGTAACGGATTTACTGGTTTAAGTTAATTTAGAGTTCATCTACCCTTTTTACACTACTTTAGGAAAAATATCTATTGAAACAGCGAACCAATAGAGGGAGATTTGTAATAAGAGAGTAATTAGTTTAGAATATAAATAATACTGTTTTTACACTAAAAACGTAAAGCCACAAACAAATAAATCAGCGGAGGTATGGCCGATGGCCGAGCGGTCTACAATGTCGGGCTTTAAGTTCGAGATCTGAATTAGAGATAGCGCAGGTTCAAATACTGTCTGTGACCGTTGCACTTCTTATCAGTGCCATCGACCTTGTACTGTATCGACTCTCCCTCTTATCATGTTTGATAAGATCCTCGCACAGGCCAGTGGCCCATGAGGACGGACAGATTAAGGCTTAAAAGGAGATCAGTCTCTCCATTAAAAAAATACCCGATACGTTTCTAAGAACACGGTTTCTGGTACGAGATAAAACTAATATCAGTATATGGATGATGGAGCTAGACAAATAAATTGTTTCACTAATCATGCATGGCCTTAGTATAAGAACTAACACCTTCCACGAATACAATTGTTTTAGTGGTTAAAAAATAATCTAATCTTCCAATACCTGATTTCATTCTGTGAACGTTGTGATCACAACTGCTACAGTATTACCACGATGATCTAACGAGGACCAAATAGATTTTTTGTCAAGAAAATTAACAATGGAAGGATCCGTGTCAGCAACGAGGCGGTGAGATCGTTTGTGGAAGTGAGAGAGAGAATATGGGCTGACAGTGATTCCTAGGAATGTGAGCTGGGGCCAGGCAGTCTGCTGGAGCTATGTCCCCAGAGGGGTCTGGTGGGGAGAAAGCATTTTTCTCAATTTGATAAGTGCCTTTGTCCCCCGAGAGAAGTGGTGCGGTACGCGCGCGGTGGCCGCCCTGATAGATTCGTTGGCGGGTCGATCACCATAACTTACCCGTCAATGTGATCGATGGTGATGAAAAATGTATCGGCCGATGTAAATGTCCGTCTGGGCTTCAATGGGTCTTCGATTTTTATACTGGATGTTTCTGGTCAGTAGCGTAGCCAGAAATTTCGTTCGGGGGGGGTCCGAAACCGGGGGATCCGGGGGGACGTTTTGTGTGTTATTTGCCAATGAATTCACTGGTAAAAGGTAAATACCAAAAATATGGAGCTTTAGTAACTACGCCTTATAGAAAGTGGAAAGATTTAATAGGAAAATTAAACTCTCACAGCAACTCTAGTACACAAATTTTCTTGTATAGCTACAGAACCTTTACGAAGTTCGATTCTGGCCGAGTAGAAGTGCACCAAAGTGATGTTGGATTCACTGGATAAGAAAGAAAAAGAACAAAACAGAGCTTCACTCAACAATCGTATATTGACTCAAATATATTTTGTGAAGAAAATGAAATACCCCTTCGGGGATATTGGGCCACTGACGGCCGAAAACCCTTTAGAAAAGAAGGGGCGATTTTCGAGCGTTGCTCTGGTACAGATCAAACTAACGGTCGGAAAATGCTCCGGAAAAACTCTACTGATTAGAAGTTCGGGCACTTTGGATTTCATTGATTGAGGTATTTATGAATGATTTATAACGACGATTTTTTGTATCATTACACTGTAGACGAGCATATAATTATCGGAAAAATCACTTTCGGTCGGAATTAAAATACACCTGAAAAACCTCTAATGATTAGAACTTCAACTACTTCGGACTTCGGTTATTGAGGTAAACGTGGTATTTTTTTATTGAGTTAGGGACGACGAGTTTTTGTTATCATTAAACTGTACTCGACTACCTATATAATTATCGAGAAAAAAAATCACTTCCGGTCTGTAAATACCGAAGAAAAGCGCTCTACTGATTCGTTTTGACGATTTTGGAATTTCACTGGTTGAGTGGTTGAGGTAAAAACTGTAGTACTTATAATTATGTTAGGACATTGATTTTAAAGATTAATTCAACGCTGACTAATAAATATATAATTATCGAGAAAAAAAAATAATCACTTCCGATCGGAATATACTAAGGAAAATGAAATAATACCTCAGTCAGTGAAATCCAAAGTAGTCGGAACTTCTTATCAGTAGAGTTTTTCCGGTGTATTAGCGGTTTTTAAAAATTTTCTTTGATAATTATATAGGTATTAGTCGGCGTTCAATTGATACCTAAAATCAATGTTCTAAACATAATTCTAAGTACCACTTTTATCTCAACTACTCAACCAGTGAAATCCAAAATCGTCAAAATCTGAATCAGTAGAGCTTTCCTAGGTATATTCCGACCGGAGGTAATAGTAAAGACTTTTTAATTGTGTCAATACAATTATAAAAATTGCATACAATCGTCAAATTAAATTATTTAGAAATATGTATACTATTTTAAATTGCCCCTATTCATACCCGTTCATACACAGTCCACACTCATTCCTAAGACTCATACATACTTACAGCCATACGTTTAAAACTTCTTCTAAAATTTACCACCAGAAATAGAGGATGATCGAATTACTTTAAATTTTCCATCCAGCGGCTCATCATAAACTCGTCCACCGAATAAAACACCCTCGACACCAAAAAGTGTCTCAATAGAGCTTTAAATTTTGTTGGTTCATTCAAATTTTTGATTTCATCAGGGAGTTTGTTGATCAACTTAACACCAACCTCGAATGGCAAAACGTTTGAATGCGGCTGTTCTGTGCGGATGTAACCGAAGGTTGTCCCTGCCTCTTGTCACGTATTGATGGACGTCCCTGCCCGGACCAACTCGCACTTAAATCGGCAAGTACAGGGCGACATCGAGGATGTAGAGACAGGGCAAAGTTAGCAATCCCAGCTCCCTAAAGGCATCTCTGCATGAATTTCGGGATTTCAATTTTGAAATGATGCGGACAGCTTTCTTTTGACTTCTAAATACTCGCTCAAATTTGTATTTAGAACAGCTGCCCCATAGCCTCAACTCGTACGTTAGATGGGGGTGAACAAGGCCGAAGTAGGCCATTGTTAGTACATCCGGGAGCAAAATTTTGAAAGGTTCCGTATAGCATAAATGCCTGATGAAACCTTTGAGCAGGTACTTTCAATATGATTGTCTCAATTCAGACTTCGATCAAGGTACATTCCGAGGAACTAGGTGGAATCAGTTTCCTCTATGAGGACATTCGTCCGCCATCACAGCAGCGCGCGATCCTCAAATCTCTCTTTACCGCAAACAGAAATTTAGTGCATTCGATTTGGAGTTATTGGTCCTCAGATTTTATTAAAAAAAACTGAATACATGAATTCAGTTCTAAAAAGAAAATTATTTCTAATTCATGTTTTGGAGCTTTAATGCAGCGTCAACATACTGGACCATTTTTCCCTCTCAGGAGCAAATGAGTTCAGCCTGCTGACGTACACAAGGAACAAGACTGGTCCAAGTATAGATCCCTGTGGGACTCCATAGGAAAAAAAGTCCGCTAATTTAAAGTGATTTAATTGTTTTTTTTTTCTCGATAATTATATATGTATTAGTCGGCGTTTGAATTAATACCCTAAAATCACCGTCCTAAAATAATCCTAAGTACCACTTTTACCTCAACCACTCAACCAATGAAATCCAAAATCGTCAAACTTGAATCTGTAGAGAGCTTTTCTTCGGTATTAAATTTACCGACCGGAAGTGATTTTTTTTTCTCGATAATTATATAGTTAGGCCTACGGTGTACAGTTTAATGATAAACAAAAATCGTCGTCCTAACTCAATCGAAAACCCCACGTTTTACCTCAATCATTGAAGTCCAAATTAGTTGAAGTTTAATCAGTAGAGTTTTTCAAGTGTATTATCCGACCGAAAGTGATTTTTTCCGATAATTATATACACGTTTACAGTTTAATGACACTAAAATGAACGTCGTAACTTAATTCTAAGCAGTCACTTTACGTCCCCACGAACGAAGTGGTCGCTAATTTAAACTGTTCGCCGTGTTACGGTTCAGGTTACTTTGCGACGTCACGTGACCGCGCCCTATAGAAATACCGTGATTACACTACACTATTCGAAAGGCCGAGCCCAAAAGTATCGTTTGATACTTTATGATTTAAACGAAAGGACAATAATATTTTTAACAACGGTCACTTCAATCAGTGAAATCAATCAATTTAATGTTTATAGACAAGAGTAATGATAACTGTCCTTTTTTTCCTGCCCCATGACTTTATTTTTTTAATATGTCTTAAAATTTCGGGGGTGGGGTCCGGACCCCCTGGACCCCCCCTTCGCTACGCCACTGTTTTCTGGTTGTGGTCGACCATCTGTTACTAATGTACTAATCGTAAAGCGGTTACGGCTTCTGAAAGAAAAACAAAAAAACTGTAAACTGAGTGTCCACCAACTCTTTTTTAAACCTCGCCATATTTGTTGGTTAAAAAAGTAAGAAATGGCAAGAAAAGTACAGTTTTACCTGTATGTGTTTTTGTGTTACAAAATATCCTTGGACGGAATAGAGGAGTTAAGTTCAAATAATCAGCTGTTAAATGAAATTAATAATTCAATTAGTGTAATTAAAGAGATAGATGGCGCTCAGTAAAATCTTTATTACTCCGTTATTCTTTGTCATAGCGAAATAAGCTTGATATTACAGTGTTCGTCAGTATTCCATATTTAACTATTCTTATACATGGTCTCCGCCTTTTTGAAACAGGAGAGTACGTATTTTTGTATTTGTTTTTAAAAATGGGCTAAAATGGATTAATATTAGAGTTTTAAACTTTATTAAATTGAAGAAAAAAATGTTGTTTTGATACGGATGGACGGACGGTACCCTAAACAATAGTAATACAATTATTATTTTAACCTATTAAATCGTACGATAAAGTTTCACTCTAATATTGCTGTTATAATTATGATAGCATGCATAATCATCATATATTATTCCGATGTGGATTAGGACATGATACACTGGTTTTTTTATCCAGGATTTGACCTTTGATTTGGGGAGGGGGGGGGGGGTTAGTCACAACATATCAATTGCCACACACTCAGGAAGTCGTGTGTTGAGTGACTTGCAAGCTGCGGAACTTGTAATATTAAAGTTCATGTGAAATTTTATGTGAAAAATCCTCAGTCTCTCACAGGTTTTGTGTAAACAGCAGGTGTTGTGTAGTGTTAAGAGTTACAACATGGGAGGTCAATAATATAACGTTTTCTATTTATTAGCACTGCGTTGGCTGTAACTGTTTTTGTGCAATGTCGTCAGTCTCTTACAGTCTGTTGTTTATACAGCAGGTGTTGTGAAGTGTTAGAAGTACATCATGGGAGGCCAATAACATTATGTTATTTTTATCGGCTTTTCATTGGCTTTGGCTGTTTTGACACTTGAATTTTATTTACCTAAATGGTGATCTGTTGTCAACTACTTTGACTTGACGAGTTCATCACCTTATAACTATTCCTGCTAGCCCAACCACATGTTTCAGGGTTTTTACACCTGAATGAAAGGATAGATTTCAATCCTCGAAACGTAGTAATTTAAACTGTAAAATACAATGATGGTAAATTTCCGAAATCCTTGTACTATAACGCTCTCTTGGTGCTGAATCACTTTCCGCGGATTTGGTTGTTGCAGACTTCTTCATGGGTTTGTGCCTCATGAAGATCACGATTAAGGCTCTCCTAGACAATTGTATGAACTATAGGGTTGAATAAAGCGATCACGAGAGCTGCAGAACTGCATTCCCTTTTCCTCATGTAAATTTCCTCTCACCCTCCTTTTCACTTATGTGAATGCCTCGTAATGAGTGAAACAATGAAGATAAGATAGATCGACTTCTTCTTTTTGTAGAAGTCTATTGTGTTATTAAAGACAGTGATTGAAAGTATGATTCTGTCTACTGTGCAGAAATGACAAAACTCAAATTCGAATATTTATTTTTCTTAATTATACAATCGCACTTGAGTAATTCGAATATTTTCAATTCGAAACTTTGGATGTTGGGAACTTTTCTTCCGATACTCCCCATTCCTATATAACAAAATCTACATAATTCGAAATTTTTGATGGTTTGAAATTTCAATGGTCTCTTACCTTTGTGTTATCCAAGTTCCACTTTCAAACCCTGTCATATCTCCAACAACCAACAGAAATACAATTTCCTAATTATAACTCCAATGTTGAATTACCGTCCAATTTCATCTTACACATTTCCATGATATTCCTATTAAAACGATTGTAATAGAAGAGGGGTTCTATCTGAATAGTTAAATGTACGAGTCTGAATTACGACCACTCTGATAGTAATAATGGAATGTTTATATGCTCGATAAGAAGGCAGGGCGGTGTCAGTTACGATATTACTTCCTTGTGTGGCCTACAGCTCACGGCGATGACCGGGCCACCAGCACTAGTCAGTCCTCTCAGTGAAGCCTCTCGAGCATTAAAACATGGTGTTTTTGAACCGGCTGTACTAGTGGCCACTTCGGTTTTAGCCCCACAAGAACAGTGTTGCACCTGAAAGGATAATCGGATTTCGGACAGTTGCCAATGTTATATGTTACAAAATGTATAACACAACATTGATTGAAATCTATCTTCTCACTAGGTGGAAGGGAAATTGATACGTAAAAAAGCCAATGGCGCAGTGTAGCGAGTACGACGGTTATCGTAAGATAGCCAGATCAAGCAACGTCGAGCGTGGCTGCTGCTTGGATGAGTGACCGCTGAGCGATCCTGTCCTTGCAAGCAGCCCGCCTGCCCGGCCATTGATGGTGGTCACCTTAAAGCCGTTGGTCCCCATGTTGTGTTATAGACGGCTTCTTAGCCCTAACTTCACCTGGTAAAATAAAACATCTTTACTTTACTTATTTCAAAAATAGAAAGAAGGAAGGAAGAAAAAAAAAAGGAGTCAATCATACTAGGAAGCTGCTCGGAATCCAGACAGAAATTAACCCAAGGTTTTCGGATATGTGGGTATATATGTAATCTTATACATGTATAAGATTTACTGTATATTCTTTAAGTATGTTTTTTTTTTTTATTTGTATACAGTGTAAATTTTTCATACGACAGTAAATATCCATTTTTTCACCACTTAATCACTGATTTTCAACTTGTACAAAGTTTTGTCTCTCTCAAATCATTCAAGATTTACTCATCTTTGGGTTCCAACAGTTGTCGGGTAGTTTCCATTCGAAATTCCCCAGTTAAGCACAGTCTTCTTGAGTTAGTGCGTGGTGTAACGGGGTTGATTGTAAATTACAAAATGAAATACAAATCTGCAATCTTGACATTGCAATTGACTGTAATTTCAAGGGAAGATTTCTTATTAATTTACAGATAGGATTGTTTCCATAATCACGATCTTACAGTGGCAAAGACGCAATTTTGTATTATTACTGGCAACACCTTATAGTAATTTCAATTTGACCTTCTTAGAATTTCCCGATCCTTGCAGCTAAAGGAGAACGACCTGTAGTTATTACTGATGTGTTATTTGAAAGAAAGGTGGAACGAACGTTATAACTACAGAGTATTGACGGACGAGGGACATGCCCTCTTCCTGCCCAGTGATACCTTATCACTTATCAGTTCCGGTGATGCAACCACTTGCAGTCAATTGTTGATAGAGTCAAGTTGGGCCGGCCGTATTGTTCTGACTCCACCATGACAGATAAGGTATCGAGCGACCCGCACACAGCGTGAGAACTGTATATTTCGGCCACCTTCGCCCTCAGTCACCTTGATAGTCAAATAACAGAGCAGCAGAGAACGCGGTACAACTGTTTTTAAACCAGACAACTAGCAAGAACAGGGTACCAGAGAACGCGTCAATAGTCGCACGACCTGTCTACATCGCAGGCAAGTAACAGGGCAGCAGAGAACACTCATAGTAAGTAATATGATCTGAGATCACCCCAGTCAACCAGCAAGTAACAGGGCAGCAGAGATCGCGTCAGTAGTCAGTCGCACGGCCTGTTTACATCGCAGGCAAGTAACAGAGCAGCAGAGAACACTCATAGTAAGCGATAAGATCTGACTTTACCCTAGTCTACCAGCTAGTAACAGGGTATCAGAGACCGAGCCAACAGTCGCACGGCCTGGCTATATCGCAGGCAAGTAACAAAGCAGCAGAGAACACAAACAGTAAGTGTTATGATCTGACTTCATCCCAGTTAACCAGCAAGTAACAGGGTAGCAGAGACCGCGCCAATAGTCGCACGACCTGTCTACATCGCAGGCAAGTAACAGGGCAGCAGAGAACACCAGTAGTGCACGACCTGCGTCGCGGGGCTCGCTCCAGTTGTCAGCTAAATTGAACCAATTGACCTTGTGCCATCAGAGCTACTACACTCATTCACTGACACTCAGAACGTGCTCTTACTAGCTAATAGTCCAACGTACTAGATTCGATTTGGCTCCCGTCCCTCCATATCTATTATCTGTCAGATTCGTTAATTTTTGTTACAATTCTTAGACGTCAGGATAAGGGACATGAGCATAAATAATCCATTTTATAATTTAAACAGATCCACTAAACGTTGTTGTTGTTGTTGTTGTTGTTATCCTTCTTTTACTACATTACTATACCTCAACAAAATGCAAACGCTGAAAATTTATCGATTTGTAATTAAACGCAACAAGCGTCTTAGAAGGAATGAAAGCGTAGAATTGCGTATAAAATTCTTTACGCTATTCACAAAGAGTATCTCGTTGTCTACTTTAATAAAAAAATCTTGATATAATAAGCATAAAATTTGTACTTCGGCCGTCTTTGATATTGAACATCTATTTGTATTTTGTAGTATAACTTTTAACAAAATAAGGTTCTAATTACATAAAACCTGTTAAATTGTCTTGTAAATTTCAATAATAATCATTAACGTAAGATACAAATGCTGTGTTTGCATTCAACTGTCAATATTACCAATATATGCCAACTTGTTGTTTATTAAATATCATTATAGGAAAGAAAGAAATTTATTTCTTAAAGGAAGTAATATATATACATCTGATATTTTTCTTGTTAGACAGTCAAACCAAAAATAATCTTCTTGAAAATATTCTTAAATGTAAACAAAATAAAAAAACAAATATGTTAAAAACAAAATAGAATATAACAAAGTCTTTCTCGTGCTCAGTCTGACCTTAAGACAAAACACATAACAATATTTAAAGTATACCATATTATGTTTGTAACAAATATAAACAATAATAGCATTTAATAACATAAACTTTAACTTTCTTTAAGAAAGATAAGGGCCTCCAAAGCAGAGCTTGTAATGAGGTCCCATCCTCGAATTTAAAATTAATATTTTTGATCGGTTTTATTATTTTATTTTCTTGATGGACTCCCTATACTTAAATTCTAAATAGAAATATTTATATAAACTTGGGGGGGGGGGGGGGTGGGGGGGGGGGGGGGTGGGGGGGGGGGGGGGTGGGGGGGGGGGGGGGTGGGGGGGGGGGGGGGTGGGGGGGGGGGGGGGTGGGAACGAAGGCTTGAAAACACTTTTACGAAAACGATGATAATCTGTTCGTAGTCTTTATTAGGTTAACAAGATAGGTCCAACTGATACGTAAATAAGGGCGTATTCCATGGCGCAATACTAGTTTCCTTGATTCTTTAAATTATGAATAATATAATAGTATATGGTCATAAGTAAATAAAGTATCAGTTTGAACCTATCTTTTAAACCTATAAATAAATATATCTCCGTTTAAAATTAGTCTGTTCTTGAGGAAAGTCAACTTTTGTTAATTGCGGCGTACCTCATGGCGCAGTACTAGTTTCCTTGATATTTGACATTATGAGTAGTAATATAGTAGTAAATGGTCATACGTAAATACGTATCAGTTGAACCTATCCTGTAAACCTATAAATAAAATATATATCCGTTTAAAATCAGCCTGTTCTTGAGGAAAGTCAACTTTTGTTAATTGGGGCGTACCTCATGGCGCAGTACTAGTTCCCTTGATATTTGACATTATGAGTAATATAATAGTAAATGGTCAAGCATCATGTCAAATTATACACCATAAAAACTGAAGACATTCCCATGACATATGCGGTGTAGAGGTGGCTGACACTGTAACCTTACCCGTGCTGGAGTAGTGGGGTGACATCTTCAAAATAAAATGTCCTTGATGCATATTTATATAAAACCATTGATTATGAATCTGTCTATTGTTCTGATTATTTATAATTTTGTATTACAAACTTGGACCAAATCATCCTTTCCTTTTTAAATCCTCAATTTTATAATTAACTGGTAACACAAAGTTCGACAAATCGACAACGCTTTAATTCAATATTGCCTCAACACAGGATTAAACGTTCAATAAATCACAGACATTATCAGATGTTCCCAGATTTTAAGAGGATTTAGGGTTGCAGTTGAAAGACGTCTATGATGAATGGTCAATTGTTTTCTGAGTGAGAAAACCCACATGAGTAAACTTTAGTGTGCACATATAATAATGTTTATAAGTTTATTACAAACCATTTATTTATTTTATTCTTGTGCACTATATTTTTAATACGATTTTTGGCCTGCAAACAAAATAATGTCTTCTTTTAACGTAATGTAATTTAGTTTTGTTGAGTAATTTGTTTCGCATGTTGTACGAAGGAAGCAAAGGTCCTAAATATTCGTATTCTCATTGACAAAACTGATTTATTTCATTCCAGAACAGCCAATATTGCACACAACTGGAGAATCAGATGTTTGCCAATTATTGATAACTTAGCTTCAAGACAGCGTCCCTGAGGAACCCCCTCAACATGAGGATCTACTTGCCAGAAATTTCAACCTGAGTTCCCTGTCCAAGGGATTTTCGAAACCAATATCAGTTAAGTGAAATACAGCTAAGTTATTAAGGATTGCGTACTATTGTTTATTTTAGATTATTTTATCTACTTTATTAATTTATTCAATTGTGTACTGTCAATTTGTTTAAGGTATTGAGATATGTGCAAATACATTTAAAAAGAAACATTAATAAAATTGTATTCATGCAAAAAAAAGCGTACGTTATATTTCTGGTATTGGCTATAAGGATTTATGTAAACAAACATTTCAAGAACTTCCATATTATTACAGTCACTTGTTTAGTTGTGTATAAACGGTTGCTTTATACGGCTACGTCAAACAACTTAACATATCAAAAACATCCACCAATATAACACAAGGGGCCGCAAAACAACATTGTAACAAAAAAACTGACTTCCAAACAATATTCAATTCGCAACATTTGATCTCTTGGAACAAAATTATGGAATGCACTGCCAAATAGATTAAGATCACTGCCAATTTGGAATTTTCAAAAGACAAATTGGCTTCTTCCTTTTGGAACACCTTTTTTGTAAGCAGATGAATTTTTGGGATTAATCGTGAATTAAACAATTATTGATGATCTTAGGAAATTAGTTTATCTGTGGTTGTAATTAGTTTTTAATTGATATTTTTATTTATTTAGTGTACTGCTTCTTTTAAAGACCTGGACGAACTGGAGGATTGCATTGCTCTTAACATTGAAGTGTACAATGATGTATTTTAAATGTGACAATGTATGATAAATTGCAATGTAATCTTTACCAGTGCTAAATTAGTATCATTCATAAACAAATTAATTTACCAGACCAAGGACATTTTTGGAATCAAAATGCAAAAAATTCTAGCCAGTATCGTTGACCCGATGCAAAAGACCAAACCGTAGATCCAGGATATGGACGAAGACAAAAGACGAATGAAATAGATATTCAGTTTTCGTGACACTGCCGAGTTTGTAAACTTTAATCATCATGGATCACGTTTTCGAGAGCAGTAACTGAGCACGACACGAGAGAGCAAGTTGTGAGAGCTCCTGGGCGTAATTATTTATTTGGTCCAGCCTCTTGAGTTCCCACAGCTCCTGGTAATAGGGTCACGTCTCTGGCCAGACGTGTCCGCTGGTAGCTGCTCCACCTGCGGTCTTCGGGCGGCTCCCGGGCCGTGTTCCTCGACACTTGAGAACCGACAACCACAGTGTTCCCTTCACCATACTGGTCGTTAGTGCTCCTTCCGTTTAATAGGTTGTAGCGTAGGATCCACGTAACGCAGCTATGGTGGAAAGGGTTAATTCAATACGAATGTTGAGTTTAGCTGCATTTCACCTTGTACCTAAATGGTGCTAAACACAACATTCGCATTATAAGATCGGTTTTAGTAAAAGATCTAGCTACGACTGAGGTAACCGATTTCGAGAGGACAACCCCAGCAGTCTACACAGTATGTTGGTACACCAGATCTTGCTACACAAGAACTTGCTACAGCAAATCCTGCCACACCAGATCTTGCTACACAAGAACTTGCTACAGCAAATCCTGCCACACCAGATCTTGCTACATAAGAACTTGCTACAGCAAATCCTGCCACACCAGATCTTGCTACACAAGAACTTGCTACAGCAAATCCTGCCACACCAGATCTTGCTACATAACAACTTGCTACAGCGAATCTTGCCACACCAGATCTTGCTACACAAGAACTTGCTACAGCAAATCCTGCCACACCAGATCTTGCTACACAAGAACTTGCTACAGCAAATCTTACCACACCAGATCTTGCTACACAAGAAACTTTCTACAGCAGATCTTGCTTCACCAGATCTTGCTACACAAGAACTCTCCTACACTAGATCTTGCTATACCAGATCTTCCCACAATAGATCTTCCCACACTAGATCCTGCTGCACCATACTTTGCTACACCAAAAAATTGTTCCACCAGAAATGGCAGTGTCCTTCTCAGGTGTGTAATCAGTCACCTCGGTTTGGATGTCTTAGGCATCCTTATGGTCAGTAATAAATACTGGAAGATACCCATATCATTCTGCATTCCATATGGTCATTCTTCACTAGGGTCGGAAAGGAGGAACTTCGTCCGAGGCGTCAACAGGCATCCTTACAACTTACACCAACGCAGAGGAACTTGATAAACGTGTTTGTAAAATTGCGTACTTCTTCAAGGTAGGCATCGCAGATCTATCAATAAAGAAACAAATAAGAAGTCATTACATCAACATATCCGTTAGTAAGGACTGGCTAAAGTTCATATTTCTCAAATATAAAAACTCTGGAATATATTTATATTACTCCTATGTTGTAAGAATGGCCCGACTCACATTTTCTTCATTTCGGTGACTTCATCAAGAACAGGATTTATTCCAATCCTCGAAATGTAGTAAACAATCCGTGTTCAATCCTTGGAACACATAACGATGGTAAATATCCGATATCTTCTTTTTCTTCCGAATCAACCATCGCATCGTCATTAATACATTTAAATACAATTATAAGTTACTTTAACCACTAGTTTTAGAATATTTAAAGGTATAAACATCATGCTTAGTTTGGGTTTCCTCAGAATTCTTTTTTCAAAAAATAATCCACTTGAGGTGAATTGGTGAGCGACCACGTATCATATGGTAAAGTAATTTATTGATGGTTGGGCCATATGGCTCTTGTAGGCTGATATTATTACCAGATGGTAACTAACTCGGAATAACTTCGAAGCTTGTAAAGCAATCGGACTGAACAGTTCATATTTGAATAACAATAGCTGTAATATAGTATAAAACGTACAAATTTTAGAGTTTTTCAACTTTTTTTACTTATTAAGCACTTCAAATTGGTATAAGATTGGAACAAGTGGAGGATTTCCGTTAGGTGCAAAAATGGTGCAAATCCTCGAGAATCTTATAGTGGTAAAATGAATAAACAGACACGATTGTTTTGGTTAAATGAGTTAATATGACACTCACGCTCAGTTGAAGAAGGTCAACTACACCAGAAGTCTGTGAAAGTGGGACAAAATGTTTTCGTCGAATGAGTTCTAAATCGAATGAGGGAAACCTCTAACGCCTATAAGTACGGAAATATTCCTATGCTTGTAGCTAACAATAAAAACCAACTACTATGAACTGCCATT
Organism: Homalodisca vitripennis; assembly: GCF_021130785.1. Taxonomy (NCBI): domain Eukaryota; kingdom Metazoa; phylum Arthropoda; class Insecta; order Hemiptera; family Cicadellidae; genus Homalodisca; species Homalodisca vitripennis. Next base: position 194,757,333 of record NC_060209.1, on the reverse strand, counting down.
AAAAGGCAAAGGGCATCATTGTTTAGAATACGTTGTTGTAGTCATAATAAGCGTTATAGTAAGAATAGTAATTTTTGCAAAAATTTAAAAATTTGTTAAGCAAACATTTATAGAAATTTGTATCAAGATTTGGTCTTTTTAAAGCAAAGTTTTCTGTTTGAATTACAATTACAATGCAACTTTTGTAAATGTTATGGAATTATAATAACCAATTCAGGGTTTAAAATCTTATCCCCTCCTATGGAGCCGACCTTTGCAAGAAATCACCCTAGAGACCAAGCCATACCAGTGAAGTCTTACTAATATGTGTAGATGAATGGGAATGCAGTCTACTTGTAGTTTTGTAGACGTATAAATGACAATTCTAATTAGGCATTTAAAGTTCCTCTCTTGCTTTTGGTGAAGGTCTTGTCAAAAATTCTCCCGTCGAGTTTTCTCAAATTATATGAAGTAAACGCAATGGGAACATGTGAATCTCTCCAAAGCTGATGTAGGGTACAATTTAGGAAAGCCTTGAAGCCGAAAGTACCCAATGGTTTTTTTAGCAACCATTATACGCTTCTGAACAACTTAAAAAAGAAGAGATACTACGAAATGAACATTTCAGACTGTATTGAGGTTTTCAAAAGAGCTAGGATATTGAGGTTTGTGTTAATGCTATGATACGATTGGTCGTTTAGAGTAACAAACCACTGCGCATATTCAAGGTCAAGGATTCAGATGGCTCTAATGTATTCATACGCCTTGTGCAGTGAGACGGGGAGGAGAAGGTATATTACATGTAGGTTAAGTGATGCAGGAGGTCTAGTGGGGGCCACTTCTCAGTTGTTGCACTCAAGGTCTCTCTGCTCCGGCTGCATCATTAGCATTGGGCGCGTGCCAACAAGTGTCTGCAGTTCTGCTGGGTCAGAACATCATCCTCTTTACTCTTTCTGGGACACTGCACATATTCAAGGTCAAGGATTCAGATGGCTCTAATGTATTCATACGCCTTGTGCAGTGAGCCGGAGGGGAGAAGGTATATTACATGTAGGTTAAGTGATGCAGGAGGTCTAGTGGGGGCCACTTCTCAGTTGTTGCACTCAAGGTCTCTCTGCTCCGGCTGCATCATTAGCATTGGGCGCGTGCCAACAAGTGTCTGCAGTTCTGGTTAGCTGCGCTCGCAGTTCTGCTGGGTCAGAACATCATCCTCTTCACTCTTTCTGGACACTGCACATATTCAAGGTCAAGGATTCAGATGGCTCTAATGTATTCATACGCCTTGTGCAGTGAGCCGGAGAGGAGAAGGTATATTACATGTAGGTTAAGTGATGCAGGAGGTCTAGTGGGGGCCACTTCTCAGTTGTTGCACTCAAGGTCTCTCTGACCGGCTGCATCATTAGCATTGGGCGCGTGCCAACAAGTGTCTGCAGTTCTGGCTAGCTGCGCTCGCAGTTCTGCGGGTCAGAATGTCATCCTCTTTCACTCTGTGTTAACTCTTACCACGCTCCGCTTTCGCTCTCTGTTCAGCCTCTTGTTGGCTTTTTCTGAAAAACTTTTCTCTGCTTTCTGTAATCTCTAGAGCCCTCTGTAGTGAAATGCCCTTGAATTTTCTTTCCTTATAAGAATAACGTTAAATCTCATGCAATTTCATTTAATTTTTATTAGACATGTCTCAGATTGATAGTCTTATTAATCTGCATCCAAAAGCTTTTCAAATTTTCTTGTAAACACTGTAGTTTTTTAGTATTTAATCGATGAATTTGCAAAGAAGTTTGAGATATTTTTCTGGATAACAAATAAAGATATTTATTTTATTTTACTTCATTCTGACGTCAAAACCAGTAAGTTTACAAATAATAAATAACAAATAACATATGATATACTACAAATTATTACATAACAATGAATAACAATAAAATAAGACCATTTAGTAAATTAAATTAAAATGTTTATGTAGGGGCGTATTCGGAGACAGCCAGTACTCTTCTTAAATTGTAGATGGACTTTCATTGAAGAAGCAATAGTATGGCAGAATTGATCCATAGCCTAATCATTCTCGTAAGTGGGACTATGGAAGTCGTAACGACGTGAGTAACCTGCCGAACAGATCAAGTGCCCGAGTCCTTGGTGTAGTAAACGGAATTCCACTTGGGGGGGAAGCATTAGACATTCGAGTTATGACTTTCATCAATCTGGAGAGAAATATAATATCGCCTGATTGGAAGCTCTGGAAGGAAAAGCTCAGCCTGAAGTTCAGCAAGTGGTTACCTCCCTAAAAACGCAGTCACATCCACCTACCAGTCTTAAGAACATCCTTTGGATAGCTTCAAGCATATTAATCAGACAAGCTGGTAGGGGGGCCAAACAGGGCTAGCATATTCCTGAACCTGACATAAAAAGGATGAAAAGGACTGTTTATTAAAAACAGCAGGGCCTGTCATGCACGAGTTGACCTTGCTATGAATCCCAATATCCTGTTGAGAACGTCTGCATAAATCATAAATATGCTCATTGAAAGACAGCACAAAAAGTAATACCCAAATCCTCCAAAGGTTATACTGGATAAAACAGCGTAGATCTTGCAGTCGACTAAAAGTCATATCAAAACACTTAGAAAGGGCAAGTTTTATGTTGCTTGGTTATATATTTTGTAAACATGTCAGAAAGCGCTAACAAGGACATCATGTTTATGGGTCCTGCATTCACTACAGGCTGTCAAATTGAGTTGTCAGGAGGATGTAAATACATTGTTATCACAGTCTACACTTTTACGTTTGTAAATATATATTTCTTAGTGTAAAATAACAGTGTTGATGTAAAATAATGCAGACTCGGGTACTCACTGGTCTCTACTGTTTGTGAACAGAACCAGCTCTGAAGCGTACCATCTCGACTCCATGGCAGGTGTAAATAGGAAGTCTGCTCATGAGGTTGCTCTAAAGATTGGCATAATGGAGGGTAGCATTTTTGAGATCCCTTGCTATCAGCAAAACAATGGTTTCGAGTGTGGGTTTAATGTTATCTTAAATGCCAAGTTTATAAATCAGTATTACTGTATGAACGGTATTCAGACACCTTTTGGGGACTGGTACACAAACCTTCCCTTCATGTTTAGGAAGGGAGCACTTGCCTTCTAATGGGGGAGATTTGTCACATAAGGCTGTTTACACCTATCAAACTAATACGGGCCTCTGCTAATAAATGGCAAGTAAGAGTAAGTAAAAAAACGTAATAAACAAAAATCAATAGACAACAAGGAAGACGTCAATAAAAATAAATATTTGACGATGACAGATGAGATTATTTCTCTAAAAAATACAAAACTGAGCTCTGTCAATCTCGAGGTACCAAAATGTTTTGCTTCTGACTTGTCGGATGACTTATCAAAGGATATTAACAGTTTGAAAAACAAATATCAACTTCTTGAAGATAGAATTACTGTGATCGAGAACACAATCCCTTCAGCGCCCCCTTCAACACCAACTAATATACCTGTAAGTCAGAACCTGACTGATCCTTCAATTTCTGAATCCAACACATCTACTCCAAATCTCCGGCTGAAACGGAAACCACCGATTAGTGCCAAACTTCTGAACGATGGGGAATCTATTCAAGATTTCTTTAATGCAAATATTGATGATTTCCTGAAGGGCTTAGACCAAAACAAGCACCCCTCGCCAAATAAATTCAAAATCATTAACATACAATCAAGTATCAGAGAATGACAAGTCAGTCAGTGCTGAAAAAGATTTTTTAGGGAAGCGACACATGAAACCAGACAAATGGAAAACCCGCTCGGACCCGCTGGAGACATTTTGTGAATTCCGCAAGAAAAGCTCAAATAAGTATCTAAAGATTTTTCACCAAAATGCAGACCGAATGAAGAATAAAATAGAAAGATTTAACCATTGCCTTCATGAGCTTGTTCCGGATGTAATTGTAATTTCGGAACATGGGCAAAATGGGGATGACATGGCCAATACGAGACTTATAAACTATGAGTTGGTGACATCGTTCTGCAGAGAAGGTATTTCAAAAGGAGGAATAGCAATATATAAGCATAATAGTATACAAAATGAAGTAACAACATTAAACATTGAATATCTTAGCACTCCTCTTGTTTGCGAAGTTTCTGCTATTTCCATTGGTCTCAATAGGAAAACTAATCTACATGTTCTTGGCATCTATCGTCCCCCAAACAAACGATAAGGATGCTTACTTGCTGACCCTAATGACACTGTCTTCGATACTGGAACAGTGGAGATCACAGAAAAATGTGGTTTTCATTGTCGGTGACTTTAATGTCGATGGCCTCAAAACATCCAGAGAGGGAGTTCTTCTGAATGAACTACTGGCAGGTTTTCATATGGAAAGAATTGATCTGGCCCCGACTAGAGTGACTCAGAAAACCTTCTCCTCCATAGACATTGTGCTGTGTCTCTGCAGAGTACATCGGTGATGTCAACGTGCAGGTCCTCCATACAGGAATCTCAGACCACACCGGCCAGCTGTGTAGCCTCAATTTTGAAATAAAAAAGAAAGTTCCAATCCTGTCAACTCGTCGTCACATCAACAGCATAAATCTTGAAAATTTGAGGATGCATTTCGACCTTCAATCATGGGATAGAGTACTAACGTGTATTGACGTGGATGACGCGTATAACAATTTTCTTGCCATTGTAACTTCTGCCCTTGATACTACCTGTCCAGCCAAAAATACTAGACAGAAACCACGTAAATCAATTACTCTGGCTTATGATCACGAAGCTAATCAAATGAAACAAGAGTTCATACAAGCCGAAAATGCTTTTAAACTGTACGGCAGACAAGAAGACAAAAAAATATCATCTGACTTAAAAAAAGCCTATGATTTAAAACTAAAATCATTGAGAAAGCAAGCTAGTGCCAATTTTATCGCTGAATCAAATAACAAGGCAAAAAGCAATATGGACTGTCATTAATAGCGAAAGACGAGGAAAAACCTCAAGAACACTCAAACGTGAATCACTTGCTTCTCGATGGTGTGGAGTCCGGTAGTCCCCAAGAGATGGCCAATAGTTTCAACAAATTCTTCACATCAGTGGCGGAGGATACGTTGAACAGGGTGGACAAGGGTGATCCTCGCACAATTCCCAGCGGGGACCTGAACATAGCCTTCCCATTGACAGAGTTTGAGCCAACATCGAAGAGGGAGTTAAGTAAAATAATACGTAACATGAAGAACAAAACTTCAGCGGGGCTAGATGAGTTTTCCTCTGTGATGTTTGAGGGGCTGTGAAAAGGAACTGCTTGAGCCGCTACTGCACGTTGTCAACTTGAGCCTCCGACTTGGTGTCTGTCCTAAGAAGATGAAGTCTTCAAAAGTGATACCCCTTCACAAACAAGGAAAGCAAGCATGATTTGGAAAACTACAGGCCGATTTCTCTGGTCTCTACCTTTTCAAAAGTTATAGAGAAAGTTGTACATATGCGGATCTGTGAACACCTACAGAAGAATTCCCATACAACTCAGAGAACAACATGGATTCCTAAGTAAGAAGTCAACTCTGACTGCTTTAGTGGAGTTGGTGGAATACATCATTGATAGGCTCGAGGAGGGACATAGTGTGACCGGTTTGTCTACCTGGATCTGAGCAAGGCTTTTGATTGCCTAGGTCATGAGCTAATCCTGGCTAAGCTCAGTAAGCTTGGATTCAGGGACACCGCTTGGAAACTGGTTCAGCAATTACCTTCAAGACAGAGACCAATTAGTTGAACTAAGGCACTTTGACAATAAAGCGACCACCTTCTTCAGGTCAAGTCAGCTCCCCATTACCAGGGGCGTTCCACAGGGGTCCGTGCTGGGTCCTGTGATCTTTATCCTGTTTACCTACGATTTACCAGAATACACTCAAGAGTTCTGCAAAACAATCATGTATGCAGACGACTCTGTCCTTTTGTCATCCAGTATTTTCTGCGGAGGATTTGGAAATCAAAGGTTATATCGCACTTGGTCTGGCCATGGATTACTGCAATGGGAATGATTTGGTCTTTAATGAAACCAAGACGAAACAGCTTGTTATGGGTTCAAAAAGAGATACCATCTCTGAGTTTCCTGGACTTCAATTGGTGGAATCCACCAAACACCTCGGTATCGTCATCGATGGCAAGTTGTCGTGGGTGCAGCACCTAAACATCTTATGCGGCAAGCTGAGCAGCGGTATCTTCGCCCTGAGACGGGTTAAGTCCGTCAGCAACATTGAAGCCGTTAAAATTACATACTTTTCCATCTTCGAGAGCCATCTGAGATATGGAGTTACTCTGTGGGGCGCAGCTTCCCAGCTTCATCTCGAACGTGTCCTCACAATCCAAAAGAAAGCTCTCAGAATTATGGCAGATTTGGAGTGGAACGAGAGCTGCCGTGAGCACTTCAAAAGATGGAGGATTCTTACAGTTGTAAATATATACATACTGGAGGTGATCATTTTAGCCTGCAAAAAGAGTATACCTAGAGGAGAAGATATTCATCAGCACAACACCCGATTTGCCCACAATTTCATTCTTCCATCCCACAAACAGTAGAAGATTTGAAATGAAGCCGACGTATGCTGGGGCCAGGCTGTTTAACCTGCTACCGGAGGAGCTGAAGAGGACTGATCCAAAAGCCTTAAAAGGAAAACTCTACGAGTGGTTGCTGCAACGTCCATTTTACAGTGTGAAGGAATTCATGGACTGGGCAAACTGTTAAAACAAGTGAAATATTGTTGTAAAGCAAGTATTTGGACTATTACTAAAAATGTTTGTTAAGTTGACGCCATTTCAATCTCAATGATTGTAAATAAAGACCTCTCTCTCTCTCTCTCTCTCTCTCTCTCTCTCTCTCTCTCTCTCTCTCGATTCCTCTCTCTCTCTCTCTCTTGCTTTACACCAATCCAGGACTGTTGACGCCATACTGCAGCTCAACAAAGTTCTCTTGATTGGAGAAGTTGCAAAAATCTTGGCATCATCTCCGAGGAGTAGGGCCACTGGCAAGATGAAAGTTATATCATTGATAAAAACAAGGAATAAGATTGGGCCCAGTAAAGAGCCTTGAGGAACGCCCGAGATTTGATAGAACTCATTGGACAGTGATCTTTGAAAAGTCCTACGTTGAGGAGGTTGGAACGGTAGTTTTCAACCTTTGATGGGTCCCTACACTTCAGTGTAGGTACGATAAGACCCATTTTGGGTGTCTCAGGATATATTCCATGTAGATTGGATAGGTTGAAAAGAGTTGTCAGAGTTTGGGCCAGGATGCCACTGCAGTGTCGAAGGAAAGATGGTGTAATTTTGTCGGGACTAGCACACTTCGTAACATCTAGTTGTTTAAGTGCTTCTAAGACTTCTGATACAGGGAAGGAGATCCCCGTCGAAGAAGAGAAAGTATCGAAATTGAAGGGTGGTGATGAAATCACAGAAAAGACGGAGACGAAGAATGTGGAGGAAATATCTGTCCTTTCCTGCAGATCCTTTCCTGAGGAGCGATCACCAGGAATAACCTTAGGTGGTATTCCAGGAGATCATTCTTCGGGACGAACAAAGCTCCAGCAGCTTTTAGGGTTATAAGGGATTGAATGTGGTTCGAGTAGCTCTTAAAATGTAGTTATTAAAAAACTAAAAAGTGTTTTGACTCGTATTAATAATTGTAACTTTAAAAAGAGATATCTCCTACAATTTTGCGACCAAAAATAAGGTTCAACATCGTTCTTATTAGGCTAAAATCAAAATGGCCGCCACCACAGCCTGCTCTTAAGTAATCCAATTGCGTCCCTACACGGGAGTTTACTGCACACGAATGGCGATATCAAACATACGTGACTTCCACAAAATATCATTAACCATACTCCACTAAGTTTTACAGCTCAAACCGAGTCGGGGGGAAAACGCTTAACCCTTTGAGTGCCACATAAAATTGCCTGGATACAATTAACGCCTCTGAGAGAAGCCTTGTTCCTCACGTAGGCGTAGGCGTAGGCGTATAGCGTCACATATATCCCCATGTCGCGTTACGCATCATCAGGCAGAACGGCGGTAGAAGTATAGCTGTGGATATTAATTAATTTTTGGCGCGTAACGCATTCCAGTCTGTTTCCCGCGGTCATAAATCAACACGTTTATGAACCCCTACACAGGCACTTTCGTGACTATAATGTACACAATGGTCTGAATAAGGCAATACGAATGTCACGGTATGCCCTCTTCACGAGTTATAAACTATTAACGCCTTTCTGTTTACGTCTCTTGATGGAATATGGCTCTCCTGGCTCTCCTCACTGTGGTCAGAATATTGCAAGAATGTGATTGTGTTGAGGCAGTATAAAGTAGAAAACAACAACCGCAGTGGTGTCTACCGACGTTTTTCCGTCGATCAAACTACACCATCGAGGTGACGTTTATGCACCATTGAATCAAGGAATAATTTATTTATTTATTTATTTATTTTATTCACCAACGGCATACACCATTTTACACTATTACAAAAAAAATAATAAAGATGGCCAACAAGTGTAACAAGATTAAAAATAAGTATTAATAATTAAATTATGAATAAATTATGTGAGACAACTATTATATAATAATGGAGTTCATGCAAAGAAAACAAGCAACAACTACTATACTATGCAAGCGAAAACAAGAATTTAAATGTAAAATCATTAGAAAAATAACTTTAGAAAAAATAACAATAAGTTAACAGTATAAAAATAAGCAGAGAAAACAAGCAAATAACTGTAATAAAACATGTAAATATTAACAGAAAAATAAATATATATATATTTGTTTATATATATATATATATATATATATATATATAAATATAAAATAACAACGTAACGATATAACAATAGACAAAGATAACAAGGAATAAATATGTATGACAATAACAACGTAAACTAAATGACAAGCTAACAACAAACTAAATTATAAGCGTAGCACAATGGAGGATGAGGCAACACTGATCAGGCTTTCATCAGCAGCAGCACGCCGAACCGCACTCAGGGCTGCAACAAAGAGGTCGACTGAAAGCTACAGCTTTAAATATTGAAAGCTACAGTTTTTTCTCTTTGTAATGGGAGTATAGATATTGTTCAATTAGAACGTAAAGAGCGGCAAATTTCAGTTATTATGTTCGCTACTTCCGATGAAACTGGCAGTTTGAACATATTTCAATATAATTTATGTTTTTTCTAAACTCAATACAGTTCCATATCAGTCAAATACCTCAGATTCATCAATGTTGCTATAATAAAACCTCCATAAACAATCGAAACTCAAATTGTTGGAATTTAGTTATAAAGTTACAAACAGTTGTTTGTTTGTACTCAGAAAACAAACTGTGACATTTATTTTACTGCTACTATATTGTGCGGTTCGTTCTGAATAAGACAATATTCAATTTAACATCTATTCATGTAGATTGATATTTTAAAATATATTATTACTAAACTCCGCATGTACCTATTTTCACCATTTAGTATTTTTTTCTAAAACTAGATTACATCCGAGACAAAATGGTTATCTCGCATTTATATTTTATTGCAAGATGTTCATTTCATGACCATGGCCCCCACAAATAGTAAAAGTTTTCTTTCTAACAAGTTTCCTTTTACTAAAAAAAATTCAAAATCGTGTTATGACCTATTTAAAATTAAAATATTATTCTTCGTTTCACTCTAAAACAACCTTTTTATTCTTCATTTGGATTTATGTGCATTAAACACTCTGTGTAAAGCCTAAAAAATAGTCTGCCATTACAAAAAGAAAATAACCGCCACTTCTAGGGTTCGATGATGATAGTAACCATAAGAACTAAGGTTCTCCCTAAATGCTCATTGCGATAAGAATTCAAATTTTGCTAAGAAAATGTTTGCAATAAAACATGATAAAAGGAACCCATTGCTGTTTCTTCAGTGTGTTTATAAAAGTGGTTTTGAAATTAAAATGAGGTTAGAGACACACAAATCGGTTAGCATTAAGTATTCCTTCATTTCATCTAATATTAAGTCGATTGATATTAACCATTCCTTTATAGAATTTAAAGTATATTCCATAGGGATAAAAAGCAGTTACATCAAATGAAACTAAATATTCTTCACTGGTAATTTTGATAGATTTTGTAATGTCGATAAACTGATTTATATCTTTAAATGTAAAATTTGGAGGTTGTTAAGATTTTTGAACTAACCATTTGTATTCAAATAAGAGGAGTTCCTCCTTCAATGAAATGCAACAAACGTTTAAAAAAATACAAACATATTCATATAAATTTAAGAAAACTGAACAACTCAACTTTTTCAATGTAATTGTTTTGAAAATCCGAAGAACTATTTCATACAGCAATGTGGGATAGCTACTATATAGGAACAGCATGATTCTCCTCCACTTGGGCAATGTGGGATAGCTACTATGTAGGAACAGCATGATTCTCCTCCACTTGGGCAATGTGGGATAGCTACTATATAGGAACAGCATGTTTCTCCTCCACTTGGGCAATGTGGGATAGCTACTATATAGGAACAGCATGATTCTCCTCCACTTGGGCAATGTGGGATAGCTACTACTATATAGGAACAGCATGATTCTCCTCCACTTGGGCAATGTGGGATAGCTACTATATAGGAACAGCATGATTCACCTCCACTTGGGCAATGTGGGATAGCTACTACTATATAGGAACAGCATGATTCTCCTCCACTTGGGCAATGTGGGATAGCTACTACTATATAGGAACAGCATGATTCTCCTCCACTTGGGCAATGTGGGATAGCTACCGTATAGGAACAGCATGATTCTCCTCCACTTGGGCAATGTGGGATAGCTACTACTATATAGGAACAGCATGATTCTCCTCCACTTGGGCAATGTGGGATAGCTACCGTATAGGAACAGCATGATTCTCCTCCACTTGGGCAATGTGGGATAGCTACCGTATAGGAACAGCATGATTCTCCTCCACTTGGGCAATGTGGGATAGCTACCGTATAGGAACAGCATGATTCTCCTCCACTTGGGCAATGTGGGATAGCTACCGTATAGGAACAGCATGATTCTCCTCCACTTGGGCAATGTGGGATAGCTACCGTATAGGAACAGCATGATTCTCCTCCACTTGGGCGATGTGGGATAGCTACTATATAGGAACAGCATGATTCTCCTCCGCTTGGGCAATGTGGGATAGCTACTATATAGGAACAGCATGATTCTCCTCCGCTTGGGCAATGTGGGATAGCTACTATATAGGAACAGCATGATTCTCCTCCGCTTGGGCAATGTGGGATACCTACTATATAGGAACAGCATGATTCTCCTCCGCTTGGGCAATGTGGGATAGCTACTATATAGGAACAGCATGATTCTCCTCCACTTGGGCAATGTGGGATAGCTACTATATAGGAACAGCATGATTCTCCTCCACTTGGGCAATGTGGGATAGCTACTATATAGGAACAGCATGATTCTCCTCCACTTGGGCAATGTGGGATAGCTACTATATAGGAACAGCATGATTCTCCTCCACTTGGGCAATGTGGGATAGCTACTATATAGGAACAGCATGATTCTCCTCCACTTGGGCAATGTGGGATAGCTACTATATAGGAACAGCATGATTCTCCTCCACTTGGGCAATGTGGGATAGCTACTATATAGGAACAGCATGATTCTCCTCCACTTGGGCAATGTGGGATAGCTACTATATAGGAACAGCATGATTCTCCTCCACTTGGGCGATGCCATGTTCAGTATGCCACTAATATATCTTTAAATTATAAATGTACAGCAACAAAATCGGTGCTGCCAATCGTCGCAGATGGTTGGCAACACTGCGGGTATCACGCGTTTTGATAAATGGTCTCATTTAATTTGATGTATCTAGAGAACGCCATTTCGTGTAAATACACATTCCCAGTTATCGCAGTTATAAAGTACATATAATACAGTTAGTTAGTTACTCTATGGTGTTCTTCGAACAGTTACAATTAACTAGGTGTGAATACCTGGAACTCGCCGCGCCTGATACAACGCTGTGCATGATCACAATCTGGTTCGCGGGGAGAAGCTGGGCAGCTGTTGCGATCATTAACAATGCAACTGCGAGAAGTACCTCGTCCGGGTAATGATTCCCACAGAAACCCCTAATAGGCAATCAAAACAAACTTAATTGTTTATTAAAAAAAGGAAATGGAGCAAAAACCGGTCCACTCATATTCAATGTATAGTTAATATATTCAGTTGTTGGCTGGCTAAAGTACTCAAATCATAAAAAACTTTTGTGACGCCAATTCGAGCGGTTGATTGGCTTATAAAAACTTTTAATATAGCTTTTGTTTTGTAACGATCTGAGGAGATGTAAAACCAGTGGCAGCCCCGGCCTTACCTGCCTCATACCAGCGAGTTGGAGTATTGGTTCCACGCTTAATTGGGCTCCAGTGTATCAACATATTGCAGCCTTCGTCAACTGCAACAAATGAATTACAGTATGTCAACCAGTTGCAGAATTGGTCAAATGCAACAGACCAACCAAATGAATCACAATATGTCAACCAGTTGCATCACTGTTTAACTGCAACAAATTAACCAAATGAATCACATTATGTCAACTAGTTGCAGAATTGGTCAAATGCAACAGACCAACCAAATTAATCACAATATGTCAACCAGTTGCAGCCTTCTTCAACTGCAACAATCCAACCAAATGAATCACAATATGTCAACCAGTTGCAGCCTTCTTCAACTGCAACAATCCAACCAAATGAATCACAATATGTTTACCAGTTGCAGCCTTCTTCAACTACAAAAATCCAACCAAATGAAGCACAGTATGTCAACCGCCTGCAGCATTGGTTACTTCCAGCACCTACCGGCCAATTAGAATGTATTATGTCAAACAGTCAATGCAGCACATATCAGCCAATTAGATAATGGTAAATAAATCAGTTTCAGCATTGGTCAATAGGAACATACCAGCCCATTGGATAAAGAATGTAAACCGGATACAGCATAGATCACTTGCACAGTTACAGCCATATGGGTTATATAGGGTTAACCAGTTGCAGAATCGGTCCAATTTTTACAAACGTATTAATTAGCAGTGTGTCAAGCCATTTCAGCATTGGTCAACTGAAGAAAATATTTTCCAGTATAATTATACAAATACCCAACCAAACCTAACATAACCAAATTTAGCTTAGCTTAACATAACCTAGCCTAGACTAGTCGTTTGTAATAATAATCGTTTTGTTATTCTATAGTGTTGTTATTTATTCGTTTGTTATTCATTGCTCTGTTATTTTTGCTTTGTTATGGTTATTATTAGGTCCGTTGTTTTTGTTCTTTCTGTTATCTTTGTTAACTGATTCGTAGTACTTTCTAGTCACCGTATTATTAGCATTCGTGGCAGAGTTGTCGGATATCGTCGTTGAGTAAGTATTTAAGTATTCAATGTCAGATTTAGCTGTAAGGCATTGCATTGACAGTTAAGCATCTTGTAGCATAGCTATTGTTATATCCAATTGTTTGTTTTACTCGTTAAGTTATTTTTTCTTCTTAACATGTGCCATCAACATGTTGTAAAGTGTAAATTGGTGTATTGCCGTTGGAATGTAAATAAATAAATAGTCTAACCTAACTTAGCCTAGCCTAACTTAACCTAAACTAACCGAACGTATCATAACATAACTTAAAATAAATTACCTAAACTAACTAGGTACATAAATTAATAGATAAAGCGCGATTTATAACTTTCACCAACTTCAGTCAGATAGCTTGTATAAAAGCTGGAATAGTGATTGATTATTTGAGCATTATTAATCACCTTTTCCCAAATAATTAGCTTTTAGACTAATGACTGGCGCACCCAGAAATTTTCACTGAGGGTTTTCGATGACTCGGGGGAAGTTTTTTTTAATAATAGGTGCTAATATCGTTGTTTTATAGTACTTCTGAACTAATAAAAAGGGCAAAGATCAGGTCAGAGTGTATAAAGTTTGCAGTAAAACCATTGTCCCACCAATCACCACGAAGCATATATAGAGATAATACAATCTTCTGCAACCAATACAGCTTATATTGAAGTGCATTTTGCTAAAACAAACTTTAAGACCAAAACTGTCCTCTCGGATCAAAAAATTTGGATATAAGAGTTTGAAAGTTGACCACAAACTAACTAATAGAGCTACAATAACCGGGGTTGTATTAAAATCTACATTGTTTATTTCTGCATTTCAACATAGAAAACTATTTACTAACAAATAATTTCCAGTTGACGCTCTTCAACCTTACTGCAACTTTGAAATGTCATCAGATTACTACCAAATTTTTTTAAGAGATACATTTCAGAATTTTAGAATAGTATAAAAATAATGTTATTAAATTATCTTCATAACTTTTATTGTTGATGTGGTGGTCATTAAAATTCAAAATTGGTAGAGTTATGAACCTTTTAGTCATTATTTTGAGCAGGCACTTTTAAATCACCATTTAAAATGTTTAATTTTAACATAATTTTCAACAGTAAGTATTCATAAATTCCTATCCTGTGTCTCCCTGTGGGGTAGGCGTCTCTGCCTCTTATCTCATATCCATGTATGTCTCGGCCCCTTGTCAGGGCAAATTTCTACATACAAAATGAGTTTGTCACTAACATGTACAGTCTAGGTAGTGTCGACAGTTGTAAGTTGTTGAAGTCTTATTTGTAGGATTCTCTGAACTTCAGTTGTGCAATTATCCGAATTGCTTGCTTTTGCATTTTAAAAACTTTTAGGAACTGACAATTTGCGTTGCCACCATAGGTAAGTTGTGGGTAAATAAAGCCGTAATATGTCGCCCTCATAACCTAAATAGGACAATAATTGGCCAATGGCCTCGACATATATGCTCGAGGACAGCTTGGAGCAACATGGTCAATGTGAGTCAAGTTTCAAGTCAATCCCCGATCTAAGGATATTCCAAGGAATTTGGAACAATACACCTCATTTATCATATTACCATCCAATAAGACGGCTGGCTCATCATTGAAACGTCCTAATCGCAATGCAAATGTCAGGAAATATGATTTAGGGTTTACTGTATAATTGAGGTTATTAAAACTTTGAACATAATTGTTAGTGTCCACAAAGGATTTTTGTTGCAGGGTTGTTTTTTATTTATTGCTGAAACAGAGTGTCGCCTCATCAGCGTATTGTACAAGTTTTCCCTGCAGTAATGATGACCCTATGTCATTTACATTGATTAGAAAAAGAATAGGTCGGAGTATTGATCCCCGAGGGACTCCAAATCTTAGGCGAATCGGTTCAGAGAGTGTATTTGAGATTTGGACAATTTGTCTTCTATGGATTCATGACAATTGCTGCATAATGAACAGCTTCAGCAGTGCAAGTGTAGGGTTGTGAACCTGGCGCCGGCGCCTCGTCACAAAAGAAGCCGGTGACGAAGTTGACACTGGGCCTAGTGGCGCGTGCTTCGCCGTGGAAGCGCTCACTGCGGCGTGCCACTTTAATGGCCACTGTTTTACACCCATTCATCGCACCCGCTCATCCTCTGTGAAAAAATACGTTTTCTCTGAGAATAAACATGCTTTGTTGTCATTGTGTCCGTGCTCTTTCTAGGGACGGTTTAAGAAAAGAAGCCCAGAATCCTCGGTGTGTAGGAAAGGACCGTGCGGATACATAACACTAGAGATGTGCGGTTTTCTTCTACAGTATTGTTTCTTTAAACATACAAAAGCGTATTATCCTTCACAACTAGGCATGCGACCATAGCTTTACAATATTTTCGGATGGGTACAAACTACCGCCGTGGCGTGTAGGTATGATGTATCCCTAGTGGGTTACACCATTAGTCTAGCAGTAGTTTCCATTAGCAAAGCCTATCACTTGAGAGGTTGGAAAAATTTTATTTCTCTTTGCGTATCTGTCTGTGTTCTCAATTCCTCGAGAACAAATTGATCTATAGACTTAAAATTTTTCACGAAGCTTCATTTCTATGCGTGTAAAATTGAGTTTAATGATGGTGCATGTCACTTGTCATGGTTGAAGAGGAGTGGGTGACAGATACCACGGCCAATGAATGGTAGACGGTTGTGGACCGGTGCGGTAGTGGAGTAGAGGGCCATCTGTCATTGTACTCTGGCTTGGCAAAGGGCATTCCGAATATTCCTTGGACGATTCCGAATGTCTTGGGTCTACTGTTTTTACCAGCCATGAAATCATTAGAATTTTAGGAATGTGACTATCTAAAAAAGGTATCACTCGGTAGCTTTTTAGTGGTATTTTGTAATTCTTTGAGTAGTAGCGAGCATTGTTACAATGGTCTTATGGGTAACTATGATGACAAATAAATGAAATTTGTAAATAGACCTGAGTATAATCATATGACTTTAACGTACGATATCTGGTGGATTGGTTGGCAAGACTTTCGTTACATTTTATCTGGTACTTCGACACTCCGCTGTATCAGTTTATCTGTATTTAGATAAGATAAGATGTGATTCAGTTCGGTTCGACTTTAAAGACGATGCGATTTTTTAGGAGCTGTAGTGAAACGACCTTTTAGTATTTGCACATAATAACAATGTTAAACCTCTTGCACTTTTATCCCCTCATTTTTTTAGTTCATATATGCCGCTGGATATCACAAGAATGTATTTAGCTATTGATTTGAAAAGCCGTGTTTGTTGATGACAATTTTTAATCTGTAGAATTTGCATTTTTCATTAAAATTGATTTCTACACAGACGTGAATGAGTTCAATAAAGGTGTGTGTCTATCAATGGGACAAGACTAAGCGTCATTGAAGCATATAACTCATTAACTGGCAGATTTTCTCTTCTGTTTATTTGGGGGATGTAAAAAATCTTTTCTGTGTCCCGCAAGGAATCTCTTGAGTAAAATGAGCCGTAGTTCTGAAGAATGAAAATTGATAATGAAATCTTGCCTGTAACTTCAGTGAAGCTTGTACCCTGAATGTAGCGTGATATAAAAAAACCTTGTAATAAAAAAGGAGAGGCCGATAACATTTTTGGCATTTCTCTACCCGTCCTCATGGGCCAAATCTTATCCCAAGATCGTATCAAACAGAATGAGGGGGAGAGTTGGTACAGTAGAAGATTGAGTACAGAGCATGTACAACGGTTTACAGACAGGACCTCTAAAGTCGGACACCACAGACCACTCGGCCATCATCGGCTTCCCAAACACACAATGGGTCTATGAATGCCTAGCTTATAACATCAAACCATAAAACTATAAAAAACATATATTTCATAAATAAATCAACACCAAGTTTTGAATAGCACAAATTGAGTAATGGACTCTAGCGGATCGAGACTGTGTTCTAATTGTTTAAGTTTTGGTCTAATTTCATTTGTTCCATATGTTTCAAGTGTCAAAGTTTGTATCGCAGTTAGGAGGAAAAGAAAGAGGATATTTTAAAATATACTTGTAATTACATATGAAGGGTGCAGGAGAAAAACCAACTTAGTCCAAAAAAAATCGATTTACAGATTATGATGCCATTCGATAGTCTGTGGTCCATATTTTAACATGCCAAAAAGCTGCAGGAGAATAAACTAACTGAGTTACAAGATACAGCCATTTAAAAATGTTGTACCGCAGGGGAAAAAACTAACTCAGTCCATCTGGTTCAGGGGAAAAAGCAACTGAGTCCACAGTCAGCTGACACTTAGCGCATGGCGCAAACAATCCATACTCTGTGGTTCAGCTGTAGCAGACTAAACAACACACTCCTTATTGTCTCTGTTGTGTTAGTTTGTACTGTTGAAGTGAAGTAGTTTTAGGTTATTAGTGTTTATTTGGTGTGCGTATTTGAATTAGCGTTGGTGAATATTGTGTTTAGTGCCCAATCACTTGAAAATGATTGACGGTGAGCTGCAAAGTGAAAGTGATGATGAAGCCACTAGGGTAAGTGAAGTAAAAAACTACGAAAAAAAAACGAAAAAATAACTGGGAGAGTTAGGGATGTCGCCAAAAAGCTACGGGGCTTGCTCATATGAAACGGGTGAAGATTGCGTTGTAAACGATACGAATGTTTTCAACAAGTTACACCAGAAGAGAGAAATTCCTTAATTAAACAATTCAATGACATAGGGCGTGAAGGAGGTACCAATGCTCAAAACAGCTACTTGGGTGGACTAATTGCGTTGCATCCTGTTTCTCGGAGGAGACCTCGGCTAGACGAAAAACCAAGCTAGAATGAACGAAGGTTTCTTTTTCATACAAAGTTAGAGTTGTGAGAGATGAGTCTGCCGTTGAGATCCCTGTTTGTTTTAAGGCCTTTCAGTCTCTTTTTGGTGTTTAAAACCTTTTAGGCTACACAGAATCAAGCAGTCAATAATGACCACTGGTTAAATCTCCCGTAGATAACAGAGGAAAACATTTTAATCGACCTCGTAAAGTCCCAGAGGCTACACGCGAAGCTATGATGAGCTTTTTTTGTTCTTTAAAAGGTAGACGGGCTCATTACAGCCTTCATGACAGTACCAAAGTGTACTTACCTGAAAATTTAAATGTCAAGGAGCTTCTGTCAATGTTTTTAAATAAGAACCCAGGCATGGAAAAATTTCCTACGAGACATTTCGACACACCTTTGTCACTGAGTTCAATATCGGGTTTGGATACCCAAGAACTGACACATGTTGTTTTTGTGACGAAAATAATGCAAAGGTTTCAGGAATTGAAAGAAAGATTGCTGCAGTGTCAGTTGAAGAAAAAGAATCCCTACTTGAAGAAAAGAAAAAACTGGAGGAAGAGCAAAAAACTGCATATTACTAAGGCAGATTGGTTTTACAAGTTGAAAACGTAAAGCCAAAAAATCAGCAAAACTACGCAATGAAGTGGAGGCTATTGCGATTGATTTCAGGAAGAATCTACCGACCCCCAACATCTCCACTAAGTGAAGTTTATTTTAGACGACAGTTGACATTTTACATCTTCAATGTACACATCTTGTCCACTGGGGGAATCCATCATGTACACCTATGACGAGACTGTTGGTAAGAAGGGATCTGATGATGTTGCCTCTTTTTTGTACGATTTTGTCCAAAATTACCTGTCAATGGAAGTGAAAACCCTCTACATCTTTGCTGATTCATGCGGAGGTCAAAATAAGAACCACACTGTAATGAAGATGTTGCACTACCTCACAACTGAAGAGAAACGGTTTGACAAAGTTATAGTTGACTTTCCCAGTAAGAGGACACTCTTATATGGAAAATGACAAAAATATGGGATTAATCCCTAAAAACAGCAAAAGCTGAAACACCTGACGGTTGGAGATCTGTGTTGGAGAACGCTCGAGTAAAACCATCAACACCTTCACAGTGGTTTCTTGCCAACAGAAAATGTTCAAAAAAATGGGAGAGTTTTTGGCATCCAAAGACTACAAAAATAAGTTTTCTCTTTGCCGTCGACCGGTTAAAACAACTTAGATTTTTCCAAGATAAATGTCTCAGCTTAGAATATCGGAAACGGATACAATGGGGCCTTTTTCACATCATCCATAAAGAAGAATGATAGAGAGAAAGAAAGAGAAAAAAAACAAAGAAAAAAGAAGAACTTGCCTAGGCCTGAGCATATGGCTGAGCCTGAACAATCCTACAAATGCACCCTTAGCACTGTCAAAGGAAAAGTGCAACGACCTAAAAGTCCTTCTAAAGTTTTTTGCGAAGAAGAAGGTTCAAAGGAATATTACATGATTCCTTTTTGTGGGAAATGAAACAAGCGATTGAGGTTCCAGCCGTTGATGTAGCCGCTCATGAGACTGCAGAAGCTAACTTTTAAAGGTACGTTTTGAAATCTATATCTTATTCAAACTGTTTTACTATTTTTTCCAATAACTTTCCGTAAGCAGTGATTAATGAAATAATTATGTTCCTAAAACATTCTAACACAAAATTATTTGTGAAAAATAACAAACCTAAGATACTTTGTCTTTGCAAATATTGAATTATTCACAATTTTCTTTTTGTTAGTATTTACAGTTGTGAGGATTAAAACTATATCCTATTAGTTGGATATTATTTGGTTTTTTTCATTGTGTTTTAGGAAGAAACCTCAAGTGAAAATGTAACCTAAAGTGGAGGGGTAACCAAAAGTGTGTGGAGCTAACTAAAAGAAAGACGTTGGGACCATATCCAATGAAAATGACAGACTTTCACAGTTTTCAAATATTTACATATATCTAAGTTTTGTTTTGTCCTTTTTTCAATCAAAATGTGATAATAAAACCAGAAGTTAAAAAATATTGACTAGTTTGTTTCATTATTTACAGGGGAAAACCCAATTGAGGTCCATCGTGTGCAGGGGAAAAAACCAACTAAGTCCATGGCGTTGTTACCGGGACAATTTTTTAAAAATAAACTAATTGTTGCAATGAGCTAATTTTTTTTTATATTTTATAAAAAAACAGTTATACTAAACCTAGATCCAGTTTTTAAGGTCAAAAAGTTATGTTCTTTTTTTACAGACCGTTTGAAACTTTGTTTTTGCTCTCCTGAAAAAATTTTAGTTTTGTGACTAAGTTGGTTTTTCTCCTGCACCCTTCATATATTTTTATTTCTTTAAAAACTAATATTCAGATTGTTTTCATTGAAGTATTGACATTTCAGTATGGATTCGTTTCACGAAAAAAAGAATTACTTATGTTGTCATACGCACGTGCGAAAAATCTCCAGATTTTAGAAACGCCTTGTGACTTTTAAGTCACCCAGTATTTACGTTATATATAGATCATGAAACTACTCAATATAGCCAATAAATGTCAATATTATGCCATATAAAAACTTAATTAAAAACTATAAAATGTATATAATAGTATGAGCATAATATAAAATCGTAGTATAATGTAGTAAAACGTGAAAAGTTAATGTATTGTGTAGGATAATGCACGAAATTATTCAATACAGTCAATAGGACTAAACCATATGCAATAGAGCCAATAGTATAACGTATTAATTGCGAATATTGCAGCAGAAACTACAGTGTAGGCTGCACCTGAACACAATCTTATTACTAAAAATCGGACAGTTATTAAAATGAGTGCACGGAGACGTTAGTGTGAAGTGAGACATTTCCCCAGGACTGACCACGACCACTGCGGACCTGTGATTTATGTGCGCTGGAGGACAGTCTAGCCTCCGCGGAGAACCGGTAGCTTGGCCCGGTAGGTAGCAGACAGTAGCTCCGGTCTCCCACACACATTCGTTACCTTGCATTACTCCAACGCTAGTCATTTAAATGTAAATCACCTCCTGCACCGAACATTGTTCCTCCCAAACTCGTTATGCTGTCGCGGACGGGGGAAAACGTGAGGAACAATGTGTGATTAATCTCGGGCCCGAGAGATCGGTGAGGGAGGTGCGATTCGTTCCCCACTCCGACGTGACACCTGCGCGTGGATATCGCGTCACGTCTGCCCCCACGTCCGTCTTTCATATTCTAAACCGTCTCCACAGAGTCGTTTACTGCTAACAATTGTCTTGTTATGCAGAAGAGGCTGGGTGTTGCCAAGAGACACTTCACACCGTCTTAGTCCAGTGATGAAGTAAACGTCAGGAGAGAGGTCTACACCCTGTCCTCTCCAACAGTTCAAGTACGGCAGAGTTGTGCCGTCAAAACTGCTCTCAAATCTTTAACTTTGTCCGCGATTCTATAACTAACGATATGTTAATCAAAGCGCAAATGATTGTTGATTTAATACGATGCTGTCTGTGATTGTAAAAAAATCAATCCATCGGAATAGTCCATATCACGTAATGGAATATAATTCAAGACGATCTAATCACAGATACGTGAGAGAGCTATCAGGTATTGTAAACTCATTTGTTGTTTGTGTTTCTACAGAAAAACGATAAGAGTTCCAAGTCCGTTATCTCCACAGCGATAAGACTTGTGATTGTTTAACTGATTAATAGAGTTTTACCAATGAGCTCGTTCTATCACAAAAACAGAAAGAAACTTTTTATGGATAAGCAGACTGGTAGGAAATCGTATAGTACACACAATTATTGTACAATGAGCAATATGCATCGATAAGTAAAAACTAATTCATCGAAATAGTCCATATATAAATACATGAATAAATAAAATAATCACTTAATGGGATAAAATTCTAAAAGGTCTGATCACAGATGCCTTATAGAGCTATCAGATATTATAAACATTTCTTTTTTTTGTTTCTACATAAAAACGATAAGAGTTCCAAGTCCGTTATCTCCATAGCGATAAGACTTGTGATTGTTTCACTGATAAATAGAATTTTACCAAATTTCAATTTTTTTCTGTTATGTTCTATCAAAAAAAAGAGAAACAAACTGTTATGGACAAGCAGACTGGTAGGAAATCACATAGCTCACACATTTATTGTGCGATGGACAATATGCATCGATAAGTACATTACTCTATTTTTATGATTGCTTTAAAAGTACTGTGTTAAGGTGCGTTTCCATTAACACAAGTTGCTGAAACATGTTGCGCAACTTGTGGCACATACAATTTGACCGGCTAAATTCCCTGAAACATCTGCAACATTTTGTAAGCGTAGAGTTCAACAGTACAGCGTTTAGAATTAAAGATATAGTATAGTGTTTTCTAAGTTCTTAACTACTAATTTCGTGAGTGAATATGAGCAATGCTTCTACCTCAGCTTTCGTGGTTATGGCAGGCGCTTACTTCCAACTTATAAAAAGAAAGCGTAAACGTTCAAGATGGTGGATTCGAAGCTTTTTAGCAAATAGAGAAACGGAAGGAGCATATAACTCTTTGATGAGAGACTTACGTATGCAAAGCGGTTTTTATAATTTTTTGAGAATGAAAGCTTCTGATTTTGAAACTTTACTTAATCTTGTTGCACCGAAAATCATGAAAAGTTTTAAATATCGAAAACCTATTACTCCTGGAGAAATGTTAGCGACAACCCTCCGTTTTTTAGCTACAGGTGATAGCTACAGTTCCCTGGTGTACCTACACAGGATTTCCAAATCAGCCATTTCAAGATTTATACCTAAAGTTTGTAAAGCCATTGTTTCGGCTTTAAGGGATTGCATCAAGGTAAGAATAATTGTTAGACAAAATTACCCATTTAACACGTAACATTTTAGCTATACTAGTAATGTACATTCGTAATAAAGAAATAATATGTAATTAAAAAATGAGTGTAATAATATTATAATATTGCACATAGAGAAAACATAGTAAATAAAGATCGTTTGAGAGAACTTTTACTAAAAAAAACTGTATCAGTACCACAGCACATGTTACTTCCTCTGATAATGACTAATTGGAATCGGAATACGGTAAAAAAAATGCATTGCCAGAACTTAAAACATTATTAGTCTATATATACATGAAATTATATTTATGTGTAACAAAATTTAAGTATGTGTAATATTACATAAGCAAGTATTCTTTAGTACATTTAAAGACACTTTTAACGTTAACTGGTTTAATATAAATCGAGTACTGTAAAGTCGTGTTCTTGATCTAGCGAGGTTGATTGGTTGGGATTTGTTTGAGGAGAAGTGTATGATCCCTGGGGACTGCACTGTTGAGAGCTGGATGACGAATTTCTGGCATAAGGGGGGTTATACATATGAGGGGGAGGATGTTGGATGGGGTGCACGTGGTTTGCTGAATCCATAATTAATTATTGGAGGAAAAGGACCTGCTAATCCTTCACATTCAGCTTGGTATAAAATGTTCGAAATGCTGTGACGAACCCAAGCCTTTACTTTCTTGTCCTCAATTTGTTTCAGAGACTCGCCTACATAATCACCAAAACAGGTGTCACTGTCTCTATTTTTATTTATAGATGATGTAAATACATCATATGCGTGATTGAACTTTTGTTCCAGTTTTGAATATTTGGAAGCTTTCACATTTCGCGTGAATTGTGCGCTTTCGCGTTTCCTACTGCTTGGTTCTGGTTTCTGAGATACATTTGAAGATTTTTCTGGTAGTCCTGCTGAAGATTCCAACACTATAATAGTCGCTGATTTTTCTACTTCCCTATCATTAATGGTGTCTTCTGCAGGTGGTTCGTCAAGGACATCCTCGTCCTGGCAAATTTGGGGCGAGTCGTGCAAAGCCTGAAAAAAGACAAATGTGATCAGAACAAAATAATTTAAATACAAATAAAACCGCATTTGTATATCTTTTATGTTTGAGCATGTGTCTGTAGTTGTGGTAAACTATAAAAATAGTTGAACTGACAAGTTTAAAAGAACTTTAATTTTGTTTAGACATTTTATCTAGATCTCTTAAATGAGGTGCTACTTAACTGCGCCATCGAATTAAAATGTTGCTCATATGTTACAATTCGTTGTAAAATTTAAAAAAATATGTATTTACAAAGTAATATAACATATCCATTAACAACTGTCAATTGTTTTTAGGTACCGAATGATGAAAAAGGATGGGATAATGTAGCAAAAGGATTTTATTCTAAGTGGAACTACCCGAATTGCATCGGTGCACTTGATGGCAAACATGTTGTTCTTCAAGCTCCAGCACACAGTGGTAGTTTGTATTATAATTATAAAGGAACATTTAGTATTGTGCTCATGGCTTTATGTGACGCAGATTACAACTTTTTGTATGTTGACGCAGGAGTACAAGGACGTGAATGTGATGCTGGGGTGTTTTTGAATACAGATTTGTATGACGCTATTGAGCAAAATATACTACAAATACCAGCGAAACGGCCTTTACCAGGACGTGATGTGGACATGCCTTTTGTAGTAGTTGCTGACGATGCATTTGCTATGTCCGAGCGTATTATGAAACCATTTGTGGGCAGACATACTCAAGGATCCATTGAAAGAGCTTTCAATTATAGACATTCTAGAGCTAGGAGGGTCATCGAAAATGTTTTCGGTATAATGAGCAGTGTATTCAGAGTTCTCAGGAAACCAATGTTACTGCAACCTGAATCAGAAGTGGGTAACGTTAAGCTGTGCTTATTTGCATAACTTTCTTGAGACAGAACTCGTCTGCTGAGACATACTCTTCTGCTCATTTATTTGACTCAGAGGATGACAGTGGAAATGTTATTCCCGGAACATGGAGAAATGAAGGCGTGGAGCTTTGTGGACTTCAATGGTGTAAGCAGAGAGGAGAAAATCCCGGAATATTCGTCCGCCAAGAACTAGCTCACTTCTTTCACAGTCAGCCACTTTTGCATCGATATGCATAAAATGCATGAAGTTACATCTCAGGACCGACATGTTGTTATGTTAATTCTAGTTAAGGAAATTATGTATCTTGGAATAAAAAATGTTACATATAATGTAAGTAGTAAGTAATTTTGTAGAGTTATATATACATATGAAATTAAACTTGTGAATTTATTACATATGAAATAACCCCTAGTAATGTTTTAAACATTTTCACAATTTTGTTTGCTTTAATTTTACTGTAAGACAATAAAGTGCTGTTTGAATTTAAAAAAATGTTATCCATACATGGATAACCTGTAATTTTTTTTCACAAACCTGATACAGTCAACAATGACTAGGCCTATAGTATATATGGGTTTTTTTTTATAAAGTAGATTTCCTGTTGTTATTTACTTACACAGCTTTTAAAATAAGGTCTGAAAAATTCTCACAACATTGTAAATAATGGATCCGGCCAGCTACATTGGTTTCCTGTTGTAATATTTTCTATATTTTACTTTCCAAATACTAGATCTAAAATACCAACTTTCCAAGGCTTGTGGTAATTAATTAATGTATTAATGTACTTTAACAGAAAACTATTATGATACAGACAATCTATCACATGCTGGTAAGCCTTGAAAGACACAGTTTCAGAACTGTTCTTAAACGCAGGCCGATAAGTGCCGTATTTCAATTTTAAAAATGACATAGCTGACGTTGAGATATATTTCATATAGCATAGGCTTTATAACAACCATCCTACAGTACTTTTGCATAAAGTGTACAAAAAATAGCAAACCTTAGTTTTAAGTGCAGAATTAAAAATACATACCGTGGTGACATTAACATGGGGTGTGATACTGGACTCTCAAAAATAATATTGTTCAGTTATTAATAAATCTTCTAATATAGTTAATTATATGTATTCCGATTTGTACAAACTTATTAACGAGTCTAATTAAAATGTTATAAAAGATACTACCTTGTCTTAATAGACTTACCAGGTTCAGTGAGCTCGAGTGTGCAAACTATTTCTGTTAATAAAAAACTCAGTAAACTAAAATACTGCCATTTAGGCACGTAAATATCGTTAACGGCCAGCTCCGCTTTTCTTACTTTTCTCAATTTTTGTTTTTTTCTCTCATATACTGAGATCTTATATAATGAAGCATCTTCTCGACTTCTTCAATAGGTTTCTCCATAACGTCTGCAAATTCTCTTAAGTGCATCAGTTCTGGAGTTGGAATTTTTGTGATTTGAATTTCTTATGTTCCAAAGAACTGTCTCTTGCTCATACAATTCAATTAAACTTTGCCACTTTGCACTTTTGGCCACTCCATCGCAATAAATATTATAAATAATTATTTTATTTTATTTATAATTACAATATAATAGATTCTACCGTAACTAAAAAATGTAAAGGTCTACGACTTGAACAAGGAGCACGTGTCGGTTAACGTTGAGGTTAGGTTGACAGCGAGTAAACAGTTACTGCGCATGCGCAAGTCCCGGCACACACTGTTGCAGCCTGTTTCCAATAGTTCGTGATACAAGTTGCGCACAACATGTTTTGTTTCACGGTGGCCCTGAAACAATTTTGTCCCCCGGCACATGTTGCAGACTGTTTCTATTTAAACAAGTTTCGGAGGCACATGTTGCGCAACGTGTTGCGATACAAATTTGTTTAAATGGAAACGGGGCTTTAGATGTATTCTTATACTGGGTGACAGAACTAACATGAATGCCTTAGCTTAAGGCTCTAAGAATTATAATCCAAGGTGAATGTTGAACCCTGACACTATCACTGACTTGACTCATGGAATCTGGAGTCAACGTACGCCTGAAGAAATCCAGCGAGACTTCCAAATTGTATCTTTTTCATGTTACAATTTTACCAAATGCCGTCTCTAATGCTCGAAAAAGACTATATCCTAGTTTTGAAACAGAAACAAATTTACGCATAAAGCAGGTGGGAATGATTGATTCCATGGGAATGATGAGTTAAGCTCCAATTCACCTTCCTCGTTGTGCACCTGTTGAGAAACAGAGAATAACTCTTCACCTATATTGCAGTATATCTTAAACTTTGAAAACGATGTAACAAGTTCACTTCGTGCATCTTCATCGTCGACGTTTTTGGATCTCTTCAGACGAACATGACTCCAGATTTCAGTCAATTTTGTAACAGCATCAGATCCCAGACGTTGCACTAAGAGGAAGGTCTAATTGTGGAAGATAACTGGTGCTTAACTCAATTAATTCACAGCAAAAATTTGTTCCCACAATTCTACGTATTGAAATTGTTTAAATCTAGTAATATGTTGAAGCGAGCGTCCTTTGAGTACCTTCTAAGGATTGAGTATCAAGAGAAACTATTAATTTACTACACAGTCTTCCATCACCAATTCGACTACTGGCCACGAATCTTTCCCACTACATGACATTGAAAGATTTAACATTAGTACAGATTGGATAACCCGGATCATTTTTAATAGATCTCCTATATCGTTACTATCTATGATTAGCAGGTGGCTGAATCTTTTATTAATATAGACAAAGAAAATATTATCCAACACCTTGTGAAGGTATTTTGTCCACGGGAACGCTCAGCTATAACTTGCAAGGCACTTTAACTGCAGGGTCCATGAAAGTGGACAACTCCGCATCTCTCCATGCCTGAGTTGAGCGTCACGTGATGACAAAGACCGGCGGTAAAACCGGAGTTAGCGCGAGTTTTTGCAAGTAACTCCATCAGACCGTGTCCCGGTCCTGGACTGGAGGCCATGGAACGTAGTCTTCGTCGCCAGGTTCTGGAGTAACGACCGCTTCGCAACTAATTCTTGCAATCTCAGAGTCGGCTAGATATACAAAAGGACAAATAAGAGCATAACAGCAGACTCCCAAATTGATTTCAAACTATTTCCAAGAGTCACGAACCATGTCAGACTGATTTGTGTGATAAGACATTGTATTATTAAATTAATAGAATTGCAAATTAGCAAAGATGGTATAGTCTATGGATCCAATCCTACGTTAATTGGGGAGCCCTTACCGATGCAGAACGTTCTATTAAAACCAAACAATTGTACAATTCTAATATTATTTTCCTGTGAAGCACTGAACTCAGAGAGCGCTTCAATCGGAACTTAATTTGGGGATTACAATAGTTTAAAGATTGGGAATTAATCTGCTTTGCACCAGTTACAAAGAACAATGTTCTCATGGTCAAGATTCGAGAGATCAACTCGCAGCGCAATTGTAAAATTTACCACGAATAGGATTTACTGGCCACTACGAGAACCGCAGCTACTTGTAGTCCCGTTCCACAGCAGCATCCCCAATACAGCTACAATGAACTATTGCTGTCTAGTGACTGATTGTGATTGATGGGACTAAGTCTACTTGCTTGACCTGATAGTCCAGATTCAAGGAGAATAAACTCCGTAGAGTAATGGTCAGATTTACCGAGAGTAAATGATTTATTGGCCACTGCGAGAACCGCAGCTATTTGTAGTCCCATAACACAGTAGCATCCTCAACAATGAACTATTGCTGTCCAGTGACTGATTGTGATTGGTGGGACAAAGTCTACTTGCTTGACCTGATGGTCTAGATTCAAGGAGAATAAACTCCGTAGAGTAATGGTCAGATTTACCGAGAGTAAATGATTTATTGGCCACTGCGAGAACCGCAGCTATTTGTAGTCCCATACCACAGTAGCATCCTCGACAATGAACTATTGCTGTCCAGTGACTGATTGTGATTGGTGGGACAAAGTCTACTTGCTTGACCTGATGGTCTAGATTCAAGGAGGACAAAACTGCGTAGTGTAATGGTCAGATCTACCGAGAGTAAATGATTTACTGGCCACTACGAGGACCGCAGCACAGCAATATCCAGGCCCGACCCGTCTCGCATCCGCAGTAGCACTCCCAATAAAGATACAATCTCATCCCAGCCGCTGCCAGGGCACTGACTGCGGACCCTATCTCTCGGCCAATCTACAAGACGTGGCCTGTCTCAGATTTATTGTACACCAATGATGGCCGCGGGCCTGGCCTGGCCTTGGATTTGAGCCTCTTTTTAATGGCCTTTTAAGCTGAGCGTTTTACTAGATATCGTAGCTGAACACGTGCGCGGGCATCTCTCCTCCTTTTCCCCTCCTTCCCATCTTAGTCAATTGGTTTTACTCTTTTAAATTTCACTATACGGCCAATCTCAATCTTTCTTCTTCTTCATTTTTCACTCTACCTGATGTTTTCTATTACCTATTTCTTTCTTTTTATACTATCACATCTATTTCAATTAGGCTTCATTGTAATATATTTGTTTTAATCTTACTCAATTGTTTTGTTTCATTCATTCTTGCTCTGACTTCTTTTTAAACATACACTTTGCATACAAAATTAAAATACGTTTGGATGAATACTAATAAAATCTTTCAAATTAAACATCTCACATAACGTTACGATAAAACAATGAGGGGATAAAAGTGCAAGAGGTTTAACATTGTTATTATGTGCAAATACTAAAAGGTCGTTTCACTACAGCTCCTAAGAAATCGCATCGTCTGAAAAGTCGAACCGAACTGAATCACGTCTTATCTTATCTAAATACAGATAAACTGATACGGTGGGGTATCGAAGTATCCGATAAAATGTAACGAAAGGCTTACCGACCAATCCACCAGATATCGTACTTTAAAATTCTAAACACTTTTATTCAAGTCTATTTACAGATTAGATTTATTTGTCAATCATAGTTACCCATAAGATCAATGTCAAAATGCTCGCTACTACCCAAAGAATTACAAAATACCACTAAAACGCTACCGAGTGATACCTTTTTTAGATAGTCACATTCCTAAAATTCTAATGATTTCATGGCTGGTAAAACAGTAGACCCAAGACATTCGGAATCGTCCACGGAATATTCGGAATGCCCTTTGCCAAGCCAGAGTACAATGACAGATGGCCCTCCACTCCACTACCACACCGGTCCACAACCGTCTACCACTGGCCCTGGTATCTGTCGCCCACTCCTCTTCTATCTGTTGGAATGTTAATGTTTGTTTCGAAACTGTCCCCAAACGGCTTTCAGAATTTATCTCTCTATACTTCCCTCCGGCTAAGTGCTCCTCTACTGGAACACTTTCAGGTATCGCGGCCTGTGGAACATTTAAGTTCGGCGCTTTAAGAACTAGAATTTACCCTATCGGAAGATGTTATTTTTACTGATCGTAAAGTGAAGAAGAGATAAAATAATTTGAAAACCGTAATGGATAGGTATATTTTCCTATCGGTTTTCATAACTTATTTTGCATTAGTGTGAGATTTTGTGTTCTCTTAGGACAAGAAGCTTATAAATTGCACCTAACCCTATAAGGACCTTTGCGTTGCTTCCAGAGTGACAGGATTATCTGGATGGGTAATGGGGGGGGGGTGGGGGGGGGGGGGGGTGGGGGGGGGGGGGGGTGGGGGGGGGGGGGGGTGGGGGGGGGGGGGGGTGGGGGGGGGGGGGGGTGGGGGGGGGAGCCTGAACACAACCAAAGTACCTTCAACACATGTGTTAGTGTTACATGATAAATTATCACAGATTGTTGTCAGTTTGTTTACTAATTTGTTTATTTTGAGATTTCCCCCCTGTCATCATGGTTACACATAAAACAAAATAAAAAGTTGAAATTTTATTTGTTCCTTCAATTTCGTCCTTTTACAATCAATGCAAATCTACACCTCTGAATGTATTAAATATAAAGTCCTCAGGGCCTTTCTAATATGAGGTGTCATACATAAAAATAGATAACTACACTACTGTCAGACTTTTTTTATAAATACAAATAAGGTATTAAAAAGATAAAACCAGTACAAAATCAAAAATTTAAAAATTACCATCGTAATTTATTATTCGAAATGAGCTATTTTACTATTCGTGTCAGTATTTATTTAACGTCCTAAAATCGTTTACTATATTTTATTTGTTCCTTTAATTTTTACCTTTTACAATCAATGGAAATTTACACTTCTGAATATATTGAATATAAAGTCCTCAGGGCCTTTCTAATAAGAGTTGTCACACATACGAATAAATAACTATACTATTGTCTAACGTTTTTATAAATGCAAATATGACATCTAAAAGATAAAATAAGTACAAAATCAAACATTTAAAAATTACCGTCGTAATTTATTATTAGAAAACCAAGCTATTTTAGTATTCGTATCAGTATTTATTCAACGTCCTAAAATCGTTTACTACATTTTATTTGTTCCTTTAATTTTTACCTTTTACAAAATCAAAAATTTAAAAATTACCTTTGAAAGTTATTATTAGAAACACATTTTAATATTTGTATCAGTATTTTTCAACTTCCTGAAATCGTTTATTAAACGATATCATGGTATCAGATTTGTAGTATGCAAAACTACCATGGCTGAGACGAGATTCGAACCTGGGACCTCGTGGTCGTAAACTACAACGCTAACCACTCGGCTACAAGGACGGCGCGTCTACAAAGGGCTGTAACCTATCTCCAGACAGAGCGCCCTTGTACGTAGACCCTTGAGATCCTGAAAGGTTCTCTCTTGACACATACCAGACTCCTCCCCATCCCTAGATCTTGACAGAATACTTTGTTCCTTCCCGAGGCCTACGCACCTCAGATTGATTGATTATACAATATAAAATCATGTACATTCTACATTTCAAATCAATTATTAGGGTATTTATTGCCTTTGAAGGGCATTTAACTTTTGACAGTGTATTTCTTTATTTTAGGTTGTAATTGGTGGGAAATTTCTGATACGATTGATCATTAGAGTAAGAATATGACCTTTTATAAGAATATGCCAATTAAAGATACGGTTGGATCTTTTTACCATCGAAAGAGGAAAGAGATAGTCATCAAAATACACAAAAATGTATACATATATCTAAAATAATTGTATAAAACCATAGTTTAACAAAACAATAGTTAAAAGAGATGGTTAAAACTTGATGTTTGACTTAGAAAATGTGGCCCATGTAAGAGTACTTTCCCAACTCCAATTACCAAAAATAGGAAGCTCTCATATTGATAATATCCAGTTTCTTTACTCATCGCATGGCCAATTCTCGTGTTTATTACTCATGTATTACTCACGTTGTATGTATATTTTGATACATAACGAGCTATGATAGGAGGGGTTGATTCAATTGAATTTTGAGTTTAGCTCCAGTTCACTTTCCTTTTATTGCAGCGTCTGGTATCTGACGCTGTCTCAGACTTGACTCTTGGAATCTGGAGTCATGTTTGTCTGAAGAGATCCAAATAAAGTCGAGAACGAAGAAGCTCAAAACGAAAAATATATATTTTTTATATACCGGGTGTATTCAAAGTACCACCCTCGCCTCACGTAGTTATCTAATGAATACAAAAGAAGGGATTTACTTTGGGGCATGCCTATATGACCAACTGAGGAATATTTTATTTATGAACAATTTTGACCCTCCCCCCTACAAAACTGAGTTAGTTTAGGGGTAAATCAAATTTTTAAATAGAAATGCCGATCAACTGACACCTCATTTGAAATGTATTACAAAAAGAAGAAGAATTGCACAATCTAGAGGCACTTAATGTTACTCTAATAAATTTGGCGGCTGATAAAATTTCGAATTGTTTTTTAAAACCCCAACCACTTGCGAATAATTTTCACCCCTAAATTTCTACAAAATGAGAGACGCAGTTTTGAATCTAGGCTTTATTTTTGTCAAGAAGTACATGGTAGCCATTTCGAGCATCTCATGTGAATTAAATTGAGGTGAGACACTAAGAGTTTTACCATTCTTTCATTACTAAACTATACACAAGTTCCTATTTAAACCTTTCGACTTATCTCCAAACTACCCCGATTTTGAAGAGGGGGTCTAAAATTATCATATATAAAAAACTCCTCGGTTGGTCATATGAACATGTCCCAAAGTAAATCACTTCATCTGTATTCATAAGAAAGTCAATACGGGGAGGGGGCTTTGGGATGAGACATTTAGACACCCGGTATAACATTGCATTATACAGGGTTATCATAAAAGAATGGTGCGGTTTCGATCATGGTTTAAAGAAAAGCTGAATTACTGTTATTGTTAATGTTATTTATTCATCTAATTGGTCATCTCAAACAGTTTTTTTTCACATAATTAATAAATTTCAAAACGTGCGCCCTTTGTCACTCGACAAATGTCCAAACGATACTAAACTTTTGTAAGATACAACCTTCGATTATGTTTGTTATTGCATCATCAATCCTGTGTTTTAAGTGGTTCAGGTCACGAATTTTTTGTGAATAAACAATGCTTTTGATGTACCCCACAAGAAAAAAATCACAAGTTGTCAGGTCTGGACTCCTTGGAGGCTATAGCATAGGTCCTTGCCGGCCTATCCATCAATCTCAACATTTTTCAAAGTGTCCATGACCAATAAATTGAATTGTGGGGAGCACCATTTTGTTGGAAATTAAGTTGATGAATGTATTCGAGTCCATCTAGCTGAGGAAAGCAATAATTTGTTAACATGTCAAGATACACAACTCCATTAATTTTTTTCAGCAGAGAAGAAAGGCCCGATTACACGATTTTTCGTCACACCAGACCAAACGTTAACCTTAAGGGAATCATTGTTTCCCAACAATCACGTGTAGGTTTTCAGGGCCTCATATTCATGAATTGTGTCTGTTAACACAACCAATCACATGGAAAGTAGCTTCATCTGTAAAAATTATATCATATAAAAAATGATTTGTTTTCACTTATTCTGTCCAACATTTCAACAGCGAAATTGTAACGGTGTACACAACCATTGGTTTTCAATTCCTGCATTATCTGAATTTTATAAGCGTTTAATTTGAGTTTTTTATGTAAAACTTAATGAACTGTTGTTTTTGGAATACTTAATTCAAACTTCGATGAGGGATGGACTTCCCAGGACTTCTAATTGCCAATTGTTTAATTAGTTCAACCGTTTCGTCTGGTACACCTGGTCTGCCGCTTAATTTGTTTCTTAACTGATTCAGTTTCTTTAAATTGTTTAAACCAACGTGTTATGTTATTTGTGTGTGATGGATCTATACCAAATTTACGTCGGAACGCAGGTTGAAATAAAATTGCGGATTTTGATTCAGCCAACAATAAAACACACTTTGCTTTATCTTTATCCGAGAACATTATAACTCACTAAACCCACCACAATAACAGTACAAGAACTGATTTTGAGGGTAGAACAGCTTATAAACAAACTTTTGGGTTGGAAGCTTTGAGAGATAACAATTTAACATCTAGAAATTTCCCTACTATCTTCCTACGAATCACTGAAACCGCACCATTCTTTTATGATAACCCTGTATTTTTCACCTTCACCGTCTCTACACTGAACTAATAGGTTATCTAGCCGAAAGCATTGATCCATGACAGTGGCGAACACAATATAAACACGGTTACTCAAAATACATATTCAACTAAAATTTACAATCCTCTGATCATCGACTCGCAGCTGGTACCCGTCTACAGCCAGGAAAAACAATGAGTAACCACAGCAGCGGTCTCGGTGCGATGTATGATGTCATCAGGCGATATGTATGTCTGTCTGCCTCTCAGTCATCCTTCTGTCAATCTTCCCCAGACACTGTTATCACTTACGTCATTCACAGCCAGTGTGTCTCTTCAGACAGTACAGTCATGCGTTATCTGCTACTGTACTGTATTGTTGTACAGTTAGCCGTAGTCTTTTATATATCCAACAAACTAGAATCTTTAAATTGACATTTAATATTTTAGTAGTACTACTTTGTTTGAAGAGGGTGTTTATACTATGGGTTTTCATAATTCTGCATTTTAAAAAGACATCCTGCATTTTTATGGGCACAGCCTTCTTCTTCTCCTGAACATTATAGGATTCTTATACTACAGTGTAATCCCCGCTTTTTCCATTCTGGATGTGCACAGCCTTCTTCCTCTCCTGAACATTATAGGATTCTTATACTACAGTGTAATCCCCGCTTTTTCCATTCTGGATGTGCACAGCCTTCTTCCTCTCCTGAACATTATAGGATTCTTATACTACAGTGTAATCCCCGCTTTTTCCGTTCTGGATGTGCACAGCCTTCTTCCTCTCCTGAACATTATAGGATTCTTATACTACAGTGTAATCCCCGCTTTTTCCGTTCTGGATGTGCACAGCCTTCTTCCTCTCCTGAACATTATAGGATTCTTATACTACAGTGTAATCCCCGCTTTTTCTATCCTGGATGTGCACAGCCTTCTTCCTCTCCTGAACATTATAGGATTCTTATACTACAGTGTAATCCCCGCTTTTTCCATTCTGGATGTGCACAGCCTTCTTCCTCTCCTGAACATTATAGGATTCTTATACTACAGTGTAATCCCCGCTTTTTCCATTCTGGATGTGCACAGCCTTCTTCCTCTCCTGAACATTATAGGATTCTTATACTACAGTGTAATCCCCGCTTTTTCCAT
Source organism: Homalodisca vitripennis (assembly GCF_021130785.1). Classification (NCBI taxonomy): domain Eukaryota; kingdom Metazoa; phylum Arthropoda; class Insecta; order Hemiptera; family Cicadellidae; genus Homalodisca; species Homalodisca vitripennis. Next base: position 194,721,660 of record NC_060209.1, on the reverse strand, counting down.
TCTGGATGTGCACAGCCTTCTTCCTCTCCTGAACATTATAGGATTCTTATACTACAGTGTAATCCCCGCTTTTTCCATTCTGGATGTGCACAGCCTTCTTCCTCTCCTGAACATTATAGGATTCTTATACTACAGTGTAATCCCCGCTTTTTCCATTCTGGATGTGCACAGCCTTCTTCCTCTCCTGAACATTATAGGATTCTTATACTACAGTGTAATCCCCGCTTTTTCCATTCTGGATGTGCACAGCCTTCTTCCTCTCCTGAACATTATAGGATTCTTATACTACAGTGTAATCCCCGCTTTTTCCATTCTGGATGTGCACAGCCTTCTTCCTCTCCTGAACATTATAGGATTCTTATACTACAGTGTAATCCCCGCTTTTTCCATTCTGGATGTGCACAGCCTTCTTCCTCTCCTGAACATTATAGGATTCTTATACTACAGTGTAATCCCCGCTTTTTCCATTCTGGATGTGCACAGCCTTCTTCCTCTCCTGAACATTATAGGATTCTTATACTACAGTGTAATCCCCGCTTTTTCCATTCTGGATGTGCACAGCCTTCTTCCTCTCCTGAACATTATAGGATTCTTATACTACAGTGTAATCCCCGCTTTTTCCATTCTGGATGTGCACAGCCTTCTTCCTCTCCTGAACATTATAGGATTCTTATACTACAGTGTAATCCCCGCTTTTTCCATTCTGGATGTGCACAGCCTTCTTCCTCTCCTGAACATTATAGGATTCTTATACTACAGTGTAATCCCCGCTTTTTCTATCCTGGATGTGCACAGCCTTCTTCCTCTCCTGAACATTATAGGATTCTTATACTACAGTGTAATCCCCGCTTTTTCCATTCTGGATGTGCACAGCATTCTTCCTCTCCTGAACATTATAGGATTCTTATACTACAGTGTAATCCCCGCTTTTTCCATTCTGGATGTGCACAGCCTTCTTCCTCTCCTGAACATTATAGGATTCTTATACTACAGTGTAATCCCCGCTTTTTCCATTCTGGATATGCACAGCCTTCTTCCTCTCCTGAACATTATAGGATTCTTATACTACAGTGTAATCCCCGCTTTTTCCATTCTGGATATGCACAGCCTTTTTCCTCTCCTGAACATTATAGGATTCTTATACTACAGTGTAATCCCCGCTTTTTCCATTCTGGATATGCACAGCCTTCTTCCTCTCCTGAACATTATAGGATTCTTATACTACAGTGTAATCCCCGCTTTTTCCATTCTGGATGTGCACAGCCTTCTTCCTCTCCTGAACATTATAGGATTCTTATACTACAGTGTAATCCCCGCTTTTTCCATTCTGGATATGCACAGCCTTCTTCCTCTCCTGAACATTATAGGATTCTTATACTACAGTGTAATCCCCGCTTTTTCCATTCTGGATATGCACAGCCTTCTTCCTCTCCTGAACATTATAGGATTCTTATACTACAGTGTAATCCCCGCTTTTTCCATTCTGGATATGCACAGCCTTCTTCCTCTCCTGAACATTATAGGATTCTTATACTACAGTGTAATCCCCGCTTTTTCCATTCTGGATATGCACAGCCTTCTTCCTCTCCTGAACATTATAGGATTCTTATACTACAGTGTAATCCCCGCTTTTTCCATTCTGGATGTGCACAGCCTTCTTCCTCTCCTGAACATTATAGGATTCTTATACTACAGTGTAATCCCCGCTTTTTCCATTCTGGATGTGCATAGCCTTCTTCCTCTCCTGAACATTATAGGATTCTTATACTACAGTGTAATCCCCGCTTTTTCCATTCTGGATGTGCACAGCCTTCTTCCTCTCCTCAACCTTTTAGGATTCTTATACTTCAGTGTAATCCCCGCTTTTCCCATTCTGGATATGCACAGCCTTCTTCCTCTCCTCAACCTTTTAGGATTCTTATACTACTTTTTGCCATTTTGGGCGTGCACAGTCTTCTTCCTCTTCTTTACCTTTTAGGATTCTTATACTACAGTGAAATCCCCGTTTTTCTATTTTGGATATGCACAGCCCTCTTCCTCTCCTTAACCTGTTAGGATTCTTATACTACAGTGTAATCCCCGCTTTTTCCATTCTGGATGTGCACAGCCTTCTTCCTCTCCTGAACATTATAGGATTCTTATACTACAGTGTAATTCCCGCTTTTTCCATTCTGGATGTGCATAGCCTTCTTCCTCTCCTGAACATTATAGGATTCTTATACTACAGTGTAATCCCCGCTTTTTCCATTCTGGATGTGCACAGCCTTCTTCCTCTCCTGAACATTATAGGATTCTTATACTACAGTGTAATCCCCGCTTTTTCCATTCTGGATGTGCACAGCCTTCTTCCTCTCCTGAACATTATAGGATTCTTATACTACAGTGTAATCCCCGCTTTTTCCATTCTGGATATGCACAGCCTTCTTCCTCTCCTGAACATTATAGGATTCTTATACTACAGTGTAATCCCCGCTTTTTCCATTCTGGATATGCACAGCCTTCTTCCTCTCCTGAACATTATAGGATTCTTATACTACAGTGTAATCCCCGCTTTTTCCATTCTGGATGTGCACAGCCTTCTTCCTCTCCTGAACATTATAGGATTCTTATACTACAGTGTAATCCCCGCTTTTTCCATTCTGGATGTGCACAGCCTTCTTCCTCTCCTGAACATTATAGGATTCTTATACTACAGTGTAATCCCCGCTTTTTCCATTCTGGATATGCACAGCCTTCTTCCTCTCCTGAACATTATAGGATTCTTATACTACAGTGTAATCCCCGCTTTTTCCATTCTGGATATGCACAGCCTTCTTCCTCTCCTGAACATTATAGGATTCTTATACTACAGTGTAATCCCCGCTTTTTCCATTCTGGATATGCACAGCCTTCTTCCTCTCCTGAACATTATAGGATTCTTATACTACAGTGTAATCCCTTCTTTTTCCATTCTGGATATGCACAGCCTTCTTCCTCTCCTGAACATTATAGGATTCTTATACTACAGTGTAATCCCCGCTTTTTCCATTCTGGATGTGCACAGCCTTCTTCCTCTCCTCAACCTTTTAGGATTCTTATACTACAGTGTAATCCCCGCTTTTCCCATTCTGGATATGCACAGCCTTCTTCCTCTCCTCAACCTTTTAGGATTCTTATACTACTTTTTGCCATTTTGGGCGTGCACAGTCTTCTTCCTCTTCTTTACCTTTTAGGATTCTTATACTACAGTGAAATCCCCGCTTTTTCTATTTTGGATATGCACAGCCCTCTTCCTCTCCTTAACCTGTTAGGATTCTTATACTACAGAGAAATACCCGCTTTTCCATTTTGGATATAAACAGCCTCCTTCCTCTCCTTAACGTTTTTAAAAATTCTTATACTACGGAGAAAGAAATCCCCCGGTTTTTCTCATTTTGGATGTTCACAGCTTCTTCTTCTCCATAACATTTTAGGAATCTTATACTACAGAGAAATACCCAGTTTTTCCATTTTGGATGTGCACTGACCTCTTCCTCTCCTTAACGTTTTAAGATTCTTATACTACGGAGAAATCCCCCGGTTTTCTCATTTTGGATGTTTTGACGTACTTGACCTTTTAAGCACAATACGGGTCGGTAATTCGTTTGAAGTCAAAGCAAACGACAATAATTGACAGTACTGACAAATGTACTGACAGTAATGACAAAAAGTGACAGTAATTCTTGGAGTGACAAGAATATTCCTGTATTTCAACAGAGTTCTTTTGTAGTGTGACTCTGTACTTGTAGGCTGGACGGCGAGGACCTCCTGGTGGGAAAGGCCCGTGTCGTGTAGGGCAGAGCGACTTGTCAATGGTGAGAAACCAAAAGTAAATCTCACTCGAGTGAATGTTCCCACAATTAAAAGTGCAGTATCAGCAGCAGGATCGTGGAACCCAGATTGGAGGCACTCACCAGAACCGCGGCCCGGCCTAGCATGGCGTCTTCCTCCCGACACGCCACCAAGCAGCAAATTATTCGGCGGCGGCCCATTGCGTGGAGTGTGGAGTGGCGTGTTCCACTCCAACACCAGAGTTGTGATACACTGTTAAATACAAGGCAGGAGTACGCCACAACATGTATCGCGTAACTAGCTTCGCTCAGATTCAATGGGAAATTTTACACGTATAGCTCATTTCATTATTGACAAATACAAAGATAGACAATCACACGGAAAAGAAATTTGTACATCTCCAGCAAAACTAGAGAAATTTTGTCAGCCTACTGAGTGGTACGCTACAATAACGCTCAGCCATTCCAGCTCCATGGTTGGTAATGCACCAATATATAACTCATTTTCGTCTATGTGGAAATTAAGTTTCGTACAAAATCTAACTTCAGATGAAAACTTTGTCGATATATCATGCCACATGATTCATTCATGATTAAGTTTTATCATCCAATTGGACTTCCTATCAGCATTTATATAATAAAAGTCTACACATAAAGTCATTATAAAATTACTAGCAGTTACCCGCACGCAATTTCATATGTTTTGCAACTCTACGAGCATGAAGGAAATAGGATTTTTTTCCGGACATTTACCATCGTTTAGTGAAATAAAAATCAGTAATACTACGTTTCGAGATCTGCAATCTGATTAACACAAACAAGTCTTAGGTTAGTTATTTACCTGAAGAAGAGATCAGATTGCACATCTCGAAACGTAGTGTTACTGATTTTTTGTTTCACTGAACAATGGCAAATGTCCGGAAAAATCCTGTTTCCTTCACATTCCTTCCATCGTAAATCAACATCTATGAGCATTTCTGGTTCGAGTGGATTATACTTCCGACGCCAATGTTAAGTTTGCCTTGTTTCCCGATCAAGAGAATACGCAAAAAATAGTAATAATAGCCATTGTAATTTGCTTCGTTCTTAGTATGTTCTTAGTAGTTCTTAGTATTGTTACCGAGTTGATTTTGTTTTGTTTCCCGATCAAGGAAATGTGTATCTCAGATCAGAGAAGCGTACTTCTGTCAAAAGAGAACGAAGATGGGTTTTATATGAGTCTTTAAATTTATAGTAAAAGTGTTAATACGTACATTAGTTCAAATTCCATCTAGCATAGTTCTTGTCGACTGCTTCAAAGTGAATCTAAGGAGTCAAGTTCTGACCTTCTCATGTTTTAGGACATTTTATAACGTAGATTAATACTTACAACTAAAATTGAAATTCTTGAGTCTTAGTAAAAATTACAGGTATACTCTTTAGACAATTTAATCACTATAAATGTAAACAAATAAATAGAGAATTGATTACAAAAACAGTTGATTACATTTTGACAGGCTCAATTAATTAATATTACACAGTTTCAGATACCAATATGGCATTTGTTACAGCTTTAAAGACCAGTGGGGCGTAGCCCGGAAGGATTAACGAAATAAGAATAGGGCTATGTTCATCCTAGAGACCCTAGGAATTTTAATGTAAAATTACAGTACAATCAGTTGAGTAGTTCACGCGTGAAAACGACACAAACCAACAAAGCACTTTCGCATTTATATTGTTACGATTAGAATGTATGATGTTGTAGGGATATAGGCTACGTGTGTCTATTTTCAAATGTTATTGAAATATTTCTGTTAGTGTACTGAGTTTGTTTACATATTAATTTATTCCGCATTTTTCCGTTGTTACCATGATTACCAATAAGACAATGTAAAGATATTCGCTAACGCCCAGCCAAATCCCATAGAGTGACATTCACCATTATCGAATTTAATGGGCAGACAAACAAAAACAACAAAATTTGTTTAACTCCTCCAGTGATAGACAAGGTTCCAAAACTTGTATATCATGGATTTATGAAATGGAAGACTAAATATTATTGCTTGACCATCAGCTGTAGAATAGTCTGGTTTTGGAGAAGTCCATAGTAAAACTTTGTATTAATTACACAGGAGATGAATCGTTCCTACAGTCGAGGTTTGATGAGGTCCAGCATTATTTCAGTTATTTCTGAGGTCAGCGTTAGGCTAGGTCCACTGGCAAAGTATCAGTGACTGGGTCAGTATTCTTTCAGGCCAGCGAAAAACATTAATACTAACATCCTTGCCATCGGGTAGTTTCTTTTGTTTTGTGTTACTCATAGCACATACCACTAAGAAACCCCCACATGGACAAACACATGTTACTGGTGACTTCCAGCACACATACCATCGAGACGTAGCAGCGTAGTTGCGTAGGCTATGCTCCACTATAGGACATTCTTCCTCCCACAGGATGTTACAAATGATCCTCATGGGGTGGCGTAATATATGCTAATAGTAACAAAGAAGCATGTAACGTTCTAGTGTATTCTAGCTAACAACAGAATTCATTTTGCTCTGAATAACGTGAGCTGACTGGCTTCATGTTCTACCAGTTTGATTGTTTTTGTAAGATTTTTTCGATTAACTTTTTCATTTTTAAGAAGGAGCCGATCCCTTAACCCTTATTCTGCCCTATGAAATACGATACTGTGCAAGGTCGATAGTACTGGTAAAAAGAGATACAATCACAGACAGGATTGCTTATTGGTGTTTCATACTGTTAAATACTCGCTATTCTACAACAAATGATACGTTGATTTCCTTAAGCAGTAAATGTTAGGAAAGTAAATAATTAATAGCGTCCCACAAATTTATATTCAGGGTCTTTACTTCCAACAAAGTTCTAAACTGCTCTCTTAAGTGGGGTCGTCCTGAACTGTCTCTGGTAGTTCTATGGCAACGAGCTCTGAACAAAATTTGATTTTTTGTGCATTCAGAATTTCAATACAAAGGTAATTTAAAAGTTTATTTTTAAGAATTAAGAAAATATCCTCCTTTTGTATTCAATAACCCTACTTCTTGGAGACCACAGTTCTTCGCATAGTTTGAAGTAACGCGTCACTGAATCCTTTTTAATCCTACAGAATGAGTTTCAGTTGTATAATAAGGGCTTTTTACTCTACTGGTATTGTTCAGGTTATGGATAAGCCTACGTTATAGTGTCAGACGTAGGTTTCTCTTTTCTTCCTCACTTTCTGGAAAGGTATTGATTTTCGTCTTAGATTGCTCGGGTTTGGAGACAACTGTTTTCATATCTGAGTAACTATTCCGTGATCGCTGATATCAGCGAAACTTAGCTGTAAATGAAAATTTATCTCGTGAAGGATTTTAAAATGTTGGGTAGAAAGCTATTTGTAGCACTAAAAATGCTCATTGGCTGCCTTTTGTACATTTTCCAATGGCGCAGTACAACGAGTACAACGGTTATCGCAAGATAATCAGATCTGACGTGGCTGCTGCTTGGATGGGTGACCGCTGAACGATCCTGTCCTTGCAGCCCGCCTGCCCGGCCATTGGTGGTGGTTCGGAAGTCACCTTTAAGCCGTTAGTCCCCAGGTTAAGTGTAAGATAGGGTTTCTTAGCCCTAAATTTGTCTGGTAAAATAAGTCAGCTTTACTTTACTTTGCTTTTGTTGCAGTAGTACCTGAAAGAGAATATTAGAACTTATTTGGTATCTAAAAATGATATGAGGAAGGTCTTGAGCAGTGTTTAAAAATCCTGATGGAAAGGATTCTTATAGCGGCTACACCTATGAAAGAATGTTCTTCTAATAGAGGCACTGTTTAATATTTTAAAATTCTGTCTGGAAGGCGTATTGAAGTATTAAAAATGCTGATTGGCTGTATTGTTGAAGTGGCTGTGGCTAAAGAAATGTTCTCGTGATGGAGACACTATTAGCGTCAAAATAATTCTATGTGGCTTGAGGGTTTTTAATATCTGACCCAGAGGGTATTATACAAGGTGTGCTTCAAGGATCCAGTTTAGGGGCGATCTTCTTTATTGCATGTAAACTATCTTAATACCAGAATGAAGTGTCGCATTACAAAATATTAAGATCAGACAAATTTGGTAACGAGGTATTTTCTTTTGAATGGCGTAAATTTATGTTGGATACAATTGCAGCTTGCCCATCACATTAGTTCTCACCAACGACTTTTTTATTCTTAGGAAACTTGTACGATAGAATTCTTAAATATGTTTTCTTGATCGTTTTTAAAAACTGTAACCACAGAAAAGGTTAGTAGATATAGGGTTCTACCTTTATTATAAGAAACGCCTATGACTTTTTAAATTTAATTATGTATTTTCGCGATTTAGCTTTTTGCGGAGATATTTTACCTGTATCATCCCCAGTTTTAACGCTTTGGCACCCAAATGATTAAAGAAGCCTTGGGTTAAACAGGGAAGCCAGCATAAGTGCACTGTGCAAACTTCGGGAGTGAACTTGTTAAGTCTAATATAGCTGCTACGTTACAGTAAAATACGAGTACACTCAGAACTAGTATAATTTATCGACTTATATACAATCCCATACTTACTTCATTACATAACAACTCAACATAGTCATATTGTCAACTTTGAGTATCAAAAACAGCTGTCATCCTTCAGCCGACTGACCGCCCTGTCACTCTGTGCCTATATTCTACACATGTTTCTCTATGCGCATATGTTTACGTTTTGATCACAAACAATATTTTATGATTGACACGTTGAATAATTCCTTGCTTCTGTAACACGTGGTTTGTCATCGCTCGAATATTATTCGACCGAGAGTTGTTCAGGTTTATGGAAACTTTTATATCTGACTTTGACTTCGTCATTTTGATTTCGTCGAAAACTGGACCCGCCATTACCCAATGTCTGAATTTCGATTCGATCATAAGGTTCAGACAAATATATTTATAATTTCAAGTACTTCTAGTAGCAGAAACATAAACTAAAGTACAACAATTTAATACATTCATAATGAATTTTTCATTTCAAATTAGTTCTATTGTTTATAAATTACATAGGCTATATGTTAAATTTAAATACAATTTCACCGAAGTTTCGTAAAACCCATGTACTAATAGATGAGAGTAAATTAAGTAGTAGCTAAATTAAATGCTCTGGTCATGGATGTAATTTTGCCTAGATATAAATGTTTTATAAATATGATAATCAAGGAAACTGTTTTTGCCTATCCGTTTATTCAAGCCAACGCCAAATGCTAATTTACACGAATTACGAAATAACTAATGAAATTACAAGGATAAAACTTGAATCTTCAATATTGGTAAATAAAGTCATCTAAAACGCTAATATTATTTAAATAACAACAAAATAAATGTCTGTAATGAACGAAACAACATTATAACTTAGAACTACATCAATATAATGGTTGTTTGAGCTTTAATGAAGCCTATCATTCGCAAGACTGGAACAATTCATTACTAGCTGTCTGTCTGTCTGTCTGTCCGCACGATATATAAAAAACTACCTGACCTCTAGACTTTAAATTACGCATGAAATTTTATTTCTATATGAGGAACACGGCCGAATGTCGTGCATGTCACTCCGCAGGATTTTGTCTGAGCGTTATCGAATATTTTTACAGCGTTATCTGATGGCAACGAGAAAATAGCAGAATAAATGTGTTCCCAAACATGTGACATTAACACCAGCCTAACTAACCCTACACATACAAAATTATTTAATAAAGACTTGGTTTGTACAATTTTATTATTTAAACACTGATATGAAACCCAATTAGTGTTCAAGTATTGAAAATATTCTGACTGTATCATGTAGCAAGATAAGTTGAGAAAGACTTAACTTTGCATAAAACTTCATTTCTACAAGAATAAGTTCTACTCGTATGGTATTTAACCACCATGCAACCTCAGCGAAGTCTTTTACGACACCTGGCGTGGCGTACATCTACCTTGTAAATATTAAACATCTTATTATACAAATAAAATAAAATTCACCTATAATTTAAATAGCCACAGTAAGAATTAACAACTACATCAGAGTTAACAATTATGACAAAATAATCTTAATTATTGTTATAATTATTAATCTTTTTTAGAGGTGGGCCGACATTGCCATTTACCCTGAACACTGGAGACGATGGGGCGGTAATCTTATTACAAGTGCTAATGTACAGAATCACCACATTCTTGTATGAAACTAAGATTGCTAAAATTGTATTCCATATTCAGTCAGAATCAATTTTAATGGTGAACTACATTTAGTAAGATATTTCCAATTAAATTTTTCATATTTCTATACTACATTCCATACAATATTGTCAGCTACAATTATGTATTATGGCTGTACTAGCGGCCATCTTGATTTTAGTTCCATAAGCACGATATTACAAATATTTTACGACCCTTCTTTTAGTCGTAGAATAGAGGGAGCTGTCTCATTTTTAACCAATGTCTCATCACTACGTAACGTAACGAGTTGTTACACTTTTCGATAATTTATTGATTATTCAGAAACACAATCTCAAACTTTCTTGCACTTCATCGTTGAAATACTAAAATAATACACACTTAGTACAAAAAACTAAAGAGCGTTTGGATGCGTATTAATTATATCTATAAAATGAGACACCTCACAGTGTTACGACTTAAAATAAAGTTTTGAAGTGCAAGGGGTTTAACATTGTTCTTATGGGGCTGTTAAGATGATGATATTATTTACAAAACGGAGTTTGTGGTGGGAAGGGTTCATTCAATAGGAATGTTGAGTTTAGCTCCAGTTCGCCTTTCATTCAGTGCAGCATCTGGAATCTGACGCTGTCACAAACTTGACTCCTGGAATCTGGAGTCATGTACGTCAGAAGATATCCAAAAATAAGTCTGCGATGAAGAAGCTCAAAGTGAACTCCCTGCATCGTTTCGACATCAGAGACACCTAGACCACAACATATAATGTAATCTAGATGAAGAGGTAGAATGTGCACCTGATGACACAATGATAATACCTCTTTGTGTAATCTGTAAAATCTGACCTGCTCCACTAAGAGGAAGGTAAACTGGGGCTAAGATCAACAATTATATTCAATCAACTCTTCACACCATGGCAATGGCGCAGTGTAGCGGGTACAAGATAACCAAATCAAATCAAGACCAAATCAAGCGACATCGAGCGTGGCTGCTGCTTGGATGGGTGGCCACTGAGCGATCCTGTCCTTGCAAGCAGCCCGCCTGCCCGGCCATTGGTGGTGGTTCGGAAGTCACCTTTAAGCCTTTGGTCCCCAGTTTAAGTGTTGGAGAGGAGTTCTTAGCCCTAACTTCACCTGGTAAAATGGCATTACTTTACTTTACACCATATTATGTATTTTGTAGAAAATTCGGTTGCTCCACCGTGCTTATAGATCGTGTCTAAAGCATTGCAGTGAACTCAATTGTGCATCTGATGAGGCAATAAGAACACTTCTTTACCTAGGCTTCCCAATATTTTGTAGTCTGTGATGTCGAAACGACGCAAGGAGTTTGATTTGCTCTCATACGTCGTAACTTAGACGTACATGACTCCAAATTCCAAGAGTCAAGTTCTGTGACAGCTTCATGTCAGACGCTGCGCTAAGAGGAAGGTGGACTGGAACCTTACAATTCCAATGCTGTTATTTATCCTTTATAAACTGAAAATAGGTTAACGATGCGAATGTCACTGACAGTATCTTCATACTTAGGCTACGTACTTAACGAGAAACAGATATGTAAGTATGGCTTATTACTTAGATAAATAGGCGAGGCATATAAATCATTTAAATGCGCGCTGAATAGCCTTGGACTAACATCTTATCCTTGTCATTAAAGAATAACTTATAGCCTAGTTACCTTTACAAGCAGTAATGAACAAGTGTAAATCTTCTAGGACTATTTTCCGCACTTATAAGCTACCACAAGCTATAAAAGCAGTCAAGGACTATGTTGAGTTCTAAACTAAAGTGTCACTGAACTATAATTTTGTAATGAATTACATTTTTGACCGCAATAAATTTCGTCTACAATATTTGAAACTCTTTATCTAGAGAGCTGAAAAATGAAATTGTAAAAACAATTGATATGTGATTTTTATTTAACTCAGAAATTACAAAAAGTATGTTAGGTTATTTTAAGGTTCTGTATGTTGTGTTACAGTTTCTTTGCTCAGCATGTTTGTCTGAGAAGAAAATTAGTTATAAGTTCATATGGGATTGTCTTGCTGTCTTCGCCAAATAATTACAAGATTGTGGTTGTAAATTTCAGGAAAAGTGATAGGGAACATAAAATGCGATATCATCAACTAAGGTCGATAAGGTCGAAGCTGGTTGTGGAAAACTTGGGTTGGGAAGACCAGTGTTCAAAATATCACATGGTTTAAAATAAGGTAGTATATTAATCTGTTTCCATCGTTCAGGGAGAATATATTTAAATGTTCCAGGGTTAAGACCACACAATATTTAACCAATAATTGTATACTTTTGAAGACCATGTTCTTCAAAATAGTTGTTGTAACAATTCCACCAGGCTTATATGAATGTGATAAAAATTCTGCATGGAAATTTAAACAAGAGGTGTGATGAAATAAGATAACTCTAGCAATAGCAATCGGCGGGGCCAAAATTCCTGCTACTCTGTTTTTGAGAGGGTTAATGGGCAATTTAGCCAGATTTTTGAACCATTAGTCACGTGATAAGTATCAATACCGCTATAATTATTACATTTTTTTCGGTAAGCATCGCTCAAAGTAGTGCAAATATTTCACTAATTTCATCCTATCAAATATTCTATAAGAGAATATGAATGATTTTTATTATTTTCTTAATCAACTACCAGCAGTGTAAACCTTCACAAAAAATATGTTGATAAAGAGTGTTTGGTACCGCCTATACTATTAAAGCAGTTTTAAAAAACTTTTCTAAAAAATACTTATCTTAGAGTCACCAAATTTTTAACACATATTTACTATTATTTTATAAAACTGTTGAGCTTTTTTCTTTCAATTGTGTCCAATTTAGAATTATAAACAAAATAATAAGTTTAAAATATATGTTTTACTGTGATAAAATGTTTTGCTTACTTTTTTGTTAAGACTTTCAATGTGTACAAAAAAACTCAGTAACTTTGGAGTGTTATACTGAATATGTGGTAAAAGTTTCAGGTTTGTATCTTGTATACTTTTGGGGAATTTTTCTTTTTATAATAAAAAATACAACTTTCGGAAAAAAAACTGAGTTTTAATTAATTTACAGAGTTTTAGTAAAATACAGCTCCATAAGAGGTTCGAGAGTCACTGTTTTTGGCTTCCATCTCAGCCTGAAGCTTTTTTTTTAGCAACTTTTGCTCTCTGGTTGGGTTCCTCAGAGAATTCCGTAATGTTTGAGACTCCTCTTACCAGCTTGTTTTGGTCATCTATTAAGCCTTCTATCACAGATCCAGGCTTAGGATTAGATGGTTCAGCTAGGCTGGTTATTTGGCTACCATCCTGACCTTTCCTACTTTTAAAAACGCCACGAATGTGAGATGATCTTACATAAAGGTACGTTTTAAAACAGTTAATCTGTTTACCTTTCAAACAAGACTACCACAACATAAACATAACCAGCAAACATTGAAAAATATGACTTACCCAGAAAATCAAACAGATGGTCAAAGTTCACGGTTACCAAACTTCTAACATTTCTAAAACATAAATACTCAACCTGAGTTGTGTTTTACTATAACGAATAATACAACTTGGATGAATGAGATGCTATAAAGATATATGTATGTATTATTATATTATATATTATTATGTATGTATATTTTTAAACTTTTTTAAATGTGTTCCAGTCATCAAAAAACACTTGTTTATACATAATTTTAACCGGAAAAGCCATGGAACTAGAAAACAAAACAAAACATTTTAAGGTGCAAAACTCTCTTAAGTTAGCAGATTGAGAATAACTACCTGAACAACAGTTTGTTTTAGTAATCAGCTGTTTTAAAAAAAAAAAAAAATATTCTCATGAGATTAACATTGGAACTTAGGAAGCTCGTGGGGCAGAGCCCTATTATAGTCGGATGTATTTCAAATCTACAGAAAATTACAGATCTAGAGTGTAATGACTTTGGATGTTGATGTCAAACATGTTTATAAAAAATAGTATTAGATACCTAAAATCGCCGTACAAATTCTTACACTGTGTCGTAGTGTCAAAATATTTGGAGGTGATCAAAATCCATTCATTAAAAATTCCAAAATAAATAAGTGCACAAACAAACAATAAACAATACATTTGCACTATTACAAAGGTAACCTTTGGCAGCACCGTCACTTGAAGGCAGGTATTGTTATGCTAAAGTCTACCGTCCCGTAGACGTCGCGTCCCAGAGTAGACCATACAACGGTTTTAATAGTCTACGTCAAGTGTGGGTCCTGGATTGCTTGCAAACACAGAACAAAGGTTTCATGGGACGGTGCACCGCCAACGGTCCCGGTCAATGGATCGGTTTGGTTGAAAGTAGAACATTGTATCCGCAATAATGTTTTCTCTTGGGAATCAAAAATTCCCGTGGGTAGAACTGTTGTTTAACTGAAGTGAATGGAAGGGGGGTAGAGTTGGGAGTACGGTTAATCTAGAGGACAAGAGGATCAATTCAGAAAAGGGGTTAAATTCCTAAAAGGCCAATTGGTTCGAAGCTGTTTTTCTTAAAAACAATAAACTAGAATGCCATTGGCACAGAAAACACTCAAAATTTTATATGACTTATCTCCAGTCCATGATTACAGATTGTGAAACAATAAGCTTGTTTTTGAAAATTCAACTTTGATTAAAAAACGACTAAATAGAAAACAAGCTACCAATTTTAACAATCAGAAAACGTTTTAATGGTTTCAAACTTGTTTATTTATTAAAAATTATTGTTTCTTTCGTAAATGCGTTTTGCTAGGTAGGAAAAAGCCAAATTATATCGAATAATAAACAGGTTCCGCTGAGGCAACTTGAAAAATTTCAAAAATTGCAAAAGTGTACAGCTTATTTCATTCTTGATATATTTCCTGAGGAAAGGCAAATAGTCCTACAGACTTTTCCAACTCCCAGGGAGAGAAAAAAAGAAATTTTCCCAATCTACTGGTGATAGGATTCACTGCCGCTAGCACAAATTACAAGTACAGACATGCACCAATTTTGAACCCATTATTGTTTATGTAGAAATTAATTTCATGCACAATTCAAAGTTTATATAAGTTAATTCTCGACATACCGTGTAGAGATGACAGATAGAAACAGGGATGACATTTTGTTTCCGCCCCTGGAGTGATTGAGTTTGCTAATGCTCAGAGAATAAATAGACTTTACAATTATAACCGATATATCCTAGTATTTACCACAAACATTATACATACAAGTTGTGATATGTTGATTTACAGTAAATTTTGTTATTTTATATTTATTTATAGCTATCGGAGACTTAATTGATCAATTTTCAAAAGTCAATGTTTAAAATTGACTTTATTTAAGACAGTATATACTGTACAATAGCGTCAATTTTCTATAAAATAACTATACTAGTAAAAGGTATACTAATAAAAAGCTATACTAGTCGTATTTTAGTGTATAACCTTTTTTAATTTTAATAGTTAAGTTCTTATAGCTTAAATTTCGACGATAAGTCGGAAATTCCTCAATTATGTAAGGGTTCTTTGACAAGAGAAGTTTCCTTAATCCCTTCCCAAAAGGATCCCCGCTCTCCTGCCTCAGCCGCCCCGGCAGTAAGTTGTATAGTTTGACTCCATTATAAACGAGCCGATTTTCGAAAAACGTGGTTCTCTGTCCTAAGATTTAGTTCATTACGGAGGTGTTGCTCATTACAGACGGCAGTGTCAAAAAGATTAATATTCTTCCGGTCACACAAGGCTATATATAGAATGAATATGGCGGGAAATAAGAGATGTCTCTCTCTAAATAACTCTCTGCATGAAAACTGTCTGATTTTATTGAAAATTGTTCTTAAAACCTTTTTTTTTTATTTAAAGTCATTTTGTTTCTGTACTTTCATGGCCCCAAACAACGACACCATATGAAGGATATGAGTAGATAATCGCATAATAGGCAGCAAAAATAGTTAATTATTTTAAAATCGTTTTTGTGTTAATTTTCGATTATTTAAAAAATGTATATTTGAATTAGTAAACTATTCTATATTGTACTTTTTACTCGAATATTAGCAAAAGTAAGTGTCATCCTTTTTATTATACTGTACTTACTGATGCACTTAGGTACTTTAATTACGTTGTACTCATTCTGTGTTGTGCTAATGGCGGTGTCCGTTGCATTGGATTAAATTCATCCGAGAATCATCCAAATCCAAATAGAACGGATTATAATCCGGTCTCCACGGTTGGATGACAGCCGATCACCGGACTGACCGACGAGACGTGTGGAACGAATCTCGAGCTGCGCGTTTCCACGGGATTCCACAAAAAGGTGTAAAAGAAGGTCGATTTTGTAAGAAAACGAAATAAGCGATCGACACAGAGCGGACACTGTTGGGTAATAACCCGGGACGAATCGGTCCACCCGGTCTGAGCACAGTGATCTCGGCGATTTGTGCTCATTCCTGGTCGTTGGGCCATGAAACCATCGGAGACACTCTGCAGTCTGACTGTTACTGCTGGGCGTCTGGGCTACTGAAGCAATCTGAGTTTTGTTGGCGACACGGAAGCGTTATGTTGGTCACTCTAGAAGTCAGGATCCAAGGTCAATAAATCTATAAAAACGTCAATTGCATTATCAGACTATCAGTGATCCCTACCCCCCTAAGAATCAGACCTTATTTCGTTTATTTCATTTCTCCACGTCTACCACCATTTTCACAAACAAAATTATAACAAAACAATCATATATAAAAATGAAAACGCCCTTGCATTTGCCTTGAATATATTTTGCTACAAACTACAAAATATGTACGCTTTATTTAAACATTAACTATTGAAGGTTCGGAACATTCCAGAACTCATTTGAGTCAAATAACTCACTGGAGGAATAAATTATTATGTATCATAAACAAATGCCTTTCAAGAGGCTAAATATTTATGTTTAACTCATTAACTCCGCAAAATCCCGCAAATTGTTTGGAATTATTTTCTTTTTAAAAATGATTTTGATATGCTAGGCTAGCAGAGTAGAAATGGAGATGATGTTACACAATTTCAAAGATGTTACAGAGGAACGTCACAAAAACCTTCTTTAACATTATCCATCTTTGATGGAGTATGTTTTGATTATTAATAGAATAAGTACCTGTTATACGTACCTATTCTGGTCAAAGTAAGTTGTAAATTTATAATAAATTCAATTGTTAGTATTAATAACACGAGTAAATTATATTACCTACTTGACTGCACAAATGTCTTTCTTTATTTCTGTTATCAAGGTTTTTTAGATGTTTAACTTTTACAAAATATCAAAATGACTATTATTTTTATGGTCTCATATGGCTCTTTGTTATTTTTCAAATATTTCACGCTCTTGGTAAGAATGCATTCAGAACATTCGTAATCAAATAAACGATGAAGTCAGAGGATGTTTAAAAAAAAAAAAACAAACAAACAAAAAAAAAAAAAAAAAAAAAAAATATAGAGGTGAATCCCATTTTAAGCCTTATTCTACCCGTCTTTACGGGCCACTGCCCTGTGCGAGGAGCTTGTTACATAGTATGGGGGAATCGATGATACAGTACAAGGATGACATTGATAAGAAGTGACTGATCTTAGACCGTTCGGCCTTATAAACTCCCAGGCTTGTGAAAGATCCTGTAAGATGTGTTCCAAATAAAACTCAAGCATATAAAAATTAGAATGAGAACTATTTGAAAAGGGGGGAAAATTGTAACCTTCCAAATCCCACCTCAACTGCAAAGATTACGGTTTGAATGCATAAGCTGTAAAAAAGTAAAATTTTAGTGTCATAAAGGAACATGGATTGTGTCATCAGATTGTAACGACATCTTGGGATTAATGAATCTTCAGTGTTGGAAGATGGAAGAGGATTCGAAAATGACAATAAGAAGATAAGATTACAGACAATTGCAATCGCAATCTTGTTACGTTTTTATATCATCTGACGTCAATGATAAACTTTAACCAAAGAAGAACTTTAAACATACGTTAGTTAGCAGGTTAATTCAGACGTTGTACAATAACAGAGAGATAAGATTACAGACAATTAATTGCAATGGCAATCTTGTTATCTTTTCAAATCATCTGCCGTCAACGATGAACTTCAAACAAAGAAGGTAAAAACGTTTGTTAGCCGGTGAATTTAACCGGTGGACAATTCAAAGGTTCAAGACCATGAATGCTTAAAAAGATAATATCAAGGATAACAAAGTACAGTGCTCGAACTTCACACTGGGTTGGTTGTTGCAGTTGCGTTGGTTGAAGGTTAGGTTGGCCCAAGGCTAGCGGATATTCGCGCCAAAACCTGACGCTAATCATGGGGAGCCTTGCATGTCTCATGTCGTATGTCGCATGTCGCATGTCGCATGCCGGTAGTCGGCGGGTAGTCCAAGTCCACAGTTCCTCATTACAGCTAGCCTCTGCCTACTGTCATCAAACATCTTGCCTCCTCGACTCATGCACAAGGATTGATAGACTTCTGTCGGCGGTTGTTGGGACCCACGTGAACCATAAAAGCTCAAAAGGTCTTTATTCTTCCACATAATTGTGGGACCGAGTAAATTTACGGCCCTATAAAAAGGATTATTAAAAGAACTATAGGTGGGTTCATAAAGTTGGATTTATTGCCTATTCCACGATTCAAGACATTCTTTTTAGACGTTTATAAAGTGTATATCGTCCCCAACTAGTATATTTACGCGCGGATACACAATTTACAGTCAATGGTGCTTGCAACCTGTGTATATTTAATGTACTGTCGGAATGACTCCTACCCGTATATCTATATATGTGTAGTCAGGCACATGAAATATTGTTTTAATCATTTCGTTACAAAGCATGCTATTCTATAGGGTGCCCCGTAACTCTCTGGACAAAGGTATACCACGTTATTACTCAGGTCAAGACAAACATATTTCACCATATGAACAAAGGCCTCCGATGCTTAGTTTCCCATCTGTCTGTCAGTATGTGTTAAAACAATTTTGTTTCTTAAAAACTAATAAATTAAATTATACCAAATTTGGCTCAAATATTTATGATAACAAGGTCAGT
Organism: Homalodisca vitripennis; assembly: GCF_021130785.1. NCBI lineage: Eukaryota > Metazoa > Arthropoda > Insecta > Hemiptera > Cicadellidae > Homalodisca > Homalodisca vitripennis. Next base: position 194,702,630 of record NC_060209.1, on the reverse strand, counting down.
TACTGAAAAATATGGTATGCTATTATTATTGGCATTTTCAACATGGTTGCCATTACAAATTTTAAACTTTAAATACCTTAAGAACCTGCAACTTTTTCTCAAGAATTACAAGAATAAAATTTTTAGAGGATTTTTATCACAAACCTAATGACATAAAAATTATTTAAATCGAATAATAAATAACTTATTTAGAGCAGATTTATTGACAAGACGTGACCAACATTGAAGTTCTTACTGAGTATCCAACAATGCAAAAACTGAATAAACGGCAGCTCTCAATATGGGCCATGTCTTGTCACAGTAAATCTGCTCTAAATCAGTTATTTATTATTCGATTTAAATAATTTTGATGTCATTAGGTTTGTGATAAAATCCTCTAAAAACTGTTATTCTTGCAATTCTTGACAAAAAATTGCAGGTTCTTAAGATATTCAAAGTTTAAAAGTTTTAATGGCCGCCATCTTAAAAATGCTAAAGATAATTTCATGATATATTTTTCAGTAACTGCCCTTGTTATCATAAACATTTGAGCCAAATTTGGTATAATTTAATTTATTAGTTTTTAAGATATTAATTCTGTTATAAAAAAACACATACAGACAGACAGATGGGAAACTAAGTTTCGGAAATTGTAAGTTTCTAGTATATAGTTTCGGAATTTTCGTAAGCCTCCTCCTACCCAAACTTTCTGTTTCGCCTAGGCTTAAAACTGAAATTTAGGATTGACATCATTCTGATGATGAAGGAAAAAATTATTTAGAGAATTTAATTGTGTAAGCAATGTTTCGAAGCGATATGTGATTCGGAAGATTTTGATACATGACACCTTTAGAGCCAATATCTCACACTACTTATTTATATTCATTTATTCTTTAAACGTCTACCTCCATTTTACAATAGTGCATAAAAGTAAAATTAATAAAAATAGAAAAAAATAGAAGTAACAAAATTGTTAAGTCCAGTTACTGTGTCAAAGTGGCCTGAATGTGTCTCACATACTAACTGGTAAACAATAAGAGATGATGTCACAATCAGACATTTGTATTCCTAATACCTCTTAATGGGCTTTGGTCAGACAAAACAACACCCAGTGCTATGTTAATCATGGTTATTGATTTTTTTTTATCTTGTTAATGACATGTTTTACGATTTTGTGTCCTAAGTTCTCAAAATTATTACTGAGTGAACGTATTATTTGCCTTACAATAACTGTAAATGTAATTTAAACTGTAGTGGCTTTATAAAAAATTCAAAATTTAATTGGCCACCAAATTTGATAGAGTAACATTAGCGACCTCTAGTTTGCGCCATTCTTCTTCTTTTTTATAGTACCTTTAAAATAAGGTATCGGTTGCTAAGGGTTTCTATTTAAAAACTTTGACTAACTCTCAAAATACCCCATTTGGGGGGGGGGGTAGCCAAAATTTTCTTACGTCGAAAACCTCCTCAGTTGGTCATAGAAACATCCCCAAAGTAAATCATTCCATCTCTACTCATAGGAAAGTTAATAGACTAATATAGTCCAGAATAAAGGATGGGACTTTAAGGACATATCAATATAATATCGGTATATTATAATAGTTCAAGTATTAGTCTACATCACATGAACTGGTATCAAAAACTTTAACAGAAAGTAAAATCTGATTTAGGAATTAGATTTGGATTGCTTATTTGTACCCAACTAACTATATATACGAGATAAAACCCACAGCTGGCGTGTATTCTTGGCGCGACATAATATTTCGAGTCACTCACCGACCGTAAATATCAAGCGATACCATTTACATAGTCGTAAATCTGTTCCCATCTTCTGCCTGTTCGACTGATATTGTATATTGGGTACAGTAATTTTGTTAGACCTCCAAGAACTAGAATTGATTGTAGGACTGTACGTCCACGCCTAGTTTTGACGAGGGTGGCTGACGTCACTTTTCTGCAGGGTAGGACAGTTAGTCCACGGGTGTCGGCGTGGACTACTGTGTATCCCACTGTCACTACTTTCAAAGCCTGACCTGGCCGTGCAATAAATTTTCTACCTGCGCTCATTCTTCATTCTGTGGGAATATAATCAGTGATACTTCCACTCACACGCACAGCGTACTGCTTAGGCAGTAAATATAAACAACAGTTTACTCAAACCAAAACTCAAGGTATGGATTGCTAATTGGGATTATATTTGAACAAATTCCACACATCACTATCTGTGTAATTCGGCAATATCCTTAATGAATGATAAACATCTGCAGTAAGTTTGTATTAATTATTCCTTATCTTGGCCCATCGTTAGTATAATACTGTATATGCGAGTAGACACGTCACTCATAGTACACGTTAATTGAAATGGATAGTTGATTGTTTTATTATTACTGTTATTAATTAAAACAACATTTTAGATAATATTTAAGATATCACATCTATTAATTGTATGAAATTACTTTAAATAGATACATATACATAGACAAAATATTGTATTACCTTAAATAGTGGCCCTTGGCCTATAAACCAAAAATTTAAATGAAAACTGTCTACAGAGACATATTAGCTTACACAAAAGAATGCGAGTATATACGAGTACTAGTACATGTATATCAGGTGGTAAGATATATTAAAAATTAAACGTTTAAAAGATGTATAGCTCAATTAGGGGAATTTTTTGATTATTTGTACTAACAACGAAACTTTATGTTTATTTAAAAACATGCTTTTGCAGTATGGACAATTTTACAATAGGTTATGAAAACTAATTATGATCTCATATTAAAACATTTTTATTTTTGAATTACCAACACATGATTAATTACAATTTACAAACAAATGTTGAGTTGAATAGTAACACTAGATTAACCTAAAATGTAAGTTTCGTCTTACAAAGTTAATATATTTCTGGAAGAAAATTACTTTACCGACGGACACTGTTATTGAAGAAAATAATAACTTATGCAAATTGAATAAGTGGGACTATTGCCCCAAAGTTCAGGTAGGTGATAAATTAAAACAAACGTGTATTACTCATATATGTATTTATATCCATAGTAAAAATTTTAAAAAAGAGGACGATTAACAATAAAATAATAATTTTTCAAACAGAAATGTTATTAAAATGAAGTTTATTGCATCCTTGTGTATTTTATTATTGTTTAGCGCTAGACATTTATATGATAGCCCTACAGTAAATATTATACATCTATTTTAAGTTAAACTGTAAATTTACAAAGTTATAAAACCTATTAAATGCTTCTTTGATATCAGCTCTTTACAGTACTCACCAAACACTACAAACTCAATATTTGCTACAGTGTATTTAATTAAATGTAGATTTTTACCAATACTTTTAATTTTTCTTATCTGAATATGTTTCCTTACTATGTGTTCAACAGTGGTTGCAGAAATGGTTAAATAAGTAGTCGTTACTACCAAGCTAATTATATGCTTTTCAACATCAAATATAAATAAATTGAAAATAGTGGTTAAAATAATTACACATATGATTGTGCTATCACAAAATAATGTTTAAACAGAACAGTTCAACAAAACATGTTAACTAAAGTTAACAGACTCGTATTATATAAAATTCTTGTTCTAATTACCTGATTTTTCCGTGCTAATTACGATACTTTAATAGTTGTTTTGATAGCGGGGTGAAAACGAATTCACAAAGCAAACACCATTATAATCGTTACAGCAGTTCTTAAGTTATAAATGGTGTATTACTAAACAATACACTTAAGAAAATAAAGCCGACTTTCATTTATGCAATTAGCTTTTGGTTTCAATCTTTCTGTAGGTGGTCTTCTTCTGTAGCGAGTCAGAAAGAACTAGTAAAAAAGGTAGTAGTCTACTGAATAGTATTTAGCAGATATATAGATCTAGAAACATCCGTTCAAGGGGCCAGTAGAGTGAGTACGGCGATCCCTTGTCAACCCTTGTCAAAAGAAACCCGTGAGGAGTCGGACAGTGGGTCCACGCTCCCCCGCCTGGGAGCCCACTGTCCACCCCACCTCCAGAAGCAGGTAAGAAATTTACCCCGACAGTTTTACGGACGTGGACCTACAGTCCGTTTACCACTAGAATTGGAGTTTTTTTTTTTCGGAGAAGGCAGTCGCTTTATCTGATAAGGTACGAAAATAAACAGTGGTAGTGTTCAGGTGAGCTAAACGCTACATCAATTATGGGGATCAATTATAAATAAACTATACAAGACACATTGGACTCGTAATATTAATGTTTCGTGAATAATCAAACCAACCAGTCTATTTTTGGAATTGTTCAAATTTTACTGAATACCATGTGTCTTGAATACATTCAAGAAAGAAGATCTTGAACCGTTATCCAAGATGAAATGGCAGGTTTTGAAATCACACACTCGGACTATTCTGGCTACTCCACTTGCGAGAGAATGGCACACCAGAGGCTGGCCAGAAACGTGCGTTCATGCCTAACTCGCTATCCCCTTATCAGAGTCGGCTGCGAGATAACAGCCCAACTCTATTATTGACTCGGTGCAAACTGCTAGCCAGATTTTACAGTCCATTGTTCCTCAATATTCACCATCAAACCGATCGACTTTTTGCCGTTTCCGTTTGGTTTATCTACGTGTGTCCACTCCTATGCTGATGTAGATATCCACCAGAGAGAGACACCTGCGATATGATGCCAAACTCGCTATCCCCTTATCAGAGTCGGCTGCGAGATAACAACCCAACTCTATTATTGACTCGGTGCAAACTGCTAGCCAGATTTTACAGTCTATTGTTCTTCAATATTCACCATCCAACCGATCGGCTTTTCGCCGCTTCCGTTCGGTTTATCTACATGTGTTCCTATGCTGATGTAGATACCCACCAGAGACACCTGCGATATGTACGTGAGTCCATTATCGGATCTCGGCAAACTGCTATCGAGCTTTTATTACTCCATTGTTCTCCCGTATTCGTAAACAAACTGAACGGCGCTAAACGGTCGTTAATTTTTGTTGAACATTCCTCTCGCTTAACACCTTAACTGCGGTTCTGCACTGAGCGATGTAAGATCACGTGCATTGTGTTAACTGCACCTGTTCGTGGTGGAAATATTACGTAATGAATGTCGTTTCTATAGAACACTAGTGTTTTAGGAGTCTTAAGTCTAAGTTAACAGTTGCATCGATACGTAATCCCTAACTAAAATGTGAAATTAATCCAATAAGCAAAAAAACATCTACAGTTGATGCTGAAACACGAGTTGCCCATGGAGTTATTTCCATTCCAATAACCAACTCAGTATCAGCTGATTGATTATAACATTCACTAAATAGCAACTAAGTATCAGCTGATTTTTTGTAACATTCACTAACCAAACTTAATACCAGCTGATTGATTATAACGTTCACTAACCAACTTAATATCAGCTGATTGGTTATAGCATTCAATAACTAACTCAGTATCAGCTGATTGATTATAACATTCAATAACCAACTTAAAATCAGTGATTGATTATAACATTCACTAACCAACTTAATACCAGCTGATTGATTATAACATTCACTAACTAACTCAGTATCGGCTGATTGGTTATAACATTCACTAACTAAACTTAATACCAGTTGATTGATTATAACATTCACTAACCAACTTAATATCAGCTGATTGGTTATAGCATTCAATAACTAACTCAGTATCAGCTGATTGGTTATAACATCCACTAACCAAACTTAATACCAGGTAACTGATTATAACATTCACTAACTAACTCAGTATCAGCTGATTGGTTATAAACGTTTTCTAACCTACTCAATATCAACTGATTGATTATAACATTCACTAAGCAACTCAATATCAGCTGATTGGTTATAACATTCACTAACCAACTCAATATCAGCTGATTGGTTATAACATTACCTAACTAACTCAATATCAGCTGATTGATTATAACATTCACTAACTAACTCAATATCAGCTGATTGATTATAACATTCACTAACCAACTTAATATCAGCTGATTGGTTATAACATTCACTAACCAACTTAATATCAGCTGATTGGTTATAACATTCACTAACTAACTTAATACCAGGTGACTGATTATAACATTCACTAACTAACTCAATATCAGCTGATTGACTATAACATTCACTAACCAACTTAAAATCAGCTGATTGGTTATAACATTCACTAACTAACTTAATACCAGGTGACTGATTATAACATTCACTAACTAACTCAATATCAACTGATTGGTTATAACTTTACCTAACTAACTCAATATCAACTGATTGAATATAACATTCACTAAGCAACTCAATATCAGCTGATTGGTTATAACATTCACTAACCAACTTAATATCAGCTGATTGGTTATAACATTCACTAACTTAATACCAGGTGACTGATTATAACATTCACTAACTAACTCAATATCAACTGATTGGTTATAACTTTACCTAACTAACTCAATATCAACTGATTGAATATAACATTCACTAAGCAACTCAATATCAGCTGATTGGTTATAACATTCACTAACCAACTTAATATCAGCTGATTGGTTATAACTTTACCTAACTAACTCAATATCAGCTGATTGACTATAACATTCACTAACCAACTTAAAATCAGCTGATTGGTTATAACATTCACTAACTAACTTAATAACCAGGTGACTGATTATAACATTCACTAAACTAACTCAATATCAACTGATTGGTTATAACTTTACCTAACTAACTCAATATCAACTGATTGAATATAACATTCACTAACCAACTCAATATCAGCTGATTGGTTATAACATTCACTAACCAACTTAATATCAGCTGATTGGTTTTAATATTCACTAACCAACTTAGTATCAACCGATTAATTATAACACTAACCCATATTAGCAACACAATTGAGTTATGGCCTAGTTAAATTTGGCAGAAATTCGTAAAATTGTTGTGGTGATTTATCACATCCATTTCACTGTGCTTTTGACTTGATACCATGGCTTAGGAGTCAATGCTTTCCTTACCTTCTTAGCCACATATTGTAGTAAGAGCCAGTGCAGCATTTGAGGTGCATCTGAAATCTAAGATTATAACGTATAAATTCGATGCTTAGCTAATGCAGATAGATTATTGTATACTAGCTCCCTCGTTCACCGAGCATAGCAGTTAATAGGAGACAGCCATTCTAATACAATATATACTATATACTGCACTGGGAACATAATAATTAGTGCAATGCGGGTTGCGTCTGCTGTTCTCGCGACCCACGTGAAGGCGCCTTTGTAGGTTATACGTTTTCGTGTTTAATACATATGTTCATATATGTCTTGTATTTAATAAATATATTTATAAGTTGTTTAGTTTATTTATTTGTGATACTCTTAGTAAGTTAAAAATGTAATTAAATAACCGTTTTACATAAGTGTAAATGGAATATATGTCACGATGACAAGCTTGTAGTAGGAAACAATAATATGTTTTCAGGACGGATAGTCTAGTTGGAACTGCCATTTGAATAACATGCTTCATGGACGCTCCGTCCTGCACTTTGGATGTGGTTCCAGTGTAGAAATTTAAACCCTAATTTCCTAGTGTTTTGGTCGTTATACGTAATACAAGAGTACATTAGAACCGATTGAAGCCAAACAAGAATAAGAATATTTATTTTCTCTTACACAAAAATAATTTTTTAAACAAACAGAAGTAAACATGATATATAAAACTTATTGATACAAACATAATCATTACTTAAAGAAATAAAAATAAAATAATACTTAGTACCATAAGTGAGTATCTTTTAAGCAATAAATATTACCTTTTTAAAATAAAATATTGGACATTTAAATACAATTTACTTTTTAATTATTACTGGCGAGAAGACTTAGGACATCAGAAGGCTAAGCCTGTTTAGAGGTTCCATTTTTAACATTAAATATTACATTACTAAAATTGGCCACGCTCATACATGACTCAATAGAAACATACCAGTGCTAAAATAATAACATCAATACTCTTACCGCTTAACATCATTATACCATTTATATGAAATTAACATTGATGAAATTAAATAAAAATACACAGACATGGACTGTTTATTAAAAAGAACAAGAAAAAATCTATTTTTAACTTGAATATATACTGCAATATTAGTAAATTACAAGAATTAGTCACTAAATACAAATTCCTGTTTTTTTTTTTTTATAATTTTTTTTAATGTGCGAATTGTATTCCACGGTTGCTGAAGAACGATTATACAACCTATGATCTCGATGTCCAACAAGTTTCTACAAACTTTAGTAGATAATCTGGAGCAACGCTGTCGAAGATACGCTGTCATCCTTCTTTAATGCCTTCGTTGACTCTCTTCTGGCACGGCCGCGGCCGTTCCCCAGGGAAAGATGACCTCTGATGACAAAACAAACAGGTCAACAATAACGCGCACATCAGAGATGTGATGGCCCTGAAGGAAGGTAATAAACGGTCGTTAGTGCTCCGGAGGGCCGGCCATTGTGGGACATCCGGCCTCCGGAACCGACATGGACACTGGACACGGTCCGGCGACTCTCTCACACTCTCAGCATCGCTTACACCACAGCCACCGCACCGTGTCCGCCACCTCGGCTTCGGCCTTCCAGAGAGAAACCACTGAGTCACTCGCTCCCCGGGTCCGCCCGCGGTCTATGGGAACCGTCTGGGGGAGTGTGACATAACTGATGTCATCATCTTCGACATGGACTTTAGCAAGACTGAAGGTTTCTGCAGAAAAGGACAATCAAAAATTTGAGGATCAGGGTATTCAAAACATTCCAAATAATGCATTTTCGAAATGGTCTTGAGAACAACCGAAGGATTGCTGCAGAAAAGGAACATCAAATATTTCAGGATCAAAGCATTCTGTTGCGTTTCATTCCAAACAATGCATTTTCGAAATTGGCTTGAGAAAAACCGAAGGTTTGCTGCAATAAAGGAACATAAAACATTGGAGGATGAGGGTATTCAATGTATTCTGTTGTGTTTTAGTTCAAAGAATGCTTTTTCGAAATGGTCTTGAGAACAACCGAAGGGTTGCTGCAGAAAAGGAACATCAAATATTTAAGGACCAGGGTATTCAATGCATTCTGTTGCCTTTCATTACTAAGAATGTATTTTCGAAATGGTTTTGAGAAAAACCGAAGGGTTACTGCAGAAAAGTTAAAAATCAAACATTTGAGGTTCAGGGTATTCAGAGCATTCTGTTGCGTGTTAGTTTAAAGAATGCATTTTTTTAAGGACTTGAGAAAAACCGAAGGGTTACTACATAAAAGGAACATCAAACATTTGAGGATATAGGGTATTCAGAGCAATATGTAAGTCCAAAGAATGCATTTTCATAATGGCCTTCAGAAAAACCGAAAGGTTACTGAAGAAAAGTTAGACATCAAACATCTGAGGATCAGGGTATTCAAAGCATTCTGTTGAGTTTCATTTCAAAGGATGCATTTTCGAAATGGACTTGAGAAAAACCGAAGGTTTGCTGCAAAAAAGGAACATCAAACATTGGAGGATGAGGGTATTCAATGTATTCTGTTGTGTTTTAGTTCAAAGAATGCTTTTTCGAAATGGACTTGAGAAAAACTTACTGAAGAAAAGTTAAACACCAAACATTTGAGGATATAAGGTATTCAAAGCATTCTGTTGCGTGGCAGCCCAAATAAATACGTCTACCTCAGGTGCAAGCATTGACTTTCAGATCTGCCCGAATTTCCTCGCATCATATTTCATTATCATTTTCGTTGCAGATGACTTACCTCCATATGATGCTAAACCAATTTTCCCGAAATTTTTTTGACTTCGGGTCAGCGTTCACACCATCCAGCCCGAAGAGTGGCACAAAATGAAGCGATATTTAAATTTTATTTTTACATAGAGGTGTTGAATTAGACACAGCACCAAATATAGGACATATTTAGTATAGAAATGAAGCTTCATGCGAACTTACAAGTCCGTAGATCCTTTCTGGTTCGTTTTCGAGATATCGTACGGATGGACGGACAGACCGACATAAATTAATTTTTCGCGACTCTCTAGAAATAAGCTGCGCAATCAGCTGATTGGATATAGCTGACTCTTCATAAGATGTCTCAAGAACGATTTCAACTTTAGCCTTTAGATTTTGCACGAATCTTCAATTCTACATAGACAAGAATAAATTCTGTATCGGTTCATATCCATGCATGGATTTGGCTGGATGTCATTGAAGCCAACCACTAAGGGTATGTAAAGATTCCTTTCCTCGGTGATTATCTGTATTTATATCTGTCCGCGTAACAGCTCAAGCATGAAGTGAGCTATAGGCTTACAATTTTACATAAAACCTCAGCATGTTTGACGAAACGTGGTGTAGCGTCCTTCTATCGTATTTAGTTTCGAACATTTCCGCAAAATCCTTGCAGTGATCTAGTTTCTTCGACAATTCACCAATTTCCATTGGAAGACATGCCAATTTATGTGAGTTTAGTTCCAGTTCACTCCCCTTCTAATGCACCGTCTGGAATCTGACACTGTTGCAGACTTGACTCTTGGAATCTGGAGTCATGTTTGTTTTGAAAGATCTAAAATCATTTGATGACTAAGGAGCTCAAAACGAACTCTTTGAAATGCAACATGAAAGACACCTAGACTACAAAATATAAATATATAGTGTAATATAGGTGAATAGGTATTCTCATTGTCTCATCAGGTGTACAATTGAGTTAATGATCGTTCCCTAATTTAAAGTATAAATGAGATTCCCGATCTATGATGATTCCTTCATTCCTTCTTCGGGCCAACAATGAGAATAGAAAATAGAATATAGAGAATAGAATATGCTTTATTCCAGAAAATATAGATTGCCAAAAATTGACATCAGTGCTGGTAGGAATTACTAGCCACAGTATCCAGTAAGCGTGGCTAGCTCAACTGAAAGTTGTACTTAATTGTATAGTGTTCAGTCGAATCTTAACAAGTAAATCGTGCGGTTAATCCGCAGTGTGCACACCCCACAATTAACAGTTATTCGAAACATAACATTTTTTAGTTATAAATTTACAAATTAAAAAATCTTAATATAAAACTGTACAAATTCCAAAACTATAATTTGAAAAATAATTATCAATATTAAAAAATTTAAAAGCCAATTTTTTATTTATTCTCAAATTTGTTTCTAATTTTGCAGGTTTTTTTAGTTGAAAAGGCAAGAGATTAATAATTTTGGACCCAAAAAAGAAAAGATCTTTTTTTAAATTGACTTATTTACCTTCGGTCTCATGAACAGCCCCAGTATGTCACCTCTTGTTCTTTGCTAAACTCTGTCTTTCCTGTTTCCACTTTTCTCATGGAAAATGTTTAATACTTTGAATATAAATAAATATTTTAGTGGTAATATTCTTAGATATTTATAAATATGTAATGCAGATTCATATCTTTTCCTTTTTGCAAAATATTCAATTTTTGAATTTTCTGTTAACGCCTCGTGTTTTAACTGTATTGTTTTATCCTAACGTTTATTGGTATTTTTGTCTCGCCTATGTATTCCCTACTATTATGTTGTTACAGACTTTTTGTATGACTGGGCTATGGCAAATGGTCGGCAGTTTTTGAAATCCTATGTGCTATTATTTTTGTTGTTGTTACAAGAGTGTTATGTGTTTTGAATGTGTTCTTATGTTCTAAGCACGTTACGTCATCTTGAAGGCCACAGCGATGTCTTTTATTTTGTCTCCACAGAGGCTACGCCCGCAGGTCGCATACTTCCTCCAGAGGATATCATCGTGAGGATATTACAGAGGATATCAGACAGGTGTTTTTGGCAACACTAGGCCCGGAGCGGAAGCGGCACGTCAGGCCATTGACTCTGATAACGTTGTTATCAGGGTAGGCAGAGGGCAGGTGACTGCCTATCCCGCCCCTTTATACTGATAACAGTGATAAGCCAAGCCACACACTGGGGCACGGGCCGTATGTCACACACTCCACTTACAATGTGTTTGGTTGCGTTTACTTACATTCCACTTCTCTGAGCTCATCCTCTTCACTGGCTTTGTCCACGAGGAGACTCCTCTGTCTATCCTCAAGTGGTCGGTACACTCTGTAAACTTCTACTTGAAAGGCAGATACGGAAAGGTCGCATTTCGAGTGCTTTCAGGAATAGTGTGTTAGAGCTGGATATTCTGGATCACTTTATATCCGTAATTAACCCTTTCGGTGATGTGGAGTCGTAAAAGATGACAAGGTCATCAAAACCTCAGAGTTAATCATACACCAGGCATAAAAATCCAACCAAAATTACATCCTCAAACGTTTTATCATTCAAAAGTTATTACTGGTTTAAACTGGTAGGTGTTTTAAGAGTCTTTTACTTTAAATCACGAAAATAGCCTTGCAATCTTGACGTTTTTCTTTTAGTTAATATTACTTTACCCTAAAAATTTCATCTTCACTCTAAAATAGTGGCTATATCCATGAAGTCATTGGTATTTTAACAATTGCAAGATAAATTCATGCCATCACATAGAATCAAATAAAATAATAATTAGCAATTAGTAATGCAACACTAGAAATTAAAAGCAATTTTTATAGTAAAATAGGGATTTTGATTATTCTTTATCCACGTTTAGCGTTTTTATAATGAATGCAGATTTTAAAAGACATACTAGGGCTAAACTTTTAGATATTGGAATAATTTGTATAACGTACTTCATGTAGTGTTGATTACATCATAGCACTGGAGGAAAGTCCTTGATTTGAATCATAATGATACTGGAAGAAGGTGCTAAATTGCCAAATGAAGTTCTCTGGCCCATCTTCTTGCAATGAGGAAATAGCCATAGCCCTAGAGAATCAAGATAAGAAATACCAGTTATAGTTCCTCCTCCAAAAAAGAAAGGTCCATAAACCTTCCGCCTGGATATGGTACACAAGACATTCAATTTAGACAGTCTCGCTGCAATTGTACCATCCATCTCATGACAGGTTTCTGAGCCCCAGCTCACACATTGTGAGTGTTCACATGTCCACTAAGTTGAAATGTTGATTCATCACTGAAAATGACATGATCCAGAAAATCTTCATTGTCATGCAACAACATTTCGTTTGCAAATTTGGCACGTAAACCATAGTCTACAGGTTTTAGAGCCTGCAACAACTGCAAACCATAAGGACGTAATTGTAAGCATTACCCACCCAAACGGTCGTCACAGGAATTGCTAATTCTTCCCGTACTTTTCCCTTTGCAAAGGCAGCCAGTATCTTCAAACTGATGATACCATTTACGGATGTTATCATCACTTGTAGGATCACAACCAAACTTTTTACGGAAAGCACGTTATACAGTTACTACAGATTCCGTCTTTGTAAACGGTAGAAAACACAAAAAGCCTTCATTTTTAGTTGTTTTATCTGTGTTTTCGATCAATGAATAACTGCTAAAAACTCAATGTGTATTTATATTTTATACCTTTGTTTACATTCTATGATGAAATGGTAACTGACATGTGACGTATCATAGGCAGAGTGAATAAGCCAATCCTCACAGCTGATGTTCCATCATAATTGCCTAAGAGTGAAAATAAAATTTCTGGTATAAATTAATGAAGGTTCAAACCGAAAGGAAATTTTGATTTAAATATAAGTTGATGAATAATTTAACTTATAAATAATTAAATCTATTTATCTATTTCGTATACTTCGTCCCACACGTACTGCTAAAGTCAAATGCCTGCACACCTTAACTAACATTATACGAGCGGAAAGGTCTCATGATTTAGATGTTTTGACGTCTAAAACATTTGCGGCAGCGTGCGACACAACGTGTAACTTCGGAAAATGACGAGCAACGAAAATACCGATTAGAAGAACAAAGACGTCGAGACGACAGACTAAATGTTCCGTTACTGCAGCTGTGCAATATCACGCCATAGGACCATTTGAAATTTTGTGAATCCATTGTGGTGTATTGCATTTCCCTGAGAAACGGGTTACTAATCGCTAAATAGAAATTCTTTTGATGACTGTTGTTTGTATGGACGAATTTTAATGGAGCAACCAAAAGTTTTGTTAAACCGTCACCCATATTCGGAAGAATTTCATAAAAAAAGAAACATAAACGCATCTTTTGCTCCAGCATCCTTTAATGCAGAAGAGGACAGAACAATAAATAGCCATGGCATTTATAGTTTTATCGTTTGCGGACAAGTATATCATAAAATGAATCCCACAAAACACGATTTACCAGAAAAAATACCGAGCAAGGCTCGGTTTTTTGATATTTCATTTGTAAACACCCGGTATTTTACACCCAACGGTTAGAGGAGCTTTTGATAATACATTCCAAAGGATAAGGGAGTCCAATCCGTTACGAAATGCTGAGGTAACCAGGATCAGACGATTGGACACGAAGAAGAGATGCGCGCGCAGCATCCGTTCAGACTCAGCTGTGAAGAGAGCTAAGTCTTGGATCACGAGTACAGAACCGTGTCTGAGCTCTGTGTCTGGGGATTACAGATCTTAGTCCTCAATACCGCAGCTTAGAACCTCAACACGTCACGTGACTAGAGGACCGTGTCCTCGTCCTCTCTCACTGTGTCTGAACTAGAGATGGGCGGTATAAAACGTATTAGTGTCGTATAACATTGTTATTCAGTGGTAACCTATTACCAGGATAAAGTGTTACCAGTAAAACCCTGTTACTTCAGTAACAGGTAGGATAAATTATTTGGCGTTGTCATAACGTCTTTCTGGTATTAGGTTCTCAGTAACCTCGTTACTGAGCAGCAGCCGAGGCTATAACCGTGCAAGCAGTGGAGCTAGGAACGGAGTGCTGGTAACGCTTTTCTGGTACTAAGTTACTGAGAAACCAATAACGTAGTGGAATGAGCTGGATGGTACGGGGGGGGCAGAGAATAAAATATCAGATTAAAATAAATAAAATATATTTATCAAAATAGAAACTTAGACTTGTTCTGAAAAAACCAACCTAACTTATCGTCATTTAATTGTTTGTTTTCATTTATCATTAATTATAAGTAGTCCACTAATCTAAATATTACATTTTAGTGAGTTAGTTAAGCTTTTTTATACCAAACAATAATTGTATTGTGCAGTGAAAATTTTAAATAACCACTTCATAATTAGTATATTTCAAAGCAGTCTAAGATTACATTTTACTGACTTAGTTACATTTTCGAAACACTAAATAATAATTATTTCACATTCTTTCTTGCGGAGAAGAATGCTCTAAAAGGAAAGAAACTCCTTTCAAGGAAGAAAGCCCCTTGAGAAAAATTCGGTGCAGATCAATTATTTATTTAAGTCTGAGACAGCGCCAGATACGCTGCAATAAAGGGAAGGTGAACTGGAGCTAAATTCAAAATTTAATTGAATCAACCCTTCCCACCATAGATAGCTACGTTATCTTAGCCTTCAGAACTAATAATTTATCGTACCACAGTGATTACAATCCTAAGACTAGAATCTGGCCGACGCGACGTTTTCATCTGATTAAACGAACTAATCTCATTCTTCAAACATTGTCACTTAGCTTGATTTCTAGCCTAAGGTCCACTGCGTGAGATGACCGTTGGAGTTTGTTTGAGACCCCAAGTTTTAATGCCATTGCTAGTCTAGACTAGCAACAGTGTGCCACCTCTTGCCTGCTTTAACTGGAGAGGTTGTTGCAGAGTTGGCTTTCCTTTCCAACGAGACATGACTGAGGTTAATGCCCAAAATCCTTCCTCATGGATCCCTGGATGGAGGTGGTCCCAACTCCGAATCTTACCCATCCAGAATATCCTGTCTCTAACGTGCAATTGCTCAGTTTCTTATCTTAAGAGAAAAAACGCCAAATGTTTTACAATTAGTAAAATTCCTCTATAATGTCATAAAGTGCCCCAATAATTTAAAAATTAAAAATACTTCCGTTTAACACGATAATTCCAATCCTTCCTCTGGAACACTGGGAGTCCCATGGTGTGGCTAGCCTTCCAGAAAAGAAAACCCAAAAACAAGACTTTGGATTATTGGCTTACCACGAACTCGCCTAAAACAACCCAAACTAATAAGCTACAAGCCGAGACATTAATTAATGGAACAAAAACTGCTTCAGTAAAAGGGTTAAGCAAAAGTAAACACTCCAATTGTTTCAAGAAAGGAAAATGAAAAATGTAAGAACTTCATTAATTTATGTTTGATTGTTTACATACATTACAGTTACTATTTACAACAGTTATCAAGTTAATAACTACTCTAATACTGTAAAATTAAACCGTTATAGTCGGAACTTACGGAAGCTCAGAACTTTGTCAGAAGGAATTCACCACACGTGTGCTGGAAGTTGGAATATACGTGCCTCGTCACAGTACAAGAAGCTTTCAGTGCGGTGATT
Source organism: Homalodisca vitripennis (assembly GCF_021130785.1). Classification (NCBI taxonomy): domain Eukaryota; kingdom Metazoa; phylum Arthropoda; class Insecta; order Hemiptera; family Cicadellidae; genus Homalodisca; species Homalodisca vitripennis. The sequence continues at coordinate 194,686,266 of NC_060209.1, read as the reverse complement.
TTATCGTACCATCGTAAATCTCAGAGTAATTCAGGCCTCTAGTGACGTTATTGTTCGCGATATCAACGTCTACACTCTCAAGAGCTTTAATTACCTGCTATCACCAGAGTAGAAGCTCTTAGCTGCTAATTCAAACCATAACCTAATTCAACGACACAAATCCCCGCCTCCTGCTTGTCTCTGGTTTATTGACTAAAGTCCCGCTCTCTGTTGTAGCAGACTCTGTTATCTCTACCGTCACGAAGTGCAAGATTCCAGCACTATCCAATTCCAGCCGTAACCTCAGAGTCAACGACACAAATCCTCGCCTCCCGCTTGACTCTGGTTTATTGACTAAAGTCCCGCTCTCTGCTGTAGCAGAGACTGTTATCTCTACCGTCACGAAGTGCAAGATTCCAGCACTATCCAATTCCAGCCGTAACCTCAGAGTCAACGACACAAATCCTCGCCTCCTGCTTGACTCTGGTTTATTGACTAAAGTCCCGCTCTCTGCTGTAGCAGAGACTGTTATCTCTACCGTCACGAAGTGCAAGATTCCAGCACTATCCAATTCCAGCCGTAACCTCAGAGTCAACGACACAAATCCTCGCCTCCTGCTTGACTCTGGTTTATTGACTAAAGTCCCGCTCTCTGTTGTAGCAGACTCTGTTATCTCTACCGTCACGAAGTGCAAGATTCCAGCACTATCCAATTCCAGCCGTAAACTCAGAGTCAACGACACAAATCCTCGCCTCCCGCTTGACTCTGGTTTATTGACTAAAGTCCCGCTCTCTGCTGTAGCAGAGACTGTTATCTCTACCGTCACGAAGTGCAAGATTCCAGCACTATCCAATTCCAGCCGTAACCTCAGAGTCAACGACACAAATCCCCGCCTCCTGCTTGACTCTGGTTTATTGACTCAAGAACCGCTCTCTGATGTAGCAGACTCTGTTATCTCTACCGTCACGAAGTGCAAGATTCCAGCACTATCCAATTCCAGTCGTAACCTCAGAGTCAACGACACAAATCCTCGCCTCCTGCTTGACTCTGGTTTATTGACTAAAGTCCCGCTCTCTGCTGTAGCAGAGACTGTTATCTCTACCGTCACGAAGTGCAAGATTCCAGCACTATCCAATTCCAGCCGTAACCTAGTCCGCACAATCAAATCCTCGCCTCCTCTGCTTGACTCTGGTTTATTGACTAAAGTCCCGCTTCTCTGCTGTAGCAGAATGTTATCTCTACTGTCGCGAAGTGCAAGATTCCAGCACTATCAATTCCAGCCGTAAACTCAGAGTCAACGACACAAATCCTCGCCTCCCGCTTGACTCTGGTTTATTGACTAAAGTCCCGCTCTCTGCTGTAGCGAGACTGTTATCTCTACCGTGGCACGAAGTGCAAGATTCCAGCACTATCCAATTCCAGCCGTAACCTCAGGAGTCAACGACACAAATCCTCGCCTCCCGCTTGACTCTGCTTTATTGACTAAAGTCCGCTCTCTGTGTAGCCGTGAATGTTATCTCTACTGTCGCGAAGTGCAAGATTCCAGCACTATCCAATTCCAGCCGTAACCTCAGAGTCAACGACACAAATCCTCGCCTCCCGCTTGGCTCTGGTTTATTGGACCAAGGACCGAGGAAGTAGATGTTGTTATCTCTGTGTATTGTTTACTCGCCTGTTTCTCGTGTTTGTGAACTACATGCGCTATCTCGGATAGCTTTGGCAAAACAAAGATAAATGCTAACATGTGAAGAGGTGAACTGGAGATTGGAGTTATATTCCGTAAACCGTGGCTAGGCTTCAGTCTCCATCAGTATCACCTGGATTTAAATTTTTAAAATGCACTGTTTCACAGAAATATGTATCATTTTGCTTTAGATACATATCAGTTTACTATTTCTTTTTTTCAACTGTTACGGTGCATGTCGGAATATTTCAGAAATATCGCTTAACAGGAGGCAAAAGTTTCAGTAATCTGTTGATAACACCAAGTTAATAAAATAATTCATTATAACATATACCCAAAATGTATTGTGTTTTAGTTTTAAATAAAATTGTTAGTCGTCAATGCTGAATTTTGTCGAGTGTAGGTATTTTGTGACAGTTTAAATATTCTGCTTCAAGCATTTGATGAATGACAATATTTTTAATATAGGGATATACAGACAGAAAATAAATTTGGACATATGAACATGAATAAATTTATGAAATATCTCTCATATAAATCATGAGAACCTTGTATAGATTAACAAAAAAGCACTGAACAAGTACGTTACTCACAGGAGGAAAAACTCTTTTTTAAAGTTTGTTATTGACGTTGGAAGGTTTGAAAGGATAACAGTATTTCGGACATTTGCCATCGTTAAAAAAGGTATAACACAACGCATCGTGCTCAGTAGAAGACGTACTGGAAAGTTTAAAAAAAGCCAAAATAATAAACTAATTTAAAAAGTGATACAACTTTAAAATACGGAATTATGACAAATTTTAATCCATTAGGTCAGAAAAGAACAAAGTAATATGAGACTGAAAGAAGTAAGTAGTACAATATAACATGAGTAGGATTAATAAGAAAATAATTATGGAATGTAGTAAGCTTAAGACAATCAGAATTGTTTAACCTATCTTAAAGAATAATAGAACAATAATCATCCCGATTCTTTGTTTAAGGTTTGTTACTGACGATGGAAGGTTTGAAAGGATAACAGTATTTCGGACATTTGCCATCGTTATACGTTATAAAAGGTATAACACAACGTTTCGAGGATTAGAATCAATCCTCTTCATCAGGTGGGGAGATATTAATACATACAAAAAATAACTAACAGAAAGAAGTAAAGAAGGGAGAGAAAAGGGTTCAAACATACCGAAAAGCCGCTTGGAGTCCAGTCCAGGCGTTGTCATTGCACAGAATGCAAGTCCCGAGCACAAATCACAAGTACGGGGATAACAATCACACATCACACCAGCACAGGCTACAGTGGGATACAGCTTTTGGGTATGTTTGAACCTTTTTCTTTCCCTTCTTTACTTCTTTCTGTTCTTTATTTTTGTATGTATTAATACCTCCCCCACTTGATGAAGAGGATAGATTCTAATCCTCGATGCGTTGTGTTATACCTTTTGTAACGATCGCAAATGTCCGAAATCCTGTTATCCTTTCAAAAAAACGCTCGTCAAATTAAAAATTATTATTATTGAAAACTCTTAATTGCTTAAATACCAAGGTTTCGTACTGAGATACCACAACAATTTGTATATTAAAAACTGCAATACTTTACAACAATAATGATTGTTACGAAACTGGTTTTTGAATAATGAGGTTACTTTCTCCTCCCCCTAAACACAATTACTGGATACGCTACTGAATTCCTGAGGTCTCCGACCTACAGTTTGCCTTGAGTAGAACAATTAATTATTTCTTATAGAGCCCAATTATCTCATCTAGCTCTGTGTTATTGGACTGAGATTTTATTGTGTGATATCCATGCATTATACAGTATAATGGTTTAGTTCCCACGGCTGGCCCACCGTAGATTATATACACTATTTAATAATTAATTTTAATTATTTATTTCGAAGATGTTCTGTCCCACCGTATCCACATACACCGATATTAGTAGTACATTTTAAAAGTAGGCAATGCACAAAATAAGTTTGAAAGATTTTTATTGAATAATGTTTAATCTCTACTACAGAGGTTCTCAACTCTTTAGCCTTTTTGTCTCCTTCATATACTGAAATTCGGTCACGCCTCCCTACTGTCATCATCACCTTATGTGGTCATGACAGTAGTAAGATATAAATTTGCACTTGTAGGGTAGGGTAGCTTTTAGTTTAGCAAGTTTTAAAAATTACCACAAATACCTTTTTGAATAGTCTTTGACTACACTTATTGCCACCATTACATTTTTCTAAAATAAAACAATGGAACACAGAACAAACGTTAAACTTTTTATAAAATATAAAAAAGATAGTTAATAAAGCAAGATAGTTATACCAGTCACTTTGTAACTTATTGAGAAGGTCAGCACTATTAAAAATCTCAGAAAAAGCAAACTGCAGTATACTACAATAAACCATGCAGGTATCAAGAATCTCACAATAGACAAACTGCAGTATACTAACAATAAACCATGCAGGCATCACGAATCTCACAATAGACAAACTGCAGTATACTACAATAAACCATGCAGGCATCACGAATCTCACAATAGACAAACTGCAGTATACTACAATGAACCATGCAGACATCAAGAATCTCACAATAGACAAACTGCAGTATACTACAATAAACCATGCAGGCATCACGAATCTCACAATAGACAAACTGCAGTATACTACAATAAACCATGCAGACATCAAGAATCTCACAATAGACAAGCTGCAGTATACTACAATGAACCATGCAGGCATCACGAATCTCACAATAGACAAACTGCAGTATACTACAATGAACCATGCAGGCATCACGAATCTCACAATAGACAAACTGCAGTATACTACACTAAACCATGCAGGATCAAGAATCTCACAATAAACAAACTTGCAATATACTACAATAAACCATACAGGCATCAATAATCTTACAATAAACCAACTGCAGTATGCTACAAAAAAACCATGCAGACATCAAGAATTTCACAATAGACAAGCTGCAGTATACTACAATAAACCATACAGGCATCAATAATCTTACAATAAACCAACTGCAGTATGCTACAATAAACCATGCAGACATCAAGAATCTCACAATAGACAAACTGCAGTATACTACAATACACCATACAGGCATCAATAATCTTACAATAGACAAGCTGCAGTATACTACAATGAACCATGCAGGCATCAAGAATCTCACAATAGACAAGCTGCAGTATACTACAATAAACCATGCAGGCATCAAGAATCTCACAATAGACAAACTGCAGTATACTACAATGAAACCATGCAGGCATCAAGAATCTCACAATAGACAAACTGCAGTATACTACACTAAACCATGCAGGATCAAGAATCTCACAATAGACAAACTGCAGTATACTACAATAAACCATACAGGCATCAATAATCTTACAATAAACCAACTGCAGTATGCTACAAAAAACCATGCAGACATCAAGAATTTCACAATAGACAAGCTGCAGTATACTACAATAAACCATACAGGCATCAATAATCTTACAATAAACCAACTGCAGTATGCTACAATAAACCATGCAGACATCAAGAATCTCACAATAGACAAACTGCAGTATGCTACAATACACCATACAGGCATCAAATAATCTTACAATAAACCAACTGCAGTATGCTACAATAAACCATGCAGGCATCAATGAATCTCACAATAGACAAACTGCAAAATATGCTACAATAAACCATGCAGGCATCAATAATCTCACAATAGACAAACTGCAGTATACTACAATAAACCATGCAGGCATCAAGAATCTCACAATAGACAAACTGCAGTATACTACAATAAACCATGCAGGCATCAAGAATCTCACAATAGACAAACTGCAGTATACTACAATAAACCATGTATGCATCAAGAATCTCACAATAGACAAACTGCAGTATACTACAATAAACCATGCAGGCATCAAGAATCTCACAATAGACAAACTGCAGTATACTACAATGAAACCATGCTGATACAATCACTACTGATATCAGCTCCTGTGGCAACACCGGTAGCGTATTAATCTCCTAAGCGGAAGATCCCTGGTTCGGTACCTGGCAACGGAGTTTCAGTTTTTAGCGTCGGGAAAATGTTGTAAATAATTTTTAATAATTTTAATCCTTGCTTTTTATACTGTTATTTCTTCCATATTTTATTGTTACTGTATTATACTTTTTATTGCATTTTTATCCATATATTATATATTTTATTTATTTATCAACGATGAATTTCACTGTTGAAAAAACTAACTCTGGAAACCCTGTATTATATTCAACAACGTAAAATATAGACAATTAAGAAACCCTGAGAAATGGTGAGATTTCCTGGCGCTGCCTTGCTGGGGAAGAAGTGCGGTGCATCAATAAAAACCGATGCGGATATAACAAGAGTAAGTGTGTGCAATGTAAAACACACTGGTGAGCACGGAGTCACCATGCGTTCCCTCTTGTCTCCGCTGACCAAGCCTCGTGCTGTGGCCGCCTCGTCATCCTCCCATTCCACCCGCTTCAGCTGCAAAGACGTCTGCAACCCTCCACACCATCGACACCCGTCACGCCGTCTGCGCCGGTCTGCTCCACGCCGACCCTGGCCTCGCACTGACCGACACCACACCTGGCCCTGGGGAACCAATAAGCGTAGCATCAGTCTTAGGAACACCTGAAGACCCAGTAGCGGAGGTTTCCCGGCTTAAAAAGAGGTTACGCGTCTGGAAAGCGAGTTTAAAAAACTGTTGGATCACACCATCGAATCCGACTCCCGACTACTTGAATTCACGGACCAGATATTTCCAGTGAATAATTCGAACACGCTCCGCGTCGACGGACCGCCCGCACTTCCGCGACGGTGGACCGCGGCGTCCAGTGCGAGTCAGAGCCGTCCCCTCAGCACGCGAAAAGACCCCGCGCCCGATTCCTTGGACTTCAGTGCGCAGTGCGATTTGCAGTCAACCGCGTGTGCGCGGTGTGCTGAGAATATTGATATTATTTGCAGTCAGAAAACAACAATCGAGGTTCTTCAGGCGGGAAAATCAATACTTAAATCAACAGTTGACAGCAAGAAAGGACGCAGATGAAAATTCTAAACAGCCGTGGATTAAAGTGACATCAAAAAAAGAAAGTATCTCCAGCTGAAAAAACTCACTCTCAGGTGTTTTCAGTAAAAAAAAATAAAAAACTGCCTGCTCATAGACAAAAAAGAAGGAAATACCCTGAAATCTCTAACTCAAACCTCTCCAGCCCGAACCATCCTCAAAACAACAATTTTAATCCTCGCAAAAAACTGCAGGACTTCCCTTACCCCGATCCCCCACCTCCGCTCCATTACTATTAGAGGTGACAGTCACGCCCGTTTACATCGCGGGACTTGTCGGGGACATGACCGGCTCTCTGTTCTCTGTTGGTGACGTGTGTGCATGCCTGGCGCCGGCCTGCTGGACATCGTGAGCTCGGGCCACACACCATCTCGACCCGGAACCCACTACGAGGTGTTAATCGCTGGCTCGAACGATCTAGCAGTGGGCAAACAACGCAACATATACAGTCACCTGGAGGCCCACATCGCTACCAGACCGGCCAACACCGAGCTCGCTGTAGTCACCTTGCCAATTAGACATGACCTGGCACCAAACCATCCCATCCAGGACGAGACCGTGCTCGTGAATGCTTATATTGAGGAACTGGCCACGCTCGCTATAACATTCAAGTGATTGACTTCAATAAAATCGGCCGTAAGCATTTCACGAGGCACGGTCAGCATCTCTCAATGCGGGGTAAGCGACTGATGGCTGAGATGGTGGTGGGGAGCCTCCTGGAGCTGAGACCCGCCCCTGCGGGACGAGGAAGCCTGCGCGGCCGCCGCACGTCACTGCTCCGACGGCCGCCGCCCCTTCTGCCATCGTGCCGGCGCCTGTGGCTGCCAACGGGGAGACGGCCGACACCCCTCAGCATCCCCCAAGACACCAGCATGTCACCTATGCCGAAGCGGCGAGGGGACCGTGTACTCCGGACGGTGACGGCCTCAAGGGACGCTCTCTTTTTTTAGGGACTGCACCTTCAAGCGACGGGGAGGTGTGACCGCCGGTGTAGAAAAACAAACAAAAAAAAATTCAAAATTTCACATTCAAAATTTACGATACGACTGCTTCACCAAAATTCTCAATCGGCAACCAACAAACTTGAGGAAATTCAACTCATGTGTGAAGATTTGAAAACAGATGTACTTGTTGTAACCGAAAACGGTTTCAACAACAAAAACATACATCTTTGCCACATTCCAAATTACAAATTGGCAGACGTTTACTGTCGACACCACTCCAAAGGAGGGGGAGTTGCTATTTTTGTGAAAAATAATTTCACCTTTTCCAATTTTTCAATTCAAGGAAAAGTTGATCGCGACTTTGAAGCAGTTGGTATCAAACTTCAAGGCAGTGACACAACATTGTTGGTCATTAGAATTTACAGGTCTCCCAGTGGAAGTGAAGAAATTTTTTTTTTCTAAATTTGAACACTTACTTACAGACTTGACCAATCACAGAAAAGACTTCATCCTCATGGGTGTGACTTCAATATTAACGCAATGGACAACCAGAATCCAATCACCAAAAGATGTGTGGATTTGTTGAGGTCTTTTGGCCTTGAGTTGCTTGTCAAGTCTCCAACGCGAGTAACGGCAACTACTCAATCAGCTATAGACAACATCATTTCCAACATTCCAGGTGTCGCGGTGTCCGTGGTCAACACAGCAATCTCGGATCACTGTGGCCAAGAGGCTGTAATCAGTGGAAAACACTTCGAAAGGGAGCTCAAAAATCACAAAAACAGTAAGAGACATGAGGCCTGGAAACATTGCTCTTCTGAACACTTCCCTGTCCAATGAAAACGTGGAACTTTCTAAATTTAACGCAATCAGTAGAACAGCAGTTTCAAAACGTTTAACGAGGTCCTAAATTATCATCTAAATTTGTGCTGTCCTACGAAAACAATCAAAGTTTGTCAAAAAAAGGCAAACAAACAGCAATTGGATCACAAAAGGTATATTGGTGTCGAGAGAGAAATTAAAATTTTTCTCCGAAATCAATAAAAACACTTCGAACGCTGAATTCAAACTCTTTTTCAATCGATACAAAAAAACATATAAGAAAGTGATCCAAGCAGCGAAAGCTATGGATGTCTCAAAATCAATTATATCTTCAAAAAATGTTTCAAAAAACAATTTTGGGGCATCATCAAAAATAACAAAAGACAGGGTGATCAAATCAAACTTAAAATTGGAGATGAACTTGTATGTGAGGCTGGGGAGGTGGCGAACGAGTTTAACAGATTTTTCGCGTCTGTGGCTTGCGAGCTAAACCCCCGGCCATTGCAGCCTCAAGTGAATCTTAGGCGAATACATAGTCCAGTAACGTCACTGGCACTGGTACCGGTTTTAGAAGAAGAGCTTGATCGAATCTTTAGACAGCTCCCGTCCAAAAAATCGAACGATATTGAATTGACGTCTATGTGGCTCATAAAGAAATGTTACAAACATATTCTGAGCCACTAACACATTTAATTAATTTGTCTTTTGAACAAGGAGTATTTCCCTCACTCCTACAATCCGCGAAAGTAAGTCCAATTTATAAAAAGGGCGATCCCTGTTCCACAAATAATTATCGGCCTGTCTCCATTTTGCCAGTTTTGAGCAAAATTTTTTGAAAAATCTTTTTTTGATCAGAATGCTGAAGTTTTTTAAATCAAAACAACCAATTCTCTGAATACCAATTCGGATTCAGAAAAGGAAAATCAACTACCGACGCTGTGGCGAATCTAGTTGAAATGGTTGTTGAGGGTATAGAAAATCGAAATGCCACCTTAGGTGTCTTTCTCGACCTCTCTAAGGCATTCGATTGTGTTGACCACGAACATCTGCTCGACATTTTGGAAACACACGGCATCCGAGGCGTGCCACACTTGTGGCTTAGACCATTTCTAAGCGACAGAACTCAAGTTGTCCAAATCTCAAATCAACTTTCAAACAAAATCCGACTGGACTATGGGGTTCCTCAGGGATCTATTCTTAGCCCAATTCTGTTTCTGCTATATGTCAATGACATTGAGTCATCACTAATGCACGGAAAGGCCGTGCAGTATGCTGATGACACGACTCTCTTTTTCAGTGAAAAATCAACATCTCTCTTGGAAGAACGCTCTTTGTGGTTGATGTCAACAATTACGTTCAACACTTCAACAGCCTCAATCTCCAAACAAACACAACGAAGACCAATGTCATCAACTTTGCTCTTCGGCCTGTGGATTCTCGGTGTGGTCCTGCCACTATGTTGGCAGACTCCATACTAGAAGAGGTCTATAGTTCGAGATTCCTTGGAATACACCTTGATCGAGGGTTGACATGGAATAATCAAATTGATCACGTTTGCGCCAAAATATCCTCAGGAAATTTTGTTTTGAGGAATCTAGCCAAATATTGCCCCACTCAGGTACTGATGACGGCGTATTATGGCTTAATTTACCCCCACCTTACCTACGGAGTGGCATTGTGGGGTGCTTGTGCAAACAATCAGTTGATGAGGGTCTTCAGATTGCAAAAGCAAGCGATTCGAATAATCGCACATTTGAAATTCAGAGAGTCATGCAGAGAATCTTTCAAAAGTTTGCAGCTGTTGACCCTGCCGAGTCTCTACATTTTCGAAACAACACAGTATTGTATGTCAAAATGCGTCAAGACAAGTGGCCAAGACATACATTCATATGAGACCAGAGCCAGGGGAAACTACGGAATTGGCCAACACAGAACGGTGATTTATGAACGCCTGCCATCACAAGCAGGAGTTCATTTCATCAACAAGCTGCCACACCGAATAAAAAATGCCCCAACGCCCAAGGGCGTTCAAAATTCGTCTAAAACGCTTTTTAGCGACACAGGCATTTTATAATGTCGACGAGTATTTGGCAAAAAACTGGGAGACCAGCCAATAGGTATGTCGCCCCGTCGCTGGTGGTGGGATGATTGGCGAATAAAAGGAAATGAATGAAGGTGAAATTGTATGTTTGATTGAGGATTTTGATGTAGAACGGATGGAAAAATTTTAGTTACAATAACGTTATTTGACTCATGCTATACATGTTAACCATGTCTTGGCAATAAAGAAAAAAAAAAAAAATGCTGGGATCACTAATCTCACAATAGACAAACTGCAAAATATTACAATAAACCATGGACATCAAGAATCTCACAATAGACAAGCTGCAGTATACTACAATAAACCAGGCAGGCATCAAGAATCTCACAATAGACAAACTGCAGTATGCTACAATACACCATACAGGCATCAACAATCTTACAATAAACCAACTGCAGTACGCTACAATAAACCATGCAGGCATCAAGAACCTCACAATAGACAAACTGCAGTATGCTACAATAAACCATACAGGCATCAAGAATCTCACAATAGACAAACTGCAGTATACTACAATAAACCATGCAGGCATTATGAATTTCACAATAGACAAACTGCAGTATACTACAATAAACCATGCAGGCATCAAGAATATCACAATAGACAAACTGCAGTATACTACAATGAACCATGTATGCATCAAGAATCTCACAATAGACAAACTGCAGTATACTACAATAAACCATGCAGGCATCAAGAATTTCACAATAGACAAACTGCAGTATACTACAATAAACCATGCAGGCATCAAGAATATCACAATAGACAAACTGCAGTATACTACAATAAACCATGCAGGCATCAAGAATATCACAATAGACAAACTGCAGTATACTACAATAAACCATGCAGGCATCAAGAATATCACAATAGACAAACTGCAGTATACTACAATAAACCATGCAGGCATCAAGAATCTCACAATAGACAAACTGCAGTATACTACAATGAACCATGTATGCATCAAGAATCTCACAATAGACAAACTGCAGTATACTACAATACACCATGCAGGCATCAAGAATTTCACAATAGACAAGCTGCAGTAAACTACAATAAACCATGCAGGCATCAAGAATATCACAATAGACAAACTGCAGTATACTACAATGAACCATGTATGCATCAATAATCTTACAATAAACCAACTACAGTATATTGCTATAAAAAAAATACTATTGAAGATTTCTATTGTTAAAACGACTTAGAACTTTTATGATAATTTATAGCTTCCATTTCGTAATCATGGGCACAACATGACTTTTGAATTTGAACCAGAATCATGTTTAATTTTAATCTTTAACATTTTCCTTTAATAACTTTAATTTAGAATGCACTTTTATTATAAGTACTCTTATAATATTACTACATTTTGTAATAGTTATTATTTTATCGTATTAATATATTAAAGTCCCATACACAATGAATAAAACAAATAATTGCTTTAAATATTAAAAAAAAAACCCTAAGCGTTTGTCTGACTATAATCCGGTTATATTATCTTTTTCGTCAATAATATTCATAAATAATTGTTATTTTATAAATATTCTGTGTTTTTTTGCTCTTCAATTTTATTTTAATAATAAAGAATGTGGTTAAGTAGTTAAAACAGATTTAGTTATATTTCTTTGAACAATATAAAACAACGATAATGTTGTTACTATATACTCTTTCTGACCTCAATACATTTCTTTGGATAAATATTTATTCATTAAATAAACAAAAAATGGCAAAAGTAATGAAACGAACATCTCGAAATCTAAAATTATGCGGTAACGAATTCAGAGTGACGCCTTCAGATACAAGATACTATTTTCTTCACTGGTTTGTTTAACACGATCATAACGGTATCTCAAGTTTGTGCAGGCGTTACGATATTGCTGGGCAATAACATATTCATCCTGAGGATATTAATAATTAAACACATTCTATAACTTGAGTTTAAAACCTACCTTTCTTAGTGGTAGAATTTGCCTTAAACGCTCTTATTAATCAAAAATATTATCTGAAATCATCATGATCTAGTGAAAAGTACTAATATTATACAATAATGAAATTAGTTAAATAAGTGTTATAGTAGTATTTACAATAGTTATATAATTTCTGAGAAAACAAAATTTGTTTGAGCATATTGTGAACTCAATAATTTGTTATGTAAATTAACTTACAAGAATATTTTTAGACAATTTCGAATTTCTGTCTATAAAAATAAGCTAAAGTTAAAGAATGTATTATTTTAACAGGAGAGGCTAGGATCTAGAAGCATTCTCTAACATTTAATCTGGGGATCAACGGCTTAAAGGTCACTTCCGAACCACCACCAATGGCCGGGCAGGCGGGCTGCTTGCAAGGACGGGATCACTCAGTGGCCACCCATCCAAGCAGCAGCCACGCTCGACGTTGCTTGATTCGGTTATCTCGCGATAACCGTCGTACCCGCTACACTACGCCATTGGTGCATCTTTACAATATTGACAGATCTACATGACAAATATGTGGTCATGAATGTATATTTTAGACATACAAATCCTGAAAATCTTCTTATACGTTCATTTAAGATTGTTTGGAGAGGATTAAAACACGATAACTGCTCCTTTACTCAACCTTTATGAAATACATCAAAACGGTGAGAAAAGACCTAAAACACCATAGCCGTTTTTACGGTGCACCTGTGAAGTGACATGAAAGTCAATACAACATTCGATAATGTTTGGTTGAGTACTTCTTGAAGTTTCAATATCAGTTATATTATATGTAACAATAGGCCAGCGGACAGAAACGTGGGTACAAAACTCTGTGGTATAGTACGCATGTCACAGTGTCAGTGGTGTGGTATATTTATACGGGAAAATATTAATTCGTTGTAACATAATAAAATGAAATTTCAAGGGATTTTGGTCTTCCACAGTTCCACATCCTCTACAATTATTAAAATAGGTTGCTTTGTCATGGACCTAGTGGATGACATACGATTACAGTCAGGGCGCCCTCCTTTTACCTACTTTGAAAAGATAGGACGGTAGAAAGATTCCGAGTACAAAGATTAGTGCAGGATTAGGCTTGGTAGACTAACATTTAGAGAAGTGTGATTTTATGAAACGAAAGTAAAGAAAGAGTTCAAAAATATTATGTAACTAATTTCACTTAGGGACATTACCTTTCATTTCCATTTCGTTGTGATGACTGAAATAAATAAACTAATTAGACGTCAAATGAACATAGAACTACCAAAATAAAGATTATTTTATATTTTTAATGTTTAGGTGAGAACTATTATTATGAAACATTAATTAAAGAAAGAAAGAAATATCAAGGGATACAACAGTACAATTGTGTATTTATAATTCAAAAAGAAACATAAGAACAGTAATATGTTTTCAACCGTGGCCCGAAAGTTCTGACTGGGTTGGACGAATGTAAATCTTCACGCGCTGGTAAATCTTGGTTTTGTGAAGCCCAAAAGGGAGATTTCCCACAAAACTAGGCCGATGACGTCACGGAGACACGAACACATCTGTGATGTCATCTCTGAGAAGTGATGCTCTATTCTCTTCCCACTGTTTTTTCGTCGAGTCCTCGAGAGTAGTGTAGTGCGGAGTACGAGACCAGGAACTGGGCCGGGCGTGACGCTATCCTACGTCACAGCCCCCCCCCCCTGGCGGTGCCTTGCTGGTGACGTTGTGGGGGGGAGGGGGTGAAGTGAGTGAAAGGGATAAGATGTTCCCACCATAACTCACTGCAAGAATAGTGAAGAGTCCTGGCCTGCACATTCTGTGGAACTAAATGCCTTGAAGGAAGCGTTGAAAGCATGAATGCAGAAGGAATTATCTATTTGAATAATCTTGCCCATGTTAGAAGTTGTTCCTAACAAACATAGAATACCTTATAAGTATATGTCTAACACGTTAAATGTATCTACAGTATGTATTATTTCAGTTAAAAATTTAACAACTCACAAATCATAGAAAAAAGGACAAAGGCGTCTTGCTGGAACATTATTTACAGCGCTAATCGACGGCCAGTCCTAGGGCCTACAATTGATAGGGCATCACTAGCAAATTCTATTGATTTGTCCTAGTAGTTATTATTAACAACCTCATTGAGTTTGAATTGTTTATGTCACGCACATGACGATGGTTTAAACAACAATGATGCAATTTATCACAGCACAGTAACTAAGTAGTTAACTAAGTAAGCCTAAGTACTGTAAATATTACTTGTTAGTTAATTGTTGTAACAATTTCCTTTTATTACTACTGGCCAAAAGTACATCAATATTTCCGTTAGTTCAACATACATTTTAAAACGTTAATGTCGTGTTAAAAAAACTAACTTACAAATAAAAATCAATCAAAACGTGTAATATTTGGTGCATTGTGTTGAAATTGGATGAAAAGAGCTGACATAATTTCGTTTTCCTTCAGTACAATGCCATAAATTACATAAAATAACTATATAGCGTCTTCATCAAAACCTTCATAAATTATAGTTCCGAGCATTTCTTTCTATTTGTACTATTATATGTTTTATAAATCTATGTTATTGTATCAGTTTTTGTGAGCTTTCCACACAAAAATGTTATGCCGACTTTCATTTCAACACAAACGCACATTTTTTATTGATACGATAAATTCCATTTAGTACCTAAGAATACGACAAATTTTAATTTATCATGTTGATGTGTAGTAACATATTTACTGATTAATTGTTTGACAGGTGTTGAAATCTAAGGTATGAAGATAACCGAATGAAGCAATGTCTAGCGTGGCTGCTGCTTGGATGAGTAACCGCTGAGCGATCCTGTCCTTGCAAGCAGCCCGCCTGCCCGGCCATTGGTGGTGGTTCGGAATTCACCTTTAAGCCGTTGGTCCCCAGGTAAAGTGTTAGAGAGGGCTTTCCCTAACTTCACCTGGTAAAATAAGACATTTTCTAACTTTAATGTAATAATCACGTGTTTCTTTACCTAAACAGGTTGTTTTTCTTTACCTAAAACAACCTAACCTAACTTATCATTATCTTAATTAATGATAGTTCAGGTATACGTTTGATTTGGAATACTTATTTTTGTTTTCAATTTTAACTTTAGTGTATTTTTCGCTAGCTGTTTGAATTTTTTACTTTTGGCATCACAACCTCATCATAGTTTTACACCTGAATACATGTGTTCAGTTATGTGTGTCTGTTGTAACACACTGCGATGGCAAATGGCCGCAAACCTGTTATTATTTCGAATAGCTCAACGTAGTTAATGAAAATTACATAAAATCTGAGTTTTAATGAAAGAATAGTGACGCAGTTCGATTGGAAAATGAATTCAGGGGTTATCGCTGTTAATGGAGCCAAAGTATTGGCATTAATAAGAATATTTATTGGAATAAGTGGTCCTTATGGAGTCCGTACAAATCTTTTATTTTATTCACAATTCCATTCCTTACTCATTCTGCCGCTCTAGAGCTTATCACTTATCCGCCCATTTACTTTAAAACTTAAGGTCCAGCATCCGCGAGAAACTTATCATTGGGAGGTTCTTCAAATAGTTCAAATAGTAGTTTTCATCACTAAGGAGCAAAAGTGGTTTTTTTCTGTGTGCAATCAAATTTTACGATCGAGGTGAAGCCGAATTGGGAATGTGATTAAACGTCGAAAGACACGTTTGTTCTTTGAGGTGAACAACATTTTTTTACCATACGTAAAACAAAATTAATACATATACCTTTTATTTTGTTTTTATTTTTACTTTTATTTATTTTAGTCATACAGTCAAATTAACGTATAAAAAAACAGCTGTTATTTGTACAGTGGACGATACAATTGTTTTTTTTATAGTAACCCTCAAACAACAGCTGTTTTTTATACTTAAGTTGTTTCCATACGGTGATTGTTTTTCGTTATTTCATAACAGAGATTTGAAAAATCATCTCGCGCATAATTTAAGTTTTTTTTTCTTTACGCTAATCTTAAACTTTGTTACTGTTTTGATATACGTAAATGCAAAAAAGACAGCTGTTTTTACACGTAAACTTGTAATAAAAAGAAAATAAAACGTGTAGTTTTTAGTTTTCTTTTCTGAATGATAAAATCTTGTTCACCAAACACAGAAAAAGTATCTTCAGGTGTTTTAACGTATTTCCGATCTCAGCTTCGCATCATTCGTAAAACACACAACTGCGCAACTACAATTAATTAACACACCTAGTCATGAAACTACAATTTAAAATGACGTTACACACTTGGTGATTGACACACTTTCATGTCTTTCAAATCAGCTGTTACATGGACTACATTCTTGGATCTATCAAACAGCTGGTATGTACAAATAAACCGTTTTAAACAAGAAAGTTTTTTTTTCATTCTTTTTCCGTATATTTTTATATCGTGCTGTTTGTTGCACTGTATTTCTCTGGCCTCGACCTCTCGTGGTGGACAAAATGTATAACATAAGGCCGCTCATAGCATAGCTATAATGAAAAGGATTGGTTTAAAGCGAACGTTGAGTTTATCTCATTTCACCTTCAGCTCATTTCAGCATCTGAAATCTGACTCAAAATTCTCATTGAAAAATAAAATGCTATAAAATCCTGTTTCCTACACATTCTCATTGAACCAACCCTTCCCACGATAGATACGTTACGTGAAAACTCGGGTTGATCGCGCTTTGGTTGATAGCACCCTAAACATCGAAGTGCATTCAATTGACTCCTGAAGAGAAAATGAGAACACCTCTAAACCGGGTGGCTGCTGGAAGATCAAACAAAATTAGTTTGTAGCTCGGGTGCCTCTGGTCTTCGTCGCCGACTTTTTTGGAGCTCGTCAAACGGCGAGAACTCCAGATTACAGGAGTCAAGTCTGCAACAACGATAGGATTCAAACGATGCACTGAATGGAAGGTCAACATATTAATTTATCGTTGGGACCCAAAAGCAGGACTCACTGGATACTAAACACTGTATTTTAGCCATCAAAGTATTTCTTACATTGTATACGCCATGATGATCCAGAAAAGCAATTAAAACAGCTGAAGACAAAAGTCAAGGTGTTGGCAACATCTGTCCAGTCGCAACCCAGAATCACGCCCAGCCAGAAAAAAAACTCTCCGCTTTATTAATTAACTTCACCGGGCGGGGGTCAAACCTCAGCTGCTACAGGCTTGGAGTTACGATTTTCCGCCGCCGGGCCGTGACGATTCCAGTCCGGCCAGCCGGCCAGTCCTGGAGCACTTGCCGCAGCACAATTACTCATTAGCGGCAAGTCGGGGGCCACGTAACCCTTCCCTCCTCACATTGGGTTTTAATTGACCACCTCCCGCCCTTCTTTCAGCACCAGATGACTTCATTTAGGTCTCATTGTGACAACCTGTGAACCAACGTGTGGCGTCCATGTACGTGCATAGGGGCGTCTCTTACCTCTACGGCAACCCTATCCCTCGTGAATAAATTAATAACGTCCCCACACCTTTCACCAACAGTCTGTGTGAATTAAATAAAACTTTTGAAGCTGAAGAAAGAATGGTTTCGTTTACTTCTGGGCTGGATATTTTACATTCATTTTCTTTAGAGGGCAATTCCTCTTCATCTGCAAAACTTCACTCTAGGGGAGAACGTGCATCACTAGTAGATTCTGTGATGAATGAGAATTTTACCATTTACCTTTCATAAAGGAGTAATAAAAGTATGGCATCTAAATGGGTACAAAGATAACCTTTAATCTGGTGTAAAGTAAAGTATATCCAAAAATGTTACTCAGACACTTGGAGAAAAATAAATCACATATGTAAATTATTAGCTGAGCGTTAACGAAGTATCTCTACGGGCAATTGGCGACTGTTTGTCCATGTGTTAACAACCGAACTATTGAAACTTTACAATTTATAAAATATATCACTTTAAGTTAATGGGAATATTTAAAATGTCAAGATTTGCCCACTGCATTTTTCATTGTTTCAAACATTTGTATTTATTTATATCTTCTTCATACTTAGTTTAGTATGTTAAGTCATTAAAAATTAAATCTGATGTCCAAGGGGTCCGGACCTCCACGCCCAAAATTTTCATTTATTTTTGTTATTTAAATGATTTAAACGATTATTATTATTTAAATAAGTATTATTGGTACGTACAGTTCAAAGGTCGTTCTCAACATTTGAATGGGTTAAGAACCTTTTAAGGAACAAAATGGGTAATGAGCGGTAGACTACACTTGCCTTACTTTCTGTCCACTATGAGAAAATATCAGTCTTTTTAACGCCCCCCCCCCGCCAAGTGTTTTTTCCTAGCTACGTTCTTCGTTTCAATGATGGAAATTTCAATTCCACAGATTAAATCTTTCTCGAGATATCTTACCACATGATGTACTCACAATTTTTCATCCAATTTGGTCTCATATGTGTCAAAATAATAAAAATTTACTCACATGTATAGGTCAGTTCATTATCAACATATCGTGCGGACTGGTAGACAGGTAGAAACATTAGAACATTTCGCTAACGCTCAGCCAAAAAATAATCACTTTCACTTTTTTGTGGGATTAAACACTGAAAAACCAAAAACCGTATGTCATCTCTAAAAGTTCTGCATGAATCAAAAATGTCTTGTCTGAACAAGTAAGTGGTACTCTTTTTAAAGCTAAGATGGACTTGGATCTGTAATTCAATACCCAGTTTCTCCTTATTTAATTGTCCACATCGTTCTGATTTGAAACATTTCTGCAGAGGAAATTCCATTCGTGTACGATTAGAAGTCACTTGAGACTGATCGAGCAGATGGACTGGCTGGTTTTACAAATTAGAGGTTCTCAGAAGTAACCCAAGGTCTAACAGTTCCAGGACATACCTCCCAAACAAAAGAATCGTTAGTCATTATCCTTGTATTCTGAGATGGCGAAAATGTTTAATGAAATGTTTTGCGTTTTGACAAGATAATAAAGAACGTGCAGATTTTCATTACGATAAAGACATTAGGGTACTAATTAATTGTATGGAAGATGTCTACTTTTATGATACTTCACTACATATATATATCGGTCTGACCACTTTCTACAGGTAACTGTTTATTGTATTTTGTCGTAAAATAATAATTTAATATTGTAAAGGATTTGGAAAAATGCTTTATGATGATACGATATAAGCATTCTTTCATATGCCTAATATATTATATGTGCAAACTATTACACAATTCTACAGATGTCTGATATAGTACAGATCCAAACCGTCACATCATTCTTCAGATGCCTAATATAATACAGGTTACATCATTCTTCAAATGTCTAATATACTACAGGTCCTAACCATTACATCATTCTTTAGATACCTAATATACTACAGATCCAAACCGTCACATCGTTCTTCAGATGCACAATATAATACAGGTTACATCATTCTTCAAATGTCTAATATACTACAGGTCGTAACCAATACATCATTCTTTAGATACCTAATATACTACAGGACCAAACCGTTACATCATTTTTCAGATGCCTAATATAATACAGGTTAAATCATTCTTCACATGTCTAATATACTACAGGACCAAACCATCACACCATTCTTAAGATGTCCAATATACTACAGGTTCAAACCGTTACATCATTCTTGAAATGCCTAATACACTACAAGTCCAAACCATCACACCATTCTTAAAATGTCTAATATATTACAGGTCCAAACCATCACATCATTCTTCAGATGCATAATATTCTACAGATCCATACCTTTACATCAATTTTTGGAACGCATATTTTGATTAACTTTCCAGCATGAAATTGTTTAAATATATTATTCTATATCCGTAGAGCTTTAAGTATAAAAATTCCCGCGGTCCTTGGGTGAAATTAATAAAAGTAGTAGATGCTACTGCTTCACTGTTTTGAACCTCTACCTCCAGTTGATCTGAATAAAAATAGAATCTACGAAGAGTTAGTTGCTACTCCTCAGACGGATGCTTTTTGTCAAAAAGAAATTTTCTTCTATTCTCCTAGGACAGGAAGAGAAACGATGTGGAAACTGATGTCGGAACGATATGGGGGGTTTGTTTTAAGCGTCTTCGTTCTTCGTCACCGACTATTTTTGGATCTCTTCAGACGAACATGACTCCTGATTTTAGGAGTCATATCTGTAACAGCATCAGATCTCAGATGCTGCGCATAAGAGGAAGGTGAACTGGTGCTAAAGTCAACATTCACGTCAAATCAGCCCTTCCCACCAGCTGCTTTATGTGAAGAAGAGGAACTTCTCCTTGCACTAAGTCTTAAAAGGAACTTCCGGAGTGACAAGATATGCAAGGTTTGGCGGTTGGGACCGTTTCCTGTCGAGATCCTATGAGGATGGATGGCTAGCACATTTCAGGGATCGTTATTAGGTTTTCACGTAGGAGCAGATTCTCTTCAGGGTATTTTTATTATTACAGCGTGCCGCATTTTGATTTTCTCAATACACTATTATCCTTTTACACAACTTAACTTTGGTTTTTACCGTTCAAATATTTACTACCTGAACTTTCACTCTAAAGATGCCAGTCCGAGTGCTAATTTTCTCTGTCTCAATTTGCCTCATTAGATGAGTTATCCCTTGTGTAACTAATACAATCAAATATTTTCCAATCAAAAAACTAATAAACAAACTTGATTGCTTCGACCGGATGTCTGCGGTGGGTCGCCATCAAGGTATGGAACGGTTTGATTGTATGAATGTAGTTGAAATTTTTGTTACGTCATCTCAAATCGTAACTTTACTTTAATAAAGTTCTTATTGTAGGGAAATCTACTAATCAATTCATGCCAGCAACGACACATGTGCCTGTACTTGCTTCTGTACTTACTATTTCATTTTTATAGTGGTCAGTGTTTTACTTTTTAATTTCTTTACTGGATACTATCAGTTACTCGCGGCTTCCCACCCAATTTCTTCCTCAGGAACAAAGACATCGTGGGCATATTCCCTTCCAATGACGTTATAAACACTCCTGAGTTAAGAGATAATCAATTTGAGATTTAAGTTTAAAAAGTGTTCACCATAAAAAGTTTTGTTTGATAATTTAAAAAATCTTCAATAGGGACTGGAAGGCACTGTGGTTGTACCACATTATTTGCAGCTTCCTTCGCTAATTTGTCCACCCTCTCATTGGGCTGAATTCCTACATGTCCAGGTAGCCATTGAAAATATATTCTTGCCTGATGAAATTTAAAATAGTATTTAAATTAATTAAACATATGATTTTGTTGTCGCATTATAATGTTTACAAAGAACGGTTGAATACTCAATCTGATTTAATATCTGTTGATTGAGCCAAAAAGGGAGTTTTCAAGGTCAGTAGGCTGTAACCCGGAGGGATGTTCGAAATAGGAATAGATCTGTGTGTTAACCAGGGACCCGAAGAGTGATAAGGTAAATTTCAGTACAAAGAGTCCACCAGGTTTACGTGATTAAGACTCATGCACTTGAACAGACAGACAGAAACCACTAGATTTGTATATAATAGTATGGATTGTGTTGTGTGTTATTTATTATACTGTTTCAGGTTCATAGTAATTAACTGGGAGAGTTGTCCAAAAACGTAGCTTTAGGATAGTGCGATTCTTTCTCCAAGTTTAAAACTAAATAATTTCTGTATTAATTTTCTTTCAATGCTCAAATCCGTATTTTTACTAAATAAGAGTTATTGCGGATAGGAGAAACTAGATTACTCCATTTAAATCCTTAAGCTTAAATTTAAAGTAAAACGTGTAGAATACTCTGAGAACCCGGTGGGCGTTAAACCGGGACATATTGTTGTCATTGAATTTGTTCAAGTTTCTTGTTCAGTGTTTGTTATTAACTATGGACGATTAGACGTAGATTCGGTAGGGTTAACTTTCTGACCATCCAATCCCTCATCTGTCATGGGTTTTCCGGCCTCCCTCCATAAGTTCGTCAAAGGCTGTAGTCCAAGTGACGAGCAAGCATAGAAGACGCTCATCTTACGTATGTCAAGCGTGAGTGATGGATAGTTCAAAGAAGACAATTGAAAATGGAAATCAGTGATTTGACGTCCGGGACATAAAAAACTATGCGATCTCTTAAAAACTGGAGACATATCTCAGCATTCGTCGAGAACTTTCCCAAAATAAAGAAAATGGAAGTTCCTTAACACCGTGAATTTCTTTATAGGTGTTAAACAGATATGAAAGCTCCTTGAGCTTAAAGATATGATGCTCCATTTTGAAGTCTATGCTTTAATATGTTTCCTAAAGTGTAAATTAGCGAGGGATTTTTGGGTGCGAGTCACACTCGTCGATTAGTCCCAATCTCCGACAGGTCTAGCGAAAAATTGACGATTCGAAAGAATGATAGGAGTTAAATCATTAGCCATCTTAAAAGTTTCGAGGATTAGAATCTAGCCTCTTTGCCAAATGACAAAACCCTTAAGATTCAAGGTTATGCACGCACATCAAAATTCAAAAATCTAGTAAATACGCGAGCGGTGAATTTATCAAAGTCATGGATAACAGCACAACAACCGAATGTAATTTTAACTCGATGATTACAATCGATTGTTTGCCCGGCCTCTTATGGAAGTACAGCCTGGCCAGTTGATAAGTTAACATTATTACCACATATTCCAGAGTACAAGAACAGCGCGGACGCCTCGCGCATCTGGTGGAGTCCGAAGCAACACGCCGCCAGATGATGACCAGAACCGTATTGCGCACGCGCTGTGCACAGCGCCAGATGGGGCCAGTTGTAGTAATGTATTCCGATACCCAGATAACCCAGTGGGGAGGAGCCCCCCGGCCACGGAGTGCTACATCACTCATAGAAGTTCCAGATAGCATCTCGTCTGTCAAACATCATCGCTCTGACGGTTGCGTTACAATAAAGCCAGAGTAATCATTCTGTTATGATGTTTCTCCATTGACGATTTACAAGGGTGGTGACCCTCGTTCGTTTCACAAATTCGACCATCCCGCATAATGGTTTGTTCACCCTTCCTCCACCACTTATGTCAATAGTGTAGCAATTTCGACCGCCTGAGAATTCACGAATAACTACACTTATTTTGGAAAACCTTATTGAGTGATGAACTTGATTGGATACTTGAGCCTTGGAAACTTTCTACTCAATCTTCTTTTGAGTGTTTTTTTTTTATTGCACAAGAGCCCGGAGTTGTTATTATTATTATGACCCAATAGAACTTTCTTACATCGTTTTCCGCCTGTCCATGTGTAGAAAGTTCCTAGACCCTTATCACAAGGTAAATAGGAGTTTCTTGGTCCAAAGAAGACCCTTATGTAATTTTTGCCCAAAAGTCCAAAGGGTACCGAAGGAGCAATAATCTGGAGAAAAGTTACAATCAATTTGGTACCCGTTTGAATCCTTCGGTACTCCTTTGAATTAAATTATTTAAAAATGAGTGTGGTAAACGTATGCGAGTGGCATTTTACAACAATATATGAAAAGATAATATACAGTGATGGGTATCTATGTTACTTATTCATGAAGAGGGCAGCCTGTCCATAACTGAAGGTTCGTTTTTGATGGAGACAACGTACCAAACTTGATTCTTAACGTCATTAAGCAAACTTAAATAGTAATTTAACCGATTACAATTATTTTACAAATTTATCAATTGATTCTAATGTACAATTATAGAGCTGTTCAATATGTACAAGTCTTTTTTAAGCCGAATAATTCAAGAAGCTTTGTTGAAACAAGAGTTAGCAAAATTAGTTAAAAACATAGTTACGATAATTGGCTGGGCGTTAGCAAAATCTATTACTCAAAGAGCTGGTAATTTGAGATGAAATTGTGTTGAAACGTTAAACTTTGAAAGGTAATCCAAAACTTATTTAACTTAGTTAACTTGTCAAAAATTTGGTTTACCTTTGGTATATTTTGACAATATTTTCATTTTAAATGGGAAGTGTAATAGTACCTTGATACTGTACCTATATCGTACAGTTCGAATAAGTGAAATATTAACAAATCCTATTGAAAATTATTACTATCTTATTGGATGCCGTAGTTGGTTAAATTCTTTGCGATACTAAAACATATATTGTTACCGTAGTTATAGCCCGACGTTGTCTCAGACATGACTCTTGGAATCTGGAGTCATGTTCGTCTGAAGAGATCCAAAAAAATCGTCAATTCAGAAGATAAAAATTAACTCTGTACGTTTTTCAACGTCACAAACTCCTAGATTACAGTATAACACTATTATATTTAGACTATTGTTAGACTAAAAGATTTAAACGCTAATTCAATTCACTTCGAAAATACCTAGGATTGACTGAATCATTAAGCTGTGCACATGCATCTTTACTTCTAAAGATTTAATGGTGTATTTATAAAGAAAGTAAAATAAAACAATCGAACAAATGTCACCGTCTAGCTGCAATTAAAATACTATCAGTTGCTAATATGATGGTGGTGGGAGGGGGGAGAACGTAGGAGCAGCATGTACGGGCGGCCATCTTGATTTTATTCTCATAAGAACGATTTTAAACTTCCAAAACACTGACGCTGTTATATTTAGTCGTCGGATGATGGAGGATGTCCTGTTATAAAAATATTAATATACATCCCAACGCTTTTTGGCTTTTCGTTATGTTTATTGGTTATTCAGGAAAAATCTCACTTTTTACTAGTTTAAAATTAAACTAAAAAGCATTTGAATACGTATTATTATATTTTTAATGAGAATATTCCATAACTCTACGATGAAAAATAATAGCGTTAAAGTGTTGAATTGCTCTTGCGTAGTAAAATTACGAACAGTATGAAAACCTAGTTGTTTTTGTTCTGATAATTAATTGTTAATTAAAAATATTCATATTCATCAATTAATTGTTAATTAAAAATATTCATATTCATCTTTTAGGGACTAAACTTCGGGAGCGTATAAACTAAACACCTGGTTGATAGTAAGATGCAACTATAATAAATCACCATTCCGAATCTACTACGCATATTAATTGATGCTAGCTTATAGATTGTTGACATTCATACAACATAAATACAATAGTGAAATCTTACAGGAGTTTAATTTTTTTTAATCTTCTTTCATCTATTGCTATACGGTATGCAAAAATCCAACGGCGTAAATATGGTGATCAGTGCACTAAATATAAACACCAATACACTTATTTAGTAAATTGTAATTCACATGCGACAGGTAGAAAAAAAATGTTAGAGCATTTCAGTGCGGTACAATCGTGTTGGCATTTTAAATCCATTCTGGAAATTCTTCAGAAAGAAATCTAAGTACGCCTAAGTGCTCTTTCACACGATCCGGCGCTCGCCTGGGAAGCTGAATGTTTTCACACGAGGTCGGTTTCGTCCGGCGCGTGCCGTGCGGCGCTCCCATGTTTTGACTGTTCAGTACATGCTCAACTATTGAAATGTTAATTTACTTTTATCAAATATTAAAATCATTTGAATCTCTTTCGAAATCCAAGGACAAGACACTTGATGCTGGAGTAACTGTAGCACGATGCGGGGTTGGTGTCCGTGATGGTGGCGTTGGCTGCTGGTTGCTTGCTTCTTGACTGGTTTGTTGGTTCGTTGGATAGTACTGTTCACTGCTGGTTGAGGTATGTGGGAGAATCGGACGAATGTATGGGTTGATGTAGGTCTGGTTTAGGAGCAAACTGCAGTTGTTGTTGAGGACAATACACGTTTTTGAGGCTGACTCCCGGGATATGGGTAGTGGACTTGCTGGTATTGCGAAGTAGGGACCTGGCTAGTTCCACTGGCTCGACTGCCACTACCTCTTGTGTTTCACTCATTT
The DNA here is from genome assembly GCF_021130785.1 of Homalodisca vitripennis. Lineage (NCBI taxonomy): Eukaryota > Metazoa > Arthropoda > Insecta > Hemiptera > Cicadellidae > Homalodisca > Homalodisca vitripennis. Next base: position 194,659,883 of record NC_060209.1, on the reverse strand, counting down.
TTACTTAAAAAAAAAAACAAAACAAAACACTTGAACAAAAACAATACCGAAGTATACGTACGTCTTCACTCTCCAGTGGCAAACCCAAGACTAGAGGTTTGGGCCGTGCGGCGCGCGCGCCGGACCGTGTGAAACCCCCAATATGATACAATAGCCCTTCGCAGAGTAGTCCGGCGTGGACGCCGCGTGTCCGGCGTAGGGGAGTCCGGCGGGAATTTGTGCGCCGCGCGGCGAGCGCCTGATGTCGTGTGGAAAGACTCATCTACTCCCATAGCCCAACGCCGCATCAGACTCGCGCCGCACGGCGCGCGCCGGATCGTGTGAAAGAGCACTAACCTATTAAGCTCTTGTAAAAGATAACATCCACTATAATAATAATAATAATAATTTAACAGCTATTTTAAAGAAGTCACAACTGTTTAAAGAGCATTGGCAGGATTTTGTGTTCAGCTTAATCGGAATCGACAAGGGTAAATCCAGGACACACGAGTCTGAAGTCGGAGTTGATCGCATTACTGCCACACTAGTAAGTGGTATTGTCTTCCATTTAAGGCCTAATAATGAAAACAAACAGTGGGCCGCCCCGTTTCGACAGCTAAGACAATAGCCGACACCTCTGGCTCCGGAGGTGTGATTCTATTAGTTCCTTGCACTTTGCTCGGGACAATGTCTGCTGCACACATCGTAACAAGAGGAGGTGGCCACATCGCTGCCAGATGTGGAGCAGCGGTGGAGAGCCATGGGGGCACTGCCCGGGTAATTAGTCCAAACCGACTTTCAATTTGCCCGCATCGCAAGGGTTGCAGCTGGCCCGCAATCATCTGCACCGACCCAGTCATTACGTGGCTTACCGGGCTAGACACACCCGGCCTGGCGCATGTAAACATCGCCAACGCTCGTGTTTTATAGTCCACTCCATAACCGCACTTTAAAGAGATACGCAATAAATACAAATAAATGGGCATGGTGTTCCTCAGGGCTCAATAATTGGACCAGTGTTTTTTTTTTGTTTTTGTTTTTTTTTTTTGCAGCCTTAACAAAGCGGATGACACGACTCTCGGTGTTAGAGCTGAAACTAACCACGACACGGAAATTAAACTTCCTGTTTTTGAATATATTCTTGCATCAAAACGTCCAAAAGGTAGGTGCGAAAAGTAAATAGTACGTGAATGACTAAATATTTGCTGCCGTGGTAGATGAAGATTTCATTGCAGAAAATGATTTCACCAGATTCCGAGACATGTATCTGGAATGATCAAACGTCAGTATCTATTTTAGAGTTGCTGTAATCATTTATGTTTTACTTAATCTTGTTAGATAATGTTGAAGACGTGTTAAAAATAGATCTGATGTTTAGTAGTCTAATATATCCTCGTTTTGAATACGACTTGAGTTTTGGCTGTACCAATTATAAAAGCCAGGATTCGGACAAAAATGCATCCAGGGATCTTGGATATTAACTTTACCTTGCCTCTCAGTCTCTGAAGTAGTCATACTGATTTAGATCAACTTTAGTCCAGCGCAGTCACAGACATCAGTATGAGACAAGGGACAGAACTTCTATCGTATTCAGCAGCACAGAACTTCGGCATTTGAATAATTACCATTACAAAATTGATAAAATCAATTAACAGGCTCCCCGATGGCATTAAATGATCAAGTACAAACCTATTCAACGCTTGTTCAAAAACCTGTTGGTGTCAAACGTAATTTACGTTGTGGGTGCATATTTGCTGGAAAATGAAATAGTTTGCTAAAACCTCTCTGATTTGGTAGTAAATCAATTATACGTGTGTGAATGAAAGTTATTATTGTAAATGCGGGTGCTTATTCCCTTTCAAAATTAATTCTATAGTACAGTTAGCAGTTGAGTGACTGTTATGTTACTTGTGTTTCTGTGTTGTGTTATATATGAACTTTATAACTATTCCATCCACCAAAACGGCTACAAAGATCGGACGATGAAGGAATAGAAATACTTCGAAACACATCACCATTGAATTTTTTGATTGAAGGATATAAACCTAATTTTAAATCATTAATATAAGCAGTGCTATGTGAACATTTAACTACTTAATTTTAACGGATAACCTTTTAACAATCATGTAAGAAACAAAGACAGTAAAATTAAAGATGACAACAGAAGTAAAACTACAAAATATGTATCCAACTGAAAGTCTTTGAAGCGTATCACTCAGTAGGCTGACGCCATTTTCCTTTTGTTTGCTGGGGGTTGTAAAACTTCTTTTCCGTTTCATAGTCAGTTTCATAGACAGTTCCATCTGTCAATAATGAAATGTGATAAGGACTTGAAATTTTGAATTGATCCTCAGCGAAGCTTGTTACCTCGACATTTGGTGTGGCGTACTCCTATATTGTATTAAGTTCTCGTTTCATTGATAATGTACATGGTATGTTTTGTTTACTTCCAATTTCAAGTGTTTGTGTCACATTAATTAACTTGAAACACTATAATTAACTATTAATGAATTAACTATTAACTGTAACAGACTTCGCTAAGATTGCATGTAAACTATCAAATTAGTTTATCCCACTAGTATAAACAAATTCAGACATTTTCCAATATATAATTTTTTATTCTGTGCAAGGCCTTTCTGAATCAAAGATTCCATCATCAGGCACTTCACAAATTATCAAATGTTTACATTTTTAAATAATAATTAATTTTATAATAACATATGGTTAACAATTTGGATGTATGGTTAGCCAGTATAAAATATTTAATCAGAATTACATTTTTAATTTCTTTATAAATTGAGATGAGAGTAAAACTGAATTTTGAATTGGTCCGTCTTCATTGTTGATAAGTTTTTCTTGATTTGTGTTAATGTAAAATGTTTCCCAAGCATTTAAGTGTATTGTGTTAGTAACTTCTTTTAATAATCGTAAATTTTTATTAGAGATGGTGTGTCCAGATTCAATACAGTGATTCGCCACAGCAGATTTTTACATTTCTTCCATATTTTATATGTGCAAAGTGTTCTTTAAATCGTGTCTTGATGTTCCTTTTAGTTTGGCCAATGTAAATTTATCACAGTCGTTGCATTTAATTTCATAAATTCCTGATTTGTTTTCGACATGTGGTTTTGTCCTTGGGATTTCCTAATATTTGTGAAATAAACCCTTTTTTCCAATGCTCCTAGATTCAATACATATCAAATTAGTACATCTCATTTCATTCTCGACAAAGAGCAGATGATCACATATAAATTTGTACATCCCCTCCGACAGGAAAAAGAGAAACTGTGTCAGCCTACGCTAATGCTCAACCAGATCCCATAGAACAACATGTACTATCATCTAACTTAATGTTGTCCGTATGGAAACAAATTTCATGAACAATTTCAAGAGATCTAATGGCGTATCTTGAAACGTAGTTTTGTCAGTTACCATTGCCGAATGTCAGAAAAAATATCGTGTCACTTTCACAAACTCAAACTCTCAATCATCAAAAAACATATCCTAATATCTATACCTACACAAGCACCATCACGTCAATTTGCAGGACCAGTACTTTAGTGGTGTCTAGGTACACCCGCGACAATTACGTTTAACGCTGGACACCTGGTGAGGTTCCCCGGACTCCCACACCCCGGGCCATCATCTAACCCTCCCGGTACCGTTTAGCGGGGCCCATCGGACCGACAAACCGTCGCATTACAGACCTGTGATTATTTCAATTCCAGGATGGCTAATTGTTTATTGGGCGATCCACGGACAGCTGAACGACACCGTGCGATATGGAGTGGGTGCTTCCTTCCCGTGTCGTTTGGTAGAGCCATTGTTGTGGAAAATGTCGGTTGTCCATTTGGCTAATGACGTAGCCAGCGAGGGGGCCCATAGAGGTCCGGATCCCCAACCCTAATTTTCAATTTTCTTCCAATTACTTTTTTAGTAAACGATTATTATCATTCAGAATCATTGACAAAACGTTCTTAACAAAGAAACGGGTCAAGACTTTTTTAAGGGGCATTCCTCCCTACCCACTACGGAAAAATACCAGTTTTCTAGAGCCCCCAAAATCTTTTCCTAGCTACGTTCTTGCAATTGTCCATAATACTACTTATATGTTCAGGTTACAGCCGTATGCGTCTGAAAGGATTTTTGCTACAAAAATAAAAAAAGTAAAGAATGTCTTATTTTACCAGACGAAGTTAGAGCTCTCTAACACTTAACCTGGGGACCAACGGCTTAAAGGTGACTTCTGTACCACCACCAATGGCCGGGCAGGCGGGCTGCTTACAAGGACAGGATCGCTCAGCGGTCGTCCATCCAAGCAGCCACGCTCGACGTTGCTTGATTCGGTTACCCTGCGATAACCAGCTTACCTGCTACACTATACCATTTGCAAAATTCGAGGAAAATTTCTTATTCAATATTACAAGAGCAGACGCAAACACCGAACGTAAAAAGTCCTAGGCTAATTTCACGAATTGTGATGTAAGAAAAAGAGATTTTATTACAACTGGATCATAAATAACAGTCACAATAAAATATTACCTTTGTAATAGATGTAAATCGACTTCATGTGGTTGTAAAAATTTAATACGTTAGTATATATTATCTGAGTTACTTATTATGGGATCGTCATTGTAACCAGCGATCTTTATTATCTTAACTAGCGATTCGTATAATTTATTCATTACATTGATAACTAAATATTAATAATCTAAATTTTTGTATCTCTTGTTGATTTTAAAATATGGTTAGGGGTTTACTTTGGATTTCTTACTTTTTGCTAAAAGTTATATGTAGGGGTAGCGAAAGAAAGATTTTTTTAATCTGCTTTGCTCAAAAGTTGCCTAGTTGAAAATTTTTAGTTGGATGCGCCCTCTTTGTCAGGGATCTCGAAAGAGTCTTGAATACGCCAAAATTCGGGTGTTATAAATATTCTCCAAGTTTCCTTTCCTAGTTTTCTGCGATCGTTCAAACGTTATCTGGAACTGCACACTTTTAAATCAGGCTGTATTTTCCTTCCGTTATTTCCTTTATCATTACATATACAATATTACAAGAGTGGCCTTTAGTGGAAGTACGGTCAAAAATAAATATATTGTCTTAGTATCAAATTAATCTACTCTTAGTATAAAAAAAATAAATTATAAATTAAATATATTCCTTTTATATCGTTGCCAACATAGTTGTCTGTGTTATGAATTTATGTTCTTATTAAGATTTAGGCATGCGACATTATCAATGATGACATTCATATAGGTAGAATTATATGAAGTACAAAACCACACTCGATAACTCGCTAATCTAGAGAAAAACGAGGATTTAGGTTAGATTCGAGGATTACAATACGCAACAGCCGTCGTGAAAAGAGTTAAATAAACAACGAAATAAGTCGTTGTGAAGTCCGGGCACCCCTTTTAAAACTAATAACTGTCAACAGATTATCATCTCCCAGAGGTAGTCGCTGCATTAACAACTCATTTGCCGAATCTCGGCGAGCAGATCAGAGATAACCAGTTGGTCCAGAGGACAGCTGCTACCTCCACTGGAGACGGAATCAGCATTCCAGTTACTGGAGAAGTACAGAGGGGCTGTGCAGCACGTGTACGCGTCACTGACGGCCCAGATCCTGCGATAGGCGCGTGTTTGCGTGCGTAATGGCAGCTGATAACCACGCAAACACGCGTCATCGCACATCTGTGCGGCCCGCCGCGGCCCCGCAGCGCGAGATAACATCTCTGGAGCCGAGCGTGTTTTGTCTGAGCGCTCCGGTAGAGACTTTACAAATGTTTCCAGTAAAGTAAAGTAACAACATTTGCCTTTGTTCAGTGATACAATATAATCAGTAACACAACGTTTCGATATCTGCAATCTGATCTCTTCTTCAGGTGACTAAATTAATGCATGACTACAACCTAAGCTAAAGTAACCAAACATACCAGAGCATGTATAAGTCAAGAACCACAAAAGCCATGTGCTGAAGAAGAGATTTCAGATCTCGAAACGTACTGTTACTGATTGTGCTGTATCAATGAACGATAGAAAATGTCCATAGAAAATCCTGTTTTTTCACAATCCTTCCATAGTCAAAAATAAACTTTAAAGAACAATATACGATCCTGCTAATATACTAATATGTGACGTTATATGACGTTTTAACTTTTTCCATGAGAAATTACAGGCATTTAAAGTAACGCTTAAGGTCCCATTGTATAATCAATCCCAAAAAAGGCTGAAGATAAGGATGTTGATATTTCAAAATAATTACGTTAAAACTAATAGAGTATAGTAATTAAAAAATAATGTTTTAAGTAATATTTTGTAAAAATTAAATTCGCTTAAATTATTACCACCATAAATAAATCCATAATATAATTTATCCTATAAAAAATATCTTAATACTTTTAGTATATACATTTTATTTCCCTTAAATCAAGAACTTCCTATTTACCAGAATCAGCAAATGTGTCCAATTTAGTAGTGCTTACAAAAACTAAAGACGGTATAAGTAGAACAGTTATCTACTTCAAATGGGTAAATTAGCTTCGTATCTTAGGTAAAATTTGACTGAGGGATGATCTTGTAACCAGGTAAGTACGATATGTGTTCAATGGGCCAGATGTAGCCCTAAGGTTTTACGTAGAATCCTAAACACAGACCATATTGGCAGACTGATATAAATCCAGTCTCTCCTACCAATTTGAAGAATGTCCTCAGTGGGTTTTAGAGATTCGGTTGCCAATAAACATTAACTATAACACCCTCAACTTCCCATCATCAAGTGCTGAAGCTTCTACAAATTCAAACCTCACACCATCCTCAAATTCCAAGCTTCAAGTACCTGAAGTTTCCAATAAAGACTACCTATAACATCCTTAATCTCTCGTCATTAAATAGCTGAAGCTTCCAACAACTCTAACCTCATATTATTCATTAATTTTCATTCTCAATAAGCTTTCAATATAATTTAGTGTTATATCGTCCTTAAAACCATATCCTCAAGTTCCTGGAATTCACATCTCATCCATGCCTTAGTGTCCTCAAAATTCCATTTTCAAGTAGATGGAGCTTCTAATAAAGCCTAGGTAATGACATCCTCAGAGTTCGTTGTTTCATGTTTGTTTTTACGATGGAAGGATTGAGGAGGAAACAAGATTATCCGAACGCATCACTGATACAAGAAATCAGTAAAACTACGTTTCGAAATCTGCAACTTCATTTCTTCCTCTGTGAGACAACTAACCTAACACATAACTACAATCTAGGTTAAAATAAACAAATTATGACAGAGCGTTGTACCACGAATAAGCCTACACTACAGGTTACAATAAGGCTGCAACGACCGACCAACCACTGAGATCCGAGCAGAGGCCAATAGTAAAAAGGTAATCGTCACAACATTAACAATATGACGGAAAATCAGAAAATAGAATTGGGCCGTCTTTATTTTTATCATTGGTCCATTTTAAAGGAACTTCTTCTTTTTAAACCATAATGTGACTCCCCGAACCAACTTTATATATGTATACACTCAAGCAAATGCTTGGTGGATCCTTCATATTTCTCCAAGGCTTCCGTTATGTTCTAAATAGTGTCCCCATCCTCTAGCTTCACCCATTGGTTAAGGCCATTCCACGCTGTACGTCCACGTCTCTGGATGTATGCTGTCTTTGTTTCAAAAGATAGCTTGCTATAAAATAAGAGACCATTTATCCTGCAGAATCACGGTCTCGCGCCTAGCTGTACTGGGCACGCTTGGGTCACAAGTCGGTTTTTATTTAAGCCAATTACTTTGAAATTCTCTCTCTGTAGATAGTGTCAGTTTACCATATGTCAGTATAATCATTGCAAACACATCTATTGTCTACCATTTAACCTGAAGTAAGTCCTGAATCGTTCATTGTCAGCCTCAAGATCACACATAAAATGATAATATTCACCATAACTATTGATCATAACTCTTGTTTTATTGATTGGATTTACTCTCTCATAAAACTAACTCATAGTCAATACAGCTGCTGCGACTGCTGTCATCAATCCGAGTTATGTAGCTCGAAATGTTAATACCACGGGACTGATGGATCTGACATACGAGTATTATATAAACTCACATCGCAATGATCCGGCTGTGAGAATTGGCGCGTGGCTAGAGAGTCAAGACCTGTAGACACCCAATCCCCGTGCAGTCTGGAATGGCCTTTAGTCTCCAATTAAAATAATTGGCCATCGATAATTCTGATTATATGACCCTTGGCCTTTCAGAACTATCTCACCCCAGTTTTCTGCAAAAATCGCCAAAACAGCTTGATGAGGATCGTCAAAAGAAACAAAGAAACCGAGCTGGCTCAAAATTCACAAAACCGAAATTCCCTTTTAGCGCATTCAGTTGATCGAATTGCGTGCAATCCTAGCGACATCTGCGTGGTTCTCCTTTATTGGACCAGTTTCCAGAGCGCGTTTTACCAATCAAATCAATCAAGTTGGAAATAGGGAAATGGGATAAAAAGCGGGATAATTGGTGGGAGGCGGCGCAGCACGGCGGCAGCTGGCTCTGCAGTGGACATCGATGATTGACACAGACACGCCCAGAGGTCTCCCAGTTTATTTTGATCCTGTTAGGCTTTGTGTGCCCAGTTTAGCCAATTGTGACTCCAGCTCCAGCTCCAGCTGGTGCCGTACTCAGTCTAACGAGCTGGAGATTATTTTCAAAGAGCCAAGGGGTCTAGATCGGAGGTAATGAGTCTTGTTGTAGTAGACCCAAACTCCGCATTGTCCACTAGTATTTTCTCTTCACCCCGTGTAAATTTAAAATTCCCATTGTCAAGTCCATTTCACCACCGATTTCACCTAAATTGGGAACTCATCATGTGGATCTTGGCTAAGCTCGGTTGTGAAACATCAAAATTGTAAACAATGGATCAACTAGTCTCAAGCATTTTCAACAATGATGAGTTGCTCTTTTGCTACTACATCTTTCGATCTAAAGTACACCTAGTTTTATTTTCCAGAACTGGCAGTATGATTTTTTACCTTGTTGGGTAACAAACAATGAGTGCAGAAAAAGATCCTTTTAAAATAGGCTTGGTTAACTTTGTATTTGTTCGAGAATTCTTCAATTAATTTGAGTAACCTCATACGATCCTTGAGAAGATATGTAATTCTAGCTGAGAGATGATACCAATAGTCTAAGGCTTCTCTATGAGTAAATGTTTATGTATTGTATTGCTGAGCCCTTCACAATCCTTGTTAATATAGTGGAAGTTGCTAAAAAGAATTGACAGAACTCATCATCACCACCTGGATTGATTGGCAGACTTAGTCAGTGAACATTCTTTGTTCGTGCTCTGGCTTGTCTACCTTTTCCATTTCCACTTTCCTTTTTCCAACTTAAGTCGTCTGCTCGGGTACTAACTTGTTTAGGATTAAATATCCTGTCCGTGGCTACACAGCATTTCATAAGATCACCTAAATAGCTTCACTAAGTTACCTAATCCACTACCATCTAATGAATTGTTAAGAAACTAATTCTTTTTCACTGACTTTAACGTATTATGGCAATACTTGCAACATGAATACCGCCAGGTACACGACCAAATGCTTCTCAGTATTTTCAGTTTCGATCTCTTTTGTGTATATTCAGCACGATTGAAAAATCATTATAACAGTAATTAATGTCGATTACTGGTTACTAGTATGTCAGGTAGTCTTGAACTGTAATTGCCTGGAAAGTAAATTCATAGACAATTGAATGTAGAAAAGCATCAAATACGACAGAAACAAAGACAACATGTGGAGAGAGAATTGCAACACGGTCTAAGATGACAGACAAATTCGATCTGCGTCAGAGAGGGTGCAGGTTCAGATAATGCCTATGACCGTAACACTTTTAATCCGTAGAAGATTGAAGATCTTCTGGTATATGACGCTGTCTCGGACTTGACTCCTTGGAATCTAGAGTCATGTTCGTTTGAAGAGATCCAAAGAGAGTCGACGACGAAAAAGCTCAAAACGAAACATTTTCGACATCAGAGACACCTATATAGTTGTGGAAGTCTCATTGTCTCATCAGGAACACAATTGAGTGCATAGTCTGAGACAGCGTCAGATACCAAAAGCTGCCATTAAAGAAAGGTGAACTGGGGCTAAACTCAAAATTCAATTGAATCACCCCTCCCTACGTTATTCCGAGTTTCTACTTTATTTGTAGAAAACTCGGTTGCTCCACCGTGCTTAGAGATCGTGTCTATCACATCGTACTGCACTCAATTGTGTACCTGATGAGACAATGAGACTACCACTTCACCTATCTCTAGGTGTCTCTGCTGTCGAAACGATGTAAATGTTTCGTTTTGAGCTTGTTCGTCGACGACTTTATTTGGATCTGTTCAGACGAATATGACTCCTGGAATCTGGAAGCTGAGACAGCGTCAGATACTAGCCGCTGGCATAAAAGTAAGGTGAACTGGAGCTAAACTCAAAATTCAATTGAATCAACCCTTCCTACCATAGCTACGTTATGTGTAGTAATTTTAATATTAAATAACATAATACGTCTAACGAAGAGGATTACAAAAATCCATACGGAGAGAGTGTTCCGTATGGCTAAGTCATGTTGGAGAAACAGTGACGTAGTAGTTGTCAGTTGTGAAAATTCGTTCATGGATAATCAATTTTCTGGTAATGTGACACTAAAATCATTGTTAGTGAGCATATTTGTATTTCGAGTTTTACTCTTCAAAGTTCAAAAATGTTAAAAGCAGTGAGAAGTTTTACATCAAAAATCACGTCCCTCTGTATGTTTATAACACTGACAGGACAAGATCAGAATACAGAATAGTCAAGTATGGCTCCAACACAACTGAACCGAGTGGGGCCCACTTATAATTTACTACATGGTCCGACTGTTCCCTGCAACCCGCGTGTTTCCAGCGTAGCAATTGGGCCTCACTGATTAATGGTATTGTTGACTGAGCCTATTGTGTGGTATTTGCGGTAGAAATGTCCAGGACAGGTGATACTGGGCGCGTGCTGTGGACAACAAAACACTTCCGGACTCCGCCGGTACTGATTTGGCCACCGGTTCATTTCCTTCTGCACAGTTTGTGGGAGTCATAAATCGGTAATAGCCCCAGCTGTATCCCGTCATGGTTAGATCTGCAGGTTATTGGACTGGAGGAGCAGCAACTGTTTCGCTCTTTTTAAAAAGTCTAAGCAAATTCTCAACATTATAAAATCTATTCTTTCCTTTATGGTTCAACCCAAATGACAGTATTATGTTGAATCTCATACAGATTTAACAATTATCAGTTGAGTTTCCTAAGCCTACTTCAAATTCCTAACTAGCCTGACCTTTAACTTCACAATTCATTGATACCTTTGCTCTTGTTAATGAAGCAATGTCGTATTCTATATTGCATTCGTTTCCAAATACTATCTCTAACAACTATCTGTTTAGTTATCTTAGCAATAATCTATTTCAAACTTTTGGTGGTCTACTCCGCCAAATAATGAAGGTGGTCATTTGTTGAATCTTTAAGTGTAAGTGAAGTCATGAAGATATTTGTTGTCTCAAACGTAGCTGAATTACTAGGTCTACCAAAGATCTGTTTGGTTCTCTTTTCTTGTGGAATATGCATCTTTCAATCTTTTGACGATATAGTCTAGAAGCTAATCAGCTGTTGCCTCTTTAACTAAAATATAATTCATGAGGACGTGTGTTGTGTCAAACCTAGCTGAATTACTAGGAATTATGTCTCTCAGCGATCGTTTAATCTCTTTTCTTGTAGACTATCCTTACTTAAATCTTTTGACTATATAGTCTAGAAGGTAGTCAGCTTTTGCTTTCTTAACTAAAAAATAAGTCATGAAGACATTTGTTGTGTTTATCTTAGCTGAATTACTAGGAATTAACGTCTCTCAACGATCGGTTTCATCTCTTCTCTTGTGGGTTATACACATTTCAATCGTTTGACGATATAGTCTAGAAGCTAATCATCAGCTGTTGCCTCTTTAACTAAAAAATAATTCATGAGGACGTGTGTTGTGTCTAACGTAGCTGAATAACTAGAATTATGTCTATCAACGTTCGGTTAGATCTATTTACTTGTAAACCATGCCTAATTCAATCTTATGACGATATAGTCTAGAAGCTAATCATCAGCTGTTGCCTCTTTAACTAAAAAATAATTCATGAGGACGTGTGTTGTGTCTAACGTAGCTGAATAACTAGGAATTAGGCCTCTCAACGATCGGTTTTGCCGAGTCTCATCTTCTGGACTACGCATATCTCAATCTTATGACGATATAGTCTAGAAGCTAATCATCAGCTGTTGCCTCTTTAATTAAAAAATAATTCATGAAGACATTTGTAGTGTTCGACCTAGCTGAATTAATAGGAATTAGGCCTCTCAACGATCGGTTTGCCGAGTCTCATCTTCTGGACTACGCATATCTCAATCTTCTGACAATATAGCCTAAAAGTTAATCATCTGTTGCCTCTTTAATTAAAACATAATTCATGAAGACATTTGTAGTGTTCAACCTAGCTGAATTAATAGGAATTAGGCCTCTCATCGATCGGTTTGCCGAGTCTCATCTTCTGGACTATGTATATCTCAATCTTCTGACAATACAGTCTAAAAGTTAATCAGCTGTTGCCTCTTTAACTCAAGTGAATTCATGAATACGCGTGTTGTGTCTATCCCAGGTGGACTACTAGGCCCATGAATCTATCACTACTTCGGTGAAGATTTCTTCTTGTTGAGATTGAAACATTCTATTTCCTGCACCTCAATCAGTCTGTCCTATCTTTCTGTCAGTGTTACAAAGGCATGTGGGCGATGGTACCTTCACTTCGGATCCTTTTTTGAGGCTATTGGCTTTTACATACGAGATGAATGGACGGAAGTGGTGTCAAAAAGGTCAAGTTCCAACAGTGGCTCTTCAGTTGTCCGTCAATTATAAGTCTTTGTAGACAGAACTGGTTGACGAGGATAGAGATATGCAGCAGAGGACAAAGACAGCTTCGCCCCAGGGGATCTTACAGGCTAAATGCAGCATCAGTGTCGAGGATTAGATGGACACGTTTGGTATTCACCATTGAATGCTGCCCTGGCCGAGGTCGTAGAAAGGTCGATGATAGATGGATGTTGATTCTGGACAGATGATAGCACCTGTCACTCGAGAGGTGTCCCTGATCACTCGGATTGGAACTCTTCATTAATCCACATTGCTTTGGACTTCCATCACAACTGTTACATCTCCATACATCAATGTTAGATATATCTTCATGGCTGCAAGGTAAAACGTATTAGAACAAGTTCTACTCGAGTCAGCTGTCCAGGTATATTAATTTTTTTTAAGGCGAGGCCGATCCCCTTTTAAGCCTTATTCTGTCCGTCCTCATGGGTCACTGGCCTGTGCGAGGATCTTATCAAACAGAATAAGGGGGAGAGTCGATACAGTACGAGGTTGATGGTACTGATAAAAAGTGCAACAGCCACAGTCAAGATTTGAACCTGCGCTATCTCTAACTCAGACCCAAAGTCCAACGTCTTAGAACGCTCGGCCATCGGCACTCCTATCAAAGACATCATATTAATCCCTATTAATATCCAGTCATCTGAGAATATAGATGTTCAAATTCAATACGTGATGGGTTCATAGTCAGATAAATCATTCTTCCAAGAATATTCGTATGAGATACATTATTGTATATTTTGAACACTCGAGGATTTGAGAGAATGCACTCCATCCTCCAGGCAGAATTTGGTATTTTAGTTAGTCCGGTACATTGTTACCGGAAAAAATTATGTTCTTTTTATGATAATAAAAGTCAATTGTCCTTTTTAATGTGAGCAATCTGACTGATTTATCTTAATCAATAATACAAATATATTACTATATATCAATACTTTTAAAGAAAGCTAAATTTAATAATCACAAGAGATATTCAGAATTTAAATACAGTATTCTGTGAACTAATTTTAAAATGAGATATTGAAGAATAGACATAAAAGTCTTAAGGAATTAAATAATATAATGCTGGAGTAGAACTATACAGTATAACCTTTTTCAAGCGCAGAGAAATAACCCTGGCTCCAAAGTGCAAACTCTGAAACTGTTTTGAAAGAACTCGAGATGCAATTTAAAAGTTGATTCTTTAAATTAATCAATTTTTGTAGAATGTCTCCAAAAGACCAAACGCTGACATGTGAATGAGGACATTTAATTTAATTGAAATTACATCAGAAATCAAAAACTATATATTATTCACGTTATACGTAATGTGTTTTATTTTGTATCATATATTAAATAATTACATTAGCCTATTTAAAACCTACATATTTCATTATTCAAGTATGTTGAAAGTGTGCTTAAAATTTAGTTCGTGTATGGTTTGTACAAAATCAATTGAATTTAGTTAGTCTGAAGTGTGTGTAACTTGCTCGAATTTTCCTTTCATGTTCAAATATTTGTGCAGAGGACGTGAAATACTTATTTTCAAACAAAAGTTAAGAGACGACACTTTGTTTACTTTTTCCTATACAGGATCCTTTTGTCGATATGTTAATGGAAAGAATCCTTCACATGAAATAGTGTTTTCGTTTACTTTTTCCTATACAGGATCCCACACTTTTATCATCATATTAATGGAGAATATACTTGAAATAGAATTGTTTTTTTTTCTATACAGGATCCCACACTTTTATCATCATAAATGGAAAAAGTACTTGAAATAGCACTATTGTTTATCTTTTCCTAGGCAGAATCCCACACTTTTTCTCTATCATATTAATGGAGAAAATACTACTTGAAATCGCATTATTGTTACATTTATCATGGACAGGATACATCACTTTTATCATCATATTGACGGAGAGAATACTTGGAATAGAATAATTGTTTATTTTTGCTTAGACAGGATATAAACAATTTTTTAATGGTACTTTTACATTAATAAGATCATTCTTGGAATAGTATCATAGTAATTATATTTTGCTAAGCACACTTCCCTGATATCCACCAATATAAATATCGGAAGAGTCAAGAAGTCCTAAAATGCTATGACGTCAAGTCACTTCCACGAAGCACTACGTTGTCAAATGTCCACTGTAGCGTATTTCAGCAGCCCCCGCGTCTGATGGTCGTGATGGACACCCCGGCCCTTCCCACCCACGACTCGCAGGGACTACCGTAGTTCACTTCCTCCACTTACCGCGGATGTGCCTGAAGCCCTTCCCCACCTCGCCGCCCGCGCCGGACACACAGATGGCCAATATTCATATGCTCACCCAGTGCATATCCTCTATGAATATTCCGGGATCCTCCGCGCGTGCGGCCGCAGTATGGTCTCATTATATTAGCCTCATGAATGAGATGTTCACAAGGTGTGACTCTTCTTCGTGGGGTGAAGCCTGGAGTGGAAAGTTGCCCAAATCTGATCTTGATCCCAGAAATAACGGTATTTCGGTACTATCAGGAATCGTTCATCCTTCAATTTTTCAAATCTTCTTTCACCTCTTGATTGTCATGAAGTATTTTTCTCTGGAAGGATCGAATTCGTTAACACTGTTCTTTTAGACAAACAATACAACGAAAGTCTCGACAAAACGCAAGTAAACTCTATCTTAGCAATCCAACAAAGAGAGTTCAGGCTTTAGTACGTCATATGATAATTTTACTCAGTTTGTTTACAAATTATTTCGTTATTTTCTCGTTGCTACCATGGTTGCTCGTAAGACCAATGTGAAAATATTACAAATTTATATTTACCTAATTTATAGTCTTTAAACTCCAATATTAGGTTCAACCCTTGCTCAAGGATTATCTTTGTTTAATTAGATTTTATCCAAGTTTTTGGTCACGTGTTCCTGGATCATATCAACGCTTTCTCCGCAATCTAAAATCATAGTTACAAAATTAACTTGAGTCTTAGTGGACATCGGATACTATGACAACCGAGCTCAGTCTTAGACCTCCTGTCTCACACATCCTTAATCTTTGAATTTCCAAAAAGACCTATAAAATTCATGTGTATGGTATATAGAAAAACACTAAAAATCGTTCATATATGTACCATACACAACTTATTGCTTTGGTTTTAGCGAAGCTTCATTTCCACTTAAATAAAATTTGGTTCGATGATGGTGTATGTTATTCTAGGGGATTTAGCTTGGCGATAGCGAAGCTTCACTTGCACATAAGCAACATCGGGTTCGAAGATTGTGCAATTTATTCTAGAGGATTTGGCTTAGCGAAGGCGAAGCTTCACTTGTACATAGGCAACATTGGGTTCAATAATGGTGCATGCCATTCTATGGGATTTGGCTTAGCGATAGCAAAGCTTCACTTGTTCATAGGCAACATCGGGTTCGATGATGGTGCATGTTATTCTAGGGGATTTGTCTTAGCGATAACGAAGCTTCACTTGTTCATAGGTAACATAGGGTTCGATGATGATGCATGTTGTTCTAGGAGATTTGGCTTAGCGATAGCATAGCTTCACTTGTGCACCAGCAACGTCAGGGTTCGACGATGGTGCATGTTGTTCTAGGGGATTTTGCTTAGCGATAACGAAGCTTCACTTGTTCATAGGTAACATAGGGTTCGATGATGATGCATGTTATTCTAGGAGATTTGGCTTAGCGATAGCATAGCTTCACTTGTGCACCAGCAACGTCAGGGTTCGACGATGGTGCATGTTGTTCTAGGGGATTTGTCTTAGCGATAACGAAGCTTCACTTGTTCATAGGTAACATAGGGTTCGATGATGATGCATGTTGTTCTAGGAGATTTTGCTTAGCGATAGCAAAGCTTCACTTATACATAGGCAACATCAAGGTTGATGATGGTGCATGTTATTCTAGGGACTGTGGCTGAGCGATAGCAAAGCTTCACTTGTAGATTAACGACATCTGGTTCGATGACAGTGCATGTTGTTCTAGAGGATTTGGTAAAGCGATAGCGAAGCTTCACTTGCACATAAGCAACATCGAGTTCGATGGTGGTTTTATGGGTAACTCCATGATGGCAACGAGCAAATCGCAAAATAAATCAATTTCTAAACAAACTGAGTTTTAACATAGTCTGACATAGTAACAAATATAGCTTAGTAAAATTCATAATAGACTTCATTTTTGGATGCTACTGCTGCTATTTTTGCAGTTATACGAAATTTTTCGTGGTTCACTCCTATCTTTTTCATACATAAGCTGCACTAGCTAAGACAACGACTCAACTTTTGAAATATTCAACTAAACAAAAAGTGTCGTTGTTACTACGAACCCAGTTGAGTAATTTACCCTATTCATTCGTTTAGTGGGTCGTGTCTCAACGACCTGTAGACTAAACGACCCTGCCTTATTTGTCATTTTCTCAGAAAGGGTCTTTGTGTCAACAATTAGTAGTGTAAAAGACCTATCGCCGAATAAATAGATCTTTTTTGAGATAGATCCAATTCTCATTGAGATTACACAAGCTACTTATACTACTAGTAGCTACATTGAGATAGGAACCACTCCTGCACGAGCCCCGAGCCATTGTACCGAAGAGGTCTCCCGGCGGCTTGCGGGGCACGGGCCGTAGTTCCGGAGATCCCGACAAAATCACCGGCCAGAGCCGGTAGCCGGTACCTCACAACTGACCGAGGTGAAGGTGCATTCTAGTGGACAATAGGCGGGAGGCGGCAGCTGGTCATCTGTGACCCCGTGTGGTGACCAATTAGGAGGATTTCCAGCCGAAAACTCCGACCCTGTCGGTACAACAGATCAATCATACTCTCGGCCGGAGATGTGTGAGCTGGGAGGAAGTGGAGGGACACACGCTTGTGACACACCCTGTAGCATTTGATGGGCTCATGAAAAACACGAAGTGGGAACATGGAAAACTATTTATGGTTAAAAGATGGAAAGCATTGATACCGGAAAGAGAATTGATAGAAATTTTGGGAACGAAGATTAAGGAATGGAAATGGAAGAGTTTGCAACAGAGGTGGTGGATGAATGGTTGTTGGTGAAATTGAGAAAAAACATTTTTATTGAATGATGAAGCGTTTGTAAAGAATGATAAGAGCGATAAATTTAAATGGATGATTCAATGATGGAGCTGTTAGGGAAAGTCTGAGTGTTGGAAATTATAATTATCATTTACTGATGGAGTTGATGGAAAAAGGCAGAAGTGAAAAGATTGTAATAAATGGACATTCTGGAATTCTTTCAGTTGGATGGTCTGGCCAGTAAAGTACAAAAATAGGAGAATTAGAGATTTTTTGGAAACGATATACTGTTCTGCAATTGGTGGGGGTCATCCATGAAGGAATTATGAGGATGCACTGCAATCCTTATGTTTCACCTGAAATTTTCTGAAAATAAATAAAACAGATATATCATTGTGTTTTAGTACATTTTAATTAATGCTTAAAAAATACCATCATGTTAATTTCTTAAAATGCATTTTCTAATATCACGAAAATATAACGGTTTTATTTATGAGTACTCAGTAGCGAAACAACATAGCTAAAGCTAGAGTAATTAATAAACAGTGTTAAGCAATTTAAAGACAAATATTTTAACAAAATTAGTTCTGACAAATGGTTACAAAATTACCACTGTGAAATCAACCAAACATTACATGACTGTGTTAGTATTCAAAACGGTCCCAGGTAAAGATTCTGTAGACATTTTTCCAGTTTTACTATGCAACCACTAAAGCCACTTATGTAACCAAAGTTTATTTCCAACATCCATCTATGGCCTTAAAAATATTAATAGATTTTGTCGCTTATATGAAGTTTATTAAACTAACATATCATTTAGCTGAAAAATCCAAATAAAACTATTTCAACAGCAATGCTAATAATTTTAATTTTAAAGAGGGATATAACAGTTTCACGAGTAAATATATAATGGACCTAATCGTCCTGTAGCCGAGAGCATATTTTAATTATATAAGCACATAACCTGATTTTTATTGATTGAGAAATTTTACCTAAGAAAGAAATTAATCGTCAACCGTGCTTATTTTGGTGGAGGTCGAAAAGAAAGAGCATCAAAAAGGTTAAAATTACTAAATGATTTTCCCCCCAGTTATTATGTTTGTTTATATTGATACATCAACTATGAAGTACACAAATTAATGTAAAATTCAGCGTCAACTAATTATATACAGACCCTTAAAGTTACGAATTTCAGTATCTTTATCTAGTTGTCTGACTCACAATGATTATTATTTATTTATTTGTCTAGGAAAAAATATAATGTGAATCATATATTAAAGCCTATCTACAACTTTCCATTTCAACCTCTAACGAAACTAGTGTCACACATAACGTAGCTATGGAAGGAGGAGTTGATTCAATTGAATTCAGTTCACATTCCTTTTATTGCATCGTCTTGTATCTAACACTGTCTCAGACTTGACTCCTGGAATCTGGAGTCATTTTCATCTGAAGATATCAAAAGAAAGTCGAAGAAAAAGAAGCCCAAAACGAAACATTTACATCGTTTCGACATCAGAGACACCTAGAGATAGGTGAAGTTGTAGTCTCATTGTCTCATCAGGTCAACCCTGATTGCACAATGTCAATTATGACATTATGATTATCTCAATTGTGTAATTGAGTGCAGTACGATGTGATAGACACGATCTTTAAGAACGATTTCGACACATAACGTAGCTATGGTAGGAAGCCTTGATTCAATTTATGTCTCTGATGTCGAAACGATGTAAATCGTTTTGAGCTTCTTCGTCGTTGACTTCCTTTGGATCTCCTCAGACGAACATGACTGCAGGAGTCAAGTTTGAGACAGTGTCAGATACAAGACGCTGCAATAAAAGGAAGGTGGACTTGTGCTAAATTCAAAACTAGTTTTGTTATCATTTGTTTTTAAGAGGATCCGATCTCCTTTGAAACCTTACCCTCTCCGTCCTCATAGGCCACTGGCCTGTGCGAGGATCTTATCAAACAGAATAAGAGGGAGAGTCGATACAGTACAAGCTCGATGGTACTGATAAAAAGTGCAAGGGTCACAGACAGGATTTGCACCTGCGCTATCTCTAACTCAGACTCAAAGCCCAACGTCTTAGACCGCTCGGCCATCGGCACTCCCAATCAGTGGCTTCTTAGATTTCTCTATAGATTTCAGGAAAACCCCAGGTCGTGTGCCTATACGATGAAAATTAGCTCTCAACACCTGGACGAGGTATCTGTTTAGAAGGGATATGAGTGTGTTAATGAGTGTCGCATAGCAGATAGGCAACAGACGGTACAGAACCTTGCGGCGGGAGAGAGCGCATTTATTGAAATGAATGGAGCCATAAATTGACAAAAAAGCTAATAAAATTAAAAGGCTGGCCATTTAAACCGTCTGGCGGAGGCGAGTGGTGATGTGGGGGAGTGTACGCCGCACCTGGCCGAGGATGAGTCACGAGAGAGGCCGACAGCTGGGCTCGACCCTGCGGCACTTGGCGACCTCGTGTCTAGTATCGATTGCGACTGATAGCCTACTCACGCATCAGCACCCCGTTTGTGGAGGGCATGAGCTCAACACTACAAACAATTATGTACCACTGAGTTCAGTCATACTGAAGTTTTTACAAAATTATCTTCTACTGTTCAAGTACAGTAGTACGTTTTTACAATACTAGCAGTTACCCGCGGCTTCGCACACAATTTCGCAGGTTTTACACCTGTATGAGTATTTCTGGTTCGAGTGAATTATTTTTCCGACGCCAATTTTGAGTTTGCCTTCTTCTCACGATCAAGTAAATGCGTTTAAAAGTGTATATTTTATGGTCATAGTAATTTATTCCGATCTTGGTATTTTTTGTTTTGTAGCTGATTTGGCCTCTTTCCCAATCTAGAAAAAAAACATATATATATATATATATATATATATATATATATATATATATATATATATATACGAGTATATAAAATATACACATACACAGCTCTGAGAATCCTACTTTCAAAAACAATTCAAGTCAAAAAAAACAATTAATTTAGGTTTCATACAAGTTTTTAAAGGTGTAGTAAAAGTTTGACTACGTTTTCTCTTATATCTGCACTGCTAGCAGTTACTCGCTGCTTTGCACGCAATTTAGTAGGTGTTCTCTATACTTCCTACACCTAAACTATCGTAGATTTGGAAAGCCGCTTTAATTTTTTCGTAAGAATCTCAAATTGTTGTTTGTGTTCAACAATGAACTGCAGTTCACAAAGCATCGCACACAAATACTTATATGGTTATTGTATAGAAGACTAGCAGTTACCCGCGGCTTCGCACACAGTTCCTAGGATTCACACGTGTATGAGTACTTCTGGTTCGAGTGCATTCTATTTCCGACGCCAATGATGAATTTGCTTTGTTGCCACAATCAAAAAATGCGTTTAAAAGTGCATATTTATGGTCATTGTACTTTTTTCCGATCTTAGTATTTTTTTCATAGCTGGTTTCGCCTCTTTCCTTATCTAGAATATATATATATGTACCTCAATTAGTTGGGTTTTTTACAAAAGTAAGATTCTTTCTAAGAAGCCTGGGGCATACTTTTATTTAAAAAAAAAAAAACAACTAATTTTGGTTTCATAAAAGTCATTAAATGTGTTGTAAAAGTGAGACTACGTTGTCTTTTATACTGTATATGAACTCCTAGCGATTACACGCTGCTTTGCACGCAATTTAGTACGCGTAACATGTGTAGTATGGCCATGGCTGGTTCGAGTGAATTATATTTCCGACGCCAATGTTGAGTTTGTTTCTTCCCACGATCTAGAAAATATGTCAAAAAGTTTATATTTATGGTTTATATTTATGACCTTCACTTAATTTACTTCGTCCTTAGTGTTTTGTTCCATACTTGATTTTGCTTTGTTTCGCAACTTTGAAACTTTTATATCTAATTCTTAATATGTTTTGAACATGCACAGTTTACAATGCTATTAACAATGACACTGCGTGTTTGTTTCTATAGAAACAGTCTTAGTAAATTAGAACATTTAGAGTTAGATAGAATTCTTTGTTTGAAGTTTATTTTTGACGATGGAAGGATTGTGAAGGAAACATGAATTTTTCCGGACATTCGCCATCGTTAACAGTGATGTTACTGATTACTTGTTTCACTGAACGATGGCAAATAACCGGAAAAAATCCTGTTTGGTATAATTGGTAATCACAGTCCAGCCAACTTTCATCTAGCATTCTTCTTGCCGACTGCTTCAGGGGGAGTCTTCGGAGTCAAATTCTGACCATCTTATGTTTTTGAAAATGTTATAAGGTAAATAAGTACTAAATCAATCACTGAAATCTAAAAACCTCGTGAAAACTAATGATTACTCCTTAAAGAATTTGCACGCTATAAATATAATCAAATTGGAGATACTGTAGTGGTTAAATTACGAGTAATCAAACGTATGGTTGTGCTGTCATAAAACAATGTTTACACAGAACTGTTGATTACATTTGGCAGACTCTTTCAATTAATATTACACAACTTTAGAGACCAAGATGGATTTTTCGCTACCTTAAAGAACAGTGATGCGTAACCCAGAGGGATTTTCTAAGTAAGAATAGGCCTAAGCTCATACCAGGGACTTTGCAATCTTGTAACTTTATAACCTTTCAATTTTGTATAATTACATTGTATAATTACAATCATCAGTCTACACAAAATTTTGCAGTATGAAAATGATCGTCACAGAAAACTGAGAATTTGCTTTTATGATTAATATTCATTAAATCATTTGTTGGTCTGCACAGATCTTCATTGAGAATTCCGTTAATCTGCAATTAATCTTTAAAGAGGTGCGTCAGTATAAACACTATTCTCCTTCAGATGATTGTACACACAGATTTTACAGAGGCACTTGTTGGTCTGAAAGTGGTTGTCACTGTAAACTCGGATATTTTGCAATAACGAGTAATTACATTGAATCATTTGTTAACGTACACGAATCTTTACTAATAATTCTGGAATAGGATCCTCTCAGAACATTCTGTTTGCCTGCACATGATCCTCTCAAAAGTCTCTGTCAGTCTGCACTCTGTACGGTATCATCTAACAAGACTCAGCCAGACTGCATACGATCATATCAGAAGATGACGCTAGTTCCCAGAGGATTCTCTCAGAAGATTATGTTAGCCTACAAGTGATACTCTAGGAAGACTGCAGAAGTCTACAGATGATAAGAAGACTCTATCGCCTGTAAGTGATCATATCAGAAGACTTTGTCAGTCTCCACGTAATCCTCTCAGAAGACTATCAGTCTACATGTGATCCTCTAGGAAACTGTCAGTCTGCGCGTGATCTCATCAGAAGACTTTTCCAGTCTGCACATGATCCTTTAAGAAAACTCTTTCAGTCTGCACGTGATTCTTACAGACAAATCTGTCTCTCTACAAGTGATCCTCTCAAAAGACTTTCAGTCCAAACATAGAAGATTCTGTTAACCTCCTTACTATCGCTTCAGAAGACTCTGGTTAGTCTGCACATTATCCTCTCAGAAGATTCTGTTAACCTCCTTACTATCCTTTCAGAAGACTCTGTCAGTCTGCACATGATCCTCTCAGAAGATTCTGTTAACCTCCTTACTATCCTTTCAGAAGAATCTTCCAGTTTGCACATGACTGTACAGAGGCGGTATACTGTTAAACAAAACAATATATTGAAAGAGCATTTTTTCATATCTTTACTTTTTGTTGTCACGATAAAGAGTAAAATAATATGTGGAGCATATAACTAACCCAGATATACACATTTTATAAACTTTGGTTTTATGCCCTCTTCGACAGTTTCCCGTGAATTTAAAACGTAATCAACTCTCCTTTGCGAAGCTCACCTTATACCCGTAAACTCGGACTTTTGTGTTCTTTCTGTTTTGAAGTCTGTACCGATGTTATAAAAAACCGAATGTAATGTCAAATTAGTCAGTACTCAAGAGTTCACAAATGGATACTGAGTGTGTAAAATAGTTCTTAACTCTTAAACAACAATTTTTAAATATTAGTGAGGAATTGTTTCTTTAGTGATTCACTGCATCCCAATACAGGCCCCCTTATACGCTCGGGAATTCCACTATGTTGTTAATGACTATTGATTGGGTTGCACCTCAAGCATGTTTCGATCATATCCACCAAGTTCACTATTCGAATTCAGAACCAATACACAACTTTGCAATTGAAACCGGAATAACAAATTGTTGGAATTTGTTATTTAGGAATGCAAAGCACTTAAACATGTAACGTATTTAGTGTTTTACGAATTCCCCTCTTAAAATCGTTAACAATCGTGTTCTCCCACGTGCCCCAGCCCGGACTGTGGGAACACACCTCCTGTTCCACGCCAGCGACCCGGAACCAATCTGCACTCTGCACAAGACACCCACTAAACGCCTCAAGACCTCCGGAAGTGGCGATGATTGCGACAAACGGTCGCTGCTCAACAGCCGATGTCTGCTCTAACGAACTGGAGTAACTGACTGATTGTTCCGGATAGCCTTGGCTCTCACGGTCAGATCTAATAAGTTTGTCGAAAATAAAGAAAGACACTAGAACCGTCTTCCGTTGCAACTTGTAGTTCCAGGTAAAAAAGTGTAATTCCTTTACAAGCATATTCTTCCTACAACTATACAACAACACTATAGGTTGGAGCTCTGAATTCTGAAGAAAATGTCTCAATTCCACGGAAATTGGCGTACATCCAGACTTTGATAAAGGGGTGGCACGAACAGTGCAGGAGATGGGAATCAAGTTTGGAGAACGAAAGGAAATGTATTACTGATTTCCTTGCAGTGTTGCAAAGCACTGAAAACTTCAGAAAACGTTAGAATTTTCGCTACTTATGTATTAACGCCACAGTACGAAAAATTTAGTACCTTATGGCCTCCGGAAACCAAAGTACCATTATTAGTTTTCTACATATAAAAACATAACTGAACTATAACTTAAAATACTTACAACGTTATTCGGTTTGACATTTTGATTTCGTATTATTCGGGAGTTTATATAGTCATTATGTATTAACGCCACAGCTGCCAATGCGCTGATAAAGAGTAATCTTGTTGTTTGTTTATAGCAACCTCTTTGTTTTTACACAGAAAGCTTGTTCATTTGGTTTTCTTGTTACCTTGTTGTTTGCTGATTTTTAACCCCATTTTTAATGCTACCAAAATGCGCGTTTGGGATTTGCCAAAAACAGGACGAGATGCAATTCTATTTTTTCAGGAGCGAAATATCTTACCTAAAACACGAAAATGTACCAATTCTCATGTCATGAAACTTTATTTTCGTAAACAAATAAATACAATTTTATTGATCCTGATACAGGAGTTCATACAAAAACATTTGAGAGAATGTGGGGCAGTGCTAAATGGAAAAATAAGATACATAGGGGGACAGCGAGACATATTTGGACTCTCATTTATCAGAGTTCGTACGGCGACATCATCAGTTAAAAGAAAATAAAGACTAAATTATAATGACTCAATGTAGCGGGTACGGCGGTTATTGCAAGATAGCCGAATCAAGCAACGTCGAGCGTGGCTGCTGCTTGGATGGGTGACCGCTGAACGATCTTGTCCTTGCAAGCAATCCGCCTGACCGGCCATTGGTGGTGGTTCGGAAATCACCTTTAAACCGTTGGTCCCCAGGTTTAGTGTTAGAGAGGACTTCTAGTCCTAACTTCTTGTGTCGGCTGAAAAGACGGTGAAAACTTAATCGCTTCGTCTTGGCGTTTTGCAACATTGTATGATGAAGATCTAATGTGAAAGCAAATTTTAAATTCTGCAAGACCCAGGCAAAATAAATTATTTCATACAAGTAAAATATCACAAGGTGCTTCCTTTTAAAATAGTCGATTGACAGGTACTTGAGAATATGTAACTTTGTAACCAAAGAATTTAAATTCTGTTCTGTTACATTAGTATGGATGTTTGTCTAGAAAGTATCTGCCCCTGGGATATAAGGCTCGTGCAACATTAATAATGTAACTTAGTAGTAACTACCAGTGTTGTTAGGCCGTGATTGATTGCACTTTTAGAAATTTCTTGTTTCTTTACTACTATTTTCGGATTTTAGTTCACCCTTCTAAATTCATAGTCTGGATTAATTCAGGAGGTGTGGATGATTATTTTGAGTACAAATTATACATATTTTTGTTTTTCATATGTTTTACGTTTGGTGAATGCTAAAAACTCGTGCTAAAGATGATGGAAGATGATTTAATATCATGTGTCGAAAATATAGTCAATTTATAACCATAACCACTTACAATAAATGTTAATTAAGTCGTGTACCTAATATTCGCCAGGCTGATGTTGAAAGAAAATGCGTGGGTATTAACTATTGCATATTAAACGAAAAAACAAACAGGTCTAAGATTACACGACTTCACATTCATTTTGATTATGAAAGTGTTGGGTCTTGCAGAAAGTTAACAAGCTGTCATCGAAGGGCCCAAATGATTATTTTCAATGGTCATGGAGAAGAACGGCAATAACGGAAATTTAACTTATTCTGTCACACACGGGGAGGGAAAATTCGAAGATACTATTTAAGGCAAGCATAATTTCTCATCAAGTAAAAGTTGCGACCGATTTCCCTTCTTTAATTACACCTATATGAAGGTTCTTTGTTTGAAGTTTATTTTTTGGCGATGGAAGGATTGTGAAGGAATCAGGATTTTTAGCGGACATTTGCCATCGTTCAGTAAAACAAAAAATCAGTAACACTACGTTTCGAGATCTGCAATCTGATCTCTTCTTCAGGTGGCAACTGCGATATACTCCGCACTAAAGATAATACTACAACAACAGAGACGGATTCAAAAGTTATTGCTGGGTCAGAGGAAAGAAGTCAAGCCAGTGATAATTGGCAATGATGAGATTCATTGGTCTTTTTGATTTTTCATGTTCCAGCCAACTGCCCATCAATGTGAATATTGAGTTTAGCTCCAGTTAATCATCCTCTTAGTGCTTCGTCTGCAATATGACGCTAAGTTACGTGTAGAAAACTTAGTTGCTCCACCGTGTTTAGAGATCGTGTCTAAAACATCGTAGTAGTGCACTAAATTATGCACCTGTTGAAACGATTGAGAATACCTATTCGCCTATATTACACTACTGTATATTGTGTAGTCTAGGTGTTTGTTTTGTCGAAACGATGCAAAGAGTTCACCCGTTGCAGACTTTGTTTGGATCACTTCTGACGAACATACCTCCAAATTCCAGGAGTCAAGTCTGTGACAGCGCCAGATTCCAGACGCTGCACTCAAATCAAATCAGTTTTATTGTCGTATGGCAGTTACATGCAGTGACAAAGTCAAATTTCAGTCAAATGCCTCGTCAAAGAACTATTAATAAGTATTAATAACATATATTAAAATAATTTTAAGAAGTGGCAATCATTAAATAACATAGTAGAAGTGTGATCCTTGTGGTTCTGTAGATTAGTTTGGTTAAAATAGTAACTTTAAAACTTAAAACATAAATATACCTAATATTATAAAATACTCAATATAAAAATAATTAATATAAAACAGTAACGAGAGCAATATTGCTGGCAGTATTTAACAATCAAATTAATTAAAACAACATATAAATAACAACAATAAAAATTAACGAATAAATTAACGTTGAAAGAGGCTAATGAATAAATATGGCTCATAGATAACAATGCTGGCAGGCATGAATCTAGCAAAGTAATAAAAAGATAATGTTTTAATTAAATAACAAAACAATAACAAACTATTAATATTAAAAGGATATATCTTGACATGTAAGGAAGTCATTCAAAGAATAAAATGGGTCCCTCAGGAGCCAGGCAATTCACTTATTTTTAAATGTCTGTATGTTATACTAATTAATTAGTTTACTAAATTGAACTCAACAATCACATTGAATGCACCCTTCTCAATGATATATCACCATAACAGGTAATAGAACAAGAAAAGCTTCATTGCATTGGAGACATTCAACATGGTTTCGAAGAGATAGGCTATCAAAGTTTTGTTAGAGTATGTTGATTAAAAAGGACAACATTTAATTCCTTTCCGAGATTTAGAGAGTCTAAGCCTAAGCTATCAAGGTTACTTATGTACCATCATAGATCAACCCTACACCCAACATTCAAGACGGAAGTAGGCCTACCTCCCTTTATGTCAGTAGCTTCGCGATAATGCTCTTATACAGTGTAACATCGAGTGCAGCAATGGCTAATGTAACAGTGAGACCCACAAGAAATGGGGTAGGAAAATAATTGCTGGATATTTGCGACCAGTAGCATCCGAGAGTCCTTCTGGACAGTCTTCCTTCTTCCTGTCTTGGCTTGAATTTGCAAATACTAGAATATATTGAAAACTATGAGCCAAAGAAGATGTTTAAAAATCTCAGGAATTGGTACTCTCAACATTATAATTATTGCTTATACTTGTGCATTATTATTACAAAACTCTAGAGGACTACATAAAGGAATAATAATTTGTAACTTTTTGATGTTACTGCAAATCTATTTATTTCTTTCTATAGACTATATTGCATGAGCTTTACACTAAAAGGGACTTTTAACCCTTATAATGAAATGTCCTGTCAAGACAGAGTCTGATGACTACCAATATCACCCCCCCCCCCCCCCCCACCACACTATACGAGAACGGAAAAAGGTTGAAATCATTACGAATTACCTCTTATTCCTTTGATAGGTATCAAAGATAATTGAGTAATTTGTTAACCCCAAATTCTGAAAAACAAAAATACGTAGGATAGTTCTGTTTAACATTTAATATTAATAATTTTGTACTTCCAAATGTTTGCACTAGACTTTATTGTTCCCGAGAAAAATGTAAAAGTCTGTAGACCATTTTGCCCTTCGTACTAAGAAATCAAATAGTTTATGTTGTACATTTTCCCTTTTTTCTTTAAGGGCATTACAGGGTAGAGATGTTTTATATTAGGATTAGTCCATAACTTTAATAGATGTATTATTAATTTGTAGTCTATTAAATTTTGTTGACATATTAATAATCACAAGGTAATATTTTAATTTTAACAATATCTAAAAGAAATATATCTAATTTGTGCCAGCGATTCCATATAAAGGTTAATAGGATAAAAGGTTCCATTAGAAATAGTCCTTTTGTTATACTTGTCATACTGTACAATTTAAAGACATGGTTTGTCAAAGTAAAGTTCTGGATAGTTAAAAAAATGAAATATTAATTTCTTTAAGGCTTCTGATATTATATGCAATACAAGGTGAACTGAAACTGAAAACACCAACACTTGATGCAGCGAAAATACGCATTTCCGCTTTATTGAAGCGCCTTGCGTTATAAAATACTACCCGCGCAACTAAAGTTCATGCGGGTTGCATCACTTTTCAACAGGCGCTTATTACTAGTTGAAATGTTTTGTACCTGAACGAATAAAGATGCAGATACAATTCTTTATATAGAGTAACACAGAATTAGCCAGTAATTAAGATTTTGTAAATTAAAATAAAACATCGTTACTGAAAAATAATTAATTGTTTTTAGCCCTATTTTATCCTTACTTCAGTCAGCATTCTTCTTACCAAGAAGTATTTCAGTTGGAAAAATGCATACGAATAAATAAATACCTATTAATGGATTTTCTATGCAAGTAAATGTAAAGACCTTCCAATGAAACATGTACATTCAAAGCATAGTATATGGGTAGGCATCACATGAATATAAGAGCTAATTTTTAAAACGAGGAACGAAAACTCAAACTAATGAGTAAATAGAAATATCTATCACTTACAACTGAAAGGCTTCTCAGAGTGAAGTTCTAATCCTGTTCACATAATGTGATGGAAAGAAATTGATAATGTCCAACTACAGTCAAATCGCTTTTGTGCCAGTTGTTCTAAATTTTATTTAAGGATGAAATTCTGGTTATAATCGTTATGGTTGAACATTAACCAGGGACGGATGGTTTTGAATTCATTTCAGTTGACTTGCAGACGATAGGGTAATTTTTGGTTCCTGAATTTCATGATGGTTTCCAATGTGACTTTTTCTTGGTGCAAACTGAAACACCTGGAGAGAACATACAGCTACATTTCAAAGTCGATACCAAAAAATAACAACTTTTCATTATTGCTGTTGCATTCGAACGTTCTTTCCCGCCGGACAAATTATGAAACACCGGTGGGCGGTGGAGACCTTTCAGATTTCTCGACACGAAATAAAAAGGAACGTCGAGACTTGGGCCTGCATCGTTACTTTGGCGCGGCAGTCGCATCGGCAAACAAATAGAAAAAGCGAAGTTGGTTTATTTTCAATGTTTATTTGGTTCGATTGAAGGTCGGAAGCGAAGGACGCGTTGGAAGTCCGATGCCGGCTTGTGATTGGTCGAGACGAGCTAGGGCTGCTGCCATTGGCTGTGCAGGAGTGGAGGGGGGCAGGGAGGGGAGTATTCAAAAAACTGGGCGCGTAACCGCCTTGTCGCTCTAGTCCTCAGTCGTAGTGAAACCTCCGTTGGAAGAACTTTCAGCGTCGCAGACCACGATGACGAGCGGAGATCTGTGCGTAGCGGCACCGGCCAGGCCGGTCACCTGTGAGGAGAAGGTCTACCCTGGAGTCGTCTGGCGGAGGGCGCAGCCCCGATGCCTCTTCGGCCCACCGGATCCAGTCGAGACCGAGAAACTCCTCCAGGAGCAGACGAGGATCGAGCTGGAGCGGTTTCAAAGACGATGGGACGTGGATCTGGAGCTGCTGGAGGCTGCCATACAGGAGAGACTTCAACCCTCGCCCTCTCAGGACAAACCTGTCGCGAACCCCGGCAGCACCCTCAGGCCCACGGTCGACAGACCCAAGAGGTTACAGCCTGGAGGCCTAAAACGTCAGACTTACCTTACAGGTAAACAATGCTCTTCCATCATTTATGTGCTAGAAAGTCAACTAACCCATAAGGTTTTAGGTTTCTCTGTTTAATGTAAATACTAGATTAGCCTACTGTTTATACCTTACACTATCTCCCCATAGCACAATACGTGAACATACAGTATTTAAAACACAAGTGAACATTTATGTTTTACAGTAACCCCCACTTTGACAGCGCATTCTAGTGGTAAAAATAGCGAAAGAAGGTTCTTTAAGTATGTGTTTCGAAAATGCTCCGTTAAGTAGCCATTTATAGCTAGCGGGACACCTGTATGATTCTTGAGCAAGGAGTGAAGCCAAACTGAACTTAAGGAAAGTTAAATTAACAGGCTTATGTATTTTGACGTGGAAAGACTAATAATCTTTGGCCTATTAATTTTTTATACATTATAAAAAACATGCATACCGTTGATACAACCCAAATAATTCTCTTAAAATATTATTATAAATAAAATAAAGTTATTTTTAATTATTTCAGTTTTACCTTTGACTTCCTTTATATTAGTTTTTACAGAATTAAATTTTCTACGAAGATTTCATGCATCTATTGCCCATTTAACGTAGTTATTGTACACAAAACGTAAAAATCGGGGTTTTGTGCCCCAATCTCTTGCATGTAACCCGAATATCTAAAAAACTACAGAATTTAAAATTCTGAAAACAACTTTTATCAGTTCTTACAAATCAAAATGCATAAGAAACCAAGAAAATTTACAACTTCATTTACCTTTTCAAAAGTTCAGTATGGATTTTATTTCATTCTTTGTTCAGTAATCGTACCAAAATCTGTTGCTTGCTTGGCATTCACTAACGAAGCGTTTTCGGACCTAAGTCTATATTCCTTTTTTCATTATTTTACCACTATAATGTACGTTAGAAGTGGGGGGGAGAATTTCCTGAACCTTCGTATAAACATCGGCGGTAAACAACTGAAAGAACAGAATTGGAGGGTGTAGCCTAAAATTCAATAGTTATTACTTTGAAATCAATGAATCAGTAGAAATTGTTATTTTATTTTATATAGAATTATTTATATGTTGCTTAAAATAATAGACATTTACAGATCATTTGCGTTCAAAATTATTCGCAACCATTCTTTGTACCGTTCTTTCAGCGTACTTCTCTGTATATTGCACTATTCACCTATATTAAAGAAGATTACAAACATAAATGGTATTTGAAAATGTTATAGGCTACACGGTTAACACTTTAATTTCGGATGATAAGTGTATTAAAACATTAATTTTGACGCTAAGTTTAAACCATACCTATTGTATTATAAATTGACTTAAATACAGAAACTTTATTATCAGGCTTTAGTTCTATATTTACATTCTTTTTTTTATAAAATATGAAAAACTGTTTTATGTCGATTTTTACTGCTAATGTGTGTTACTGTTTTTATTATTTTTTTTTTATTTATAATACTAAAACCGCCGCAGTTTTAAACTATGTAGCCTAAAGTTTCTTTTATTTTCTGCAACACGCCAACTGCAACCAATATGAATACGTTATCGTTGTAACCAGATTAGCTTTTACCTTTTGAGATAACGAATTTTGAACAAAGAACGAACGAGAATGAATATATTTGATTCAATTCAACATTTTTTTATTGTAAACTATTTCTTATGAATTAGAAAAATGCCCCCTTTGAAAAATGAAGATGTTAACTACCTTATAGCATAATGTTGTGATAAATTAGGCCACTAAATATTTTTCATTACAACTATTTTAGATTTTTACTCGTGGAGTAAATACTAGATAGTTTCGACAAAATATCTTAGGCTGTAAATTTATATATCTGCGACTTGCTAATTGAAATAACAACAAACATCTATATTTATTTAATTCCGTCAGTGAATCTGTCCCTACGAATTTTCTCGATCTGTAAATAAAATAAAATAGCTTTACGGAATCAATTTTAACGCTTGAGTGCAAAGAACGGCGGGAAAAATATCAGATATGAAAAAAATTATCCGGGCTTCCGCCCTACTGGCTTCTAAAGTTGAAGATATCTCCGAAGAAATACACTGGCGAATAAAAAATCTGAATTTTAGACACACACTGATGGAAACCTTTGCACCAATATTTACAGTGGTTTTATTAATAATATACTTTATATATACCAGCAGGAGTGAACAAAAGGTGTTCGATGTAAACATTGCGTATATTAGTGTTCGGTTTCATACAATGCGAGTTCTTGTTTTATTAGTATACAAACAATATATTTTTAGAAATAAATGTTTGTTTTGTCTATCCTGTGACTTTAGGTTATGTATTTAAATTTACCGTAGGTAAATAGTAAACCTTTAATATATATTTTTAATGTTCATTTCCTGTTTTCAATGAGGAAGCAATATAGAATGTTACTGTGCAAATTTTGAATGAGCGGAAGCCATATTGAAACCGGTGGAAGATCTGAAGATCCTTGAGACGTTTCATTATAGAAAACACCAAATGTCTAAACAGTTCTCTATACTTCCTACACCTGAACTATCGTAGATTTGGAAAGCCGCTTTAATTTTTTCGTAAGAATCTCAAATTGTTGTTTTTGTTCAACAATGAATTACAGTTCACAAAGCATCGCACACAAATACTTATATGGCTATTGTATACAAAACTAGTAGTTACCCGCAGCTTCGCACGCAATTTAGAAGGCTTTACACGTGAATGAGCACTTCTGGTTCGAGTGAGTTATATTTCCGACGCCAATTTTGAGTTCGCCTTGTTGCCGCGATCAAGAAAATACCTTACGTCAAAAAGTGTAGGTACGTCTATGGCCATTGTAATTTACTCTTTCAATTAATAAGATTTTCGCAACTAGAGACCAGTGGGGCGTAGTACGAAGGGATTTTCAGAATAAGAATAGGCCTATAGCCAGGATTAACTAGGGACCCTAAGAACGCCCTTGTCAAATTTCAGTACAATTGGTTCAGTAGGTT
Source organism: Homalodisca vitripennis (assembly GCF_021130785.1). Classification (NCBI taxonomy): domain Eukaryota; kingdom Metazoa; phylum Arthropoda; class Insecta; order Hemiptera; family Cicadellidae; genus Homalodisca; species Homalodisca vitripennis. The sequence continues at coordinate 194,626,065 of NC_060209.1, read as the reverse complement.
TTACGTGATTAACTAATACACATAAAGATACATACAAACACCATTCGATTAGTATACAATACAACTAGTATACAATACGACTAGTATACACTGTGAAGAATAACGCTGTCTAAGACTCATCCACACATAACCTACGTGGTGTAACCTCTAAGTTAAAACCGCCGTACTAAACGTAAATTGTAATGAGGTTATACACATTATAACACTACTGAATTGAACCTTCGAACAATAACATTATAGAACACTTTCAAGTCTATATCTGATGACATGACTACATACTTAGGCCTCTGATTATTGCAGCAAATTACAACTTTAGGCGCAGTACACTTTGGAAACTGACTTATATAAATAGGGTATAAGTTATTTTATTATAGTATTTCATATATTTAAACACAAATTATAAAAATGCTCTTATGGTTTTAAGAACTATATACAAAGGTCAAATGTGTTATATAAAGACCGTTCAAATTTGTAATTAGTTCTGGATTTTGTTTATGTCGCCTGTAAGTTAATACTTGACTAGGTCTAGAAAAACATTATAAAACAAAACTAGTGTGTTATTTCTAATATATTATAATGGCATCTCTGCTAAGCGGTTATAGGTCAGGTTCATATTTTTACTCACGCATCCAATTTTGCAAAGCCTATTTGCAACTAGGCCTACCTATGTGGTATTAAACAAAGAATATTATAGAAATACGATTAAATACATTGGCTTACATCTTAATACCATGTTAATTTCCAATTATTTGCTCGAACCGCTACTGTTGAAAATTATGAATTTATAATAAAGTTATCTATGAAATTTTATATTATCTCCCAATCTTCCCAAAATTCTACCTTACGAACTTCTAGAAATGTACATTTAAAGTCCTAGTGTATGAAAGAAAATTACTTTCCTGTATTAAAAAACCTGTAAGTAGGCTAATTAAAATCTCTAAACATCAAATATCATTAAACAATGGAGCCTAGTAAGGATAAAAACAACCAGTTTGCGGCATTAGGCTTGTTTTATCGTTACGTTTTGTTCGTTACCTTTCCCATTATGTAAAAAGTGGCAAATCATTTTTATTAGCTTCCTCCTCTATTTTGAAAATTTTGAGTTGGCTTCTTCCCCAAATTTGACTATGCTGAAAGGTAAAATCGTATAATATGCGTATTTTCCAAGAGTACTTGTATCGCTTAAAAATCAGTAAGCGAACTTCATGATTACTCTAAACACAGCAAAAACAAGACCTGATTTAAGGAATAATTTCGTGGCTGATTTCTAATCAGGCAAAGCTGGAAATGAAGACGTTCAGAAATAAAAATTCAATTGTTGAAGCAGCTGCGAGCTATTGTACACTCCGAAATGGTGCAATCTAAAGAACCGCATCCTGTTTTCGTAGTAGGTCGCTAGTTCCGCGATACGTAGGTCGTGGTGTGGGTTACTCATAATAGAGGGAACGGGCGGCCACAGAACTACGCACTATTTATCTACACGCGCACACGCACACGCACTTGCACACTTTGGCTTGACCTAATACCAGTTCTCAACCTTGAGAAACCGTGTCAGCTGGCCGCAGTTCGCCATGTGTTCCCGCCATTTCCACCGCGGTGTCTATTGCACAGTCCACAGTTCCGGGTTCCAGTTCCACTGCATCATGTTTGATTTAGGAACGTTTCATTGCATTCCTAACCTCAAAACATTACAATACGTTGTAATCCTCTCGTCGAGACAGAATTTGGATCTTAATTATCCGAGAAATGTTATTTTATTCCAAAATTATAAGTAATTTTTCATGTGTATTGTTTATAGAAATGGTTCACATATTTTCTGTGACCCCATTATAAGATACTATACATAATTTGAATAAAACCGTTTCTTTGAAGTGCCATAAAGTTTCGTGGTGGTTGGTTTATTGGTTAGGGGATATTACTTGATTAATACTAGACATTTAATGGTGTATAGTGGGCAAAACAGGCAGAATTCAAATTTAAAATCAATTCTAGTTCTAAAACTCATATCTTACATTTTTGTCCAAATTATTTTTAGTACAGTACCTTGAATGAAAATGTTCGGCAGTCCAATTGATTAATTTAGGAATGACAGGAATAATTTAGGAATGTTATGGTTAGACAAGATATCAAAATACAATTATGATAAACTTGTATTTTCCTTGTCTTTATAGAAAATAAATTTGATGTAAAAACTATAGCGTATCAAAAAAGCATCGACAAAAGTATTTTATTTTCGAAGTAAGACAACAGAAAATGTAATCTTCACGTAAAGGTTTGTAGGTTGTGGTATTACTATTACATATTGATATTGTAACTCTGAATCAGTATCAATAACAAGCGTAGTCTGTTACACTCCACTATAATAGATTAGGCTATAAAGCAAACGCATAGATAAACCAAAATATTGAATTAATAAAAATGTAACATCTGTTGTATTGATCGAAAGACGAAAAGTACGTTATGAACAGCTGATCACAATTCCCTCCACCTGCTCCTCTCACCCCCCCCCCCCTCCGACTGGTGACAGATAACGGTCGTTCCCAGGCTCGGACTGTAGCCCGGGGGGGGGGGGGTAAGTCTGTCCCTTTAAGCTTTAAACCAGGGGAGGGATGGGAACACCCTCACAATACACCCCCGTTTCGTCATTGTATAAAAGCTAATTATTGTAAACAATGCATCTAATTTACAATGGCTTTTACTTGCTTGGAGATAAATAAGATTAATTGCGGTGCGTTATCTATCTCGATCAACATTTGGAACAAATTCTAATTTCTACTTCTGTTTCATTTGTTTTTACTAAACACCAATCCAAAATTGAGTGCTTTTATTAATATATATTGATTATGGCATCCTCATATGCTCATGCGTGTTGCAGAGAGGACCATACACATTGACAATATTCACGCTAGTAAAATAATATTATTTTATTTATAAATAACATAATTTGTCTTCCTAACTTTTCGCAAATTATAGAATAGACCACTGAATTAGTTTCATTACGGTACCGTATGTTCAAATAGCCTACGTGAAACAGGTTTAAAATGCCAAAATTAACAATGTAATGCAACTTCGTATCTTAAAAAGCACTTAGTGTGCCCTTTGATATACTAAACTTGAAATATTGCCTTTGTAATGACACATAATGTAAGCAAGAATAAAAAAAATATTATTACAGCAGATGTTCAACATTTCTTCTGTTTGTGTCGATGCAAAACTGAACTATTCGTAAAATCGACTGTCTGACATTTTGAAACAGTTGGGGGTTTTCTCCCACTTCTACTGCTTAACAATATTTTTTATATTTTTGTTTGCATTTGGAATTAAGTAAAAAAAAAACACACTAGTTTCAGTAGCTTTGAGGTTTTGAACACTACGTGTTGCCTACAAGGAGGCGTTTCACAAATTCTCAATTTTCTCGGAAACGAAACGTTCGCGACCCCATGTGCATTGGACAAAAATGTTTGTATATCCTCTATTAAGTCTGAAAAAATGCGCAATTTTATCGCAATCACCCAGTTTTTATTGTTGAACTGAAGGAACGGACAAACACTTTCGATAGCAATATATTTTTTTTTATTATAAAATATTACTACGCTACTACAAAGCACTGTTGTCTCATTATAAATTTTATTTCAGTGTAATTATTTTTATACTTTACTATATGTTTTATATAACTTGAGGAGCCCTTCATAACAGTGAATACGACTGACGGAACGGAGGATGTTAACCAATTGAGTCCATCTCAACTGGTCTGTTGACCACGTGACCGGGAGGACAGTATGTAGGCCACGATGGACGCGCGCGGGCGCGGGAACGTAGCACGATGCGTAGTTGTATCTCCCGCCAACTCGACTCGAACTGGTTCTATTTTTGGAAGTAAAAAACAGTTAGACCAGTCAAGAGTGAATGGCGTGGAATGTTGAGCGCCAAATGCTGGCAAGGCTGTGGAAGGGGAGGGGGAATCTCCCGCCAACGCGGGCCTTGGGACCACGTGGTCGACTTCAAGGTTGTAAACAAACTTGTGTCAATTTGCCAACAAGGAAATTTGCATCCGATGTTTTCTCGGAATCGGTAGTGGCATTTCCAAAAAGTCGATTTTAGATTCCATCTGTGATTTACTGTCGGAGGACGTAAATCATAATTTTTCAACCATAATTTTTCAACGTCCTTTTTTTAATATTTATTTTTTATAAGCATTCAGAACATTTTAAATCTGTTATATTTTATTTCAGTACGAAAGTTGACAAGCCATGGTTAGTGTGATAAATGTGTATGATGCATTTAAAAATGTTTCAAAAAAGAATAAAGCTTACAAAATATTGATATAAACTATCAAGAACCTTTAAATCGTCTAGAAAACTAATCGGAAAACTGGTTTCAGTTATGGAATAAATTATAAAAACTAATATAATGTACAAACGTAGTATATTTTGTTGCCACATTTCTGACAGGATGATTTTGTTTAGAAATAGTTCCATATGTGACTGAAATAACGTAATTTAAGTATTTGCCATATTAATATCTGAGGTCCAAGTGACAATCACTGTCAGACCATAAGTGAATATTGCGTAAACACACGCGGTTGTGTGTTATCAATGTCAAGGTCACGTTATCGCCAGTTTGCTTTGTCGCAGCCTCGCTGTTGCCATATCTTATGCTAATTACTTAGTATTTTTGGAGACAATTATACCGTATGCGTCGTTCATTTTCAATCTGGGGACATTGGTATTCAGCGTTGTTTACTTTTTCACATTTTTAAATGTCGTATGATTGTACTTGGTTGGTTACAAATTTCTTTGTTGTATTATTATTTTCGTTGCCATTATGGTTACCTATGTAAAAATGTTCGCTAACGCTCAGCCAAATCCTTGGAGTGGCATGCACCATCATCGAACTCGAATTTTCTTATAAAAATATGAAGCTTCCCGCAAAATGTCAAGCCTGTAGGTCATTTGTTTTCGAGATACCGTGTGAACAGACCGACAGAAATTAAGTGTTCCTTCGCTAACGCTCAGGAAATAACTATTTTATCGATGAATGAGATAAAATTACATATAGTTAAAATAATAGTACCAATGTGTATATTTCCAAAAGCTGTTCAAAATTAATGTAAGGAGAAAGACGGGCGTAGTGTTCAATTTTTTCGTGTATTGAACGTTTATGTGAGCCAATACCGAAGACCATGTACGAAAGATTAACGATAATTGACTTAACGTGTATTTTATATTGTATAAGTGTTTTATCTATGCTCGTTAGTAATAAATGTCCACAATGTATTTTTTTTTTTATTTCTCAGTAATCTTTTAAATATGCTAATATTGCATAGATTTGTCGGCCTTATTTTACAATATTTTAAATTCCTAAAGTTAAATATCGGAAAGACTAATTTTTAGAACGCAAATTTGGCTTATCTCTCTCTGGTATCTTCCGGCTTGAGCTGTGTAGTAGAGCTTATCTCGAACTCGGTTCGATGCATAAATCTAGTAAACAATCATCAGTGACACTGTAAAATGATAACCTCCAAACCTCAATCCAAAAACTTGAAGGACACTGATTTTCAAAGCACTGTATCAGTTTTTTTTCTTATCAGTTAGTTATATTTGAAGCAAGTTTGGCAGGAAGTCGCAAAAAGATTTATCAGTTGTTTTTAAACGCTTTAATTCTCAAGGCTTCGTTGATAAAATGTATTTTTCGTTTCAGAAGAATAAGTAAAGAAATATCACAAATTGAGCCAACACACTGGATAATTTTTTATGTGAACAGTGAACTATCAAGTTTAAAAAAGTTCAAGAAACTAAAACTACACTTTTATTAGCATAATATGAATTTTAACAATAAAAATCCATCAGGGAAAAGAAATCAAGAAGCTTCCGTGTTTGTTTCTTGAGAAAAACACTTCCCGCTCTCACTCCAACGTTTTGGCGCCAATTCGCAGACAAGTGGTCAATATTGACCGAGTATCGATCGATAAACAAAGCAATATACGATGTTGTTTATTATAGTGTACCATATTGTTTGTTTATGTGCCGCTATCTCTTTCGAGTCCCGATAGTACCCAGCCGTGATTTATTGTAAAAGGGCGAATCTTTGATACGTTCTCGATTTACTGTGTCAAAACATTAAGTAGCGAAACATAGAGTATTCCGTGGACCACTGCAGAGTTTGAGGTTATGTTACATTGCTATTGGGTTTTCTACGTGACCTGATGTTCGCGCTAACCACATTTAGTGATATGGGTCTTTCCAAAGATGTTCAGATCATCACATTTTGAGGTTAGGTCGTGTTGGAATCGTGTTATTGTTTCACATAACGTGCATGTTAATATATTCCATAGCATACAAATTGAACTAATTTATTTCGTACTTTTGCTGTTAGGAAATGTTTATCTGTATTTTCACACATTTTGAGTTGACAAATTATTATGTCGAAGTTATTTATTAGTTGACAGAAAGAAACTCAAATTACTGTGATAGGTTATTAAACGTATTAATTGCTAAAGGTTAAAGATCTTTGATTAAAAATTCTATTAATTTACATTGTAGTCTGGGTACTGCAAGAGGCTATGTATCAGTTGTACATATTGAAGTACAGTACATCTGGTACTTGTTCATTAACATTTGCAACTATTGAATCATGGCCGTGTCCAAGGTCTGCATGGCACTACGGGGGTCCCTGTCTGAACAATAGTCAATTAACCAATGTAATATGTTCTCATTGTTGTCTCCTGTCTCCAAGGCCTTGTCCAGCACTAGCTACAGAAGCACGCCGCGCAGCCGCGTCGTAGAAATCTACCTCCAAGCAGATTTATAACTGCATTGATCATCTAACTCAATATTTCAAATTTAGTCATTCATTAGTCATCCAAAAAGAAATGTGTACATTGCGATCTTTTTAAATCTATACAATAGAATTTGAAGACCTTTCTAACTTTTTTCTGGTAATAATAACCATTGGCCCTGACGAAATATCTCTAAATCTCTGTCTTCCTTGATGTTACAGAATTCTGGAGATCCAGGAGATCACTGACCTTAGTCTTCGGGAAGAGCAAGAACAAGATGCGAGCCTCCGTCAGCCTCCAGACTCCAAGCCTGGAGTGACTCCAGCGTTCCAGCCTTCCAGCTTCATCCTCTAGTCCAGCAACTCCGTCATCCTTAGTTGTAGACCCCTTGTTGTCTTTGTGTATATTATCGTAGAATTTTGATTTTGGAGACCACCATTGCATCACGCTTTCGTCTTATGGATCAAAAACATTCAGGACAGTATTAACATTTTTTCCCTATTACAAGTATCGTCTTCTTTGCATCCCAGATTTAATCCTTTACTTTATTACTGTAATCAAACAACACTCTCTTTCCAATGAAAAGTAGAGATGAAAGCTTTTCCAATGGTGGTTTCCTAATTTATATATGTTGTTGAAAGTTGGTTAGAGCAGCACAGTATCCATGTTACACTTACCGCCAGTTTGTACGATACAGAATAAAAATATAGATTTAAAAAATGCCTCGAAACTGAACAGAACTCTTATCAAGTTCTGTTTTGTTTTGATGCTTTACTGTAATACTTAGGCGACACCACGACTGTGGATAATCTCGTGTCGCCTCTGTAATACAATATATTTGTCTCTTAATTACATCGCTGGTTTGTGTATTGTTGATAGTATTACAGTTTAGTTTTGAAGTATGTAAAAATTTCAGTAGTCTCTATGGCAAATATTATTGTAAATAACATTACCGTAAGGAATGCAATGTTCCAATTAACTAAAATTTACTTTCAGGTTAACAACCAGATGGAATAAAAAGATTTATGTGTGGATAAATTATTTTATAGTTTTGTAAAGCTAACTCAGGTTTCAGCTGACTTCACATCAATCCGTGAGTCAGTTCCGGTATGATTCATTGACTCATTCACTCTCCACCAAGCTTTCGTGAGTCAGTTCCTATGACTCACTCGGTCTTTTGTTTCAAAATAAAACATCGAAAACCTGTTTGGTATGAGCAATCCTGTGATGTTTTATATCTAAATAACAGTACACAACAAAGGTAGCCTACCCAAAAATAATAAATTTCCAAAATAACTACTGATCCTGCACTCCACCCAATTATGAAGGTCAATAATATATATTTTATACGGTACGTTACTTTTTTTATCTTAATAAAAATAAGTTGTTTTTTTTTCGGAACATATTATATACATGATTCCCGGTAGAATGTTCCTTTAAACTTGTAAAATAACTATTTTTTAGGTATTTTTATATAAAAATAGATCGCGTTCCGAAGCACTTTAATTCCCCAGTGTTTTATTAACCGTTGCAAGTAAGTTCTAGGATCTACTCTGAGTTTGTGCGAGTGAGTGAGTCAGTGATCACGTACTATACTGAATGTACTGTACTGTTATAGTGTAATGTACCATAGTGTAGTGTAGATGCTCTAGTCCAAGGTCAGATCTCACTGTATAGCCTAACGCTTCCTTTATATAACAACGTTGGATATACGTTATACCCTATATGTAATGTATGTACATTGTAATTAAATGAGATTAATGTAATAAATATTTACTATATTTTCACCAAATGTTGTTTCAACATTATTTCAACCCCGAACTCTATATATGGTTTGTATATATGTAAACCATATACCAATAAAAGAAAAATTGTTTTCTTTGGGTTTTGTTGTAAATTTCACGTTGAGGTGTGTCTACCTCAATTAAGTTTTTTTTATGGTTTATGTTCATAAATCATAATAACAATGCAATTAATTAGAAACTGTTACACCCATTAGATTAGTTAGGAGTCATACACAACAACATTGGTTAATTTTACTAAAAAGCCGTCAAATTTAAAAATATCCCTCCTTAGCTACACTAACATAATTTACCTAACAAAAAGTTTTTTTTATTTTCTTCAATAGAAAAGTTATAGTTTAATCATTAAAACAACATTTACGTCTGTTTATTAATAAAAATATTATATCGTAACAATACAAATTGATTTTATATACTGGATATTGAAAATCCATAAAATATAGCACAACGTTTCGAGAATTGAATTCTACCCTCTTCTTCAGGCGTCCAACACACTTATAATAAGGTTAAGCAACCACAGAAAATGAATCAAAGAAGTAGTGTTCCATGTTTGTTAGAAATAATTATGGAAAATCTCCGCAATCCTGTTATCCTTTTAATAATAATAATATCGTTATTTGCTAAATAAAATACTCATATAATTTTGTCAGAATAGTGAGAGTTTAATTTTATTATTCAAAGACAATCTAGTCAATAATGTTTACACCCTTATCTATTAATGCATCACTCTCATAGTTTAGCATGTATGTGTTTTTACATACTCAGAAGAAATGTATTATTGAAAAAAGAATGACAACATAATATAAGCATATTGCGTGGCGCCTGCATTAAATGTAATACCATTTGCAATTCACAGAGCCCTGGAAATTGAAGTCAGACAGCTGTAGGAGCTAGCAGCAGACGATAAATCAACTAAAACACCTGGTGGAAGGTACCTTTTATCCTACATACGGTAGTAGCAGTGACGTAAATAATATACCTATAACACCAACTCAACTTGTTTTAAGTACAACAGGTAAACGATTTATTTAGAATTAGGCCACTATGATATTTATATTTAGATTCATTAAGATTTATACAATACCCCCCGGAGTTGCGTACTCTTCAATCAACCTCACCCCCCCCTCTCAAAAAAGTCAAGTCTTACGCTACTGGAGAGCAGAATATACTATAAACACTGTAAAAATCTGGTCATTAACCTTACTCTGGCTACTGATCCATGTAGTTTAGTCTAGAAACGAATTTCGTACCATAAACTTTGATGTCTTTACCACCTCATGTTTTTCTCCAATTTGTAAGCGTTTTCGTGACATTTTTTTCCGTTTATATGCATGAAAAAACCATGTAAAGCATTCAGTTCTAATGTACTGTGTGCTACAACAAGGATACGAAAAATCATAAATCATATAATGCATCAAATACCAGAATTTAGTTACAAAACCAAATGTGCAACAGGATTCGATAAAATAGTTAGAAACTGTTTTAAACCCTGCAGAAATTCCATACTATTATCAAAGGGAAATAAGAGAAATAATAAAAAAAGGCAGCGCCAGATTATCAAAAACCTGGCAGCATGTGACGAAGAAGCCATTTTTATCGCTGATTGGTTAAACTTGAGCCAATCACGATAAGGCTCGTCCGCTTTAATCCCCTGCGGATATTTATTACTGGTCCTGTTAGTTTTGGTATAACACTTTTTAGCTTAAGATGGTTATTTACAGCGAGATTGATTGTGTTACCAAGTTTTCAACGTAATGTGAACCAGAACTTACATAGTCATAACCCAGCCGCGTAAAACTAAGCCAATATAGGGTATAGGGGAAGAACGATCAAACTCACAAAAAGTAAATTTTTTTCAGAACATTTTTACATAACTACTGCACTAACTCAAATTTTTCTTCTGAACTATTTTGCACATATTTCCTTTGAAGGATCGCTTATAAATTAAACTAAAAAGACCAACACAAATATTGGGTGTAATAAAAAAAATTATGGCCGGACTTTGATTGTTGTCCCCTCCCCTGCCACCCATGTTTTTTTGGAAACCACAAAATAATACACCGCTGCTTTTTTACTTACATTATCTTTAATTGCAGAATCAACTAAATACCACACGAAATAATTCTCCTATATGGGAAAAAAGGTTAAGGAGTGAAATGTGTAACGTATTAAATATTGAAAAACCTATATGGATGAAATGGTAATAATAGAAGTTCGTTTGTTAAAAAATGGCTTGCCCAAATCCAGTTTTAAGGCCACCGATAAGCATCTCTTTGATGGTTGGGTCCGTCTTGTTTTTAATCATCTGCCTGAAATCATCACTGAATCTTGTTATAAATGTGCCTTTATATTGGGAAAGTGCATGTTAAATGAGTAATAATCTCGTTAAGATAAAAACATAACCTATCTGCATAAATAACGTTAAATGTAAACAGCCAGTAATTATAACGCCACTTTACCTTCATTTGTTATCCTTCGTCAGAAATTGGGTATTCTGTGAAGGAAACAGGATTTTCTGAACAATTGATATCGTTCAGTGATAAAAAAAATCACTAACACTACGTTCGAGATCTGCAATCTGATCTCTTCTTCAGGTAAATACACTGAAATAAATGTACCTGAAGAAGAGATCAGATTGCAAATCGCGAAACGTCATGTTACTGATTTTTTTGTATCACTGAACGATGGAAAAAAATCCTGTTTCCTTCACAATCCTTTCATCGTCAAAAACAAACTTCAAACAAAGAATTGGGAACTCTGTTTCACCATCAGCATGTGAATGACTAGTAGAATTTTTAAGAATCTGAGTTGCAATACCACCTGAGTACTTGCTGATCTTGTTATTTAGCTACAGGAACAGGAATGGACTAAGTGTAGTTTATCTTCAGCTTTATTTATTTTATTTTATTTTATTTTCCAACGGCAGCAGCCAATTTACAAAGACAAGCATAGATAGTAGAATACAGCGGAAAATAAAATTAATATAATCAGATGAAAAATCTACATAAGGTAACAAAATAGGTATCATACAAAATTTGATAATAAATAATAAGTATTCAAAGATATAACAAGTTATAAATATCCAAAACATAACAAAAAATAAAAATAAAGATTAACAAACAACAATAATTATTCAAGTATGGAGGCAACTCAGAAAATTGATTTAGATAAATTGTATTTTACTTAAAAAACAATAAAAAAACAACTAAAGTATAGGTAGACAACAACAAAAGTAGAATAATAAATAATTACGTAAAGGAAAAAATATGTATAAAAACTCTTTGTGCAACAGGAACAAGCAATCAACTAGCTAACGATATTATAAGATTGATAAGAGCGAACATAAATAAATTGTGCTAATAAATTAAAATATAATATATAAAATTTAACAAATAACAGTAGAAATTAAATAAATACAACATATAATACAATGAACATGCACTTAACACAGATTAAAGCTAACTAGGTCTTAATTTCTAGTCCTTCACAAAAAGAAGAGAGAAGGAGAAATCCTTCAGCTCAAGGATTTCTGTTTGTGGTACTAACTTACAAGACTGCTTCTTTTTTTGTTTTACGGGAATTAATAATGTTGTTGTGAAAAGTGAGTTTTTAGGGTGTCAATTTTGCTCTGTGCTATTCTTACTTAGGTCTGATAGCATTTTTGAGTCTTTTGTGTAGTCTCTGGACAGAAAACTTCCTCTTTGTTTAAAGGTGTCTCTCTCAAAGTTCATGGCATTAAAGGGCCTTGGTTTAGCAAGAGTTATAACTCTCTATAATCTTTACGGGTTTCAGTATCTGAGTGTCCCGGTAAAAGGCACAGTTTTTATTGAGAGTGACTCCTTTTTAGAAATGGTATTATAATGGAGGTGTCTAAACATCGTAAAGTTATTTTACCCGCTGTGTGAGTCACAGAAGATCGTTAACTATTTTTACAGAAGTGTAAAGGTTAGTCCTATTAAAATGACCAAGAATGGACATAAGTGTAGAACAGACACATTCCATTAGCCAGTAGGTACATGTATATTAAACCGGTATAAAGATATCCCTCTTTAGATGTGTCTGGAAGGTCAACGTTTATTTCCAAAATCCATTTCAAAGGCCTCTTTTGTTATTGATTTTCTTCTTTTGATCTTGCACTTCTTTTCTTTAGAGAAACCCACTATGTAATTCATTTTGTTTTGAATATCCTTTAGTTTATTATCTAACATTTCAGGATTATTAACCGAAGAATGCCCTAAGGAAATTAAGAAGACGATAAAGAAAAAAGGAAATAAAAACACGAAGAAAAAACACATATTTTGTTGTCTTTTTAAAAAATGAAATGACAGTATCTTCACCCTCCTCAAATTTCACGCGTGTAGGTCCGTGGATAACCAAATCATGTAATAATTTCTTTAAAACGCCTGTAAAATTTTCGTGAGAAATTTTAATGCCTGGATTCTTGAGTAAGAATACTTCCATGAACCTTTTTATATTCCGACGGTTTGGTAAATATATGCTTTCTAGAATTATGTAGGCTATAGTAAACTTTTGGACTTTTCAACGAGCTGAAAAATAATTCATCCAGGCTTGTCCAGTTTCATGAGGTATTGTTTTGTGTCTGCCTATTTTATACATTTGTAACTTTTCTGTTGAGGGAGGAGATATTTTGTAGTTTTTATTCACCGGTTAGTGATAGGAAAAATCACAAACGTGATACGAAAGCTTTGGTACAAACTTTGATTACAACACCTTTTTGATTACGAAACACTCGGACTTTACATTTGTAAGAAAAAACTATGAGTTGAGCTTCTTCTAAACTATTTATGAACGAAGCATTCCTGTTATACAGGTAATAGTACAGTCAATCTGTAACTTTTTTTTGGGGCGACTTACCTAAGAGCTGTTTTTTGCGGAAATGGATAGAAAGGCATCCCAAAGCTTAATTCCAAAAAACTCGGGATGGTTTGTCAAGACGATTTTGAGAAAACTCAAAAGTTTTTGGATTTGAAATATCTCGGAAATGGTTGGTTTTTTCGGAAAATTGTTGAGGACAAAAAAAAATGTTGGTGGCAATATTATCTACAACTTTTCTCATTGGGTCGATATGCTGCGGTGAAAAGTACAATTAATAGATGGCGCTAAAGTACCAAAAAAGCGTTTTTTATATTTTTGACAAGAGAAAAAAAATTTTTAACGCACAACTGTCAATGAGAAAGTTGTTCATCTAAAAAAAAAAACTATAAAATTGATACATACATTTTTATTTTCCGACTTAACCGTTTAGAAGGTTATAGCGTGGACAAACCTGTCACGCCGTAGATTTCCCAGTGCTTCCGACGAGAGCAATGTCAGCGTGTGTAAACCGGTTTTTGTCTCGCCACCTTTGCACACTTGCCTGCAAAGGGGGCCTTTGTGCCTATGCATACCTGGTTAGTCGAAACTCGTACGTCGAATTGAAAACTCCAATGTTTACGATCTAAAAATGTATCTATGTTTCAAGTGCAAAAAAAGTGTTGCGAATAATGTGCCCCCTGTCGGACCGATAGGTCGAAAATCGTTGCTTGAGGCATCGACAATTCGAACGGATGTTGAGATGCAGAATTTTTTTAAAGATAACTCAATCATCAACGCACACCCCCAAATGCTACAAAGCATATAGTGATACACGATCAGCTGAGGCAGCTGCACGACGAAAATCCAAAGAGTTGGAAAGGTAATATTGCATTTCCATTTGCAGTACTTTTTGAAGAGTGTCTTGAGTGTAAATTATTCTTGAAAATTTAATGTTCACTAAATTTTTATTCATAGCAATTTCTTTTTTTACGTGTTATTTCATTAATTTGTTATCAATGAAACACAGAGATAAAGTAATAGTTCTGTAAAATCTCTTGCTGAAAATGGAATTTTTATAAAAAAATTTCTGCTGAAATATAATTAGTAACGATTTATTCGCAATTTTATTATTTTTATTCTTAAATAATGATGTATTATATTTATGAAAGTTTTATTCTAGATCGTCTATTTTCAAAGGTTGCACTTAACATTTTATAGCAGTTTAATTTACATTTAATAAAGCGGAAATTGTGTTTTGTTGCAAGTAACATGTTCTTATTTATTTAATAACAATTTTTTGTTTATATATATGAAATTATGTTATATTGTTTAATAAAGTGTTTAAACCAATTATACCTTTCCAATAAGACAAATTAATTAGACGAAAATTTTTGCATGATATTGAAAGAGTATAATAAAAATTTTTTTTTATAATACATGAAGATTAAAAAGGAATAACAATAATAATAATAAATAAAAATAATAAATAAAAATAATAACAGTAGCAATGTGCAATAAAATTAAATACTGTCTTTTACTGATTCACACAGGATTATATCCGCCCCTATAATTAATATGTATGCATTTCATCTTTGACACCATAACGTGCTTCACGCCTTCAGCGGGTGCGATACCACTTCCGCCCCCTTATTTTCAAGGAAAAATAAAATTGGTGGAATTGTTCAACATAAGCCCTAGTCTGCAAACAACTGCCAAAATTTTCTACGATCCATTTAGCCGTACTGTAGGGAATTTATAGCATGACCGGTGACTTCGAGATGCGCCGTAGGCAAAGACGGAACTAAAGTGGTGGGGGGTGGTAGCGGCTCAGTCTGTTGCCGTATTCAGCCTTGTGAACTTCGGTCACCATCTTCCTATACGTGCCGCCCTAAAAAACATTCGCTTGTGCCAATTCACGAGTTTGTAATACAATTTGTGAATTAATTTCGTTGTGCTCAATACGTTTTAAGTAAAGATTTTATGATGGATCGTAATGTAAAAAGTAAAATTGGAGGTAGAAAGGTTATACACAGCCAAACAAGAGAAGTGATTGCAAATGTTTACCATTTTATGAAACGGGAAGCAGAAACCAACACACTTATAAATTTGAAGAAAAAAGAAAGTTCAACAGCGTGTCGTAGAGGCAACTGGAATTTCAGAAAGCACGCTGAGACGAATTTTGAAGGAGGAAAAAAAATAAGTCCAATTGGCAATTATTTTAGTACTCCCAACAAAGTAAGAAAAACGCAAACATACTAAAAGTGATCTGGACAATTTTGATTTGGGTGTAGTTCGAAGAACAATAAATAATTTTCATCGACAACAAGGCGAACGGCCTACATTTAAATCATTATTAAATGTGTTAAGGGAAAAAATAGATTTTAAGGGAAGTAAGTGGGCGCTTACAAAAATATTGAAGAAGTTGGGATTCCGCTGGAAAAAAGCTACTAACAACAGAAATATTTTAACCGAACGTTTCGACATCCGTGAATTACGTATTAAGTATTTAAAACGTTTAGCCGAGTATAGAAATAAAAAAAAGGCCAATAGTGTACATGGATGAAACATATATTCACTCAACACACACCAAAACCAATGGTTGGACAGATGGTACCCACTTCGGGACTGAAGACATCTCTAAGTAAAAGGACAACGACTTATAATTGTCCACGCAGGCGGGGAAGGTGGATTTTATTAACAATGCTCTATTTACGTTTCAAATCAGGGAAGAAGTCAGGGAACTATCACGATGACATGAACTACGAGAATTATGAAAGATGGGTAAACACTAAATTAATTCCAAATTTGAAAGATAATTCTGTTGTTGTGATAGATAACGCCCCCCTATCACAACAAACAAGACGATCCTGCACCAACAACATCAAGCAGAAAGGCCGAAATGATTAAATGGCTTTCCCGAGCGTAACATTTGTTCACTCAAAGCACTATGTTCAAACCCGAATTGTATAATCTTATACAAGCCTACAAGCCCACATACAAAAAGTACAAAATTGATGAAATATTTTTTCTAAAAGTGGACACACTGTTTTGCGCCTGCCACCCTACCATCCAGATTT
The DNA here is from genome assembly GCF_021130785.1 of Homalodisca vitripennis. Classification (NCBI taxonomy): domain Eukaryota; kingdom Metazoa; phylum Arthropoda; class Insecta; order Hemiptera; family Cicadellidae; genus Homalodisca; species Homalodisca vitripennis. Next base: position 194,609,593 of record NC_060209.1, on the reverse strand, counting down.
AAATCCAATTGAACTAATTTGGAGCCTACTTAAAGAAAGAGTAGCGAAGAAAAATGTGACATTTAATAATAAATACGGTGGAACAATTGGTGAAGGAAACGTGTGATTCGATCACTCAAGAAGATTGGAGGAAAAGGTGTGATTCATACGATATCTGTGGAACAAACTTATATGGAACTCGAACGTCAAATCGACGAAATGACAGAACGGATTGTTTGTGAGACTCGGCGAGGACTCCGATAGTGACGAATGGGATGAAGAAAGTGGCAGTGACGAAGACAGGGAACCTATCGTTGACAATAGTGACAGTGGTGATGATGACTTAACGGGAATTGTGCCCTTTGAGTGTTATTAAGCGCAGCGAAATTCAAGAGTAGTTTCTGTCAACAGTGCATGTACAAGGTAAGAACATAATAACAATTAGTAATATGTTTCATTTATGTTGTAAGGCGATGATTCCAATATTTTAAATTTTTTTTAAATACAGTGATTATCGCAATGGGGTTTTGTTGTGTTAACTATTGCGTGTGGATCGTTGGCGTTATTGTTATTTTAAGTATACATCATTAAATTAACTTGATACAAGTTGGTAGATAAAACTGAGATTTTTCTTATTCTACTGTGTATATTGATAAATTAGTTTAACCAGTTTTATATTAATTTTTAAATTTAACAGCTAGGCTATGTCAGTTGAAAAATTTTGTAGTGTATAATTGTATCTACTATCGTAAATCCTGAAGCTTTACACGGTTAGTATATGATAAATTGAATTTTAATGGCTAACAAAAGCTTAACAATTACAATTCTGAACTGTTGTCGCCGTTGGAAATCAAGAATAATATAAATTCCTACCCTTTTTCCCAATTTATGAGAACCCTTTCTTACCACCAGGTATCTCTACTGCGAGCTCATTAAGAAGGGTGAGCCTATGAACACAATTTCGCAGAACATAGTCATTGTTAAGAATCACGTACATCCGGTCCCAATATTTCCAAGATTTCCTGTATTGAATTCCCCCATCATAAAAGTCCGTCGCCGTAACTTCAAAAGAGTCTAGAAATGTTCAAATATTCTCAAGGTCTCCTATACTAAATTGCTCATCATAAAAGACCACCGTGGTAAGAACATAAGGGTCTAGAAATGTTGGCAAACACTACAATATTCGGCTCCTCCCGCCCCCACTATGAGCCGGGAGCCGAAAACTCTCAGTAGGGTTAGTAGCACCGTATTCCACTCCCCTTACTTTAGATTGTGCCCCCACGCGCTCAACTCCTCCACTCCTCACAGCGCATCCCACCGGTCATGCTATAACTTCCCTAGAGTACTGAACCCATCGATACAGCAGGCCGGGGATACTTTCACAGCTTTGTATGGTGGAGTTAAATGCACCGACTCACTTGCCACCCTTCGATTCAAAAAAATTTACACAATGTGCGGCTAAAACAAAAGTGAATCTTTCTTGCCTACCGCCATCTCCACAAAGCGGCTAATTTTCACAGTCGACGGGTTTACCACCAAGTTCAAGCTTGGCTTGGCAAAGACATGGAGCCTACTGAGTGGGGATTGAAGAATACTGATCGTGGCTTGATACCATTGGAAACAGACCTTGACCCAGCTCCAGAAAACCTTTTGAAGCTCATAACATGCAGTTGTAAGACTAATAATTGGTGGAGCATCTTGCGGGTGCAGGAAGGCAGGCCTCACGTGTTCAGTTGCTTGCAAGCATTGTGGCGGCGAAAATTGCAGCAATGTCCCCATTATCGACCTTGAAACTGATTTACTTGAAGACATTGATCTGGATTTCCCATCTTCAAGTTGTTCACTGGGCCTTCAAATGAAATGGACAATAGCACAGTTGGTGGTTCAACAACTGATTCATCAACGACATCGAGTGAGACGGAAACTCATCCCAATGAACCACAAAAAAGCAGAGTCGGGCCAAAAAAAAGTAAATAATACTATGTGATTTTGGATATTGAAATTTTTGATAGTGGAAAATGTCATTGATATTGTCAAACAATTACTGGGTTTTTGTAATAAAATAAACATGCACACGAAGGAAGCATTTTTTTCTTTTTCCCAGCCACGATTCTATAAACAATTTTCAAGCATTTTTTATGTTGCAACGCTCAACAACAATTATCAGCACATTTTTGGAAGAAAGTAATAGTAATAAATATTAATTTATAATAAAAATTCACTACTTACAAAAATATTATTTGTTCAGTTTAGAGTAATGATTTATTATGTACCCGAACTAACATCGCTCTCGTCGGAAGCAATGGGAAATCTACGACGTGACAGGTTTTGTCACGCTATAACTTCTAAACGGTAAGTCGGAAAATAAAAATGTATGTATCAATTTTATAGGTTTTTTTGAGATGAACAACTTTCTCATTGACAGTTGTGCGTTAAAAAAATTTTTTCTCTGTCAAAAATAAAAAACACGCTTTTTTGTACTTTAGCGCCATCTATTAATTGTAATTTTCATCGCAGCATATCGACCCAATGAGAAAATTTGTAGATAATATTGCCCCTAACATTTTTTGTCCTCAACAATTTTCCGAAAAAACCAACCATTTCCAAGATATTTCAAATCCAAAAACTTTTTGAGTTTTCTCAAAATCGTCTTGACAAACCATCCCGAGTTTTTGGAGTTAAGCTTTTGGGATGCCTTTCTATCCATTTCCGCAAAAAACAGCTCTTAGGTAAGTCGCCCCAAATACAGACCTTTTTTCGTGACAGATTTACTGTACTATAAGGAGTTTGGTTGTTGCAACGTGTTGTTCCCCAGAAGGCGTCAGAGTTTGATCGCTGTTCCTCAGAACGCGTCAGAGTTTGGTCGATCTTCCCCAGAACGTCGGAGATGGTCGTTGTTCCCCAGAATACGTCGTATTTTAGCCGTTGATCTCCAGATCGCGTCGGAATTTGGTCGTTGTTCCCCAGAACGCGTCGGAGTTGGTTGGTGTTCCCCAGAACGCGTCGGAGTTGGTCGTTGTTCCCCAGAACGTCGGAGATGGTCGTTGTTCCCCAGAACACGTCGGAGTTGGTCGTTGTTCCCCAGATCACGTCGGAGTTGGTCGTTGTTCCCCAGATCACGTCGGAGATGGTCGTTGTTCCCCAGAACACATCGGAGTTGGTCGTTGTTCCCCAAATCACGTCGGAGTTGGTCGTTGTTCCCCAGATCACGTCGGAGATTGGTCGTTGTTCCCCCAGAACACATCGGAGTTGATCTATTGTTCCCCAGAACACGTCGGAGTTGGTCGTTGTTCCCCAGAACACGTCGGAGATGGTCGTTGTTCCCCAGAACACATCGGAGTTGATCTTTGTTCCCCAGAACACGTCGGAGTTTGATCGTTGTTCCCCATAACACATCGGAGATGGTCGTTGTTCCCCAGAACACGTCGGAGATGGTCGTTGTTCCCCAGAACACGTCGGAGTTGGTCGTTGTTCCCCAGATCACGTCGGAGATGGTCGTTGTTCCCCAGAACACGTCGGAGTTGATCTTTGTTCCCCAGAACACGTCGGAGTTTGATCGTTGTTCCCCATAACACGTCGGAGATGGTCGTTGTTCCCCAGAACACGTGGGAGTTGGTTGTCGTTCCCCAGAACACATCGGAGTTGATCGTTGTTCCCCAGAACACGTCGGAGTTTGATCGTTGTTCCCCATAACACGTCGTAGTTTGATCGTTGTTCCCCAGAACACGTCGGAGTTTGATTGTTGTTCCCCAGAACGTGTCGGAGTTTGATCGATGTTCCCCAGAACACGTCGGAGTTGATCGTTGTTTCCCAGAACGTGTCCGAGCTTGATCGTTCTCTTGCACCCTTCAATTGGTTTTACTAAATTTTATTTACTAATATTATGAGTTTACATAACTGTAGAAGTGGTCAGAAAATATTATTTTTATAACGGTAGTGCACGAAATCTACATCAACAACGAATATTTTGTGTTTTTCAATGATGTTTCGAAGACAAAGCGAATTTTATGAGGGTCGTGTTTTGTCATTCTCTCAAATTTCCCCTCTCAATTTTCCAGTTGAATTATAAGAAAATCTCGTATATAAAATCATTTCCATTATACGTATAGATCTTTGTTTGAAGTTTGTTATGAACAATGAATGATCTAAAAGGAATTCGGGCATTTGTCACATTCTATATTACAAGCAGAGAACACTACGGTTGGAGGATTGGAAATCGATCCCCATATTTAAGTGTCGATAATAACTTAATACATTAGTTTAGGCATGCACAAAAAAGTAGTTTTATACTTTTAATTTCTTTAAATATCTTTGATAATACATGCCAAAAACTTTCCTGTCATTTTACCAGTCAGCGAACTGATACGAAGCAATTTAGACAGGAAGTTCGGAGATAGATTGTGAGAATTTGGTTTACACGAAGCTTTATTTCTATAATCAATGCTAAAATCGATTACGGCGTATGCCACTGCATGGGGTTTGGCTGAGCGTTAGCAAATATTTTTATATTTTCTTATTAGTAACCATGGAACAACGACAAAATAATGAAATAAATAAATTTATAAAAAACTAAATAAAACTATATGAGATTTCATTTTAGACATTTTTAACCATAGAATTTTGTAGAAAAATAGTAGACTGGAAAGTCAATGTTAAAAGTAGGTGACAAGATTTGATTTCAGGGCAACTTTGCATTGTAGTACCCTCCCTAGCTCATTGGAACTTTTATTATTTGAACATTGCTATAAAGCATAACTTAAAGAATAAAAATATGAATGTATCATGCGTTATAAAATGATTCTATCCATGGTATTTGGCTGAGCGCCATCGAAGCCTGTCACTCAGGAGGCTGACGCAATGTTTCCTTTTTTGTCGGTGAGGGGGAAAGGGAGCAGGTATAAAAGTTTCTTTCCTCTATTAATGTCTGCCTGTCTATATGTTCACAGACAATGAGACAATTCGACAGGAAACTGTGGTATTAGGAGAACATAGGTGGCAGAGCGCGCGGGAGTAATACTGGACCACTAATACACAATTTTGTCCAAGGCCGGATCAAAAGTCCATCAGCCGGCCAAGGCACTGCTTTGTCACCTGTAGGAGGCGGTTCTGCTCGGGTGGGTCTGAATTTCGTACTCAGGTCTGGCGGACAACCATTTAGTTCACATGTATAAGTTGGGAAACACATATAATTAACTAAAATCAAAACTTATGACAGGAATTAGACTTTTTTATCACTTGCGGAACATGCCCAATCCAAACTCTGTGTTGTTTATATTTTGCCTCAGTAAATAGTAGATTTTTTTATTCTCTTAGGACAAGAAGCTTATAGATTGCACTTAGTCCTGTAAGAACCTTTGCACTGCTTCCGGAGTGACAGGATATTCTGGATGTGTAAGGTTAGGAAGTAGGGGCCGCCTCCTATCGAGATCCATGAGGAGAAATTAGGGCACTAATCTCAAAGTCATGTCCCCCTGGAAGAATGGGAGGCCAGCTCTGAACCAGCCTCTCCAGTCAAAGTAGGTAGGGGGTGGCACACCCTTGTTGAAGTCAGCAAGAACCTCAGGGTAAGTTTAAGTTTCATTAATTCTGTTTGGTACGCCATAAAGAGTGTAACAATAAACGAATTTATGGATTAGTAGTTATAAATAGTCATAGTGTCTGCAACCGAAAATGAACTCTTTATCTAAATGATAAACTTATCTGATGGAATCCCTAATCAGGCTTTGCCTTTGGGACCCTATTTTCCGATTAAACCTATATTTGATTTATTATAACAGAATTTATTTTATGTTAGTATAGATTTGTAATACTTATATGATTTTGTCTTGGTACTAATATTTGTGTTTTAGGAAATTAATCATTTATTCAATTCTGTAGATTTGCGAGGAAATACGTAATATTTTACACATCAAGGCTTATCGGATGTCTATGCCATTTCTATTCGTGTAGGTTTATCAAAGGGTTTGTTATGATTTGTTATAGTCGGTTAATTTGAGAATTAATTAATTGTTCCGAAAAGCCAAGGTCTGGCAATGAATTGGTTATTTCGTATAGAGAAATTTTGCCTCAATAATGTTTTTTTACAAGAAGTGAGATTGATAGAAAATGTAAAATTGTATTAAATAGAACTAGTGTTCAAACAAACAGCGTTATGATATTGAGTTCAGGAAATGGCAAGCTTCAACGAACTTGCATGAAGTGGAGTTTTGTATTAACTATTGAAGTACAAAGTGCGACATATGCTTGCCAATATATGCCGTTGATAGACAGTAATATACTGAAGACAGGTATTTGATTAATATTTTTTTTCTTTCACAACACTAAATCTAGGAACACTCTTTAAGTGTATTTATCAAGCCTTCGTCAAAAGGAACCCATGAGTCGGACAGTGAGTCACATGGCCGGGACCGTGGACCCACTGTCCAACCACCTTAAGAAGTAGGTAAGAACATGGTTCCGACAGTTTTACGACGTGGACCTTCAGTCCGTTTACCCTAGTTTTAAGGGGGATAACAAAGCTAGGAAAGCAAAAAGGTTAAAACATTTTTATAAAAATACGATATATAAACAAATTTATTTTTCGTCGTTTATAACCCTTTTGCTACCATTCTATTTCGAACACCACATATACTAGTTCAGATAACGAATGATGCCTTTCTTACAAAAAGTTTCTTTATCGTTTTTACGAAAAAAGTGTTAGTGCTCGTACAGCACGCGAATTGCCCCTAGGCTTGCTGAGCCTTAGTAGGGGTACTTTAACTGTCCTACCCTTAAGAGGCAAATATTCCTGATGCCCGCCTCTTATGATGGGCGAAGCGGAAGTTGTCGGTGACCAATAACCTTCAAAATACTTCAATGTTTGAGATTAAGTAATAGAGAAAAATGTGTTAATCATAATTTTGTCACGTAGTAAATACAGACATGTTTCGTATAGTAGCTTATCATTCAGTACTATTTTATTCCTCTATGTTAACAACATATCGTAGTGTTAACAACATACATAGAACAATGTGAGCATCTGGTGTCAAGGTCACAAAAACGGAACTTTTATGTTTTCCTGTTGTTACAAGTACCAAGCAAAATGTGGCTTCTGCACACAAAGACGGAATTATTATGTCATCCTGTTGTTACAACTATCCAGAGAAATGTGACTTCAGAACTCAAAGACGGAACTATTATGTCATCCAGTTGTTACAACTATCAAGCAAAATGTGACTTCAGAACTCAAAGACGGAACTATTATGTCATCCAGTTGTTACAACTATCATGCAAAATGTGGCTTCTGCACACAAAGACGGAATTATTATGTCATCCTGTTGTTACAACTATCCAGAGAAATGTGACTTCAGAACTCAAAGACGGAACTATTATGTCATCCAGTTGTTACAACTATCAAGCAAAATGTGACTTCAGAACTCAAAGACGGAACTATTATGTCATCCAGTTGTTACAACTATCATGCAAAATGTGGCTTCTGCACACAAAGACGGAATTATTATGTCATCCTGTTGTTACAACTATCCAGAGAAATGTGACTTCAGAACTCAAAGACGGAACTATTATGTCATCCAGTTGTTACAACTATCAAGCAAAATGTGACTTCAGAACTCAAAGACGGAACTATTATGGCATACCGTTGTTACAACTATCCAGAGAAATGTGACTTCAGAACTCAAAGACGGAACTATTATGTCATCCAGTTGTTACAACTATCAAGCAAAATGTGACTTCAGAACTCAAAGACGGAACTATTATGTCATCCAGTTGTTACAACTATCATGCAAAATGTGGCTTCTGCACACAAAGACGGAATTATTATGTCATCCTGTTGTTACAACTATCCAGAGAAATGTGACTTCAGAACTCAAAGACGGAACTATTATGTCATCCAGTTGTTACAACTATCAAGCAAAATGTGACTTCAGAACTCAAAGACGGAACTATTATGTCATCCAGTTGTTACAACTATCAAGCAAAATGTGACTTCAGAACTCAAAGACGGAACTATTATGTCATCCAGTTGTTACAACTATCAAGCAAAATGTGACTTCAGAACTCAAAGACGGAACTATTATGTCATCCAGTTGTTACAACTATCAAGCAAAATGTGACTTCAGAACTCAAAGACGGAACTATTATGGCATACCGTTGTTACAACTACCAAGAGAAATGTCACTTCTGGTTACAAGGACGGAACTATCATGACGTCATCCAGTTGTTACAACTACCAAGCAAAATGTCACTTCTGGTTACAAGGACGGAACTATCATGACGTCATCCAGTTGTTACAACTATCAAGCAAAATGTGACTTCAGAACTCAAAGACGGAACTATCATGACGTCATCCAGTTGTTACAACTACCAAGCAAAATGTCACTTCTGGTTACAAGGACGGAACTATCATGACGTCATCCAGTTGTTACAACTACCAAGCAAAATGTCACTTCTGGTTACAAGGACGGAACTATCATGACGTCATCCAGTTGTTACAACTACCAAGCAAAATGTCACTTCTGGTTACAAGGACGGAACTATCATGACGTCATCCAGTTGTTACAACTACCAAGAGAAATGTCACTTCTGGTTACAAGGACGGAACTATCATGACGTCATCCAGTTTGTTACAACTACCAAGAGAAATGTCACTTCTGGTTACAAGGACGGAACTATCATGACGTCATCCAGTTGTTACAACTACCAAGCAAAATGTCACTTCTGGTTACAAGGACGGAACTATCATGACGTCATCCTGTTGTTACAACTATCAAGCAAAATGTGGCTTCTTCACACAAAGACGGAACTATTATGTCTTCCAGTTGTTACAAGTACCAAACACAATGTGACTTCTGCACACAAAGACGGTCCACGCGTGGGTCCCATCACGGGTCACGGGGAAGGGTGACCCTGGAACGGGAAGTTGATAGTGACAACACTTCCGGGAGGGAAGGGTCCTTACACACGTGTCTGCAGTCTGCACCGTACCGTTCCGTCGTGGCTCTCACGCGGGATAGGAGTCCCTGGAGATGCATCCATCGCCTTCTAAAAACCTGCCTCTACGATCTCATCTTTTGTAAAAAAGAGGGATACCATTTTATAAGCTATTGCAGAATTCTAACCACTTAATGATGCTAAATGTATATTAGAACACTTAATCTTTGAGTCACGCAGAGTTAGTAATCACAGTGAATAATCATTCCGCACCTTATCGTAGAAACATTCCTTATCTTTAACTGATGTTTACTGTTTGCTTATCTTGCCCCAGTCAATTATCATTTCGTAGAAAAAACAAATCCGATATCCAGCTTTAGTAGAGCAAAATTGATAAAATTGAAGAAAAGATTTAGTTACAGAATCGATTTGAATGCTCTTTCTACAAGGTAATTAATCCCTTAACAAACTTTTGAAACATTAAAAATTAACACAATCTATTTTGAGTGGAATATGGATCTAAGGCATCTTTGCGTAAAAATGTTACGCTCGTTCCTTCTTTCCAGTTATTATAATTTTGTGTTTCGTAGTTATATGTAGAAAGCTTAGCTTGTTTTGAACGTAGATTGGCTAAGCTATGGTTGCGGTTTTCATTAGAATAATGTGCCAAAAAGGATTTTCAATGCTACTGTGAATGACGAAGGGCTAGAATCTTCTTTTGGATTTCATCATATCTGGTTTGAGATTTAGTACAGGGTGAAACGTGTGCATACATTATCGTCCCTAATCTTGACAGTTGATTCCCGCTCCAAGGGGATCAAAAAAGGAATTGAAAGGGTTTGGAAAACAACTTACTCGTATACGTAGTGGGCTAAAGGATTTCTTAGTTGTAATTATGGTTTGCCTCAAGGAGATTCCGAGCACTGTATCAACTGAAAGTTGGATGGCTTTTACCTTAGAGCCCCAATTTGGAAACATTCCTCAATCAATCAAATATTTTATTGCTAGAAACATAATGCAATGTATAGTAATCGTCATTATTAACCTAAAATGTCAAAAAGACATACCACATTGAAAGCCCAGTCAAACATACAATTTTATCTATCATACTTCTTTCATTCATGCCAAATTACCCATTTCCGACGCAGGATGTCAGTCTGCTAATTGTGCGGTCACCCAGTCGTATGCCACAAACTCGTCAGCACTGTAGAATGTTTGAGACACTAAAAAGCGTTTCAAACGTGATTTTAACCCCTTGGGCGTTGTGGCATTTTTTATTGAATCAGGCCATTTGTTAATAAAGTGAACCCCTGCCAGTGAAAGCAAGCTTTCGTAAACCCCCGTCCTGTGTATCCCAGTCCGGTAGAAATATCTAAATCGTGTTTCGTACTTATTAATATCTAGACTGCTAGTCATAGCACATTTAAAAATACAGAATAATGCCGTCTCTAAGATTTAGGGACTTGGAAGAGTCAATAGTTGCAACCTTTTGAAGACTTCCTTACATGACTCTCTGAACTTTAATCATGCGATTATCCAAACCGCTTCTTTTTGAATTTTGAAAACTCTGGAGAACTGGCCGTTTGTGCTGCCAATCTGGAAGATGGACGCCAAGAAAAGGACTGCAATGGATGTAGTTTCATGGCATTCAAAGATGTCGGCGAAATTAATTTTGCTTGCTCTCAGGTACTACTGAGTAATTGTGATTTGTAAAACACCGTGGCCTGGGTTTTATCCAATGGAACTTAGATTGTAACACAGGAGCACTTTGAAACCGATGAAAAGATGACAAATCTGAGGAAAATATTCTGAAACTCGTCTGTGGCCTGAGACCCCACACGATCAGAAAAGTCACGACGGAACAAAAAAATCTAAAGAAAACGAATATTTAGAAAACATATCTCAGCCTAGACTCAAATATTCCACCTAAAGCTACCCTGAGAGTCTCGTGCCTTAATTAAATAGAAAAAGAGAATAAAATTATACTCATTTGACTCAACGGTAGTACTGATTTCGAACAAATAAAAAACTGCGGAAATCATGGATATATTATGATGTAATCCAGATTGAGATGAATATATTATATTATTAGATTCAAGAAAGTAGTACAGTGCAGGAATGCATAGTAGATTTTTCGTTACGCAGAAATGTAACTACCATTTTCTCAAATATAAAAACGGAATAATCCATATTGGGCTGAATCTATCAAGGTTAACTCTTTAGAATTAATATAGCTTTCCTAATCTTAACATCAATTATCCTGACAAAATATCCTGAGTGTTTAAAGACTTCAACAAACCAGTCAAGTAAGGGGATAGCTCAAAAATAGTATTGTTTGACTAGTGAGAAAGACAAAACAAACTCAGTTGTAATACTTAAGTTGATGCCAGCAGTAGTTTGTCTAAAACTGTAACCAAAAAGAAAATCTAATGTGACATTAGAGACTTTGTTATGACTAGTAGGATGACATTAATATCGCCATCAAACAAAATAGATTTACTATTCGTTGATTTATATTTGTGTACTTTCACTAATTATTACGATAGTTATTTACCGATCTCCATAACGTGTTTCTGTCACACTTTGTGTATGAAAACCCAAAACTAGACAGTCAAAGTAACGAAATATCGTGTTTTTAAAATAATATTTAACTTGTAGTTCTTAAATTTTTGTCTTATGTGTTTGTTCTTGTCGAGGGTCTTCCACGTGTATTCGCAATGCACGCAGTGGACGTGAACCACTCAGGGGTATGAAACACAATTACCACTTTCATGTCTCAAAATTTGTGTATTTCTATACAAGGTAAATATCCTCTATAAAATACATTTCGATTTATACCATTGAGGATGGCTTGGTGTGAAATTTAGGAACGTTTAAATGTAAAATACATATTATTTAAGTAATACAAACACAAACCCATAGATTCAAGTAAAACAAATATATCCTGGAAGCCCATTTAGAATGGAAAAATTCTAGGTAAAAGGTAGGATGTGCCTTGTAGTTCTTTAGATATAGCTATTTTCCCGAACTCTGTTATTCTCTTTAATACAGCGTAATTTTCTTAAATTTTTTTGTGCTATCGAGCGGTCCCAGAATAAATACATTTTCCCTTATTCTATAGACGTTTTAATAGAGCATACAATAATAATTATTATTATGCTCTCAGTTGGCTGTTAGACACAATTTTTAATATTATTAGCCTTTGACACATACCGGAGGGGGGGATTGTACTTAACCCAGCTTGACTGGGAGGTACGGAAAAAGTTTTAGAAGCAACCCCCCTCCCCCTCCCATTTAGATCGTCATATTAATGACAATAACAACTTACCTTCGTCAAATAGTTCAAACTGTAGTCATACACTCCTATAGTTTTGACTTTTAATGAGTCATCTTCGGTGTCGATGTCAATAAATATTATCCATCTGAAATCATAGTTTAAAATTCACGAACACAGTTTTGGGTACTTTGGGATTATACCGACCACACCAGTATGAAGAACACAAAAATATAAATTTATAGAAACAAACATGATAGAACGAAAAAACAACTCTTTAATTACAAACTTACAAGCATTTCCAGGTATTGTGATCGGTATTGTTGTCGCTGTTATCTTATCTTTCTCGAGAATCCCGATTACGGCAGGCCGCGCGGCATCACATGATTTGCACGGTACATAATTGCCTTTCCATTACAATTCAATTTATATTTCTGATCAGACCCACTAGAATTTGATATTTTACTTATAGGTACTATCTCGAGGGATGTTTTTCTTTCGTTGACATCAGCGCGGGGCAGCCGAAGCCCGCGTTGATGGCCGGAGGCACTCGCATTTTGGGTGGCGGAGTGTGATCAAGAATAAAAACAAGTTTTGAGTGTTTTTTCAATAAAGAGTTTAGTTTTAGTTTGGTAATGTTTGTTTTTATTGAATTTTTGTGTTTGGAGAAATGTAGAGGTAAAACACGGAAGTACAACAAAGGGACGCACCAGCTGAACGGGCGGCGAGACTCTGCAATCACGTTATCTACTAGACCGCTCGACTTTGACCTCTGTCTGAGGATGGGGAGGGGTTTGCGATAAGACAATTCCTGTTTTATATCGACGAAATATTGTTCTACGCTAATCTAGTAATCAGTAGAAGCAAAATGTCAAATAACGATTCATGTCTGGGTGTGGTCGGTATAATCCCAAAGTACCCAGTTTTGTAGAAACACAACGAATAAATAAATAGATAGTACGAGAAACACAACATTTGATTGGCCTATCACACGCGAATATAACATTATAGAACATCACGGCCGACAGAAGACAGGACAACTGACTCTAACTAGGTCATTCCAGTTCCCGGTGAACAGACGTTATCAGCTGATCGGTCGGTTATCGTAACGCTGTTGCGATGTTCGTGGATTTTAAACTATAACAACTCCAATATACTAGAACAAAACTATAGTAGTTTATGACTACGGTTTGTACTATTTGACGAAGGTGCGTATACAATAACTGTTATTGTTAGTAGTCAATCAATCCGCAGTTCAGGGCTATATAATATGGATATTAATAGATCATCATGGATACGCCTATTCCCAAGAAAGATGGAATACAACACCTTGTGGTCGAGTAGTCTTTCCATCTAAACGGTACAACATGTAAGATTCAGGTAAATTGAAAAGGTATCACATTATAAATGTCCTTTACTACCTGTAGTTTCCGTATGTGGTAGTGAAAGTATCAAACCCCAAGTAGTGAATAATCATATATATAGCCTAATAATATATATATGAATAATGTGTATATATATATCACTTCTTATTTAATAACAGAGAACGAACACTCAATGACATTAAATTATATCCAGTATAAAGTAGGTAAAGAGTTACAGGCCATATTTGTTCTTTAAATATTTCTCAGTAGTGCAGATAAATACAGTATAAACGCGCAAGTTCCATTTTTTTTGTACAGCCCTTGGGTTAAAATATTTCATGAAAGTGCATCTACGGTGCACCCATGCCTCACAAAAATATTTAGACATAATTAAAATTACATAAACTATAAATCTAAATAAAATGTGATGAGAAATTTCCATATCAAACTCGGTCATCTATTTAATCACATTAAAACTTGATCGGCTTTGATCAACCATTGGGAGAAATTTAACAATATTTTCAATCATGATCAAAATTAGTTGGCTGAAATGAGAGTTTTTCAGAATTGGACAGAATCTTATCAAATTGTGATACGACCTGACTAAAGATTTTTTATTTAAATGATAGTATTCTATAAATAGGTACAGTACGTAACATCTGAGTTTTGATTTCATGATGAATTCATTAGAACAATGCTAAATATTTTAAATAAAACAATAGTTTATCCTAATATTAAAAATGTGAAAATGCCTTTGTTTGTTTGGTTTTCACGTAACTAATCAACCAATTATTCTGAAACTTTACATGGACATCCTTTTTGCTGTTCCTGGGATGAATATAAGCTTATTCTTATTTCGAAACCCCCCCCCTGACTACGCCCCACTAGTCATTAACGTAGTGAAAAATCCCATCTTGATTTCTAAATTTGTGTATTATTAATTGAGCCTGTCAAATGTAATTAATTGTTCTGTGTAAACATTACTCATCGTTTTCAGTTTGTTTGTATTTATAGTGAGTACATGTTCTAATAAGTAACCTTAGCCTACTTTTTAGCTCAGTTTTAGATTTCAGCGATTAGGTAAGTAATAATCTACCCTAAAAAATATCCTAAATCGTAAGAAGGTTAGAATTTGACTGCGAAACTCTCTCTTTGAAGCAGTATTCAAGAACTATGTTAGATGGAATTTCTGAATGAAAATACTGAGACCGGTATATTTTACAATGACCATAATTTTACACTTTTTAATACATTTTCTTGATCGTGGGAAGAAAACAAGAACTGTTTTGGCGTCGGAAATACAATTCACTCAAGCCAGAAGTGCTCATCGGGTACAAAACCTACGAAATTGCGAGCGAAGCCGCGGGTAACTGCTAGTAGTTTTTATAAAAGTAAATATTAAAAGTATATATAAACATCGCTTTTCTCAATTGTATATTAGAGTAGTCGAAAGGAGAAAGATGGTATGGAGGATCAATTCACCTCGACGAAATTTTGAAATTCAAATATAGAAAATTGATTTCGTCAAGGCTTATATAGAATGTTCAAAAGTAGACGAAAGATAACTTGATAAACTGACAAAATCTCTTCAACATTCGTTGACAAGTACCCAACTTTATCAGTTCGTATGATTAAAGCTGATAAATTTTCATTTCATTCATGATAAGATAACTCGATGAACTAACAAAATCTCTCAACAAGCTCATTTCATTCATGATTGACTAAACATTCGTTGAACAGTCAAACTTTATCAGTTCGTACTGATAATTTTCATTTCATTCATGATAAGATAACTCGATGAACTAACAAAATCTCTTCAACATTCGTTAGTATGTATGATTAAAGCTGATACATTTTCATTTCATTCATGATAAGATAACTCGATGAACTAACAAAATCTCTTCAACATTCGTTGACAAGTACCCAACTTTATCAGTTCGTATGATTAAAGCTGATACATTTTCATTTTCATTCATGATAAGATAACTCGATGAACTAACAAAATCTCTTCAACATTCGTTGAACAGTATCAAACTTTATCAGTTCGTATGATTAAAGCTGATACATTTTCATTTCATTCATGATAAGATAACTCGATGAACTAACAAAATCTCTTCAACATTCGTTGACAAGTACCCAACTTTATCAGTTCGTATGATTAAAAGCTGATACATTTTCATTTCATTCATGATAAGATAACTCGATGAACTAACAAAATCTCTTCAACATTCGTTGAACAGTATCAAACTTTATCAGTTCGTATGATTAAAGCTGATACATTTTCATTTCATTCATGATAAGATAACTCGATGAACTAACAAAATCTCTTCAACATTCGTTGAAACAAGTACCCAACTTTATCAGTTCGTATGATTAAAGCTGATACATTTTCATTTCAATTCATGATAAGATAACTCGATGAACTAACAAAATCTCTTCAACATTCGTTGACAAGTACCCAACTTTATCAGTTCGTATGATTAAAGCTGATACATTTTCATTTCATTCATGATAAGATAACTCGATGAACTAACAAAATCTCTTCAACATTCGTTGACAAGTACCCAACTTTATCAGTTCGTATGATTAAAGCTGATACATTTTCATTTCATTCATGATAAGATAACTCGATGAACTAACAAAATCTCTTCAACATTCGTTGACAAGTACCCAACTTTATCAGTTCGTATGATTAAAGCTGATACATTTATATTTCATTCATGATAAGATAACTCGATGAACTAACAAAATCTCTTCAACATTCGTTGAACAGTATCAAACTTTATCAGTTCGTATGATTAAAGCTGATACATTTTCATTTCATTCATGATAAGATAACTCGATGAACTAACAAAATCTCTTCAACATTCGTTGACAAGTACCCAACTTTATCAGTTCGTATGATTAAAGCTGATACATTTTCATTTCATTCATGATAAGATAACTCGATGAACTAACAAAATCTCTTCAACATTCGTTGACAAGTACCCAACTTTATCAGTTCGTATGATTAAAGCTGATACATTTTCATTTCATTCATGATAAGATAACTCGATGAACTAACAAAATCTCTTCAACATTCGTTGAACAGTATCAAACTTTATCAGTTCGTATGATTAAAGCTGATACATTTTCATTTCATTCATGATAAGATAACTCGAGGAACTAACAAAATCTCTTCAACATTCGTTGACAAGTATCCAACTTTATCAGTTCGTATGATCAAAGCTGATACATTTTCATTTCATACATGATAAGATAACTCGATAAACTAACAAAATCTCTTCAACATTTGTTGAAAATTACAGTACCCAACTTTACCAATGCGTATGATCAAAGCTGATAAATTTTTCATTTCCTGGTGATAGTAATTGATATATGTTCAAAGTCCTGTAGTAGCAAGAGTACTCCATACTTAATTTGATTGTTCAAATAAATGATTGCGTGATTAACTATGTTATAAATATTCAGTGCTTTGGTATTATCTGGAAGCCACTCTGTCCATACCGAAGTTAATGTTGACCTTTACGAGCGCTCACATGATCTGAGTTTAAATTTTGGTACTATCTCGAAGGATGTTTTCTTTTTTTCGCCAGAAGTGCGAGAAGCATTTCCGATTGGAACTTTCCCAACCACAGATCACGTACTAGATCGTCTAATTTTTTTGACGTTAGATCACGTTGGACGATCTAGTATGTGATCTGAGGACGAGGAAGTACCGACAGGAAATACCCTTAACCATCATTATGGTCTACTGCGTCACCCCGTCCTTTGGCGAAAAAAAGGAAAACATCCTTCGAGATAGTACCAAAATTTAAGCTCAGATCACGTGAGCGCTCGGATAATACCAAAGCACCATTTATTTGTTCACGTGTATATCAAAACTGACATACTCCGTAAAACTCCAATTTGGCTAATCCTACTCCTCGAAGAAGAGAACACCGACCAGAGCCATTAGCACTGATGCACCCTGAACAGGGAACACTGACAGTGACACAAGAAGGGGACATAGTCCCAAGTAATCCGAGCCGGAAGTGACGTGCCAGGCCTGGGAGCTTCCGGGACTGATGTGACACCGGGACTCTTCGTGCCGGACCATTGCCACCGCGACTCACACACGCCCCTCCCCCTCCCCCGTTAATTGCGGATATTAAACGTGCCGTAAATCAACAACTTAACATTTGCCCAACACCTTTCTCCCACAGGTATCAATAACACAATAACATTCACACGGTGCAGGCCTAAGTGTGAGCAGATCCTGCCGTCGTCGGCGGGTGGGGGGGAGGGGTAACATGGCGTTTATCAACATTTTAAACTAAGTTTTTATTTTTAATTAAATTTAAAACTGTACTTTTTTAATCATACAAACAAAACTGGACACACAGCCATATTCCTGAAGTTTTTAAAATAATTAAGAAACCCAATCAAAATATTATGACATGAACGTAACATTTTGCACAACGAATAAGATAAATTAATAATCTAAGTGGACATCCAAAAATAAAATTCTAGATGAAAAAGTGGAATTTACAAAATTAACTGTGAAGATTGTGATAGGATTTACATTGGCCAGACTAAAAGAACCATTACAAAAGAGAACGCGAAAGATAGGCTATTATAAATACGGACAAACTGCAAAATCAGCTATTGCCAAACATGCATTAGAAGCAATTCACATTATTAAAACAGGTCCATAAACAAGAAGAACTCGACGCTTAGGAAACATTAAATATAAAAACATAAAGATAAAATATTAAACAATGATTTTGGACCGATTCAAAATTCACCATTCCTGTAAAATATAACTAAATTCTTTTAGACTCAAATTTGTATACATATATTAATATTTATTTCATTTTACTTTTAACTATGCAAATCTTGTATTAAGCTTTACTCAGCTGATAATTGTTACAAATTTTAAAATATTTATATTATTTCGAATTGCTAATCCACACCTGACGATGGCATCTTTGATGTCGAAAGGCCTCGTGTGAAAATATTCAAATTATTGGATAATTATGAGTGTTCTTTTATAAAATAATAGAAAATAGTTTTTCCAATAAGAAGAGCTCATCCTTCAACCAATCAAAACTATTTATAAAAGTTAAAACTAGAGGAAAGAGATGAAGTTTTAGTAAATTTTAATAAAGGAACCGATAGAGATAAACAATATCGAACTCTCTTGTGCCACTATGAAAAAATATCGTGTTCGGTAGAGGGCGTTCTGGCGAGTTTAAGAGAAGACAAAACAATAAACTAGTTTATCAAGTGATGTAACAAAATTGAAGTACGGAATTAAGAAATATCCATTAGGTCAGAAAAGTAATATGTGACTGAAAGAACTAAGTAGTACAATAAAACGTGAATAGGATTGATAAGAAAATAAACTAAAAGGATTATGGAATGTAGTAAACTTACGATAATCAGAATTTTTAAACCTATCTTAAAGATTCCCTATTCTTTGTTTAAAGTTTGTTATTGGCGATGGAAGGTTTGAAAGGATAACAGTATTTCGGACATTTGCCATCGTTATGGATCATAAAAGGTATAATACAACGTTTCGAGGATTTAAATCTGCCCTCTTCATCAGCAGGCATAGGTATGGGGGAGGTATACCTACAAAAATAAAGAACAGAAAGAAGTAAAGAAAGGAAAGAAAAGGGTTCAAACATATCCAAAAGTTGCTTGGAGTCCAGTCCAGGCGTTGTCACTGCACAGGATGCAAGTCCCGAGCACAAATCACAAGTACGAGGATAACAATCACACACCTCACCAGCACAGGCTACAGTGGGATACAGCTTTTGGGTATGTTTGAACCTTTTCTTTCCCTTCTTTACTTCTTTCTTTTCGTTATTTTTTAGTATTAATACCTCCCCCACCTGATGAAGAGAATAGATTCCAATCCTCGAAACGTCGTGTTATACCTTTTTTTAACCTATCACGATGGCAAATATCAGAAATCCTGTTATCCTTTCAATTATCCCAATGTTAGTGAGCACTGACTCTGTAAACATATAGCAAACCGAGTTAAGGAAATTAGATCCAGGAAATAGGTCAAGGAGAAATAAGATAGCCTATAAATTAGAAGGATTGTGTTGTACTAGCGAATAATAGCGTCATTGAGAATATGTTTAAAGCAATGAACGCAAAAGCAATAAAAAAAAAAAAACACTTTAGAAATATCAGTTAATTTAAATTATTTGACCTCGATGGATTTTTTCAGTAGTGAATGTTTTCTGGTCCAATTGTGGGTTTCGTGAAAATCTGTATCAACGTTAGTAAAATGGAAAAATATAATTATCTGTAATACTAACTGTTTATAATTCATTTGCCGAAAATAAACCCTATATTTTAAGCCGATCCAATGTTAAGCCTTATTATGCCCAACTCTAATGGGCCACTGGCCTGTGCGAGGATCTTATCAAACAGAATAAGAGGGAGAGTCGATACAGTACAAGGTCGATGGCACTGATAAAAAGTGCAACAATCACAGACAGGATTTGAACTTGCACTATTTTTAACTCGGATTCAAAGTCCAACATCTTAAACCACACAACGATCGGCGCTTTCTATTAAACTATAAAAATAATTAATTAAAGTAATAAACAATGAATTATTAACAGATAATTGTAATACGTATATACAATTCATTAGCATTGTACTGTAAGTTTACAGTGAAAAGTTTATGAATTTTAGATGAATAACACAGTTTTAAACTTTAACTTCGCTCCATGTTTAAAAGCGGGCGGGCAGTTAAATTGTTGTGACCTTTCTGTCTTTCTTCCAATATCTAGAACTTGTTCAAAGAATCAAAAAGAAAATGTGACAGTGACACTGCGCCTGTTTGTTACTTGTGAAAAATAACCCAATTCCATGGCAACTTGCTGAATAAATTGCAACTGGACGGGGAACAAATTATTGTAATAAATTCCAACATTTTTCACACTAGTCGTCAAGTATTTCTAGTCTTTTTGGCACATTCTAGGCAGTCCACTGTATTGGGTAAAATAATGGTGAATCTTTCAATACGTCAATTGTTGCACGATCTTATAATTGAACAAAACTCTTTGGAAAATACTATTTAAAATATAATTAATTAATAGTATTTATTATGATCAGCACGACTAGCTGGTACGTGCGAAAGGATTGTAGGACTGTAGGTCCACGCCTAGTTTGACGAGGGTGGCTGACGTCACTTTTCTGCAGGGTAGGACAGTTAGTCCACGCCGACACCTGTGGACTAACTGTCCTACTTTTCAAAACTGATCTGGCTGTGCATTAGTTTTTCTACCTGTACTTATTCTTTACTCTGGTCAGTGATGCTTCCACTACATTCGCACAGCGTACTGCTAAAGCAGCAAATATTAACAACAGTTTACTCAAGCTATCACATATGAAGTGGATTACTAATAGGGAATATATCTTAACGAATTCCATATAGCATTATATTACTATCTGATTAATTTGGCATTGTCCTAATGAATCATAAACATCTACAGTAAGTTTGTATTAGTTATTCCTTATATTGGACCATCGTTTGTATAATACTGTCTATACCAGTAGACACTATAATGGTTAGACATTCTTAAGTTAGAAATGGCGTAACTAACCTGACTTTATTTTATGTATATAATTTCGTTTCATTCTTTTTGCAGCTGTCTTATGTAGTGTACTGAAAATTATTTAGCAGATATAGAGTTTAGATTTCGAAACATCCATTCAAGTGCTGCAGTGTGAGTACGACGATCCCTTATCAACCCCTCGTCAAAAGAAACCCGTGAGTCGGACAGTGAGTCCCAGGCCGGTACCGTGGACCTACTGTCCACCCCTTAAGAAGTAGGTATGAAATGCTTCCGGCAGTGTTATGACGTGGACCTACAGTCCGTTTACCGGCCCTTTAACCCTCCAACTGATAATAAGAAACTCCCAGAATGATTCCATGGTTTTTGTCTTTGCGCAGTATATTTTACGGATATTTTTTTTTTAATATCTGCTAAATGCTGAATAATATCATTTTTTTTGTTAGAAACCAGAAAGAAATTTGATAATAATTCAAATATTCATTTACTGTATTGTTTTTTTTTTAATTGTCCATAAATTGAAAAATTGATGAACGTCTGTGCCGACGCGACGGTCAATTGTAACTAAGGCTTTAATGAGTAATCCTCTCGGGTCGAAGAGACCGTAGTATGGCATGTTAGCAGACTCCATACTGGAAGAAGTCAATAATTCAAAATTCGTTGGAATACACCTCGATCGAGGTTTGGCATGGAATCACGTTTGCTTATTTTTAGCCTCTGGCTTTTATGATTTAAAGTCGTTAGCCAAATAGTACAGTTGCTGGACTTTACCAGGCCTTTACATTTTGGGATCAACTTTGCATCAAATGTCTGAACTTCCTAATAGTGGTCGAGATATACATTGGTATACGTCTGGAGGCAGAGAACTTCCTGTGCGGAATAGGAGGTATAGGTGTATGAACACTTGCTCTCACAGGCAGGTGTTCATTTTATCAGGTTACCAAATTGGTAGAAATTCCACAAGTCACTTGACATTCGCCTAAAAAGCTTTTTATCGTCAGTATTTGATAACCTGAACGAGTTTTTGGCATACAACCGGATTGCACGTAGGCTAAATTGTATATTCAACTGTTCACTTTTATGTAATGCAAATGGAAAGGAACATAAATTTAAATTACACTCGATGTGTCTTTTTTAATACATAGTTTGACTGCCTAGCCTGCAAAGGAGACCAAACCATATGTTACGGGATTTAAAGTATTTCGGTTTAAAACAATTTGAAGATTTTTAGGATTCCTAATTAATTGCACTATAGGAAACAAAACAGAGCTGCACAAAATCGAATCGTTAGTGAATTTATATCTACTATTTTAACCGGCTTTCTGAAAATTTCTCAGAAATATTAATTAACAACATGGTTTGATATTTTCTCTCTTTGGCTAGACACATTTAATTTACTTATTTTCTAACTTAAGAAACACATTGGTGTTTTTGTATTTAACATGTGCTGAAATGTCGTCTGTATGCCACTAGCGCGTATTGATTAAAAAGTATTTAGTGCTTTATAACTACCAACAATCATTAATAAACAATATGGCCACAATTTCCAACAGACAGCAGTGTAACCATGGAAATAAATGAATAAAGTATCATAAGTTATAGAAAATTAAACACGTCTTATAAATGTCATAAAATTTATTTAAATATACCTTTCCCAAATCAACTCCGATGTACAAAAATTGGTGAACTGTGACTAAGAAAATACTAGTAAGAACTTTACCAACACCTGCTGAAGAACACTAAGAGAGTGACTAAATTACCACAATACAGAGATCATGAAAATCAACACAACACTCGTGGACTGGAAGACACAGAGGTATGTCACGTAGATTAATGGCCGTTTACACTAAGTTCTACCGAGGGCGCTGGTCACTTGGTACCTAAATTCGTCGAAGGACATCCACACTGTGCTCGTCCCATTTGCAAGTTCTACCGAGGGCGCTGGTCACTTGGTACAAAAATTTGTCGAAGTACATCCACACTGCTTGTCCCATTTCCAAGTTCTACCGAGGGCGCTGGTCACTTGGTACATAAATTCGTCGAAGGACATCCACACTGTGCTCGTCCCATTTGCAAGTTCTACCGAGGGCGCTGGTCACTTGGTACATAAATTCGTCGAAGGACATCCACACTGTGCTCGTTCCATTTGCAAGTTCTACCGAGGGCGCTGGTCACTTGGTACATAAATTCGTCGAAGGACATCCACACTGTGCTCAGAAGGCATCTACACCCGACATCGCCGTCCCATTTGCAAGTTCTACCGAGGGCGCTGGTCACTTGGTAAAAATTCGTCGAAGGACATCCACACTGTGCTCGTCCCATTTGCAAAGTTCTACCGAGGGCGCTGGTCACTTGGTACATAAATTCGTCGAAGGACATCCACACTGTGCTCGTCCCATTTGCAAGTTCTACCGAGGGACGCTGGTCACTTGGTACCAAAATTTGTCGAAGTACATCCACACTCCTCGTCCCATTTGCAAGTTCTACTGAGGGCGCTGGTCACTTGGTACCAAAATTCGTCGAAGGACATCCACACTGTGCTCGTCCCATTTGCAAGTTCTACCGAGGGCGCTGGTCACTTGGTACATAAATTCGTCGAAGGACATCCACACTGTGCTCGTCCCATTTGCAAGTTCTACCGAGGGCGCTGGTCACTTGGTACATAAATTCGTCGAAGGACATCCACACTGTGCTCGTCCCATTTGCAAGTTCTACCGAGGGCGCTGGTCACTTGGTACCAAAATTCGTCGAAGTACATCCACACTGTGCTCGTCCCATTTGCAAGTTCTACCGAGGACGCTGGTCACTTGGTACCAAAATTTGTCGAAGTACATCCACACTCCTCGTCCCATTTGCAAGTTCTACTGAGGGCGCTGGTCACTTGGTACATAAATTCGTCGAAGGACATCCACACTGTGCTCGTCCCATTTGCAAGTTCTACCGAGGACGCTGGTCACTTGGTACCAAAATTTGTCGAAGTACATCCACACTCCTCGTCCCATTTGCAAGTTCTACTGAGGGCGCTGGTCACTTGGTACCAAAATTCGTCGAAGGACATCCACACTGTGCTCGTCCCATTTCCAAGTTCTACCGAGGGCGCTGGTCACTTGGTACAAAAATTTGTCGAAGTACATCCACACTGCTCGTCCCATTTCCAAGTTCTACCGAGGGCGCTGGTCACTTGGTACATAAATTCGTCGAAGGACATCCACACTGTGCTCGTCCCATTTGCAAGTTCTACCGAGGGCGCTGGTCACTTGGTACATAAATTCGTCGAAGGACATCCACACTGTGCTCGTCCCATTTGCAAGTTCTACCGAGGACGCTGGTCACTTCGGTTCCAAAATCCAAGTCGATGTCCACTTATACTGTCCTCGGCCATTTCCAAGCATTTTTAAAAGCATACAATTAGTAATAACTGTGTCTTTCACCCGATGTTTGATCACTGTAATCACTTGTATTTTCGTGCAAAAATAAAGACATCTAAAATCAGGAAATTACTTTTCTAACTTTATAAATAAAATTGAGTTATAGCTAAAATTATGAATAACAAATTTGGAGTGATACATCGAAAACAATTGTTCACAGGCCTAAAGCTCAAGATTACCGTAGTTTTCAAGATTATCATTTCAATTCATAAGTGAATGAAATGTTGGATGAATTATAATTAATTCTTTAATGTGTCACGCTTCATTTGAATTTGAGGCCAATCGCACCATCTATTTGTTTATTCCTTGTCAATCCTGAATGAGTGTAGGTGACCTGTGTAGTCTTAGATACTTTATAAGGTTTACAGAGGATCATTAAATTAATAGCCCTGTAGTCAGAGAATTTAAGGACCATAAATTTGAATTGAACTTCTAACAAGCCAGGGATTGGTAAATTTGGTCTGATTGTGTTGGCCGAGAGACAAACCCGATTGTCAGTTCCTACGCTGACTCTGATTGAAATATCGCAGTCAATCTAGAGTTATTCCCTTATGTATACTGGCTGGAAAGTGGGCGCTTGGATGAATGAGCAAAGTCTGCACAGGGCAGTCTTAATCAAACCTAAAAATCTCATGCGATTCGACTCATACAATACATCAGCCATTCGACAGTGACTCAGTCTATGGACTATAAAACCCACATCTAGACGAGGAAGAGTGCTGCTCTATTAGCATCTCGATGCGAACATTTGCGCATGCCAGCAGCACCAAAAGGTCTTCCGGAAAGGTAAGGATAGCCGCAGGCCCAACGACCCAAACATTACTTTAGTTTAAAATAAGAGGGTCGTTGGCCCAACGATCAGTGGTGTAATCGGACTGATTTGTTTCATAAAGTAAAACATAACTAAAATGGGTCGTTGGCCCAACGAACCGTATTTACAATTTAAACAGTAAATTTACAATCAAGGTTCGTTGGTCCAACGATCCAAAATTTACTTACAAATACTAATAACGTATATGGTTCGTTGGGCCAACGACCCTATTGCAGTAACAAGTTAAATTGTAGAATGCAGGTTCGATTACACCACTGTTCGTTGGGCCAACGACCCGTTTTATAATTTATAGAGGTTCTATTAGTCCACTGGGTCGTTGGCCCAACGACCCGATCAAATAAAACATTGCATTTCAAATGAAAAGGGTCGATTACTCCACTGACCGATTAGTCCACTATGGACAAGGGCAGGCGGTACGGCAGCCGCTCTTCCTGCACTGTTGGAATTTTATCTTCATTATGAGCGTGAATACATTTGATGAAAATATAAATATATATAACTATAAATATTATTATAAATTATATATTAATTAAATGCAGGTATGAGGTAACTTGTACATTATTAATATTTTTGTCGGTAAAGAAAAAATTACATTGGTTAATATAAACGTATATTTTTAGTTATAATTTCTTCTACATCATTGACGTGACTAAACAAATATATGTTTATATAAAATTTGTATAAACGGCAAAATCGTGATTTAATGTTTATTTAAACTACATTAGTATCGATTTTTTATCATATACATATACATGTACAAGTAAAAGAACTGGCCAATTCTCTTAAAAAAGCCAATGTATAATGTTCTGAAGCATTTAAACATTTTCGTGTATCTGGTACATTTCTTCAGATGGATATAAACTACATTTACAGTACATATTAGAGGTAACTATCAATCATTAAAGCTTAATTGAGAATATGTTGCCAACTTTAAAATAGAAGCCTCTGAAGAAGTAATGTTGATTGTTAATGGGATGTGAGAGAAGGCATTACATTATCCTATACCGGGTATTCTATATGAGATAATCTATAAACGTAATGCACCTGTTAGACTCTTAGTTATAAGTAGAATAGTGTAATTTGTGGTAATATATTAGAAATATAATTTTATTAGTGATGTCGCAAAAAGAATTCAAATTTCACATGCAACTGTGAAAGTACAGTACTACTAGAGCTTTAATTTCCCATAAGTTCAACATTATTCTTTTGATGGGGTCTTCTTCAGTTTATTTCCAAGTTGAAACATGCAAACTTGAATTGATGTATCCGTGGACAAACCTTGTTATAATTATTAATAGTTTTAATGTGAAGTAAACGTTTTCTTTGGCGTCTTCATTGTAGCTTTGTACGCTGTGATGGCTGAGGAGAATAGTGATAACTATCGACCGTGACATGAAGTCGCAGTCATTTACATGATTTTATTAAGTTTTCATTGAGCCCTGTGGTTTACTTTTACAGTTAATTTACATAATAAAAGATGGTAAACGGATTAGGTCTTCGGTTTACACGGCCGGTGTCATAACCAACTGTTTTGGTCTAACCGTGGAAAGCTACCCTCCACCACAATATTTTTCCGGTTTAAGATCTGTTGTTTAAGATAGTTCCCCACATAAAAACCGATACATTGTAAGAATTTAAGTATCGTTTCGACGAGGTGTAAACTGCACAACACATCAAATATTATCAAATCATATAGCTCGTGTTTTAGTATTTAAGGTTATTTAACAACTATCGAGAAGTCTTCCATGAAATTTTTAAAACCTTCAAATTTGTGTACATTATTTACATTTACTCTATATCATTGTCCAGTATGACTTGGACAGTGAAGCAGTGGACCTGTACAGAAGGAGAATCAATCGTGGCCATTAGGCAAACTAGGCGGCTACCGAGGACGACAGCTTTAAGGGTGGGCTAAAAGAAAACAATTACAAGAATGTGTATAAATTACTTTACAGAAACCGAGCCAAAAAATACATAAAACAGGCTTGTGTCACTTTAAAATTCAACCTTTATCATATCAAACATTACTTAAAGTGTCAGCGTAAACCTTAGGTAAATTGAATATAGTACAATAAACCTTTGTAGTTACCCTCTAATGTGAAATTGAAGACGGCAACAGTTTTAGTGTTGAGTTCGGAGTTGGGCGTGATGTGGCCTCGAAAAGCATATTGTCGCATCGCTTCTATAACCCCATTACTACTACTTGTCTAAACCTTTACTCAAGTCGGAGGATTGATCAGTCATTAGGCTAGTTTTGAGGGTTTTTTATCGACTCTGTGTAATTTTTATTAGCGGTATCTAATGTTGCTTGATTATGCGAGCATCCCGTACGTAAGAGGACACGCTAGTGGATGCTGCCTGCTCTTCCGAGGCTCTATATTTAACATGGAGCAAAAATTCAATGGAAAATAGGTACTTGACTTGTCTCAAACTTGATTTCTCAATCTTTCATTCCACAAACAGACTTTATAGTTGAACGCCTGGGGGTTTTGACTTCGGATTACAACTACAGTGAATGCATTTATATGGTCGATGTGGTATTTTGTTTTTCAGACTATAAATTGCAATGTTTATCAAATTCTTTATCTAGGTTTTTTCATTTTTTTAAACAAATTACTATAAAAATTCATCTTTGAGCATCTAGTTTTGCTCTAAATGGTATTTTTCAAATTATATGTGAAATTTCACCTAAATAGATGTAGAGAAACATCTATTAAGAACACCACTACTCTTGGTGTGTTTTTGATTATATTTAAGGTTGTCGGGCTCTTGAAATGTAGTAAAACGTGGAGGGAAGAGCGGAGCTGCAGGTGCAAAGTACAATGGAAATATGTAATATAAAAGATAATATACATGTCGCCTTATTTTCAGATTTTAGGACTGTACGTCCACGCCTAGTTTGACGAGGGTGGCTGACGTCACTTTTCTGCAGGATAGGACAGTTAGTCCACGCTGATACCTGTGGACTAACTGTCCTTCTTTTCAAAACTGACCTGGCCGTGCATTAGTTTTTCTACCTGCACTTATTCTTTATTCTGGTCAGTGATGCTTCCACTACATTCGCACAGCGTACTGCTAAAGCAGTAAATATTAACAACAGTTTACTCAAGCTACCACATATCTTAACGGGATTATATCTTAACGAATATCCATATTTCCATTATATTACTCTCTGATTAATTTGGCATTGTCCTAATGAATCATAAACATCTACAGTAAGTTTGTATTAGTTATTCCTTATATTGGACCATCGTTTGTATAATACTGTATATACCAGTAGACACGTTACTCGTAGTACACGTTAATTGAAATGGATGGTTTATTGTTTTATTAACATTGTTAATAGTTTAAAATAACAATTTAGTTCATATCTAATATATCATTTTTTAAATTGTACCAAATTAAGTTAAATAGATACGAAGACAAAATATTTTATTACCTTAAATAGTGGCTCTTGGCATATAATCCAAACAGTAAACAAAACATCTTCCTACACAGACATACTAACTTACATAATAGTGACCTGATGTCGCTAACGATTCGTTGTAAATATCACTCAAACAGGAATTCGATGAACGGCTAAAAAATGTGTCTAGTTTCATTCAAACTTCCAATTGCTATTCATCTCTATATCCCGCTGCGAAAAAATTTAACGTTATTTCAAATAGTGATCCCGGAACGACAGGAGATAACATGTTTAATTACTAGCAGTTATAAGAACTTCGAACGCACCAAATTCTTAAATTTATTCTTAAACCCTATTAGTTTTATTCTCCTTTAAAATAAACCGTTAAGCGTTAAAAGGTTTAAAATTTGGGGTTTAGTTAATAAAAAAAGCCCTAGTTAATGTTGCTTTATTTTCTCGAACAAGGTACAAACAAACTTCTGAGAAGCCTACTTCTGTCAAAAGTCAAATAAACTATGCGTTTTATAACTATATAACAGTTATATAGTACATTCCTTTGATGTCTGCATACAGTACTCAACATGCATACTCAATATTTACTAAAGTGTACAGTTAAAAGTAGATTTGTAATAAACTTTTTAGTTTTCTTATCTAAATATTTGTCTTACTTGTGCTCAACAGTGGGTCGCAAAAAAATGTTTAAATAAGAAGTGTTGTTATTATCAAGCTTACTCTATGCTTTCACGACTAAATGTAAGGTAATTTATGATTGTGCTACTATAAAACAATGTTTACACAGGACAATTGACTAAAGTTAACAGGCTCTTATACTATTATATAAATGTCTTGTTCTCTTTACCTGATTTTTCTGTGCATTCTTACGATATTTTAATCGTTGTTCTCCTAGTCGGAGCGAAAACATATTCAATAAACCAAAGACCACTATAATCGTTACAGACATTCTTAAGTTAGAAATGGCGTAACTAACCTGACTTTATTTTATGTATATCATTTTGTTTCATTCTTTTTGCAGCTGTCTTATGTAGTGTACTGAAAACTATTTAGCAGATATAGAGTTTAAATCTCGAAACATCCATTCAGGTGCTGCAGTGTGAGTACGACGATCTTTTGTCAACCCCTCGTCAAAAGAATCCCGTGAGTCGGACAGTGGGTCCCAGGCCGGGACCGCGGACCCACTGTCCACCCCTTAAGAAGTAGGTAAGAAATGCTTCCGGCAGTTTTTATGATGTGGACCTACAGTCCGTTTACCGTGCGAAAGATTGAAGATGCATCTTAGATAAAAGACATCAGTCCAACTTGAAGAGTTGATTCCTGTTTTGACAGCCTAATGAATCTAAAATTTGACAGAGACAACTAAAACTCCGTTTGTATAAAGCTTCTAAGTTCAGAAACAATTTGAATGTTGAGTTTGGCTCCAGTTCACCTTCCTCTTACGTGCAGCATCTCAGATATGATGCTGTTGCAGACTTGACTCCTGAAATCTGAACTCATGTTTGTCTGAAGGGATCCAAAAACAGTTGGCGACGAAGAACGAAGAGGCTCAAAACGAAACCTCCTGCACCGTTTCGACTCAGAGACACCTAGACTACAAAAGGTAGTGCAATCCAGGTGAAGAGGTATTCTCATGTCTCATCTGGTGCACAATTGAGTGCACTACGATGATGATCCCAAAAACACAGTGGGGCAACCGAGACTTCAGATTTCAAGAGTCAACTCTGCAATAACATCGGATCTCAGATGCTGCACGTAAGAGGAAGGTGAATTGGAGCCAAACTCAAAATTCACAACAAATTTTATTTGCCTCTGCAAAACGACCAGCATTTTCTTATTTGCAACATTTTGTTCCTTATTTTGTAAAGAATTTTCTGGCCTTGAAACAGCTGGTGCTTTGAATGTTCGGATGTCAGCTTTTCTGAATAATTCTATAATTTTCTTAATTGCTTCACTCTTGATTACTTGGATTCCACATTGCTCAAGCTGAACTTTTGCAGAATGTACACTCAGCATCAATTCTGTCCACTTAGCGAAGCCAGGGTGTGAAGGTCAAGGTCGAGCCATTCTCTTGAAAAGCCAGTTATTTGACATTTTAAAGAAATGTTTACAATACACAAAAGGTCAAATTCATTTCAGGGGAAACCAACAAACAATGAATAGTCGAGTAACTATTACGACAGATACATTACCCTTCAATTGTAACTGTGACACAATAAATGAGCATAACAGAGACGCTAAAGTACTAGTAAGAACTTTTTTTAAATTTGTATGATCTAAATTGTGTTAAACCCTATGCCTTTTTAAAATGGGGTGTATAATGAATAATACAGAATGTACTATTTGAATGAAGCATACATTCAATGAAACAATTGATATGTTATTAACTCCACATTACAGGGTTATCTTTATAGTATATAATAATGGATGGTCAACTAAAACCTTTTTTTAAATTTGTTTATTTCCAGACACGTGTCTCGGTACTAAACCATCATCAGTGTGGATCATGGGTTCAAATCCCGGGGAGGTTCAAAAATGTAATAATAACAAAAACCAAGTGCACTTCGAGGCCATGTGTATATTTAGTTGTTTATTATTTATTTAGAGGTAAATGTTCACCATGATGATTGTTTAAAACTGAAAACGTGTCTGGAAATAAAATAATTTTAAAAAGGGTTTTAGTTGACCATGCATTATTCTGAAATAATTGATATTTGTGATACATCAATTCAACCACATCTCCTCGACTCATAAGATTAGCAACAGGTTGATTGTTAATACTTAATACTGTATCACCAATTCTCAGGACGATAAATGGAACCTATCAAGTAAGTCACTTCCTCGATGCGGCAGAACCAAGGCCAGATAGGTAATCTAGCCTGACACGCATCCTGGATTCTCGGAAGGTCCCAGACAGGCATGATGAACATGAACGGTTTACAGCGGCTGGCGAATGTAAGTACTGCGTAGAGATGGGCTAATCAGTGCGAACCTGTAACCGTTACTTCTGATACCGTTACTCGGCGATACTGAGTACAAATACTGGATACTTGAAATCAGTATTTCCGTATTGGTAACGTTTTAAATACCAGATACTGTAAATCAGTGTTTGTAACGCCTTATACTGGATACTTCAAATCAGTATTTCCGTACTTGTAACGCTTAAAACACTGTATGTATTTTTCCCTAAAAAAACACAGCTTTGTAAAATATGTATAAACACAATTTATTATTATTAAAAAGTGTATACTTTTCGAGATGTAATTAACGAATTGTACGATAAATTGAACTTACGCTTCTTTGAATAGAGTCAAATGGGCTGTTGTAATGGGTATTATTTAAGGTTATAAATATAACATTCTATTGTGTATAAGCAATTTAAATTTCTTTGGTGTATTAACACAGTTTTGTATTACCACCATTTGAATTTGAATTAAAATCGTAAAATATCTAATCATAGTTTACATAATTAAACATTTTAATTCAATGTATTGTATAAAATGTTTAGTTTGCTTTGAAAAAATATATTTATTACTCAATAACTAATTCAATAATATCTCACTGACACCGGGGTTGGTGAGTGATTTACATTGTGAAGTAGCAGTATTTTGCAGCTGGAGCGTTATGATCACGGTATTTATTTTGTATTTGTCAGCCTCATATCAGTATTTCAGTATTCGGTATCAGTGAGGATATGAGTACTTCAGGACTAGTAAAGTAATCAGTACGATAAAAAAAAAACATTATGGTTGCCTGTAAAGTCGGTTTTACGGGCGAAGATTTTACGTGACAACGTCTTTTTCTCGGTAGAATATTTATTGATATGAATATTATTAAATTGCACAATAGGAACAAGGAATTGAATGAAAATAAGAATTGCACAAATTTTAACTATAGAAATATATTTTGTTCACTAAAACATTGTACATAATTTGAAATTAATTAAAATTTGTTATTGTAAATGGTAAAGTTGAATAAAACATTTACTAAAATTGGAATTTGAAATTCTTGCTAAACACAGTTAAATTCTAACTCCGCGCGTGGTGATTGGTCGGTTTAGTTCGTTTGTTTGGTCGCACTGTTATGACAGGTTAGAGGTTATAATTTGTTTTAAATGTTTGACTAGCAATACGCGCTGTTTCTTCTCAATCGACTGAATTACGATTGATTGCAGAGTGATTTAAACTAATAATTTACTTAACACTATCAACATTTGTCAATAGTATGACATAACCTATAAACTCAGTTTCTCAACTTTTGTGTCAATCTAACAATTAATCAATCAATCATAGTTTACGATAATGAAATATCAGTGTACAATTATTTACCTTTATTGTTGTAGTTGTTGTAAATGACGAATCTAAGCACTCCACATTTTCACGAATAAACATAGTTATCTGCTTTATCCCGTGCGGCGGACCCACTGGACGGGCATCGTAACGTTACCGGGCGTTACACTTTTTCATGAGTGACTCCGAGCCGCAACCTAATTTAAGACGTTGTCACGTCAATATCTGTATCTTGTAATCATATGGAGTAATAGATACAAAGTTAGTATTTTTGGTTCTCAGTAGGCCTAACCGTTACAGATACTAGAGAAAGTAACCGTTACAAAGTACTGGTTACTGACCGTCTCACCTTTAATAACTAACGCGGTCGCGGTCTAAACACACACAAGATGACGCACGCAGAATGTACTAACGATCGCTTACAAGCAAAGATGCCGTTGTAATGAAGGATGACGCAAAGACGCGCAAGTTTAAGGCAAGTACGTAACTGCCGCGTCACAAGCAAAAGCGTACAGTAAATATTAGATACGGTGCAGACAGACAATCTCGTCACCAATGACGTAATTTAATGCGAAACACGATCGTGGCGTATAAAAAATACGTGGATTCTTATAATTCACACCATTAGACCTTCAAAACTGTAACAGGCCTCTAGAAAAAACGTGTACTTTGTATCTGTGTGACTTTCAATAAAGTAAAAACCATCAAATTTTATACTAGCCTAAACTGTCATGTTAAAAACTCCAGAGTTTAAAAAGCATTTCTTAAATGTGAATAAATATATAATTTTAATTTTAGCGTGCAAATAAAAAAGCTAATTGAATAAAAATTTTACGTAAACTTAAAATCTGAACATAAAGTCAAGTATAAATTAGAAAATTGAGGGATATTTTAAATTTTTATAATTTGCCCAGTTCTCATGTAGAATTTAAATTGGGAGAAATGTTTTTCACTATACAAAATTGATTTTATCAATATAGTTTTATTGAGGCTGTTATTTTATTAATAAGCCTAAAATATTTGTAACAACAGTCTGGAAAGTAAAAAAAGTTGTTTTATTAGTGGGTGAATGGTATGTTACTGGCTCTCTGCAAAACTCAATACTATGAGCATAATTACTTTTCTAGGTTGGCAGCACTCTCTGAAATAGATAAGTTTTACAAAGACTGTTCATACACATCACGCCAATTTCTTTCTTACAACCCATTGAAAGCATTAACTGAGAGAGAGAAAAGGATAATATAATTAAAATAAGTCATTTTTTAAACTAACTTTGAATAGCTACCGAACAGCAAAAAAAATCAAAAACATGCTTGTGTGCTCTCATTTTCTGATCCAGCATTTAGGCTTTCTTGGTGTTTGTTTGCCAATACTAATTATTTATATGTTTGGGTAAAAGGTGGATTTAACAATAGGATTAAAGATCACTGAAGAAACATCCACAAATGACATCACAATACATTTAATGTTTGAAGATAAAAGTAGATTAATTACAAGAGCTGTTGATCAAGAATTGATACTCCAAATTCAAAAATGGACAGATAAGGCAAAACATATTAAAAAAATAGTTCTGGCTGAACACATTTGCATTTTGAGGAGCTCGTAAAATTCTATAAAAAATATAATGTTATGTTATTAACTCCACTTTATAGGGTTATCTATATATATTAATATAATGAATATATTAGTACATTGATGATGATATTATTAACATGATGATGGTTAAAAACCGAAACACGTGTATGTCAATAAAAATATTTTAGTTACTTTTCATTACATTAAAATATAATGTATATTTTCTTGATGTTATTAAATTGTGGATTCCACTCAATAATGGCAGATGTCTCATTTTAAAATACAATTAAACACTTAGTTTTTTTTCAATGTTGTATATGTTATTAAGAACCAAACCTAAACATTTTTATTTTGTCATTCAAGTATTCATTTTACAAGAGAAACTCTTGAAATGTTTGATCCACATATTTTTTCCACACAATTCTATATATAGGCTAATAAACAAAATAGGGGTTTAACAAAAACTTTTTGTAAGAATGCAAAATTTCAGTTTCCAAAATATTGTAAATCTGTTAGCTTCAAATGCGAAGAAAGACAATACATAAAACTTGTATTTCTGTAGTTTTATTTTAAGTATTTGTCACTATTATGGATTGCATTCCAGATCTAGCAGAATACCTACTTCTCTTACCATCTTCTATTTATGTAAGGAGGCTGAAAACAACGGTTGAAGTCATCTCAGAGAAGTTCTTATACGTACTACGGAAGTTGAAGTTGATAAGCGAAGCACTTTCAATATTTCTGAATGATAAATTCGTTTTGTAAGCTAAATTAAAAAATTGTGGAGGCGAAGAGATGACATTGGTTCAATGAAGGTTGTAATTCAAAGAGTGTTTAACCTTGAATTTCAATAGAATAGGTACTTATTAACCTCAATCTTACCCTGTGGTACCAAGGACTAAACTTGCTGGTTATACTTGACAAAATTTCGGCCTCATGAAGAGCAGTTTTCAGACAACAGATGTTACAGCGAAAATGTTGACTAAAGATTGCTTTCCACAATGAGGCCAAAATATTTCAAGATTTCATTTATTTTATTATTTTTCTATACTTGTGATTATAGTGTAGAATACATTGCCACTAGCTGGTATGGTAACAAAAGTCTTTTTATATAGTAAATTACAAATCTTTGTCAAGGTAACATAGACTTCGTAATATATTTGCCTTACATTGCGTTTTCCACAAGTTTCTTTCTCCAACAAAATTTAAAGGTAGGTATCTTGAAATTTATGAATTATAAATATCTGAATTTGCTATGGAGCTTCAAGTGAATATACGCATAATCTATTATATTTGGAGTTGGTACTGTACAAGAGTAAATCAAAATGTAGCCATTTTACAATAATATAAATCACCAAATGTTAATAAAAAGTTAAAATCCAAAATAAATTAAAACAATATTGCTGATTTTTTTAAACTAATATTATTGGTAGTACAATTTTGACTATTTTACATACTTAAGTGTTTATTACGTTTATTTTGTTGTAATAGTTATTTAAACAAATCAGGCATTATGTAGCCTAATTTTGACTACTATTTATTACGTTTTTTTATTTGTACAAATCAGGGATTACGGTTTCCTATACTAAAAATGTATCACCTAGCAGATATGTAGATATATTACATTATATGATATTAACTCGTACATCATATAAGTCTGAAATCCATGAATTCCATTGTATAAATGTGTGAAATATGAACCAAGGATAGTCTGTGAAAAGTGAAAACTTATTTCCTACGGTATCCCATTAATTCTAACTAAACGGGAAAATTAAAATACAAGGGACAAAAATAATGAACTTTATTACCATATACAATAGGTTTGTGATTGTTTACAACCATCTGATATAAAAATAATTTGGTAGGTGAGGCTAGAAGCAGGAGGGGCGGAGGGGCAGGCACAGGTTGTAGAAGTCTCCCTTGGTCCAGAAATCCGGCTTCTTCCAGCCGACCCAGCCCTTGGAGTGAATGGTCTGGAGGTGGTCTGCGCCGGTGTAGTGAGGGTCTAACACGAGATACCGCACTTCCTCGCTCTCTTGGTTGAATGCCACTCCTATGATCGTGTGCGCCAGCACTCCCCCTCCTGTAACAACCAAGACTGTTAGTTCTGCAGGATACTGTGGGGTTGTATTTCCTTTTCTGTCCTATGGTATTACATTATGGGAAAGATGTGGGAATGCAGCTTTTCTGAGACTTTTCAGACTACAGAAAAGAGCGGTCAGAGCGGTTCTGAAATTGAAAATTACGGATTCGCGCAGGAATAAATTTAGGGAACTTGAGTTTTTGTCACTGCCCTGGTTATAAATATTTGAGACAATGACTATACTAAGACCAACATAGACTAAGATCTTACGAGAGCCTACCATCTAAGTTGGTGTAAAATTTTTGAACGAAGTTCCTGATCATATAAAGAACCAGACGAATTTTAAACAGTTACTCAAGCACTATTTAATATTAAACGAGTTTTATAGCGTGAGCGAGTTTATGGAACATAAAATTTGATCGGGCATCTACCACTGGGTGTTGACATGTCTATTCTTATGTCGACATTGTCAATTTTAGATGAAGATTATTTAGTTTTCTTTTACTAGGTGCAACAATTGTTTAAATAAAACAATTTTAAACATTAACATAATTTATTGGTAAGTCAATAGAGTTACACGTATTTATGACGATATAAACAAATTTTGTATTTGTTTTCTGGCAATAAGGAATTGTGATTGTGATTTTTTTGGCTATCACTATCCGTCCATACTGTCTTGTTTTCCGCTTCCTTTGATTGTTTGATGAATCACGGAGTGATTCATTCTGCTATTAAAACTGAGTGACATACGAGTGACATTCATTCCTTGAAATAATTTTTTGCACTGTGTCGGAATACCTGTTATTGGAGTCAACGTCAATTTTCGTCTAGCAGGGTTCTCCCACCCATGCGTGTTATTGTGTAACGTTTTTGTTTCCACGGCTTTCTGTTCTTTAGTTAACATATGAAAGTAGAAAGAGAAGACACTCATATTATAAACTTAATTATAGAACTAGACAACTGATGAGATTTAACTATGAGAGGATTCTGATATTGATGAATATTAAATATACCAGGGAATCCCCACCTGCACATTCAAGGAACCTTTATTTTTTCGATTTGCACAACAGAAAAACTGAAAGTGAACGAATCTTCAATGTGTATGAGTATGATATGTGACTAATACAACCAAAACTCATGGTCAAATAAACAAATTTTAAAGTGGAAATTCAAAAAGTGTATGTACCTCAGCGAGAGGTTAAAAAAAATGATTATGGATTGTTTTATACATTATGAAAGCATTAAAATCACACTACTGACTATGAAATGCTCTATTTGAATATTCTGTTTTGTTAATTATTCTCGGAGATGTTCAAATAGGCTGCACAATATTCTTTAAAGCACAACACTAAGAAGATGAGGTACCATAAAAGCTATTAGCTCCACTTTGAAAATAAAGTTAAAGTGAAATAGGCTAACTTCGAGTCAAAGATAAACACGACCATTGCAAACGTACCTATCATGACAGGTGTGCCATGGACGATGAAGTGGCGAGCCAGCTCGGGAGCCAGGTCTACCAACTCGGAGCCACAACTCAAGTTCAGTATACGACACGACACGCCCAGCATGGTGTCCAGACAGTAGCTGAGCTCTGTTGACCCGATCCACTGCTTGCTGCCGACGAAGCTGGCTTTCTTGTCTTTTATGTCGACCAAACACTGCTGTATCTCTTTGTGCGTGGGGATCGGCCGGTCTGTGTAACCTTGGTGACTGTGACAAAAACAAAATTCACTTACTACTTACGCTTCACACTAGTGTAGGTGTTAAACACATATGTGTCTCAGGTGGATGTCATCTCAGCTCACCGGGCCACACAGAGTGGCCGTCTGTCTTCTGCGTCACCACTTGGCGAACGTCACTTTCATTCAGATTTAAATGGCAGTATTTGACCTTCGGCTCTTAGTTACTAAGATTTTTAAACGAAATTCCCAAATAATTTTAAAGTTTATTAGTTTCAAGGTTGAAACTTTATCAACTGGTTATTTATTATCTGCTTTTAAACGAAACAATTAATATGTCATTTTTTAGTTATAGGTTGATCTGTTTAAAAAATATCTTTATTTGCCGAATGAAAATAAAATCCGTCTCAATTATGTTCCTAATATCAATAGAATATTATCTGCCGAGCTGAGGGACAGGACGTGGCCATAAATCAACCACCTGAGGCAGAGAACAGCCATGATCACCTTTGATGATATGATGATGACCACCTCTGATCAGGTGACATGACAGGCCAATCATATGAATTTAATGCCGATCCCAAAGGGTTAGTACTTACAAAAATGTATACTATTATCTATAATAATAAGAAAATGTTTACATATTTTAATAATAAAGAAGAAACAGAATTTCAACAAAGAAGACAGCATCAGATTACCAAAATGCTGGCAGTCTGTGGTAAACAAGCTATATTGAATGGTTATTGGTTGAGCTTCTGCCAATCAGGATTCAGCTCCACAAGCGTATGTACATTACTGCCTCTGTCAGTTTCAGTTTTACACTTTGACTAGAGATGGATCTAAATATCTCAAGATTTTAAAATCGTAATAGCATATTTTAATATAGTGTGAACCAGAAAACAAATGCGAAAGTCATGACACAAGCCAGATAAATTTAACAATTAAGATGAAAACTGATTGTGCCAAGCTGTTGAAGCCAACATAGTTTTTCTTTTGGTAAGAATAAACACTTACCGGAACCACGAGACGATTGTTTGGAGACTACGATATGCACATCCCCAGCCATCGTCCTGTTGGCCATCCTGCAGGTAATGGTGGTAGCTGTACCGTCCATACACCAAACTCACTTGCCCGTCTTTCACTACAACATAAAACGCAAGTATTACCGGTTTTCATCCATAATAATTCTCGTTTATGAAATATATGGAGTAATATAATGTTTTTTCCCAAAAATTAGTTACAAATTGTGTTGTAACAATGTGACATGGAATAACAATGAGAAGTAATTCTTGTTTTAAGGAATCAAAATAGGATTATGAACACAAATTTATGAGATCCCTATCCAGCTTTGCCGTAGAAACTGACCTGGACACTTCAAGGTCTCATGTGGATTGATGAGTGGAGCGTTTGCTGGAATGTCATCCCTGAACACATGAGCATTGCCTCTCCGAAACATCGGCCTGTCTTGTGGCAGGTTAAGCTCTTTGTGGACACCATCTCGAATTCTCTCTGAAACATTTTAACAATACCATTAATTTTTTAATTGAATATTCGAATGACCATTTACTTAAATTCCTAACTGTTTAAAACATTTTTTTTAACTTTTGAAATATCAATATTGGATACGTTTTCTCAACATTTTAATGTCTGAACATTAATTTTATTGTATTATAGATGACTAAAAATACAGGGTTATCAAAAAGATATCCGTGGTTCCAGCTTCACACAGATACAGTTTATGAAATGTCTACAAATGACATCTATACATATTCTATTAGCAGACAATCGAAATCCTAAGTGACATGCCTGTTGACAAAAAGTTTAATTTCAGAACTTCTTTTAACGCGATGAGCCAAAATAATGCTTAAAAAGTGGTTTCTACTTAAAGGTTTCTAGGGATTGCTTGTTTAAGCGTATCTTACATTTTATTACCAGAAAATCCAAAATCCTAAATTACATGTCTGTTCACAA
Organism: Homalodisca vitripennis; assembly: GCF_021130785.1. NCBI lineage: Eukaryota > Metazoa > Arthropoda > Insecta > Hemiptera > Cicadellidae > Homalodisca > Homalodisca vitripennis. The sequence continues at coordinate 194,569,193 of NC_060209.1, read as the reverse complement.
AATGTTTGACGATCAATAGAAAGATTTTTAACTAAATATTTTACTTTTGAGATGTTTTAATGAATTAATAATAATAATACTAATATTTATTTCTCGTATGAACTCTCATGAGTTATTAACTAAGTCGAGAATACAGTCAGTTATACTAATCAAATAAGTTCTTAAATAAAGTTTCTAAATATATTAGTTCCTAAATTGAATAATTATTAACAAATTCCTATGTTACTGATTTTCTCTTTCACATACGCATCATTTTTGCAACAAAACACCAGATGGGTTGAACCTAAGATGATACTCTTTTCCTTTTTACAACAAAAACATTTTTAGTTCTATGTAAACATTTACAAATATTCTACACACAGCTGATTTGAATCTTGTTGTTTATGGTATTTATTTGTTAAAATTTTATTTTGGTTATGTCTTTTGTTCTTGGTTTGAATTCTGTTTATATGTTTTAATTCAGTGTCGTTCTGATGAAGGGTACGTGACTTCACCGTCACAATAAAAGTAAACTAATGGAAGGAGAGTGACAGTAGAGAGGAAGTACGAATAAACAAATGTAATGAAACAAATTCGTGTAATATAAACAATACTAGATAAATTGAATTAAATGATCACGAGAAACGTTTTAATTATATAATCGCACATTGTAATTCCAAATTATTAGGCCCGAGTGTAATTTTCATATTTAGCTCTTTTAAATTAAAACAAGCTGTTTGTTTACTGGAGATAGGATCAGCTATAACATTATTTTTTTCAAATTTGTTTTGCATTTGCGTTTTGTACGAACTTACCCAAATCTTTGTCAGTGCTATCTGCAGGGTATACGAGAGTGAAGAAGTGGCCGACGGGAGGCAGGAAGTGGAATGCTCGAGGTACGCTGACTTGCTCCCGGCCACTCAGACACCGCTCCAGAATCCTGAGCGAACGGCAGAGCGTGTCCACCAGCACGTTGTACAGTTCTGCCACCTTGCGCTCCACGTGGACCAGGGCCATGTGATCCACCGGCAACGTCAGGCTCACACAGTGTCTGGCACCTGTACATCATAATTCGGTCAGGGCAAGAACGTAGTCGGGAAAAAAATTTTGGGAGGATCAAGACATTACTTCTTTCTGTTTGTTGTTAGTATCTCCCTCACCTGATGAAGAGGATGGATTCCAATCTTCGAAAGGTTGCGTTATACTTTTGTAACCATAACGACGGTAAATGTCTGAAATCCTGTTAAACCTTCCATCGTCAATAACTTTATATGACTTTCTTCCTTTTATATTATAAGAAAGAAACCAAGACTCTTCTCTTCCTTTTTTTTATGTTCACAGGAACAGGCTGAGGTAACCTCTCATTAGAACTAAACGTAAAAGATCTTCTGCGCGGCTTCGGAGCTGACATATTTACAATGAATGGTCTACCTGGTGTATGATTGGTGCAGCTACCGTGAGGGTAGTGGATACTGTTACCCTCATCAAAGCACCTCAATAGAAGAGAAGGCTTTCTTTGTTTCCGCCTCTACCAGTCAGTAGGTTTCTCTTCATGTATGTTCTTGTAATCATCATCTATTTGCGTAGTTGTACAGTGTGTTCCATGTTTAATCTTCCATGACATAGGCCAATCATGTTGAAACTTAACACATTTTTTAATTAGAATATCAAAGATGGTGTGTAAAACTTACAATTCTTTCTTGTTTGCAGAAGCGTTATCGAAAGGAAACTTCCGGGGATAACCCAGATCATTTTTTTAAGAGCATACAAGTCATTTGTTTACCGGTGTTACCAATGTGACGCCGTGGATGGGTTTCAATTGAATAAATTGCTTTTATGATCAACTTTTCATTGGTATTTAGTTACAAAAAAGTCATAAAATTAAATTTGTAGCAATAACAGTTTATTTTGTGAGCGATGTTAATAAAATAGTTTATGCACTTGATCTTAAATATTTTTCTTTCGACCACCATTCCGCTTTGGCAAAAATGAGTGTTATAAATTTTACACACCATTCTTGATATTCTAATTGAAAAGTGTGTAAGTTTCAAAATGACCACCCAGTTAATGAGCGTGTTACGGAAGCTTAAACCACTGTATATAAAAATATCATCGGTAACAATTTACACAGGTTTACAAATCTTTTTTACTATAGGTAACAACATAAAACCTAGAAACCTATTTATAATATTTTAAATAAAGTTGGTGATAAAGAATTTGACTTTCAGTTTTTAACTCTTCGCATCCCACTAATAAATCCATTAACTTTCCCATAACGCCAAAACAAGTAAAAACTTTTGTTTCTTTAAGTTCAAAACTAATTTTCACTATAACTAAATTATAAAAGGTAAAAGCAAAAGAGTATATAACAGGGCATTTTACTTAAAATTAGTGTATTTATTGATAAAAATAAAAAAGGAACTATTTACAAAACTGTTTATTTCAAATAAATTTTAATTTTATTGTAAAATATAACTAAACTTAAAAGTTTAATTACATTTTACTATAAAACAAGATCGATATTTCAAACTAATCACAACAACACTACCACACGATGAAGAATAATAACGAGATACATAGTAGACGTGCACGATCGTGATAACCGAGAAAGCAGTGATACACACAATGGATATGTTTGGTTATGGCTCTGTAGGAGAAGCAGAACTGACGAGCAGGTGGTTGGAGTTAGACTAAGGGCGCTCCCCTCCCCCTGCTGCAGAGTGAAGGTTGTTTATAAATACTTCCTTGGCAACCGCGATAAGCATGGAGCGCGCACCAGGTATTTCGAAGGCCTTTTGTGAACTTAAAAACTCTCCAAGAGACATGATCTATAATATCAGATATAACTTTATTTAGCATTTTGGTAAAGTCTACCATTCTAATATATCCCACTACGGCGTGGGAATGGTTAAAATAATATGGCCAATTCTCTGAACACATGTAATTTACTTTAAGGATTGGTGCCTTAAATAAAAAAAGATACAATAAAAACACATTGGAACCAGCTTACATTTGAGATGATGGATGACAGGAGCTAGTCGGGTTGTGTCTTCACTGAGAGCATCTCTTGTGGCCTTCTCCAGCATTGTTACGTTTATAACGTCCTGCAACAACACGTACATACGTAATTAGTTAACGATAAACACGTCACTTGTAGGATTCCACTGCACTTGAAGACAACTTGAGGTGGGCAACTTAATGACCACATTTTGATTATTAGCAGAGTACACCGTGTCAAAGATTCTACTCACCTTGTTGATAGAGAAGAAATTTTAGAAATATACAGGACGGCTGCGGCTGTCCTAAATGGGTCACCATTGTGATCTAGCGAAATATAAATCTGAGAGCAAACATTAAATGGGAAACCATTCCTTGTTTTTAGAGACATTAAAAATATGTATATAAAACTTCTTAAAACTGCCACCATTTTCCAGTACGGAGGTCAACTTTGTTTTTTCTTATGGAACACACGGTATATTATTATTGTAGACAGAAAAAGTTATTTTAAGAGTTTTTTTCTTAGCACTTTTCTTATTTTCTCCTTGATAACAAAGATATGAGAGTTCAAATGTTAAAAATCCATAAAAAATCTCAACACTTTATTTTAATATACAAGTGTTCCATAAGAAAAACAAAGTTATCTGACACATGAATAATAGCTTTTTCAAGTACATATGTTTTTAATACTACTAAAATATAATATTTCATATTTCGTTGCCCATTTCAAGTTTGGTGTCATATTTATATTTTCCAAGATCACAATGGAGACCTATTTAAATAATGATACCCTGTATAAAATCTTGTTATGGCACTAGAAAGTTTGGAGTACAATATTTTCTGTATAATATAGTTCTATATAGCTCAATATATTTTTTACGATCTTTCCTCACATTCGTAATATAGGGTAAAATACCGTGACAGTTCAATATATCAAATATCAGTGATGAATTTATTTTAATATTCAGTAATGTAAAATTGTTATTATTTTCAAAATTAATTTAATATAAAACTTTTTAAAGATTGTGCAATGTGTTTTTAATTAATGTTTCTGTTATTTAGAGCAAGAACATTTCAGGGAGCCAACAGATTTTTATACTGTATGATATACTCATATATTTAGAGTATTATATAAACATTCATCGGTTATTTAATTTTTCTCCTTTGCTAGAAAACTATTTGAATGTAGATCATCAAATTCAATTCAGTAAGAGATTTCACAATGAAACGACTAAAACGGGCTTGAAACTCGAAAATTCTTGGACCATTTGTAACGATACCCACTGAATTCTCCAGTGATGTGCCAGGAGAAATCTTGAGAGTGTCGAGCAGCTGGCTGACGGCTGGACTGGAGTCCACCATCTCAGTGCCAAACAGGTACATCTTGGTCCTGGTTATATGGAAGGCTACATTCCCCGACGATACCTACACAACAACATAAGAGTACATCAGTCTTCCGAGACATCTTTAAAAAAAGTTAAATGTCATTGCATTCTCAGCAAAAAGCAAATCTTAAATCTCATGATCTTAAACATTTTAATATGATACATATAGACATTATGATCATTTTCTTCTCAGATAAACACTTAAGAATTGCACCAGATATTTTTTTAGTTGAATACAATTAGAGAGTAAAGTCTAGTAAAATTATTGTATTAAAGAGTGAGCTACACTAAACAGAGTCATCAGTTCTGATTTAGTAGAGATGAGTCGTTGTAACCGGAACTGCCTTGTCGCGACGCTCGTAACTGAGCGGTTACAGAACCGCGACAACAAAACAGCTTAAGGTTTTCCACTGGAACTGTCGCAAAAAACGCAACCTTTGTAACAAGTGTCTGCCTATCACGATAGCACAACCGTCGCAACTGAAAGGTTAAAGGTTCCACTGGAACGGTAGGTACAATGCAACCATTACAAAGTATTCTGGGCTGGTACTGGAACGATGATGAGGTACCCACGATGCTACTATCATTACGAGTCTAGAAAGGCCACATTTTTATTCCCTCCTTTTTTGGCCTTGCCAGGAAGGAAAAGCTGTATATCAGTGTTGTTTGAGCTCCATCCACTTATAACACAGCTCCCCTCCCACTCACCTGTATAAGCAGATATGTATTACTGGCTCTGGCTGTTTTTGCTTAAACATCTGCTTATTGAAGGTGGTTCTCCACACCAACATCAAAATATCTTTATATGTCAATCCTGATGGCATTTTTTTTAATGGGAGCTGATAAACTCTTAAATAATAATTATGACACTCGACACATACGCTTAAGAACTAATAATAAATTAGTTGATCAACCACTGTAAAACTGGGGATCCACTAATGTTTGATTTCTAGCACTGAAACGTTAAAATTGATATATTTAATCGGACTAAGTTACAATCCATGTGGGAGCTGCCGACGTTGTTGTTCGTGAGTCAGCTGGCCAGTTATTGGATGTTGCCGGTTTGCCGGTGTTTACGTTGTCTCGGTGTTGATTTTAGTGTTTGTTTTGAAAACCAACCATGTTATTACAATTGTAATTAAATGTGTAATGCGGCGTTTTGAACGTGCGTTGTGAACCAGGTCTATAGTCAGTGTTCAGTCTACACAGACATTCATGATGTGTGTTTGTTTGTTTACTGTTTATATTTATTAGGCTAAATATAATTATTTCACACTGTTCTGCTGTTGGGCTGGAACACATAAAATCAGCGATAGTAAAATTGACAGGATCATAGACGAGAACAATTCTGTTCTGCTGTTGGGCTGGAACACATAAAATCAGCGACAGTAAAATTGACAGGATCATAGACGAGAACAATTCTGTTCTGCTGTTGGGCTGGAACACATAAAATCAGCGACAGTAAAATTGACAGGATCATAGACGAGAACAATTCTGTTCTGCTGTTGGGCTGGAACACATAAAATCAGCGACAGTAAAATTGACAGGATCATAGACGAGAACAATTCTGTTCTGCTGTTGGGCTGGAACACATAAAATCAGCGACAGTAAAATTGACAGGATCATAGACGAGAACAATTCTGTTCTGCTGTTGGGCTGGAACACATAAAATCAGCGACAGTAAAATTGACAGGATCATAGACGAGAACAATTCTGTTCTGCTGTTGGGCTGGAACACATAAAATCAGCGACAGTAAAATTGACAGGATCATAGACGAGAACAATTCTGTTCTGCTGTTGGGCTGGAACACATAAAATCAGCGACAGTAAAATTGACAGGATCATAGACGAGAACAATTCTGTTCTGCTGTTGGGCTGGAACACATAAAATCAGCGACAGTAAAATTGACAGGATCATAGACGAGAACAATTCAGAAGACCCTGACAGTGAATTTGAAATAGACTTCGCTGAAGCGAGTTCCAAAATGTAGTCCTAGACGAAAATGTTGATGAAATTGATGTCACTGTTCATGAATAAGGGAATGCAATGAGGAAAAACTTATAGTTATGGAAATGACAAAAAGTATTTTGTGTGAAGAAATTTTACTTGTAAAAATAGTAAACCTTAAATATCAGAATTAATGCACAACATAAAATAAATAATACAATATACTGCAGCTAGTTAATACACGTAAGAGTGAATCCAGCCAAAATTATCAAATTAAGTTGCACAAAAGGGAGTAAATGAGGTCAAAAAAGTAATACTTCAAAGGGTTAATGAATCCTTACACTTACAGCAGGTGCTGGAAGACTTTCCCCAGGAATATGTAACATTGACGAATTTATTTTTACTTTTTGTTCATGATTTATTACATTGTTAAAAAGATATACAGGGTGCAATAAAACTTGGTACACCATTAGTGCACCAATATGTATTATTTTTGAAGTAACTAGTACCATATTTCTTTCATTTAAGGGGGATGGCCTGCAAGGAGTCAGAAGGAAATTTTATATTAGAGGATAGGTCGAGTAGTACATAAAACTAAAATAAAATTAATAATTATAAAATAATGTACATCTTAAGCTATGCTTACGTTAAATTCCCCCCTCCCCCTCCAACTCCTTGTAGACCATCCTCCACTGGATGTGAAAGAGTCACTAACTACCTTAAAAACTATTTCCTAAGTCCAGTATTCATTTACTAAGTTTAACTTTTACAACTTGTGCCAAGACAAGAATATTAAACCATGTAGTACAGGAGTTACAGTGTAAATGTTTCAAACTTTAAACCAACGTAATGTTTTAAAGAATGAAGCCTTTGAGATCAAATTTTTGGTTTTGTACTCTACTAATTTAGACTTTTAATTTTATGTACGGTACTACTCAAACTATGCTCTCATTTAAGTTTTTCTTCTGACTCGTAAAGAGCCATCCACCTGATATACCAAGTTTTATTGCTTTACCTGTAATCATTAAGAAATTATTAAGCCCGTGCAGGACTTTTTTTACACCAAAACTAACTTTTTTTTATGACTGGGGAAAAGTAACTGGGGAAGACATAAATTATTAATACACTAATTAGTGCCAATAAATTAAGATTACTAATTATTAATCTTTATTTCTAAAAAGTGTTTTGAGATATTAGTCTATCAAGAAAATAATCATACTTGGCTTTAATAAGCTCTGGAATTATTTGATGAAGAGGTGCTTCTCAGATTGAAAATGACAAACTTATTTTAATAAGTTATAAAATAAAGTTATTTTATATTATTCTTAGAATGAAATATATTACCTGTACAGCACATAAATGTTGACAACTTTGAGAATGCTATGTCTGGAGGACAGTTATTTTAATGACCACTAAATTTATAATTCATAAAAAATATTAACTGTACAACTGGCAGTCGCCTGATTATCAGTCGATATTAATGTTTCTGTAGTGGCAGTCGCCTGAAAATCAGTCGATTTGACACGTGCCGGTTTGACATCTGTTATAATCAATACACGAACTAAACTGCAATGATTCATATACCACTGGAATCAGAAATAGTTGCTGATTTGATTGATGTATTTTGTTTTGTTTTGTATGCCATGATTTAAGTATGACATATTGAAAACGAGAGTTGTTTGTAAACAGTCGGCCATTGTTGTTGTATTGTTACCCGGTCGCGCGTTATTCTTGTCCATCTAAAACGTAAGTTTATTACATGAAATAAGTGTTTTTATGTAATAAGTGTGTTTATTTATGCGTATAAATTCTCGTAGATTGTGTTTTATCAGTTTATTTTGTGATGTTATGAAGAAATATATGTGAAAAAATATATTAGTGAGATTTTGTGTTCTAGGCTATGTGCAGTGTTGTGATAGTTTTAGTTAGCTTTAGGATCATTTTCATATGCGATGATCATGATATAAAGCTTCTTTATTTATTTTTATAGGCTTACTTTTAATGTATTTTATGAATTTTTCGAGTAATAATTAAGGTTTTGATGAATTTTTGTAACACAGTCGTATCCATAGCAACGAATTTAGCCGTATTGTACTATCTTCAGATTAGAGTATTTCATAATTGTTTTCATTTAAAAAAAGTGTACTAAACTATACATTTTCTAAAACTATAAAAAATTTACAACATTTTGGGTATTTTGGAAATATTTTTTTTCACACAATATGTCTTTTATAGGTGCACCCCCACCACTTTTACATACCTTTTTTATTTTTTGAAAACAAACTTAGTAAAAAAAGTGATAAATTTCTTATATTTTTGGGTTTTTATTTCCATAAATAAAAAGTAAATTTTCTTGTGAAAACAGTGATATATAATACATATAGGTTTACAATCAAATTATATTTAAAAAAAAAATAAAAACCAATACTACTGCAAAACACCTCAAAATGGCCTGCCACTTGAGGAAATTTCAACTGCCAGCTCGAGGGTTAATCTAAAAAAAGGCACGAGTATAGCGCACCCATCATTTCAGCCTATGCTGTAACAAGTTGGCGTAGTTATTGACTGTTGTAGTGCAAATAATCAAATTTCCACTGTAACACTTCCAAAATAAATCAAATGCATTTTTTAAATAGTTTAAAAATGGTTAATTTTTAGGGTATTTTTTACATTAGTGAGGAAATGGTCGAACCCATTTGTAAAGATCCTTTTCACTACCCAAATCTTAGACAGTTAAGATTTGGGGTGACAGTGGAAATAAAATATTTGTTTCATAATAATTGTACTAATCTAAGTTAATATTGCTTAGATAATATTTTAAATATATAAGTACTCAGATGAATTGCCATAAAATAAGCAATTAAAATATTATAAAAACATTAAGTCAAATAATTTTGTATGAAATTATTCTTACATTAAACAATGTAATTTATACAACATTTTACATTAACTTTTATGTAAGTGTACAAATGTTTTTTTGCCTCTAAAAATAACGTGAATAGGTTTAATTAATCAGGTTATTATAGCTATTATAAATACAGTAATAGTTCCCACAAAGTGATAAACAAATTCTAGAGAGATCTGCACAGTTTTCATATTTTCAAAGTAATGGACTTAGTTTTTCTTGTGATATAAATGTTCCAGTTTTGATTCCTTATAACTGATTATGGTAATAATACGAGTAAATTTTGACAAGTACTTTTTCTACGATTTTGTGTTCCAGAAGAAAATATAATTCTGGAATTATTTCCAACACGAGTTATTCATCACAATAAGAAGTATTTAGCAAGAGAGCTATTTGGGATGAAGATGAGTTCAATGCAAAACACCCACGTCTAGTCATTCATTCAATTCCGTCCACAGGAATTGTTTGACTTCTTCGTTTGGGATGACGTACCTCCTGGCGTTACTGATGGCAGACTTCACTTCCGGGTCATAGGCCAAGAAGCCCTGCTCGAACATGAGCGAGTAAAACAGAGTTGTATACCACAGATGTTCCTTCGCATGAGGATCTATCAGCAGATCCCTCAATATTTTGAGTGCCTCACTGGAGAAAGACCATCTCAGTTCCATGACTACAGGACTACCTTTCAGGAGCAACTCCAGTTTCTGTCGGATATCCGGAATTTTCAGGAGGTGGTTCATGTTGGGGATGTCGCTTCCTCGAGCCCAAACGTGGTCCAACTTCTGTTTCTGAAGATACTGAAGGATTGCCCAAACATTGTGTACCGTGGTGTTGCAGATGCTGACGTAACCGCCGTAGTTGTTCTGGACGTTATCAAAGATATTGTTGTCCACTTCGATCGTGTACCTTCCCAACAGATCGAACACTTCGTCTTCCAAGAGACCATAGAATGGAACGAACTTGTGCTCATTCAGAAATTGGTATCTCTTTATGATTTTATCATTGGAGAAGTGCGATTCTTCAATTTGAGAAATCCCTGTAATGAAGAACGTGTCCACGTAAAAGTCATCCTTCTTTATGTTGAAGAGCATCTGGACTACATTCAGTACATAATTGAACACTGATCCTGGAGAGTCCGAGTCAAAGATACAATTGTAGACTGGGGAATCGTAATGGTCAACCAATATCACAACTCTCGTTCTATCAAAATGCTTGAACAAATATTTTGACAACTTTTCTAAACCAGGCATTAGAGACCCCATATCTTCCTCGACGTACTTAGCAGAACACCACAGTCGGACAAAATCTTTCTCATCGTCAAACAGTTTATTGCTATCCCCCAAGTAGCAATGTTCGGAGTAAGTTTCGTGCATGACTTCCTTGAAAAAGTCCTGGGTTTCGTTGAAGTAGAGGAACCTCACAATACTTCTTAAGTCTACATGGATTACAGGATATTTACCAAAGTGTCGTGTCATCAGGCCTGGAAAATCCTTCACCTTCAACTGACTGAAGAGTTTATAGTTTGGGGTGTCTTTGATCGGCTTGTTCTTATCCGTAATGGAAGTTATCCTGTTGCCATTTTTATCCACTTCCAGCTGCAGAAAAGCCTTTAACATGTGGAGATTTGCTGTTTTCCCGAAACCACGTGGAGCTGTTATCACGATCTTGTTGCCAAACTCCTCAGCGAGTTCCTTGATGAATAACGATTTGTCCACAAAAGTCGATTCCTTAGAGTTGAACCCAAAGTCTGAGTTGCTGATGGATTTCCCAGCTCCGGATGTAAGCGAAATCAAGTGTGAGATGACAGAAGAAAAGAGAACGATGAAATTAAACTCCATCAGAACGGAGCACATACAACTGATATGGAGGCGATATCACTGAGCTATCTCAAACTGAAAGCTTATCAGATGTATTGGTAAACAAATCACAATCTCTTATCATTCAGTAAAGAGGTGTCACTGATCTGCAACTGCTATAAGAGTAAAACATAAACTATATAACTATACGGTTTTATATGTCAGGTCAAGATTTTCTTTATGTTTTCTATAAATATATACAAGTTTTATAATTAATCAAAGAATGTTTTTAGCTCATAAAATAAACTATAGTAGTGGAAAAGTTAGGATAATAAAGTAACTATCCTTTCACTTATAACATCACTATATGGTATGATATTGATATCTTGATAACATAACAGTAGTATATCTTTTCATGCTGGTATTTATTGAAAATGATTTATAGTTTATTTTCTTAAAGTTAAAATTTGGAAAATTGTTCCCTAATGTCAATCTACACTAAGTATAGAATATATTATTTGAATTGGTGACGAATAAATGATTTTATCATTCACACAGCCTTTCTATCTATATAAATAAATTTGTTAATGAGTTAAGAGCGTAAGAGTTAGTTTCTTTATTCTAAAGAGTGGACAGAACCCACGGTAGTCTGTGGGCAGGGAGCTAAGTAGTGAATATTGTGACCTGTATTCTTTAAGCCTATTTCAATAATTAGTGTTTTGGTTTTATTAAGTGCATGTCTCGGAGATAGTGTACATGGAGTTGACACACATGATTTTTTTAATTCCCTAGTTGTGCACATCACAATGCTCTGGTATGATTTGTTTATTTTCACCTAGATTGTAATTATATTTTAGGTTAGTTATTCACCAGTTTGCAGATCTCGAAACTTAGTGTTACTGATTTTTTTTTATCACTGAACGTTGGCCAAGTCCAGAAAAATATTGTTTCCTTCACAATCCTACCATTTTCAAAAACCCACTTTAAACAAAGAATAGTTTAGTTATTCAGTCAAACTCTTTTCATTTATGGTGTAAAAAAATCTCAGGAACTCAAAAATCGAGTTAATGTATTGTAATAAATTACATTATAGTGAATTTCTGAGCTACATCCAATGAATTACATCGCTTGCAAACATTTTCAACATCTCTACACTTTTGTTCAAGAGCTTTAGTTAATTGACCATGAATGTCTATAGGTAAAGTCTCAGAGTAAATTTTGAAACTAACCAGTAACAGAAAACCAAATTTTCATCTGGACAGCTGCTTGGCCAACACTAATCACTATAGCAAGACAAGAGAGACAGGGCAGTGAAATAGGGAGGGGGGAATACTAGATATGCCCGTATTATCAAAGTTTGATTAACCCATCTCACTTTAACACAGTCCTAAAAACTAGCTCAGGGACTGATCAGTCCTGTCATTTTTTATCGTTTCCTCTTAATTTACGGTTTTTGTTGTATAGTCAACATGACTCCAAGATGCTGGCTATCTTTCTTCTTCTTTCTCTTTTCTCTTGAAGAATCATTATTCTTTTTTCCCTTCTTTCTGTTCCAGGCAAACGAAATGTGTGTGGGACACCTGGCAATTTCATGCAGTCAACAAATAATTATCCACAGGTGTAGTAACCTCGAAAAACCAAATGGCGCAGAATCAGATTGAGACTAGTTTGTCTCTCAGTATAGAACTGAAACCACTGTGTTTCCATATACACAATCCAATATTTTTTTAATGTCAAAATATTGTTATTACATATTAAAAAGATTTTAAAACAAAAACACACATCCATCAAAGTGCTTTGTTTACCTAAAGAAGAAATTGAACTGTAGATCCTAAAATGTGGTATACCTCATTTTCATTTTTGTGACTTTTTAGCCCTATAAATGTCCATAGCGATCTTACCAAATCTTCCATCAGCAAAAATAAACTTTAGAGAAAGAAAAGACCAGCATTTGTCAACTCTGACACAGTCTGTGATCAAGAACAAAAAGCAACTCACTGATTTCTGTAGATTGTTGATGGCCTCTTGCACGCTCAGTGGGTCCGGGTCGCAGACCAGAGGAACCCGCGCACGCAGGCGCACATGGGCGAACCTCTGACACAGTTCAGTCTCAGTAAGCACCTGGTATTGTGCCTCGGCCAGCCGGTCGTTGTAGTAGAAGTAGGCTCTGAGAGTCCCGGAGTTGATGGCTCTCTTCATCACCAGTGGGTTATCTGTCACCAGGACCTCCTGGACAGAGCAGAGAAGTGGTGAGGCGCACAGTGAAAGTTTAATATTTGAGGTTAAACCATTTATTTCCTGACGAAAATGAGTTATTAGTTAACTCTTTTACAAGTTATGCTAATTTTCGTGCCGGAACCTCTGAGGTTGTAAAAAGAATTCCCTATACTAGTCATGTAAAATTTCTGGGAATTTAAAATCGAGGAATATTCCCTAGGAATACTGCCAGCAATATTCTCAAAATTCATAAATTCCCGAGAAATTATGATTAATTTGTTCAAAAAGCAGAAAATAATAGTTAAAAGCAGTAACTATACCAAACTCTAGGACTGAAATATATTTTTAAATACAATTATAACTAAATATAACTTTCTGGTAATATAAAAATGTGATTATTACCTTAATAATTATAAATTATAAAGCTGAAAAACACAAAAAGCAGTAAATTTATAAAAATACATAGTTTTTAAAATATTTTAGATCTAGGATGTTTGAACATGAGTTCCAGAATTAAATTACTTCTTTAAAAAATGCTTGAGTTTTTAATAATGGTTTAGAATTAAAAAACCACTTAGTTCTATAAATTCCAAGGATATTGTCTATAAAGAACATTAATGCAAGGAATGATAAATCTTGGATTGAAATGTATGGATTCTTTTAGTTAACCTGGTTTTAAGGTTCTTTAACTGTTAAACATTCAAAATTACACATGTTCATAAATTCCCAATTTTTGGGTATCGGACCAAAGAAATATTCCCGGCAACATTCCCACTTCATAAGTCCCCTCCCCCCCACTGGCAATATTTTTTGCCCACATCACTGCCCTATACTGTTTTGTTCATTATAAGTGTTTCCCCTGAACGTATATTCTATGTAGTAGGGAACAGTAGAAACACTCTCACACAGTTTCTTTCGTTCCCAACAAAGAACACTTGTTTTTCTATTTCTTTTCAATTATAACAACTCACTGATTCACTAGCCACCTGTTTCAGAGCTGTATAATAGATCCATTGATAGACCAGAACAGAAAATTTTTGAAGTAATTAGCTCTAATTTTACATCATGATATTTTTGAATTTCCTGTAACTGTATACTCAAATAATTTGTTTAAACTAAATTTTGAAAGGTGTTATGTTTTTGTATTCTTTTACTTTCTATATTTGATCTGTTTATCCAAACCCAATATGAGATTCAATGTTTTAAGAACTCACCTTTAAGGGCAGTATTACAACAAAAACCCACTTGATCAATGTGTCTAGAGTGATTGTTGCATCAGCTGCTTCAATCCTGTTCTCCTTAAGTCGGGTATGTCAGCTGGTAGCGGAGGCATATAGACACAATCCTTTATATATCCTCAAAGACCATGTGGAACAAGCTCTGTCATTAGGATACTTGCGGACAATCCAGCAGGCGCGTACAGTGACGTTCAACCAATCGCGTTATGCCAGTGAGGCGGTGCACCATCTTGCTGCCAAATGAGGTTTTGTGGTTTATCTTCTTCCAATTGAGGAAATAGCCATAGTTCTAGAGCATCAAGATAAGAAATACCAGTTACAGTTCCTTCTCTAAAAAATGGCCCATAAACTTGCCACCTAAATATGGAACAAAAAATTCAATTTAGGACTGTCTTGCTGCAATTCTATCATCTCGTGAGGGTTTTCTGAGCCTCAGATACGCACATTGTGAGTGTTCACATGTCCACTGAGGTGAAATGTTGATTCATTACTAAAAATGACATATTCTAGAAAATCTTCATTTTCGTGTAACAACATTTTGTTTGCGCAAAATCGGTACATAAACCATAGTCTGCAGGCTTTAGAGCTAGTATTAAGTTCATAGCAATTGCGAACAAGTGTGCTACTCACATAACATCACGCATAGTTACATTGTTCCTGTTTTAGTCCAATGTCTCCCGTAATATTGCGCAAGAAGCATTTCTATAACAACCATGCCTTGCACAAGTAATTTTCTACTAGATGTCAGCAATTCCTCGATTCTCTGTCATGACTTTTGCACCTTGGTGAGTTCGCTGTAGTCGCACGGTGCAGACAACTACCGCTTGTTGTTGCACGACACCCCTCATGGAGTATTTTACGGTTTTATTTCTAGTGTTTACAACACCATGGAATTATCTGATACACAAATAGATAATTAGCTTTGTTAGCATAATCATGACACGGACATGGATAATGAAAATAACTTAGTCAATAATATGTATAAATATACAAAAAATTGAATAAAACACTGAAAATAACTTTCTTTTCATAAAAAAGTACATATCTAAACTCTACAAATTTGTCTCCGTAGAAAATGCAAAAACAAAAATTCAGCAAAAAAATACAATTTTATTTACAAAAATAAAAACGTTAAGAGGTTAATAATATTAGCAGGAAGATACACTGAATGGATTATATCTGGCAGCATTTCCTACACTGGCTACAGAATAAATTGATATGTCATATTTGTGCTATACCATAGATATCTGTAAGAGCAAATGTCGGGATATAAAGGTTTAGTAAATGATTGGTTGATAGGTCTTGTTTCCTGTACAAGCAAGGTGACCATATGTCCGGCTTTACGAGAGCACATCCTCCTTTTTAATATATGCTCTCCTGTCCTCGCGGCAACACTGCAGTTAGATATATCAGCATCCCTTGTCATAGTTTCACATCAAAATGTATCAGAAAAACGTGTTGACATATTTTGCTGATTTTTGACCATCCACAAAGGGTTAAATTTGTAACAAACCAACATGATATGGTAAAACATGATGTGTAATATGCAAAGAACAAAGATTTTTGACATATTTTTGTAGGCCTACCATTTCTTTATATTTTCAACACAAATAGTTTATATTTATGATAAATGTGAAAAATATATGGAACAATAAAAAATATTTTACGTACAACTTAACTAGAAAAACTGATACAATCAAGTACCTTTAAGGTGTCCAGCGTGGCGGGTGAGACGTGATCGTCGTCAGTATCATCGGTGAAGATGACTACTCCACAGAAGTCTACTTCGGTGGGCAGATGGGTCTGTAGTCGGGCGTACTGGTCCGCCCCAGTTCCCGCTGCCCCGACACTGAGCCCGAGGACCAGCAGACTGTTGTCGTACATGGTGCCGTACACAGCACCCTCTTGTTGTTTCCCGACATCTCCCAGCCTCTGTCACATAATCTTGACTCAACAACAACACGAGTCATCACTTAACTAACACAAAGAAAACTGCTTAGATGATTTATTCATGTTTATGATGCCTGTGAAACTTAACTGTTAACCAAATTGAATGAAATTAGATCTTGTTATGTTCTTTCTATAGATATAGCATAGAATCAATTGGGATTCTTCTGCTACTAGGCTTGAATAAAAGTCTCAATTCTTTGTTGTGTGTTTGGTTTTTTTTTACTGTTCAAGACTGAAAACATTAAAGTGCCTTACATACCCAAAAACGTAAACACCAAGGATCTCACAGCCCCATGTCACACATTAACTTTTAAACAGTTAAGAATTTTCAAATATGGTTTGGTAATATATAATAACATCAGCTAAAGATGTTTTCAATAAATTTGAAAGCTATCTTATAATGTTCCTAGATTAGGATTGGAGACAACTCAAAAATTTTAAATAGGAGTCTCATCACGTAATATCTTAATGAAACGTCTTGATTAGACAAAGCCAATGATCCTAAAAAAACCAATTTACAATAACTGCTGTCAAAAATAAGTACCATCAGAACAAAGGTAAAATTCCAACTTCATCGGTCACTACCTTGGATGGGGTCAAACTACATGCCTAATTTTCAACATTAATTTTCTTCTATCACAACCATCAAAACTGTTAAAAGCCATTTGTTTACCTACCTTGTTACATAACCTTTACACTTTTCTGGATGGTTCTTAATCAATATTTACGATTCAATTGTGTTGGTGGCCGTTTATTATACTGCAGCCGTTTTAGATTGTTATAGTTATGTGGCTAATGTAAAAATTACCTTTTTACTATAAAACATATACATCTATAAATATAAATTATATTAAGAGTTTCAATAACAGGTGTTAATATATACGTACACATCAATACTAGATGGGTAGCCTATAGTAACAGGTGTTTCTGCACAGAGATACTGATGCCTCAGTTCTTTTGGAGTAACTGATAGGTTATTGTCAACCAACCCATATGTTCTTCATATGTGACCAACTCTCTTTACTTTCTACTGAATACTGTGACACACAATATGGATGTTGTAGCTTGTATGGACACATGCCACATATTTGTATGTTTACAATTTGTGTGCTGTGTAGGTAAATGTGATGTAATAAAATAACATAAGTTAATAAAAAAAGAAGTAGAAAAAGACCAATACCAATTTCCTACACTGTAATATTTTGTATAAATTGTAAGATATAAATTAGGTTATACGCCTTACACTAACCATAGCATTAACACTTACTGACAACACGCTCTGGGATATTTGCAGTTTTGGTGTCATGGATGAGGAATTTAATTCCACTATCACGACAAGAAATCTATTATATTTGCCTCAATATGCCCACAATATCATTAATAAAAATACTACAGATTCTTTAACCTAATTACTAAACCCAAATCAAGCTGCCAGAACAGAACCAGCTGGTACTGGTACTTGTGTTGTTTTTAGATTTGCCTTTTTTCACATTTTACAACACGACACATAACAGTAAACACGACACAACCACTGACTGATCTCAGTAAGTCAGTCTTGTCGGCTGCCACACCAGTGCTGCCAATAGTGAACATCTAAAAAGATAGAGATTCTTGGAGAAATATTTTCATTTGATACCACAAGTGAGTTATAACACATTTTCGGATACTAATTTATTTAATTTTGCAAGGCCTTTCAGAATCGAGGATTCCATTGTCAGGCAACTTCATTTTGAAAGATGTTACACAATAAGCAGTAATAACCGACGAGATGGCAAGACATATACGTTAATGAAATCACATAATATGAACAAATCGATGTATAATAATGACTGGATAACTAAATCAATGTTGTGAAAGAACGTTTTTCTTACCATTTCTGAGCCGGAGCTAATAATTATGTACAATACAACAAAATATTAAGCAGAATCAATATTATAATACAGAATACTGTTTCCTTAATCTAATACAGACTATGTATGACCACAAACTATGATTTATTAGTAGAGTGTAGTCTTCTACACTGGCTAGGATTGTACTCGAACTCCAATTTCCTCCTTTTCACTCATCAAACGTAATCAATTTCCTTGCCGGTCGAGCTCCAGGAGTCCTCTTGCTCACTAAAAAGGGGGTTCTCCGTAATCTGAGTTGATATACACTCCTCAGTGTTATAATGGATTGTTTCCTACAAAAACGATGTTCCATTTAGTTGGCTGTTAAGGCATAGTAGGTACCACCTACTTCAGCTCCCTTGGGAAACCTCTGTTGAGCAAAGGAGAGGATACTCCGCAGTTTCTAAGTCAAGTTGTTTCGTCTCTTCAGACACAGATAGTCAGCAGATTTAAGCTATCACTGTGTTCAGTATACTCAGTTGAAGATCAGGAGCTTCGCTCTCTCTTCGAGCATCCTCTCAGCCCGTGTATAAGTAAACTCTACTATACTAAAACATTTCTGGCCAAAAAGATATAGGAAACTAACTACATCTTGTCTATCTCCCTATGATTTACCCTGAACGACCAAACTAATAGGCCGGATATTTTGCCCAATGCACTAATTTTGAACATTTATTTGATTTACTTACAATTCCAACAGCTTCTCTACTTTAGATATGTGCATTGAAAATGTTTAAAATCCAACATCGGACGCTGTAACAGACTTAAATAATGGAATCTGGAGTCCACGTCCGTCTGGAAAACGAACTCTTTGCATTGCTTCAGCCTCTAATAATTCAAATTTTAAGTAAAATCCTAAATTGAAAAAAAATATTAGAGCCTTTTGAAACACCCTGTTTAGCACTAATTGTAAAGAGCAAATGATATATTGCAAATTTTGAATTAAAATTTTGACTTTGTGTTGATGAAAACTGCATTGACGAATCAACATAGAATCAAATCACTGAACAGCATAGATCGGAGGTTTTTAAGATAGAATTAATTAATCGTAAATTAATTTTACAATTAATATTACACATTTCTAAAGATTTTGTATAGAATAGTTTACATTTAAAAAACAGATTTCTTTAATATAGCTGAAAAACAAAATACTATTCTAACTTAATTTCTAAAAATATTACCCTCATCTTTCGAAATGATATTTTGATAAATGTATAACAAGTGCCACAACTTGTATGAAGCAATTGCATTATTTAAGTAAATTTTATAATTGTGTACGAGCTTTTTTATATTCTTGACATGTATAATAGAACATGAACACTAAAATAGAACTGCATTTTTATCTAAAAAAAACCTAAATGTACTTTCTTCACTTCTATATCCTCCCTTAAATACAAGATTGCCATGGCTGTGTCTTCAGAAAACTAATTTTTCGTTTACAGTACAAACACTGCCTTGTTCAGTAAAAAGCTATAACATCTGAAACTCTATGTAAAGTGTAAATTAAGACGTTAATGCAAGAACCAAAATCCTGATAAATTAGTTCTTGCTCACAGTATGCTACATATCTAAGACTTTGCCAACTGTTTCAAGGTACTGCCTCATCCATAAATTAACAGTTCATAACACTTTGACGACTATGCCCGTATTAGTAGTAGGCCTAGTAATAATTTTTTCCTGTGGATTGACTTTTTTGCGTATTATCTCTTCCTAGATTATGGAACCCATGGGCATGTTGTTTTCTTCTAAGAACGTTTTTCCATACAGTCTTTATGTGGAGATCATGCCCGAAGGTAAAACGTTTTTAAACATTTACCCAGATATTAAATTAACTGCTTGAAGTATTCAAGCACAGTTTTTACAGGTTAAACCAGGTTTTACAGGTTTGTTCTTTGTGAAGCTAGGGAATTATTTTCTGTGGGGTTGGCAACATGTATGTGGTGCAGTGGCAAGAAGCCACGTTTCATTTGGCGCTTTATTGGAACGACACTACTGTTGGTACCGTTTAGTTGTATCCTTGATAATCTTCTTGGAAGGTTGTAATACGCCTCAAACATTTTATTATCACGCGAAATAAATCTAAAGCAATTGACTTATTTACTTATTTGACAGTTTTGTCTTTTAATCCAATCTATTAACCAGTACAGTTTAAAAAATAACAACGGTTTAACCCATTTTATGTAAAAATAAAATTTCGATTATGAAGTCATTTTTTAAATGTTGGTGTTACAGATTTTTTTTCATAAAAATGTAGTATTTTTCTTTATGACTATGACATGGTCATCAATCAATATTTAAGAATATTGCAATTTATATGTTAAAAAAATTAAACCCTCATTCCACAGCGGCAAGGACGTAGCCAGCAAGGGGTCTGGAACCTCCCCCAAATTTTCAAATATTTTTTAGTGAACAATTATTATTATTTAAATAATTCAGTACTTCTGACATGTAAGTTACTGCTGAAAGATTGTTATCAACATAGGAACGGCTCAAGAACGGAACAAATTATGACCTTATTTTTTGTTCACTATGGGAAAATATCAGTTGTCTTGACTCCCTCCTCAAAATTTTATTCTGGTTACGTTCTTGCACAGCGGTAAATGCATTAGTCTGGAGGGAAATTACATGTTTAAAAGTCCACAGGAGTAAATGTTGGTTACCATAAATTCTATGTAGGCTAGGTAACCAGTAGTCTATAGGGATATGCACATTCCAAAAGCTCATCTTCAAAGTTAACATAGAATTTCGATTTTGCTGATATTCCTGTTCTGAAAGTATGCTGGTTTGAATCAAACATGTTAATTCCAATTCATGTTCAAATACATTGCAATAATCAATTATCCTTACAACAGGGTAATGGATAATATTTTTTCTTGCAATAGATTATCAACTTGATCCCAACCACAGTCTAAGTTGCTACACTATGAAATAATTAAAGTGCAGCATAAAAGTTACCACACAATAGTCCAAAAGCAGAAAGATAATTTGCATTGTATAAACATGTAACCTAGTTTTTCTTGAAATTGATAGAGGAATTTTAGGTAGAGGTCGAAATGGAAGGGTAGCCTATGAAAGGGTAAAAATATGAAACGATAATTTTATGATAAAAAATAAGGATGTAAAAAAAATGTTTAAATTTAACACTGTTCTGATCGGGTAAAATTCAAGCTCATTTCACTACAACTGGCTTTTATTAAAGATTGTATATGTGAAATGCATAGTGTTTTTTTCATACCCTGTTCGTGTCATTCATTCAATACATATTTTCCGTACAGCCAACAATTTTCAAAAATTTTCTAGACGTTTACTTTAATTTTTATGTTTTAAAGAACACAATTTAAAATCATTATAGAACTATGAGAGATTTCTCATTTCAAAGATTTGATTAATAGGCACCCAAAGGTTTTTCTTGTAGAGTGTGTACTTTTTGGGTATCTAAATGATGATGTAGAAAAAAGATTGAGTTTTTTCTGAATAATCTATATTGAAATATTGAACAAACTATGAAGCTTTCGGATGCGTATAAATATTACCTTTAAAACGAGACGCCTCCCATATTTTTAGGAAAAACAGTAAAGGTCATAAATGTATTGAAGGTTAACATTGTTCTTGTGGAACTAAAATCAAGATGGCCACTAGTACAGCTGACTATCAATGCTGTAAAACTTTCACGTTGATTTTTATTTTTACAGCAACGACTCTAATGAAAATTCAGTCCAGGGAGACAATGCATCCTTACTCCCAAGGACGTAGCCAGGAAAAAGTTTTTTTTTGGGGGGGGGGCAAGACAAAGTTGGGGGTGCCTCCCCAAGAAACATTAAAATTTTTGAAACTTTTAAATTTTAGAAGCAAAATAGTGATTATTGCACAAAGTTTTTACATCTCTGAATAGGTTTTATTGACAATTGATATATTCGTAATTGTGGAGGCACTGCTTTAGTAAGCTGCGTAGGATTAATAATTAAAATTAATTAGACTGATGCAGTAATGTAATTGCAAAAAAGAGTGCTTTTATTGTCTGCAAAACTGAGTGCATAGTATACAAATCCACATTGAGAATTGATAATGTGTAAAAGTTTTTACAAACGTAAAATTCTCCTTGACTTCTCAGCCATTGTATCTAGTACTTGCTCTGGAGAAACTGATATTTTCCAGTAGTGGACAGAAAGTAAGGTAAGCACAGTCAACCACTCATTTCCCATTTTGTTCCTTAAAAAGTTCTTGACCCATTTCAATATTGAGAACGATCTTTCAACAGTACATGTCAATAATACTGAATTATTTCAATAATAATAATCTTTTAATAAAAATGATTGAAAAAATTGTAAATTTTTGGGGGTCTGGACCCCTTAGACCCCTTGCTAGCTAGCGTCCTTGCCGACTGATCCTCTCTCTCCAGCGGCAGAGCAGTCAATTTTGAGGTCATAACTTGTCTCTAGCATGAACTAAATATTGAATTGTTACTTTCCAGATACACCTTATACAATCACCTTTGGATTAAGTACATTGGCAGTTCTCAGATCAGTGCCGTAACTAAGACTTGATTTTGGGGGGATGCATCCGACTGAAAAGCGCATTACATCTGACATGTAATAAATCTAAATTTTAATAAATTTAACAGGCCTAATTCAAGTTAGGTGAAAATATTTACCTGATGTATTTCAAACAAGCTGGATTGCTGTTATATGTATATTAGTTTTTATCGCACTTGGGGGGGGGTTTCTATCCCTCTCACTCCCCCTCTAGTTACACCACTGGTTTAGATTGTAAGGCAGGCCCAGTGTCTGTTTAGGAAAACCAGTACAGAAAGTTTGTGACACTAGACGTTTGTATGATAGGGGTTGTTGTTTTGAAATAAAACTCACAATTTGATAAAATACTAACAAATATTTATTTTAAATAAAAAAATTGCAAATTATATTTAAATATAAAATAACAGTATTAGTTCAATCAAAATGCTGACTATATCAGTTTGATCAGTTAAAAAAGTAAATAACTTTTTTTATCTTCACTTGACACTCCAAATATAAATGATATTTCATCATATTTTTTTGTAATAGGATGTTATAAATCTTGTATACAGGGTAATTAAAAAGTCAGGATCTCGCCCCCAATATTTAGACAAAAATTTATGTAAGGAGATATCCTTTGGGTAGTGTGAAAAGGAAGTTTCAATAGATGATTTTGAAAATGTGTTTTTGGGGACAACTCGAACATTTCAAATGTAAACCCCTCATTTAAAACTTTTTTAGTTGCCCACCAAAATCATGCATTTTTGGGGGACACAATTATTTTTTTTTTTTAATTTTTAAATCATCAAACGAAACTTCCTTTCTAAATTACACCACTATTCAAAGGATATCTCCTTACATAAACTTTAGAAAAAAATAGCTCCTGCCTTTTTATTCAGCCTGTATTGTATTTGCATTCAATTCAAAATTGGTGAAAGTGATTAATTATTTTATATTTTTACAGAAAATACAATACAGACAGTATATTCAAGACATAAATCTATACAATAATCCAAACAACAAAATTAAGTGACCGAATTCTGCAGAATGGTGATTTACTAAGTTAAGTAATCGGTTGAAATATTAGTAATGTCCTTAATAATGTGTTATAAAAACAGGAACATGACCTTTTAGTAATTGATATCAGAGGTCTTCTTCAAGTGCTATATCTTAAAACATAAGGTTAATAAACCATGCAAAAGAGTTTCTCCTTGATTTAGAGCTGGATGCAGGTATTATTATGTTTATTGTTTTGATTGTCAATGTTTCTTTTAGCAGCTTTAATTTTTGTGTGTTCATCATTGTGTTTGAATTCTTTATTTTTTGCATGCTTAATTTAACGTTTTATGATTTCAAACATAAAGAAGAAAGCGTATACTGTATAGCCTTTCTGTTGTTGGAATGTCATGTTTCCGATCTTGTAACACATAAGGTAAATGGACATAGTCCTGTTATCGTTTAAAATCATCTATCTTCTCTAATGATCTTTAAACATAGTAAAATGTCCTTTTGATACTAGACAGTAAATCATTTTAAATTATGAAAAATTAATGGGTTATTGTTTTATTATGAAATTATGTGCTTTTTGTACAATTTGCTGAACTTTTGGCAAAGCCTATCACTTGAGAGTCTGGAAAAATTTCGTTTCTGTCTGTCTGTCCGCACAATGTCTTGAAAACAAAATTACCTACAGATTTGAAATTTTGCATGAAGCTCTATTTCTATATGAGCAACACCAGCCAGAAGTGATCCCTGTTGGGTAATGAATTAATCTTATAAATAAAAATTAATTGCTAAATGTGTTACCAAGCGCTAATCTTGAGAATGGCTGGACTAATTCGGCTAACTCTTCCGCTGAAGTCAGAAGAAGGTTTTGGTCTCTTAAGGAAAAAGAAAGAGATGGCACAATCTTTCCCTTATACTGGAAGAACACAAGTGACGAAACTAGATGATTTTTGACCAAAATGGTCTGTTGAAACTTATGTATGGATGTAATTTCTTGATCGGAGTCAAAAATCATTTATAACACCATAAACACCGAAGACCGGAAACAGACACTTTTAATGTAAGTTGGATTCAAAACCCAAAAATGTGTTTATTTTCTTGATCAGTGCAACAACAAAAACTCAACTGTGGAACCATAAGTTAGACCAAAAGTGAATTTAATCGTCAGGAACTGACTTTTTGACCACAGTGACTTTTCAGTCATATGTAAATTACTTTTCATCAGGACAAAAAGTCAAACTATGGTACTTGAAATATCTTAGACAGAAAGTGATTTTAAACACTTAAGGAAGTTGTTTATGTTTCTGAGACCTATATGTAAGCTATAGCTCATTTTATTCAAATGAGAAAAAATAAAATAGAACCAGTCAAAATTTCATTTAACTTTTGAATCTCTCAACCATGGATACTGAAATAATATCTACTTGATATCTCTAATCCACTTTGAAAAATATCACAGGGTTCCATCAAATTAATGCTTTCACTAAGAAGGTTCGGTTTTGAGTATTTTGTGTGATAAAATATGATTTTAACACATATTTCCAAATAAACTCTTTTGTAAATTTGTATGCACACAATATTATAAGCGGATTATGATGTATGTTGAAGAGTGCAACTATAGTAACATCTTCCTATCACAGTAATGTTGGTTGTATCCGGTCTCTAATTATTGGTCTTTGTTGACTTTTCTTGACCCTCTTCTGTCCTCGCCAAGAAAGCTGCATCCAAGTGAAATTGGATGGTTATCAGATTGTGATTCCAAAATCTACAAAAAAGCAGATTTCAAGAAGTCTTTAGATAAAAAAGGTCATGAATTGGCTACTTACAAGAGACCAGAAAAACTCACCTAAATGTAACACAATTAACTTAAAGTTACACACAATAAGTCACAATCACAATTACATTTTTACTTAAACAAATAACTTGTATTGAAGGAGGAGCTCTTCTTATTGGAAAACACTATTTTCTATTTTTGGATAAAAGAAAAGTCACAAATATCCAATAATTTTATTTTTGTCACACAAGACCTTTCGACATCAAAGATGTCATTTTTTTAAAAAAGAAGGGTGAATTTTCAAGCGGTCCAAAATCATTGTTTAGTATTTTATCTTTCTGTTTTTTCATATATACTGTTTCATAAGCGTCAAATTCTTCATGTTTATGGACTTGTTTTATAATGTGAATTTTTTAAAGGTGTGATTTGTTTCTAATGCATGTTTGGCAATAGCTGATTTTTGAGTTTGTCCATATTTATATATCTTTCGTGTTCTGTAAATGATGTTTTAATGGTCCTTTTTGTCTGGCCAGTGTAAATCTTATCACAATTTTCACAGTTAATATTGTACAATCCATTTTTATTTTCATCTAAAATTTTATCTTTTGGATTTCCAATTAGATTATTTATCTTATTCGTTGTGCAAAGTATAAGACGATGGCATCTTTGATGTCGAAAGGCCTTGTGTGACAAAAATAAAATTATTGGATAATTGTAACTTTTCTTTGATCAAATAAGAGAAAATAAATAACTTATAACATATTTTTGTCATGGATACCATAAAATCAGGTACAGTATGAAATTAAATGTGAAAAATGTCAGGTATTTTTCAGAGGATATTACAAAGGAAACAAAATATATTTCTAAAAATAAATATAGTAAATGTGATTCATCTGATTTCGTTACATCTATATTAAGACAAGGTACTTAATCTATACACAATAATTAAGTTATTAACAGTGGCGTAGCTAGTACTAGGACTTGGGGGAGCATAAATGTGATTAAAGAGCACACTGTATCAGTGGATATGGAATAAATTTGAATAGATAGTTAGACATAATTCAAAGTAAAACATTTAACTGCTGCATTTCCAATAATTTGTATTCCAGTTATATGAATATTATTTAATTTTTTGAGCTCTTGAGGGGGAGGTTCTACCCCCCTTGTTCCCCCTTAGTTACGCCACTGCTCCATTATCTTTATCTCTTCAGGCACCATGACTGTAAATATCAGTGGCAGCCTATGACAGTAGGTTATAGATAATTGGAGATAGGTTAGTGAGTTTATGTAAAACCAAATCATATTTTACAAAGAAACCACAATGACAAATTCTTCAAGCAAAACTTACGTCACAGACAAGTCTCCATCTCCACACAGATGGTAGGTTCAGATCTTGTGCTGGGACTAGGATGTGGCCGGTCCATGGTCACCCTTAGCCTAGTCCAGGGCCAGTGGGTCGATTCCGTCTTCACTGTAGTTGTTGCTCGGTTCTCATCTGATATCCTCACCACCACGTTCCTCTTCATCAGTGCCTACAACAGTTCCATCAACAACTGTTGCAGAAAAATATAAAATAATCCTCCCCTTTATGAAGGGGTTCACTTTAAATTTTCAAATTGCAACCCCTATCTTGTGACATGTCATTTGAAAGGTAAATTCAAAAGAAACACAATGATATGAAAAAAAAAAACATCTCTACAACAATCCTAGCAAAAGTTATGGGCAAACAACCCCCCCCCCCTTAATTTACATCTAAGGGTGTAAATTAAGTCCTTGTATACCTGGATATATTCCAAACGGATTGAGATAGCAATGTACAACCTTCACCATAATTATTAATTAAATTACTTATTTGGATTTTTTGAAGCTTTAAAAAAATGTTACCTTCCTTTTCAAAGGGAGGTAGAAGGGGATAAATTTAAATTTTTTAATCGCAACTCCTATCTTGTGACATATCATTTTAAAAGTATATTCAGTAGAAACACATTGACATGAATGTGAGATTTTTTTACCTTCAAAAAATCCAAAAAAAACTTAATTAAATAAGTATGGTGAAGGTTGTACATTGATATCTCAATCTATTGTGAACATATCAAGGCGTATCAGGTCTTAATTTACACCCTGTATAGGTACAGTTTGATTAATAAAACAAAGCTGAATAGACATGAATAAATATTTCTATCAGCAGTGGACTTAGTCCAAATCAGGACTTAGAGTAATCGAAGACAGAAAATTGTTACAAAAATTTGCCACCATTATTTTGATCAAGATAAGATAATAGTTTTAACACACTGTTGTATCTGTCGCTTTTGCCATAATATGCTTTCTTATTTGATACCTTATTGTACTGTAAATTGTATATTGTAGATTTTGTATCCGTTAGGAAAGCAGATAGCAGTTCACAGTTTTCCCTAAAATTATCAGTTGTCAACAGTAAACTGTACAAAAATTTTACGATAGTTAATGTTTTGTAAAGTCCAGCAAGTTATAACAATGTTGGTAGCCTAATTTCAAAGTAAGAAGATAGAAGAGTCAGTACCTGATCACCCCAGCCCGTGTCTGGGTCTGGCGGTCGGGTGGTGAGGCTGCCGGCACACCGAGTCTCTCCACCACTAGACGAAGAGTGGAGGCGGTGTCCTCGGCCACAGAAGGTGCGTTGGAACCCTGCCCGGTACTTTACTGACATTAGGTTGTACAGGATAGGGTTGGCAGTGGATGACAGATAGTAGAAACAACCAGCTACGTAGTACAAGTACTCATTGATCTCGTAGTAGTAAGGACTATCGAGACCATAGAGATAGTGGAGGCGCTGAGCGTGGTACGGTGCCCAGCAGAGAAAGAACGTTACTACCACTGCCGCTGCAAATGTGAACAATAGCATAAGTTTTATTTCTACTATTTTCATTACAACATTTAAAAATACTCATTATAAATAGAATATTTGGATGATAACTTAAAATAGTCATTAGCAAGACATCCACACATCGTTTTAAATAAATTTTTAAAGATGGTCTAAGAAGGGTTTTTAATGACATTTTATTTGGTTCAACTTATAAAACAGAAATATGGGCTTCAATGTATGGCCTACAATAGTGTCTATTTAATATTTGATCCCTAATGTTGTGGTGGAGATGGCTAATGACTTTCCAGTAAAAAGCTCAGACATATTTATGTATTATCTTCACAGAAAATGTTCATATAAAAATAACAATTATATGAAGAGGATAAGTCTTAAAAGAATTACGGTTGATAGAGTTTATAAAAATATTAGACTCAAAACTGTTCTGAGATTAAAACTATGTATACATTGTGGCTTCTGATTGTTATTGATAGTATTTTTCCTGTTTGTGTCAAAAAAAGTGTAAATTAGAAACATCCAATTGCGATATAGCTGTACATTTTCTTCAAATATCTCAAATGTCATGATTTGTAGCATCAAAAATGCATAGAGTCTTGATAGAGTTGTCAGTTTCTTTCAATGACTGTTGAACCGTACCCCTGACAGAATCAACAGGAAACCATTATCATGTCAAACAAAATCCATTCACAATTGAGCTATTCCAGATAGTATAACTTTTTATATTAGCATGATTTTTGTTCTCTTAGGACAAGAAGCTTATGAATTGCACTTCGTCCTATAAGAACCTTAACACTGCTTTCGGAGTGACTAGATGGTTAAGGTTAGGCGGTAGGAGCCGCCTCCTATCGAGATCCATGAGGAAAAATTAGAGCACTAATCTCAAAGTCATGTCCCTCTGAAAGAAGGGGAGGCCAGCTCTGAACCTGCTCTCCATTCAAAGCAGGCAGGGGGTTGGCACACCCTTGTTGAGGCTAGCAAGAACCTCTGAGGTTAGGGAACGAACCCCACCAACCCCAACAGTCATCTCCAGCAGTAGACTACACCTATCGAATTACCTTTGCACCCAAGAATCTCGACATTTGCGGTTAATGATGTGCCGCTCCTGAACATCCATAAGGTTGCCCAGATTTAAGTGTTACATCGGTATTTGCTGTGCCCATAGGTAGGTTCAACTGGAAGGTATAAACCAGCCAGAAGTGATCCCTCCTGGGTAGTATATTAGCATGTTAGAAACAAATGTTCTTATCTCAAAGAATCGAGTTGAACTATATACCGAGCATCCTTATGATTGACTTTCGGGACTGGAACTTCTTGGTCTCCCCATGGACCTTGCCGTCAATGTTCTTGTCGAGGGACTTGGAGCGGATGCGGAGACCGATCTTGGTGTACAGGACAAGCAGGATGCACAGAGGCAAGACGAAGAAGATGAAGAAACTGATCTCGTAGATGGGTAGGTTGTGTGGAATATTCTCCTCCAGGAGGGCACAAAATGCTGATTCTTCCAGTATCTCGTCCGAGCCTGGAGGATACGTTATGTAGTCAACCTGTGAACAAGCTCTTTGAATGAAGTGACCTGGAATTAATAAGTTCCACTATAAAAATATAAAATTCTGTAGTACAGATCTACTAGCAGTTAGTAATGTGAGTAATGTATGCAGTTCAAATTCCCTGTGAATTGGATTTGAGGTGTGTAAGACTCAAGACTAATAGACAATAGACAAACATCTTTATGTGTAATTTCATTAAGAAATACAATGGCGTCACAATAAATAATAAATAAATAATGTAATATGATTCCTAGCAGTATCAAAGAACACAGATAAAAGGCAACGTTTGACTACAGAACATTTTACCTACCACTCAGACCAAACCACTGGTTGGAATGTAAATTTTAGATATTACATTTTAATCTTCTGTCTTTTACTTCTTTAATGCTCTACCACAATAACACAATTTTGGATGGTACAATGAAAATGTTTTGCTCCAACTTGTGCTTTTTTAGTCAAGAAGCAGAGGAAACCTTTATCAGACTTGAACCTAAAAGGTATTCTGTGTGGCTTCCGGAGTGAATAGGTTTTTCCAAAGATGGGAAAGTGTGGAAAGATTGAGACTACTTCCTTCCTTGGTTGATAAGATAAGGTGTACTAGAATTTTTGTTGCATTTGGTATAAGTGAAAAAGTAAAAACGTGCAATTTGCAGAGATCTACAAAAATTCATAACTTGAGTTATAAAAGGTATATATTTATAATTCTATTACTAAAATGTTTCTAATTAAATTGTCTTTTGACATTTGATTTTAAATAGCCCAATATTGTTTTTCTCATTAGGGATTAAATATACAAAACAGTTTTTCTCTGTTTAATTTCTAAGTTTGTTTTTTTATATTATGAAAACAAACATAAACTTTGTGAGACGATGAATATATACTTTTAAAGTACACTTAAAGAACAATAATATACCAAACTATATTTGAATTGTATCAAAATGTTTAAAAAACTATAGATAAATAAGTTATTTTGGATTTTTTTTATCAAACGCAGTGTTACAATGTAACCATGATGATTGTGCTTGTTGGTTTCTATTTCATGGAAGAAAAAAATAAATGATCAGAAAAACTTAAATGATACAAAAGACACTCAAATAAAATTTTCAAGACAGTGAAAAATACAAAAATAGATGATATAGTGTCCAGTGGTGTTTTTCCACAGAAAACGGTTGGATGATGTGTCATCCATAGGTTCTCGAAGAGTAAAATGCCATAATTCAAAAAGTATTTTGAGTTTTATCATTGAACCTATCTACATTGAGCAAGTTATAATGGAAGGAATTCAATTTATGAACATTTTGTAAATATTTTCTTGGAGCTATTAATTTTTGTGTATTTAGTACCAAGAACGTGGCCAGGAAAATGTTTTTGGGGGATCAGAAAGTCCTGTAGTGGACAGAAAGTAAGGCAAGTGCAGTCAACCACTCATTTCCCATTTTGTTCCTTAAAAAGTTCTTGACCTGTTTCAATATTGAGAACAATCTCTCAGCAGTACATGTCAGTAATACTGAATTATTTGAATACTAATAGTCGTTTGGTAAAGATTAATTGAAAATTTGGGGGGGATCCAAACTCCTTACTGGCTACATCCCTGCTTAGTACTTAAGTTTTCTTTAATTCATTGTGTGGTAGTTATCATATATTATTACTCAACACAGTAGCAAGTAAACTAAGTTTCCTCTTCACCCATAATTTCCTCCTGACTCATTCTCACCTTGGTCAAGATGGCGAAAGGGAGAGCGCTGAAGAAGGAGAGTGACCAGAGGACTGTGATGATGCGGACAGCGCGGCTCAGTCCGGACATCGTGTATGACAACAGTGGGTGGCAGATGGCAAGATACCTCTCCATGGAGAACGCAACAATAGTCATCACAGAGGTGTAAGATGTCCTGGACAAATGTTTTTATTTTCATTGGATGATTGCGGATACTTTTTTGAGAATTTTTGAATGAAATAATGAATAATGTGCATATTTTAGTTTGTTTTTTATTACCTTTTTAGTTAATTCCAATTAATCTTTTTTATTGTTAATCCATGACTTGTTTTATAAATTTTGTATGGATTTCTTTT
Source organism: Homalodisca vitripennis (assembly GCF_021130785.1). Lineage (NCBI taxonomy): Eukaryota > Metazoa > Arthropoda > Insecta > Hemiptera > Cicadellidae > Homalodisca > Homalodisca vitripennis. The sequence continues at coordinate 194,537,122 of NC_060209.1, read as the reverse complement.
AATATACCGTACTATTTATGTAGAGGTTCACTCCTTTTTCGAGTTTCTTTTACTATGTTAGTTTTATCTTATGTGCATCCTTCATGGGGCTTTTGGCTATTGGATCACCCACGCCTCAAGAGAAAGATTACCAAGGGTTGGTGACGTCAACAGCTACACAACAAGACGGGCAAATGATATATCCCTTCCAGCGCATAGAACAACCCTTTACACCAAGAAGCCTTCCTATAGCGGTGCAAGACTCTTTAACATGCTTCCAGAAAACTTCAAAACATGTGACTCTAAAACTCTGAAGAAAAGACTGCACAGCCTGATGATAAACTCTACAATTTATAGTTTGAATGAGTTTTTTAATTCTGTTAATGCTATTATTTAAGACATGTATGTGTATGTATATGCATTCATATATTTTCTCCTCATATATATTTTATTTTACAGAAATGTTAGTTGATATCAAATTTTAAAGATATTTTCTCTTTGCATTTATAATAGTTTTAAACTAGTTTACCTACTTCTTGATGACATCAACTTTTACTGCATGTGTTGACTCTGTAACCATTCTTGATGAATGTGTGAATAAAGATATTATTGAATTGAATTGGATCTTCCAATTTATTTCACAATTATTGACTTTTGTTTTGTTTGTGTCATAAGTTCTTTTTTATTGTTAAGTTTACATTTAGTTTGTTTGAAGATTATATTATTATTTATTTATTTTTAAGTTTGTAAGTATTTCATGATTTATGTTTTTATGTTGTTTGATGTTTTTGTTTTGTATTAATCTCTTGTAAATTTTGTTAATACTGTGAAATAAAATCTGTTTGAAAAGAAATGAAATGAAAGTGTTAAATGCCACTTTATATCCAAGAATGGTTAACTTCTTACCTAAGATCTTAAGTGTACACAAAAAGTATGTCTATTTAAACTGACTCACATTTCTGACACCAGAGCACGCAGCTTGCATATCGGTTCCCCCAACTGCCAAGGGTATTGTTGCCAAAACACACTCAAGTCATTTGGCAATCCTGAAACATTGTGGCGATCCTTAAGAATAAATAAGGACTTGTAAAGTGAGCAATCGTTTACATATTAATAAAACAAGCCAGATAGATGCTTTTGTCATGAGTAACAAAATTAGTTGGGAAAAGAGAATAAGAAACATTAACTGGAGCAGAGCCTCAGGATTAAGACAATCTAAAATGTTTATCTCTTCTTATGCAAAAGGATGGGCAGCTCTCCTAGATCAGAGCAAGGAGGATATAAGACTGCTATTAGGACTGTTGACAGGACATGCCCCCTAAGGAAACATCTTGTGAAGGTGGGCCTAAGCCAGACTGAAGAATGTAGACTCTGCAGAGAAGAGGAGGAATCAGCATACTTGGTTAAATTGTCCTGCCATATCAACAATTTGGAAAAGATTCCTGGGAGCATATCTCCTCAGCCCCAAGGACATCAGAGAACAGGAGCTCTCAAATCTGATCGGCTTCTGTTAAAGTCTCAGATTCTGACAACACAAATATAAGTAAGGGAGGCGCAAAGGTCCTTTTTAGGACTAAGTCTTTTTCCCTCAGGATAAAAAAAACATAATTAGTTATGCTATTACTGGATAGGCTTTGCAGTTTAAAATGTTGAGTTCAGTGGACAACCTAGTCAACAAATCAACAACTTTAGAGGAGTATTAGTCTCTGTGTGCTTCTTTTCCAACAGTTTTTAGGTATATCCCCTGTACCACGCACTGTATTAACGGTAGAAAAGTGTAATTATAGTACACATACAAGCTCAGATTTCATTCACTTATTGCATCAAAGATTTTACTCCTGCTGATAAGTTATCACATACAAAACTAACTGTTAAGATCAGATAGATAGTAATTATTCTTAATTTTTGTCATTGACTAGAATAACAAACCATTTTAATTAGTTTGAAAACAGCAAAATAATAGTTTTTCATAGGGAAGGATGTGAAGAAACAGTTTTTTACTGGACATTTGCCATAGTTCTCTGCATACAAAAATCAATAACCCTACATTTTTAGATCTGCACTCTGATCTCTTCCTCAGGTGGATAAATACAAAGTGAGTTAAAATAAACAAACATGCCATTGCGTTGTGACAACTCCATGAACATTATATTATCTCTGAAACATTCACTTAATAAAAACAAAACACTAATCATTGAGACCGAACCAAAGAATAACGGTAATAATAGATCTGTACCGACTGACCAACCACTGAAAACTAACCAGAGGCCAACAGTAAATGGTGACTCTCAAGGCAGAAACAAGATGGTGAAAAATCAGGAAACAATACTGGGATTTTCTTTATTTTTATTATTGGTTCATTCTAAACGAACTTCTCAAAACAATACTGTGATTCAGCATTGGTTTATTAGAAATCTTTAATCTGTTTGATAGATTACGTTTCCTTGTTTGTTAATTTTTCAGAATTGGCAACCAAAGCGGCCTAATTTTGACTGATCAGGTATTTTTGAACAACCAAACTTAAGATGATGGCCTACCTAGAAGGAGTAGCGTGATGTCAGAGACGGCGAGGCTGAAGAGATAGTAGTTGGTAGCAGTGTGGAGGCTGGCGTTCGACACTATCACCAGGCAGGTGGCAAGGTTCCCGATCACTCCTGAGATGAAGATGGTGGTATAGACCACAGTGACAGGGATGACCACGGTCAGTGACAGATGCTTGGGGCCTCTCTTGTTGAGCAGGTATTCTTCCACGGTAATGTTGGTAGCATTGGGGGATAACACCTTGTCCACACCCCATACCTCGTCCACAGCCCATACTTCATTCATAGTTCACCTTCATGTCCATCAGTCTTCACTTACAAACGACGCACAACGACAAATCCTTCTTCCACTGCTCGTTGAACAATCATTATCAATTTGGTGGAGCCAAACGATAATATATCAACTACTGTGTAATAATAAAGTGCTTAATTGATTAAAGATAAGCAACCACTTGACCTTGTATCAGTCATCAGCTGATTAGGGACCTAAGACCTGCTGGGCTGATGGAGTAGGCTCAACTCTCACTTATAGATAGTGTTTATTGCTGGAATTAAATGGATAGCTTCTGTTAATTTTTCTTTGGGTAATGTATAGCTATTGTGAGATAATTCAAATTCAGTTCTGATATTAGTTTCACTAATTTCTCTCACTTGGTTTTCGCTTGTTTACTGTCTTGTAGTGTGTTCGACCATAGAGGGCCGTTATTATTTAATATTTTGCATTACTTAGTAACTCCTACTTTTTAATTGTTTATTTAAATCTCTTTATACTAATCACTGCACTATATTATTAGTACTGTGTTATATCGCATGTATTTTGCATTTTATCGTATGTATTTAATTTAATTATTTACATTGTATTTTATTACATTTAATCACTTAATTTTGCATACTATAGCAATTATTTAGTTAGTATGGTTGATCTTACCTTGTAGTTGTATCTAGCTTAGGCTTATTTATTTATACGATCCGGCCTTAAACTGATGTTATTATTGTATTAATGGTGTTTGCTGTATATAAATAAACCATTGTTACACTATGAGTTATACTTATTATTTAATATTATACGTATTTTTGCAATATTTTCATGTAAATGTTTGAATACATTTTTTTAATATTATTATTATTACACTAGAGTGTTGACCAACAAAATTTCCGGGTTACCAAATCGATACCAAGCAAAATATTTTAATTACAATAAATATGGTCATACAATAAAATAAAGCACTAAAGAAAGCTCAATATATTCCCCATGTAGCATCGTGAACATGCTGGCGTACTCCAGCTTTTACAAACATTTATATTATAAAAAGGGGTTTATCAAATGTTTTGACGAGTGATCAGAGCAAGCTGTGTTTGTATGCAGATGACTCTAATTTAATAGTTGCTGGTAAAAACTTGAATGAAATAGAAACTGTAGCTAAAACGGAGCTCATGTATATAAATAATTATTTTTGTAGTAAAGATTTATTACTAAACTTTAACAAAACTAATTTAATTTCTTTCTGCACAAAACAAAATAGGAATAAAACCATACCAAATATAACAATAGATAATGTAAAAATTTCTCAGGAAACAAAAACCAAATTTCTAGGATTACTTTTGGATGGGAACCTGACTTCCAAGTCAGCACAACATGAGCACATTTTGGCTTTGCATAAAAGATATTTTCCAGATTATTTGCTCTTAAATCCATGTCCAAATATTGCTCAATGGAAATTCAAAAAACCATTTACTATGCCCACATACATTCTCATATAACCTTAGGTGTTGCGTTGTATGGGGCCACTAGTAATAAAAATCTGCAAAGTATTCTGCAACTTCAAAATAAGGTAATTAGAATAATACTAAATTTAAAGGACCGGGATTCTGTGAAAGATTATGTTTCTAAATTGGAAATATTAACTGTTTATGGAATTTATATACTTGAAACAGTAATGATAGTCAGATCAAATGTTTACAAATGACCTCGATTAGGGTCAAGTCACGAGTACTTTACTCGAAATCAAGACCAATTGGCAGTACATAAACACTCGGAATTTCATTATAAGAAACCAAGCACCGCAGGAATTAAGTTTATAAATAAAATTCCAAAAGAATTACTCAGTATAGAAAATCATGTAGGTATTGTTAAAAAACACCTTAAAATATTTTTAACCAATAAAGTTATATATTCATTTGAAGAATTTATGAAAATAAAAATATTTTAAATAAAATATAACTGATGCTTTTATTTATTTTTATAATTTTAAATGTAACCGTACAAATTATATGAATAAAGTTGTTTTGAATTTGAAAGGTTTATTTTTTATATTATTCCTTACCATCTGAATTGTTCTTAAACTAAATTTTCTTGGTTCCACCAAATTTGCATAAATGATACTTAAGTGAATTAATAAATTGTTTATGAGTTACAGCCAATAGAGGAAATTAACTGAAGAGTTTTGAGATGCTGGATATTTGGTAAAAGGAACAGATCAGATTGATTGTCTCTGCCTTTTATCTCAGAGAATGTGAGCTTATCAGTCAATTTATCTTTTTATCCTATCTGGAGAAGAGTTTTCCTCCTTTGTTGATAAGATTTTAAACTTACAGATAATAGGACATTCATAAAACTGCTCCAATGAAAAAAATCTTGTTAAGTTTGAATTCTTTTAGTTGTGCCATTCAGTAAAAAAATTGACAACAATTATTTAGCCCTTTAGGAATCATTAGATATTTTTGTGGATAAAATACAATGAACATGTCATCTGTTAGAATCATCAAGGTATCACAAATAATGATCATGTTTGAACTCATCTAAATGCAAAATGACTTTAACTTGTTCCTAAAACTAAATGAAGTTCTGCAGTGAATATACTTCCAAAATGATAAAGTGCTAAAGCAACCAGCAACTTATAAATTCAATAATTGGATGTAGTGAGTGTAACCAATATTGAAAATCTAGTGCCTCATAATTACCTCATAAGTATCTTAGCATCCATGAACACTTATAATTTTTAATCCTTATTTATAATTTATAAATAAGGTTAAACTTAGTATTGCTTTGAAGAAAATTAGGTTTTTATATCATTCATATTAATTTTTAACTATAGCAAAATTATATTTACTTTCTTGATTATTTTTTGAAATATATAAGTGGATTACCTTTATTACGTTAAACTGATGAAAGTAAAAATTTGCATATCAACAAAATTCATTGAAACCATCATTTTGGCACAGAGATTATGAAGAGTAGATAGAAAATCTTAAGTAGTATAAGAAGAGATCAAGCTATAAGATCTAATTCCTTGCTAATTTATTAATAATAGCAGTAAAACAAAAACAACAGGCTATTCCTAATTCAGTAGAATCTATTTTTAAGTGCATTAAAATATTTCAGGGAATATGTATCAAATACTAGATGCGATGCTCCTTCACTCAACAATTTCAAACAATAATTCACACCCCATTGGGGTGTTTGTATTTTACTCGAAGCTTTAATTTTGAGAATAGATTGTTTGTAATGAGAGATCCTTATTTTCTCAGTGAGCTGTACATTTTGCAGAGCATTATTTTAATTTCCAATACTGCCATGTACAGCAGTAAGCGTGTTTATTCTACTTTAGAAAATTCAACAATACTAAATTCATACCTATGCAAAATCCAATAATGTTTATTAAGTTGTTTTCTTAAGTATATTAGTATTTTTTTTTTTTTTTTTTTTTTTTTTTTTTTTAAGGAGAGACCGATCCCCTTTTAAGTCTTATTCTGTCCGTCCTCATGGGCCACTGTCCTGTGCGAGGATCTTATCAAACAGAATAAGGGGAAGAGTCGATACAGTACGAGGTTGATGGTACTGATAAAAAGTGCAACGGTCACAGACAGGATTTGAACCTGCGCTATCTCTAACTCAAACCCAAATTCCAACGACTTAGACCGCTCGGCCATTGGCACTCCCAATTAAATATTTCTTATTCAGTAATTATTATATTATTGTTCAGTATTACTAATTATTTTTAATATCTTGGAGATACTTCCATACAGTAATTCCCACTTCCAACAATTGTAGAATTACAGTAGCATAGAAATTTTATTGTTGATGCTACCTAAATAGAGGATGGAGAATTTCATAAAATAACATTTATTTTATTGAATGGTGAGAACTGGTTAAATCCCATACTTCCTTTTGATGAAAAACTCTAGGCAAAATTGGGGATTCTTTATAAATAAGATACCATTAAAAAAAATCTAAACATAATTATAATTTTGATTATATTACCACAAGTAAGTAGTGTTTTAGAAAATTAAAAAAAAAAAAAACGGTTTACGTTGATAAACATCAATTTTAAAATGATTTAACAAGCAAATTTAATATTTATTTTTGTTTATTAATGTAAAAATAAGTATCTGCTTAGAAATATAATATAAAAAATAATTCATTTATAAGTTTTGAGCCAAGCCTAGAACATTAAGAAACTCCTATTAAAATTTAATATAAAATAAATTACTAAATCAAATAAAGCACTCTTAATAAGTTGAAAGTACAATTAATATGAGAAGTCACTTTTATATGCTTGCAAAACATCAGTATCATAGCTTTACATCGTATTAACACATGTTAACTCCTTAATTTGGTTAGTAAAGTAAGAATTAGTGGTGATATCTTGCTTGAATGGTGACATTGCAGGTCACAACACTGTCACACAATAATATAAACAACACAATTCGGCATAACTCTTGCCGAGCAACTGAAGTGTGCCGAAAATAGCGGGAAAATTTTGGCAACTAAACAACAAGGTAAGCAAATCTCTCTGGCCATTGCCTCTTTATAATGCACCTACCTGTGGTACAACATTGTTTCTGAGATTCCAAGGTCAAATTAAATATTTTTGAAACTATTCAGTTAGGCTATTAATGTATAAAATTATGGATTTGTAAAGTAAGAAATATTTTATTTGCATAGAAGTCTATTAGTGTTCCTTTATTTTTTTCAGTAATTTTGTACTATTGTTCAAAATTATAAAATGTCATAGTAACATAGTGGGGATCATACGTGTGAGTTAAAAGTATGGATACAGTCTGTTTAGTTTTTTGATTGAGGGATGGAACTTAGGACACTTTTCTAGGAAGGAGAGGTGAACTACAACTTTGCCCATTTCCCCAAGTTTCTACAACAGGCTTGGACATTGTCAAACTGTCCTGGGACAACAGTTTGGACATCTGATATAAAAAAAACACAGGTTAGCAAGTTTTCGCCGTTTTATTGCTTAATGTAATAAAAAAGCAGTTTTTTTTTTACTACTGTAACTTTACATTTAAAAATGTTAAACTGCCCCTCAAAAAGTGAATTTTGGGAAAATGGTTAGCTTTTGTTTCCTAGAGGGATGTCCTGAGTTTCATTTTTCTATCTTTGTCCATTGAAGGTTGAACAGGATCCATCAATGTTTTTAACTTAATTAATTTCAATGAGCTGCCATTTTGTACTGGGTTCAGATAGAAAGCTCTAGTTTCCACTGTTCTTCTTCTTTTATAATGACCTTTCAAATGAGGTGTCACTTCATGGGTCTTTACATTTAAAAATGTTGAGCCACCCCCCAAAATCCCATTTCGGAGAAATGGTCAAAGTTGTAAGAGTGACTAAACAGTTCACTCCTATTTCCTAGAAAGATGTCCCAAGTTCCATCCCTCCATCTTTATCCATCAAAAATTAAACAGAGTGTCTCCATACTTTTAATTCACACTGTATATTCATTACTTCGTTTACAATGGGCGACATATACATGGTGAATAAAAAGTCAGGACTCCCCTTATACTTTTTGTAAAGTTTATATAAGGAGATATCCTTTGGGCAGTGGTGCACTGTGGAAAGGAAGTTTCATTTGATGATGCTGAATATTATTTTGTCGTCTAAAATGCGGGATTTTGGGGGCAACTCAAAAATTTTAAATTTTAACTCCCCTCAAGTGACACCTCATTTTGAAGAGCATAAAAACTTAAAGAATGATGAAAACCGAAGACTGCTATCTCTTTCCCATCCAAAGTAATAACCGGTTTTATCAGAAAAATATTTTTAACAACTCAACACGTTGCAAAGTCAAATCAAATGTTCAAACTGAAGCCCTTCTAAACTCGGTCTGGTGCACTAAGTCTCAGAATTCCAATACACAGAACCATAACCTATAAACGATCCTTCACCGTCACTGCCTGTAGATTATGGAACTCCTTAACAGATTCTGTTAAACAAATTGTGAGCCAACAATTTGTGGCGGAACTGAGTCAAAGATACCTGGATGGATGATCGTGGAGGGTGGTGGGGCTACTCTATGACAATTATTCATACTACAAGCACTGTGACTGTGTGAATGGAATAGTAATTCCATAGATTATAGTTGTGTTAGTCAAGTTTTGTTAGATAAGACTTTTTTACTATTAAGATTACTGTTTGTTTCAGAGGTTAAATGTAAAAAAGGACCATGTGGTCCTAATTTCACTTCAATACAGAAGTGTTTTTATTCTACTCTTTTCTATTACTATCTTCTTCTACTATTTGGCAGTGAGCCAAGGGTAAGGTAAGCTCCTCTCTCACGTTTTAGAGTAAACGATGAAGAGGAAAGGAAAGTAATGAAGAGTAAAGACATTAAAATTAAAATTTTAAAGAACATTTCTTTAAAGACATTAAAGAATTCATTAAAATTTTGACGATGTATTATTTTGAATTGGAAAGAAATAGTGATCTCTGGTTTTCAACTTTATTTAAGTTTGTTTATGCTCTTCAAAATGAAGGGTGACTTGAGAGGGGTTAATATTTAAAATTTTTGAGTTGCCTCCAAAATCCCGCATTCGTGGGGGGGCACAAAAATGTTCAAAATTATCAAATGAAACTTCTTTTCCACATAGCACCACTACCCAAAGCATATCACCTTATATAAACTTTAGAAAAAAATAGACAGGTTGTTTTGAAATTTTATTCACCCTGTATATTAATGTTTATTTCTGCCGATGGAAGAATTGTGAAGTATCAGGATTTTTTTGTCATTGTTGAGTGATATAAAAAATCAGAAACACTAAGTTTCAAGATTGTAATTTCATCTCTTCCTCAGGTTCGATGATACTCAATGATACTCATTTATTACTGGTAAAGATTACATAAATTGTCACATTGAAAACACAACATTGTACACTTCGATGTTAAGAGCAATGCAATCCTCTAGTTTTTTTCAGATCTTTAAAACAACCAATACATTAAAAAAATAAAAAATCAATTAAAACAAATCAATTAATTAATTAAAAGATAAAAGAACTTCCTAAGGTCAACTATAATTGTTTAATTCATGATTAATCCCAAAAAACTCATCCACATCATAAAATGTGTGTCCCAAAAGGAAAAAGGTTAATAACAACTGTGTGTAACTGATTATTTGTATCAATGAATAAGTGCAAATATTTAATGAGATCCTGTTGTCTTCATAATGTAATATTCAGTGCTTGTCTACAAAAGCATGTAATACTACAGTTAAACTTTAAACTGAATCCCTTACGTTCTATTCAAAAATTTGCACGGTGAACTTAATTATCTTGATAACAGTTAAGGATGTTGTTCGCTGTGATATATCCAGAAACAATAAAATAAGTAATACACCAGCCATCATCTGTACCAGTGTCAGTCTCAACTTATCTGCACTCAAAATAGACTATAGAGAATATTCTTTACTAAACAATATCTTTGAGTTATATTACAGAGTCAGAAGTATGTTAGAATAGATGGACATCTAGTCCAGTCAAAGATTAGCTCTCTCTGGATCCTATCCCTGCCATTATCTGTAGTGCTTTCTTCTGCATAATTAGGACACAAAGTTTTTTATCCAAAGAACCACCCCAGACAGTTATACCGTAAGGTAAGTGGCTTTCAAAAAGTGCATGGTATGTAATTTTCGTGGTTTCAGGACTACTGGTCTGTTCAGTTCTCTTCAGTGCAAATTAAGCTGAGGTAAACTTAAGGCATATGTTGTGTAGGTGACTTTTCCAGCTCAGGCTCTCATGCCTAGATGTTTAACATCGTCAGCTGCTTGGAGGTATAGCACTTATAAGAGCCTTTTTACTACCAAATATTTGTTTTGTTTTATTATCATTGAGAACACGATCATTTTAAGTGTATATTTTAGGGCCAAACTGAAGACAATGTACAAGTCTGTTACTAGTTGCTTTGTATCCTTATTAGCTGTGAGTAGATAGTGGCATCCATGTACATAAGCATTTTACAATATTCTCCTACATGTCCTGGGAAGTCTTTTATGAATAAGACTTGTCCAAGGACTGAGCCTTTTGGAACCCCTCTCCTGGCTGGCATAAGTTTAGACTGAACTATAATTAATAGCCCGTTGACTGTTCCTTTAGTTCCACTGTCTGACTTTGTCCCTTGAGGTAGCTTGCAAACCACCAGAGTGCTCTTTGTTGGGTCACAATTGTGTCTAGTCAGTATGAGGTCATGACCTAGGCAGTCCAAAACCTTGCTAAGGTCGAGGAGTAGAGAAGTTACAGTGTTGCCAATTTCTATGTTGTCAATTATCAGTTTAATAAGGTTAATAATTGCAGTAGTAGTGGATTTATCAGAGACAAAACTGTGATGCTTGTCAGTTAGTAATTTGTTACTTCTTAAATACTCCGGAATTCTAGTGATAATAATGTTTTTTATGAGTTTTGAGACTGATGAGAGCAAAGAGATTGGTCTATAGTTGCTAATGTTTTGGGGGTCCCCTTGTTTGAGTTTTGGATAGATTTTACCTATTTTTTTAGTTTAGATGGGAAAATGCTTTGTTCATGGACATTTGAAATTTTAACAAGTGGGACCATTAGTTCTTCAAAAATCGTGATATGTACAGGTCACTGAAGAAATTTTAAATATGAATTAATTCTTAAGTTTTAAAATTTTAAATTACCAATCAGTTATATACAAATTTATATAAAATCTTACAAAAATTTTAATTAAATATGTTAATAAATCTTAGAGTTAGATGCGTAAATTTTGTCAGCCACTATGTCGTAGTGTCCAGTCTATTTTGACTTCTTGCTATTTTCTCCATTTGAGTTCATATCAAAATAGCACAAGCTACCATCTGTATCATTGGTGGATTTTAATCACAATATAGTCCAAAAACTGAGAGCAATTTTCATTATGCACTCAACACAGTTTTTTTATTAAATTGATAAAGGCATTTCACGTAAGGAAGAAACTAATTGGCAGCCATGCTGGTTTGGTGGGGGGACGGTATTGAAACAATCCAAGATTAATTTTTTTAATCTGGTACTATCTCGAGGGATGATTTTCGCTCTTCGGACGATGACCGGAGATTAAGCGTCTGTCTGTTTACTTCTAAATCGTGTTCAGTTAATCATAAAGACTTTTTTTTCTAATTGCTTGTTATTTCAGTAATTTAGTGGTTTAGAAAAAGGTTCAAGTTTTTGTAGCAGATAAAAGGAACTTAACCAATTTTTCCATTCCACACTGAGAATTTTAAAAAATTGGCTGCTTGGCTGTGTAACTGGTGAGTTTTAAGAGATTAGTTTAAAAACAGTTAGCTAAGTGTCATTTTCTGAACCTTAGTGATGTAATAACAAAAAGATTATGATGAACACTGATCGTGAGACTCTCACTTGTTATACTTCCATAGCTAAAGTGTTAGTAAAAGTGATTTTTGTAATAAAAATGTTTTAGATTGGGTATAAAACAAATGTAATTTTGGTACTTATATATTTAATGTTAGATTTACAGTTTAGCTAAAACATTTTAATTAAAGTTCGTTCAGTTTTAATTTACATTCCACACACAACTCAATTGCATCATAAGCACTTCAGAAATGTTGATTTTTTTTCGTTGTACGAGAACAGCCAACCTTTTCTTAATTGAAAAGGTTACAGTTGTTATTTATCTATGTTTCTGTTACTACAATACCCTAACAACCGTTTATGAGTTATGATTTTTAATTAAACATTCAGACAGACCAAGGACGTAGCAGCAAGGGGCCCAGGGTCAGTACGCCCCAGACTTTTGTTAGTAAACGATTATTATTATTTAAATAATTCAGTATTACTGACATGTAATGCTGATTGTTCTCAACAAAGAAACGGGTCAAGAACTTTTTAAGCAACAAAATGGGGCCTTACTCTCTGTCCACTACAGGAAAAATATCAGTTATACAAATTTATATAAAATCTTACAAAAATTTTAATTCAATATGTTAATAAATCTTAGAGTTAGATGCGTAAATTTTGTCAGCCACTATGTCGTAGTGTCCAGTCTATTTTGACTTCTTGCTATTTTCTCCATTTGAGTTCATATCAAAATAGCACAAGCTACCATCTGTATCATTGGTGGATTTTAATCACAATATAGTCCAAAAACTGAGAGCAATTTTCATTATGCACTCAACACAGTTTTTTATTAAATTGATAAAGGCATTTCACGTAAGGAAGAAACTAATTGGCAGCCATGCTGGTTTGGTGGGGGGACGGGATTGAAACAATCCAAGATTAATTTTTTTAATCTGGTACTATCTCGAGGGATGATTTTCGCTCTTCGGACGATGACCGGAGATTAAGCGTCTGTCTGTTTACTTCTAAATCGTGTTCAGTTAATCATAAAGACTTTTTTTTCTAATTGCTTGTTATTTCAGTAATTTAGTGGTTTAGAAAAAGGTTCAAGTTTTTGTAGCAGATAAAAGGAACTTAACCAATTTTTCCATTCCACACTGAGAATTTTAAAAAAATTGGCTGCTTGGCTGTGTAACTGGTGAGTTTTAAGAGATTAGTTTAAAAACAGTTAGCTAAGTGTCATTTTCTGAACCTTAGTGATGTAATAACAAAAAGATTATGATGAACACTGATCGTGAGACTCTCACTTATTATACTTCCATAGCTAAAGTGTTAGTAAAAGTGATTTTTTTAATAAAAATGTTTTAGATTGGGTATAAAACAAATGTAATTTTGGTACTTATACATTTAATGTTAGATTTACAGTTTAGCTAAAACATTTTAATTAAACGTTCGTTCAGTTTTAATTTACATTCCACACACAACTCAATTGCATCATAAGCACTTCAGAAATGTTGATTTTTTTTCGTTGTACGAGAACAGCCAACCTTTCTTAATTGAAAAGGTTACAGTTGTTATTTATCTATGTTTCTGTTACTACAATACCCTAACAACCGTTTATGAGTTATGATTTTTAATTAAACATTCAGACAGACCAAGGACGTAGCAGCAAGGGGCCCAGGGTCAGTACGCCCCCAGACTTTTGTTAGTAAACGATTATTATTATTTAAATAATTCAGTATTACTGACATGTAATGCTGATTGTTCTCAACAAAGAAACGGGTCAAGAACTTTTTAAGCAACAAAATGGGGCCTTACTCTCTGTCCACTACAGGAAAAATATCAGTTGTCTGGATCCCTCCCAAAATGTTTTCCTGGCTACGTTCTTGAGACAGATGCTAAATGAAACAAAACCAACCATAGTGTTAGAACAACTGTTTTGTTTATTTTCACCTATTCAACAATATCCATAAATATTTACCCACACAGTTTTAACATGCTGTATAGTGTCCAGACGGAATCAAAGATGGAAAAATAAAATTTTGAACTTAATCAATGTGAAATAACAATTAGAATAAAGATCTCTTAATTAAATAACACGGGAGGCTAACAAATCAGGCTGTGTGCCTAAAGGAAGAGGGAAACATTTTTAACACATATTCACGTTTTTGACAACAATGAATTCAAAGAAAAGTTTCAACGGTTGTATCATGACAAGAGGAAGAAATACATGAGGGAAAGTCAAGTAAGAAACTAATAACTCTGAAGTGGAGTTGTACAATTTAAAAGTGTTGGTTCAAACCAAAAATAAACACTAACCAATGTAAAAGTTTAGAAAATAGGAACTAATTCAATTGACTGTTCATTTTTTCAAATGGTATCGGTATTGCAGTAGTCACTGAGTAAGTTACTAATAAAAATGCAATATAATTATTCACAGTTTTATGTATTTTATGCATATGCTGGTTGTCATTTTGAGTCAGCTGCGATTTAATTATCGTAATTTGTCTATCCCGAACAATAAACCTAAAAAAACAAGCTATTCAAAAGTGTTCAACCAAAGACAATCCTTCCTTGATTTGGGAAATTATTTCCTTAGCTCCTTTCTTGTTGACGAGATCGAAGTCCTTGATGGTGGCGTAACATCGTGATGCCCAAGCCTGGATCTGTGGAAACTTGTCTTCCATTGGTGAAAATTCCTGCAAGTGTGGTAAGGTGATAATCACAACACTTTAAAAATCAACAATAGAACATAATAGAAAGGCCTTTAGTTTGTTTTAAGACCTGTTATAGTATTTTTAAAGTTTTGCTTTAAATCCAACAATGAAGTTCATGAGGATTTATTAAATCAATTGATTACAGAGTTTTTGAAACTCATCACAGCTCAAGTGCCGGAAAGAGAATCAGGGTTTAAATCCAATCAGAAATCCTCTGCATTTAAGTAGCAAATATATTTTCCATTGAAGACAAGCCATCTTTGATTTTTGCAATGATTTCCGCTGCACCTTTTTTGTTAACATAGTCAAAGCTTTTCATGGAAGCTTTGCAACGTGCTTCCCAAGCCTTTATGTGAGGAAATCTGTTTTCCATCGGCTGAAAAACCTGAAAATGTAGACATATAATGATAAAATGTTATTGTTTGTATAATAAATAACTATTTTTGTACACCTTAAATCACAAATATACCTAACATTTAAAACAATAGTATATTACATTTTATTTTCTCTGTGCTTAGGAAAAACTGCACAACCATCCACATTTAGTTTCAGAATGTTTATCAGAGATATTTACTGTAGTCCCCCTTAGTAGAGGAGTCCCTAGAGATGAGTTCCGGCCCTCCATCAGTTTTTCTATTTATCTAAACCTCCTTCCCTATTGGGAAAAAAAACAACACCACTATCATAACCACGTTTACCTTCAGAATGAGAGTAATGTAGCTGTTGTCTACCAAAGTAACAATGTCCCCAGCCATGAACACATGACCCTCCAGAAATTTCTCCATGATGACTTTGATCATCTAGATCTCCCATACTGGAGATGACAAACCCCCCAAAACAGTTCTAGCCATGTTTACCTCTAGAACGTCGACCAGAGTGATGTAACTATAGTCCGCCACAGTAAGGGTGTCCCCAGCCATGAACACATGACCCTCCAGAAATTTCTCCATGATGACTTTGATCATCTAGATCTCCCATACTGGAGATGACAAACCCCCCAAAACAGTTCTAGCCATGTTTACCTCTAGAACGTCGACCAGAGTGATGTAACTATAGTCCGCCACAGTAAGGGTGTCCCCAGCCATGAACTTGTGGCCCTCCAACAATTTCTCCATGTTCATTTGGATCTCTCTCACTCGGTGGATGTAATCTTCAGATAGCACTTTCAGTTGACCCAGTAATATTTTTCTCTGGAATATTTAATTTTTATTTAACTTATAGACACTATCAGTAAAATAAAGGAGATTTGGCATTTTTAATGCTAAAAAAGTGTTTAATAGAATGAGGCATGGTTAGATTTTTTTCTATATTTTCTTTGATGAGTTTGTATACAATCAGCTATGTAAAGTGCTCACTATAATTTTTTGTGTCATATGTGGTTTTTAGTTATGAGTTTTTAGTTGTGTAGTGTTTTGTGTTCTGTGCTGATTTTGTTATGTTAGTTTCTCTGTACAGTTAAACTTGTGTTTCAGGTTTATTTCTCAAGGAAGAGATGTATTGTGTTGGAAAAGTTGTTTTAGTTTAACGTTACCATTGGAAGACAAATATTAACCTTCTCAATCATTCATAAAGAGTTTTCTGTGGAAATTTTATAAAATATAATTGCAAACACCAGACAGTTAATAAAAGTACATTAACCATATTTATTGCTTGGTTTTTATCAGAAGTATTCACTTGTTAATTGCGAAATAAAAAAAAAATCGTAACAGAAATACCTTTGCCTTTAAATAGCTTTTTCTGCTTAGTTTTCCTCACACTCAGCATAGTTATTATTTATTTGCACATACAAATTTGTGTCAGTGTTTTATTATGGAAACATAATTCAAATAAGGTAAAACACCTTGAGAAAATTATTTTTTTAATGATACAATAATTTTTGATACATTTTAAATACAACTTTCATGACAACTGTTACTCAAAAATAACTAATACTCTTATACTCTTTCATACTCTTTGTATTGGATGAATTCAAAGCTGTGTGATACAAATATGTAAATTAAGTGGATTGTAAGAGACTAAAAGAAAATCTACAACTACATCACTCACCGTGATCCTCCTGAGGACATAGAAGACATCGTTGCTATAGTGAAGCCTCTGGTCTACAATAGCACGTTTCTTGAGGTCCTTTGGGTAGAGAGAATCGTCCTTACCGTACTTGGAGACCAGGTAAGTTATGATGGCATGACTGCACAACAGATACATTGTAACGTAGCTATGGAGGGAAGGGTTGTTTCAATGTGAATGTTGAGTTTATCTCAGTTGACTATCCTCTTAAATCTGAAACTATCACAAACTTGACTCCTGGAATCTGGAGTCATGTTCTTCTGAAGAAATCCAAAGTTGGCAACAAAGAAGCTCAAAATGAATCAACCCTTCGCACCATAGCTATATTAAGTGTAGAAATGTCAGTTGCTCTACCGTGCTTAGAGATTATGTATAAAATATCGTAGTGCACTCAACTGTGTACCTGATGAAACAATGAGATACCTCTTCACCTAAATCACACTATATTTTGTAGTCTAGGTGTCTCTGATGTCAAAACGATGTAAATAATTCATTTTGAGCTTCTTCGTCGCCAACTCTTTTAGGATCTCTTCAGGAACATATGACTCCAGATTCCAGGAGTCAAGTCTCTGACAGATTCAGATTCCAGAAATGTGAACTGGATCTAAATTCAACATTCACAGGTACATTCAATAGCAGAGCTGTCAAGTTTTAAAAAGCAAACCTATTTTCTACTGTAACTCTAAATATCTAAACTTTTTGTTTAGTACCATATTGTGAAAATCTAAGGAAGTTATGAGTAGATATTGGAGTATAGTTGCGTTGTCTGGACCCTGTATCAGTTAGCCACTGCGAGACCAGGCCATGCAGAGATTTCTACAGTTGTTGGGTACCAAGCTAGCGGCCACTCATAATCGGAGGCCTCCTTGAGCAACTGGAGGTGCGGTTCAATTCCCCCCTTGACTGACCAGCGTAATATGCATGACATCCTCATTTTGTACCAGAATACTCAAGTTGTGTTAAGTTAAGTGAGTCACGTGGTTGCTGTTATTTTAATTTCTAAACATAGTCTAAAAGCACAGTTCTTTACAAAAAAGTGGTATATAACACTTTATATTTAAGTTAATATTTAGGTTTATTATAAATTTTATAAGGAGCGCCTGCAAAACCTCACAAAACATGTGCGTTTCACAAAATATGATGGACGTTCTGAGGGTTAAACTAATTTCAGAAAACAGAACCGATTTCAAAGAAAATTAATTATAGATGTGCATTGTTTGATCCAACTTAAAAGAAAACTATCTTATCTCTTTAGTTTATCTCGTTTATTTTGAATTTAAGTTTTTTTTTATAGATAAAGGGTTGGATTCACTTCTAGAGCCTGTTAAATGTAAGCAGATGTTCTGTTTAAACATAGTTTTATGACAGTACATTGTTTAATTATTTAACACTAATTTTCAATTTGTTTACGTTTATTGTCTTGAAAGCATAGAGTAAGCTTGATAGTAATCTTTATCGAACTTTTCTGCAAGGGCTGTTTAGCATAGAGTAAGACGATATCGAGATAAAAAAAATTTACATTTTAATGAAAAATATACATTAAATCTACATTTTAAGTATGCAATGCTTGTTTAGTACTGTAATGTTGATATAAAAGACAAAGTTACTATCTAACTTTTAATCTACAATTAAAATCTGTTATAACCAGAAATATAAATTTGCTAAATCTGTTGTTTTGTTAAAGTCTCAATTGAAGTAAAACAGTTTTGATCAATCATATTATATTAAATCCTGCTTGACACAAAATAGAAATAATGATCAAATTATTTATTAGTAGGACATAAAGACGTTATTACCTTTCCCAGAGCACAAATCCATCATCAACAATGACAGGAATGGTATGTAGAGGATTCAACTAAAATAAGAAACAAATTGCAATTTTAAACATCAGCGTGATAGTTTTATCACAAAATCTAGGTAATGGAATAATATCACTGTCATATATGTTATAGCCACAAAGTACAGTTAAATTATTGGTGTGAGTACATTTTAATAAGTTCATTCAACGTGAGAATGGTGAGAGTATCAAAACCTCCATAACTTTGTTGCACATTTCTTCCTGCCGACGTACAGTACGTCTTTCAAGTTTTGCTAATGAAATAAATCTAAGGGGCTTAGTACCAAGGACCTTGGTGGTCAAGCTACATTTCTGTTTCAGACCAATTTTTCGGATAATTCCGTGTTTAACCATCAAAACTGATATTACTGGTTGACAAAAACTCTTTGGTTGTAGAAGAGCGTATCACCAAATTAGGTCGTCATCATTTAAATATAGTAAATAATGTAAGTATCTGAAAACAGCTTTAAAACAGGCAATTAATTTTAAACCTGCCATTGCAGGTCCAAAACCCTCATTATACATCGTCAAATACAGAATGTCCCATAATTCTCTGGACAAAAATATACCCACGTTATTGCTCAGGTCAAGAAAAACATATTTCATCATACGAACATGGCTCTCTGAGGCTTAGTTTCCCATCTGTCTGTCTCTCTGTATTTTTTTATTAGAAAATTGATATCTCAAAAACCAATAAATTGAATTATACAAAATTTGGCTTAAATGTTTACGATAACAAGGCCAGTTACCGAAAAAACTATAATGAAATCAACTTTAGTAATTTCAAAATGGCGGCCATAAAAAACGCTTTAAACTTTGAATATCTTAAAAACCAGCAGTTTTTCTCAAGAACTACATGTATTGCAGTTTTTAGAGGGTATTATCACAAATCTAAAGACACTAAATTATTTCAATCGAATAGTAAATCATTGATTTAGGGCAAATTTACGGTCACAAGACATGGCCTACGTTGATAGCTGCCGTTTATTTAGGTTTTGTATTGTTTACAAAGAATGACAACAAATTAACTCAGTACAGAACTGCTATACTTCGGCAAACTCGCATGGGACCTATTGTGACAACTGATCACGTACTCGAAAAGTCCTCTTTTCGATCCTGGCGGATTATTTTCAGAGCTATAGGAACGTATTGTTTTCTGTCTTGGCGGACGATTTCACTATTCGGCCCTAGCGGATTCGTCCTATCGGACCCACCCAAGTACCCGGTATATCAACAATATAGATACTTTACTTGTTTCCCGCCATTCCTGGTTCAAAGTATTCGGACTCGTCTCGTTTAGCGGTATGTAGCCTAGACCTGTACCATTTTAGAAATACTCTGAAACTTATGATCCTAAATCAGTACGAGGCCATTTTATACTCGGTAACTGAAAGTGCAAGAAATAGCAAGAACTAACCTCACTTTCGTAGATGCTTCTAGGCCGTGAAATTCAAATATTGGGAATTGGTTATTGGTTTTGAACAAAATTGAATTATTATATGTGCAGTGACGTGTGTTTTGTAAATTAACTAGTTATAAAGTTTGGATTATGATTAATTTCAAAGTTCCAACACAAATGAAATTTTTGTATAAAATAGACTACTAGGTGATCGATCATTTTGAAATAAAATGTTCTTAGGGGGGGGGGCAGGTCCCGTTCGTCCCCCGTTGGTACACCCCTGGTTATGTGCAGTTTATATGCTATAAACCTTGAGTTATAACCTTGAATAACTCCTACTATTGGCATATCAGTAATGCAGTTGAGGCGTGGTGTCCTTGACCTTGACCGTGAACTGAACAGCTGATTCCCACCGCCACATCAAACCCACGGCTCACGACCTATATTTACAATGATGGCAATAGTGAAAATGTGACACTGCGGTTAAGAAGTAACAATTCTACGGTATTACATCTTATGTCTAAACCCAAGAAATGTATCAAATGTATAACACAACTGCGGCTAAGTAAAAAATACACTGTAACTATAAAATATATTTATTCTGTCATGTTTTTGTTCATTTTAAAACAAAATATATTGACTGATGAAAAGAAACAGGCAATACATTTTAGTTATACTCACTGTGTAAGTTTCACGTGTATCCAGATTTTTTCAGTTGAGCGCGATCTTAGCTTTTTAATTTTAATTTTTATAATAAAAAGTCCCCAGTAAGGGTAGACTTTAATAAGCTGGCCTTTATTCAATTGCTATTATCGAATGGTTCGATTGTTTTCCGTAGGAATAATTCTATATTACGATTGATTTAACTTTGCATATGATTTGAACTTATTAGTTATAGTAATTTTAATGTAAACAATAAACAGCAAGAAGTAACTAATATATTTTGAGACTGAAAATGGCGATGAATATGAGGAAAATATGTGAGATATTTCTCACAAGTGACTGTTTAAGTGGCTTCAACGTCTGGATTTGGCTCCTGGTAACCGATGATGGGGAGAATTCTTTCCTCCATTTCACAAAAGCTGTTACTCATTGCTATCAAGCTGGGCAAATTGTAATATTGTAAGGTTTCTTTGATATCTAAGTCTAGGCCATAGTTAGTTTGGTAATGTTATTGTTAAATTTATGTTTTTTAAAATTGTAATATACAAGATTCTTCTTGTTACAGTTATTTATAACTCTTATTGTATGTGATTTTTACATATCGAAATGGGATAGTGTGTCGAATTGTTCGTTAACAGCAATCGAATAACGAGTGTTGTCCGCTTACGAGTATTAAACTCTCCCCAGAAGGGAGAAGTAATTTTAGAGACCATGTTGATGTAACAAAAGGAGGTGCCTTTGCACAAAAGTATTGTAAACAGTATTTTTGAGGTTCTTGGTGAATTTGCCATTGAAACAGATGAAATAAGAGTACAAACACAAACCTTGAGGAATTCTGGCTTAAACTGCTCCTTATTGAGTGTATCCACGACCTTGTACTCAGCGGCTAGCCCCAGAGCATGGATCACCAAGTCCACGGTTCGGGCCGGGGGGCTGAGCGAGAGGTAGTGAAGAACCAGTGGCATTCTCCTGCAAAGTAAACCATCCTGCCGACACACTCAAGTTCATATTTTACATAAATATGAGGGGAATATGTGTGCGAGGGTTCAGAATGATGTGTTCTTGGTAAGTTAGGGCATGTCTCGTCTTGCAATCACGAGTAGAGATATGGAGACCATATGAAATTCATTATGTAGAATATGATCACCAGAACTACGATGGTGAAAAGCATCATGTAATGGATAAACTTATCCCACATGTAGAACTTGGGAGAATATACGGGATGATATTTTGGGTAACAATTCCATGAATGTCTTTCTCATAATACATTTCCCCTCCTAGTTGTATCCTTTCCCCTTTACCTCCATTTATGGTGGCCATTAATTTCTAGTGCCCAATGGAAATTGGCGGTTCGATATTTACATTAGACCCACAGTGTTATCTTAGTTCCATGCTCTTGATTTATGCCCACACTACAAACATGCCTACACAAGGCCCCATGTAGAATGCTTCCCTGTCTATTTGACTTTTTCCAGTGATATCAGTGACCTTTAATAAATCACCTTGTTGCTTATTACATAACTGACATGTCTTATAACCTTAATTAAATTTAAAAGGCTTCATTTGCATAGCTAGTGGTTCTAAATTAATCGACCAACATGTGCTATTAGTAACTACAAAATAATACAAAATACAAATACAAAATAATATTGTATCTGGACCGCAGGATGTTAAAGATTTGTAGTAATGAGAAAATTGTTTCTCATACCGACTGAGATTAGCGTTCTCTGTACCCTGTCCAGGAACTCAGACACTACTACCACAGCTGGCCGGACTGCAGACTTCTCAAGGGAATGTATATCCTACAATTCTATCATCATCCTTAATACTCCTTGCAAGATTAGTAGATCTATGTCTGGTTTATTTACATCCCATCTTCTACATTCATAAATGGTCAGTAGTAGATACAATGACGTTTAGGAGAGGCCAATTTCCTTTTAGCCTTATCTGCCCGTCCTCATGGGCCACTGGCCTGTGCGAGGGTCTCATCAAACAGAATAAGGGGGAAAGTCGATACAGTACAAGGTCGATGGTGCTGATAAAAATTGCAACGGTCACAGACAGGATTTTAACTTGTGCTACCACCGTCTTAGACCACTCGGCCATCGTCACTCCCTAGCTAAATAAATTAGATAGGCCTAACTCAAAGTAAAGCATTTAACTGTTGGATTAAAAAAAAGAGTAGGATTGCTGTTATATGAATAATTTTTTAATTTTAGGGCTTTTTTGGGGAGGGGGAGGTTGTATTCCACTCATCCACACCCTTGGTTATGCCACTGGATGAAGACATCTTCACCGTAGCCCTTAGTGTTACTTCTATGATTTTCAGATGCATCTAAAAGCCCCAATGCCCCCCCCCCCCCCAGTTTGCTTCATTTAGTCTCCATATGACCAAAGCGTAATATGAAACAATACATCCAATTTCATGTCCACTCAGCCAACACTGTAATACACACATTATTGAACCTTTTCGATCTACATTTCAACAAACTGTTTCACATTAAAATTCTTTCTTATTTAGCCACCAAATATATGAACTAATCAACTAAGTTTTTTACTTCGTTTTTATAACAAACAGCTGACGTAATAACCAGGTAAATGTTCATTAACAGATTTTTGATTTAGTTTTACAATATTCAAGTCGACTGAATACTTTCTACAGTGAATACATATTTATAACGTCTATGTTGATAAAAGGAATTGTTTTTGAAAAAAGAAGTCACGGTAATTATTTATTTAAAACAACCAAATTACTTACAGGACAGGTATGAACTGTGTTGTAGAATAATACACAACGTTGTCTCAGATACAAAATCCAAAGTAGTCTATTATTCTATAAAGAAATACAATTGACTAAATAACAAACTTTAGTTTTGGTATAGGGATCCAAGTTTGTGTCTATTGAAAGAAAAAATGTTTTTCAACAAGTGAGGATAGTTTGATGGGAGAGATGACTTGAAGAAAAGGGCACATCATAGACTTTTAATCTAATAAAAGAGCAGCAGACTCGATTATTTTCATACATTCTGTGGTAAATGATTATAGATTCTAGAAAAAGATTGCAGTAACAGGATTATGTTCCGATCTTATAATTTATAATGTAACTAGGGCGGGAAGAATTGTCTTAATGAGAATGTTAAGTTTAGCGTCACTTACCTTCCTCTTAGTGCAGCATCTGGTATCTGACGCTGTCACAGACTTGAATCTTGGACTCTCAGTCGTGTTCCCCTGAAGAAATCCAAAAAAAGTTGGCGATGAAGCTCAAATTGAACTTTTTACATAATTTCGACATCAGAGATCTGGAGCTGAGCTTCAACATTGACTTTAAATCAACCTGTTCCATTATACCTACGTTATGTCTAGAAAACTCGGTTGCTCCACCGTGCTTAGGAATCGTGTCTAAAACATCGTAGTGTACTCAATTCTGTACCTGATGAGACAATGAGAAAACATTCTCACATCGATTACAGTGCATTTTTTTGAAACAATATAAACACCGGTAGTTCATTCTGAGCTTTTTCATCACCGACCTTTTTTGGATCTCTTTAGGCGAACATGACTCCAGATTCCAAGAGTCAAGTCTGAGACAGCATCAGATTCCAGATGCTGCACTAAGAGGAAGGTGAACTGGAGCTAAACTCAAGTTTCACATTGATTTTTTTAATATGTATCTCACTCTCACGTATTACAAAATTGTGTGCAGAACACCTTTCCTCACAGTGCAATAAATCCACCCATGATATAAAGCACTAAGATCGTTTTATCTTCTAAGGACCAAGAGGAATAAATCGGGGACCAGATGTTATCTAGTTCAGTCAATTTTCCTCCTAACTGTTAACGTTGTTAATTGTTTCTTACTCATTCAGTGAAACATTTGTGACTTTCAAAATGGCTAACCAAAATATATGCCCCCAGAAAGGACAAAGGCCTTTTTAACTCAATATGAATTTTAAATCCGATTTTTCAGTTTTGTTCATTAATATGTTCATATTAGATTCTGTATGAGCTTCATGTGTCAACATTTACCTTGTTCAAATTTTTGCTTTCCTTGACAATTGTTAGAAAGTAGATATAGAAGTTTCTTGAGGCTTTGAAAAGTTTGTCATAAACTTACACATTCTGCAACATACCTGATTAGGAAGAATTACTCGACGACTGATGACACCCAGTATTTTCAGTTATTATCGAATGAAGATTTATACGGCCAATACAAATTAAGTGTTATCAGTAATAGTTTCTAGTCACTTTCATCAGATAAGTGATGGCCAATTATTATGAGTTACAAGTTGTGTTTTGTCAAGTAATTGTTACTTGTACTTTACATAATACCTACTGTATTTTACTCCAATATAACTTAAAAATTAGTTAAAAAGTATTAATCTGTTATAATATCAACATTTTACTCTGCGTAAGGTGGTTCAATTGATTTTGGGTTTGGAGAATATATTTTGTTAAATTCATAAGTGTTTCAGATAACTCCCCTGAATACACAAAGGTTTTTTTTATCACTCCACATGAAAATACAGGCATTTTGGTTCTCAATTAAGGAAAAGTCTAAATAAACGGCAGCAGATAAAACATTTTAACATTTTAAACATACATTTTACAGCCTGTAATTGTCATGTAACATAAGTTATAGCTTAACACATTCACGCCGATGTGAGGCTCATGACTCACTCTTTTTAAAACCAGCACGAGGCTCTAGCGGCCCATCCCTGAACATTACTTCAGCCCAACATAGGGCTCTAGAGCCCCCCTTGCTGAACATTCCTTCAGCCCAGCATAAGGCTCTAGCGGCCCATTCCTGAACATTACTTCAGCCCAACATAGGGCTCTAGAGCCCCCATTCCTGAACATTACTTCAGCCCCGCATGGTACTCTAGAGCCCATTCCTAAACATTAGGCTACTTCATTCCAGCATGGGGCTTTAGAGACCCACTCCTTACCATTACTTCAACCCAGCATGGAGCTCTACAGACCCACTCTAGTTACCAATACTTCAAACCAACATGGGGCTCTAGAGTCCCATTCCTTACCAATACTTCAACCCAGCATGGAGCTCTACAGACCCACTCTTTACCAATACTTCAAACCATCATGGGGCTCTAGAGTCCCATTCCTTACCAATACTTCAGCCAGCATGGGGCTCTAGAGACCCATTCCTTACCATTACTTCAAACCAACATTCCTTACCATTACTTCAACCCATCATGGGGCTCTAGACCCATTCCTTACCAATACTTCAGCCCAGCACGGGGCTCTACTGATCCACTCCTTACCAATGCTCCAAACCAACATGGGGCTCTAAAATCCCATTCCTTACCAATACTTCAAACCAACATGGGGCTCTAAAATACCATTCCTTACCATTACTTCAAACCAACATGGGGCTCTAGAGACCCATGCTTTGTACGATTTGTATGCTGAGTTTATCTCTGCCATATTGACTTATCAAAGGTACCATACAGCATTTTGTAAAGGCTTTTAAAGTGTTTCATACAAAAAATGTTTGCGGCCTTTTGTCATATATAGTGCTGCAAAATACATACAACATGCAAATGTTGAGTTTAGCTCTAGTTCACCTTTCTCTTACGTGCAGCATCTGAAATCTGATGCTGCTTCAGACTTTACTCCTGAAATCTGAAGTCATGTTCGTCTGAAAGGACCCCAAAATAGTCTGCGAAGAACAACGAAGGAGTTCGACATCGGAGACCGCCTCAAAAAATGGTGCAGTCTTAGTATTATCTTGAAGAGGTATTCTCATTTTCTCATCAGGTGCACAATTGAACAGAATTGCACCCAAGTATTAGAAAAAATATTTTTGTTCATTACACAATTAAGTCAACATACTTTACAATTCAATAAAAAGAAAAGCAAGAAGAACTAGAACTAGATTACTAGCCCCTAAACACATCAAACAAGATGTCATTTTGTATAACATACAACAATATTTCAAACCAGGCGGTATAAAACTTTTAAAAATCATACAAACAAAATCAGTCACAAAACAAAGAATAAATTATCACAAATATTAGGCCATCTCAATGACAAACATTCCTTTAAAAACAAATCAGGAGTTTATAAAATTAAATACAATGACTGTCGTGAATTGTGCATTTTCCAAACAAAAAGGAACATCAAAAAACGATTCAAGGAATATTTTGAAATGAAATTTCCATAAGAAACATGACATTGAAGTAATGAGTCTGCCTGAACACTGGCTAATTTCAGAACAGGTATATAAAAGAAACTGAAGGTTATGTTCCAATTAGTTTTCCTTTTGTACAATATGTTGAAAAAATGGAGGGTCTGAAATTTTAGTCAAGCTGAAGTTGGATACTGAAATTGGAGAAATTAAAATGAATGAGTATTGTTTGGAAATGGATATCGAGTTAAGTTGTGTAAAATTAATCTCACAAAATGTGTTTGTTATTTATATTTTCAGGTCACCTCAAGTTAACATGAATACATTTTTTGAAAAATTTAAATTAGCCACAAAAAATTACATCTAAAGAAACAAAACTGATTGCATGTGGAGATTATATAGAGGTGTTGCAAACTAGTAACCAAAATTTAATTCAATTTTTAAAGTTATTAAGCTCACTCAACATTGACTGTACTTATTTGGCACCAACTAGAAGCAACTCTTGCATTGATCTAAATATGTATATACTTACATGTAGATGTCCACTTTGCACATTATACTCCACTTGTAGTCAGTTTAAAATGCAAAAACCTAGACTTAAATATATTGAGAAAAAAAGTTTATAAAACATTCTTTTGTTCTCAAAGTGTAGACAATATAATGGATTTTTAGGAGTTGAAGAAAAAAAAGTGGAATATGATCACTGATTTTGTTAAGAAAGATAAATGTCTCAACAATGTTTGATAGTTTTTTAGGAACAATACCAATCTGTGGCATTTGCTCATCCTTCATTAAACGAGGTAATAGTAAAATACACTCTAGAAAAAATAAAATAAAATGGTACAATAGTGAACTAGCTCATGAAAGAGATTATATGTGAATTTTATATAATATTTATAAAAACATGTTGAGGAACGGATAAGAGCAGACTGAGTTAGCTTATAATGCCTAACTCGTTTGTAAAAGAAGCTATTGGGCACATCTATTCTCTGCCAAAAAAATAGCCAGTGAAAAAAATAGACCAAACAAAAAATAAGTGCAAAGCAGCTTGGGAGGTTATATCTCAACAACGCTCTCCAAATTCTACTAGAGACATCACACTTGACCCTGAACAATTAAATTATCACTTCAGACATTCTGTTAATGAATTGGCAAATCAAATTCCAGACACTAACACTAAAATTCATGGTTTACTAGGAAGCACTCTGAACAATCCAAATTCTTTTAATTAGAATAATATTAATTCAGAAGACGCATACAATTAGTTTATAAATTGTCAAATTCTAAAAGTTCTGATATTTGTTGGATGTTTAATTATTTATTAGAAAAAAAAAATTGAATAAAATAATAAATGAATTTTATTTCTCTTAATAAAAAACATGGCAATACATACGTATATACGTTTGAGAAATTAAACTGGCCACTTTAACAAGTTGTGTGGCCAGTGTTGTAAAATACATATAAATTACAAAAAGAATTATTACAGTCTAGCATTATTTGAAAGTCTTTTTTAACTGCCTGCTGTAACATCTGATGGTAAATAATTCTCTTTAAAAAGTATAGAAACAAAGTAAAGTACATAATTGTGAAAAAATGTAAAGAATATATGTATATGTATAGTATAAAAATATAAACTGCTATACTAAGAAGCTTGTGAGGTAGCCTATGTCCTGTTGACAATAAAGCCAAGTGATTGCCATCCTGGAAAAATATTTTTCATTTGTTCCATTTTCTATGTGAAGAGGAAGTTGATTAAAAAATTTCGGACCCAAGTATTTAAAGGAATCGGGAATCGATTTATTTACGTTGGGTAGTTTAAAATATTTACTTTCAAAGCCTCTTGTACTGTAAAGATGATTTGGCATAATATTTTCTCTATTTCCGCTCCGAATAAAAACCAATCTCAGGACTTTAAAAATGAAAAGATGCTGAATCGGTAAAATACGCAACTGATGCTACAAAGGAAAAGAGCTTGATAGTTTAGATTTTTTAAGAATTATATGCAAGAAAATGTTTTGAGTAGTTCTTAACTTAGCTATTAATGTTTTGTAAGTATCCCCTCCCCAGCATGGCAAAGCATACTGTAATTTTGGATTGGGTTGTAATTTTGGGGAAACTCTGGCTATTGTGATAAGTTGTTTGTTTTGCAATAAAAATCATTAGGCTTATTTGCAGTTTGCCAGATTTGACTCACTGTAGACCATATTTTATAAAATTAGGCATTCTTTCCTTCCCATCAATGTATGTTTTTGCTACACTAATGTACATTAAAGAAAACCTCTATGGTTTTCAACATATAACTGATATTCATGGCTATGAAACAAGGAATAGGCATAATATTGTTACAAAAAGATATAATTACTCTAGCACTCAAAACAGCTTTATATATCAGGGCATTAAGTTATTCAATGCATTACCTAGTGACGTCAAAGGCATGTCCCTAAACAGGTTTAAAATTGCTATTAAGTTATGGTTGACTGAAAGATGCTTGTATAGTGTAAGAGTACTTTGATGTATAGGGTAACTTTTAACCTGGTTTTGGTCCTTTGGCATCTCTGTATTTTACAAATTTTTAGTTAATTTTAAACCTAGACCGTTAAATTGTAATTTTAAATTAGGCCTAGTTTTATTGAACAGAATATTCACCGTTTTGACAATGTCTTACAAAATGACCAAAGACTTTAATCTTGAATATAGTAAATAATAACATGTATTTAAAGGGTTGATGTATTTTTAAAATGTATTTGTATTTAATAATTATACGTTAGTGTGGATTGTTGTTATCCTTTAACTGTTGACGTTGTTATACACTTTGTGTTCTGACAATAAATGATTGATTGATTTATTAAAGCAAAATAAAGGGTTCTCAAGAGAGATAAATTACAAAAATTTCTTACAAAATAAAATTTTCTGATTTGTGATCTTAATTTTGAGTGTAAGTCTAAGATGTGAGGTTCAAAAGTAAGTTTCTCATCAAGCAAAACTCCCAGATATTTAATAGATTTTACTTTTTCTAAAGGTTAATAGGTACATTGGTTGGTATTACAGGTTAATGAATGAAAAATTATAGGAGAAGGAATGTCAAAGCCAAAGAAATCTAAAATCTAAATTAATAAATTTAGTTTTAGTAACATTTACTTGCATTTTGTTTATTAAACACCATTTTCAAGTAGCAGAAGATCATCGTTAATTGAATTAGCAAGGTTAATGTAGTCTGTTTCAGAATAAAAAAGTGCAATATCGTCTGCAAAAGCATTTATGTTTTCTTTAAACTTTAGTTCCAATAAATCATTTATAAAGATTAAGAAAAGGGTAGCAGAGGTAGTTGACCCCTGTGGAACTCCGGTCTGTACAAAGAGTGGATCACTGAAATTGTTGATTTTTACTTGCTGTCGTCTTCCAGTAATAAAGCTATGGAACCAGTTCCCAGCTATGCCTCTAATTCCGGCAGCCTCTAATTTATTTAAAAAGTGTTATGGTTGACCATGTCAAAAGCTTTCTTAAAGTCGATAAAAAGACCTGTACTTTTTAGTTTTGAATTTAACCCGTTAACAATGAGTTCAGTTACAGTTAGTAATGTATTTTCTGTCGATCCACCTTTGATAACAACAAACTGCTTATTACTAAAAAAGTTAGATTTGTTTAAAAATTTGGTCAATCTTACCAACATTATTTTCTTAAATAATTTGGAAAAAACCAAAAGTAAACTAATTGGTCTGAGATTATCTAATTTGTATAAATTAGGATTTTTTATAGGTATGACTGAACTTAATTTCAAGTTTTCTGGAAAGACACCTGTAATAAAACTGTTATTGATTATGTAAACAAGAACTGTAGCAATGCCATCAATTATATGTTTTAATAAGCCAACATCAATTCTATCCAAACCTGTGGATTTTTTACTTTTTAAATTATAAACAATAATTTTGACTTCATCTACAGTGGTAGGCGCTACAAAGAAAGACATTAAGGGACACGGGTAGGAAGTGTTGATATTGTTCCTTGCTGACCAGACTGTACAGAGATAAGGTGCCTGTTGGTTTTCTGAGAAATGGGGCACAGCTCAGTTATCACTGCTCCTTTATCAAGTTCAAGTCGGTCTATGCATCTATGCTGCCTCCTGTTAAATTATTTATTATTTTCCATTGTTGGGAAATGTCACGTTTACAGTTTTCTAGCTGCTTAACATACTAATAATAATAATAATAATAATAATATTCATTTTTACAAGGTCAATTTCAAGTTTTAGGCTATTGGAAAATTTTGAAAAATAATTGCCAAAACCCGTATCATAGGGTCTTCTTTTGGAAATGTTATAAAGCTCTTTTTCTTTTATCTATTTTTCAGAAGATTAGACGTAATCCAAGAGCTCAATGACTTGGCTTTCCATAGTTTACAATTTAAAAAATTATTTTCTTACTACTATTTATAACATTGTTCAAAATTTCATGAAATTTATGATAACATCTGTGTTTTTATCATTTTCAGCATAAACCTCTTCCCAATCAACGTTTAGTAACTTATTTTTCACTATCTCATAATCAATTGCATATTTACTTGGTGTATGGCCCTTACAATTATCTATAATATTCTTTGAGTGATTATTAAACCTTAATACCAAGATACAATGAATGATCAGTGATACCTAAATCAAACACACCACAAAAAAATTATTAAGGAGCCACTTTCTTTTGTAATAAAAAAAATATTTCGAATTTCATTACCTACTTTTCAAATATGTTAAGGATATAAAAAAATCATACCAATTTACAAAAAAGGAGATAAAAATGTTCCACAAAACTATCAACCAGTTTCAACTGTCCCAGCTTTTTTCCAAAGTCATCGAATTCCATTGTATATAATCAACTCAGTAATTATTTTGAAACAAATAACCTCCTTTCCGAATCCCAATTTGGATTCAGGACAGGCCGTTCAACAGTTGCTGCAGTAACCAAAATTGTTGGTGAGGCATTGCAGGCATTTGATAATAAGGAGTCGGTTTCTCTTTCTCTATTAGATTTGAGTAAAACATTTGATTGTACAAACAAACAAAAAGTAAATAAATAAATAGCACAAACATTTCTTTCGGGGATTCTTATTTCGTGCAGTGTGTTGTTGCGTGTCCATAGCTTCATGTGAGAGAAGTTTCAGTAAATTAAAATTAATAAAAACCTATTTGCGGGCAACAATGACCCAATCGCGGCTTAGCAAGGTATATTAGCCAACGAGGCAATACAAAATATAAATTTCGATGAAGTTATTGCTGAGTTTGCAGCTGTCAAAGCTAGAAAGAAGAAATTTTAATTGTATAACAATTCCTTTTCTGTCTTAGTTATTATTGTTTTGCTATTTCTTCAATATTATAAATAATAAATTATCCATGACCTTTATCATATAAAATTTATTGCTTTTTACTTTCAATGGGGTGACACCACCAACTTCCGCACCGGGTGGCACCCAAGGTAGCTCAGCCACTGCCTCAGGACAGCATATTTTGGACTATTCCAATCACATATTGCTTATGGCTTGATATTATGGGGCTATTCTGCAGCGTTCTCACATCTATTCATCATCCAAATAGGCTTTATAGAAGCATTTGTCAAGCTACAATGCTTGACATTGCAAATGTCTATTTATACAGTTACATACCATAATTAATCTATACATTCACCATATTATATTATACACTAGAGCAAACCTCAATAGCTTTTTCATTAGAAACCAGGCTCATACACACAACAGCAAAAAAAAAACTTGACTTCTTCAACATCGACAGACTAAATTTGGAACATCCCACCTGTGTGACTCAAGGCTCCAGCCAAACGACAACTGACCAACAGATGATAGGGGAGTCTGTCAAACCCCGTCACAAAAACAGAACACCACCTGTATGACTCAAGGCTCCAGCCAAACGACAACTGACCAACAGATGATAGGGGAGTCTGTCAAACCCCGTCACAAAAACAGAACACCACCTGTATGACTCAAGGTTCCAGCCAAAAGACAACCGACCAGCAGATGACTCAAGGCTCCAGCCAAACGACAACTGACCAACAGATGATAGGGGAGTCTGTCAAACCCCGTCACAAAAACAGAAACACCACCTGTATAACAAGACCACTGGATACCCCAATTCTGGAGGGTAACAGAACTGTTGTGGAAGTACAAATACATCACCAGGACAACTACTCACCTCCACAACATACCATTAATAGGACAGTTCAAAAACAGTATTTTTTAGAAACTGTTCCACAGAAGAGAACGCGCTACAAAACTCGGGTATTCATGATTTCAATGTTCCAGACACAGAGAAATACACCCTCTTTTACCAACCAATCAAATGCAAAACACAATTCACGATATTACACCAAAATACAGACAGAATTGCTAACAAAATTAATAGAATGAATTCTCTCCTGGAAATACAAAAACCAATGTTTTGATTGTAACCGAACACGGCCAAAATAAAGAAACACTCCTGAACACTAGGCTTATTGGGTACACACTGATTTCTGACTACGGCAGGAAACAGCATCTAAAGGGGGGAGTAGCTATCTACACGAAAGAACATCTTAAGGAAAACAGTGAGGGCTATCATCACTATCGAAGATCTCTCAATAGAAATGGTGTGTGAAGTGGCTGCCATTAAGCAAAAAGTGGGCAAGTCAATTTTCATTATAGTAGGTATTTACAGACCAGATAACAACCTCGAGTCTGGCCTAGAAGTGCTAGCTGAAAGCCCTAGAAAACTTACAGTCTCAGCAACACCCCATCATTCTAATGGGTGACATAAATATCGACTGCCTGAAAAATCAAAACGACACAACACTACTGATCGAGACCCTGGCAAGCTACAACCTCTATAGAAAGAACCTCCCTGCCACTCGGATAACACCAACATCAAGAACATCCATCGACTGTGTATGCTGCAACATCAGAGAAGAAGAAATCACTGTAAAGGTAATAGAAACCAGCATATCAGATCATACGGGACAACTGTGTGTCATAAAGGGAAGAAAAACTCAAACGCCAACCACTAACTTGTTGGAGGGGTAGAAACATGAGTCACAGAAACATACTGACAATGAAACATCTCCTTAGTCAAGAAATCTGGACAGAAGTATACAACTCCAATGAAGTTAATGAAGCATATGACAATTTCAGCCGAACTCTTCTTGCAGCACTCAATCAAGCATGTCCAGTGAAACATACCAGGTGCAAAAGAAGCGGAAACAAAAATAAACACACTCTCCACAACCCTAATGCTCAAAAATTGAGGCAAAGATTTCTTTTTCGCTCAAAAACGCTTACAACACACTGGTAGCGAGGAACATAAAAGACACGCTGCCCATCTCAAGAAAGAATATGACTTGCAACTCCGCCACCTAAGACAACAAGACACAATAGCTAAGATAACAGATGCGGATAATAAAACAAAAGCCATCTGGGATGTCATAAACTTAGAAAGGCAGCCAAAAGAAAACAAAAATGCCCTCACCCAACTCGAGGTAGTGGCCAGGTTACGTCCCAGCCAGTGGCGGATGGCAGACTATCTCAAACAACTTTTTTTGTCAACATGGCTGAAGAAACCATCATAAACAATGGCTGAACAATAAACAACCATTTACTCCGCCCGAAAATAGTTACATCCCCAACCTGACACTGAAGCCAACTAATTCAGAAGAAGCTGCCAAAATTATTAGTGGATTGAAGTCAAAGCCCTCAGCAGATACGATGACTTATCTACCATAGTCCTGAAAAAGTGCCAAGACGAACTTATAGAACCACTGGTGCACATTACTAATCTATCTTTTTCATCAGGAGTTTTCCCGTCTGCCCTGAAACTTTCAAAAGTGTACCCCAAGTTCAAACAAGGTGAGATGCCACAAAAGCAGGCAACTACAGGCCTATCTCACTAATCCCAACCATATCCAAAGTAATAGAAAAATTAGTGCTGATTAGACTTCTCGAACATCTTTCAAACAACAATCTCTTAACAGAATATCAGCACGGCTTCCTACCTGGTAAATCTACAACCACAGCACTGATTAATCTTGTAGAGTTCCTACTAGATCAGCATGAAGATGGGAACACATCAACCGCCATTTTTCTAGACTATAGTAAAGCCTTTGATAGTCTTGACCATGAACACCTTCTGAAAAAGTTAATGACACTTGGAATTCGTGGAACCTCAAAAGCATGGTTTTACAAGCTACTTAACGGAACGAACACAAATGGTTGAGCTAAGATACAACAGTAATAGAGAAACGGAAAAGGCCAGGTCAAGCACAAAAAAGATCACAAGAGGTGTAACCCCAAGGCTCTGTGTTGGGACCCATTATGTTCATTCTCTTCACAAATGACTTCCCTAAGTATATACAGTAATACAGCAACTGCATCATGTATGCTGATGACTCAGTGCTCTTGCTCGGCAGAAGAACTCCTGGTCAACTAGAAATAGATGCATACACAGCAGTGAATATGGCTATCCAATATTGTCATAACAATGACCTAGTTGTGAACGAGAAGAAGACAAAACAGCTCATTCTAGGGAGGTGTAGAAAAAAAACTCCAAGGCTACCAGAGACCGATGACACCACCTTTACCAAGTACCTTGGGGTAACAGTTGACCAAGACCTTTCTTGGACACCACACATCAACAACCTCTGCAAAAAGCTAAGCACCAGACTGTATGTAATACGACGAATAAAAAATATAAGGAAACACCATGACCACGAGGATTGCATACTTCTCCCTGTTTGAATCCTATATCCGCTATGGGATAGCAGCTTGGGGAGGGACAACTTCTGGCAACCTGCAACGCATACTTTTGAAACAAAAAAAAAGCCATACGAATACTGGGTAATCTCCAACCACGAGAGTCTTGCAGGGATGCTTTCAAGCACCTCAAAATCTTAACAGTCATAGGCCTGTACATCCTGGAAACAGTAACGTATATCCACATCAAGACTCCAGGCATAGCAGAAAGGGGTGAGCAATTCCATCACTACAACACCAGACGGGCCACTGACTACTGCCTTCCTGTGCACCGACTCCGCAGCACTGAACATAAGCCAAGTTACATCAGCGCCAAAATGTGGAACTGTTTGCCAGAGATGCTGAAAAAAGAGGATCAACAACAATTCGCTCGTCCACTTTGAAGACCTGGCTTCTCAAATCGACCCTTCTACAGCATTGAAGAATTCATGAGCTGGCAAACTCAACCAGACTTTTGAAAAATTACTCAGAATTGTACTTGCTCCTCAGTAATATTGTATGACACTATACTTATCTTGACGATAACGTAATAAAGATATTTTTGATTTGATTTGATTTGATTAATGGTAAATTGTATAAAACTTATTTAGCAAGCTTCCAGAAATTAATAAATGTTACCCACATAACTAATTTAGAAAAGAAATTGTATTTGTGGCTTTTAAACAATACATTTTATTGAATTGATTAGTTTTTAACCAGGGATGTCAATATTCAGTTTTAAATCATTACCTTTTAATTTTAAAATATATGTTTATTTCACAACTATTGTAAAGAAAATATTCTGAATCTGTTTAGTGGTCCTATATCAATACATGATTTATGCTAAAAAATGTATTCACAATGCCCATTTTGTTTTATAAATGATCAAAGGCAATAAAGATCTTATGTAACCGTTTTAAAAATGATTTGTTTGGGTGGCTCCAACAAAGGCTATTCTATAGAGGAAATGCTACCAATAGCTTATAATTTTAAAACTCCATCTTGTACCGCAACTAAGTATTAATATACTTAGTTGACAGTCATGAGTTCGGCGCTCAGAGAGTGAAGTCGCAGAGATAACGCTGTGTGCCGGTCGTTCTAAGCCTAACCTGTATATGCCAATTAGTGCAAGCTTTCTATTTATTTTCTACTTTGTATACTTATTTTGGTGTTTACATCGACCAATATTTTATTTCGCTGGTTCGCTATTATTTTTTCAAACATGGCTGTTTGTGACGTGTGTGTGAAACCTGTGAAATCTAACCAAGTTAAGTTGCAGTGCAGTGACTGCAAAAAGGAGTTCCATGCGCAGTGTTACAACTATAGTAGGGCTGACGTAGAATGTCTAAATGCAGAGGTTTGCATGGAGGTGTAAGCCTTGTAGTGCAGTAAGAAGGAAAAGTCTTCGTTTTGATGCTGAAGTTACTGAGGGGTCGCTCACTTTGGAGGTTGTAATGCAGAAAATCATAGAAATCGCTGATAACCAGAAAAAAGCAAGAGGCGGACTTTAATAAGGCCTACGAACACATGAATGAAAAATTGGAAGAAAATACGAGGTCAGTGATTGAGCATAAGGAGTCCATTGATAAATGTTTGAAGATAGTAGATGAAATAATAGCAGAAAACAATAGATTAACACGTAAAGTTTCTGAGCTTGAGCGTAAGATCGAAGACATGGAGCAATACTCGAGGCTGAACGCGGTCGAAATCCATGGAGTTCCTGAGAGCAAGAATGAGGATGTTGTGCAAGTGATCAAGGATGTCGGGAAAGGTTTGGATATGGATATAACAGACTCGATGATAGATGCCTGTCATCGATCTGAACCTGGAAGTCCACCACCTGGTATAATAGTGAAGTTTGTTAGACGTCTATAGACAAGAGGAACTTCTGAAAGAAACGTCGTGTGAAATCCAACTTCTCGACAGACACATGAACTTGACAATGGATCAGCCTGTGTACCTGAACGAGTCCCTTTCACCTACAAGGCGGAGACTGTTTCGCGGAGGCGAGGAAGGCAAAGAAGGACAAAGGATACAGGTTCCTGTGGGTCCGCAACGGGAAGAACCTCATGCGCAAAGAAGAGAAGAGTCCAGTGATTCAGGTGACCTGTCAGGCTGACATAGCTAACCTGTAGGTTGTAACGATAATGGTAATCACCTTCCAAAGATCAATTTTGAGTTACCGGTGTATTACTAAGCTATTATACCTTAGTTTGATTTTTTCTAAGAAAATTTATAAACCAAGTAATTATTTAAAATGCAATTTTTATTTATCTGATTATATATAGTTTGTACTTTAATAGTATTAATTTTCTGAGATATAGCCTTATTATTAATATCTGTTTCATTCTTGATTCAGGTTTTTTTACATTTTATGTAACAATAAATGGAAAATAATGTAGTAATATTTCATCAGAATATTAGAAGCATAAGAGCAAACTTTGATCTATTTTCAGCTGAAATGATAAGTAACAATTTTTTCTCCTGACATAATAATTTTATCTGAAATTTAGATAAATTCTAATGAAGTTAATTTATACAATTTAAATAATTATAATGTATATTTTAAATGTAATGAACAACACAGGGCGGGTGGTATAGCAATTTATTTTAAAAAGTCATTGATAAATGTTAGTAAATTAGATCTATCTTGTCAATCAGCTGATTTGCTCCTGTTGTCGTTTGAAATAATGGGTAAAAAGTTTTCATTAATCGCTATTTATAGATTGCAGTCCTTTACAGCGGATGTTTTTTGTTGATGATATGAAAATGTTGTTCAGCAGAATGAATAATACTTTTAAAAATATTAAAAATTTATTGTGGGTCGGAGATGTAAATATAAATATTTTGGATTGTTATAATTTTTAAAACAGCAACGTATGAATACAGTAGTTTTATGGCAATTAATGGTTTAGAAAACTGTTTGAATGAACCAACTAGAATAACTAATGAGTCAAAAAACTTGTATAGATCATGTGTTTGTTAGGCTTTCTGATAAAGGTGTTTTAAAATGTAGAAGCAAGTGTTAGGCATCTGGACATAACTGACCACTCACTCGTGCAAGTACAAGTGTGCGTGTTGGGAGGGGCGGAGGGGAGCGGAGCTGTGCCTCCCCGTCCCTCCGCTCCTCGCTGCCGCACTGATTACAAACGTTTGGAACAGTTGATAGACAACGCTGACTGGACACCGGTGTATGGTCGGCTTGATGCGTCATCTGCATTCGATGAGTTTTTTTGACGTATTGGAGACGTTCATAATTGAAAGTAAGGTTGAAGTTAAAATCTAATTATTCATCTTTCACTAAAATCAAGCCTTGGATTAATGATTACATTTGCATGAAAATAAAGAAAAGAAATCATCTATTTAAATTAGTAAAAAAGCACCCTCAAAATGTGGAATTAAAAAAAATATTATTCAGCGTTTAGAAATAAGTTAAAAATAGATATTAAGGACCTCAAAAATAAATATTACAAATATCAATTTGAGCAAAGTAAAGGAAACTCGAAATCTACATGGAAATTAGTGAATAAAATCAATAGGTCAAGGAAGAGAAAAATGATTGTCAGATAAAAGTTCAAATTAATGATGATGATGTTGTTGATGAAAACCCTTTGTAGTAGCTAATGAATTTAACTCTTTCTTTTTGTATATAGTAAATCAAATAAATTTAAATTCACAAATCAGTAATAATTTCTTAAATCTGCCTTATATAAAACCAGTTTTTAAATAGAATAGAAAGAAAGTCAATATATTTAGAAACAGTTTTACCACAAGAGATTATACTTACAATTGATTCTCTAAAAAACAACAGTGCTGCAGGTGTAGATGGAATTAGTTCTGTCTTATTGAAGAAAATAAAAACTAAAATTATTGATGTTTTAACGTATATCATAAACTTAAGTTTTACTACTGGAGTTTTCCAGAAAAACTTAAACTTGCTGTAGTGATACCTATATACAAGAATGGATCCAAAACACAATGTAACAGTTACAGGCCAATATCCTTGTTGTTCATGTTTCTCCAAAGGTATTTGAGAAATTAATGAAAAAAAGAATAATAGGTTTTTTTGCAAAATACAAACTTTTTTTAGCTGCAACCAATTTTGGATTTAGATCTGGGCTAAATACCGAGCATGCTGTAATTAAATTTTTATGACTGATGTACACAATGGTTTAAATGAAGGGAAGTGCGTGGGAGGATTATTTTTGGACATTAGGAAGGCATTTGATACGGTTAATCATAAAATTCTTCTGGACAAACTTTAATTCGTGTGGTATTAGAGGTATTGTTCATAAATGGTTTGAAAGCTATCTTTTAAAGAGAAAACAATGTGTTAAAGTATGTTCAGTTATGAGTAACTTGGGTGAGATAACAAGTGGTGTTCCGCAGGGTTCGTATTGGGTGCACTATTGTTTATAATCTATATAATGATTTGTGCGGAGCTACATTTAAGGGTAAATTGACATCTTTTGCTGACGATACAGCATTGTCCTTACAAAGGAACTTGAGTGGAATACAGTAGAAATAGCAATGGAGGAAGATCTTAAAGCATTAAAGTGGTGGTTTTCAACTAATTGTATGGTCTTGAGTTCAGAAAAAAACACCAAATTATTACTTTTACCTTAAAAACAAAACCCAACTGTCTTCAAAAAAAGTTAGATACATGTGTGCGTTCTGCCTTGAAAATAATTGTATGGGAAAGTGTTTTAAGAAGATGAGTGCACCATTGTCAAATCCACAAATGAGATAAAATACTTGGGTGTTATATTAGAAAGTGATGTTTCTTGGAAAGCACACATAACTAAATTAAGGGCTAAATTAAAAAACATAACAAGATATTTTTATTTTTAAGGAACTTATGTGATATAGATGTTTTGCGTGTATGTTATATTTTTCATTGGATTCAAGACGTTTTGGAATATGGAATCGTGATTTGGGGTAGTAGTTATAAGACTTACTTAGACATAATATACATACAGCAAAAGCATATATTAAGAATGATGTGTCTTAAAAATAAATTTGAACATACAAGCCCGCTTTTTTAAAACACTTAAAATCTCAAACTTTATCATTTGTTTGCTTATAAGGTAATATGTTCATTTTACTCTAGGAGTGGTATCAATCCTCAACCAGCAAATAAGTATAGAACAAAACTTAGAAACTGTAGCAATTTTTCATTGTTCCCAAACCAAACAATGC
Organism: Homalodisca vitripennis; assembly: GCF_021130785.1. Classification (NCBI taxonomy): domain Eukaryota; kingdom Metazoa; phylum Arthropoda; class Insecta; order Hemiptera; family Cicadellidae; genus Homalodisca; species Homalodisca vitripennis. The sequence continues at coordinate 194,496,252 of NC_060209.1, read as the reverse complement.
ATACTTTACTAGAACTTACAACTTTATCGCGCCTCGCATGTTTAATAAATTACCAGACCAATATAAAAAATTCATCCACTGTTGTGAATATTGCCTTTGTAACTTTTATCGATATTTTATGTACTGTGTTTAACCACATTGTCCGGGTAGTAAATGTTAAGTGTAAAAAAACCAGTGCTAGGCCCAACCAAAGCTCAAATACAAAAAACTGGTTTACTCCGCAGCTTGAAATGATGCGGAAATTCTTGCTAGTAATATGATAAGTGGAAATGTACAGAAGACTTAGTTGATAAAAATAGATACGTAACTTTCAGAAAGCTATATAATAGAGAAATTACAAATGCAAAGAAAACAGCCAATTAAAACCTCATTATTAATGCCAAAAACAAGTGCCAAATGGCATGGAAAGTTATAAGAAGTGAATCATGCTATATTAAACCTAAAAATGTCATACCTATTTCTCCTGATTGTCTCAATAGCTATTTTGTAAATGTGTCAAAAAATGTACATAGTGATGTTGATCTAGATTTAAATGACAACAACCATAATGATTTTATTGTAACCTTTGATAAGCCTATCCTGTTTCTGGTTTTAGCTGGCAACCGGTCAGTATGGAAATAGTGTCTCAAACTATTTCACACCTTAGCAACTCTAAAAGCGAAGATGTGTTTGGTCTGTCAAACTATGTTGTAAAAACTGTTGGTGAATTTATTGTCAAACCGTTAACTTTTTTTAATTAATCTAGTACTAAGACATGGAATCTTCCCTGAAGGTTTAAAACTTACCAAGATCACACCTAATTTTTAAAAAAAGGGGACTTAAAGGCTCCTGAATGCTATCGACCCATAGCCATCGTACCCATCATTGGAAAGATTATAGAATCTTGCAATGATCCTACAACTTCATGAATATTTTAATGGTAATAACTTATTGTAAAGCCATCAATATGGGTTTCGTCCCAAACACAACACAGTTTTAGCTATGGAAGCAATTATAGAGTATATTATTAATGGTTTTGAAAATAGACACATAGTTGCATCTAATTTGATAGATTTGACAAAGGCGTTTGACTGCCTGTCTTTTAATATTTTGTACGATAAGCTATATTTCTATGGTATCAGAAAAAAGGAACTAAACTTGATCAAATCTTATTTATCTGGTCGGCAGCCAAAAAGTGTTGTAGATGACATCAGCTCGATGTATGATGATGTTATAGCTGGTGTCCCACAAGGCTCCGTTTCTTGGACCTTTTTTGTATATAATCTTTGTTAATGATATATATTGTAATATTCCAACTTTTTGTGTACTCTATGCCGATGATACCACTCTACTCTGTTCTGATAGTAATTTTGAAATTGTAAAACATAACCTGTCTAATGCCTTTACTTATGCAAAAAGGTGGTTTGATTCTAATAATCTAGTTACCAATAATAGCAAAACTGAACTGATCTATTTTTCTCTCAGGGATGTTCCTGTTACTAGTAATGTAAATAGCGAAGTAAAATTACTAGGCTTTATACTGGACAACAGCTTGAGCTGGGAACCCCACATTTTAAATTTGTGTAAAAAACTATCCTGCATTGTCTTTTTCTTAGAAACTTAAATTATCTATAGGCCAACAAACCTTGTTAATTGTATACTATGGTCTTTTCCATTCACAAATGAACTATGGAATTCGCCTTTTGGGGCAACGCCTGTCATGCCTCTAAGGTCTTCATATGGCAAAAAAAGGCCATGAGAGTTCTGGACTGCCTAACCTTGAGACAATCATGTAAGGCTAGTTTTAAGAAATTAAAAATTATCACAGTTCCATCCTTATATATTTTAAGTACTTTGCTTCATGTTAAACAGAATATAGACTCCTTTGCTGCTCAAAACTTGAATCATGACCATTTAACTAGAAATAGAAACAACCTTATAACTCCATATGTAAGACTCTCAAAAACTTTAAATAGTCATGTTTATCAACAGCTCATATTGTATAAACAAACTACCATTGCCTATTAGAAATCTGCCTTTTAACAAGTTTTAAATGTTTTTTATCAGACTGGATTAAAGACCAAGCCTTTTATACTGTGGCAGAGTACAAGGACTATAATTTTTCTGAAATTAGCTAGGCAACTGATTACTATTTTTATACTATAGCCTAGAAGTTCTATATAAATTGTAAGATCTTATTATAAGTAACCTAATGATCTCAAAAATGCTGTTTGTCTTCTTGTATTTGACGTATCCAATTACATTGTAAAATGTCTTAAAGGAAATAAATAATATTGTCTATTGTCTATTGTCACTAAATTCACTTTAAAAAAAAATTAAATGATTATCTTGTAGAAGTAAATAGTGTTGATTTTCTTTTTAATATACAGCAGTAACCTAATATAGTGACAAATGAGTAGTTTTTATGGTACAACTGACTACAGCCTGTATTTTCCCAAAATATTACAAAATAATAAATTCACAATGATGTCGGTGATTAATAATTATTTTTTATTAATTCTTTTTTACCGATTTTGTTTGTTTGTTGAAGTTTTTGCAAAGTTTAGGTATGGCAACAATTCAAGTAAAGTTGACCGTTTGTTTTTAAAGTTAGTATAATCTTTTTTCCTCTCTGTTAGCTGAGATTTTTTTTTGTTAATTTAAATTGTAGGAAACCTCAAAACAGGCATTGCCTAAGAGGCCCTAGATTTCCTTTTATCCATATTTGTAAATTTTTAAATATAGTACGAGTATAATGTGTAGTTAAAGTTTATAGGTAAGAACTCATTGGTTACATTAATTTTGTAAATAATTTACTGTTTTTGTATAATACTGTACCATTGTATAAAAAAAAGGAAATAAATCTATTCTTTTTCTTTATTATATTAGTATATTTGTTTTATTATTTTTTATCTTTTAATTTTTGTAGTTACCATAGGTTTTATTTGTAGTTATGCCTGTGTTATCATATTATAATGGCTCCATGGAATATATCAATGCATCTTGTATGTAGGATGACAATAAAGTATTCTTAATTCTTGAAGACCTGCGTTAGCTTATTCCTGGGTACCATCCCAATAAAGTTCCCTTGTTCAGTATCGGTATTTCTTAACAGAGATCTTGAACTTTATTAATCTACAGTTTTCACACTAGTTTTCGTCACTGCAGACTTTTTAACTCTCAAACTTTCCCAATTTGGGACAAGTAAAAACCCAAAAGCGTAGTTTGGAAATTTCACAATTCCAATCCTCATTGGACTTTTAAACATTTCACACCCTTTATTCTACAAAAACCTTACCTCTGTTAGTAAACTATATTTATTTCTCTTGTACTCTTTTTACACCATATTTCAGGGTATAAGGGTCATCACAACACAATTACAATCTTATCGAATTAAATAATAAAGATCATGCAAGTTTAAAAACTAATGTTCAATATAGGCTACCTAATTGCTATTTTTTGTAAAAAAAGATTCTTAGTACATTTTCTTTTAAAGAGGAACTTCATAGTATGATTTAATATATAATATGTGTATAGGAGAAGGCATAATAACAATTTAAAGAAAATTTATTTTCTAGAGTACATTTTTTATTATGAAAAGTATGGTTGATAATTTGGGCGAGATAAAATTTGTGTTCCTTCCAGTTCAGAAGAGAATCCACTTCAACACCCAGAAATGTTGTATCATTAGCTTCCTCTAGTTCAGTATCGTCCAGAATTATAGTCATGGAGTTATCACAGATTTGATTGTTTTCAGCTTAAAATGTTTGGTCTTTAACCCTTTCCACTCGGATTTTTTTCACTAGTCTGCCCCCTCAGCTCGTATTTATTTTAGCATATTTTCAGTAAAAACCCATTTTTAGCAAACTGGAAGTCAATAAAGTACATACATTATTATATTGTATAATAATTTTATTTTATTTCTAATTTATATTTTAGAGATATAAAATTTGATAATTACACTAATAAGTTTTATATTTTAGCATGGTATGGTATCGTTCAGAACACTCTGCAGGATGAAGACCAGGATTTTTTGAACAGGTTTTACAATAGTAAAGTGTTTCCTTTCTTCCTCCTGGCACCTTTCTATTGCTACAAACAGCACAGTCTTTAGTTTTTTTTGTTGGATGAGCTGCAAGAAAGTGAGGTTGTTTGTTTAGCCTTTCTTCTTTTTCTACTGATGAAGGACGACCCCGCTTCAAACTCATAGGGTTACGGACATGGCCTACAAGTTCAGTGATAAGGATTTCTCTGAAATTCCTGTGTTGAATTGTTTTTTCTCCATGGTTTTGTTTATTCGTGTTGAACAAGAGAAAGCTATTTACTATTCCCACTTCCAACATCCAGAAAAATAGCTTTCTCCACTACTTCAGAGATTTACGGGGAAATTTGTAGGAAGCAATATAGTGGTCTGCTAGCCACCCATATATTTGTTATACTGACAGATAACTGTTGGCTTTTGTATGTTTATTTGATTATCCTTGCCTTAATTAAGTAATTCAGCAATAACTTCTGAATCAGAAAGAAAAGAGGTACTTGGTAACGACATATCGAGTCACTAATGCGAACGCGTCTGAAAATTGGTTAGGAAACGTAACTACAATGACAAAGCAAAATAAATCAGCAGCCGACCAATCGTAGTTCAGCTGTCATTTATTAGTTCCTGAGAATGCCGTGCGATCGCAGCACCAATCGGAAACATCGTAGGCCGCCTAAAAATAAAGAAAAGCTGACGTCACTGCAATGTCGGATGGCGTCCGACATACGAGCGGAACGGCAAAATAGCAATGTCGGACGATGTCCGACATACGAGCGGAAAGGGTTAAAGGATATACTATCATGTTAATATTTTGGAAATAACTAAAAATCTGTTAACCAAGATAAAGACTGTTATGGTTAGGTGTAAGAGAGGACATAATAGTCCTAACCTCGCCATTTGAATCTTTGTGTTCAATAAAAACATTTTTCATTTCACAAAGGCTATGTGTCAATTTCAACAGTGAGGGAGACCTATTAATATTTATTATAGTTGCGTCATCAGTATAAACAATTAATTTTTCACTGAGAGCATGTTTAGTAATATCGTTAACAAAGACAAGAAACAAGAGAGGGCTTAGGATGGAACCCTTAGGTTCTGCAGCCTTTATATTGTTGATATCTGAATAAAACTCTGAGATAGCTTTTGTTTTGATTGTGTGATTTCTCTGTACAAACTGGAATCTGTTATGTATATCATTTGCTAACCAATTTTAACACCGGCTGCGTATACTAAATTTGAAGTTTTCTTTTTAAAATATCAAATGTTTTGCTAAGATAAAAAAACATGCAACCACCTTTCCCTCTTAGAGTATATTTCCTTGGGTTTTTCCCAAGAAATTGTATTAATGCTGAATTATTAGGTCTAAAGCCAAATTGTATGGAATTTAATATTGTTAGCTTGTAAAAGTTTGGTTGTAGACTACTTTTTCTATACTTTTTGAAAAAAAAAAAAAAAAAAAAAAAAAATAGATATTGGGCAATAGTTGTCCATCAATGTGTCCTGACCTTTCTTAAGCACTGGAATGAATCCTGAAGGAGTAGTTGAGAATACGAGTCAGAGGCTTTACAATTTCATCAGCACACACTTTAACACATTGGAGTCTGGCTCGCTATTTGCTGTTTTTATAACCCGGTCTGCATAAATTAATTGGTTTTCAGATTCTTTTTTTAGAAAACTGTTAAATATTATGTATAAGATATTGTATTTTCTTGAAAGTTCTATCTTTTCTCTTTAAAAATGATATGTAAAACTGTATTCCTATAAAATCTAATTAATTTTTTTTTAAATTTCAAAACTTACATTTTTTTAAGAAAAATAAAAACTCCTGCATGTCTTGTGCTACTTGAAAACTAACTTTTGAATAAATAAAACAAGTAATTTCAATTTTTTTAAAGGCATTTACTATATACATATTTACAAATAATTATTTTAATTGCCAAAAAAATTTGAAATGATAAAAAAATTATTGTTGTCGTAGACAGACTGACGACGCGCCAGGCCACGTCAGTGGATAAACAAAAACTTCAAGCGGGTATGACGTAGTAGCGCCTAGCGGAATTTTTCTGAACTAACCATTAAAGCTGGCTTTCTAATGCAGCAGACGGCACTCGAATATCACTCGAGCAACTCCGTATATCAATCGGCAAAGCTGTGCTCGAGTCACGCTCGAGCGCCGGCCGGGGGTTTAAACAATGGCGCTCGCGTCTGGCTCGAGCGTAGACTCGAATGTGTTAACCACTAACACTGGAATTCTGTCATGACCAGCAGATTCATTGGGTTTAAAATCTCTAATTATACTCAATACCTCCTTAAAATCCTCAAAATTAAAATCTGTCATGACCACTTTCCCACTACAATTTGGTGTGAAGTTTCAGATGCATCTGAGCAATAGGCATACTTGCATAATATTTAATATTATGAAAATATTGTATTATTAATTTTAAATTTGAACAAAAATGGACCCCATTTTACTTAATGCGCAAGCTTGTGAAAGACATTTTTTTTTCGTCAGCTCAATTAACCAAACCCTGAAACCGACCCTAGAAAATTTTTATAAATTTAAGATTTTCAGCCCGAGACATCTATGCTCCTCTACACTAAGTGTAAATATGATTAACATGAATCTCCATGTGGGGCTGAGTATTGTACTTTATTAGTCTAGTAGTGCTTTATAACACTTTCAGCCCCATGCAACTATGCACCTTTACACTAAGTGTAAATATGATTAACATGAATCTCCATATGAGGTACATAGGTGGTTCAGTAGTGCTATTTAATTGTAAGTTACTTTTTACCCCTAGTTATTATGCAATATACAATAACTGTACTTCCAATCTTTTGATTTTTATACTTTGTACATTTTAGGGCAATAAATTAATTCCTCTCTTTTAATGTTAAAATGAACAAAGTTGTTTTAATTAAAAAGTTTTATAAATAACACACAAGTAGCAAAATATAGTATCTAGAGTCAAGAGTTCTGTGAGGTCCAGGTCCAACACTAGCTAATGGTTCCATACATACTTCTGAGCACAAGTTCCATCAAAGCTTCCAAAAGGCACAGTAAAATCTTCCGCAGTTGCACAGTCACAGGAGTAATGGATTCTGCAATTTTTTCAAGGGGATATCAAGGTCGTTGTAAGCATCTTCCAGTAACTTGTCTTATATAATCTTCGTGCAAGCAACTTCCTATTATTACCTGAAAAAATACTTTATTTAGTCTACAGCCTATTATACAGAGCAGTATATAAAATAATAACAGTAAGCCTAAAAGGTAAGAAGGCGTAAGACAGCATCCAATATGACATCGTGCGCTATGTCACTGCACTACACCTTTTACACTAAAGGTCATGTTTTTAGTTTTAAAATTAAAAGTAACATCATTATCGCACAAAGTAATCGTATAATTCAATAAGTAAAAACAGTTACTTAGAAAAATCACTCATTTTTAACCCTAATGCTGTAACCATGCAGACTTCCTTAATTGGTTTCCATTTCAGACAGTTTGCACGCCCTCACGTTGAAAATCTTAAAATAACTTAATAAAATTACCTTAATTGTTATGCATATAATTATTTTTGAAAGAAATACTCTATTAGGAGTGATAAATATCACTTGAGATAATTTTCTTCTTGATTTATTTTTCATGTAAAGAATGGAAAGAGGCATAAAGTTTTTGATAAAAATTCTAACTTTGGACACTCACAAGTAGTAAAAAAGATTTGTAACAAAATCCAAAATAGAGGATACGTATAGAATTTTATTAGGAATAATACATACATAATATATTTTAATAGAGGTAAATTTGTATTTATCGCAATTTGTTTGTATAGATTCCCAAGAGTGACCTAATTTGTAGTATAATCACAACAACATATCATATTTTATTTGTTACAGTCGTTATAAAATACAAATAAAGTTTGTTTTGAACTCAAAAGAACTGTTAGGAAATACTATTTTAACCCCAAAGAGTAATAAAGTTATAATTAAACAAAAAATTGTACCATGAATTCAACATTTTTGTAAAAAGTAACTGAATGAATCTTTTAAATCTGTTCTTTTGCTTTACAGTATTGTATTAGCATTAATGAATACTTATATACTTATGAATACTTCCTTATCTATAACACTTTGGCTTAAAGGAAATGCAAACATAAATGTTTATACTTCAAAAATAACGAGTGTTAATAAAATATATTTAAATTCCTATACATTGAACAGATTTTGTATAGATAAAGTAGTAGTTTGTACCATGAAAATAAATTACGAAGTATGTTTAAGATTTTTGTACATCTAATATTATGTTAGACCACAATATAGTCAAGAACATATAATATTATTGATATGAAAAGAAAATTAAACACATACTAAAATTTCATGAAAACAAGACATGACCAAAATTTTCCTGAAAACCCCCTTAATACAGGTAATAGAGTTATACCTGTTTTAGAGTTATACACTATAAATACATTTTTAGAATTTTACATGTAACATTGTGTTAGACCATAAATTGCATTAATAATGATTATAATTATGGGCCACAAAGTACTACAAAATATTACGCAAGATTTAGGTAAATTTTTGAAGTATGCCTCGGTTACTACTCTGAAGTAAGGACGTAGTCACCAATGGGGGCCATGGGGTCCAGATCCCCCAAAATTTCAATTTTTTTCTATTAGTTTTTTGGCAAACGATTATGAGCGGTTGACTACTGCACTTGACTTACTTTCTGTCCACTACGGGAAAATATCAGTCCCCCAAGCTTTTGTACTCACTATATTCTTGCTCTGAAGCTAAATTAATGTTACAGTTTCAGGCAAACAAGGGATAGCAATTGTTTCAACAGAACAATAGTTTTCCAGACAAATAAATCTACACCAATCAACACAAGACTATAACATAGTCTTACATATATTATATTATAACACTAATTAATAACATATACTTTCACAAGATGATAATACACAAATCAAAATAACATTTCAACATTCAGCACAAACTCGACTAGCCTACACAATGCGAAAATGGTCAGAACAAACTCTGCCGTTGTGTCAGAAAGAGATAGATAGGTTTTTATTTAAAAAATGGGTCGGTAATGACAATCTGCAGCGTAAAATTCTAACTGATAGAATGTTTCTTCCGCTACAACAATTTTTTTTTCTTTATGCAACGAATACGGTAACTGCTAAACAACCATGTGGAACCACATACATTTTCTCGTTTATAGATATAAAAGTAAATAAGTGCTTCAACCTTATTATGTATCTTTATTCTACATACTCCATTTGAAAAAAGTATTTTTACTTACCTTTACACTCAATCAATCAGTATGAAATAAAATATCAGTTGCCAGTTTTCAGTATTCATCCAACTGAGTTTCCATAGTAAAAGCCAAATGAAACGGAGGCTTTTAAAAATATTTGATTTAGCTCATCACATGTTAACCCTTTGAGTGCCAGGCTTATTTTGATGTTGCATACGAAAAGTGCCAGGCCTCTATACTGTTGGTTATTCAAGAAATGCCAGGGCATATTTGTCAAAAATGTAGAAGTTTAGGAAAACGTTTACAGCTCTCTTATTTATGAACAGATCTTTGTGAAACTTTTTTTAAACAGTTCAAAATACACTATATTTGAACATTCAAACACAAAATATAAGGTCATGCATTACAAAATATATATTTTTTTAGTATATGTATATATACTTTTACATGATTTTTTTTTCTTTTTTTTAAGTTTAAGGTAGATATCAATTACAAAAAAAATTTGTAGGCCAATTTTCATTTGTTTTTAGTGATGCTCCTATGGTTGTGCACACACTGTCCAAGTTTAATTACATTTGATCCACAAATAACATATTTACGTCACTTAAAAAAAAAAAAAAAAATACGATACAGTACTTTTTCAAAAGCTTTTGTTTCTATGGCGTAACAATTAAATTCAAGGTTCTAGTTGCAAAAAAACTTAAATAATATGTTTTTTATAAAACAAAAAAAGAACCAATTCACTTTTTACAAAATAAAATAATTACATATATACAAAATGTCCGTTTGGGCAAGTACCTAACAAGTATGTTTCGGGAAGCAGAATGTGTGGGTACTTTGGGATTATACAGACCACACCAGTATGAAGAATACAAAAATATAAATTTATAGAAACAAACATGATAGAACGAAAAAAAAAACTCTTTAATTACAAAATTACAAACTTTCAACGATTATCAATTGTTAATGGGGTAAGATTCCGTTATATGCCCCAAACGCTTAAACTTTTTCAATGAACTTAGAACGTTATAAAACGATGTAGTTGAGTAACAGAACTAACATTCCATCAATCAACAATCATTTCCAGGTATTGTGATCGGTATTGTTGTCGCTGTTATCTCATCTTTCTCGAGAATCCCGATTACGGCAGGCCGCGCGGCATCACATAATTATTTAAGTTTTTTGCACGGTACTTAATTGCCTTTCCATTACAATTCAATTTATATTTATGATCAGCCCCTCTAGAATTTGATATTTTACTGATAGGTACTATCTCGAGGGATGTTTTTCTTTTGTTGACATCAGCGCGGGCTTCGGCCAGAGGCACTCGCATTTTGGGTGGCGGAATGTTATCAAGAATAAAAAACAAGTTTTGTGTGTTTTTTCAATAAAGAGTTTAGTTTTTGTTTGGTAATGTTTATTTGTTTAATGTTTTTGTTGAATTTTTGTGTTTAGAGAAATGTAGGGGTAAAACACGGAAGTACAACAAAGCGACGCACCAGCTGAACGGGCGGCGAGACTCTGCCGTTTATCTACTAGACCGCTCGACTTTGACCTCTGTCTGAGGATGGGGATGGGTTTGCGATGAGACAATTCCTGTTTTATATTGACGAAATATTGTTCTAAGCTAATCTAGTAATCAGTAGAAGCAAAATGTCAAATAACGATTCATGTCTGTGTGTGGTCGGTATAATCCCAAAGTACCAATGTGTGTACTGCCCTTTTACACTTTCGGCAGATGTAAGAGGATCTTTTCCTTGAAAACATTAACCTGTCGACATTATGCGTACATGTATACGCTATAACATTTTTTTTTAATTGAACACAATATTACGATATTACACAAAACACAATATTACGATATAAGTATCAACAGTGGTAAATATCATTTTAATAACAAACAAAAATTGCGGACGGCGGATTACTCGGCCGTTGGCACTTCTCGCTCAAATACGGGACTGCGGATTAATTGGCCGTTGGCACTTCTCGCTCAAATACGGGACTGCGGATTACTTGGCCGTTGGCACTTCTCACTCAGATACGGGACGGCGGATTACTCGGCCGTTGGTACTCAAAGGGTTAATATATTCTAGCATCTAATGTTGCTACTATGCAAAAATAGTTTCCAAATGTGAAATTTGCATCCAATAATTAATTCTAAAGTTAAAATCATCTACCACCTACGAAAACAGTTTTTGATAACGTATACTTACACCTACCTGCCTATCAAATACTGCTACTGTACACTTATGTCTCTTCTATCAATTTATTTGTTTAGAAGTGGAAGTAGCTCCATTCCTTGGAAAATAGTCAGTTATTGACGTCTGGCCCAGCATTGCTAATGCTACACGCATACCTCCTCCTTTTTTATTTAAATATGCTTCTATTATACCATGTAGTTCCTGTACATCACCTTTCCATTCAATTATTTGTTTGTCTCCTATGACTTTTATATTTGTGTGTTTTCTGAACAAGTCTTTTATAGCGTTACATGTATCAACTGCATGTGGAAGGTCTTCCCATATCTTTACAACCCCTCCTTTATTCATGTTTGAAATTCCATATTTCTTTTGGGTATCAGCTAGGGCTCTAGGCAACCTTTTCTTCTGACAGCGAATCATTTTATATCTGCCTGGCCCTACTTCCACTAAAGCGAGTCTGTGACTTACTTGCTCAGATATCGGTTTTGGTGGTATTTGCGATTCTAGCTTTTCCTGTTCTGCTGAAAAATTGTCTTTATCGTTTTCAACTTTAATATTCTTCAACTCTTTTCTTTCAATATTCTGTGAATTACACGAGTCGGTTATTTTGTCAGTATCGGTCTCAACTGATGGATTTTCATCTCTCGTAGACATCATTGATTTAAATTCCAGAATACTAAAATAATACAAGGCTAATATTCTCTTAGACCTAAGTAACTATTACTCACGATCAGTAGTACGGTATCACAAATTAAAAATTTGCTACGCGTTTTACAATAGACGGCACAATGGCTCACCAACAAACAACTACGTGACAAGTGGCAAGGCAACCATTATGCTTTTTTTTTTAATATAATATACTTTTGTAAATGGCGTATAATTCAGCTGAATAATTTGATATAATGCTGGGTAATTTATATTTGGCTATGGTATAGCCTACACTGTGACGACGACGACGACGACACACTATTCGATTAGTTGTATATTCGACTAGTGCCCAAAGTAGTCGACTAGTCGATTGATTTGACTAGTTTAGTTGAACGACTGGTATTCATGTTGTCTAACTTTCATTCACAAAGCAGTATTTTACTAGTTCATAATTAATACAGAAACGGCTATTAAATTTAGTAAACTAACGTCTAGTCATCTGTGATTAGAAGATGTAAAATTAGTGACTTGTTTATGTTCTAGTAATCACATTACAAACGTCATAATTATAGTATATTACAAATTACTATGTGTTTTACAAAGATGTGGGGCAAGTACTTGTATTTGAGTTATCCCCTTAATCCTTTACAATGGTTCTGATCCAGTTTAGAAGGCATACAGAATACAATGCCTGTTCAATTTTCTGTTAGTTTACTAAATACTACAAACAGGAATTTTGTAGTAAACTATTTAGTAAATTGAATTTAAATAGAGATAAAAAAGTCTACAGTAAAATGAAGGCGAACTAGAGCTAAACTCAAAATTCAATTGAATCGACCTTCCGACCATAGCTACGTTATGTGTAAACTACTACATTTTCTATAGTACATGACATATCATTGGAACCCTAGGCTTTAGCAAATAAACTTTTGTTTAATGCACTTAGGCCTGAGAGATATTGTTATTTTAAAAAGGCATGCCTACCTTCATATGGCGCCAATCGAAATTGATTTTAAGACATACTCCTTAACAATGGAATACCTATAAACAATTTTAACTCTGAACCCTTTAAGGTGCCTTTTGTACCAAACCCGCTGACAAGTTGTTTTATTAGCGACAACAGAGACTAAAGTTATCTTAGATCCGAATATACGAAATGCTAGTCTACTACTCAATACTCAAAAATATCAGAGCTGGAAAACGTAGTTGTGTGGTATTGTAAGCCCTGCTCAAAGTAAGGTTAGCTCCATCATTCGTAAGAGTGTTGACGTAGAAGATTTGTTGAGTTTACGTATCGCGGTTGAACAAACTTTTTACATATCGTAAAAGGAGTGGTAGAAGACAACGTTTCATTAAACGGTAAGTTGGACTCACTTTCATTATTCTGCAACGACAATTTTGGCAAATCTGACAACGGCCATGTCCTAACCTCAAAAGATCCTAACCTAAGTGACTGTGAACCTTTTAAACAGAACGATAAGAAAACATCCACACAGGACAGCAATGAGAAATCTCAGTCCAGCATTAGTTATAAGGACGCTTTATTATCCAACAAAGATTTTGCTGCTGCCACCAAAGCCAATGTTAAGGATAGTTTTACTCCTTGTTAGTAGGAAAGGACGTGTTTCTTCTGCCAAAAGAAATGAACCAAATAAACTAAGTTCTACCATTGTGGACAAGAGTGGGCCCAGGCCTAATGTATCAAATAGGCCTAGGTCGAATGTGTCTAATAGGCCTAGGCCTATAATTGGTAAAAGAATCTGACTGCTTAATTAAAACTGTGCCTTGTAAAAAAATGGCTCTTTGTGTCTCGGCTTTCCGTAGAAGTAGGTAAAGAGGATCTTTCGTCCTATCTGAAAGATATATTTGAGTGTGAAATTGAATGTGAAGAATGGAAAAACTAAGTATGACTCTTACAGATCTTTTAAAGTGTGTGTGCCAGAAAACAAAATTGATATTGCACTGGAAGCTGACACTTGGCCAGATGGTGTCCTTGTCAAAATGTTTCGAGTTCCTCGAAGACCAGTTGGCGATGAGTCTTTTTTGCCCAAGACCTCCTTGGAAAAGAACCCAACATAAGATTACCCGTGTCGTGTGATGTAGATGATTCGTATAGTAGTGATCTGACTGGGCCTATTGATAGTTTAAATAATGTATCTAGACGTTGTAAAATATTGTCGGTCAATGCTCAATCTCTTGCGGATAAACAGTTTGAAGTCGAAATTTTACTTTCACAAAATGGTTGTTCTGTCTTTTGCGTTTGTGAACACTGGTTAAATGAGATAATAAGAACTGCATCAATATAAATGGCTATTTGTGTGCAACAAATTGTACTGTCGGAACACTAAGTCAAGAGGTGGTGTTGCAGTGTATGTTAAAGAAGGTGTCAGTTTCCAAAAATAGACGTTAGCACATGTGCCAGGAAAGTGGCCTTGAGATTGTGTGTGCAAAGGTAAGGTTGGATAACTTAGAAGTCCTCCTTAGTCTCTCTTTATCGTGTTCCTGATGGAAACCATGAATCATTCCTTGAAGGACTGGATAGGCTAATGATCCATTTACTAGATTGTTATAGCCTACCAATTATTGTGTGCGGGGACTTGAACATTGATATAAGGTTACCTCGAAACTTTTCGTTACAGTTTTTGGATATGCTTCGTTCGCACAACTGTTACTGCCTTAACCTCGAACCTACAAGAGGTACAGCATGTATTGACAATGTTTTTTCAAATTTGCCAAAGCTAACAATTAAAACAGTGGTGCTTTTACCCACCACTATCAGATCACAGTGCTCTTTTGACTACTGTACTCTTGCCTGACTCCTGCACCAGTGCGCAGAATGTGCGTTTGTTGAGAAATTTTAATAACCATAACCTTGAAATTTTTGAACAGTCTCTTGGAGGCATAAAACTGGGAGGAAGAATTTCAGCAAAATTTCAGTAAGTTTGATATTTTTTCTACTTATTCATAGAAAAAATGGACAAATGTTTTCCTGTTAAGACTGTTAATATTCAGTGGTCATACGCATAAGAAATCGGTTCCTAAACAATTGGTATACGGTTGACCTCTTTATGAAGAAAAGACATGTTGAAATGTGCTATGACATCTACTTATGGGCCCAAACGTTACAATATTTACATTGAAGCTACAAGACGTTCGTATCTCAATGCGAAGAATGACTATAAAAAATGTGTTCTTCAGACAAAGTTTAAGGCAAACGCAGATTTCTATCGCTGCTGCTCCAAATCAGTGTAAAAGAGCTTGGGAATTAATATCCAATTCTCTACAGAGAAGAAAGAAGAAAGCCAATGTCGCCTGAAGTCGACCAGCTAACTCCTGAGATCTTCAGCAATTTCTTTGCGTCTTCGGTGGAAGAGATCCGCAGCTCCACTGGTTCATCTGTTACAACTGCTATGCTCTACCTACAAAATATGCCTCGAACTGTTTCAGCTAATTTCAAGCTAAAGAAAGTGTCTTATGATGATGTGATAAAAATAGTAAAAAATCTTAAGCCTAGCAAGTGTAGAGATATCTTTGATATCAGCTGTGATCTTGTAAAAAAAGTACTGTTAGTAATAGTACAGCCTTTGACAGTCTGTATAAACGAGTGTCTAGATAAGGGATTATTCCCCGATGTACTTAAGTTATCCAGAGTTGTCCCCATTTTTAAGAAAGGTGACCCGTCTAGTCCTTCCAGTTATCGACCGATCTCTGTGGTGCCTGTTTTCTCCAAAATTATTGAGAAAAGTGGTGATACACCAGGTTAGTCACTATTTTGAGTCTAACCGATTGTTTTCAGAATCTCAATTTGGCTTCAGGGGTGGCTTGTCGACAGTGGATGCGGTCGGGGGTCTGGTGGAGGCCCGTCCTTGGTGGATTTGAAAATCGCGCGGGTACGGTCGCCACCATGTGTGATTCTGACAAAGGCTTTCGATTGCGTTCCGCATGACAATTCTTCTCATGAAGCTAGAACATTATGGCGTTGATGGTGCCGAGCTTAACTTATTTCGTAGCTACCTTAAAAATCGCACTCAGCAAGTTAGCTTTGGAAACAAACTTTCTGAGGTGGCAGGGGTAGAGAGTGGAGTACCACAGGGCTCGGTCCTTGGCCCTTTTCTCTTTCTAGTCATGATAAACGACCTCCCAAAAAACATTTCTATATGTAAGTCAATTATGTATGCTGACGATACAACATTGTTTTGTAGTAATTCTAATGTAAGTACTCTTTTTAACCAAATTGACAACAGTCTTAAGGAATGTGAAAACTGGTTTGATAATAATGGCCTTTTGTTAAATGGTAATAAAACGCAATCTGTTCTTTTCACTCTTAGCTCTCTAGAACTTGGATCACTAGATATAAGCTTTAGCAATAATGTCAAGCTATTAGGAATCAACATTGATTCAAAACTCTCATGGGTTCCTCACATTCAGGGTGTTGTGTAGCAGGCTTTCTAGAGTAATATATCTTTTGCGTAATTTGAAAAAGTGTATCCCAAAAATATATTTAAGAATGGCCTATTTTTCCTTTTTTCATTGTATAATCTCTTATGGTATACTGCTCTGGGGTTTGTAGTACCAGTACAAAAAACATTCTGTTACTCCAAAAAAATGCAATCAGAATAAATTTACTTACTCTAAATTATAGAGCTCACTGTAGACCATTGTTTATAAATGTGAACAAATACCCACAGTTTTTAATTTGTACATATTTCATTGTCTAGTTAGAGTTAAGTTGAGGATTGATTCTTCCTTGTTTAGGAGTGACATTCACAACTACAACACCAGATACAGAGATTTACTTAATTTACCACATGTTAGGCTTAGCAAGACACAAAACTCTTATTCTTACGTAGGCTTAAATATGTTCAACAAACTTCCTAGAAATGCTTGTGATATTTGATTTTAAATGTTTTAAAACAAAACTGTACAGCTGGCTACTGAGGAATCCTTTTTACAGTGTAAATGAGTTTTTAGATCTTTCAACCATTGACATTAGCTTTAATTGATGACCTTGCCTTATCTGTGATATAACTGTTTTAACAATTTTGAATGTTTTGTATATAATGGAATTTCTACTTTTATTAAACTGATGACCTTGCCTTATTTGACATATTAATCAACTATTTTAAATTCTGTGTATATAAAGGATCTTTTAAATGTATGTTTTTACTTTATATTATCATTGTGCATTACCTTAAATGGAATTTTAAGTCTTAATTAGTTTTGTCCATCAAATATTGACTAACTTTAATTGTTGTACTCCGCTTTATCTATGCTCCCATTTGTTAATTGTTAGTTTTAATTTTATATGAAGAATTGATTTCATTACTTGAACTCTATTTTAACACTAAGTGAAGATGTACCTGTAAAGACATAAGTAGAGTATTAACTATTATTTGTTTTGTAATGCCTTGTGGGCAACTTGACGTCAACTGTATGAGTTACCAACTTGTTTTTTGTTGCAATAAAGACTTTGACTTTGGACTTTGACTTTGATGGTTAAAGGTAGTCAATCAGCCACTAATCGATGATTAAAAATAGTCGATAGTCATCACTATTTCCCGCGTAATGCAGGCAACTTTATTGGTGGTTCTGAGCATTGTTGCCAATACCAAATACACAAACTACTCGCAATTACATACAATATACTAAACATAATAAATCCTTATGGTACTAAGATATGAAAAGTACATATAGTGCAAATCTAATACTGCACTAGTAAGCTATTTATTTCCCCGTATACAGTTTGACACTGAAATATTGATTTCCTGCCTGATGTTAGGGGGGGGGGGGGCGGGAAGCGACTATGGGTGAGCTATGTTGACTGTTAAAAATAATTTACTCATCAGTGTTCATTTGCAGAACAACGGACTGTCGACCTATAAGAGGCCTAGAATAAGTCACTCCGTGCAGTGTAGTGGCGTGGTTACAACAGAAGATTAACATTTTTAATGATTGTATTTCACTGTTTCAATATTATTGTTTACATATTTATCCACGAGAATAATGGTGATTGGTGACAAATCTATCCAGCCGCTAAGTAGGCTATATTTAAATAAACTGTAAATGTATTAGAAAAATCGTAAAATCTACAGCGTATTTAGTGTGTGTGTGTGTGTGTGTGTGTGTGGGGGGGGGGTGTTTTGAGGTTGTGGGTCGGGGAGAGGAGTTCGGAAGCCGTGTCTTCTTGAGAGCGACCTTATTTTATCGCGAAAGATACGATTATTATCAAACTGTGAAACTTATCTTAATTATAAATATCCCTCCGGACTGATCGGAGGTAAGGGATATTATTTCACATGTGGCTGTCATTTCAAAATGTCAAACTATAGATGCATTAATTAGTTTACGATTTTAATTTGCACAAGACAGATGGTACGATGACTCTAAAAGGTTTCCGTGTTAATATGCTGTAACGTATTTAAGTATTTAAAAACTTTATGAGACAGAAATTTCGATTACCATATAAATTTGTATGTAAAATTGAGGACGTGATTTAATACAATCCATCTGAAATTTTTAGCTGTAAACATATTCACTTATAACAAATCAATGTTATTGTTTCTTTCTAAGTCCTTTGAACATCTGCCCGCCTTGAACTTGAAACCTTAGAGTGGTCAGAAAATGTGTAAGAATAAAAATTGCTTGTAATTGTTTGGAAAAGTTTTAATCATTATTTGTGTTGTGAAATGCCCCAGATAGAGTTTGCACAAATGCGAATGGCCGCTATTTTGACACCATTTATTGGTTAAACTAGCTTACAAACTTATTTAGCAATGTATAGTTACTTAGCATCAAGTTTAGTTTTATTCGGTTAGAAATAACGGCATTATTTACGCAATGTTACTTTATAGCATATTATACCAAACTTGAGTGACCACGGTCTCAAACGTACAGTCCCGCGAACTTTCATCCAGCATAGTTCTTGCCAACTGCTTAAAAGGCAGTCTTCAGAGTCAAATTCGGACTATCTTAAGTTGTAGGACATTTTCTAAGGTTGCCTTTTAAGTAGATTTCTAAGGCACTTACCTAATCGCTGCAACCTAAAAACGGCGTGAAAACTAATTTTTCATCTAAGAGAACGTATACACTAGGCTAAATGTAAACAAATTGAAAATAGTGGTTATATTAATAGAAATATGTTTATGCTACCATAAAACAATGTTTAAACTGAACAGTTGATTATAATATATTATTTTTTAATATTATATAAATGCTTTACGGCTGTCTTGGAATTACACCATGTAGTCAATTTTCACTTTAAAAAAGGTTTTGCACTGATTTCATCTGCAATTGCCGTTGACCATTATTCCTTGATTAGGCTAAATATTTCTTTTTATGGTTGTCAGAAATCGACTTATTGCCTTATTTAATGTTATGTCAAAACTGGATAAAATTTGTTTGAGTTTTTCTGCGGTATCGTCATTCGGTATTCTTCTAATTTGTTGGAAACATGAGTTCCTTGCATAGTCAAATTGTGGACATTTCATTAGTAGATGATCCGCAGTCTCATTCACTCCCGCAGTGCAATTTAAGCTTTAATTTAAGGACTGATAGGTTGTATACTCCTATACCACCTGGCCTTTGTTGTATTTAGCAACAAGTTGTTTTTTCTTCAAGTATTTTCCTCTTTTGGAACGATTTGAGGTCGGATAATGGAAGGGCCATGTCTTGAACAGATATTGCATTCACCGCAGCCTCTTATGCGAGCTTGTCAACCATTTCATTATATTTCAAACCCATATGACTAGGTGTCCAGTGAAAGGTTATTCTGTTCTTGGAGTCTACATAGCGTTTTATTATTTCTAGGGACATGTTATCTTCTATTATGCTATCACATGCACTTTGTAGTGATTTCATGGCAGAAAGAGAATCAGTGCAGATTATATGTCACAGTTGAGGAGGTTATTCATAAGCTGAGAGCACATGTACAGAGCAAAAAGCTCAGCTGTATAAACCGATGCAACCAAACGTTTATATTTCTTTTCCACATTCATTTGTGGTATCAAAATTGCTGTTCCTTTACCTTCACCTGTTTTAGACCCGTCTATAAATATTTTGATTCGGTCTCTATAAGTTAAGTTGATCGTTTGGTTAACTCTCTGTTCGAAAACTTCCAGGGAATTATCTTTCTTCGTTAAAATTTTGTCATCTATTATATCATTAATCTGTATTGAAATGTTTGCTAGCTGAGGGGAAATTTCCCAATCAATAATTCTGATTTTTTTCTGATTTATTTCAGGTAAGCCTGGGATGAAGTTAACCATGGAATCTATGGCCTCAATATAGAGTGAAGTCTTTTTACAGTTCTGCCGGTAACTGAAGGAGTTTGACTATAGAATGCAGCCTGGTTTGTTATGGCTGCATATGATTTCCTCTAGATGTTGTATGGATTATGTTTCAGGCCATTTGTTGGGAAGTGTTTACTTGCCTTTAAAAACCTTCTCTATGGATAGACACCTTTGCATACTGGTTTTTTGTTTCTCATATTCTTAGCACGACCATTGTGAAACGTCATTCCGCAGTCTATGCATGTTTTTTTTCAAATTTGTAAGGGGACTTAGCTACATGGCTATATTGAAAGCAGTTATAGCACTGCTTGATAGGCAACATGTACCGTTCAATGGGTATTCGCACATAATTTAGATACACAAAGTGTGGAAGTTGAACGGATTCAAATGTTAAAGTACATGAAATGTGTGTCTGTTACTCGTCGTTTACATACTTTGTAATTCTTATGGCATTAACTATGGGATAGGGGGACTACTCTCACTCATCACTTCTTCTTCAGTAATTTCAGGTTCGATATACGCAATCCCAATGATTTCCACCTTACTGGCTGTTATAAAAACATTAAAATTCTTCAAATGAACACAACTTACTAACTCATTTGCCGAAAAAGCATATTCACAAATCACAGTTAGATTTCTGCCTACTCGTTTAATATGGTCAATTTTACAGTCTCCATTTTTCAATATTTTGCCTACCAAAAAATGGGTTGAATTTTTTCCCCGTCACTACTTTGTATAACTACTTCACACGGTCCTTTGTTCGATTCGTTATATAATCTCAACCGTCTAGTGTTAGGTTTTTTGCCACATGATTTGAGTCCAAATTGGAAGCATTGGCTCTACACTTTGTTCTGATGAATTAATAAAATTATCACCTTCACTGAACTTTTTTTCTGTTGGCCTGCGTTAGTAGTGTTATGGTCTGATTTTACTGTAACATTTTCTACAAAATCATGATTGACGTTTGTATTTTAAATTTCTAGACCTATAATCGAAGCAACCGCCAGTTGAGTTTACATTTCTGTGATTCAATATTTCCAGAGTTACGGCTCTCTAACTGAGAGATCACGGGTTCAAATCCCGGGGAGGTCCAATCATGATAGGAATAATAGCCACAGTGACCCAAAAACAAGCCAGCATAGCCAAGAGTTGAGGCATAAAAGAGAATAAAAAAAATCTCCTGGAGGGGAGTTTGCTGAACCTGACATTTTGTCAGGACCAGCCTACCGTAATAATATAAAATGTGTGCAAATGTGACGTATATTTTAACAAAATATATAAAGGAAAGAAATTTGAAGTCTAATAAATATCTAACTTGGCCAAAGGTGTAAAATCTAAAATCTCAAGATTTTATCTACAACCACACAATTCGCCGTCTTGAACTCGAATGAAGATGTTCTTGAATATCACTCAATTATTCAATCTTAGCAACGTGGTGGAAAAATAATGAAAATATTTACGATACATAATCCAAATTTAACTAACATAGAACAGCTGCTCGATTGATTATATTTAACAGGCTCTTTCAATTAATTATTCACAACTTTAGAGACCAATATGGAATTTTGCTACTTTATAGATCAGTGGGGCGAAACTCGGAGGGATTTTCGAAATAAGAATATGTCTGTATTCATCCTAGGGACCGAAATAATGTCCATATAAAAATTGCAGAACAATCGGTGCAATAGTTTATGCGTGGAATCAAAACAAACCAAATAGGCACTTTCGCATTTAAATATTACTAATATTAGGATAAGCCCAATCATACATATACACATAGCCTACATTAAAGATGGTGGTGGTTTTGGGTTCTGGAGGCCATGATTGCAGAAAATGCAAACAATATCCCGAAATTGTCCATTATTCCTGTGATTACAGGTGGCAAATTTCTATGAAATGTATCTCAATAATAACTCTTATTTGTAATTCAATATTTAGTTGTGAAACTATATTATTTTATTGCTATAAGAATCTAATTTTGTTATTCAGCTAGACAGAATTCCTACACTGTAAAAGCGTTTGGTTAGTTTAAATTAGATTAGGCTTCAATGTATGCAATAATGTGACAATTTATGGTGCTTAAAATACTGATTTTCTCAAACCTTCGCTATCAATCCTTTAATGTTGTCAGTAAATGGTATTTGACTCATATCCCTAATATTCTTGATCTACGGATAAGATTAAACGACTTAACTAATCCGATATAATATTAACTCTCAATTAAATATGTGACACATCTTTAACTAGAGTCGTGTTACATTCGTTGCCACTTGTCTTTATCACGGCACTATTAATATGTTGTGGGATAATTCTTTATTGTTACAAACACTTCAGTATATGTAATGAGACTTTACGTGTACCAAGCTGAAGATTAGTGGTGACTGTGAAATAACCCTATAGAGTTTAACTCAGTACAGTATCAATCGCGAATAACCTGAAAGCTTCTAAATAAAAATCAAAAAAGCAAATGCACTTTTGTTTCTATTTTTGATTTGATAATTGATTTCATTAATAACAATGTGTTTACGCATTCGCTAACGAGAAGACCGTAGAAGAAGGGTGACGCACTAGTAATGCCAGGCACTGGTAGCTAAAACTAACGTATACTACAGATAGAGTAGTAGGCCTACAGCGTATCAGTTCATCAACAGTATTCATCAAGTGAAAATTAATTTAATAATCAAACATAATAGTTTTATTTCATAGTTTCAAAGTTAACGCCCAATATTTCAATCGCCATAGCAACAAAGTAAATAATAATGACATAATAATGTAATTTCAATGATGAGATAGTTTCCCGATTCTTGGAAAGGTGTACTGTACAATGGAAATTATTAGTAGACGACTGCTTTTGACCACTGTCTTCGAGCGTGAGTCGAAGACTGCTGATGTTACAAGACTCGGTGTGGCTGCGGCGAGCTGACGCATTAGAAGCATAATCTCTTATAAACCCGCAATAATGAAAAATGGATTCTGATCGATCTATTCAACCGATTTTAAAAGTAAACATTTCAATATTTATAACAAATCATGTCCTACAAAATGACTACCTGTATATTTTCAATTTCAAAATTTAAATAGAAGTTTTATACAGTAATTTTGTTATTATGAATAAAATAAGTTTTCTGCTCCTATACATCAAATTCTATGATTATCTAGTTTACATATCCACTTTCACAATTAAAATAGGCCAAACATTAAGTAATAAAACAGAAAACATAAATCTGCTTTAGTTTGGTGCTGCTCCGTAGTGGCTCAGTTTGGAACTAATCCAGGCACGTTCATCCTTAACGACAAAAGATCCGTACCATTGTCAATGTACAGTACATGTTTGTATTGACATCCCAGGGAATCGAACTCGTGACCTTTTGATTACAGGACAGCCTTGCCCCGACGCGTGACTTAATAATATTGTTATTATTAATGGAATAATATACATTTAATGTAGTCCATAGTAAACCATTTATATTACTTTTATTCGGCAACAAGAATCGAAAATATTAGTAGTTTAATCGAAAAGGCAGTGATTGAAAGCAGAACTAATTCTAATTATTTACAGATTATACAAGGGACGGAAAGCTGTCATGTCTGTAAGGTGTTAGTGATTAGTGATGATAAGTCTGTTTCATCGTTAAAAATGGTATCATTAATAAAAAATCAAATTTTAAAACATCTATCAAGGTATTTAATATTACGTTGTATGCAATGTAGATGTCTCATTATATTGTAAAGTAATTTTCCAATTATATAATATCTGTTATAAATTAGCAGGCCTATTCAACTAGAATAATCGTCTGCAAAACTCATCACAGACTTAATATTATTTTGTTATTATATATTGAAAAAATAAGGAATTATTCCTTTAATAAGTTAAAAATAATGATTAGATAAAATTCATTTAAAAATTAATATGGTTATATTGCATTTAAAAACTTCAAGTGAAAAAAAAATGTCCTGAATGTTCGAATGAATTATTTGCTCAACTAATATTGAGGTTTTGACACCACTGATAATAACCCAACCACCGTTATAATATTCTTGATGGGTGAAATATGATCGATTTTTATATCGCTTGATGTAAAATGATGTATCAATGATACTTAACATACCGTTAAATATTGGGTTTACGGATATCCACTAAAATGATCTAAATCCACCTTTAAAATGTTTTAAGAGAGAGGAGTAAGAAATATAACAAGTGGCTTGAGTAGACTGTCTTATCTGAGGGTATTATTGGTAATTGTGAACTTAATGGCTGGGGTAGACAAATACAAGTTTTCTGTTATTATTGTTCACCCATTGCTATCGTCGTGAACAAAACAATATAAGGTTTCATGGGGTGCAAATGTCGGGTAGGGTACGATAAGTAGACCTGGTTTTTTATATCGAAATTGGTAAATGATAGCCTATTACTTAATCATAACCATCGATACTGATTAATTATTTTGAACTATTAACTTAAATAATCTATATTAACAGCTGTAAACACTTTAAAATAATACACATAGGGTAATATTTCAATTTTACATAAAATGGCAGTCAATTGCAGAAAACTACACAACATTGCTTTGAAAGATGATAAGACATGTTTTTCGTGGCTTCAACATGTTGGTCTTGTACCGAAAAACCCATTATGTGAAATTGGGTACGGTCCAATAAGCGGACCCGGTTTTTTATATCGAAGAATATAATCATCGATACCTAATATTCGCATATCGAATCATAGACTATCAATCGATATAAAAGTAATAACAATCATATGTTTAAATTAAAATGTGAATTTAATGATAACAAAATAATAAATGAACATAACCAAAATCAGGGAAACTCATAACTTTAACTAAATGAAACAGAACGAAAACGTTTTTACTAAAGTTGTGTCCACCATCACCTTCTTTTTTTTGCATCTGAAGACGACCATGTTAGCTCCTCTGACAGTTACATTTGTTACCTTTCCACAAATATCACATAATGGATTCTTAGGTACTAACCCAACATCCTGAAGCCATAAAAAACATATTTTATCGTCTTTTAAAGCAATTTCGTGAAGCTTCCTAAGATTGACAGCCATTTTAATACACAATGTTACATGAAATTTAAAATATTACCTTAATTGTATTATTTGAAAGTGTTTACAGCTGTTCATATAGATTATTTAACTTGTTAAAAATAATTCATCAGTATCGATTGATTATATCGATGGTTATGATTAAGTAATATCGTTTGCCAATTTCGATATAAAAAACCGGGTCCGCTTATCGGACCCTACCCGTGAAATTTGTGGGAAAGAAACAACTGTAACTATGAGACGAGCAAATACGGTCGTCTTCAGTTTTCCTAATTTTGGTTATAATAATTTGTTTAATCACTGTAAATATTAAATTCATATTTTAATTTAAAACATATGATTGTTATTGAAGACTATAGGTACTTTTATATCGATTGATAGTCTAGGATTTGAGATGCGAATATTAGGTATCGACGACTACGTTCTTCGATATAAAAAAACCGGGTCCGCATATCGTACCCTACCCCAAATGTCAAATAACAAAGTTATAGAACATTAAAAGTGGTACTACTTTTATCACACAGAGTAATATTTCATTGTTTTATGGGCGTCATGTAGTCTTGTTCTGATCATAAGACATCCTCATAGCCTATTGGTTGCAGCTGACATCAGCCGTTACGCCATCTTTTGATACGTAAGAAAATAACAATAGTGCTGAAATCAGGGTAATAAAAGCCAAATAAAAGACATTTTTGTTAATTTAGACCTTCTAAGAATAAAAGTTCATATCAGCCAGACACAAGTACCTCCAGCCATCTGCGGGGTCTAAGGCAGCACATTTATGAAACATCCTTCGAGGTAGTACCTATCATTAAAAAATCAAATTCTAAATGATCTGATCACGAATGTCACCAGCCATTTACTACACCTAACTATTGCTTTCTTCTATCTTGCAAGAAAGGTAGTTCCTCTTTTAATGTTCTAAAATTCATATTTGTCATTTTCATACCCTAAAACCTTGTTTTGTTCTGCAGGACAATAGCAATAATAACGTGAATCTTGTTCCTGGTGTGGATAAAAATAAATTTTAAAATAATGCATATAGTTGAACATAGTTTGGTTCAAACTTTCAACAAACGAATAAGCAATTAAAAAACAAACATAAGTTTACTAAATAAGCAAAAATAATGTAACTATAACTTCATCGGTATGTATTAGCCTATCTCCTTAAATACCATGTGGTAGCTGCCGATCACATAAAAAGAACTTTTCTCGATTTAAAAATAACACAATTATACTACGAACTCATACTTTCCCTCTGAAAAAACACGATGACCAATTTTACAAGGAATAAATTATTTTCGTAATATTTTAACTCAATCACTTAATCCACAATGAAATATTTAAAAAACTAATTGATGGTATTAAAGTAAAACGAATACTTTTTATATAAGAGGCAATGAAGCAGTAACCACAGGACATTTATTGATGGTCTACTAAGCTGTTCTGACCACTGAACTCTCAGATAAGCTATCAGGAGTAGATAACACTGCAAATCATAGATAACAAGAACACAGTACACAAATATAACCACAAATTGATATTTACATTTCAATTATTAAGAAACAAAGTTATTAGTGATTTGCACCCCCTAAAACCATACATATTTTTGATCAGGAGGACAAGCAGAATATGTTAATAACGATGAAATTTTCATTGGCCACCCCGGCCGTTAACCTCACTGATAGCGTATTATTTTTAATTAATTAACAGTTATTTGAGTTAAATCAATGAAACCATAAACCTAACCTTAATAGCTGTATCAACTGGTCTAATTAATTTTCTGCCATAACTTCATTATATAAGTTGGTAGGTATGTAATGTAATGTTTATGTAAATAGAATAAAAAAATTAATTTAACCTTTACAAGCGCTCAAACGATTGGACTTGAATTCATTATTATACATCGAGGATGTTTATCTTTTCTCATGAAATGCAGAAAGGTGCCAAAGACCTTTAATGAAACCGGCATCTCTGACCAGTAATATCCCAACCTCAAATCACATTGGACAATCCGGCCCGGATCAGTACCGATCAAAAATTTCCCTTGCCATCAATGTGGTCTTTGGTATCACCTTCAGCACCACCATGCACTTCTGGCGGAATAAAAATATCCCACAAGATAGTACCTAATTAAAGCTCATATCATGTATGTTCTCATATAGTTTAATTTAAATTTATCTAAAATACGTACCTACCTATTTCATGTTATTACCATATAGTAGATATGGTAAGAAGATTAAACTACGTTAGCTTCGTTCAATATTTTTGAATTATTACTTTCAGTTTATTTTTTCTTTAAAACACCTTTTTCCTATAAAAATATTCATTTTGTAATATATTTAAAAAGTTAAAAAATTGAAGTCAATTGTTGAGAATTATAATTAGGCCTAGTATACATTCTACAGAAGCAGACCACTTGTCCACAAGGTATAGTCCCTGAACTGAGTAAACTATCTTTCGTTTTAATAAAACACCCCATATTTCACATATGTATAATATTTTATTGTGTAGGCTACCTGTATTAATATAATTTCTAATCTTATTTTATTTAGTATTTTATATACTACATTGATATTGACTAATAAATACAAATATTTCTGGTATTAGATATTTTGGTATTTATTTGGTTTAGGGGCAATCGTGCTAAAAACCGTCAGAACTCCTCATACAGGATGAGGTAGACCACCCATCTGCGATGCTTAGTGGCTGCACCTAGAAATTTACCTTCTTTGTTTTAAAGAAAACCTCCGTATTTTGAATTGGGGAAAATAATTTTAAACACTCAGGAAGATATCCCTAAAAAATGGTACATTTGTTGGGTGGTATGAGTTATTTTTGATAGGATTTCCAAATAGAAAGGTAGATTGGGCCATACCTTCATTTTAAAGGTGCTGTACACCTTTTATTCACTGATCATTCAATAAATGTTTTAATTTATTTTATTTATTGTATACACTGGGTGGGCTTCTAAAATGTCAAAAATTGGGTTACTTATTGGGATGTATACCGTCACACCCAGACATGAAATCAGTTATTTAACATTTTGCTTCTATGATTTACTAGATTAGCGTAGAAAGACTATTTCGTCAGTATAATTCAGGAATATGTCTTATCGCAAACCCACTCCCCATCCTTCAGACAGAGGTCAAAGTCGTGCGTTTTTTGTTTCTAGTAGATAACGTGATTGCAGAGCCTCGCCGAGCCCGGTTCAGCTGGTGTACATCGCTTTGTTTGTACTTTCGGGTTTTACCCTCTTTTTATCTTTTCTTTCCAAACACAAAAAAATTTAACATAAAACTAAACATTTACCATAACTAAATCCCCTTTATTAAAAAAAACACTCCAAAACTTGTTTTTATTCTTGAAACATTCCGCCACCCAAAATGCAGGAGTCGGCCTCAGGCTCATCAGCGCGGGCTTCGGAACCAGCACCTTCCGGTGCTGACCCCGCGACTGTATGTCGACGAAAGTAAAAAATCCATCGAGATAGTACCTATCGAGTTAAAAATATCAATAATTCTAGTGGGGCTAATCAGAAATTATAATATTGAATTGAAAATGGATAAGGCGTAATTTATGTAGAACCGTTGCAAATCACGTGATGCCGCAGCGGCCCTGCCGATTTAATCAGGATTCTCGAGAAAGATAAGATAAACAGGGACAACACATACCGATCACAATACCTGGAAATGCTTGTAAGTTTGTTAATTTTGTAATTGAAGAGTTAAGAGTTGTTTTTTAGTTCTATCATGTTTTGTTTTCTATAAAATTTCCTATTTTTGTTGTTCTTCATACTTGGTGTGGTCGGTTATAATCCCAAAAGTACCCAATATTGTACTAAGGTACCACAGTATTTTTACTGTTACCTTCTCATTCAGAATATTTAGCAAATTCAAAATTTTTAATCCCAAGGTTCAAAGAAGTACGCTTTTCTAAAAAATATGTTATGTACAGTTGTCTTTTTTCAGCAACTTGTTCCCAATTTTTTTTTATTAATAATTCGAATTTAGGATATTTTAAACTGTGAGTATAAAACCTAATCATTCATATAGCAAAGTATAAGTTTCATTACATATAACAATAGCTCTTAGTAAAAATTGGAAATTGGTTGTTATTTAAAATTTGACTTTTTACTTGGGTGTGTTGAGAAATGGGCACCCAAAAACACTAATTTTCTTGGACATTTTGTTACCAATTATTATACCAGTTTGTGTTTCTCTTTATCTGACAGTAGTAGGCCTCAGGGTATCCAAAAGTGTTCTTACCACTTGTTTTTAAGACTCACTTTTTCTGTATACATGAGGAGTTTCCATAAGCTAAAAAAAGTGCGAAATTCCTTATCAAGTTTTAAATGTTGATTACGATTTATCTATTAGGTGACTTTGTGATGGATTTGTTTGATAACAAAACCATATAGCAATGCCAGCTATGTTTTAACTTTTAATTAATTCAAACACACGTGGTTTATACGTTCAATTACTTTCTAGAGTCATAGACAAATCTTAAACACAAAAAACTTCTAAATAACAAATAATGTTGTTTAAGAGAGCTATTGATAGTTGTTATGGCAGTTATACCTTGCTATTTGAAAGTTTTTAAGTTGTACGAGTTTATAATATCCTAATGATAAAAAACGCTGAACGAATAACAAAAAATTATGAATTATGCTGAAAAAAGCTGTCAACTGTAAGTATTTTTATTTTTCAGAAAAAGCAGTGCGTCTTGGGTAATTCGTGGCTACAATTTTTATGAGGTAAACAGTATAAAAACACAAAAAAACTGAAAACCATAGAGGTGAAAGCTTTTTGGATTCATTCCATGTATGATACATAATGCTAAATAAATTTTAAAATTGTTTCCAAAATTGATCAGTGAATAAAACTTTAAATTAAGGTACGGCTGATCGACCTACGTTTACATTTCGAAAATCTGTCAAAAATTACCTCCATACCCTCTCTCATCGAAGTATATAAAATTTTACTAAATATAAGGTTAGAAATTATATTAATATAGTGAGCCTACACAATCATAATATTCCTCATTAAAAACTCTCGATGGAAATAAATTTAGGTGACCTCATAACAACATAAACAAACGTTAAGCTAAGGAACACAGAATATAGTATGTGTAACATCGTTACGGGACTAATTTATTGCCTATTTTCTCCCCTTAGTCAGCAATACCCCTCAACTGCTGAAAGCAATAAATTGGGTTGTTTGAATGGGTTATTTCCAAGATACAACTGTACTATTTCTGTATAAAATATTCACAGAGATGATCTGGCAAGGGTGGTTGAGCTGTCATGCTGCTTTTTTAAAGGACAGTTTTACAGCCCTCCCACAAGGTTTTAACAGCCTGTATTTGTCCAGTTAGCAGGTCTAAAAACATATTGGCGAACTATTTTCATTATTAAGCCAAAAGTGTGTCTTCCCCATGTCTGTAGGACCTGACCATGCTTCTTCCACCTCCGTTGCTCAAACCTTCTCGTTACTGCCTCAATTAAATCCACTGTCTACATTTCCCTCTTTCCTATTCATTGGATCCATTTCAAACAAACCACCCGGACTTCCAAGCTTTTCATACCTGTTGGTTAGTAGTCATCAGCCCAAAATACAAATGAACATCTCTACGTAAACGGACAAACAAGTAGGGTAACGGTTAGATCGTGATGGGCTAACGGAATCTGAGCTATAGTTCAACATTCACAATAAAAAAGTAACATGGCCAATGTTGTGTGTTTAGACAATGTTGAAGATGTGTTTACATGTTAATAGATATTTTGTTTTAACCCTTGTTTGGAACCAGGAAGGCTTCTAATGTGGTCCAAAACTTATCTCTCGCTAAGTTTCGTAATTTAGTCCCAGATATTTGTTCCCCTCAGTTTGCCGGGGCCAACGCATGGAGTGAACCGGGCTTTGCATGTGTTTCCTAGTCCACCACTCGGGACTTGCGTTAACCCAAGTACACCATACATTCACTCGGATTTAAAATTGCCAGTATTTGACCTTCGGCTCTTTAGATGACTGAGATTTAAATGAAAAACTTTCTAAAATAAATTACAAAGCTTATTAGCTTCAAGGTATGATCCTTTATTGATCAGTGATTTATTATTTGCTTTTGAAAAGAACCAAGTATTTTGACAGAATAAAAAATACAATCAGTCTTAATTAGGTCCGTAGCATCGACAAAATATATAACTGGTCTCTATACTTTAGAGCTTCGTCTCTCCACCAAATGCAACTAGTATTTCAATATATATAAAATATGATACACTGTAGCAGCTCATACAGTGAACACTGACATATGGATAAAAGAATAATTCTAAATGATGGCTACACTGATGCGTGATTCAAAATAGAAAAATATTAATTTAGTTACTGGAATTGGCCGAGAGATTGTTAGCACTTTTTAGCCACAACTAGGACAAAGAAATTCTATTAAACTGCACAAACGTTAGTGGGGCTGGGTAAAGCTGAACAGCGAAAACAGTGAGGAGCCACTACTTGTGTCCCTCCGAGCTAGAGGAACTGGAGGACATAGGTCAGGTGATTTTAATTTATTGAGTGTGGATCCTAAAAGGTGTTTTTAAAGTCTCGTTAATGACGTTGGGATGATTGTTAAAAGTTATAATAAGAGTTCGGACATTGCCCTTATCATTATATGCTATATAAAGTATTTTATAACTCTACATTTTGAGGAACTATCTTCTTCAGATCTGAAAAAAAACCAAAGTAAAACAGAGCATCATGGGCTCTTATTCAAAGGTTCCACATGATGCTGGCTGGGAAAACCAAAAATCGATTAGGGCTAGAATAACCCAAGCGATGTTACTACGCGAGGAGCCAACCACAAATCAACATGTCACATGCTGTTCCAGTGAATTACCCAAAAGCGATCTGGCTCTTTGTACATCTAGAGCGTGACCCAATTTTGTGATGTTACAGGTACACAAGAATTCATCGGCAGCAAGATCAAACCGCAAGCACATTCAAAGGGTAGGTGGAATCAGGTTCATAGAGCTGGATGAGATGCCGAGATACTTGAATAAGTTTGTGTTATTTTATTTCAGTGTGTGTAAGACGAATTATTGGCAGATACGTTCATCTCAGCCTCTGTGGAATCAGTTCACTAGAGCTGGATGAGATTGTGAGATTCACTTGAAGAAGTTTGTTACAGGTTTACACCAAGAATCTTCATCGGCAGATAAGATCAACCGCAGCAACATTCAAAGGTAGGGGGAAAACTCACGTTCAACTAGAGCTGGATGAGATTGCGAGATCACTTGAATAAGTGTTGTGTATGTTATAGGTACATCAAGAATCTATCGGCAGATAAAATCAATCTCAGCACATTCAAGGGGCAGGGGGGAACTCAGTTCACTAGAGCTGGATGAGATTGTGAGATCACTTGAAGAAGTTTGTGTTATTATAGGTACACCAAGAATCTATCAGCAGATAAGATCAATCTCAGCACATTCAAGGGAGAGGGGGAACTCAGTTCACTAGAGCTGGATGAGATTACAAGTTCACTTGAATAAGTTTGTGTATTTTATAGGTATACCAAGAATCTATCGGCAGATAAGATCAATCTCAGCACATTCAGGGGGAAGGGGGAACTCAGTTCACTAGAGTTGGATGAGATTGCGAGATCACTTGAAGAAGTTTGTGTATGTTATAGGTACACCAAGAATCTATCAGCAGATAAGATCAATCTCAGCACATTCAAGGGGCAGGGGGAACTCAGTTCACTAGAGCTGGATGAGATTGTGAATTCAGTTGAATAAGTTTGTGTATGTTATAGGTACACCAAGAATCTATCGGCAGATAAAATCAATCTCAGCACATTCAAGGGAGAGGGGGAACTCAGTTCACTAGAGCCGGATGAGATTGTAAATTCAGTTGAATAAGTTTGTGTATGTTATAGGTACACCAAGAATCTATCGGCAGATAAAATCAATCTCAGCACATTCAAGGGAGAGGGGGAACTCAGTTCACTAGAGCTGGATGAGATTGTGTTGACAGATCTGCTAGAGCTACCATCATGGCTGCGGCTTACCAGCGCATGGTGCAACAAGGTTACCTTCAGGATACAGTGGACCAAGCTCAAAACTGTTCCTATACACCTTGTAAGTATTCATGAATTATCTTCGTTGTAAATTATTTGTAAGGTGTAATATTTTTTTCCAATCAATGCCTATGGAAAAAACTGAGTTCTTGTTAAAGTTGTAATTTTGTGTATTTGAGTTTTTATATGGTTTATTCGAATTAGTAGCTT
The DNA here is from genome assembly GCF_021130785.1 of Homalodisca vitripennis. Classification (NCBI taxonomy): domain Eukaryota; kingdom Metazoa; phylum Arthropoda; class Insecta; order Hemiptera; family Cicadellidae; genus Homalodisca; species Homalodisca vitripennis. The sequence continues at coordinate 194,462,492 of NC_060209.1, read as the reverse complement.
TGTGTGGAACTGTGTAAATTATATCTTTGGCTACAAAAGTGCAGCTAAAATAGTTTCCATTTTGCATTATGTTATTACTTAAGTATTAACACAATGTTATAAACATTTTTTCTATAGCCTATCCATGGAGAATAAAATGTTAGATTTGCATTTCAAAAATGTATCACAAAATTTGCTTTTTTGTAACATATATCAACATTTTGTATTTTTATTTATGCCTTATAAGAATAATTTTTTGTTTTTATGGTAGTTTTCACTGTTAAATGTTAATGTACAGTAGGTGACAATGAACCTGGTTCAACATACCCAAACCTAGAAGCATCCTTAAAATCCAGAACAGTACGTGGACAAAGACTGAGGTAGCAAACTGCTGTTTATTAAATGCATGCAGGAAAAGTGTTGTGCCAGTGTACTTAATAGTTTGATGCACTGTTGTAAACTTGGGCGAGTTTTATTTTACCACCTCAACAACATGGATGAATCCTTGCTCTCCTTTTAATCTCAAGTGAGCGGAATCTGATCAGCAATGTGCCATCAATATCACGCTATAAAGAGGGTTGGAGAACATTTAGATATTCAGTGCCAGGCTGCTGCACGCGTCACAGAATGCTTGATGGTTGCACCAAGGCTTATGATGATGATGACGGTGGCTTTCTGGTGACACCTAACAGGACGAGAGCAGTTGTTCGATAGAGGTCGTTTTACGCCATAAAAGTGGCGAAATATACATATTGTGGAAAGTACAGAACTAAGTGTCTGAAAGAACAGTTTTAATGTTAGTAACATTGTCTTTTCATTGTGCACGAATGCTTGTCTTGGAACCTGGTCATTTGAGAGAGAAGAGCTTTAGATAAGTTTGGGTCCCAAGATTTGAAAGCAGGAATCATCACATGGTTTCTCCGATGTAGTCATACAAGTTCTGTTGCTGGAACAAACCGGTTCCAGGGGCTGGTAATCACTACATGTGGAAGTTGAGGGAAATAAAAGGAAGCAATATTGTTGTTAGCATTACTATTTTACCTTTCTTCTTCTACTGTCATTCCTTCTCCTGTTTGTGATGCTGGCAGTACAAAAATTGTGTTTTAGTTTCAGTTAGTAGTCATTGACCTGGTATGTGAAAAGATGTGGAGTGTACTTTAACTCTATTATGTACAAAATAGAAGCTTTATCATTATTTGCACTTCAGTTTTACATCTTATACAGTTGAACAGCTGCTGGAAATAAATTTTAAAGGAATGCAATGGGTTGGGTGTTTTCCTCCTCTACCGCTATGAGTAATAGTGTCAACAAAATTGTGAAATTGATATACTCTTTAAATTACATGAGTAGAATCTTAGCTCTGTAATGATGTGCCAATCATCCTACTTTAACGTTTGCGAAGTTTATCATTCGAAGGGCTGTAAGAATTTAATATCTGTCTGTCTGTCCACATGATATCTTGAGAAGAAACTAACTAACATAGACTTGAAATTTTGCGTGAAGCTTCATTTCTAAATGAGCAACATCAAGTTTGATGCTGGTCAAATCAAATCAAATCACATTTATTTCCACACACAAAAAGAAATGAGATACAAAATAAATCTTTACATTGAAATGATAACAAATGATACAACACTTCATAGAATTTGGCTGAGCGTTAGTGAACATTTTAATTATATGACATTTTAACATGTAACATAGTAACAAGTGCAGCCTAATAAAATGAATTATGGACTAGAAATTTTGCATGCAACCTACAGAGCTATACTCGTACATGACACGTGGTGTGGTGTACTCCTACGTGACACGAGGTGTGGTGTACTCCTACCTGACACGTGGTGCGGTGTACTACTACCTGACACGTGGTGCGGTGTACTACTACGTGACACGTGGTGTGGTGTACTCCTACCTGACACGTGGTGTGGTGTACTACTACGTGACACGTGGTGCGGTGTACTCCTACCTGACACGTGGTGTGGTGTACTCCTACGTGACACGTGGTGCGGTGTACTACGTGACACGTGGTGCGGTGTACTACTACGTGACACGTGGTGCGGTGTACTCCTACCTGACACGTGGTGCGGTGTACTACTACGTGACACGTGGTGCGGTGTACTCCTACCTGACACGTGGTGCGGTGTACTACTACGTGACACGTGGTGTGGTGTACTCCTACCTGACACGTGACACGTGGTGCGGTGTACTACTACCTGACACGTGGTGTGGTGTACTACTACCTGACACGTGGTGCGGTGTACTACTACCTGACACGTGGTGTGGTGTACTCCTACCTGACACGTGGTGCGGTGTACTACTACGTGACACGTGGTGCGGTGTACTACTACGTGACACATGGTGTGGTGTACTCCTATGTGACACGTGGTGTGTTGTACTCCTACGTGACACGTGGTGTGGTGTACTCCTACCTGACACGTGGTGTGTTGTACTCCTACGTGACACGTGGTGTGGTGTACTCCTACCTGACACATGATACAGTGTACTCCTACGTGACACGTGGTGTGGTGTACTCCTACTACATGCTGGTATTGTACTAATTATTATCATGTTTACTTTTCTGGTGATGATTCTATGGATAAAATGTCTCAAAGAAATCTAACATATGACTCTTCTATAATCGAACACCATGCTGAAAATTCTAAAACGTATCACTCTTCCTATAGTAGCTAGTTGGAAATATTTTAGTGTTTACTCAACTAATCGGTTAACCTTTATTTCCAGTCTTTAGATGAAGTACAAATAAATGTTGAGACTTGTGAGGAACTGCGTTCAATGTCTTCGCACCAGTCATTGGCATCATTGGGAACCGCCACGAAGTATAACTTCATCAACAAGGTGATAGATGGCATGACCATCTGTGTCAACATGGTCAACGTCAAGTTCAGAAGCCCTGCCTTCACAGCCACAGTCCAGGTTAGTAAACCTCTCTGTCAGGATGGGCTTGATTTAACACTGAATCAGCCCATGTTGAAGCACAACTTTTTTGTTACTTTGGAATTTGGTGAAATTGGCCAACAAGTTGATGTACCTGTATTTTGGACACAAGCATTATTATCTACACTGTTACTCGAAAAAAGGACAACTAATAACTAAGCGTCATTACTGTACCAGTAACTTCCTCATTTGCAAAAAAATGAATCCTCTACCATCAGGCCAAGACAGGGGTCATTCTTGTTTTTTCAGACTTTAACCCTAGTGTTGGCAACCGACGACTATTCGTCGGTGACAGTCCTGCGTCGATAGTCATGGCATCACTATTTCACTTATTATAGTACGTAAACTCATCATATCAACGTGATTCGGGCACCATTGCAAACATCAGAATCTGTCCTGTCTACAGACAGTTTTTTTCAATAGTTGTAGCGAGAGGCCGGATGACACAATCAGCTGTTTATAAAGTGGAATTTATTTTCAACTCTGTTGTTATAGCCTGGCACAGTTGTTGACTGACTGTATTGGTTATTTTGTTCATTTATTACGTTCGTCAACTGTAAATATTTATTGATTATTGCATAAAACATGTTTATTATGATCCTGTAATGTTCTTATGTGAGTAGTTTTTAGTAAATAATACTAACAGTTATATATTTGTGTACTAAATTTAGATGCATATCATAGTTTTGTTTTAGCTCAAGTCAGAAATAAAACCATTAAAAACAATAAACAAACTAATTAGTGATTTATTTTATCAATGTAAACATAATTTTGTTACTTTATTTTTTCTTTTTACTATGGCTCAAAAAAATTATGTTTTTGGTTACCGGTACTAAATTTCAAATTGATAGTTGCTGTTTTATTCAGTTGGGTTTTAGGCATGTTTTCAAATTTTCACACATATTCTTATTTTCTTTGTATATATTCCTAAAAATCTATATATTTTCAAAAACTACTTAATATTTGATAATCAACTTTTGGCTATCTTCAAGTTTCAAAGTTCTAGGAAAATTTAAAAATTTAGGTAGATTTTATATATAACAAAAATACAATATTATAAATTCAAGGTATCTAAACAGAATGTTATTCTCCACTATTTTCTGCAAAAACCATGTATAATACACCATAATTGCTGTTATATGTGTATTTTTTTAATAAAAAGAAAAATACCTTATGCAACACACAAAAACGGCCTGCTATTAACAAGTGAAATGACTGCCACTTCTAGGGTTATAGACTGTATGGCTTTAAAATTTGAATCTAGTTAATTAAGGTTAACGATTTTATGTTTTGACATCATAACAATATGATTTTTAATCGTCGTTGTTTTACAACTGGAATAAAAATATACCTATATTGGAGAAAATTACAGTTCACACCACAATAAGCTGGACTTTCAATATTACTCTAAACTATCACAACACTTAAGTTATAAAAATTATACTTACAGTATCACTTTGAAGATAAATCATATTTCTGGTAGTCATTTTATGGACGGAGATGTAACACTCTGATTAAATTCAATTTCTTCCATGTCCATATAATTCTACTATAAGTGATATTTAAATGATGTTTATTCATTTTATAGTAAATCTACAGAGAAATAGTGCCATCATTTGAGCCTGATTATTTTCTCATTGAGTGAACCACCATAAGAGGTTGTTGCATCTCAGTTTTCATGCATACCCAATCCTGCAACTGCCAAAAGGCTGTTCTTGGGCATCTTGGTTATATTCTTGATAGCAGCATGGCGTCTTACATGTTTTATTATTACCTCTTTATGTTATAGTAAAAAAAATATCACAATTGACACTAATCAAAAGAGGAATTTTCAATTTACGTAATTTAAATTAAACTGTACGTATTTCTATTAAGTTTCGTGGAACTGTTTATTTACGTTTTTGTTTACTGCATCAGATGTGTGTGTGTGTGTGTGTGTGTGCTGTGAATAGACAGTTGGTTGATTCAGCTGTTGTTATTTCATATTTTTATGAGTATAACTAACAGTATTTGGTGTTATAGTGAACTTTGGCCATTACAACTATGGATCGTAAAACAATTTAGCGTAAACAGATTGTCAGTAGTGTAAGAGTATTTAATTGGAATTGGCTATAAGCTCAAAGTGAAATTAGTTAAAAAATAATTAGTTACGAGACCGAACAATCAATAGAGAACTTTGAAGTTTTTATTTTTGTGGTAAGTAAGTCTCACTTTTAAATATGTGTTTTTGTAAATATGTTAGTTTACTTTTTTTAGTGTAAGTGGTAGACAGGGGCTTCATAGTTGAAACTTCGCCTCTAATAAAGACATTTTTAATTTCATTTTTACCATCTGTACGTTTATGATTCTCTTTTGATTTACCATACGTTATATTCTAAACTCGTTTTATTTAACATTAAATAATCTATCCTTTTTTATGTTTCATTTTTTATATTACCAATTATAGTGTTTCTATAGACAGATAAAAACTATGAATTAACTTAATTTCTTAATTTGTTTACGTTATACGATGAAATTGTAGCTTTTATAACGGACCCATGTCGTTGGGTGTGTATTAAAATAACGACACAACCTAGCAAGTGGCAATTCCAGTCCGAGCGTGAATATCCGGAGGCAGATTTTGGTGACAGGACAGCCAGCCATTTTTGACGACCTTAAGTTATTTATAGACAATGAGGAAACTACCAAACCTACAATTTTATATCCTCTAAACCCAAACACTACATTTAAAATTTATCCCATAGCCTCTCACACACCTTCCCCTGATCTACACACAAACGTACTCACACATTATGTAACCTATACATTATCACAACAATTTTTACCAAAATTAACAGCTAAACATATAATTAATATTCAACTTCTGACGGTTGACAAAACCCCACAGCAATCTAGCAGAACATTCTGCACTCTTTTTTGGCTTAATTTTTTTGCGTTAAAATTTCCACCTATATAATGAATTGGCTTATGTAAATAGATACAGTTTCAGAAATTTTTAACTCAACGTTTAAATAGTTTATTGAATAAGAGTAGAGTAAACAAAAGCCCATCAAAATTCATAATTGACACTTTATTGACTTGTTATGAAAATGAAATTAGTGTTGCCGCTATAATACTGTTGAAGATAATCAACAGTAATGTTTTCTTGATAAATGTTATCGTAGAGGCAAGAACAGTAAATTGAATTGAGACCACATCAGTAATTAACGAATCATACTTTATAATCTTAATTATTAATTGGAATCTTTGTATTGGTAATCTTATCTTTTCTCAATGGGACAAATTAAATAACAAATGAGTGCCCTAATTACTTTTATTCAACAACTTTATGCTTTCTGTCCTTTACATTGAATTTAAAATTACTATAATTATGCCTTTCAGTGGGAATGTCCATTTTGCGACGTTCAAAGTAAAAAGATTCAAGATTCAAGATGTCATTAACATAAAACATAAAAAGTTACAATAGACTTTGTCAAACTATTGGGCAGTAAAAAATAATAATTTTAGAACCAGAGATTTATTTTAAAATTAAAAGAAACATTGCAAAAGACATAAGAACTTACAAAACTACTAACTGGTATAAATAGAGAGTGGTCATAGGAAATTACTTAAGTAATAATGAAAGCATTGTATGGTAAACGAAAAATCAAAAACACAGATTGAACAAGAAACACATGAACATATACAATTAAAACCCAATTGAAAATGTAACAGTATAAATACTGAAAATATTCAAATCGGGTGGTTAAAACTTAAAATCTCACAACTGTAAAAGTTAAAACTTAAAACTTGACTAGATAAAATTAAAAAAAAAAACTTAAGGAACTAGCATCACAGGCCAAATATTCATTCACAGAGTAAAATGCCTTTTCTTTAAGCCATTTGCTTAAAACTCTTTTAAACCCATTTATATTCAAAATCCATCCTCCTTTTGATAATTTATTAAATAGTTTTATTTTCATATAGATATTTGCTTTTGTTTTTTCAAGCCTGGTCCTTGGAAGCTCTAGCATGTACTTATTTCTAGTTTTATAAGTGTGTATAGTTTCTCTAACTGTATAATTTTGCAGATTTGCTTTCACATCCAGTAAACAATAATATATATATTTATTTATTATTTTGTATAATTTATTTATATAATCGCGGAGCAAGTACTTTTTGCGGTTCAATGTTTATTGAAATTAAATAAGGCTATTGCTATTATACAATTTAATGTAAATAAAAGTCGTTTTGACAGGTATTTGGTCTTCCGATCATATGTTAGTTTGCTTATTTAAACCCATATGTGACAGATACGGCCAAATACAAAATAATTGAATCGGAAAAAGTGAGCGCTCTGTGGTGTAATGGTAGCACATTCACCCGGCAAGTGAGAGATCCGGGTTCGATTCCCGGCGGAGCAAGTACTTTTTGCGATTCAATGTTTATTGAAATTAAATAAGGCTATTGCTATTATACAATTTAATGTAAATAAAAGTCGTTTGACAGGTATTTGGTCTTCCGATCATATGTTAGTTTGCTTATTTAAACCCATATGTGACAGATACGGCCAAATACAAAATAATTGAATCGGAAAAAGTGAGCGCTCTGTGGTGTAATGGTAGCACATTCACCCGGCAAGTGAGAGATCCGGGTTCGATTCCCGGCGGAGCAAGTACTTTTTGCGATTCAATGTTTATTGAAATTAAATAAGGCTATTGCTATTATACAATTTAATGTAAATAAAAGTCGTTTTGACAGGTATTTGGTCTTCCGATCATATGTTAGTTTGCTTATTTAAACCCATATGTGACAGATACGGCCAAATACAAAATAATTGAATCGGAAAAAGTGAGCGCTCTGTGGTGTAATGGTAGCACATTCACCCGGCAAGTGAGAGATCCGGGTTCGATTCCCGGCGGAGCAAGTACTTTTTTGCGATTCAATGTTTATTGAAATTAAATAAGGCTATTGCTATTATACAATTTAATGTATATATATATATATATATATATATATATATATATATATATATATATATATATATAAACAGGGCAATGATTTAAGTTCCTTAAAGCTTGCAGGCAAGATTCCCTTTCATTAAGATTTTGTATAATTCTTATTGCTTTTTTCACCTGACAAACACTTTATTTAAATGGCGACTATTTCCCCACAAAGTAATTCCATAGACTAAGTGGGAGTGGAAAAAGGTATAGTAGGAGGTTATTACCATTTCTTCAGTTATGCAGGGTTTCAATTTACGCAGTAGGAAAATTTCTCTTGCTAATTTATTACAAAGACTTTCTATATGGCTTTCCCAGCTTAGTCTACTGTGTAAATAGATTCTTAGTAGTTTAACAGGCTTAATAAAAATAACATTGTCCATTGAAAAAAGTAGGTTTCAGAAAAATGTCCACACAAATCTACCACACTAGGTTGAACAGGAACAGGACAATAGATTTGACAGAATTTTGATTAAATTTCATCGTTTATGGTGCTTAACAAAATTGCAAAAATCGGATCTCGTTAACAAGTTTTATTCTAAAATTAGAAGGATTGAACTTTAATTTTGGTTCAGATACAATTGGAGTTGTAATAAAAGTCATACAAACAGTAGGTGAAATTCACTACATAACATTTTATGAACAAATGCCTTAATAAGTCCAGAAACGTTTTAAAATGTTTTTAAACTTGGTATACCATTACTGTTATCTAAAACAAATCATTATTTGAGATTAAATAAGAAAGGCTTTTAGCAAGACAAAGATTTTTGTAGTTATTTTCCTCCATTTATATAAAAATAGTACTAAACAACTTTCAGAATAATATAAAACTCATCTAAATACAAATGTTTTAAAAGATAAGATTTATTTGGTTTTGTTTTCAGTTGAAAAAATGGATACACAAACAGTGATCCCTGTAGACTTCCTAATACTGTCTGGCCGTGTGGAAATGGCAAAATAAAATATCTAAAAGGAACAAATTATTTGATTAATTTGTAACTCCCGCCATATTAAGCGGTAGAGGCAGTGTAGAAGATGATGAAACGTTGGTGGTTAAGTTTTGTTTGTCAACTGTCCGTATCAAGGTCTCCACAGCTTGTTGATTAACCGTTGTGATATGAGGTTTTTGTGACTGTTATGCTAACATTGTGAAGGCTTGGCAAGCACTTTATACCATAAATGATCACAAGGTTAAATATTCCAGTTGTAAAACCGGTACAGAAAACCACTGACAGTTACAGTTAACTGTGAAGCGGCATTGATAACTGTGATTTCTACTATGTAGTGTCTGTATTAATGAGTTTCTTACATAAATGCTATTATGAACAACTTTTAAAATAAGTAAATGTAAATGAAGATAAATACGAGAGATCTAAATTTAGTTAATTAGGTCTCATTCAACGGTTCACTAGTTTATCAGAGTTCAGTTGTCTGTTCGCACAGAAGTTTATAAACAGTGTCACACAGTACAATATCAAATATAATAGATCAGTAGTCAGAGTTCATATTTTAATTATTCTTTTTTATTTAATTCATATTATAGGAATTTACCTTAACCTACAAGTACCTGATAATGAATTAATTGAATTTGACAGTAAATTTTACAATAAAATATATCATAAGTGTTAACAGGTTTATTATTAAATACGATATTTGAATAACGAATATCTTTCATCGCAGCCCAGATTAACTAGTAATAGTAATTTATTTTTATTCATAAACTGATTCAATATTTTTGTTTGTTCTGTGTATAATTTATAGCAAAAGATGCCAATTAATAATTGAACAAAAATTAATTAATTAACCAACTTTGCACTAAAATTATACTTATTATAATTGTACTATGTACTAAAATTATTGTAACTAGACTTTTGACTTTCTTTGCATTTTTTTTCACATTGTGATTTACAAAAATATATTAAATGAATATGCTTACTATTGGAAAATACATAAATGATGTAAAGTGCATACAAGAGTACCTATTTTGTTGTATTTGTTTTATTAAATATTCCCCCTAGACCAGTAAGTGTGTCAATAAATAGGTTATATAAGTAAGTTATCATATGTTAGCTGTCAGTTCTTTCAAGATATTCATTGAGGGTTTAGACAGGATGTGCTTGAAGCCAGTCTTTTCGTCTTCTTCACCTCTCCTGAATGGGCACAGCTTCTCTCCTGCGTATATCGGCTTCCTCTTTGTGGATGAATGGTGATGTATTGAAAGGCAATAGTACAAGGCGTGACATGTGATTTAGTTGTGATGATGGGCACCAGTTGGGATTGGCACGGGCATTTGAGGGCTTTCTTCATGATTCTCTTGCTTGAAAGTTTGGAAGGATGTGGATGTTCTCGAAGCCTGTCTGCATTATTCTCTTGATTGAAGGTTTTGAAGGATGTGGATGTTCTCAACGCCTGTCTGCATAATTCCCTCGCTTGAGGGTTTGGAAAGGATGTGGATGTTCTCGTGGCCTGTCCGCATGATTCTCTTGCTGGAAGGTTTGGAGGGATGTGGATGTTCCTGAGCCTGTCTGCATGATTCTCTTGCTGGAAAGTTTGTGCAGATCCTGAGGATAGTGGTGCAGTCTAAGACGCCGGACTGGAAGGTGGTGGGGGACTTGAGACTGACCAAGCTCAAAGAGCCCAAGAAAGGTCAGATCTTAATATTCAAGGAACTGGAGTGGCAGACTGTCAGGATACATAATAACATAAGATTGTTGTGCAGATCCTGAGGATAGTGGTGCAGTCGAAGACGCCGGACTGGAAGGTGGTCGGGGACTTGAGACTGACCAAGCTCAAAGAGCCCAAGAAAGGTCAGATCTTGATATTCAAGGAACTGGAGTGGCAGACTGTCAGGATAGAAGCCAGCTCCACCAAGGACCGCGACCTGCCACCTCTACGACTGCTTACCAATTGCACAAGGTGCCGAATAACCATCAAGAAACGTCTCTCAGGTATTGTAGTTAGTTGTGGACCTAGTAACCTGGTTCTTAGCTGAGTTGTTACCATTGAAAACTTGACGTAGATGTCTGTCTTGTTATGTTTTACACTAACATTTCTGTAAAATGTCCTTAATAATTTTTTCTGATAATTATTAACAATTTTCAGATAATCTCGTAACTATTTATGTAACTTTTAAATTTATATTTATAAAGTATATTATTACAGTAAAAAATCATATTCTACAGAGATTTTCTTTAGACTTACTGTAGCATGCTTCAGATATAATTTTAGATATCAGTAGGGATATCCAGATTAGGCAAAGAACATATTGTACATTTTCACAATATTGTAATCACTCAATTAAGCATTTTTAAAATTGTCATATCTTGATTGCTTTACTTGTTGATCTCATAATTTTTAATTTTTTAAATCTAAAACTAGCTGTTTCCTGCGGCTTCGCACGCTTTTTGTAAGCTTTGCCCGTGTATGTGCACTTCTGGTTCAAGTGAATTATATTTCCAACGACGATGTAGAGTTTGTATTGTTGCCACGATCAAGAAAATCTGTTAAAAGTGTATGTTTATAGCCATTGTCTACGTACATGTACTTTATTATAAAGTGGTCTAACACTCAAGCTTTAAGTTCAACCAGAAATGTATTTTGAAGACAAATATACATCAAAGCTTAACGCCTTCAAATTGTTTTTCGCTATTTAATATACGTAACTATCTCTCGTAATCGCAGTTTATAGTGTGCAGGCGCTTTAAAAACTTTTAACATATGGAGTACCGTCTGGTGGCGAGATACATCAATAGGCATCGTATATAAACCTTCTCCGTCGAAAAAATACATATACATACACATTTTCATAATGATCGGTCAAATAGTTTACGATTCTATAAAGGACAAACACACAAACATTCATTTTTATATATATATATATATATATATATATATATATATATATATAGATGTAATTAATTAGTTTGCAGTAGATGTTTCAGAAAAATCAGTAAAAATTTATCTTTAAAAAATTAAAGATAGTTTTCAGTATAAAGTCAGAAAATAAAACTCGTTCTCACTGTAGCTTAGATATTTTATACCGCAGTATCCTTGGCCCTCATAGAAGGGTTAACATACACACGTAAAGTTTTAACTACGGAATATACTTCATTTTTTGTGCTGAGAATCTATGTGTCTGAAATATAATTGTTCTCTGAATCTAAATAACTTATTCAGTTATAGAAACTCAGTGGCTAATAACTATTGAGAAAGCATTTTTTAATCTTTAAAGCTATGTAGCATTTAATTATTGGTACATTAATTAAGTATTTGTTGAAATGCTTAAATGAAGTCATTATGGCATCATTTTTTACTCAAGTTCAGTATTATTGTTGTAACTTCACCCAGCAGTGATCACTTCTGGTTAGTTTATGCCTTCCAGTTGAACCCACCACTGGACGCAGCAAAAACCGATGTGTCACTTAAATCTGGGCATTATGGATGTCCAGGAGCGGTGCATCACTAACTGCAAATGTTGAGATTCTTGGGTTCAAGGGCAATTCGATAGGTCTAGTCTACAGTGGGAGATGACTGTTGGAGTTGGTGGGGTTTGTTCCCTAACCTCAGGGGTTCTTGCTAGCCTCAACAAGGGTGTGCCACCCCCTGTCTGCTTTGACTGGAGAGACTAGTTCAGAGCTGGCCTCCCTTCTTCCGGGGGACATGACTTTGAGATTAGTGCCCTAATTCTTCCTCATGTATCTCGACAGGAGGCGGCTCCTACCCCTTAACCTTACTCATCCTGAATATCCTGTCACTCCGGAAGCAGTGCAAAGGTTCTTACAGGACGAAGTGCAATTTATATGCTTCTTGTCCTAACAGAACGAAAAACAAAACAAACAAAAAAAGTCGTGTTTTTCAAACAAAATATAACTTCTTGTGCCTATCTTGTTTTCTGGCATTTTTGTCACAGTGAAGATCTAGGTATGTTAGTGCTAGGATTCAATATGCTCTTGTACAAATGTAAGTAACCCAGAAATGTGCCGCAGATTGTTTTGTGATGGGTTGTCGTTTGGCGCTACTGCTGGACGACCTGTTATGGGTCCTGACGGACTCTCAGCTCAAGGCTGCTCTTTGCTTCATAGACTCCCTCTCCGGTCTCATCAAGAAAGACACTGAAGTCACACGGACCAAGAAAGCTGCCCGCAAACTGGAGGTTAAGTGAATATATTTTAGCGAGTTTTAAGTGAGTTTGAAGAAATTATTGTTATTGTAACCACAAGAGTTATTGTGTTGAAAATTGTGCTCGTTTCAATACGAGCAATATGTTTAGTAAAAATTAAATTTTAAAGCAGTATAAGCAGTTTACCACATTTACTGCACTGTTGTGTTCTTAATTTCACTCAATTATTTCATTAATAATTCTTATATAGTAACTAGATTTAAAAAACATTTTAACAAACCACTGATATAGTGTTAGTTCACTATTATCTATGCACAGATTGGATATTAGTTTATATATTTGTAATTCCCAATGGCTTTTTCAGAATTTGCTCAGTATCTTTTTTAGTGTTCAGATTCATATTCCAATTATTTAGTAACCCTTCCCACGGGTGTTACAGCAAATCTGATGTGGTTAAGTTCGCTCTAAACGTGTATGACGGGGAAATCTCGTAATTAAGTTTTTGTTTTTCCTTGTGAATTGCAGTTTCAAAAATGGTGATGGAATACACTAGAATGTTGACTGAACGCCACGCAACAGATGCCTTTCATTCATTGTTCTTGGTTTCCTGTTATGAAAGGATAACAGAATTTCAGAGATTTGCCATCATTATATGGTACAAAAGGTATTGTTATACCAGTGTCCTAGGAGTGTTTTATTTTTTGGAACATATAACAAATGTCCGAAATCCTGTTATTCTTTTAAACCTTCCATTTTTAATAACAAACTGTAACCCTGGAGCTGGCAGCTAAAAATCCTGTAGTGGCAGGCTATTTTTGCTCATTAACAAGCATTTATTGTAAATTATCTCTGCACTTCAAATGCTGTGTTTTTATAAAATTGTTATATGTTGTTTTATTCAGTACTATTATTTGTAGAAGAATATATAACATACTAATAAATAAAACTCATGATTTAAGTATGGTGAAACTAACATTAGGTGAAACTTGAAATAAAATAATAAATTTACGTTATTCTTGGGTTAGACCATGCATAGCAAAATTGATATAAAGTTGAAAATTGATAAGTCCAAAATACGTAAAAGATAGAAAAAAGGTCTTGTTTCAGAAAATATATATTTGTATGGGGGTTTTTACAACAAAAAATTGATTAGTAAGCTATTGCACCAACTTAGGCCTATTTTCGAATTTAAGGGTTAGGTTCTAAACAAGTCATTAATAATAAATACTCACTGGCAAAATACTAACACTTCTGTCTCAAAAGTTTCCACCATGCAGTAAATAACTAGTACAAATAAGTGATAAGATAGACTTTGAACACAAGACTTAAAACAAGGGTTAGAGGGATAGACCTTGATTCGCTTACCGGCAAAACTCCAAAATTTTCAGTTGAAACAAAAATAAATAATTACATAATTATAACCTATTTTGTCACACACAATTCGACTGAACTATATTTATCATTCTTCAGGTATAAGATATACCAAATTCAACCACTAAAATAAATCTTTTATAGAATGACAATAATAACGCAGTAAGCGTAGACTGAGTTATCAGACGATAATGGTGACTCTTGAGAAACAATGACAAACGATCATGAATCAGCAGTTTAGAAGGAAGAGTAAGAATAAAAAACATTTTGTGTTGATAAAACAACTATTCGTCATTTCAATGGTACCTAAATATCATCGCTAAACTTGATTTTAAATGTTACGACAAATAAATCATTTGACGACGTCATGACTTTCAATTTTGAACGACTGCCACTACAATGGAGGTTGTTCCTTTTTGAATTGGCGAAACCTTTTTGAAATTGGCAATTTCCATGTTTGGTATTGTCATGAATTTTAATTGTAACAAAATCTTCAAAAACACTCAGTTTTTATATTTTTTCCCTAAAATAACTTAAAAACCTAAATTGAAATAGAACTTTAAAATATTTTTTATGGTATTAGCGTGCTTGGGCAAGTACAGAAATTTATATTAGCATTCTAAGGGTTAAAATGAGAACTACAATTTTGTGTTCCTAAACAGCTGTATGTGTAAAATATTATCAACAATAAGAATCTTTGAGCCAACACTTTTATTCAAACTCCCTAGATTTTTAACATTATGGGGAGTTATCAAATATCACTTACTTACACCCCACTAATAAATCCATTACCTTTCTTATAACACCAAGACAAGTAAAAAAATATAGCTAAATTATAACAGGTAAAAGCAAAGAAAATATAAAACAGGGCATTTTACTACAAATTAGCATATTTATTGATAAAAAATAAAAAAAGAACTATTTACAAAACTGTTTATTTCAAATAAATTTCAAGTTTCATTGTGTAATATAATCAAACTGACAATTTAATATAAAACAAGATAAATATTTCAAACTGACTACCACACACAACACTACCACACGATGAAGAATAATAACGAGATGGGTAGTAAATGCACGCTCATGCGCGCGCTCGTGACAACTGAGGAAGCAGTAATACACACCACGGGTATGTTTGGTTATGAGTCTGTAGGAGACGCAGAACTGACGAGCGGGCAGTCGGAGTTAGACAAAGGGGGCTCCCGTCCCCCTGACACTGTGTGAAGGTCATTTATAAATACTTCCTTGGCAACCGCGATAAATAGATAAATACGTAGCGTGCACGCTTTTTGTAAACTACAAAACCTCTCCGAGACATAAATAATATAGGATATAACTGTAATTGGCGTTTTGTACAGTCTGCCATTCTGATATATCCGTCTATGGCGTGGGAAAGGTTAAAATCAGTTTCAAAGACTTTCTCAACAAAGTTGAACCTAAGTGAACAGAATCTATTAAAATCTTGTGGTGTTCCTTACAGGTGCTTCCTGAATATCAGGCGCAGCTGGCACAACAAGCCAGGGTGGCAGAGGCCCGAGACACCATGTCGGACATCTTCGCCCGCTACGACTTCATAGAGACCTCATACCACTTCTTCTGCCAGAAAATAGATCTCCATCTGAGCGATGACCCTGGGCGTGAGTATTCGTCTTTTTGTTTGTAACCGGATTGTTTCAGCAATGGTTTTTGCTATAGATTCATTTGATGTATTGTACAATGGTTTTGGTTGAATTGTTCATGTACGTCTTAGCTTGATCAGTGCCTCAAGTCACTTTTCAATTCCAGTTCAAATTAAAGATATTTTCTACTTCACGGTTAGCGTACAATAGGGAGTTTTTTTTACATATACTGTATTACCAATTTCTGAAATCGGTTATGGATAGGATTCAGTGTGAAATAAATCTCACACCCTAATATTACTGGTGAAACCTGGAGAAAATTACTTAGATTCTGGAGAAACTGGAATCATAAATTAATTAAGTGTGAGTATCTGATTATGCATCCATTGGTCTTAAGGGATGTTGAAAATTTGGAAATTAGTAATAATCAATAAGAATTAATCCATTAGTCTTAAAATAATTTTACTGCGATGTTGAATATTTTTAAGTTAATAATAATCAATCAGAATCATTCCATTGGTCTTAAGAGGATTTTACTGGGTTGTTAATAATTTAGAAGTTAATAATCAATTGGAACCACTCCATTGGTTTTAAGATCATTTTACTGGGATGTTGAAAATTTGGAATTTAATAATAATCAATCAGAATCACTCCATTGGTCTTTAGATAATTTTAATGGGATGTTGAAAATAAACTGGTTCCAGAACCATGTTGAACACAGTTTCATTGTTAAGATAATCTTAAAACTGACATGACTTTTGTCAGATGGTTCATGAACTCTCAGCCCAAAAAGTCGTTGGCTCATGTTAATGTTTCATTATGTTATAATCAGTTATGTTTTAGCAGCTATTAAATCTCAGTTGGGTCCCTATTATTTATTCTTACAGAATTAAATGAATGGAGACAATGGTAATCAGTTATGAAAATGATCATGGAACTTTGCATTGGAATCTAATTTTTTGTTATATATTGTTCAGATTTTGAAGAAATAATTTTTTCCTATAATTTTGTATCTTAATAATTTCAATTAAATTTGGTGGTTAATGTTTCTTTTGCATTTAGGTGTCAAAACTCGTAATAATTATGCTATACTTTTTTGTTATGAATATAATTGTCTAAAATTATGTAGGCTACATCACTTTGTTTTGTATATAAAAACAAAGATAACTTGAAACAAATAATATTATGTTCTTACTTCAGCGTATAAGTCATTTTATGCTTGTACAGCATATATTTATAAATTAACGAATAATGATACTTTGACAAAATTAAATATTAAATTTTCTATTGTGCAAGGTACTCTAAAGTTACACTTACAAGGACGTTATCATGGGTTCCCGTACTGGTTGACATTTATACGGTGTTTCCAGCTGGAAGGTCGTGCCACCCGGATCTGAAGGTCGGAGGAGCGTTCCAGATCAACCTGCACTGTTTCCAGGTGGACTACTACCCGTACCACCTGGCCTCCGGTGACAGACACCACTGGGCCAAGTACAAAGAGGGCAGCTCACCGCACACCCAGTGGCTCACGCAAGCACACGCCGTGTTCCGCAACACCCTCCTCCAGCTAATAGAGTCGCACAGCACCCACAGTCCGCTGTCCAGAGACTCGCAGGTCAGTCGAACTGGTGACAGCAATTGAATTGAATTGAAAATAACTTTATTTATAAAGTATACAGTGGTATACATTGAATGGCGTCATTAGAAAAAACTTAAAAGCTAAAATAACTTATTATATATACAGTATTGATAAAATATATGATAAAAGAACTAAGTTAATTATAGTTCAGCTAACCCATACAATGGTTTCTCTGTTAAATACAATTTTAGCCCTTTTTTAAATTCTTTAAAGTTGTCAATGCCTCTCAATTCCACAGGAAGCCTTGATAAAAATTTTGCACCTGCACTTGATGTTTTTTTTGTTGAAAAATTCAAGCCTATGGGAGTCAATGGCAATTTCGTTTCTATGTCTGGTAAAATATGTATGTCTGTCACCTAGTCTAGGAATTAAACTATTATTACATAATTGTTTTACATGTAGTGTGGTATGAAACACATAAAGGCTGTAGACAGTCATAATGCCCAAGTGAGAAAAATGTTCGCGAACTGAAACGTCAAAATTTAGATTCAACATGGTTCGTATAGCTCTTTTCTGAAGAAGAAAAATTCTATCTAAGTTCTGCTTTGATGTACCACCATAAATAGCAATACCAAAAGCGACAGATGATTCGACCAGTGCATAATAGAGTGCCTTTAATGTATTAATTGAACAAAATTTGGACATTCGGTAAATAGCATATATTCCTGAACTAACTTTACTTACTACATGGTCAATGTGGAGATTCCATGTCAAGTTTTCGTCTACAATTAGACCTAAAAATTTTGTGGAAGTTACTTTTTTCAAAACTTTATTATTGATATTTATAACTGGATCAATGGGTTGTTTACTTTTCCCTTGTTGAGAACATGATAAAATTGGTTTTACTTGCATTTAATAATAAATTATGGTTACTTAAATAATTGTTCATACCTGTTAGACTTAATATTGAATTATTTTCTAAATTATTTAATGATTTTTCACTAATCTTTAAACTAGCATCATCTGCGTAGAGGCACAAATTTTTTGATGGACCACCAGGAAATGAAAGTGGTAGACCTTTTAACAGTGGTAGCAAGAACCGATGTGTCACTTAAGTCACTATGCGTAAATGTAAAGATATTGGGGTGAACGGGTTGAATGGTATGTCAAGTTAATTGTGAAGGATGACTGGTGGAGTGGCCGGGCCTCTGCTTTCAAAATGTTCTTTATGCACTTTTTTATAATCTCTTTTGTTTAAGGGTAGTTTAAGAGTTTGTTTTTGTTTTCTTGTATGAAAGCATTAACTTTGTTAATGATGTATATATTAAAACAAACAAAAATTCATCAACATGTTTTAAACAAAATAATTAAATGGGGGGGGGGGGGGTGGGGGGGGGGGGGGGTGGGGGGGGGGGGGGGTGGGGGGGGGGGGGGGTGGGGGGGGGGGGGGGTGGGGGGGGGGGGGGGTGGGGACCGCTGCCACACCTCCCCGCGTCACCACCCACTTGTCCGGGGGCTGAGGAGTCACTCGGTGGTCGAGGCGGGCCGTCACCCTCGGCTTGTTGGTCTCCCGCCCCTCCGCCAGACCACCTCAGACCAGCCCCTTGACCGCTGTAAGAACTTGCTCCTGCAACCACCGACAAACACTTGTTAAAAATTCTTCTATTTGCTACTCTATTATTATAGCACAGGTGTGGTTGGAAAAATAGTTATTGTACATACTAAACAAGAAAGTACTGAACGTTCATGATATTTCATGCTTTAATTCACCTGCAAATTGATATACGAATAATTACTAATAGTTTCTAATTAACTCATTAGCACACCTATGACAATGATTTTGTCCATGAAACTTTGCCTATGAGGTTATAATGTTGTAATGTTACATAACAGCCACCCAAACAGGGTATGAACTAACTCTTAATCTTACACCCCATTTAATGCTTCTGGTTGGCATAAAAAATATTGCTTTTTCTTTTTACTTTTGCTTTGACATTTTTTATTGTTTTGAACTAACGCAGGAGGTGGGAAACACTTATAGCTACAGTCGGTGTAGTTGTAAAATGACATGTTTGCATAGCCGTAGAAAAGCTAAAATATTGTTTAACTGGTAGATCATTGTGAATAAATATGGTAACTGTTTCTCAAAAATCATACACTATACATACCACGTTTATTAGTTTTACAACAGGTGATGTAGTATATGTATGTATGTAATAGTATACACGGTCTTTTAACGACTTTAAAACACAAAATGTAATTTTGCTAAAGTTTTATAACTCCAATAAAACTCAAGGTATTAAAATTTGTTTTTGAAACTAGCCATCCCCCATGAAAATATAGGAATTTATACACTACCATTTAACATTTAACACATAAATTGGTTAATAAGAAGTTCCTATACATACAAAAATTGTTAGTATTAGTATCAACATTTTTTTATTGTTTACAAAACGCATCTGTTCGGTTCAACATGAGATAAAAAAAATTATTTGGTAATTTCAGAATATTAAATTGCAGTTGAATATATTTTATACCAAAACTAAGAATAGAAAATAATTAAATAATAGTAATTTGAATTGTAAATCAAGCATCACCACACACAAATTATGCAAAACTATTGTATTCTCTACGTTCTGTAATAAATTGCACATTTGTTTACACTGCCGGTAATAAATGTGAACACTAACGCTGTGTTTAGTGTACATAGACTTCCTATCACTAGTCAGACCACTACTGGTACACACACGCACTGACACACAGACCCAACGTTACTACAACAAATACTTTCTACATAATTAATGTATTACTTTGTACTCCTACAGGACTACACAATGAGGTCTAGAAGCCATGCAGTGCCGGTAGTGCAGAGAAGAGAGAAGTGAGAGGTACCTTCATCTCGCCTGACCAAACAAAGAAAAAAGCCGTGTAACAGCATGCACAGAGAAAAACACATAGTCAACAAATCTGCACCTCACAGCCGGTCGACTGTTGTCACTAACCACACTACAACTTTTGAAGGAGATTAACCAGACATTTAAAAGCTTAATATCATTGTTACTGATATTTTGTACAGTCAGACTTCCTAAAATTCCTGGAATAGGACCACTCTGGGAAGAGATGGTCTAATGCGAGTCACCCCCAACATTGTCAGCATTGTGGTATCGGTTTCACAGCCAGATGCATCATGTTGTATTGCAATGAATTCCTTCTTAAAGTAATTTTCGCTTTTTCCATTATTTCACTTGATTTTTTTTAATATAATAAAAAATACAACATATGTTAATTACTACTTTTTAAAATAACTACTGTCAACATTGCAATATTTAAAATCTCTTTTAAGGATAGTGCTATGGGAAAACTCGGGTGAATCAGAAATAAGAAATAATTTTATAAAAATTTCTATAAAACATATCAACATATATAAAATTGAAAATGTATGGGTGGTTGTATTTGTAATTGTAATTTTAATTAAACATTTACAAAGTGGCTTTCGCATTTACAAGAAAGTGAAATGTTGATTGATGATAAACTTCATTCTGGACATCTATTAATTTTCCAAAGTGATTTGTAGTATTGGTGATAGACTTATTTCCCTTAAGTGATTGCACTTCAATATTAACAATAGACTTATTTTCCTAAGTAGTAGAATTGTGCTTGAATATTAACGATGGACTAATGCCCTAAAGTGGTGGAATTGAGCTTGAATACTGATGATGGACTAGTTTCCTGAAATGGTGGAATTGAGCTTGAATACTGATTATGGACTAATTTCCCGAAGTAGTGGAATTGAACCTCAATATTGACGATAGACTAATTTTCCGAAGTGGTGGAATTTTGCTTGAATATTGACAATGGACTAATGCCCCGAATTAGTAGAATTGTGCTTGAATATTAACAATGGAATAATTGTCCCCAAGTGGTGGAATTGAGCTTGAATACTGACCGTAGACCTAATTTTCCGAAGTGGTGGAATTTTGCTTGAATATTGACAATGGACTAATGCCCCGAATTAGTGGAATTGTGCTTGAATTTATTAACGATGGCAATAATGTCCCGAATTAGTGGAATTGTGCTTGAATATTAACGATGGAATAATGTCCCCAAGTGGTGGAATTGAACTTCAATATTGACGATAGACTAATTTTCCGAAGTGGTGGAATTTTGCTTGAATATTGACAATGGACTAATGCCTCCCGAATTAGTGGAAATTGTGCTTGAATATTAACAATGGGAATAATATCCCGAATTTGGTGGAATTGTGCTTGAATATTAACAATGGAATAATTCCCCTCCAAGTGGTGGAATTGAGCTTCAATATTGACGATAGACTAATTTTCTTAAGTGATGGGAATTGAGTGAAGCTCAATTACACATGCTCGCATAACTATCTCAGTTTGTGAAGAATGAGTTTGTGATGGTCATCTAGTGAAATAACATGTGTATCACGCAAGTTTATATTATGACAACATTTGTGTAGTTCCTCATTTTATGATAATATTTATTGGTATAGGTAATATGTTATTTTTAGTAATATACACTCACAATGGTAAAACCTGAATAAAAGAGAGTTTGCCTTTTTTTTTACTTAATATTCAACCTATACCAGTACCTTAACTCTCTAAGTGACAATTGTTCAGAAATTTACCAATGAAATATGCTTCACCAGTGGCAATTTTCAACAGTAAAACATATGCTAACAATTAAAAAAAACCAAAAAATTAAAAGCTTGTAATCATTAAGATTATCATGTCAACTAAGAATCTATGATTAAAACCATTTTATAAGTTTATAAAATACATACCATATATTCTTATGATTTTTCTTTACAGTATAAAACTTGCAACAATATGATTATTTGGGAATTTAAATATTAATATAAATAACATTATAATCATCATAATCATAAAACAGTAATAATAAACATTACAATCATTTCTGGGATTTGCCAATTGTATTGATTATAAAAGACATTTTTAGAATTCAAATAATTTCTTAATCTCTTCAAGTCACTAAAAATCTAGAAATGTTCTCAATCTATTTTATAAAAAGATTGATAATTATGTTATGTATCATGTTGTATTTGATTTTCTATATGTGCTCAGAATGAAAGTGTGATTTTGATACTTCTTGTTTATTACTTCAAAACTTTCATAATTAATAAACCGTACTAAGCATTTCATTCAACAAAAAATGGAGAAAAATACATTTTAATACTTATTTTTTGACAGGTCAACTTAAAAAATTAAAAATAAAAACTTATATTTAACACACTGTAAGGCACACATTTTTGTAATAACTGTACCATCATTTTATTAGACTCATAATTTGCATAAATCCAGAATAACAAAAAATTTCAAATGCTATGACATTGAAATTTAATGTAAAGAAACATTTAAACCTTTGCAGGAAGACTGCTTTCATAAAAAAAATTAAGATATTTTTAAAAAACGGTAAATATATTTATTTGGTCAGTGCCACTTAAATTAATTAACTTTACATCAGCCAATGCTTACACTATCATGTTTTAAACAACAGTGTTTTCCGTGAAATAACACAATAAAACCTTCGATCAGAGATTGTAGACAACACACCCTGTACAGTTGTATCCATGTCAAGGATGGGAGAACAGAGTGAAGAGATATAGATTGTCAAAAGGTGTGAAATGTAAGATCGGAACAAACATGTAAGTGGAAGACATTTAATCTTTATAATTCTCAAATAAATTGGACGATACTTAAATTACGTACATTGATAAACATTTGAATCATTCATAACTTTTTAAAAATTCCATGGAAACCAAAATCATCAATAATTTGAGTTTTGGAAGAACGTGAACGGAGAGTTTACTCAAAAAAACACTATGCCTGTCACCGAGAGGCACAGATTTTGTTAACAGAAACAAAGAGTTAAAGTCATGAATGGCGAAGAACTAACAAAAATATAGTAAACATGAGATCAAATGCACATCGAGAAGAAAAAGAAGGGGTACACAGAAGGGGCAATGTAGATACAGGATAGATAGAACAGAGAATGGGATGGTTACGGCTTTGAGTGATTTTCTTCATCATGCACAAAGTAAAGTACTTTCATTTATAGTAAACTTTTAATTGATTTTTATTCAGTTTGTATAATTTAAATCAATAGCTCACACACACTTACCTCCATTAAGTATAATTATTTTTATTGCTATAGTGTAGCAGTGTAATATGATAAATAAATAACAATAATTACAAAATCACTTTTAAAGTTATTATTGACAAAAATACGCAGCAAGTAAAAATCAACCCAGACTGTACTAAAAGTTTTGTACTTATCACAATCAATAAATTACACAGTTTATAGAAAAAATTCAAACATTTTTTAACAACACGTTTACGACTAAGTGTACCCCACTGGCCCACATCACAAATGCCGTCGCGTAACCTGATCGGATACACACCGGGCTTTTGTAAAGTGCGATATGCGTCCGATGGGGGTACATGTTGCTATGCGTTTGCGTTTTTATTGTTTGCCTGTCTTGGGGGATTGTTAAATTTTATATCCTGCACTTAAATAGAAAACCTGAGGACTATCGTGTACCTCGTCAGGGCGCACAATTGCGTAACTTTTAAGGTAAATTAATTTTTTTGTACTCCCTTGGGTTACACAATGAAACATTGATTAAACAAATTGAAATAATTAGTTTTGTTAAAACTGCAAAGACTACATACTTAAGACGTTTATAACATTTTTTTTATAATTACAGTTTTTTGCCATTATTACTGAAAATTTGGACTGCAAATAAAAAAGTCCGGATATAAGCAGTCGTCGTGAACGTGTTAATAAACTATTATAATGACAGTATTACAAGTGAAATTTACCCTTTAAACAACCTGCTAAAATAATGTTGAATGTAATATTTTTATAAGAATTATTATTTAATTTTAATATAGTTTTGAAATTGTAATATATCAATCAACACAACAATGTTATCTTCACTTTGTGACCAAATAATACAAGCTTACAGGATTATCATTAATTAAATAAATATTAAAAAAATCTGAAAATAAATAAATTCATTCACATGTAATGGAATTGGATTGATCCAATTGTTAGATAGAGAGCTCTGTAAATTTTACCCACTCAATACATTTCAAAGTAGTTCCCAGCCTCTTGGACTGGTCATCTAGCGTAATAAAAACAGATTTCATGAATCTAGACTCCTTAAATGTTTTAAATTAAAAATTGAAATATGTGTCAAGGTTTAGCCTGAAACACTTTTGGCATGGATGATTGGTTATTAACCTCCTTAGGACTACAGTAAGTCAGTTTAAAGCTCTTTTACACTTTGTCACCTTATCTGCAAACGCTCGAGGTCCCCATCTGCTAGCATTTGTTATCAAACAAAATCACTACAAACATAAAAATACGTTTTAAATTGTTTCACAACAATTAAACTTTATTTCAGCCAAATTTTCATTCCTGAACATTAAGTATGCTACAAACACAAAAAATTGTTCACTAAAAAACTGTATGTACTTTGTCAAAATCTGCAGTCTCAAAAAAATCTAATAAAACTGTCATAAGACATTTTTGTTTTATAAATTTTAATCTAAGCCAACAACTGAAACCAATTATTCTTGAAAGACCACAATTTTCTAATACGCATAAAAATGTAATATCTACATAATTTTTTATGTATCATTAAATAAATTTTTAATGAACAAATAAGTTTATTTTTCAGTTGATTGTAAACATTCTGTAAAAATATAATTCTTGATCTACACATATTATAAAATAATTCAGTAACTTTATAATTTGAGTATACCTACGGTATTTAAGTAGTACACCCAGAAGTTCTTCGTATTAACATAACCTCTAATTATCGGACATTTTAGTTATCCAAACATGTTCCCCCTGTTCTTTTCCGGGTTTTTAATTATAATGAATATAGCTTTTCATCGTCTGATATATTTGATGAGATCCTACTTACGCATCAGAACAGTAGGCTACACACAAGCGAGTTCATGAATCGTTATTCCCCGATCGCAGGCCCTATTGTATTTATAGAAAAAAAAACTAATATTATTTATTCCACATTTACAATGTTATAACAAATAAAAGTAAAACTTTTTCCCACAAAAAGTAAAAATAGAGGAATAGTTGTATAATTTTTTTTTATTTTTACATATCAAAAGTACTTATATTTTCTGTTTTTTTATTGGTGTTACGTTATATTCTTTTTATACATTTCAATACAAACTTTTTAATACTTTTTACATAAAATAACAAACAAAAATGTAATTTTTTTTTGCTATTTTATTTTTCTGTTATTATGTTTTGCTATTTTTATTTTCCCCCTGAAGCCCTGTAATACTGATAGTAATTGATTGGTATTTCTCGTATATGACAGAACATAGTTGTCAGGTGCATTTCTTTTTTTACACAATTTTTACACCTGTGGCATTTAAAGGGTTAAGCAATGCTCTCATCAAAGCGGTTACCTCTGCTATTTACATCATTTTCCGTTTTAAATGTTGGCAATTCCAAGAACACACTTTCTGTGATGGTAAAAAAGTCTCTTGACATATTTTTCTTATGTTTAGCAAACCAAAAAACAGCAATCTCTTCACAGACGAAAAAGTGCATTACAGTAACTTTTACGTCACTGTGATAGATTTACGCATATCATTTATGTTGTACGTAAATGTAAAACGTCATTCTTACTGTAAGTGGAACCACTGTTATTGTATATTACGTTTAACATATTCTCCTTGTGAGGGAATGTTCACGACTGAAAGATGGAAAACCTACCTGAAAACTCATCCCACGGTATGGAGGAACATTCGTCGGCTGCCACGTTGATGATCTGCAGCTTAAACGGACGACTGGAAACCCTCGGACTGCTGTACCAACTCTACCTGTCCCAACTTGAGTGTAGCCACCGAAACCTGCACATACTCTACACTGTACTCCACACTACTGGAACTCTACTTCTCCAGGCTTGTATTGTGCTATAGGATTAAAACTTTAAAAATTCAATTGGTAGCTAAAAACTAATTTTTTTTTTAACGTTATTACTGACTCCACCTACAATGGGGAACATTTTACAAGGAGTCAGTAGATAATTTTAAAAGTAATTTGTGAATCATAAAGATTTGTGAAACAAAACCATAAAATTCAGGTGGAAATTTGTGGAAGTTACTGTAATTACATAAAACATAGGCATGGTGGGAAGGGTTGATTTAACGTGAATGTTTAGTTTAGCTCCATTTCACCTTACGCTTAGTGCAGCGTTTGATGCTGTCACACACAACTCTTGAATCTATGTCCGTCTTAAGAAATACAAGAAAAATGGATGAAATGGAGTAGAACTTAACTTTTGCATTGCATCAACTCTTCCCACCATACATTCATTATGAGTTTAAATAAAATTCGATTGCTCCGATGTGCTTTAGAATCATGTCTAAAACATCGAGTTGCGCTCAATTGTGCTCTTGATGAGACAATGAGAATGCCCTTTCATCTAGACTACACTGGATAGAGCCTGGGTTAACCATATAGAGATAACTTTTGTAGTCAATTTGAGCTTCTTAGTCACGTGGACTCTTCGTCTTAAGAAAAACGTGGACTCTAGATTCCAGGAGTTGCACTAGGCACAAGGTAAAATGGAGCTAGAATTAACATTTTGTAATTAGTTTTAATTTCACTACATTTTATGACCTATAAACTTGTCTGAGTGGTTTGTAACCATTTGAATATAAAGTCACTTACCATAAATGTTACAAAAAGTGTTCAAATTGTTTTCCCTTGACTTCTTAGCAGTATTCTAACTGACAATAAAACGCTGACAGCACATCGTTTATTCCATCTATTGGAATGAGAGCAGTTTCTTCCTACAATAAAGTCTCGACTCTATTTAAAAAAATCATGTAGTTTAGTTTTGTACACTTCTTCTTCTTAAATGCGGCCTATTGCCATGCATTTAAGCCTCAAGGGCCTTTTGCGCACCCCGGAAGCACACCAAGAGGTCGACCAGTCTATGATTTCAGCAGTTCCACAAACCGCCAAAAACAACTTATCGGTCTTCCTGGGGAAATTCACCACCCTTGTCCAAACTACCAAAGATGGCATACCACTCCCTTGCTATTGTAGGGCAATCAAAAGAGCAAGTGTTCGCCAGTTTCATCCTGCTTATCACACATTCTACAGAGCAGATCCTCCTGAAGGATGCCGATTCTGTAAAGATGCTTCCTTAGGTGACCATGTCCTGTGATCAGACCTATAACCCGAGAAGACATCGATCTACTTAGTGAGAGAAGGTCAGACGCCACCTTGGATGAAGGCGAGTGTAGTACCATTCTGCTCATTCTCATACCCGGATACAACCTCCACCTTCTCTCATGCTCAGCACGAACCCATTTCGAGACAGCCCCAAAGGATTCACACCTTGGAATACCGCAGAATGGTTGAGGGCCTGTCATAATTAACACTGAGGCCCTGTTAGCCAGAGCATCAGCTCTTTTCATTCCCAGGGATCCCCTCATGACCAGGAACCCAACAAACAGTCACATTGTTGATTCTAGCAAGGGGAGAAATGACTTGATAGCAATCCCAGACAAGTTTGGATTTGAACACACAAGAGTCCAGCGCCATCAGTGCTGCCTGACTATCCGTGAAACTTAATAATTGAGATAAAACCCAGTGTAGTGTGTGATGAGTACTAACCAGGTCTCTCCGCTTGTAGCTACTGGCAATGCTATGAGATGTCTCACTGGGGTGGGTGAGTGTGGCCTCATCGTCCTCCAGAGCATCATCAGCCAGTTCCACTCCCCCTGCACCACCACCCAGGGAGAACATGGTGTCAGCAGCATCTGGCCCCTTGTCCAGATTGAAATGCCACGTAGTTCTCACTGTCCGAACTCGCGTCTGATCTAAAGACATGATTCTAGATTAGAACTTATTCTTACAGACCGTTTAAAGTGTCTGCTAGAGATATTTTCAATAAACAGTTGTTTATATACGTGGATGCTGAAAAGTCTTGGAATGGTCTAATATCTTCCGTATTCTTAAACGTATACAAATAAAACTTTTGTTGTACAGTGACATAGGACATAAAATTGTGTACAGTAATAATTGTGTAGCTTTATCTGATATGGTTACAATAAAATTAAGCCATTCTTGAACTTGCCCAAAGATCAGAATTGAAACTTTCGAGTGAGGCCATTCTGTTTAGGATTAATTTGAGGAATTTGCAGCATGATGTTCTGCTAATTAAGACCTTTAAAATGGTATGCACATTGGCATATGCATATATTTAAGATTTTCCAAACCGACTCTGAGGTGGTGAAGAGCTACTGATAGCATCAAAAAGTTCTATTTTATGCTCTATATCACTGCACAAAGGTTTATTTTTGTACGTTTACGGTACAGAAGATATTGTACCATTTTCAGGATTTTTCAGCACCCCTGTATATTAATCTGTCAACGTATACATTTAAAACAAGCACTGGTGTTACAAAATGATACCTTTGTTTGTTCTAGTTACACAAGATATAACCCATGCAATGCTAGAATTAAGGCACGGCAAAAGGAGCACATAAGATCCTTTCTAAGTGTACAGTTGCCGTAAAGTGAACTTATCATCTATCTCATTCATTTCGTTGATGAGGCAGCAAGTTATGAGTTGAAGCCTCTGTCGTATCACTAAAATTGCAACTTTTCAAAGTGAAGGGTTGAATTGGAATGACGAAGATGAACACTGTCACTCGACATGAGTCTTCATTAACTAAAGAGGGCAGTTTTCTTGAAAGCTTGAGAATATCATGGAAGGGGATCGAAAATGCACAAGTGGTGTGTTTTTTCCACAGTCTCCGTGTTGGACGTTAGAACTTACTAAGTCCTCTGGATCTCAGTAATCCTTCTCGTATGAATAATTAAGAGACACACACCACAATAATCTTCTTGGGATCTGACTTAGTGCAAGATCACTTTTAATATTCAATCTGTACTTACCCGATATAAAACTGTAATTTCTGTACAAACCTGATGGATATAGAGTCACTGGTATCGTCCGCAGTGGAAGATGGTTTGAAGAACTTGTTTCCAAACTCCTTGAGTTTCTGCGTCATAGCCTGGGGCCCTGTTGTTGGCTCCACCAGAGGAGTCTTGGGGTTACTCCCGTCTCCGTACTGATTCTGAAATGTATACTCTGATCATACTCTGACATTCATAGGAAACAGTTCAGTATGAAACCTTAGACGAGGTTGAAATAAAAAAATAACCCCCTTTAACTTCATATTGATTAATTAATAAATTTAAAGCGATTCAAACCCCATAAAATGAAAGAACACAATCTAAATCAAATTCCATTTGCACATATTTTGTGAAGGAAACAGGATTTTTCCGTACATTTGCCATCGTCCAGTGACACAGAAAAAACAAAACTATTTTTTTGTGTCACTGAACAATGGCAAATGTGCAGAAAAATCATGTTTGCATCACAATTCTTCCATCATCAGAAACAAACTTCAAACATATTTTGTGCAACATGACGATTCTTGCAAACATGTCTGTTGCATCAAAAATTCAATCACATAACATGACTCTTTTATTTAGTTTCATACAAAGACGTTTCTTGTTACTCATGGTTTTGATGTCTTCATAGTCTACCTTAATTAGGATGAAGGGTGGTGGAAAGGGCGATCTTGGTTCTCTTATTTCTTGAAGGCTGTATTTGCCTATGTAGAGCAACACACTCCAGCATGAAAGGATACAGGATCTCGGACATTTCCCATAGTTATATGTTAAGAAAAGTGTAATACTACAGTTTGAGGATTAAAATCTCCCCTATTCTTCAGGTGTAGAACCCCTTAATACAGCTCTCACCATGACAATTAAGTGATCACTTTGCCTTGTTGAGAGTCTTCATGTTAATTATTAGTGGAGATATTGTAGTGTGTCACCATGAGAATCTCTCTTCAGACAATTCTATAAGGGGTGAAAAACAGTTATTTTTTTATGTTAAAGTTTATTTTATAAAAAATGAGAACTTTGCAAGTTCAAAAAACATGCTTAAATAGGAGTTAGGGGGTCTCATAATACTGAATTTTTCAAAATGGACAAGACACTATTTAAGACTGATGAAGTGGAAACTGTTCTGACTTCTTGAATGTTAGTTCCAGCTGTGGTGCAAGAATTTCTACAATAAAAATGGTTTGCATTCTCCAACACTAGTGCGCTGCCCTCTTCGAGTACACGGCTGAAAATGTTATACGCAGCAAAAATATTGCATACAACTATCCACTCTTTTTTTTAGAAGTACACATTTTCTTAGTTCTCTTAAGAAGCTAAGGAACTGTACTTAGTCTTAAAAGGAACTTTGCGCTGCTTCAGAAGTGACAAGATATATTGGATGGGTAAAGTTGGGGGTAGGGACTGTCTCCTGTTGAGATTAGGAAGGATTTTGGACATTAATCTCAGCCGTGTCTCTTGGAAGAAGGGGAGGCCAGCTCTATACCAGCCTCTCCAGTCAAAGCAGGGAGTGAGTGGCATGCCCTTATGGTTGGCCTAACAACTGCCTTTAAACACTTAGCCCACCAACTCCATAGCCTTTTCCCACAGTAGACTATACCTATCGACCTACCCTTGCACCCCAATATCTCGACATTTGCGTTTAGTGATCCATATGGTTGCCCAGATTTAAGTAACACATCGGTTTTTTGTTGTACTCAGTATAAGTTCAACTGGAAGGTATAAACCATCAGATGGAACTGGAGTTAAAAGATTAATGACTTTTTAATGTTAAGGTTTTATAATTAATTTTTTGTGGGTGCAAAATCAGACCAAATTAAAATTACAGTTCAAATTAATTAAGTAAAATGAATGAATGTAGACGATTTGCAGAGCTCTGACTTACACACGTACATTTTGGTAGTGGTCCGAGGATTTCTGGTAGAGTGCGGTGTTCATCCTGAAACGTGAGCTCCACCTTCTTGGCGGTGCTGGGCTTTGATGCTGCGGCCCATGGACGTGTATATCGGAGAGGTTGTCACTGGTGGGTGAGGTGATGGTGGGGTGACGCTTGTAAACTCCTCCATCCTGCACACATAACTGTTGTCATTACCGAACACCTTAACCTTCTATTTACCCTCTTCGCACCAACCATGCAATTTATCGTGTGGTCAAAAACTTGTACGAAAAAGACCAGCTGAGCGATCTATCGCAGGCGGACTTTTATCATTTTTCATAGTATATATTAATGATTAATAAGTCACAACAATATTATTTTTTTATTTGTATCCCTTTACTTGTAGGTATGTTTTTCAGTTTTGATTTCTAAGTAGACTATAAGGTTTTGTCTGTAATCACGATAAAATCTTCGTTTTAGCAAATATACCCTGTATTGTGTAATGTATGGATTATGTATTCACAGATTTATTTATTTGAAATACTAGTGCTTTATAATTTGGTAAATTTATATAAAATTACATACAAAATCAAAAATATAACAATTTTTCCATTGGATAAAATACTTTTTAAATTCAACGGTTTTTCATTATAAAAATTAAATTTTTCAGACATAAAAATTTTTTTTATAATATATATATAAAATTTTGTTATAGCAAAAATATATGCCTAAACCGGAGCTCTTGAATAAATAATTAAATATACAATATGATTTATTTTCCCAAAAGCACAAAAAAATCACACATTTCCATATATACACAGTTTTTGGAACATGGACCAAAATATATTAAAAATTGTTACACCATAAAATTTAGCCTGGTTCTAAAAAGGTTTAAACACATAAACATAGCTATGGTGGGAAGGGTGGATTTAAAGTGAATGTTAAGTTTAGCTCTAGGTTCACCTTCCTCTTTAGTGCAGCTTGTCATTGTCACAGACTTGACTCCTGAAACCAGGAGTCCATGTTTCGTTTGAAAAGATCCAAAAAAAAGTCTGTGACGAAGAAGCTCAAAATAAACTTCTTACATAATTTCAAAATCAGAGACACACCTAAACAGCAAAATATAGTGTAATCTAAGTAAAAATTGAATTGTGAACCTGATGATGAACATGACCTCCAGAATCCAGGAGTCAAGTCTGTGACAACCACCAGATTCTAGAATGTTGCACACTAAATAGATGGTGGAATGCATCTAAAACTTTCATGTTTTTTCCAGTTAATATACAAAGGTCAGTCTTGTTATGGCCCTGAAGTTTTTCAACAACTTTTAAATCACTGGGAAAAAATAATGTTTATTGCATTAATATTTGTAACTATATGTATAATTAAAAGATAAGTAAATAAAAAAAGTGCTAAGATGCACACACAAGTACAATATCGAAACACACAACTCGCTTGCAATATCCTTCTACCTAGCAAGTTACTTTATATGTGTTATCATCAACCACAAATAGTGGTTACCGAATTCTTTTTTTTTTCAAATATCCTCCCTTTGAATTTTTGTACTACTTTATGCCTATACCTAAAGAAATTTCCTGGATCAGCATGGTTTTACTATAAACAAAAGCTAAATAATTTTGTGGTTCAATCATTATTTGCACTACACTAAACATAAAGAAGCACAATATTTTTCATAGTACTCATTCATGTTTAAATTATAGAAATGAAGGTTTTCATGTCAACAGTTTTTTAATCCTTTATATACCGATAAAACCTTTATTAAGATTTGTAGCAACATGATCCATTCCCATCATTTCTGTCTGTGTTGACTGAGTTAGTTTTCATAAAAGTGTTTTAAATAACAAGACCTTTCAGTGGTTAGTAGTAACTGGTATTACAATTACAATACAATACGGTACTGATATCAAATCTTGTCAAGGTCCTTTTAAACATCAACTTTCCACTCCACTCAAAATTATTTTTTCTTTCTTTTTACCGTATGAATAAGCTCCATGTGTTAATATGTCCACAATATTCTCAAAATCTCACAATCAATTTGTAACTCAGTTTTTTTTTAACAAATTTATTCTGCTATTGTAAATTATTTGTAAAGGCTCATGGGGGGGGTGGGGGGGGGGGGGGGTGGGGGGGGGGGGGGGTGGGGGGGGGGGGGGGTGGGGGGGGGGGGGGGTGGGGGGGGGGGGGGGTGGGGGGGGGGGGTATAGCAAAAGTTCAATTCGA
Source organism: Homalodisca vitripennis (assembly GCF_021130785.1). Classification (NCBI taxonomy): domain Eukaryota; kingdom Metazoa; phylum Arthropoda; class Insecta; order Hemiptera; family Cicadellidae; genus Homalodisca; species Homalodisca vitripennis. The sequence continues at coordinate 194,428,759 of NC_060209.1, read as the reverse complement.
GTTCAGAGCTAAAAATTTAGTACATTCTTACCACATCTGGAATCACACTCAAACATACAATTCAACGTTCATGCATCCTTCATCCATTTGCCATATTTGCCAATTCAATTGTTTCAATTTGCCAGGTTCATTTGTTCAATCGTTGATAATTGTACCTGCTTTGTCATTGGTTTCCAGAACACGGCAAATGGTGGCGGGTGATGAACCTTCCCAATTTTGCTCACCTTTCGATCTGTTAATAAATTGTTATAATTTATTTGTATTAAGTTTGTTTCTGGCAATGGAAGGTTTATAAATATAGGTAGAACTTTTCCAGAAAATTGGCAAAGTGGAACAAAAAACAGCGAAGCAATTTTCTTACATTTGATCTTATGTGTCCCAGAACTGCAATCTGGGTGTTCTGTTATTTGCTTGAGAGATTGACGGCCAGATTGCAGATCTAGTGTTACTATCTTCTTTATTTACGATGTCAGATGTGAATGACGTTCAATGTCGTGCTATAGATATACGCATCTTTAAACCTCATTTACAATTCAATTTATTCTCATATTTTCATCTTACTCTAATTCAAACAACACTAGTGCGGTCTTACGCCAGTGTTGGGAATTGCATAAATTTTTGAAAACTTACAGTTCAGTCTTCTCGGCGAGTTAACACCCTGTACACTGCCTTTGGCGTTAAACTTTAAATTTCGCAGAGCTTTGATTGAGCTTTCTTGGATTATTGAATATTTTCCACCTTCAAGAAGATCTGCAGTACAGGACAACGTTGCTCAAGTATGTAGGAACCATATAATATCAGTTGTCACTGTGCTGGTTCGTGCATCACTGAAGGCAATGCTTCGCTGATGCTGAATGGCCATCGTGACTAGACCAGGCGAAGGAGGAAGATGGACGACAGTGTCACCCTCGCTAGGATTGGTTGAGGTGATAAATTGGGTTTTAATCGACCTGTTATCGACTGATAGGCCATTATCTGATTGTCCGGGATGCGATAGGGAGGAGGCAAGTAGATGCCAGATGGTGCCAGGCACGACTGGTCGGGAACAGATGGCAGGATTGGCGTGCCAGCTCCTGCTCTCTGACTTGCATCATCCTGCCGGGTCCTGGTCGGGACTTTCCCAGGATACGCCATCGGGCTGGTCCTGAGGAGGGTGCGTTATGGAACTGCCGGAGTAGAGATGGGAAATACCGTTATTTGTCAATAACCTATTACCAAAATAACGTGATTAGTTGGTATTACTTTCCAGTAACATGTTACCAGCCGACCAACGCTCGGTGTTAGCATCATGTTGTTACTGAACTGACCTTATTAAGTTGGAATTATGCACGCAGACAATCTACGTGTGTAGGGCGATATAGACAAAATTATACGAAAATTAAACTAAATCAGTAAAATGTAATCGTAGACTACTTTGAAATATACTAACTACAAATTAGTTATTTACAATTTTCACTGCACAATACAATTATTGTTTTATTATACAAAACTTAACTAAGTCACTGCAATGTAATATTTAGATTAGTGGACTACTTTAAATAGACCATTTATAATTAATGAAAAAATGAGAACGAACAATTGAATGAGAATAAGTTAAGTTTGCTTTAATTCTTTTCCAGAAACAAGTCTACGTTGCTATTTTGATAAATATATTTTATTTATTTATCATTATTTATTTCAATCTGATATTTTATTCCCTTCTTCTCCCCCCCATACCATCCAGCTCAATCCACTGCGTTATTGGTTTCCCAAGCGTTACCAGAACTACGTTCCTAGCTTCATTGCTTGTACGGTAATAGCCGAAGTAACTGAGTAACCTAATAACAGAAAGACGTTATGAGAACACCAAATCATTCAGCCCACCTGTTACTGAAATAACAGGTCGTTACTGATAACACGTTATCCTGGTAATAGGTTACCACTGAATAACGATGTTACCGACACTAATACGTTATATACCGCCCGTCTCTATCCCGGAATCGTACATTGTACTTAAAGCTGTAATAGTTGTTCAGTTATGATTTCCACCAAATTCATGTTTTGACCACGAAAGACACGTGGATTACGATTTTGTATTAAGTTCGTTGTATGTAACAGATGGTTACTATAGGAGAAGTTCGGTGAATTGGTTTTGCCGAGTCGTGTGTGACGCTGATAACAGAAGTTGACGAAGCCGATAGCCTGTTATCAGCTGGCTGTGAGATATGTCACATCCGACACGACATGACACGACATGCCATCGCTCTCCGCTCTCAGCTGTCTTCTGGTCACCCCATTACCCCAGCCACTTACACATGTCGCAGCCGTTAGATAACTCTGTGAGAGTGTGAGACATTGACACGTGGGGTGATAGTGTGAGACATTGACAAACTCAGTCTCTCTTTGGGTGTCCATTTGTAATGTCTCCGCCGCAATCTCTGTGTGCTCAACGAGGAAAGCTGATTGTAACATTGATAGCAGAAGACGCCTTAAGAGCATGGTCATACGTACCAAGAAAAACATTGCGCTGCTGTGATACTGTGGTGGAAAATTTTAAATCGCCTCGTTTGTCCAGTAATTCCATAGATAAAATAAGGTCCTGAAGGAATTTTTACTTTTGTAACAAATAAGAAACGTCTATTAAATAAAGGTTTAAAATTTACTGTGGTTATCTACAAATTCTATAAATTTAAAAGTTCCCTCCCTGAATTAAATAATATGGACATATCATTGCAAGCCTGGGCAAGTAAGCTGTAGTTTAATGTACTTAAGCAAGAGATGTATGATTTAAACTTTTCATGAGATTAGTTTCTTGCTATAACACATGTTATAATTATTAATTGCGTTCTCTTTATATCATTAATACTGACAAATATCCGAACTTGCACTGATTTGTCTCCTATTGTAAAAGCTCCATATGCCAGGAGACAAAAGTGATTAACAAAGTAACTTGAAATTCACTGGTTTAAACCATATGAATATATACTTTTGGATGTTCCAATACTGATGCCGTTCCGATACCGTGACCGCATCTAAGAATAATAAAGAATATTTACAAACACCAAATTAAACACAAGATCGCCATGGATAAGGACATCCATAGCCGTCACAGACTTTCTGTATGGCCTTTTAACAGGTTTTAATAGGTACGAAACTGGACATTTTACTCCGTTGTACTCATTCATAAATACATCATTAACAAATGAGTAATATTTATATTCTCTAATGATGGTATGATGCAGGAGCACTGGCAGGACACTGCAGTGTCGCGTGCAGACTGTCAGCTGTAACGGTGCCGTAGTCGTGGCGTGTCGGCCGCTGCGTGTTATTGTCTACTCCACTCGTTTATAGTAAGCTGTCACCACATCACTACCCTACCTGTGACTGACTCAGGAGACACTGCAGTGTCGCGTGCAGACTGTCAGCTGTAACGGTGCCGTAGTCGTGGCGTGTCGGCCGCTGCGTGTTATTGTCTACTCCACTCGTTTATAGTAAGCTGTCACCACATCACTACCCTACCTGTGACTGGCTCAGGAGACACTGCAGTGTCGCGTGCAGACTGTCAGCTGTAACGGTTGCCGTAGTCGTGGCGTGTCGGCCGCTGCGTGTTATTGTCTACTCCACTCGTTTATAGTAAGCTGTCACCACATCACTACCCTACCTGTGACTGGCTCAGGAGACACTGCAGTGTCGCGTGCAGACTGTCAGCTGTAACGGTGCCGTAGTCGTGGCGTGTCGGCCGCTGCGTGTTATTGTCTACTCCACTCGTTTATAGTAAGCTGTCACCACATCACTACCCTACCTGTGACTGGCTCAGGAGACACTGCAGTGTCGCGTGCAGACTGTCAGCTGTAACGGTGCCGTAGTCGTGGCGTGGGCGTGTCGGCCGCTGCGTGTTATTGTCTACTCCACTCGTTTATAGTAAGCTGTCACCACATCACTACCCTACCTGTGACTGACTCAGGAGACACTGCAGTGTCGCGTGCAGACTGTCAGCTGTAACGGTTGCCGTAGTCGTGGCGTGTCGGCCGCTGCGTGTTATTGTCTACTCCACTCGTTTATAGTAAGCTGTCACCACATCACTACCCTACCTGTGACTGACTCAGGAGTCACGTGTCGTCCTGTACTTCGTTTTCCATATATTTGACGAATTCAATGATCAGTGCATGGCGTTGTGGAGTTTAAAACATTTAGTGTTCAGACTTCTTGATATGACTCCTTAAGTCACCAAAGGAACTGGGATGTCGTGAAGTTACCACTGGCATGACTCAGAGACAGATAAGTGGTGATTATCGCGATCAGCCGGATGTGGTGATTAAATCACGGCCATAAAATATCAGTCTTTACATCGAGGCTATAAAATAATGAGAGTAGCAAATGGTGAATTGTCAGTGGTCAAGAAGGTTTATCACATGATTTCCCGTTGCTCGCCATCGTGATTAGCGGTCAGGGACGAAGGAACTCGGTGTCACGTGGACCAGAACTGGTTGTCGTCCTGGAACGTTGTAATGTCCGCACAGGGGAGTATTCTATGCTCACATGCACTAATGGCATGTATTAACTCATGTTTCTTTATTTATTAATTATCGTGAACAAAGATGATTTTAATTATCTGCCGTGGCTTTGCCGAGTGTGTCTCTGTATTTTGCAATATTCTACACGTATGACATACAGAAATTGAAACACAGATAAAAGATTTCTCCATATTTACTCCAGTTGTTAAAATTGTGTGTTTTTTAAATCCCAATATACGTACATATAAATTTCAACATCTCTCTCATTCCAGCATTTCGGTTTCTAGTTATTTTTGCAAACAAACAAAACCTTTTACTTTATATTAAAACTATAAAACAATAGTTTAAGCATCAAAAAGTGAATAGTCCTTTTCAATCGAAAGTATGGTACACATTTACTGTAATCATTCAAAAGATGTACATGGATTGAAAGTAATTGTGTATAATACAGATGGATTGGGACCCATAGAGAGAATTTCGTTTAATTCGTTCAAAATATAATGTAATGTAATTTTTGCAATATATTTTATATCCTGTACTGTGTTAAGTATGTAGTGATAGTCGAATAAGTAAAGAGTATGAGGAAAACAGATTTGTGTATTCCACAAACTAGAGAGCGGGCGAGTACTTTTCCTGTTTTATTTGCATTCACAATCTACTTATGTGGATGCGCTTCATATACAAACTCTTGTAATAGAGAATGTGTTGTACAATTTACATATCACCTTTCATGCTGATTGTGTTTGTTATTTGATCTTGTTCATGGTTCCATGTAAAACTTTGAATATACTTTCTTAGTTCGGAATTATTAAGTAGCTATATAAACGTATAAAACATTATACTTAACTCGTTCTGTTAGCTATGAAGCTAAAATATCTTTCTTGCGTTTGACAATAAATAAATTAAATATTAGTAGTGGTAAATACATGTCATGCTACAACTTTGAAAATCTAATTTATTACCTATCAGTAATAAAATAAAAGCACAAATTAACATTAAGAGATCTAACTTAGGAAGAATGGCTCAAGACGATAGGAACTGTTTTATTTGTTTTATATTCCATGTATTTATAAATAAATATTACCTGAAGCAGTTGTAATTTTTATTTTTAGCAGTTTAGTCCCGCATTAATCAAGTAACCATTGTTACTTTCATTTAAAATACCCCAGAAAGCAACAGCCTACACAATTCAACCTTAATGTAGTTAACCTTATACCTAAAGCGTCTGCTCAAAGGTTGCTTCCAAGATGTATGTCCTGAGCTTGCAAAATTTTGTTTTATGGATGTATTGAAAACGTCCTATTATGGTTTCATACGTCCGTATTTATCTTACGGTTCGATATTTATGGTGCAGTTGTTTTAAATACAAATTGGAGAGAGTAATTAGAGTACAAAAGACAGCTGTCAGAATTAATTTAAAATTGAATTCCAGAGAGTCGTGCAAAGATGCCTTCAGGGAGCTTGAAGTGTTAAGTTTACCTTGTCCTCTGTATTCTCGAGGTCGCCCTGTGTTGGTCAAGGCAGGGACGTCCACCAATACGAGACGAGAGGCAGGAACAACTTCGGAATTGAACAACAGCGTACTGTCGTAACAACATGTCAACACTTGCCATCTCAATTTGGCGTGAGACTAATCCACAAGCTCCCTGAGAGTATTAAATATCTAAATAATCCTAAACACTTCAAATCTCGATTATAACACCTCCTGGTGTCAAAGGCGTTTTACTCCGTTGAAGAGTTAATTAATTAATGATGGGCCGCTGGGAATAAAATATTTGAATATTATAACTGATAGTGAAAGTGAAATTCAGTTCTAATGTAGAAAGCGATGTCCAAAGCCTTATTGATAGCGTTTTAATTAGTATTATATTTATAGTTGTGTTAATGCATGATACGCAACGTTATAATTTTTTATGCAATAAAGAATATTATTATTTTAACAATGTACCGAAAATTTTAGGAATCTATTTACGTTATAATGTGTTTCCTGAAATCAATAGATCAGCGGAGTTTCATCTCAAATCTGAAAGTGTGGGAAGAAGTAAAAGGCCTGCCTTAGCAAGGTTCAGGTTGCGGACACGTGTAGTGTGAAGGAGTCTTGTCTAATCGTCTCGCGATACTCTCAAAATTATCGCAGATCATCCGACATTCCAGGATAACTGTTAACTTAGATCAGTCTTTGTGTAGGCAGGCTGGCCGTTCTGCTCTGAGACAGGTCTGTAGATCACGTTTTAACCATTGTTTGGTTAAAGCGTATTGCAGATATCCTCAAATAGGGTGCACTTCCTGAGACAACGTTTTTGTTTCTGGTGAAAATACGATGTGGGGCTGCCACATACGGTGTATATTGCCACATAATCGTCTGAGGAGCAATGTGTCTGTAATACTGTATTACAACACTGTCACATTCAAAGACATACTCCGAATTCAAAAGAATCAGCTACGGAACAAAAACAAAACCTTCACAGGTGCCAACCATGTGTGTGAGAGAGGAGGATGTTCTCGGATTTCTGGGAGACCGGCCACTCACGTGTCTGTCTTTCTGTGTAATTATGTAAAGTGTGAGTCCTGTCGCTCTACAGGTCGTTGGACCGTGCGCCCTAACTAACCTAAGAGGCAGTACCTTAGTCCCATTGCGAGGAGTGTCAATGTCCTTCCGCGCCGAATGTGTACTAAGCTAGACCCTAGACTCTCTCGATCGTTCATTCATCTTGTATTTCGAACCGTACGCCCTAAACTAACCTACGAAGCTGTATCTTAGTCCCATTGGGGGGAGTGTCAATGTCCTTCCGCGCCGAATGTGTACTAAGCTAGAGCCTAGACTCTCTCGATCGTTCATTCATCTTGCATGTCGAACCATGCGCCCTAACTAACCTACGAGGCCGTACCTTAGTCCCATTGGGAGGAGTGTCAATGTCCTTCCGCGCCGAATGTGTACTAAGCTAGACCCTAGACTCTCTCGATCGTTCATTCATCTTGTATTTCGAACCGTACGCCCCTAACTAACCTACGAAGCTGTATCTTAGTCCCATTGGGGGGAGTGTCAATGTCCTTCCGCGCCGAATGTGTACTAAGCTAGAGCCTAGACTCTCACGATCGTTCATTCATCTTGCATTTCGAACCGTGCGCCCTAACTAACCTACGAGGCCGTACCTTAGTCCCACTTGGAGGAGCCTAGCCTCTCACGATCGTTCATGTCATGTTGCATCTCGAACCGTGCGCCCTAACTAACCAAAGAGGCCGTAACCGTACCTTAGTCCCACTTGGAGGAGCCTAGCCTCTCACGATCGGTCATTCATCTTGCATTTCGAACCGTGCGCCCTAACTAACCTACGAGGCCGTACCTTAGTCCCACTTGGAGGAGCCTAGCCTCTCACGATCGTTCATTCATCTTGCATTTCGAACCGTGCGCCCTAACTAACCTAAGAGGCCGTACCGTACCTTAGTCCCACTTGGAGGAGCCTAGCCTCTCTAGATCGTTCATTCATCTTGCATTTCGAACCGTGCGCCCTAACTAAACCTACGAGGACGTACCTTAGTCCCACTGGGAGGAGTGTCAATGTCCTTCCGCGCCGAATGTGTACTAAGCTCGAGCCTAGCCTCTCTCGATCGTTCATTAATCTTGCATCTAGAACTGTACGCCCTAACTAACCTACAAGCCCGTACCTCAGTCCCACAGGGAGGAAGTGTCAATGTCCTTTCGCGCCGAATGTGTACTAAGCTCGAGCCTAGCCTCTCTCGATCGTTCATTCATCTTGCATCTAGAACTGTACGCCCTAACTAACCTACGAGGCCGTACCTCAGTCCCACAGGGAGGGAGTGTCAATGTCCTTCCGCGTTGAATGTGTACTAAGCTAGAGCCTAGCCTCTCACGATCGTTCATTCATCTTGCATTTCGAACCGTGCACCCTAACTAACCTACGAGGCCGTACCTCAGTCCCACAGGGAGGGAGTGTCAATGTCCTTCCGCGCCGAATGTGTACTAAGCTCGAGCCTAGCCTCTCTCGATCGTTCATTCATCTTGCATTTCGAACCGTGCGCCCTAACTAACCTAAGAGGCCGTACCTTAGTCCCACTTGGAGGAGCCTAGCCTCTCACGATCGTTCATTGATCTTGCATTTCGAACCGTGCGCCCTAACTAACCTAAGAGGCCGTACCTTAGTCCCACTTGGAGGAGCCTAGCCTCTCTCGATCGTTCATTCATCTTGCATTTCGAACTGTACACTACTGGCCTGACCTACTCTTTTTGCTCTTCCACTGTTTCTTGTCGCTTGATGTGTTACTTCAATTTCAGTGTTATATCTCGTGGTTAGTTATGAATAATACAATAATAATGTGGTAGCAGAGTTGCCACTATTTTGAATTATCCCAACTGCCATAAAATAACACCGAATGATACTTTTAGAGGCAAATTTACACTCCTCCTTGGTCTATATAATACAACACGTGTAATATTACACCAATTAAGTAACTACATTGTGTATGTGTTAGAGGAGCAACTTGGCCACTATATCGTGTATCTCTGAGAGGAGTAACTTGGCCACTATATCGTGTATCTCTGAGAGGAGTAACTTGGCCACTATATCGTGTATCTCTGAGAGGAGTAGCTTGGCCACTATATCGTGTATCTCTGAGAGGAGTAACTTGGCCACTACACAGTGTATCTCTGAGAGGAGTAACTTGGCCACTATATCGTGTATCTCTGAGAGGAGTAACTTGGCCACTATATAGTGTATCTCTGAGAGGAGTAACTTGGCCACTATATCGTGTATCTCTGAGAGGAGTAACTTGGCCACTATATCGTGTATCTCTGAGAAGGAGTAACTTGGTCACTATATCGTCTATCTCTGAGAGGAGTAGCTTGGCCACTATATATTGTATCTCTGAGAGGAGTAACTTGGCCACTATACGTGTATCTCTGAGTGGAGTAACTTGGCCACTAAATAGTGTATCTCTGAGAGGAGTAACTTGGCCACTATATAGCGCATCACTGAGAGGAGTAAGACTAAAGATTAGTATTACATAAGAGTACAACACGTCTCTACAGCTGACTATGTGCTTTATTATCCTTTAATATTGATGGGGTTAAAGTAGTATAATTTATCAATTGTATCGAGTTGTAAAGTATTAATTACGCGTACAATTTATGTATATACTATTATTAAAGGATATCCTTGCAGTTATCGCTTCTCGCCTTCTAAACAACCACAAACGCAAACTGATGTTGAAGAAATTCGCGACTAAACACGTATATTTGCTAATTCGGGAATATCCGTTGAATATCTCGGTCAATTTAACAATGAGGTCTGCTATGTGTGTAACATACTTTTACTATTAGAAAAATAACTGATGTGATGAATAAAAAAATTGGCATTTAATCTGTTTCGTACTTAAAGTCGTCCATACTCTTTGTGCAGTACATAAATACAATTTATTTGTACTGACATTCACCATAGTGTAGGAGTAAACGTTAACGGCTCTGAACGAGAATTCCTGAAGTGATTTTCAAATTGGATTGGACAGGATTACTTTTAAAACGTTTAGTATAATTAGCGTAAAAAGAGAACCGTAAACAATTTAGTTTTGTTTGGTATATTCAGAAAAAGGCGACAGTGAGATTTGCCGTTAATGTTTGTAGTTTTAGAATGAAGTTTTGGAAACTTTAGAGGAATTTAATGATTGTTAAATGTCTCGCACAGTTTAGAGCTGGTCGCGATGTAATGAAAGAAGCGTGTAGAAAGTACAAAGTGGGTCTGATGATGACGCCATGCTCAGAAGTATCGTGAAGGCCACACAAACAGCTGTGCTCCCATTGACAGATCTGTTTGTAAACCTCGGCTCTGCTTTACTTGGCTCTGCTCGTGGCACCCCCTGCAACACTGTCTGCAACAATAAGCATCAGTAGAGTTACATATTCAATGTGACTCCAGTTCTCCTTTCCCTCAGTGCAGCGCCTTAAATCTGATGCTGGCTGTCACAGACTTAGTTCCTGGTATCTGGGGTCAAGTTCGTCTGAAGAGATCTAAAAAAGTAGGCGACGTAGAAGCTCAAAACACATTTTTAGTGGTGTTGTCATTGTCTCTCCAGGTTTATGAAATAAAGGTAAACTGGGGCTATCTGAACATTTTCTTATCATCATTATTATACTACGAAATGTTAGGGTACTTGTGGAGTCATATATGTAAAGGCAATGGTGTAAACTAGTGACTCCAGTGTTGCTGGACGACCTGTGTGTGATACTGTACTGAAAGCAGCCATGTTTGACATCTGCCGGTTCTGGTATGATTTCATCTCTACGGACTTCTACCACAGTTTGGTAAATGATAAGTGAAATGTGAGGAATATACCTGGCATTAAAGTAATCTTCTGGATTCAGCTGCTTAATTTCACGAAGTTGTGTGTGAGAAGTCGTTGACACGTGGACTGCAACGGGTGTTTCCAGCTGTAATTACGTCTGTTCTCAGGACGAAACGTATACGAAGTACGTTTTTATGAATAACTGGTGCAGCATTCTACACGTTCTTGCTTGACATCAAAGCATTCGTCAAAGCATCTTAGTAAATGGCATTCTAGTTGGTGGTTATGAAGTTGTAAGAAACTTGGAGTTTGGTTGAAACACCAAACTCATGCCCTGTTCATAGTCTTTCTGTTTGTTCCAGGTCTGCGAGTAATTCCGGGAAAGGTAAGTTCTGTTTGAGTTGTGGTATTTATAAAGGGCATGGTGTCTTGTGAGTCATTTCACTTGTTCACGGACTCGATTATCTATCAGGGTGTGTGATGGTGTGAGTTCGAGCAGTTTGTATACGAGTAGCAAAGATCTTGTAATAATTACAAGGTAAGAGCACGCCTTCTCCTATGTGTGTCGTAACCTGCTTACCTGAGGCTGCATTTAAAGTATACACAACAGCTATACCTGTCACCCTGTTACATGATTTAGCTCAGTTTTCTCATGGGTTTCTCACTGCCACCACTATAACCCGTAAGACCATTGTAAATATGTTCGTTCACTCTCAGCAAAATCCCATGGAGTGACATGCACCATGATCAAACTCAATGTTTCTCGGGTGGAAATGAAATTTCATGGAAAATTTCAAATCCACGGGTCTGTTCGTTTATCGTGTTCTGCGAGATATCGTGTGGACAGACATATGGAAATACAATCTTCCAGTACCTCCAGTGATAACGCTTCGCTAACGCTGTGCCAATAAGTTATGGCCATCGACTTGAACATTGTACCTTTAGATTTTAAGTTTGATTGTATTGTTGATTCGGTATATAATGCTGCCACATGCAATGTATTATGTATGTTAGTGTATGGTGGTGCGTTACAACTCAAGCCGCTCGTATCTGCAGGAAATGAGACTATCAGCGGAAGTCGTGGTCAAATGGATTAATTACAGAAATAATATACGATGTGTCATAGATGAAGATGACTGTATCAAACAGTAAGAACATATTTCTGAACTGTTTTCCTCAATGTTTAATCCTTTGTAAATACTATTGCCGTTACATCCTGAGCAGTCGGTTAGGTAAACTGCTCTCAGTTTAGTGAGATCTGCCACTACTGATTGAACTGGCCAGACTTGTCAAACCATTGACGTACAACCAGATGTTCATAGTCTTTCTGTTTGTTCCAGGTCTGCGAGTAATTCCGGGAAAGGTAAGTTCTGTTTGAGTTGTGGTATTTATAAAGGGCATGGTGTGATTGTTTCCATAGTTGAAAGTGATAGTATATACGTATAGTACACGTCCTAGTGGAGTAATGTAGGATACTTCAGTTAAAAACAAATTTGGAAATTACATTTTACTGACTTCGGGAAAAAACTAAGATGGTGGCGTAAATCCGAACAAATATGCTCCCTTGATGAGTAGATTTGTCTCCAGAGGACCAAAACAAACACTGACGAGAAGCAGTGTCAAGTTTGCGGGTAATCTTAAAGCGGCTTACCCAAAATCAAAGGAGTTCACCAAGTTCCTTTGTTGATGGCGGAGGCAGACGGTGGATGTTGGATGCTGGAGACCAGGAAGGAAAGGAGGGCTTAGGATCAGTTCAGCTCCTGCTGGAGACGTTAGCGGTTCACTCCCAAGCTAAGTTCCTTTGTTGTCGGCGGAGGCAGACAGACGGTGGTGCTGGATGCTGGAGGCCAGGAAGGAAAGGAGGGATCAGGATCAGTTCAGTTCCTGCTGGAGAGGTTAGCGGTTCACTCCCAAGCCAAGTTCCTTTGTTGTTGGCGGAGGCAGACAGACTGTGGATGCTGGATGCTGGAGGCCAGGAAGGAAAGGAGGGATCAGTTCAGTTCCTGCTGGAGAGGTAAACGGTTCACTCCCAAGCAAAGTTCCTTTGTTATTGGTGGAGGCAGACAGACGGTGGATGCTGGATGCCGGAGGCCAGGAAGGAAAGGAGGGATCAGGATCAGTTCAGTTCCTGCTGGAGAGGTTAGCGGTTCACTCCCAACCAGGCCACAGCCTCCCGGGCATCACGCTCTCGGCTCGGCTCGGCTCGGGTTTCGTCATCGCTTCGTTCCACTCTCTTCTCTCCACCTCTCTTCTCCACTCCTCCCGGTGGACCTTTTTGCATCTAAATCCATTTCCCCTAGCGGTCCCGGCCAGCCAACCGCTCCTTTAATTGTCTCGTCAAATTGGAGTGTTCTTCCGGTATCTGAGTGTGCGCCAGTCTCTTTGTTTGAACTTTCAACTCAGCTTTTGTTGTCGTAGTTTTTGAAGCGTCACTCAATAAATTATTGTATTCATGAATAAAATTGTATAACGATATGTAAAGTAATATTCAGTCCTCGTCGGCGGATTGTTATATTTGATATATGCTTCGGCCATCCGTTTCGATCAGGGTTTGCAAGGCCCCGGCAGTAATTTCAACTAAATCGTTTAGTTGAAAGAAGAAGAGTAAAAATAAGATTTGCGCGACGGTCGCTAAATAAATCATTTCAGAAGGACGGAAAATCCCTGAATAATTAATTTTATTCTTCAAAATAATGTCCTTTAATATGTATACAGTTTTCTAAACGATCCTCAAATTGCCATCCAAAAGTAGGGTTGCGGAAGGTTCCAAAATAGTCATATATTTTGGAAACGACCTTCTCTTTTTGATATGAATAGAGTTTCCACCAAGCCAGTTTTTTTTTATTTGAAAATTAAAAGGTCGTTTGGGCCCAAATGCGAAACTCAATTTCAAAACTATAACTGTTGAAACTGCGCAATTGTGCACGTGGATTGTCTTAACGGAAGAGGATTGTTCCTTGTCCAAGTAAAGACTGCGTTTTTTCTTGGTTTTTTCTTCGCTCAGCTTACACAATACCAAAGTATAACTTTCCAGTTATTTTTTCTTTTTCCAAGTAATCAATGTAAACCCTTTCGTGGTGCATCCCAAAACACTGTTACCATTACTTTGCCACCCGAAACTGGTTTTACAATCTTCGCCTTCTTCAGAGTCCGTTCGCCTTTGAAACCCCACTGAGTTGTGTATCAATTAAATCATGCTTAAACTTACTTACGCCGCTCTAAACTTACTTAAGCTTGTTGCTTCAATCGATTATTGAACAGAAACTGAAAGAAGAATTCAGACGACTCTTCACTGGAGTATATAAAGATAATGATAATGGTTACCGATAACAACACTGTTTCGTTGCTACAAGAGCTTTTTGTACGTTTTGATCGTGTTCGTCATCCACTGGATAGGTTGGTTGTCAACCATTGGGGATGCTGGTGCGATGCTGGAATTATCATTCCCAAGGTACGCTGCTGTATCGGTCTTACTGGAACTCTTCCGATGGATGGAGGTGGACTCCAGATTCCATGAGTCAAGTCTGTGACATTGTTAGGAGGAGCTAAATTCACACCCACATTCTATCAACCCTACCCACCGTACCTGAACTATATTATACATCGAAACAAATTAAAGTGAGTGAACTGGAAGGAAAGTGCCAGCGACGAGTATCTCGCAAGACGGGAAATGTCTTCTGACGGACGAACTGAAGGACATGAGTCACCCGGTGCGGCCCAGTTTCACACCACTGTCAGTGTATGGCGAGTATTGGACGCGGGCGCAACTTCGGTGTACCTGGCGTGACTGCGACTGATATTGTCCAATTAAGTAAATAGGGCACAATGATTGGAGGCCACAGAGCGTGGCCGTAACAATCAGGCTTACACAACTCGTCTGCAAGCTGGTGCAGTGGGAGAGCATGGGCAACTGCAGCACTGGCAATCTGTAACATTACAAGTACAAGAATATACCGGCAGTGAGTCGCACAATTACTACAGTCGTTCTATTAGTCTAGAACAACCAAGATAAAGCGCTAGTAGCATGGCTTACACAACTCTTCTGCAAGCTGGTGCAGTGGGAGAGCATGGGCAACTGCAGCACTGGCAATCTGTAACATTACAAGTACAAGAATATACCGGCAGTGAGTCGCACAATTACTACAGTCGTTCTATTAGTCTAGAACAACCAAGATAAAGCGCTAGTAGCATGGCTTACACAACTCGTCTGCAAGCTGGTGCAGTGGGAGAGCATGGGCAACTGCAGCACTGGCAATCTGTAACATTACAAGTACAAGAATATACCGGCAGTGAGTCGCACAATTACTACAGTCGTTCTATTAGTCTAGAACAACCAAGATAAAGCGCTAGTAGCATGGCTTACACAACTCGTCTGCAAGCTGGTGCAGTGGGAGAGCATGGGCAACTGCAGCACTGGCAATCTGTAACATTACAAGTACAAGAATATACCGGCAGTGAGTCGCACAATTACTACAGTCGTTCTATTAGTCTAGAACAACCAAGATAAAGCGCTAGTAGCATGGCTTACACAACTCTTCTGCAAGCTGGTGCAGTGGGAGAACATGGGCAACTGCAGCACTGGCAATCTGTAACATTACAAGTACAAGAATATACCGGCAGTGAGACGCACAATTACTACAGTCGTTCTATTAGTCTAGAACAACCCAAGATAAAGCGCTAGTAGCATGGCTTACACAACTCGTCTGCAAGCTGGTGCAGTGGGAGAGCATGGGCAACTGCAGCACTGGCAATCTGTAACATTACAAGTACAAGAATATACCGGCAGTGAGTCGCACAATTACTACAGTCGTTCTATTAGTCTAGAACAACCAAGATAAAGCGCTAGTAGCATGGCTTACACAACTCTTCTGCAAGCTGGTGCAGTGGGAGAGCGTGGGCAACTGCAGCACTGGCAATCTGTAACATTACAAGTACAAGAATATACCGGCAGTGAGTCGCACAATTACTACAGTCGTTCTATTAGTCTAGAACAACCAAGATAAAGCGCTAGTAGCATGGCTTACACAACTCTTCTGCAAGCTGGTGCAGTGGGAGAACATGGGCAACTGCTGCACTGGCAATCTGTAACATTACAAGTACAAGAATATACCGGCAGTGAGTCGCACAATTACTACAGTCGTTCTATTAGTCTAGAACAACCAAGATAAAGCGCTAGTAGCATGGCTTACACAACTCGTCTGCAAGCTTGTGCAGTGGGAGAGCATGGGCAACTGCAGCACTGGCAATCTGTAACATTACAAGTACAAGAATATACCGGCAGTGAGTCGCACAATTACTACAGTCGTTCTATTAGTCTAGAACAACCAATATAAAGCGCTAGTAGCATGGCTTACACAACTCGTCTGCAAGCTTGTGCAGTGGGAGAGCATGGGCAACTGCAGCACTGGCAATCTGTAACATTACAAGTACAAGAATATACCGGCAGTGAGTCGCACAATTACTACAGTCGTTCTATTAGTCTAGAACAACCAAGATAAAGCGCTAGTAGCATGGCTTACACAACTCTTCTGCAAGCTGGTGCAGTGGGAGAACATGGGCAACTGCAGCACTGGCAATCTGTAACATTACAAGTACAAGAATATACTGGTGGTCTATGAATAAGAACTTTGGTCTATGACTTGGAATACATCATGCTTGGGAAACCCTTATCTTTTATTAAAAGAAGCTGAGGAGACTTCTCATTATGGAGACTTCTCATTATGGAGACTTCTCATTATGGAGACTTCTCATTATGGAGACTTCTCATTATGGAGACTTCTCATTATGTGTAGTTCTAAAAGGAACTTTAAGCTAGTTCCGAAGTGATATGATATTCACGATGGTGAGTAATGTTTCTTAGAAACCGCCTCTTACGAACTTCCCATGTGAAATCCACCATGAGGAGGGATACTAGACATGCTATCTTTGTTTCAGCCTCTTGTGGTAAAATCAAGCGGGAGAATCGGAAAAGCAGGACTTTGATTTAGTTTTTCTAATATTTCAATACTGAATGTTGCGTAATAAATCCTAAAAGTTTGGTTTAGTTAGATGGATAAGTATGTAACAATTCATCTTCATTTTTATATCGTACCAGAGACTCCAAAATCATATCAGGCATGTCTTGACTGTCTGATTAATTCCGAACACATTACGATATCTTCTAAAAAGTAGAAGCAATTTCTATCTTCTTTTGCGGATCAGTGGGTTCTTTTACATCAATCATGTTGTTTAGTGATTTTCAGTCCTTTGATATGAAACCATTTTTAAGGTGGAAGGGTCACCAATTTCTCGTAGATTGAAAGTTTCCAAACTGAACTACACAATGACTATCGCCTAACTACTATATTGTATGTTACATTTAGGCGCTGTTTCGTCTTTGGAACCAATTCGTTTTACTTCAAATTCCAGCATATATAGTTAATTATTAACCGGTTGTAATTAGTGTGTGCTGCGGTTCCCAGTGATTGTCTAACCACAGTTCTGGCTGGAGTATGTGAGAAACACAGTGACCTTGGACTCGCTACACTTGCAGCCGGCTAGCTGCGGTCGGTTACCACATCTCCATAATAAGTATGTGGGAACTTGGTGGAATGTGGCACTTCACTTGCGTCCTGCTCACCCCGGGTCAGGCTGTGTCATTTGTAGTCATTGCAGCCTTCTGTTTACCACCACACGTGTTAGTAAGTTGCAGAAATGTGGCACTTCACTTGCGTCCTGCTCACCCCGGGCCAGGCTGTGTCATTGGTAGTCATTGCAGCCTTCTGTTTACCACGATACGTGTTAGTAAGTTGCAGAAATGTGGCACTTCACTTGCGTCCTGCTCACCCCGGGCTCAGGCTGTGTCATTGGTAGTCATTGCAGCCTTCTGTTTACCACCACATGTGTCAGTAAGTAGCAGAAATGTGGCACTTCACTTGCGTCCTGCTCACCCCGGGCCAGGCTGTGTCATTGGTAGTCATTGCAGCCTTCTGTTTACCACCACACGTATTAGTAAGTAGCAGAAATGTGGCACTTCACTTGCGTCCTGCTCACCCGGGTCAGACTGTGTCATTGCTAGTCATTGCAGCCTTCTGTTTACCACCACACGTATTAGTAAGCAGCAGAAATGTAGCACTTCACTTGCGTCCTGCTCACCTCGGGTCAGACTGTGTCGTTGGTAGTCGTTGCAGCCTTCTGTTTACCACCACACGTATTAGTAAGCAGCAGAAATGTGGCACTTCACTTGCGTCCTGCTCACCTCGGGTCAGGCTGTGTCATTGGTAGTCATTGCAGCCTTCTGTTTACCACCACACTTATTAGTAAGTAGCAGAAATGTGGCACTTCACTTGCGTCCTGCTCACCCCGGGTCAGGCTGTGTCATTGGTAGTCATTGCAGCCTTCTGTTTACCACCACACGTGTTAGTAAGCAGCAGAAATGTAGCACTTCACTTGCGTCCTGCTCACCTCGGGTCAGACTGTGTCATCGGTAGTCGTTGCACCTTTCACATTGAACAAAATTCATAACAACCAGCACATTAAAATCTATGCCCATTATCACTGTTGTATTAGTTACGGTTGATAGGATGTCAGTAGTACGTTAGGTGTTCATATTGAGTTTAGCCCCAGTTCACCTTCCTCTGGATGCAGAGTCTGGAATCTGATGCTGTTACAGACTTAGGGGAAAGTGAACTGGAGTTAAACTACCACCTTGGTTGGCTCCGTTGGGAGAACGTTGGGAACATTTAGAATTTTTTAAATGTCTTTTCAGACAAATTGTGCGATTAGAATTGAATCGAATTAATGGAGTTTCCAATGTTTTAAGGTCACATGTAGATGTTATTCCAAGTAATTAAATCTAATCAATGGAAATTAATTAATTCTTGATATCGCACTTCGGACTACAAATACTGATATCAGTTCATAACCTTTCTTAAAATATCTCTAAATAACCCATCTGTGGTGCTATAAACAGACGCGCGTGTCAGTGGATTGGTGGGCGCTTGATTGATAAAGTCATCATTAATTACGGCCATTGTCTGGCCTCGAGTTATTTATCGTGCGGGCGTCATTCGGTTGTTGTTTCAGCGGCGATCTTTGACTCTCTGGCCGCATTAGTCATTCTGGGGATCTACTGCGTTTAGGTCAGTATCTACAGTTTTATGTTAATTAAATTATTACTATGTTATTATATGTCATTATTTTCACGTTAATTTACACGAAAGTTGGGTATTTTATTCCTGATGCAGCGTGCATTTTTAGTACATTAGGTACATCAAACTGCATATCTCATCCAAGTTCATTTGGACAATTTGTACGTCTTTTGTATGAATAGTGTTTAATTTCATAGTTAAGCTCCTCAACTGAACAAAATTTCGTTGTTTCTTTGTTACAACATTGTAAACATCCTTTACAGAACGTATAAATAGTTTTTTGTGCAATGATTCGGGAAATGTATTCATTTTGTTTTTAAAGTTTGGCGAAAGTCCTAGATTATGAAAAAATAGATAATTGTTATGATTCTGCTAGGAGTTGTAGGTATTTGAAGTAGAATTTAGGGACATATTATAGTCAAACCCAAACATAACTGTCGAACATAAGAGTCTTTTTATTCTTAGATACGTGAAAGGTGATTTAAGGGAGTGATATTGTAATAAAAAATACTTTCCTTAAGTCACGAATGGATGAAAACATCAGTACTTGGTGTCATGTATGTACTGCAAAAGTTTCAAACTTTAAACTAGAGCTGTTATTACTTTGACCTGATTAGAACTTCCCAAAATGTATTACACTAAAGTCCGGTAATTCCATATGATGTTATAAAATGTATACTTTTTCTGTAGTCATGGAAGTTATATTAAAAGGCAATGAATTTAATGTAAAGAAATATTTCCCTACCTAAAATTCACTTTAAGATGAGATAACACGGAAAACCAAAACATAATTACAATTACAATTGCAGTATTCTAGTTGTGGGGCCGGACCGTAGGAGAGAGAGGTCACGTGGTTTAGAGACAAGAACAAAGGAGTACAGAACCTGTCGGAGACAGCCTGTCGTGCGCTATAGTTCTAGGAATGCTTGTCGTACGTACGCTCCACACTTGTCGCTCTGAACAATTGACAAGGTCACAAAGTGAGCAATCGGCGCTTGGTAGAAAACAAATTAGAATATTCTGAGATGTGTTAAGTGAATTTTGAGAACCAATCTCCATACAGACCAGGCTCAAAGATCCGAACTATAGATAAAGTAGTGGTTTTAAATTGTACAATTTACGGTTTTCCTTCACAACCAACACCATTACTCAGCTTGTTTGGGAGCAAGTAGAAAAAAAAGAAAGAAGATGTTTATGTTTATTGGATTTACCGTGTAGTTTCATGAATGTGGAATCTACGTTACCGTTTCAACCAACAACAATATCATTTATATTACTGCAGCCTGTCAATCACACAAGATGGATTGATGTTTATTTGAAATCTTTGAGAGGAGAATGAACGGATCTTGTTCTGCAAGATTCCGCTTATATCGTATACTTTGACAGTCTCATAACAACAGATAAGACTGAATTTTATACATTCTAATAAATATTTAATATTTTATTGCAACCCCTCAATAAATAGGCATTAATAAATAAACAAGCCAAATTAACAATATAACTAACATAACAATAACAATTAATACATAATAAATAAACTTAAATATGTCAACAGTCATAGAATTTAATTTAATAACATTATAATAAATATTTTTACATTTCACAGCAACTTTAAATAAATAAACATACCTGGAATCATACCTGGAAAGGGAACTGACCTAGCTATATATCAGCATGTGAGTGAAATTACTAAAGGAATTGAACAAAATCAGTTTATTGTTGGAGTGTCTTTAGATTTGGCTCGTGCATTTGATTTTGTAGATCCATATATTTTGGTTGAAAAATGTAAAGGCTATGGTCTGAAGGGCACTCTCTTCAAATGGTTGGCTTCTTTTTCATGTAGTAGAAGGCAGGTTGTAAGGATTAATGGAACTATGAGTAATGATTGTGATTTAAAATATGGTATAGCGCTGGGAGGAGTACTTGGTCCTCTCATGTTCGTTGTATATATTAATGATCTCCTAAAATTGAGGATACATTCAAATATTTACTGATTTGCTGATGATACTGCTATTGTTTGTACAGGATCTAGTTTTGATGTGTTAAAGTTCCGATTACAAAAAGACAGACAGTATTAGTCATTGGTTAGCAAATAATAAGTTATTAATTAATGTAAACCAAACAAAATGTATAAATTTTTCATATAGGAAACTTGCTTCTACAGATGTTTTAAAGTTGATATGTCATAAGCATAGCTGTGTTTATTACTGTAAATGTGATGCAATTGAGTTGGTAACCAACATTAAATACTTAGGTTTGATAATTGATAGCAAACTGAAATGGGATTTAAACGTTCAAAGCTTAAATACCAAACTAAGAAAAATAAATTATCTGTTATATTTCACAAAAAACTATATAAAGTCAGAGTATCTTAAAATGTTGTACATATCGTGGTTTGAGTCATCTCTGAGGTATGGTATTGTGCACTGGGGTGGAACTTATCCTACAATATTGATGCCCTTACAATAATGCAGAGATTTGCTGTTAGGAATATATGTAATATGACTAGATATGAAAGTGTATCACACATGTTTATGGAAATAGGTATCTTAAATTTACAGCAACTCTATGTTTTTTCTGCATTAATGTTTATAGTGAAAAATAAAGAAATGTTTGAAAGTAAGGTTTTTCTCAGAAATACTCGAGCATCCGTTACAAATACTCTGGCTATGCCATTCTATAAACTGGAAATTTCCAGAAAACAACTAAATTATAAATTGTTAGAAATATTTAATAAATATTCAAATGTTCTAAATGTTGTCCGGGGCAGTACCTTGCCAATTCTGAAGAGGACAATCAAAGCCATGGTTTGCAATGCATAATGATATTCTGTTGTATTTAACTACGCCCATTGCTTGTTTGGTTACTAATGTTTATTTATTTAAAGTTGCTGTGAAATGTAAAAATATGTATTATAATGTCATTAAATTAAATTCTACGATTGTTGACATATTTAAGTTTATTTGTTATGTATTAATTTTTTATGTATCAATATCGTTATTGTTATGTTAGTTATATTGTTAATTTATTGTTATTCCTTCTTGTAAGTTATTATACAGGGTGTACATAAAGTCCTGCAATGGTATAATATTTTCTAAACGATAACAGATAAATGAACAAGATTTGGTACATCAATACTACACCTAAAAATCTACTTTTTGAAGGAACTATCAGTTTTCTGTAATATCATGGGGACGTCCCGCAAGGAGTCGGAAGGAAATCTTAAATAGGAGCATAGGTCAATATGCACATCATTTTAAAGGGCTTATCTAGCAGAGTTTAATGCCGCAAACCGCACTCAAAAAGATTGATCCAGTACAAAATGGCGGCTGTTCAAAGGTTTTACTTGGTTACATTTCATTAGTAGCCATAACCCCGGTAAAGCAAAACTGCAACCAAACGAATACTGCAGATAAATACTACATTATGATTGTCAGTTGTACAGAAGTGAATTATGACGTAGGTTATCCTCAAGGGGTACAAATATGGTCCTAATATATTGATAACGGGGAAAACCTGATAACAGTAACAATTAAAAAGCTCTTATCTTTGGGTCGCAGTTTGGACTTTCCAATTAGCCAGTCTATTCATAGTAGGCTATTCTAGTTTTCTTATTTAGTAGTGCTGTCCAACCTTTCTATCAGTGCACTTTAGTACAAAAGAGTTTGTCGTATTGCTTGTAGTTCTTCAACTACACTATGTTGCTTGACGAACGTGAACGTATAACACTTCTTATGATGGTTGGTTGGGGAAACAACGGACGATCACACGAGGAAGCATGCCATTTATTTCATGACTACTTTCACGAGAGGCAGCCAATTTCTAGAACAACTGTAGGGAGAACTGTTCAACGCTTTATGGAAACAGGAAGTGTTTCCGATCGTCATAGGACAGGAAGGCCCGCTACTGCGACAACTGAAGGCAACTCTTTAGATGTATTGCACTCATTTATTGAGAATACGCAAGAGTCCCTACGCTCAGCAACACAAACTCATGACATCTCTGTTACGTCTGTTAAAAAGATTCTGAAAGGGTCTAATTTTAAGCCTTATAAAGTTCATTTGGTGCACGAACTCAACGAAGTTGATTTCGATCGACGTATAGAATTTTGTGAAACTATGATGGCCAAAATAGATTGCAACGAAATTGATGCAAACAATATTGTGTTTTCAGACGATTGTTCATTTATGCTGA
Organism: Homalodisca vitripennis; assembly: GCF_021130785.1. Classification (NCBI taxonomy): domain Eukaryota; kingdom Metazoa; phylum Arthropoda; class Insecta; order Hemiptera; family Cicadellidae; genus Homalodisca; species Homalodisca vitripennis. The sequence continues at coordinate 194,405,646 of NC_060209.1, read as the reverse complement.
ATGGAAGTGTAAACAGGCACAATTGCCGTTACGTACTAGAGTAGCGAAAATCCTCACTGGATGCGGGAAGCACATACGCAGTATTCACTAAAGGTGAATGTCTGGCTTGGTGTGATAGGTACCCAGTTGGTAGGTCCTTTCTTTATTGAAGGAAATTTAAGTGCAATATCATATTAACGTTTGCTAGAAAATGAAATTACACCAGCAATTCGAAACATGTTTGGAGAACATTACCAGAATATCTGGTTTCAACAGGACGGAGCACCCCCACACTACGGCATTGACGTAAGAGCCTATTTAAACACTGTTACCAATATATTAGGACCAAATTTGTAACCCTTGAGGATAACCTACGTCATAATTCACTTCTGTACAACTGACAATCATAATGTAGTATTTATCTGCAGTATTCGTTTGGTTGCAGTTTTGCTTTACCGGGGTTATGGCTACTAATGAAATGTAACCAAGTAAAACCTTTGAACAGCCGCCATTTTGTACTGGATCAATCTTTTTGAGTGCGGTTTGAGGCATTAAACTCTGCTAGATAAGCCCTTTAACATGATGTGCATATTGACCTATGCTCCTATTTAAGATTTCCTTCCGACTCCTTGCGGGACGTCCCCATGATATTACAGAAAACTGATAGTTCCTTCAAAAAGTAGATTTTTAGGTGTAGTATTGATGTACCAAATCTTGTTCATTTATCTGTTATCGTTTAGAAAATATTATACCAGTGCAGGACTTTATGTACACCCTGTATATGTATAGTTTGTTGTTATCAAATTATAGTGCTTATAAAATACAGGCAGATGGTGGTACAACAAAGACTGCATATATAGCCATATAGAATAAAGTGTATAATAATTAAATTATAATAACCCCGCACCTGCGAGTGCACATGGAGAATGATAAAATGTTTAAACAATTTTTTTGTTGAATAAAGTTTTTTTGGATTTGAATAAGACCGAGTGTATCAATATAGCTTTTAAAACACACGATAAATCCTCCTTTGGTTGGAGACAGTATAGTAAAGGGAGTTTAAATTGTTGGAACTGCGTGCAGTTCTGTTCCAGGAATGGAAACTGTGCAAGCCGCGACTGTATCTCAGAACCACAGCCAAGGTCGAGTTTATAATTAAAGCTTTTCAAATACACGACAAATCGTCCTTTGGTCGAAGAAAGTATAGTAAAAGGGGTTTAAATTGTTGCAACTGCGTGCAGTTCTGTTCCAGGAATGTGAACTGTGCAAGCCGCGACTGTATCTCAGAACCACAGCCAAGGTCGAGTTTATAATTAAAGCTTTTCAAATACACGACAAATCGTCCTTTGGTCGAAGACAGTATAGTAAAAGGTGTTTAAATTGTTGCAACTGCGTGCAGTTCTGTTCCAGGAATGTGAACTGTGCAAGCCGCGACTGTATCTCAGAACCACAGCCAAGGTCGAGTGAATCATGGCAGATTGTCTAAACTGTTTGGGGCTATGAGTGAATTAACACCCATCAATCGTCGTGAATTTATAACTTAAACAATCGGTATATAAGTGGATTTCTCGTAAATAATGTGACTGTCCGAACTCGTGAACAATTTTAAGTGATGACAGTTTCTTAACTGGAATTCTACAGAGACAGAAAACATGACGACTATCAGTTTACATATAAAATAATCAATTTGAATTTACAAAATTACCTATTCACTAGTTTTTACCTTATATTGTTTGTATTAGTTACAAAAGAGAGACTCATCCAATGCCTGATCTACGGAATAAGATGAGCTCTCTAACTGTTAGTGGGAGGTTTGGGTTTTAAATATTTGAACGGTAACAATTATTGTTTGGTGGTGCGACCCTAGCGTCGAACCTGAGAATTAGTTGAAATAAACTGTTAGACCTCAGCACGCCTCGCCCTGTGTTACTTATACAATCTTAAATAAACACCTTATTTAGTAAACTATTTAATAATTTATTTAATAAGACATAGTGGTGTAGTTGAATGTTGTGATAGTCCTGATGCAGCAAGCCTCGGGGGTCCCAGCGAAGTGAAGGCAGCCTGGCGTCAGTCTGGACCGCGACTGCGCGAGTCTCGGCGACAGGAAATCGCGCTGTTAAACAAGTGACCACTGGTCTTTCTTCCTGGAATAGGAGTCGTGACCTCCTGAAAAAGGCCATTATCACTTCCCAGAAGTCCTCAGTCCTCAGATGTAACCGTCTATTATTTATCTATTACAATGCTCCGTATCTCATCGTGAGGACTGTTACATTGGTTATTTCCGGGGAAGATTTTGCAAACGTTTTCCGAGAATGTTATCTGTTCGTGGATATGGGTTATGTCTTCCACGTGACGGTATATCACTGTAATGTTCTTCCTCTGCATGGTTGCCATTGACCGTTACACCCGGGAACGTAACTAGTTGGGGCAGGCTCCCGCATGTCACCTGGATATGGGTTATGTCTTCCACGTGACGGTATATCACTGTAATGTTCTTCCTCTGCATGGTTGCCATTGACCGTTACACCCGGGAACGTAACTAGTTGGGGCAGACTCCCGCATGTCACCTGGATATGGGTTATGTCTTCCACGTGACGGTATATCACTGTAATGTTCTTCCTCTGCATGGTTGCCATTGACCGTTACACCCGGGAACGTAACTAGTTGGGGCAGACTCCCGCATGTCACCTGGATATGGGTTTATGTCTTCCACGTGACGGTATATCACTGTAATGTTCTTCCTCTGCATGGTTGCCATTGACCGTTACACCCGGGAACGTAACTAGTTGGGGCAGGCTCCCGCATGTCACCTGGATATGGGTTATGTCTTCCACGTGACGGTATATCACTGTAATGTTCTTCCTCTGCATGGTTGCCATTGACCGTTACACCCGGGAACGTAACTAGTTGGGGCAGGCTCCCGCATGTCACCTGGATATGGGTTATGTCTTCCACGTGACGGTATATCACTGTAATGTTCTTCCTCTGCATGGTTGCCATTGACCGTTACACCCGGGAACGTAACTAGTTGGGGCAGGCTCCCGCATGTCACCTGGATATGGGTTATGTCTTCCACGTGACGGTATATCACTGTAATGTTCTTCCTCTGCATGGTTGCCATTGACCGTTACACCCGGGAACGTAACTAGTTGGGGCAGGCTCCCGCATGTCACCTGGATATGGGTTATGTCTTCCACGTGACGGTATATCACTGTAATGTTCTTCCTCTGCATGGTTGCCATTGACCGTTACACCCGGGAACGTAACTAGTTGGGGCAGGCTCCCGCATGTCACCTGGATATGGGTTATGTCTTCCACGTGACGGTATATCACTGTAATGTTCTTCCTCTGCATGGTTGCCATTGACCGTTACACCCGGGAACGTAACTAGTTGGGGCAGGCTCCCGCATGTCACCTGGATATGGGTTATGTCTTCCACGTGACGGTATATCACTGTAATGTTCTTCCTCTGCATGGTTGCCATTGACCGTTACACCCGGGAACGTAACTAGTTGGGGCAGGCTCCCGCATGTCACCTGGATATGGGTTATGTCTTCCACGTGACGGTATATCACTGTAATGTTCTTCCTCTGCATGGTTGCCATTGACCGTTACACCCGGGAACGTAACTAGTTGGGGCAGGCTCCCGCATGTCACCTGGATATGGGTTATGTCTTCCACGTGACGGTATATCACTGTAATGTTCTTCCTCTGCATGGTTGCCATTGACCGTTACACCCGGGAACGTAACTAGTTGGGGCAGGCTCCCGCATGTCACCTAATTTTGAAGAACGCCAAATTGGAAAATATCACATCAAAATTATTTACAAATAGAAAACAAAATTGGCAATGAAAAATAACAACTTAAAATGTCAGTTACGCAAAATATGTACTTTAGAAGTACTTCACTGGGAAAATGTAGTTGCCAGGAAAAATCTAAAGGGGAATTTGTAGATCAAATTATAAACTGTTTTTGTTTCAAGCAGTTTTTATTAGATGCAATTTATCTCGGTACAGGCTTTATAAAATTTATATAAAACACTTCTTTGATATTTTTATTATATCAAAGTGATGATGTGGGCCATTTGTTTCTTTACATGTGTGTGGGGGCGCCAAATTAAGTGCGTCACGGGTGAACTTACGTCCCTGATAGACCCCCTAACTAAAGGCACTTTCTAAGAAACAGTCGAGCTTTTCCTGTCTCGAAGCTATTTGACTCATCCCTTGCACTTGTTTTTCATCTATATGGCTGCATTTACTTTAAAATATGAGTTTGATTTCCTGTTGATTAACCATCACAACTGTTGGTAATTCGAAATGTATATACTTCCAATCTTGCTTTTGAGAAAAAACTATTAAATGTTGACTTTAAACTGGTGAAATGTGTTTCAATACACCATATAGTAAGTGATAATGATATAAAATGTTGAGTTTTTTGTGACAAATACCTCGTAGTATTTCTATACACACATAACATTTTTAAAATGTGATTTTTATAAAATTTTTATAATTGCAATTTCGTCTTTGTTATTTTTCTTGTATGCTAACTATGTTTGTACATGCGGTGTGAAACAAACTCAGTCCATGTTTGTGTACGGGGGATCGTGATTAGGCGATTTTTACGGAAAGTAAAAGCTGAGCCAAACACACGAATGGACAAAAAGCGTGAATCAGAACAGAACCCGACTTCACGGTTTGTGGCGCCACTTTCTTCCCGCCACAGCCTCCGCTGTCCGGCATCCGGCCCTCAGGACCGAACTTTGGATCTATTTATATATAAATATAGAGCTACTAATGGAGCAACAATTAGTACGAGCAATTGGCCAGTGTTACATGTCAACACGATTGAGACAGTTTAGGTAACACATCTTCTTTGTTACGGTTGTATGATAATTGCGGATTGTTACTAAGCTCGATCAACGTTCCATTTTACTGTATTGGTAGTTTAAATAAATCTTGTATCAGCACGTTGGATTGTATTTAGAATTCATTCCATAACAAGGTATGGACTTTTTATACTAAAAAGTAGTATTGTTGTAGTAATTGTTACCATTCTGTCATCGCCAATAAAATTAGAATTGCTATAAATTAAAGTTTTCAATTATACGAGTCCTATGGTTCACATATAAGTACTTTCTACTATTCTATGTGCCAATAGCCAAAGATTGACTTCATACCAATGCACTCTTTTGACAATTTTTAATGAAATTAAAGGTAAAACTATGGTTACAATTGCGCTTTTTTCAGTATGGTTTCCGATCTAATTTTTCCCAAAAAAAATTACACAAAGATATCCCATCTATCATTTTTATGCGAGGGAGTTTAGTAGCATCTTGCGAACTTTATAATTCTTTTTGCAAGGAGATTTAGTTAGACAGCGACCTAACAATAAAGAAACTCGCAACCTCGTAGTAAACTGCACTGATGTACTTCGTAATGTTTATTCTCTCTGTGTTACTACCCAAGGCTAATACTTAGAGTATACAGTCACGACACGCGGTGTTGCTAACCAGCTGGCTTGCTTGCAGTTCACCGGGCATTGACACGCTGACGTCATGTCACCGTGATCGACTGTCTAGTCACACCATATGTTTACAAAGGCTGTTGACAATATTCTTCTCTGGAGGATTGTATCGTCTTTTCTAGTAGTTTCTGTACTGAAAGAGCAGTATCTACAGTTAATGAAGAACTGTATTGGAGAAAAGGGATTTTATACAAAGCATTTTTACAACTAGAGATAAAATGAGAAAATAATTGTAAAAGTCTATGTAATTGGCTTTTACCTTTCTGGCTGGTTTATACCTTCCAGTAGAAATCACACTGGGTACAGCAAAAACCGACGTGTCGCTTAAATCTGGGCAACCTTATAGATGTCCAGGAGCGGCACATCACCAACCGCAAGGATGGGGTGCAAGGATAATTCGATAGGTCTAGTCTACAGCGGGAGATGACTGTTGGAGTTGGTGGGGTTCCCTAAGAGTCAAAGGTTCTTGCTAGCCTTGACATAAAGGCGTGCCACCCCCACCTCCTCCGTCTGTTTTGATTGGAGAGGCTAGTTCAATGCTGACTTCTCCTTCTTCCGAGAAGACATGGCTGAGATTAATGTCCCAATTAATTCCTCATGGATCTCAACAAAAGGCAGCCCCCACTCTCCCAACCAGAATTACCTGTCATACCATAAGCAGCCAAAAGGTCCTCTTTGGACTAAGTGCAATTTCTGAGCTGCTTGTCCTGAAGTGAACAGAATAAATGTATGTGGCTTGGATGACGTTCAGCTAGAAACCAGGTAACAGCGGTAACTGCTTCACATGATATTCTGGTGCTGGCCAGGACCGGCGCGACGACTGCGGTAATGTCCATATAATGATGCGCGTCGCGGCCACTGACCACTTTCTCCTAATGATTTGTTGCACAACTGTTACGTCATTGGTTGACCCTGCTTATCTCCAGTGTGTATACGTTACTTCCTCATCATTTTAGGGAGAACTTCGGTCCGTCCATCCTACTGTGCGGTTTAGATCGACATTCTGCATCAGTTTGGGGTCTTGTAAGCATGCGACATCTAATTAACCCTTTACTCTACTTTAGAGCCACAGCTGTCTATATACCAGACAGCGATGTGGCAAAACATGTTCACACTAGTCACAAACAGCTGTAGAATGTGCGTTACCATGGTGATGGCCACACACACCACGGCATGGCACGCTAAGTTCATTGCCCACACGTTACATTATAACGTCATTAAACAAGGAGTATGCGACGTAACTCTTCGTGTAAGATGCTTGGCAGAGATCGCATGCAAAGTGTCAAATCTGTGGGTCATTTAATTTTCGAAATGTCTTGCGGACAGATATGGAGACAAACAGTCATATGGAACTAAATTTGACACCAAAAACGCGTTATAGAACCCATTATTGCCTATGTAAAAATAAAGTTTCGTACCAAATTTAAATTCGTCAGATGAACTCTATCACGAAATATATTGCCACATGATACATTCTCATTTTGCTCATTGAGATAGGTTTCATGTCAGCTAGGGGGATATTACAACACTTGAGTCCGCTGAAATAAAGTCTTATCGCCGAATTTTAACACTGACGTTTTTGAAACTTAGTGTTGTCTATAAAGAAATATAGCTTCTTGCCAAATGTAAATTATTTAAGTTTCTTCGATTTTGAAATATCGATGAAACTGGCAGAAAGACATAAATGAAAGTTTTCCGGCCTCTCCAGTGATATATGGCGCTTGAGCTTAGCCAATAATATAAGACGAGTATTCCTATTGTAAGAAAAACTGTTATCAAACCGGTACTCTAAGTATGTACAGCTTCTTTGCTTATCCTATAAAAATAAGTAAGTCGAAAATAAGTTGTAATAACAATATGATTTATTCTTCAATTTGCAATGAAAAAATACTACATATAATCTTTATAGGCTACATTTAAAGATTATATGTAGTAGATAAACTGTCAAGAATCACAGTTTATATTTAATATATAACTCAGATGTATTGAAGTAGTAGAGAGCTGCGGGGCTTCCCAGCCGTTGTCGCGGTTGTTGTGGCCACATGAAGATGTGATAGGCTGATTATTGTGTTTGGCGTGACTGCAGGGTTATTACTATTGCTGCAGGTACCTCGCGGCAAACTGTGGCAATTATCCGCGTGGAGAAGGAAATCCTCAATTAGTAGGAGATACAAATGTTATATATAACTCAGATGTACTGAAGTAGTATAGAGCTGCGGGGCTTCCAGCCGTTGTCGCGGTTGTTGTGGCCGCATGAAGATGTGATAGGCTGATTATTGTGTTTACCGTGACTGCAGGGTTATTACTATTGCTGCAGGTACCTCGCGGCAAACTGTGGCAATTATCCGCGTGGAGAAGGAAATCCTCAATTACTAGGAGATACCTGCTCGCGCTTCCACTTCCCACAGCGACAGATCAATGGGAAAACGCACTACGGTAGGTCTCAATGATGCTGAACCGGGAATTGTCTAGTTCAGGGGTCGTTATGTAAACAGCTTGTCGTCTGACTTTCTCCCGCCCTCGCCATACAAACTGCAGCTAGCTGATCACTTTGTCCCCGGTTTGGGAGTTCCGACAGCTGGCCGAGCGGTCTAAGGCGTTGGAGTTTGGATCTGAGTTAGGGACGGCGCAGGTTCAAATCCTTTGTGGACCATTGCACTTTTTATCAGTATCATTGACATTATACTGAATATACTCCCTCCATCACTATTGTTGGATAAGATCTTCGAATAGGTCAGTGGTCTATAATAAGGCCAAGGGGCTTAAGGCAAGGGAAATCGTTCCTAAAAAAATATTAAGAAATATAAAGAGGTTTGAAATAAAACTGTTTTGTAATAAATAACTGACATTTTGTTACGTTAATTTAGTAGCCATGTGCAAAAAATAGATTTAAAAAAATCACTAACGACTATTAGTGTCGTTTCTAAACTATCAATGTTACTATTATATCGTCACAAACAGCTATTAATCAATTCTACAGAGCATCAGTGGAAACTACTGCAGAGATTGTGATGCCTGTTTAGATGACAGTTAATTAGGATTTCCTTTGATAATACCTTGTGTTTTTCTGTAGAATTAATTGCTATTCCATCCGCTAGTCTCGCAGTAAGGAAAAGACGTTCTGTTCTGTAATAGAAATGTTATGAAACAAATGTTATATATTTGAACCTATGTAAGTTTAATGTAACTTTTTGCCGATGTTCGGATTTTTAATGTCCAGTACGATTTTATGGGAAATCATGAATTAGTTTTCTTTCTTGGGCTGCAGCTAATATTTACGGACGTAATGTCTAACGCCGTTGTTCCTTATGAAGTCTGCATCCATGACGTCATGACCTAATTTTAGCAATGGTCTCACTCGCCACAGTTTCCCTTCCATTGGTGAATGACGTCATATCAGTGACGCTCTTCATAATTAACTGTCCAAAACTGAACTGTGGTTGTTGAACTTTACGGAACAGTTGGGATTCTAAAGACAATCCTAGTGCGAGAATTATTCACGTGTCAATTTTAAGACACATTCCTCTTCCACCTTCAATAAAGCAATATATTCTTCTATACGTAATGTAGCTATGGTGGGAAAGGTTGATTCAGTGCACCTTCAGTTCACCTTCCTCTTAGTGCTGCGTCTGGAATCTTGTCATGTTCGTCAGAAGATATCCAAAAAAAAATCAGCGACGAACTAGCTGAAAATGAACTCTTGACATCGTGTGAGTGACTCATACATAGGCTACACAAAATATAGTACGACCTAGGTAGCTTCTGTGTAATGAATACACGCAAACATTGTAATATTGTAAAAACACAAAGAAAGATTAAGTATGAAGGAGAATTCACTCAGTGTACTTTAAAAACAGAAGCAGTGAAGGATGTGAAGCCCACGCCGAGACGTCCTTCTCCGTGATGTTGATCTTATCTTATCTCGTTGCCTCGAAGCTAATAGTTCTTATACAAAACTTGTTTATCGTTATGTCAGTATCAGTTGTGCTTCTCTGAATCAAGACCCTCTTATACACTAACTTGACCTTAAGAGTTTTCAATCCTGAATAGGGTCAATAACTATCTGACACTTGTTTTCATTGGGTTAAAATATGTTAGTTACACCAACACCGAAATTCGTTAACGATATTGATTTATTGATTGATATAACTGTTACCTACGTTTTGAATCATGGGTAAACGGTTGGTTTTCGACCTGGATAAAAATACCATGCTAAGTTCTGTAGAATGAGTGCAGATGCTGTCTGAGCAGTTCGCTGAACAGTTCGGTGGAGATGTCGGTGAGTTGATACAATCTGACGTCAGGTTCCCGGGCTGGCGGCTACCATGCTCTGGTTGCTCGCCAGTGTTGCCATTATTTGCAAACCATGTCACAATGTTGCCATCTGTCCTGTCGTATTATTCTAGCTGGGCGTTCTGTCGCCTTCTCTAAGCACATGTCCTCTTAGTGGAGCCAACTCGGTACGAACGCTTGTTTCTTTACGTTGAGAATGCAAAGTTCGCCAAGTAATGTCTGTTATACTGGGCGTTCTGTCGACTCCTCTAAGCACATGTCCTCTTAGTGGAGCCAACTCGGTACGAACGCTTGTTTCTTTACGTTGAGAATGCAAAGTTCGCCAAGTAATGTCTGTTATACAGTTTTTATTTGAAGTTTCATACACAACTGAGAGAAGAAGGTTAAATTTCCAGGGAATTCATTACTAGCCTTTAATCCACGAGAGTGGAAAGCGGATCAGTTGATCCCATAGGAACACTTTTATTCCCTCCATATTCATATTCTTTGTAGAAATCTTAAAAAGCTTTATACGCATACAAGTACCTTTTAGATTATTCTTTGTTTGAAGTTTGTTTTTGACGACTGAATGATTGTGAAGGAAACAGGATTTTCCGAACATTCGCCATCGTTCAGTGATACAACAAATCAGTAACACTACGTTTCGAGATCTTGCAGTCTGATTACTTCTTCGGGTAAATAACTAACCAAACACATAATTACACATGTTGTGTGTCAACTTCACTAACTCTAAAACATGCACTTAATAAAAGAAAAACTTAATACAACACTAATTATTCAAACTGAACTACAGAGTACAAGTCACAATAGGTGTGCATTCGTCGACCATACCACCACCATCCAACCTATGACTGACCATAGGCCAAGTGTAAATGGCAATCGTCATGGCAGAAACAAGATGGCGGCAAAAAAGGAGGGAACAGGAGTTGGCCTTTATTATTATTATTCCTTTGATTTGTTTATTTTAACCTAGTTTGTAATTATGTGTTAGGTTAGGTATTTAGCTGAAGAAGAGATCACATTGAGGGTCTCGAAACAGTGTTACTTTTAGATTAGTTATCGTTTACTCAACCAAAATACTTTGTTTCTTTATCAAAATATGAAACTACTTTAAAACGTGAACGAAACAGTAAAATATATTTAGGTTCTTATAAATTACACTCTTAAAATGATAAATCTTACAAGATTGCATGACCAATATAACCAATATAGAGTAAAATTGTTTACAACTTATGTTTCTTGTATTAATTTAAGGAGGGTTACCTAGTGCATCCGATTTTTAAAATGTATTTTTTATTTAATATACTTCTTAAGTTAAAAAATATAAATATATTTCTCTGTCACTGTGTATATGGCAGAAATTAATAACATGCTCACGGATAAAGTTATATTTTGCTTCAGAATCGGTGTTGAAGAATTTAGGTGATCATTCTACTGTCTACAGACACTGAGCATATTTTGATATATTACAACAGAAGTGCCTTTACTATTGTCCTCGCCTCAGAGATAGAATGGCTGAGCGGTCCTCTGCTGGGAAGCAATAACGCACCAATAATACGACGGTGAATTATTGTTTAAATGGAAATTCCCACTCCTGCCTCTGTCTGTAGCAGCTATTGGAAAAGTGGGCGGCGCGGGCGCGAGAGCTTCTTTTTCACAAATATAAACTCGCCACCGCTGAATCGTTGCACAGTTCGTTTATTGAGCAAATTCTAAACCTTCCATCGTCACTGGATTTTTACCTTTTATTTTTCTTATTTGGTAATTGAATATTTCGCACATACATTTTCAAGGGCATTATTTTGGAAAACATAAAAGCGTACATGATTGGTTTCATTACGACCTCTAATTTGTGTAGTTAAAAAATAGTTTTAGACGAAATAATTGAGAATTGTATCGTGCCATTTCGTCTGTAATATCTGAGCTTATATTGTAAAAAAAACTACTAATTAGTTATATTCTCTACTTTTATAAATTTTAACGAGTTTATACATAACGGGTCTGAAATTGTGCTGCTTTTTTTTAAGTACAGTATTGTTAAGCCTCAAAATAATCTCGGAGCCGACGGCGAACTTGTGTTGTATTGTATAAGCTTATAACGTTGTTTTTCTTGAAATAGGGACAGACATGTCCCTAAAATCAAGAATTCAACAAACGTGATATCAGTGAAATAAGTCATGTGGGGGTATAAAAAGCGTTACGAATAATTTATTTTTTCCCACATATGTTTTTATTTTTGCACTAAAGTTTCCATTCCCATCGCCTGTAGCTATACGAGTACGTACATACGCTTTCATCTTACTCTCCGAAGCGGAGCAATCTTCAAATCATGCACTGCCCACAATCTTTAATATCACCAACCTGTAAAGTTTGTACACTCTATTCTGAGGAAACTTAATCCATAAGTCCATGATCATTACTTATTATTATACATTATTGGAGTTTCCCAAAGCCTGTAGTTGCCTCCTACCTTCTTATCCTCCAATCATATTGGTTATTTTATAACCAATGAGAGTACTTGGTTGTATTGTAATAAAGATAAAATTCATTTTAATCCTTATGGCACTTTCCCATTTCGACCCCCTCCCACACAAATAAAGTACAGGTGATTGTCGATTTTTTCTTACTCTAAATTTCTCTGCCGATTTTACAAAAATCTACGATGTGTGCTTTGTGCTTGTATAACGCAGTTGTTACTGTACTATAAGATTTTAAAGGATGTTAATAAAGTCCCGCACGGGCTTGATAATTCCCGAACGATTACAGGTAAAGCGATAAAACTCGGTACGTCTTTACTACACCTACAAATCTACTTTTTCAAGTGACGACCATTCTTTTATAATGTCAGGGGGATCTCATGATTTTGAACTATGCTTACGGTAAATTGTTTGGCGATCTCTTTGTACACCATCCTGCATTGGGTGTGAAGAGTCACTAACTACGTTAAAAACTATTTCTTAAGTCCAGTTCTAAGTTTAACTTTCACAACTTGAGCCAAGACAAGAATATTAAACCACCTAGAACAGGACCTACATTTTAAATGTTTCAAACTTTAAACCAGCGTAATGTTTCAAAGATTGAACCTTTTGAGGTTGAATTTGCGACATTGTACTTTACTAATACAGACCTTTAATTCGAGTTACTACTCGACCTATGATCTCATTTAAGATTTCCTTCTGACTCCTTGTGGGCCAACCTGACATGCAAAATATGGTAATTACTTCAAAAAGTACATTTATAGGTGTAGTAATGATGTACCAAGTTTTATCGCTTTACCTGTAATCGTTCGGGAATTATCAAGCCTGTGCGGGACTTGTTTAACACCCTGTATAAAGGTTAAGGTGTATAAAATTTAATTTAATTGAAGCTGTTGGATTTGTAACAACCCAAGCTTAAGAGCAAACAGCACACAGTGTGTGGATTATATTAGTGCAGTCGATATAACGATCATCGCAAAGAACAGAGCGGTCGGTGTTGTTCAGAAGCAACTGTAACGCAGCAATGTGTTCTCTGCATAAGGCGTGTTTATTGTTGTCTTGCCATTGTATGAAAGTCACTTCCATGAAGTTAAAAGCTATCCATAACTAACCAGGATTTTCTTGGCTTTGTATCATAATTGATTGTTGTCTTTCATCTGGTAGCGGTTTTATTCGTGAATTCATTATCTATTTTTTTGTAGCCGCATGTGTATTATATTTATGAATATCATATTAGCATTAACTTGTTATGGAAAATATGATCAGAATGCTTAGTGTCATAATATCTCGTAATTAAATAAAAGTCTCAAAATGTTTTCTTGTACAAACTACTGGTTGCACATATTCTAACTATAAGTATTAATATATTATATAGTATATATTTATATATATATATATATATATATATATATATATATATTATGGGTTCTTCTCCTCTGGTACAATCTCACGCACACACGATTACGTCAAGTTGGGTGATTAAATACATACGCGTTTCTTTAAAAGGGCAAGTTACTGTGTAAAGACTTCTCTTTCAGACAGTGCAGTCACTGGTTTAATTAAATTATTAAATTGGTTGGGTTAACTTTGTTATCTAAGAAATATAGGCACTGCCCTTCTCTTTCTGGAGACAAAAAGAATAGAAAAACATTTCTATTGTTTTACGTAGAATATAGACTTCAAAAGTTTGTTTAGGAGCGTCTTATATTCAGGTAGCCTACAACGAAAAATTGCATAAATAATTATATAACTTTTTATTTATTGTAGAAGTTTGAACATTGACTAATAGCCATACCGTTTTATGAAAGTTCTTTTAAAGAAGCTGGAATTGTTTTGGTGATTATTTTGTCACCAGTTTAGGTCCCCTAATAATTAATATTTTTATGCTCATGTACTCTAAGATTACGAATTATTTCAAGAACAAATCCACATGTATCACTTAATTTTTTACCTCCCTTGCTGTGTTAAGATGATCTTAAATCTATTTTTAGCGTTTACTCTTGTTATCAATGATTATTAATTAGTAACAGTAAAATATCGTCACGGTTAATGAATTTAAACCTCTGTAATTTTTGTCAATATCGCTAAAATTATATCTTTATTTTAATTTTTTCCGAGTACCTATCGTTTTATTTGAAATTGATTGTCCCCTGAGGAAGTGTTATTGATGGAAAAATATATTTATATCTTGTATTGATGTCCATATTTTTATTGTATACATTAAACCATTCCAAAGTAATACAGCTTCTCAGAATTATTTAAATAGTTAATTTGAATTTATTATATAAACATGCAAATGTTAAATGGTTTTTTGCTGCATTCGTGGCTGTAACATATTACGCTAGCAACTTGTATTCGCCTAAGTTGTATGAAACCAGACACAGCGATACTTATGCAGTGACTTCAAAGAGATGCTGCGATTAAAAACAGATTCAAATCGTGTTAACCAGAGATTCAAGTTTTAAACTGCTTTAAACTCGACCGAACTCAAGTGGATCAAGGTTTTACCTTAAGCCTGTTGAGTAAACTTTGTTTCATCTCCGACTTTTGAGATTAAAAACAACTTTTAAACACTGTTGTTTTGTTTACTGTTATAACGATGATTTCTAGTGGCAGATTTATTGTTGAATGGATCGCTGTAATGTATAATTGCGCTTATAAGACAAGTAATTCGCTTGTGATTCTCTTTTCCTGAAGTATTGTTTGTAAAATAATATTCGGAGAAACAATTTTAAAATTTAAAGTTTTTTAGCCACAAACACCGTTGCCACCAAAATTAGTTTTAAAATTAAATAATGTTTACTAATTAACACTGCAAAAGCGTTTAGTGTCTTGAGTTAATATCACAAAATTGTATAATATTGCAATCCTTTTAAAAATACCAACAGTTAATAATTGTTCATTTAGTAATCGGGAATGTCAGGATTCAAACTGTTCAGAAGTCAAAACCATTGGCTCATAAAGATTTGATTTATATGTGGAGGGGGAAAAACCCATAATCTCAAAACTTTCAATAAACAATTAAATTAATTACATTTAACAAAAAATGTAGATATTGGTTGCCTTTTTCCTCATTTACGTACATAATTATATGTATGAATTTATGTCTCTACCTAATTTTGCGATAGCAAGAATTAACTTATATTTTTATTTCCTCTAATCATGTATACAATTTTTTAGAAGAGACCCAATCCTGAGGCACTGGGTTATTCCTAAGAGATATAGCCTTGAGACACTGGGTTACCTCTAAGAGTTAACCTTCAGATGTCGGATTATCTCGAGGTGATATGACGTTGAGATAATACTGGGTTACCATTGCGAGAACTGGGCTGGAGATACTGGGTTATCCCGAAGAGCAGCTGGAGACGCCGAGGTACGGCGAACAATACGACCTTGAGATACTGAGTTACTGCTGTAACCAGCCTTGAGACACTGAGTTACTGCCGTAACAACCAGCCTTGAGACACTGAGACACGCGACGTTGAGATAATACTGGGTTACCATTGCGAGACTGGGCTCGAGATACTGGGTTATCCCGAAGAGCAGCTGGAGACGAGGTACGGCGAACAATACGACCTTGAGATACTGAGTTACTGCTGTAACAACCAGCCTTGAGACACTGAGACACGCGACGTTGAGATAATACTGGGTTACCATTGCGAGAACTGGGTTCGAGATACTGGGTTATCCCGAAGAGCAGCTGGAGACGCCGAGGTACGGCGAACAATACGACCTTGAGATACTGAGTTACTGCCGTAACAACCAGCCTTGAGACACTGAGACACGCGACGTTGAGATAATACTGGGTTACCATTGCGAGAACTGGGTTCGAGATACTGGGTTATCCCGAAGAGCAGCTGGAGACGCCGAGGTACGGCGAACAATACGACCTTGAGATACTGAGTTACTGCTGTAACAACCAGCCTTGAGACACTGAGTTACTGCCGTAACAACCAGCCTTGAGACACTGAGACACGCGACGTTGAGATAATACTGGGTTACCATTGCGAGAACTGGGCTCGAGATACTGGGTTATCCCGAAGAGCAGCTGGAGACGCCGAGGTACGGCGAACAATACGACCTTGAGATACTGAGTTACTGCTGTAACAACCAGCCTTGAGACACTGAGTTACTGCCGTAACAACCAGCCTTGAGACACTGAGACACGCGACGTTGAGATAATACTGGGTTACCATTGCGAGAACTGGGCTCGAGATACTGGGTTATCCCGAAGAGCAGCTGGAGACGCCGAGGTACGGCGAACAATACGACCTTGAGATACTGAGTTACTGCTGTAACAACCAGCCTTGAGACACTGAGTTACTGCCGTAACAACCAGCCTTGAGACACTGAGACACGCGACGTTGAGATAATACTGGGTTACCATTGCGAGAACTGGGCTCGAGATACTGGGTTATCCCGAAGAGCAGCTGGAGACGCCGAGGTACGGCGAACAATACGACCTTGAGATACTGAGTTACTGCTGTAACAACCAGCCTTGAGACACTGAGACACGCGACGTTGAGATAATACTGGGTTACCATTGCGAGAACTGGGCTCGAGATACTGGGTTATCCCGAAGAGCAGCTGGAGACGCCGAGGTACGGCGAACAATACGACCTTGAGATACTGAGTTACTGCCGTAACAACCAGCCTTGAGACACTGAGACACGCGACGTTGAGATAATACTGGGTTACCATTGCTAGAACTGGGCTGGAGATACTGGGTTATCCCGAAGAGCAGCTGGAGACGCCGAGGTACGGCGAACAATACGACCTTGAGATACTGAGTTACTGCTGTAACAACCAGCCTTGAGATACTGAGTTACTGCTGTAACAACCAGCCTTGAGATACTGAGTTACTGCTGTAACAACCAGCCTTGAGACACTGAGACACGCGACGTTGAGATAATACTGGGTTACCATTGCGAGAACTGGGCTCGAGATACTGGGTTATTCCGAAGAGCAGCTGTAGAAGCCGAGGTACGGCGAACAATACGACCTTGAGATACTGAGTTACTGCTGTAACAACCAGCCTTGAGACACTGAGACACGCGACGGTGAGATAATACTGGGTTACCATTGCGAGAACTGGGCTCGAGATACTGGGTTATCCCGAAGAGCAGCTGGAGACGCCGAGGTACGGCGAACAATACGACCTTGAGATACTGAGTTACTGCTGTAACAACCAGCCTTGAGACACTGAGTTACTGCCGTAACAACCAGCCTTGAGACACTGAGACACGCGACGTTGAGATAATACTGGGTTACCATTGCGAGAACTGGGCTCGAGACACTGGGTTATCCCGAAGAGCAGCTGGAGACGCCGAGGTACGGCGAACAATACGACCTTGAGATACTGAGTTACTGCCGTAACAACCAGCCTTGAGAGACTGAGACACGCGCGACGTTGAGATAATACTGGGTTACCATTGCGAGAACTGGGCTGGAGATACTGGGTTATCCCGAAGAGCAGCTGGAGACGCCGAGGTACGGCGAACAATACGACCTTGAGATACTGAGTTACTGCTGTAACAACCAGCCTTGAGACACTGAGTTACTGCCGTAACAACCAGCCTTGAGACACTGAGACACGCGACGTTGAGATAATACTGGGTTACCATTGCGAGAACTGGGCTCGAGATACTGGGTTATCCCGAAGAGCAGCTGGAGACGCCGAGGTACGGCGAACAATACGACCTTGAGATACTGAGTTACTGCCGTAACAACCAGCCTTGAGACACTGAGACACGCGACGTTGAGATAATACTGGGTTACCATTGCGAGAACTGGGCTGGAGATACTGGGTTATCCCGAAGAGCAGCTGGAGACGCCGAGGTACGGCGAACAATACGACCTTGAGATACTGAGTTACTGCTGTAACAACCAGCCTTGAGACACCGAGACACTGACGTTGAGATAATATTGTGTTACCATTGCGAGAACTGGGCTGGAGATACTGGGTTATCTCGAAGAGCAGCTGGAGACGCCGAGGTACGGCGAACAATACGACCTTGAGATACTGAGTTACTGCTGTAACAACCAGCCTTGAGACACTGAGTTACTGCCGTAACAACCAGCCTTGAGACACTGAGACACGCGACGTTGAGATAATACTGGGTTACCATTGCGAGAACTGGGCTGGAGATACTGGGTTATCCCGAAGAGCAGCTGGAGACGCCGAGGTACGGCGAACAATACGACCTTGAGATACTGAGTTACTGCTGTAACAACCAGCCTTGAGACACCGAGACACTGACGTTGAGATAATAGTGTGTTACCATTGCGAGAACTGGGCTCGAGATACTGGGTTATCCCGAAGAGCAGCTGGAGACGCCGAGGTACGGCGAACAATACGACCTTGAGATACTGAGTTACTGCTGTAATTACTGCTGTAACAACCAGCCTTGAGACACCGAGACACGCGACGTTGAGATAATAGTGTGTTACCATTGCGAGAACTGGGCTGGAGATACTGGGTTATCTCGAAGAGCAGCTGGAGACGCTGAGGTACGGCGAACAATACGACCTTGAGATACTGAGTTACTGCTGTAACAACCAGCCTTGAGACACTGAGACACGCGACGTTGAGATAATGCTGGGTTACCATTGCGAGAACTGGGCTCGAGATACTGGGTTATCCCGAAGAGCAGCTTGAGACGCTGAGGTACGGCGAACAATACGACCTTGAGATACTGAGTTACTGCTGTAACAACCAGCCTTGAGACACTGAGACACGCGACGTTGAGATAATGCTGGGTTACCATTGCGAGAACTGGGCTCGAGATACTGGGTTATCCCGAAGAGCAGCTTGAGACGCTGAGGTACGGCGAACAATACGACCTTGAGATACTGAGTTACTGCTGTAACAACCAGCCTTGAGACACCGAGACACTGACGTTGAGATAATGCTGGGTTTCCGCTTGAGACACTGAATCACCCTCTGAGATCGAAAATAATTATAGAGGGAATTGATTGCTAAATCCAAAAGTGAATTTACCCACGCATTGTATATTTCTTCGTAGCCCACAAAGCTATATCAAAGAAGTGTATTGTATTTTCAAATGATAGATCTCTCTCTGTCCAGTATATTGTTACAATAATACAACACATCTCTCTTCGACTTCTAGACTTAAGTGCCACAGTTAACTAACACATGATATTTTTTAATAGATGAGACACAATTGTAGTGATATCAAAGGCGTTTTATTGTTAGTTTTGGCAGTTGAATTATTCATTATATTAATTTTTTGTTACTTGTCAGTGTTTAAATAGTGAAAGAAAGGGTAAAACATTGACAACACTGGGGTAAATGGGCGGTAAGCGATTTGATGCAGCGTGGCTAAGTGTACACAACGTTTGCACAGAATAAAAGAGAGATGTAACGCTAAAACTGGGTTCATGTTTCCGCCTGAATACACAGTTTTAATTGGAGTTGTTTGTGCACACACTGGCTGACACGGGCGAGATATAAATATTCCGAGAGTTACATTGACAGAGCCATTCATTACCGTACATTAACTCCAATAACAAGTAAAGTAATAAAACGCTTTCTTTCCACGTCGTTAAGTTTGATCAAGTTAAATTATTCTTTTCTCTAGAAGCCTGAGAGAGTGAATAGTGAAATGGGTCTATAATAAATTGTTATATTATGTTCGCCACCGGACTGTTATATTTAGCGGTGTTATATTCATCATTCACCCCAGGCGCTTGCATTCCGGCTGAAGAGAATTTCTGCTCCGATGACTCCGAATGGTTTGCACCCCCCCCTCGGCCGTAAAGCGACTTGGCAAACTTCTCGTTCAGCTAGAAATAGTTCATCTGCATTCGCTGTTGATTTTAACCCGGAATAACATGGATCTGACGGATTCCTCTCTCAGCATAGTGCTGTTACTTCGGCAAATAAATGTTCGTTGTATACTCAGTAAAGTACGCTGTTGGCTGAGCTTTAGCGAAGCATATCACTTGAGGGGCTGAACAAATTTCATTTATGTCTGTCTGTCCGCGTCAATATTAAAAGTGGTACATTATTTGATCTCAGTGTACTCTTACGGTGTTGTATCCTCGATGGCTGACCGGAACACTGATGTAAAATAAAATTAGTCCAACCCCACGAGTGATAGGCTTCGCTAAAGCTCAGCCAATAGTTACTGTGGTTGTGACCACAATCTAGACGCTTGTCATTTAATTCACGTTGTATAAAACATGGGACCTCTGACAGATGCCTTAAACTATTTTTCAAAACACACAAATATTATCAAGTCAATTAGACGAAGAAGTACGGGGTCATCGTTATACCTTCAGCCAAGACTGTGTAGACATCATTTTTAAGATGTCAAGCTACGACATTGTACAGAATACATTACCTTTTCACAAATGTTACATTCAGTGCAGAACGTTGAAAGCAGTGTCAGTACCGGGTGTGTAGATTTATAAACACAACAGACCAGAGTCGTGAGCAGGGCAGCACGATTCACCAGCCGAGCCGGAAGTGAGGTTATGTCTGAGGCCGAGAGGTTATGTGGACCACTGGGTCAGCTGGAGCTCAACTCTGGATGGTGACTGCAGGCTCCTACACCGGAATCGCTCTCCTGCTTATCGTTCAGGATGTCCGCTGGCTGTAGATGCAGTTAGTCGCTGCGCGCGTGTCCCTTTGTTCTCGGCTCATTACAATCCATACAACTGTACAAACAGTATAAACATGTAATGTTGTGTCAATTCGTCTTATATACATGCGACGTTCCTAGTGGCCAACGACAGACTGTGGTGGGTTGGAAAGTCAATTTGTATTATATACATGCGACGTTCCTAGTGGCCAACGACAGACTGTGGTGGGTTGGAAAGTCAATTCGTCTTATATACATGCGACGTTCCTAGTGGCCAACGACAGACTGTGGTGGGTTGGAAAGTCAATTTGTATTATATACATGCGACGTTCCTAGTGGCCAACGACAGACTGTGGTGGGTTGGAAAGTCAATTCGTCTTATATACATGCGACGTTCCTAGTGGCCAACGACAGACTGTGGTGGGTTGGAAAGTCAATTCGTATTATTATTTTGTGTTTTTTAATGTGAAAACGTCTGAACCAGTTGATGACGATAATGATAAAGGCGTTTCAACAACTTAAAGATATTGTCCGTAAGGAATATTCATACACTTTTGTATTTATGTAGTACCTCTGTGTTGAAGTATATGAGTATTTATTTATATTATGATACGTTATTCTTATTATTATATTATAATATATTTTACAGTATTTTTCTATATTTTTTCGCAATCCCTCTATGTCTCTGGATTTTGGTTTCCTTTTGTTATCGGTAATCCTCTTTTCATTAACGCAGGATGAAAATTGGAAGTCAAGTTGGAATAAAATATTTTCACGTACTAGTATAAAGTATTAAAACTTTTTTGATTTTTGAACTTTTGTGCTCTGCAATGAAATGGCAGTAGAAGAAAAGGAGTACTGTTTTTCTTAATGATTATAATTGCTAGTGTTTTTGTCAGCTTAAGGCTTAGGAGAACTGATAAAATTACGCTACCCTTGCTGTACAACCATGGTTGTATCCATTGTTTCAGACTGACAGTGGATTTTTACTTTTAGCTAGTTTATTTATTATAACCTAACTGTTCGTGTCTTCGTTTTCATTTGAACAGCTGGCGTAATGATATGTTGAGAATCCTGCCAAGGTCAGCGCACGTGTTAAGGACAGACAGAAGTAAAGCCCTTATGTGTTGTTACTGAAGCCGTGACCGATATGTGTGGCGGGGCCATGGAGGGTGCGGGGACTACGTATTATGATCGATTAGATGTAGGAACCATTGTGGAGAGGGGCAGGGGTCTGGGAGAACTGTACCGCTTGAATAACAATCTGGTGTGTGTTTAGGGCCATCGCTGTATCTCCTATAGCAGGATTGTTTGAACCGCTTCGCAATATACAGTTGTCAGATCGAATAAGTCAAAGTAGTTGTGGATAGTGACAAACTGACCCCTGTATACGGTATTTTGTGGAGTCCAAAACCGTTGGAATTGTGGAGAAAGGGGTTGTCTCCTTCTTCACTTTGCCTTAAAAGCCATTATTCATACATATTTTAAATTCCTCTAGTTTCTAACTTCAAGATTTCATGAAATTAGAGTGTTGTCTCTACGTAGATGTCAAAGTTCAGTTAACATTTTCTGAACGGTTTGCTTTATGTTAGAAAGTATCAGTAGTTTTCTCAGCGGAATCCTTGTAGGCTTTTATTTCTTTAAGGTAACTTGTCTCCGATCTTTCACACGAAACTGAACACGATTGAGTAACGTAAAGGTACTTTCACCGCAATTGTAACCCGGTGACATTTTAATCGAACTGGATTCATGAATAGAGACTAGACAAACTAGCAGAGTTGGCATTTGACAAGGACTGCTGTCCTGAAGGTGAGGCTGGTAGTAAAACAGTAATGTAACTAGAAGGTATAAGGCTAAGGAATGTCAGTTCATACGAGGAAGTATTGTAACAAACTCGTATCAACTTAATGTGCAATTTGCGGCAATCAGGTAGGTCATTCTAGTGCTTACCGTGGTATGTGTTCTTTCTTCCTAAGTGTAGCAGAAGTCTTAAAGGTTTGGTTGCTGTCTTTGGCTTTACAAAATTAAAAATCCCTCTTTCAACAAGGAGCTTAGGGTAGACTGTGTCAGGTGCACAT
Organism: Homalodisca vitripennis; assembly: GCF_021130785.1. Classification (NCBI taxonomy): domain Eukaryota; kingdom Metazoa; phylum Arthropoda; class Insecta; order Hemiptera; family Cicadellidae; genus Homalodisca; species Homalodisca vitripennis. The sequence continues at coordinate 194,382,686 of NC_060209.1, read as the reverse complement.
GTACGTCTAGCATATGTAAATACCTCGAAACACGTTAATTACTGCTGTAGGTAATGGATGAGTAACATTTTACTAATTTTACTGAGTAGCTTTAGGTGATAATATAAGTTTATATTGAATATTTAAACTGATTCTCAGACCATATGAACTGTAGGAGAATGGTTGCACCATCGCTGTGGAAGCCCGCTAAGATTGTAGGAAAATAGTAACAGATTATGGGAAGATTGAGTTTTTATTCATAAATAAAAGAGTCCTCGAAAAGCAACCTTACAAAAACGATTTTACTATGTAACAAATTTATAGGAGAAATTCAGTTATGAAAGGATTAATCATAATTTTATCCAAAAGCAAGATTAATACATCAATACAAATCTTTTGTTGCAATTCGCCATGAGCATACATTAATCAGAGGCAGCGTGGTTTTTGGGGGTGAAGGTTATATTTATAAAATGAGGTTGTCTGTATTTTAATCGGAGTTAAAAAGCTCAAGCAATAAATGTAATAACTAAACTGCGCCGAAGTGCCAGTTACATAAAGGTGGTCGCATATCGACCCGGACTGGTACTTGTCAGCAATGATAATCTGGATCAGCCCAAGGTTGAGGACGCCTTTGTCTCTCCAGGCTGGGGATTGATTAAGCCTCTCAAAGTCTCTAAGCCTATCATTTACATAAAGGTGGTCGCGTATCGACCCGGACTGGTATTTGTCAGCAATGATAATCTGGATCAGCCAAAGGTTGAGGACGCCTTTGTCTCTCCAAGCCGGGGATTGATTAAGCCTCTCAAAGTCTCTAAGCCTATCATTTACATAAAGGTGGTCGCGTATCGACCCGGACTGGTATTTGTCAGCAATGATAATCTGGATCAGCAAAAGGTTGAGGACGCCTTTGTCTCTCCAAGCCGGGGATTGATTAAGCCTCACAAAGTCTCTAAGCCTATCATTATCAGTTACATAAAGATGGTCGCGTATCGACCCGGACTGTACTTGTCAGTAATGATAATCTGGATCAGATCAGCCCAAGGTTGAGGACGCCTTTGTCTCTCCAAGCTGGGGATTGATTAAGCCTCACAAAGTCTCTAAGGCTATCAGTTACATAAAGGTGGTCGCGTATCGACTCGGACTGGTACTTGTCAGTAATGATAATCTGGATCAGCCCAAGGTTGAGGACGCCTTTGTCTCTCCAAGGCTGGGGATTGATTAAGCCTCACAAAGTCTCTAAGGCCTATCAATTACATAAAGGTGGTCGCGTATCGACCCGGACTGGTATTTGTCAGCAATGATAATCTGGATCAGCCCAAAAGGTTGAGGACGCCTTTGTCTCTCCAAGCTGGGGATTGATTAAGCCTCACAAAGTCTCTAAGCTATCATTTACATAAAGATGGTCGCGTATCGACTCGGACTGGTATTTGTCAGTAATGATAATCTGGATCAGCCCAAGGTTGAGGACGCCTTTGTCTCTCCAGGCTGGGGATTGATTAAGCCTCTCAAAGTCTCTAAGGCCTATCAGTTTACATAAAGATGGTCGCGTATCGACCCGGACTGGTATTTGTCAGTAATGATAATCTGGATCAGCCCAAGGTTGAGGACGCCTTTGTCTCTCCAAGCTGGGGATTGATTAAGCCTCACAAAGTCTCTAAGCCTATCAGTTACAGCGACTGTCCGGCTGTGATTGCTAATTCAATTAGTGACGGGGTTTCTCTCTCCAGGGGCGTTAAATGTCAGATAATTACAGCATTGTCTAATGTCTATTGCTGTTACTGTACGGCAGAATGGGGTCTCTGTGTATTTAGATTCTTTTCTTTGTTCTCTAAATGAGATTTGAAATCTTTTGCTGTCAATTGTAAAAGTGGTCAAGAGATGTCCTTAAAAATCTGTAATTATTGAACAACTGTGGAAAAATTTAAAGCTGAATCTTTCACTTGCACAACCCGCAGATGGTGTGAATGTTGAGTTTAGCTCCAATATAGGTGAAGAGGTGTTCTCATTTTATCATCAGGTGCACAATTGAGTGCACTACGATGTTTTAGACACGATCTTTTCAAAGTACGGTGGAGCAACCGAGTATTCTACTCGTAACTTAGCTGTGGTGGGGAAGAGTTGAATCAATGTGAATGTTGACTCTAGTCCCAGTTCAACTTCCTCTTAGTGCAATCTCAACATAGCTTACGTTATCTACAGATAATGTTTTTTATATGTTGATTAATGGTGGTTAAATTTCTCAAATATTTTCGATCACAAATTACGCCTTCTTGCTGCGCCTATAGGGTTGTGTTCGCTTGAACGCTTCTGCAGATAGTTAGTTAGTCTTTTTCCTGAACCTGTTAACCTAATTTTCCAGAACACGTCTGGGTCATAATTGGTGGTAGTTTATTATTAATAGTAAACCGGCTCTGGTTGCCCTGCCAGGAAGTGTGCCGCGACGATCTGTCAGGTCTGGGGACTCGAGCGAGTGAACGTGATGACTGATGATCTGTCAGGTCTGGGGACTCGAGCGAGTGAACGTGATGACTGATGATCTGTCAGGTCTGGGGACTCGAGCGAGTGAACGTGATGACTGATGATCTGTCAGGTCTGGGGACTCGAGCGAGTGAACGTGTTGACTGATGATCTGTCAGGTCTGGGGACTCGAGCGAGTGAACGTGATGACTGACGATCTGTCAGGTCTGGGGACTCGAGCGTGTGAACGTGATGACTGACGATCTGTCAGGTCTGGGGACTCGAGCGAGTGAACGTGATGACTGACGATCTGTCAGGTCTGGGGACTCGAGCGAGTGAACGTGATGACTGACGATCTGTCAGGTCTGGGGACTCGAGCGAGTGAACGTGATGATGATCTGTCAGGTCTGGGGACTCGAGCGAGTAAACGTGATGACCGATCTGTCAGGTCTGGGGACTCGAGCGAGTGAACGTGATGACTGACGATCTGTCAGGTCTGGGGACTCGAGCGAGTGAACGTGATGACTGACGATCTGTCAGGTCTGGGGACTCGAGCGAGTGAACGTGATGACTGACGATGTGTCAGGTCTGGGGACTCGAGCGAGTGAACGTGATGACTGATGATCTGTCAGGTCTGGGGACTCGAGCGAGTGAACGTGATGACTGACGATCTGTCAGGTCTGGGGACTCGAGCGAGTGAACGTGATGACTGACGATCTGTCAGGTCTGGGGACTCGAGCGAGTGAACGTGATGACTGATGGATACTTTTATGACAGTGACAAGGTCCCCCTCCCCCCCCCCCCTACTGACCTACTGTCAACTGCAGAGCTGATCCCCTCATGTGGGTGGGCGGCGCCGGGCTTTCCGAGGTCACATAGTTTCTTGATTTTGTTTCTTAACCTTCTTTAGACGCCGAGCTCCTATAGTTGTGAAAGTCTGTTATAAAGCTGGAAGAATCTTTTCAACCGTCAAAGTGGAATTGGCGCCAAAAGTCAATATCATTTTACACATCTGTTATAGATAGCCTCTACCTAAGGGAAGACTCACTTCCCTTCAGAATCCCTAACTTAAGGGCTCTCCTTCCTCAGCCATTTCAGACTGTCTTGCTGAGTGACATGGTCGTGTGAGCGCTTGTAACAATTCTACAGCATATTAGACTTACACATCCATGGAAATGTTTCAAGTATCTAGCGACAAGGTCACTCATCCGCTGTAGATTTTGCATATTTGAATATGAAATAGGACAATCAATGGACTATTATAGCGATACACTTTTGTCTTATGTAACAGTCAGATTATTACGTCACCAACTCGGGAATAATTAAGTACATCTGCTAAGTTAATATCGATTGTCTTCCTATTGTTTTCAGTGTAATGTATTCAGTGTATTTTAGTCTACTACATTATACCTTTTGACCAAGTTTATCTTGTTTAACTTCCCAACAGGTAAATCAACTTAACAAACCTCGTCCTACTTGCAAGACACTGAAACGTGTCAATACAACGTGTTACATAACATCTCGCATTGACTCGTAAAGAAAACAAAAATAATATTTAAATGTTTTCTCTTCAGTAATTTGTTCGTACAATCTGTATTTACTGAATTTAGTAAGTTCACCGATACATTCATTAGCAGTGCTTTTTGTTTATTTAAAATTACGAAACCTGTGGTTCTTATGAAATAGAAAATAATCTTTTAGTCAATACTAGTGACTTTAAATTAGACAACTTCGTAATTACAACGTTATGTAATAACCCAATCGGAATGGTACTTTTAAACTGTGCCTTATTCACGAAAATAGTAACCTTTTTTATTGTTAAGTGAGAAAGTTCGCTAGTCCAGAAACAGTAGAATCCTGTATTACTTATTATGTATTATTATTTTTTTACCAGTGTGGTATATAGAGTGGCAACAGTGTGAGGGTGGTGTGGGACAATCACTTTAAGACTGTATTATTTGTTACATTTAACAGTCCACTGTATTTATCATCTTTATTTAAATCCCATAAGATCAGTTTTACATACCAAACACTCTACCATTTATCTTTCGTCGTAGAATCATGAAAGGTAACAGCAGTTGGAAGATGTAACACACCGAGGGTATGTACATCGTTGTGTGTTACAGATTAGAACACTACGTGATTTAGGGTATAAGGGAACCTTGTCCTATCTAGTCAAACGTAGTTTCCTATGTTTGTAACATATAACCATTTCCAATGTCCGAAATACAGTAATTCTTTTAAATCATCCATTGTCAATAATAAACTTTAAACGTAGAATCATGACACAGTTCTCAATTGAAAGATATTATGTATCCAAACACTTCTGGTTTTTCGGCGTTATTTGTTATTCAGGAAAAGAATCATAAAAGTTGTATTTCGCCTTTAAAGTAATAAAAAGGTAAACTCTTTGTTAGAATAACACAAATCCTTGTATTGATCGTATATGTAATATGAAGCAACTCCAAGAAACTGTAGAGTTACATTTGATAGATAATAACGGACTGAATCCGTCTACTTTGTTATTTTGTTACTTCGATTGTTAATGTTACTGTTTGTGTTACAGGACCTGGCTGACAAGATGTGGCACTCGTCGTCATAACGTGAGTAACATTGATGTAAAGTAACAAGCCTTATCGCGAACTTCTACCATCATGCATTCAACATTGCGTGTGAATTAGTCAATTTGTAATGCAGCCTTTGAAACATCTGAATTTCCTGTTGTATTTTGCAACACTTTACATTTACCACCTGTATATTTCTTTTCCCCTCACAGTGAAGAAGTACTTGGCATCAAAAAAGGGTTATAACATACCAAGACTATAAGTTTCATAGTATTGGATTGATAATTACGCCCAATGAAGAGAGCGTTGTAGAGCACTGCTTGTGTTTGGCAGCGGCTGTGTTTGTGTGAAGCCTGTGGCTTTGTTTGTCGTGAGCGTGCCACGCCACTGTAGTGAGTGGAACAGTTCGGATTGATAATTACGCCCAATGAAGAGAGCGTTGTAGAGCACTGCTTGTGTTTGGCAGCGGCTGTGTTTGTGTGAAGCCTGTGACTTTGTTTGTCGTGAGCGTGCCACGCCACTGTAGTGAGTGGAACAGTTCGGATTGATAATTACGCCCAATGAAGAGAGCGTTGTAGAGCACTGCTTGTGTTTGGCAGCGGCTGTGTTTGTGTGAAGCCTGTGACTTTGTTTGTCGTGAGCGTGCCACGCCACTGTAGTGAGTGGAACAGTTCGGATTGATAATTACGCCCAATGAAGAGAGCGTTGTAGAGCACTGCTTGTGTTTGGCAGCGGCTGTGTTTGTGTGAAGCCTGTGACTTTGTTTGTCGTGAGCGTGCCACGCCACTGTAGTGAGTGGAACAGTTCGGATTGATAATTACGCCCAATGAAGAGAGCGTTGTAGAGCACTGCTTGTGTTTGGCAGCGGCTGTGTTTGTGTGAAGCCTGTGACTGTGTTTGTCGTGAGCACGTTTGTATACAGTGGTAATGACTCGCTGGCTCCTTGCCCACAGAGTGACTGTTGTACACTCCAGACATCAGTAGTATTGTTGTGCGGGATTGTATTTCTGAGCCCTCTGTTGTCGGGCACTTTGGCTGAAAGAAACTCTTGAGTAATGAAGCAATTGACGCACTGAAAATCTTATTTTCCTCTAATACTATTTCTTAAATTAATGTGATTTTGAAGAAGTAAATTGTAAAAGCTAACCGTCGATATATATGTAGTAAACTGTAAAGGCCGGAGAGTGGCACCTCGTTCTAGCTTAAATTACGTTCCTGTCCTGAAGAAGATGAATGGTTTGCTGACGCCATTATTGCAATGTTCTATTCACGGTACAATTTCTACAACTTCTATTAATTGGAAACATTGAATTGAATTAGATTACGTGCATTTACCTTTGAATCTTTAACATATTTTATGTTATGTATTCTGAAACGTAGTCTACTCCTCTGTAAACATTTTTTTAAATCCTAAATTCCGCTGTGTGCAATGTTATTTTGCGGTAGATTACGTTTTTATTCATCACACAAGATCATCTACTGTTTTTTGAAAATTTGCATTGTTTAGTCTGCACGAACATTTTTTTTTATTTACCGTATTTGTATATGTGTATTAGATGATTGAACGTGTATTACTTGTATTTGAATTTTTAAACAGTGTCTTCAATGTTTATTAAAAGAAAATAATGTTATAAACAGTTCGATAAAAAAAGAGTTTGTGCAAGACTTTTAAAAACGACATTTAAAAATAAAATGGTTTTAGAAACACTTATTATGTTAATATTAGGGGTAAAGAGTTATAAGTATTAGTTATAAATTAATCAATTAAAGATAAACATACGGTATTAATTTTGATTTTTGGATCGATTTGCCGGAAATGTATTTTTTTAGTTCGAACTTTTAAAATACGATTTTCCTCTTTAATGCGCTGTCTTAAAATATCAATTCGATGTTTATTAAATTCAATTGCCTGCTCTAATGATACGAGGTATGACTGAATTTATGATTAAAGATTTGAAATTCAGTGGCCATATTACAATACTTATTGAAACATAATTAGTGGATATAGAACGTTTAAAGGAAATATGTATTATGTTTACAACAATCTCTTTTTACACATAAAGCAGCTCTGGTGGGAAGGGCTGATTCGATGCGAATTTTGAGTTTAGCTCCAGTTCACCTTCCTCTTAGTGCAGCGTCTGAAGTCGTGCATCATCAGTTGTTTCAGAGTTGACTCCTAAAAATCTGGAGTCATGTTCGTCGGAATGGACCAAAAAGTAGTCGGCAACAAAGAACGAAGTAGTTCAAAACGAACCCCTCCCCCCCCCCGCATCTTTTCGAAATCAGAGACACCCAGACTACAATAAATAATGCAATGAAGGTGAAGTGGTGTTCTCATTGTTTCATCAGGTGCACAATTGAGCGCTCATTGACCAATCAAGTGCGCCGTACCCAAACCGTTCGTCGCAACTCATACATACACTTCAGCTGCTACACCCTGTACACTAACTATAGTACATACAACCCCAGCCACGACACGAGGCACAGACTCGCCTGTAACGGTTATGTCTAGCCGCTCAGTCTGTGGTCTAGTTGGCGCTAATTGAACCACTCTCGACTGGACATGTCAGAGTCTGTTTGCTTTAATTAAATCCCCAGCTGAGAATTTCATTGGGTCCAGTTGTTATGGTTGGGGTGGGGAGGGGAGGGGAATCTGTTATTAGTGGGTTTACTCCCCCTTTTGTCGTGTTAAATGATTTCTCTACAGATAATAGCTCTTAACTTTTGGTTGGCACTGATTATCCTTCACGAGAATTTGGTTATATCTGGACTTATATTGTGGTAGCGATCATTCTTCCATGGTCACCTACGTAATATGTAATAGATACGAGTCTGCATTTCTAAATAAAGGTAATGGTGAATGAATACGCTTAAAAGTGCCCTGTGCACAAACTATAGACGGTTTATAACAGTAGAACTGTCAAAATGTTGCATTTTCCTACAGAGTACAGTAATATATGTAAAGTTATACTTCCTAAGTGTGAAATTTTTCATGGGCATTTAAGAAAATAATCCTCAATTCAATAACATTAAACATGTGTTTCAAAATTGATCGGGATATTTTTATATATCTATTAGCTATTTAAGCGTAAACTAAGGTATATGTAATTTTCATTTCTTTAACGCCATTAATGCGTTTAAATGTTTTTCTAGGTTCTAGTAATATACATGAGAAAACACACTCTTAGTACACAGACTCACTCACAAGCCTATGTTCTTTACACTTGTGTAGCAAAAAGACATTATCTTGAGGTTTCTGAGTGAAATTGTGTAATAGATCATGATTATTGTACTGGTAAGAAAATATGTTTTATAAGAAAGAGGCGCTTGTGTGCCACATTTCAATGAAATCAACAGGTTTTAGATATGTATGTTCATAAAAATGCTTGTGTACTGTTTGAAAATGACTGTCGAGAATAATGTTATAATGTTGAACGGCTAAAACGTACGGAATATCTAAATAATTAGTCAAAATTTAAAAAAAAGTTATGAATAACTTTGATTGCAATAGTTACACAGGAGATAAGTCATTGATATGGACGTGATGTGCTGAGGTCCGACTGAATATTTCAGTTAGTTCTGAGGTCCGACGCTAGGCCGCGCCACCTAACCTTGATTACTACCTGACTTCTCACTCCACAGAGGGTAGTCCTAGCGCTCACTGTTCCTGTGCCTCAATTTATTGCATTGGATGAGTTATCTATTGTGTAACTACCAGTAAGTTGCGATACTTTAGGTGTAATAATACCTGTACATATTTATCAATTACCTCTAAATATGTGTCTATCACTTAAGCGTACCGTAGTTTCAGTTTTATTTTATTTTGAAAATATTTTGAAGTAAATTATTTTTGAATTTATTTAGATTCTATTTGGCAATTTTTAGTGTCAATATCAACGTCAGGGTTGGGAACAATTTAAATCACATCCATTATTGTCTATTTCAATGATGACGAAATACAAACAAAGCAGTGGTGGTTTCGATCAAAACGTGGCACAGGTGTCTTAGGTCAACATCCAGACTTAAGTGATGGAGTAATAGAGACGGCTTCAGTAGCATCTTTACGTTAAGGGTGCTATTATAGAGCGATTGAAGTGTGGGGTAAAATTAGCCAGCACTAGTCTGCCGCCCCCCGCCCCCGCCCCTTGTCAGTCCACCACGCCACGTCATGTTTGTTCAGGTGTCTGTCTGTCTGCTGTTGACAGAAGAGCTCCGAGCGTTCCTGCAACTTTTAACTTGGTTTCTAGAGATGTTAGGATTTTCAGGACAGAATAGAATTTTGTTTCTATAGTCGACTTTACTATAAAAGTCCAAAACTCCCAATACACCTTAAAACGAACCATCAATAACAATCTTCAGGAAGAGGCTCCGTGAGCTCCTCATGGATGGCATGTTGTACTCAGTAGACGAATTTCTTTGTTGACGCTGGTGGGGCTCTTGACTTTCGGGTACATCAAATGTCATACCTGAAGTTTTTCAGAACCTGGCAAATATGTATAATTTGTTAAGTTCATTATTATTGTTAAGTTTATCTGAATTTGATATTTATTATTTATTACCATAGCGTTCTATTACTCGTATCTGTTGCATATTTATTCAGTATCGCTAATAATAATAATAATATAATTTGTATACTAACAATTAAATTGCATTCGATTATATCGACGAATAAATACTACTTGTACGATTAATATAGTTTACAATATTGGACAATATCACCTGCTATTGGTGACGAATAAATATTTTAATTTGAAACTCAAAATGTTTCCAAAGATTTAAAAAATACTTGCGCTTTTCTAACCCATTCTTGCGAGAAATCAAAATGTGCAATATTTATCAAGTGCGTTTTTTTTGAGTGAGGGTTTAAATTAGGTCGCTAAAGACGTGTTTTTAAAGTTAAGTAGACTTGCGCAGTGTACTTGTAAACAAATGTCAATAAATGCAATTACGATTTGGAATTAATTTCAAACAGGTAAATGATAATTTCAAGTTCGCCGTTGGACATTAATACTTAAGAGTCTAATCAATTTCAGTCTTCGAACTGCAAAAAACGATTTTACGGTTGAATCAACCTGCGAAGTCTATAAGTTGTACAGAACATAAAGGGGAAGAGTTATAAAAATGTACTAGATGTTATAGTCAGGTAAATGTGCTTTAACACATTTCTGTAAATGTGTCGCTGAAACATTGGGTGTCCCTGGGAATGACGGCTCGGTCTTTCCTCTGAAATCGGGTGACCTGTGATGAGTTTCTCGCTGCACAGATTTCTCTCTAGTCTGCAGCATTGCCCCTAGGCTGTGGACTGCAGATCTAGCCGAGCATCTGCTACGATCCTTTTATTCGGCCTCGATCTCATCTGGCTTCCCTAACAATCATCTGTTAGTGGGATTATTTTCATTCCTAACGACTCCGATCTCTGCTCGGCCGACCGACTTTCGACCCATCACCATCGCCAGGCTGCACCATCACATTTATGGTTCCCTCGTATCTATCACGTCATCATACCTCCACCTGGTTTTTATCTTCCTTTTGGTCTTCACTTCTCTCTGAATCTTCATCAGGATTGACTCGTTATTTCCTGTCAAGAAATGCCATGTCCATGTCAGTCTTCTTCTGACCTCTCGTACGATGGCAGGATGCTTTTAGTTTCTTAGTTCTTGGTTTTACATATAAATGCTAACTTCTACATGATCTTTCTCAAGTCTTCCTCGTATGCCGAAACGTTCAGAGTTTTTCCATTGCGTATTTTTTCTACACTTGCGTTCTTACTCTCTAGTGCTATATTTAATAAGGTATAAAGTAACCACACTCTCCCTTCTAACCGTAAAGGTCTCAAACATGTCTCCGTCTGCTCTTCTTATAATTTATTATTATTGTGAATAAATATTGTAGAATGGTTTACAGTCAATCAATTGCGATTTTTCCAATTCGTCATAAATGATTTCAACCATTTTTTTATTGAGTCATATTATGTTCTTGGTCGCGTAAACCGATTTGCATAACTTAACTTATAAGCGGCGGTGTGAATATCGCTACAGTTTGTAACTCATTAAAATCTAATTAACTTGCACAGAAAACTACAAACTTCAAAGTGACAAAACTCAAAGAATTTATTATGACGTTGGAAACAGTCAAAATGAACTGTGTGAACCGAAATGAATACGTTCATTTAGTTCTCCTTCCCCTCCCCCCCCCACGGGAAATTTTAATTAAAATCTGCAGCCCTGTCAGAGCTTCGTCGGGCACCCCTAATTAACATATTTTCGTTAATAGCAATCCACGGCTCAGCTGGTGACTTTGATTTTCTAACTTTTCTAGATGAAAATATCTGGCGCAGTACAGAGAGATTCAGTATAATTAAAATCTCATTGACAAAAACCCCGCAGATAATACTTTTATATTGTTATTTGTTATAACAATATATACTGTTACATAATTGTTAATGTTATACGTTTGATATTCGACCGTAAAAATCAGTTACTCGCTTCACGTAAATAATCATCGTGTAACATCACGCCATACATCAGAACGTACGCTTATCGGGCAGATACATCATCTCCGTAACAGTAATAGAAACTGCAGAGCAATGTTGATAACGTGCTAAATATACTCCATGTTTTGCAAGCCACGGCGTTGATAGATTTTCAGCTCTATAAAGTTTGCATTACTATAATACTATTAGTCCATACCCTTGCTCTAGTAGACATCATGCGACCGCCTGTAACATCACGCCATACCAACAGAACGTACGCATATCGGCAGATACATTCATCTCCCGTAACAAAATATAGAAACTGCAGAGCAAGTTGATAACGTGGCTAAATATACTCCATGTTATTTCAAGCCACGGCGTTTTGAAAATTTTCAGCTCTATAAAAGATGCATTACTGTAGTATATAGTCCCATACCCTTGCTCTATTGACCCGTGTAACATCACAGCCATACTCAGGAACGTACGCTTATCGAGCAGATACATCATCTCCGTAACAGTAATAGAAACTGCAGGAGCAATGTTTTGATAACGTGCTAAGATCTAAAACTCCCATGTCTTTTGCAAGCCACGGCGTTGATAATTTTCAGGGGCTCTATAAAGTTGCATTTACTGTAATACTATTAGTCCATACCCTTGCTCTATTGACCCGTGTAACATCACGCCATACATCAGAACGTACGCTTATCGGTATCGGGCAGAATACATCATCTCCGTAAACAGTAATAGGAAACTGCAGGAGCAATGTTGATAACGTGCTATAGTATACTCCATGTTTTGCAAGCCACGGCGTTGTATAATTTTCAGCTCTATAAAGTTGCATTACTGTAGTAGTATTAGTCCCATGACGCCTTTGCTCTATTGACCCGTGTAACATCACGCTCCATACATCAGAACGTAAAACGCTTATGGGCAAATACATCATCTCCGTAACAGTAATAGAAACTGCAGCGTGAGCAATGTTGGATAACCGTGCTAAAATAAATTACTCCATGTTTTTTGCAAAGCCACGGCGTTGTATAATTTTTAGCGTCTCATAAAGTTTCATTACTAAAAAACTATTAGTCCATACCCTTGCTCTATTGACCCGGTGTAACATCACGCCATACATCAGAACGTAACGCTTATCGGGCAGAAACATACATCATCTCCGTAACAGTAATAGACAACTGCAGAGCGCAATGTTTGATAACTGTGCTAAAATATACTCCATGTTTTTGCTAAGCCACGGCGGTTATGGATAATTTTCAGCTCTATAAAGGTTTGCATTACAGTAATAGTATTAGTCCATACCCTTGCTCTATTGACCCTGTAACATCCCACGGCCATACATGCAAGAACGTACGCTTATCGGGCAGATACATCATCTCGCGTAACAGTAATAGAAACTGCAGAGCAATGTTGATAACGTGCTTAATTATACTCCCATGTTTGCAAGCCACTGGCAGTTGATAATTTTTCAGCTCTATAAAGTTTGCATTACTGTAGTACTATTAGTCCATACCCTTGCTCTAATTGACCCGTGTAACATCACGCCAATACATCAGACGTACGCTTATCGGGCAGATAACATCATGCTCCGTAACCAGTAAATAGAAACTGCAGAGCAATGTTTGATTAACGTGCTAAAATAGTACTCCATGTTTTTTTGCAAAGCCACGGCGTTGATAATTTTCAGCCTGCTATAAAAGTTTGCATTACTATAATACTATTAGTCCATACCCCATGCCTCTATTGAGGACCCGTGTAAACATGCAACGCCATACATCGAGAACGTAACGCTATATCGAGCAGATACATCATCCTCCGTAACAGTAATAGAAACTGCAGAGCAATGTTGGGAATAACGTGCTAAAATATACCTCCAATGTTTTGCAAGCCACGGCGTTGATAATTTTCCAGCTCTATAGAAGTTGCATTACTGTAATAAGCTAATTAAGTCCTAATACCCTTGCTCTATTGACCCGAGTAAACATCACGGCCATACACCATAACGTACGCTTATCGAGCAGATACATCATACTCCGTAACCAGTAATAGAAACTGCAGAGCACATGTTGATAAAGGCTAAAAATACTCTCAATGTTTCGCAAGCCACGGCGTTGATAATTTTCAGCTCTTTTTTTTATAGTATTATTTTTCTATAAAGGTTGCATTACTGTAATAACTATTAGTCCCCCCCCTAAACCCATTGACTCTATGAACCCCGTGTAAACATCACGCCATACACCAGAACGTAAACGCTTATCCGAGCAGATACAGGAGTTCATCTCCGTAACAGTAATAGAAATCTGCAGATCAATTTTGTTGAGTAACGTGTTCTAAATATACTCCATGTTTTTGCAAGCACGGCACGGCGTTGAAATAATTTTCAGCTACTATAAAGTTTGCATTACTGTACAATAATTTCTATTAGTCTATACCCTTTTGCTACTATTGAACCCGTGTAACATCACCGCCCATTACACCAGAACGTACGCTTATCGGGCAGATACATCAACTCCGTAACAGTGTAAATAAAAACTGCAGAGGCAATGTTGATAACCGTGCTAAATATACTACCATGCTTTTGCAAAGCCACGGCGTTGATAATTATCAGCTCTATAAAGGTTGCATTACTGTATAATACTATTAGTTCCAAAACCCTTCGCTCTTTTGACCCCGGTGGTATCATCACGCCATACACATCAGAACGTGTACCCTTATCGAGCAGATACATCATCTCCGTAACTGTAATAGAAACTGCAGAGCAATGTTGATAACGTGCCTAAATATACACCATGTTTTGCAAGCCAACGCGTTGATAATTTTCAGCTCTATAAAGTTTGCATTAACTGTATATAACTAATTATTCTATACCCTTGCTCAATTGACCCGTGTAACATCGACGCCATACACCAGAACGTAACGCTTATCGGTCAGATACATCATCTCCGTAACAGACATAGAGAACTGCAGAGCAATGTTGAAAACGTGCCTAAATAAACTCCATGTTTATGCAAGCCACGGCGTTGATAATAATTCAGCTCTAGAAAGTTTGCATTACGGTAATACTATTAGTCCATAACCCATGCTTCTATTGTACCCGTGTAACATCACGCCATACATCCAGAACGTACGCTTATCGGGCAGATACATCATTCTCCGTAACAGTAATAGAAACTGCAGAGCAATGTTGATAACGTGCTAAATAACCTCCATGTTTTTGCAAGCCACGGCGTTGATAATATTTTCAGCTCTATAAAGTTGCATTACTATAATACTATTAGTCCATACCCTTGCTCTATTGACCCGTGTAATTGATTCTGCATTGGCTTCATGTCGGAAAACTTGAACACACTCCAATTTATTCCACACTGTACGTAGATAATTGTGATGTTCACAGCCGTGTACTATACTACAGTATATTAATTAATTGTGTGTATTTGTTGTTATATAGGTATAACAAACAATTTCGCTAAATAGCCGTGTGGTCAATGAAGAGAATAAATCATTTCTTGTGCAATCGAGTGGAAATTTTTCTTGTGCAATATCTTTGTAACATATATTAGCATCTCTTTGTTTATTAGTATTGATAAAGAAGTTAACTTGGTGCAATCGATTTTGGGTTTTTAAAAATATGTTGTATGCTAAATTCACACCAGTTTTTTACAAAAAAAAAAAAATAATTTTGTTAAATATTTAAAACGTATTAGTTTCTTTAAATTGTGTATTATTAAAAAAATATACTCTCCTCAAATCATATGATTAAAAATACATACCACAACCAGAAGCTAAGCTTATGTACATTCTGCAAGAATTCTACACTTTTATTTTCAATCGTTTTTATTTGGGTCTTATATTAGCAAAGAATATTCTATTTTTTTTTCTTTCAGGGGAACTATCAGAAAGAACAGCGAATTTGACATAACAAATATTTTTAAAACTCAAAGTCGATTGCATTACTTCTTTAAAGAAACTAATCAAACCCCAAATATTACACAGATCGAACTGTACTCCACAAGAATTAACAATTTGACTTGTTATTTATCATAAAGGGTTAAAAATACATGCCATAACCCGAAGCTACAACTTATGTACATTTTGCAACAATTCCACATTTTTATCTTCAGTTCTTTTTATTTGGGTCTTATATTAGCAAAAAATCTATTTTTCTGTATTCAACGGAATTATCAAAAAGAACAGCGAATTTAACATAAAAAAATATGTTCAAAACTCAAAACCGATTACACTGCTTCTTTAACGAAACTGATCAAACCCCAAATATTACACACAACGAACTTTACTCCCCCCAAAAAAACCCATATGGCTATTTAAATGCATTAGTTGCCAATACCTGTAGGCTATAGTGTTTTCAACATCGAGTAAGAAACTAACTTTTTAAGATGTTTCAGACTCTTCTTAAGAAAGAAGAAGGTACAAGGGCTACGAATTGTGGGATGGGGACTTTCGTTGGAGTGGAGTGGCGGATCAAAGATCTTCGGATAAGAGGGCTTCTCTCTTGATACATAATTAAAGATTATATTTATATACTGACGGAGATTATAGTTCAGCTTGATTCGAAATATTCGTTCACTAAACAAATAGCCATATAATCAGTAAATTACTCTTTACTGTATACAGTCAGATTTCTTTTAGTAATGAATAATTAATTAATCGATACACTTTAATTAAGAACCAACAAAACTTCCATCTACAAAAATAAACATTTTATAAAGTACGTTACACAAAAATATAAAATAATAATACTCTTATCTAACCATTTTTATAGAATTGTATTTATAATAACAGGCTTAAACATTTTGGAAATATTTACACTTCACGTGCTACAAGTTTGTTACAAGTGTGTTTTTATTATTTGTATCCAGTGGCAGGAGGTTATAAGCAAGTGATAGAATTAATTTCTAACACATTTGCAATTTTCAGTTTCGTTTCGAACATGACATAAATTACAAGATAAATTTGAGTTTCTTTACGTCTGTAGGAGTTTGGTGTAATTTACATTTTTTTCTGTTAGAGTAAATTAAATTTATAACACTACCAAAGATACCAAGAATTCGTGGAAGTTCAATGTTGAGTTTCTATTACGAGGAACAGAAGTCGAAGAATTGCTCAAGTTACAACACTTGAGAACCAATACTTCCAAAGACACTTTAGTTCTCTAGAAATATACCAGAATATAATTTTCCTTGTATAAATTCTGTACGGAAGCACCCGTTTAAACAGATCAGTTGTAAATGGAAAATTCCTCGGATGTAATATTACACCAGAAGACAGCCCTTTGATCAATAGCCTTTCTATAATTAGTCTACTCACAGTTAAGTATTTGTTTGGCTTTGATGTTTTTCCGTGATTATAAACGAATATACTTTTCACAACTGTATTTGTGTACTCAGTTTTTGATATCAATGAGTGAACTCGAGGACATATTATTTTAGAAACTGTTGTATGAAATGTTGGTGGTAATGTTAACTGTTAGTTACTGGTAATATCCAGCTGACGATATTATCAGCTCGATAATTATAACTTAAGTGATGCATAAATTATTGATTGTGATGTACAACGAATTGTTATAATAACAACAACAACACTGATTCAAGCTTAGAAAGTATACTGGATGACGTAGTGCACGACATTGGTGTGGGACTGTAAGAATTTATTTATGAAACCTTTTTTTCAATGTTTTGAAAGTTTCTTCCCCCCTCCCTTAAATTACTCTCTCCCCTTCGTCTAAGACACGCCTCCAGTAACCAGATACCATATAAGGTGCGAGAGCTCGTGGGACAGGAAGCTCCGCACCAGATCCTGAGGGAGGCCGGGGAGAGACGAAACATCTGGCCTGGACCAGAGTATCAGGTTGAGGGGCGTCAGCTCCCCGGGACTGTCTCGGAGACTGTTCAACCCCTGTAGGCGTGAGACACGGACTTGTAATTCGAGACTCTTAGTCCAATTCCCATTTGTCGTTTCTATTCATCCATCAATCAAGAACAAGTGGCTTCTTAAAACATTTTCGAGTTGTAAGAAATGTTTGCACAATTTATTCTAAGTTTTGTATTGAAAAACTTTTATTGAATTTAATCATTTGGGGGTGGAACTTAAAATAAGGAAACAGCTTTCGATTTTGAATTTATGACACATGAGGTGTTGTGTATTTCAAAATAGGTGTGCAATAAATCAAACATGTATCTGCATTGTGTTGTTTTTGGATTTTTTTACAACTATATTGGATATATAATACTATATATATATAAGTAAAAAACTAATTTAGATTTGCTTACCATTCTGGTATCCTCAAGAGGGTTCACTTCTAGCTGAACCTATAATGGGTATTCAAAAGCCCGATATCATTCACATCTTAAAACAAATTCATGTAAATCCAGTTTTTTATTTATTTTTTTTTTTTTTTTGAAACCAGTAGACAAGAATGGTGGCCCAACTGTCATGGTAGAAGATACCGTCCTAGAAGAAGTATAATGTTCGAAGTCCCTGGTACTGTAGCTTGATCGAAGATTGACCTGGATTGATCATATTGATTATGTTAACTAAAAATTGTCCTTAGGTATTTATGTTTTGAGATCCCTAGGTAAATACTGTCCTATTCAGGTTCTGATGACGGCGCACTATGGCTTGATTTACCCCCACCTCAACTACGGGTTGGTGTTGTGGGGAGCTTGTGCAAACAGTCAGTGCATGAGAGCATTTACACATCAAAACCAATCGATTCGCGTAATCGCACAGTTGAAACACAAAGAGTCTTGTAAGGAATCATTCAAAAAGTAGAAACTGTTAACGTTGCCGTGCGTAACAACGTTGTTTAGTGTGTCTAAATGTGCCATGATACGTGGCCAAGATATTCATGCCAATGCGACTGACTAGATGCAGAGATAACTACTGAACTGGTAGACACAGAACGGTAGTCTATTTGCCCTCGCAGGCAGGTGTTCATTTTATCAACAAATTGCCAGATTCTATTAAAATGTCTATTAAATGGCGTTAAACACTCACTTAAACCACTTTTAAGTGTCGCAAACATTTTACAATGTTAACGGGAACGAGCTGAGAGACCGCCCAAAAAGACTGACACTGGGAGGATTGGCAAATGGATGGACTTATGTATGAGTAAATTGTATGTTTTAGTGAAATTTCTTGTGGTATGAGTGTCAAAATTTTATTCACAGACATTTGGTGACTTTTGCATTACATTGTAAAATGTTCAAGGCAATAAAAGACTGATTTGATTTGGGCAACCCTTTGGATGTCCAGGAGCGGCATATCATTAACAGCAGATTAGGGTCAAGGGATTGTCTGATATGTTGGTGTAATGCGGAGAATGTGTTAGATTGGGTAGAATTTGACTGAAGTCTGGAATAGAGCTCTCCATCATCCATCATCCATGACTGATGGATGACATATAGCCGGCTATCTTTCCTCGTGGAGTCTGGACAGGATCGCCCCTTTCCTCAATGTTATCCTTCCTGAATATCCTGACACTCCTGAGGCAAGCACAAAGGTCCTCTTAGGACCAAGAGCTTCAACTTCTTGCCCTAAGTTAACAAAAATTGTGGTAGCTCTCGGTTCTCAATAAACGAATAATGAAAGGAAACCACTGGAGTGTGAGTAACTAACACATATTAGAACTGTGATATGTTAGAACTATCACAATTAGAACGATAATAAGATTTAAATGTTTCATAACAAAATGTGTATTAAGATAGAATAACCGTACAGGTAAAATAACTGTGGAAGGTATGTGTGTCGACAATAGTGTACTTTATGGTGATACAGTAATGTACAGGATCGAAATGCTGAAACAGGTGCTGTACCTGAGGATTGTCCCCCGCACTCAATATGCAATACCACACATGGTTGAGAATGGACGATGGGCTGCGGAAGGACTGTATTATTGTAAACATATCATCCGCAGCGGGCTCTCGAGTAGCTGCTAATGGTTGTGGCCGATATTCACTATACACTATACACTACACAAGTGGTTTGTTCTGCTAGAATGTTACATGGTGATGGTGGAATAGTTGTATAAGTATATAAAGTTAAAGCATTAAACATACTTGTTAATTTTTTAGTAGTTAATTTTATTGAACATTGGTAAATAATAGTTTCTTTTAATTGGTGATTAAATTATTAGAAGCATAGGAACATATTCGAATTTGATTTTACAATTTCGTAAAGATAAAAATTAAAATCCTAGAAAACTGTTGAAATGTTTAATTAATAAAATTTACATTTTAACTATTCAGTATGTTACAATGTTTTAGTTATTCTTACAATAAATTGCAGAAATAATAATTGTTTTGAAAAAATATTTTGCCTATGTACGACCAAATAATACAAAATAATCACAAATATATATTTCGAAATCAACTTTTTGACCTACTCCTTTGTCTGTTTTAAAGCATTATTAGTTATTAGTAAATTAAAGTCAGCTTTTAACCTGCTTTAAACAATGGGGTATTACTATGCGATTGTATGAGATTTATAGACATCGGTCACGATTTTAAATTAAAAATTCCTTTTGTGTAGGAATAAAAGGAATTGTATTACATTTAGTATGTCAGGTTCTGTTCCAAAGTTAATTAAAACTGCAGAGCCATTATGGCCTTTCAAATGGCAGCCATCTTGATTTTAGCTCTGTAAGAACAAAGCTAATTCCACAACTTTTACGTCGTTATTTGTAGTTGTAGTTATCTCTTGGAAGATTTAAAAATATAATGTAATAGGCATCTTTCTTCATTTAAGATATTTTCTATTGGTTACTCAGAATAAATTTCAAATTTTTTAATACCTTTACGATTAAATACTTTAAAGGTAAATAGCGTTTACAAGAAAAAGCAAGAAGTATTTGGCATTAATGAGTTATTTCCCATTATGAAGTGTCCAAAAATAAGATATTGAAGTGAAGTTTAGCATTGATTTACTGGGTAAAACTGAAAGTCCATCACACCACAGCCAGCCTGTCTGAGCTTTGAAACCTGAGTGTGTGTGCCGCTTAGCTGCATAGGACACTGCTAGACAGGGTGCCCAGGCGTCGCGACGCATGGTCATGCAGGCACCGGCATACATGCACAGTACATGCTCGGCACTAAGGCAGCTGGTCATGTACAGGGAGAAACTTCTATTTGCGTACACCTTATACAGGTTATTATCCATATATAAAATCCCATAGCGGTGTCTCGAGATCATTCCAGCA
Source organism: Homalodisca vitripennis (assembly GCF_021130785.1). Classification (NCBI taxonomy): domain Eukaryota; kingdom Metazoa; phylum Arthropoda; class Insecta; order Hemiptera; family Cicadellidae; genus Homalodisca; species Homalodisca vitripennis. The sequence continues at coordinate 194,361,991 of NC_060209.1, read as the reverse complement.
TCGAGAACAGTCGTGATTTATTTCATACTTACGCGTGTAAATCACCACAAAGAAATAAAGTGATGGCGTTAGGAATAACTGTGTGAACAACTCGTGATTTAGTCACCTTTTTGAAATTACACAAAAATTAAAAAAATATTCTCGTAAGATTAGCATTAGAATCCACAAAAGGCTCATCTAGAGTGTAGCAGCTTTTGATTGATACCTGCATGGGCGTATATAGGACGCGTAAGTTTTGGGGCTCAAACCCCCCTCCCAAACACTTTTTTGCAAAGGCACACATTAAATTTGCACCCAGTATTTGTTTAAGCTAGGACGCATTTATGAGGTCTTTAAGCTCAAAAATCTAACAAGCCCCCCCCCCGAGCCTTAATTCTTTAGTACCTCATACAACACCCATTGTCAGCCTCACCCCCTCCTTCCCCGTCACAAAATAATACACCACTGGTAACTAGTATGTATATAAAGTTATAGTTTTAGAGGCCTAAACTTTTCGTACAAAAATCAAGAAATTCCTTTACTAAACACGGATTCTCTTTGGTATGCAGATAGGGATTTTCAGATTCGTTCACGCAAATGCTATTGTAAAAAGAAAACTGGTTTGAAAAACAAATTCTTGCTTAGACTACACAGAAATTATGTTTTGTAAGACTGAATGGATTAATCCGATAATTAGAATGCTGCTCGCCTGCATTGTCAGTACTGTATTGTATCGTAGTTTAATAATAGAATAGGTCAAGGCCTGCTAGGCCTATTTCTGTACACACTTCACTGGCTCTGGCACAACTAACACTCTTTATAGCTTCTGTCAGATAACTGTCCGTAAACATCGCTTTCTACTAACTGATTTTTTATTAGTAAACAAAACTTTGTACTAACTGATTTGTCATTAGTAAACAGCGCTTTCTACTAACTGATTTGTCAATTAGTAAACAGAGCTTTCTACTAACTGATTTGAGATTAGTAAACAGAGCTTTGTACTAACTGATTTGTAATTAGTAAACATCGCTTTCTACTAACTGATTTGTAATTAGTAAACATCGCTTTCTACTAACTGATTTGTAATTAGTAAACAGAGCTTTGTACTAACTGATTTGTGATTAGTAAACAGAGCTTTGTACTAACTGATTTGTGATTAGTAAACGGAGCTTTCTACTAACTGATTTGTAATTAGTAAACAGCGCTTTGTACTAACTGATTTGTAATTAGTAAACAGAGCTTTCTACTAACTGATTTGTAATTAGTAAACAGCGCTTTCTACTAACTGATTTGTAATTAGTAAACAGAGCTTTGTACTAACTGATTTGTGATTAGTAAACAGAGCTTTGTACTAACTGATTTGTAATTAGTAAACAGAGCTTTGTACTAACTGATTTGTGATTAGTAAACAGAGCTTTGTACTAACTGATTTGTAAATTAGTAAACATCGCTTTCTACTAACTGATTTGTAATTAGTAAACAGAGCTTTGTACTAACTGATTTGTGATTAGTAAACAGAGCTTTGTACTAACTGATTTGTCATTAGTAAACAGCGCTTTGTACTAACTGATTTGTGATTAGTAAACAGAGCTTTCTACTAACTGATTTGTAATTAGTAAACATAGCTTTCTACTAACTGATTTGTAATTAGTAAACAGAGCTTTCTACTAACTGATTTGTGATTAGTAAACAGAGCTTTGTACTAACTGATTTGTGATTAGTAAACAGAGCTTTGTACTAACTGATTTGTGATTAGTAAACAGAGCTTTCTACTAACTGATTTGTGATTAGTAAACAGCGCTTTGTACTAACTGATTTGTGATTAGTAAACAGAGCTTTGTACTAACTGATTTGTAATTAGTAAACAGAGCTTTGTACTAACTGATTTGTGATTAGTAAACAGCGCTTTCTACTAACTGATTTGTAAGATTAGTAAACAGAGCTTTGTACTAACTGATTTGCAATTAGTAAACAGCGCTTTCTACTAACTGATTTGTAATTAGTAAACGGAGCTCTTTCTACTAACTGATTTGTAATTAGTAAACGGAGCTTTCTACTAACTGATTTGTAATTAGTAAACATCGCTTTCTACTAACTGATTTGTAATTAGTAAACGGAGCTTTCTACTAACTGATTTGTAATTAGTAAACAGCGCTTTGTACTAACTGATTTGTAATTAGTAAACAGAGCTTTGTACTAACTGATTTGTGATTAGTAAACGGAGCTTTTCTACTAACTGATTTGAGATTAGTAAAGAAAGCTTTGTACTAACTGATTTGCAATTAATTAGTAAACAGCGCTTTCTACTAACTGATTTGTAATTAGTAAACAGCGCTTTCTACTAACTGATTTGTAATTAGTAAACAGAGCTTTCTACTAACTGATTTGTAATTAGTAAACAGAGCTTTGTACTAACTGATTTGTGATTAGTAAACAGAGCTTTGTACTAACTGATTTGTGATTAGTAAACAGCGCTTTCTACTAACTGATTTGTAATTAGTAAACATCGCTTTCTACTAACTGATTTGTTAATTTAGTAAACGGAGCTTTGTACTAACTGATTTGTAATTAGTAAACAGCGCTTTCTACTAACTGATTTGTAATTATTAAACAGAGCTTTGTACTAACTGATTTGTGATTAGTAAACGGAGCTTTGTACTAACTGATTTGTAAATTAGTAAACATCGCTTTCTACTAACTGATTTGTAATTAGTTAACAGCTTTTTGTACTAACCGATTTTGTTGCGGTTTAAATTGTTAAATATATAATACAACAGCTTCTTTATTTTCTGATGAAGTCAAGGTTGGTATTTTCGTCATGTTGTATTGTCTTCGCCTAAACCGGTTCATAATTGGAACTGAACATTGTAACAACACGTCACACTTACACAAGACTAATCATTAGCATGGTTCATTATGATTGCTTTGCCATCTAATTCTAAGCTATGTTACAAATTTCTAGTCTCTAGATATTCACGAAGTTATTTTAAAACATTTTACAAAAGTAAGTGAGTTAATAACTATATATGAAGCTGTAACAAGCCTATTGGATTGCCATAGCAGGAAATATAACAAAATAAAGTTTTAAAGATTTGCTTTTTGCGATTTTAACGTTATAACATATTTGAAAAGAAAAAAAAAACATTTCGTTGCCTCTAATCTTCCGACCAGTGGAACTAAGAGTGTGCGAGACCCTATGGGCTGAGCCTGCGTGTAGTACAGGAGCTGAGAGCCGAGTCGCACTGTATAAGCACGTATCCTGGGTTTTCTTGAAAGCTATAGAGGAAATCATCGCTTTTGGTGGAGGTCAAAATGAGAGGCTTATACCCAAATTCGGATATAAAATTATAATTAAGGATTCGAGGATCTTATTACTTACTAATTAATAAAAATAAAACAGTCCACTTGTTTAAAATAAAGGAGTTTATTAATAAAAATATTATATATAAATATATATATATATATATATATATATATATATATTAGGCCTATGCCACTTATACAAATTTAATAATAATAATAATTTGGTCTTCCGATTATATGTTAGTTTGGATATTTAAAAACGCATACGTGACAGATACGGCCAAATACAATATTATTAAATCGTAAAAAGTAAGGCTCTGTGGTGTGATGGTAGCACATTCACCCGGCAAGTGAGAGATCCGGGTTCGAGTCCCGGCGGAGCAAGTACTTTTTGTGATTCAATGTTTATTGAAATTATATATATATTTATATATATATATATATATATATATATATATATAAATATGTTAATGATTAAGTAACTTAAATTAATTGAGAGTACCCGGTTAGTTTTGGCACTGTCAATGTATGCAGTCTTCAAATGGTATAAGGCGCAGGCTCCGACTGATAGAAACTACTGTTAAACTCAGACTGCCGCCTGGACGCTTCTTGCACATCGAGCAAGTTTTAACGTGGAAACAAATACTACCAGAACCTGGACCAAACCAGTAAACAGCTGGCCGCTTCTAACCCCGATAGTTTAACTTGCATAACATCCCTTGAGAGCCTAATTTCCTAAGGTAATTACGGTGAAACGCCAAAAATACTACACCCCAACAATTACGTTAACTTTACAATCGGTGCAGGGTATCGAAAAGGTTAAAACGTGATACGAAAATTGTTTTTTCTTTTTCAGACTTTTCCTAGTTTGATAAATTTAAAAGCAACTGTCAGGCACATGAACACGTCATCACTTTAATGGTCTTTATATGTTCAGCTGACGCCGTTTTCGCTAAGAAGAAATATGGTCTAAGATTCATATTTTTAACTCCTTTCATACCCTCCCTTTTCGACCTACACCTAGCGTGGCAGACGATCGAGTTCTTTCTTAGAGAAAAACATGTCTTTTTAGATATCAAGAAAAAGACCAAGGTTGCTTATAGAATGGAAATTGTCTCTCAGACTCTACCCGCACTTGCAAGTATTACACAGGGTGTGCCGTAATCTACAAGATGTGATTATTAAGATTTATAAAATACTGTGGACTCTTGGGATGCTAAGTGGAATGAAATATTTCTGCTATTTCTCTCTTACGAAACAAACATGTAATCATCGGCTGTGTAGTAGGGACCATATCCAGGAGAAATATGTTTTATAGTTTAGTACAGCCGAAGTTAATTATATTAATGGTTGGTGGTGATTGGGATTAATTCTAGAAAAACTAGTGCAGCAATTTTGTGTTCGTTGTATCTTGTACATAAGGAGACACTAATGGCTGTATAATGAATGTTGTAGTTTTGGCTGTAACGGTTTTACATTTAAATTAATTAATAAAGAGGCAAGTTACATTAGAAGAAGTAGTTCAAACTTGGAAAACATAGGACACTTTATACATTTATGATTAAGTACAAATTTCAAAAATCCCTTTGTAGTTGAGGCATAGTTTTCTTCATGAGTGAAATCAAAATTTTTTGGTGCTTTTATTCTTTGATTAAAATTAGAGATATAGTCTCGAAAAGGGTTTGATATAAATATACAAAATACACCTTTTAACACTGTTTGATAGATTTTGTTTTGTACAATGTACATTTCTAATTCAATGAATTCATCGTCAAGTACTTGAAGGTTAAGGTAAATGAAGTAAATCAGTTAATCTTCAAGTACCTGACGACGAATTCATTGAATTAGAAATGTACATTGTACAAAACAAAATCTATCAAAAAAGTGTTAAAAGGTGTATTATTGTATATATCTTTGATTAAGTAGAATACAGGCCTCGCAGAGATACTAGTGAGTGGAAAGGCAGCAGGACAGGAGCTGTAAAACAATATACAGTCAGTTTCGCCGTTGGGAAGTGAAACTTATACTGCTGGCAGTAAACTGTCGGCCTGAGCCGCTGTTAACTGACTTGCAAGACATGTTCCAGGTCGTTGACACATTAAAACTGCCTCCTATTCGACTGCTGGACAAGTTACTGTGGAATGTTCCCTCTACCCAGTATTATAGTTAACTGTTCTCACACCTGTGTCGGATACTGCTACCTTAGAGACCGAGAGCAAGTTCCCATCATTGGCAATTGATGATTTGAAAGAGTTCAGGATTGCTAATATGTAGGATCGTTGTGTGTTATAATCAACTTGAACACGTTTGGTAACTATTGTTTGTGTTCTTCTTCGTTGGCCACATCTCTCAAAGGTAACAACATGAAGAATTTCTTAATACTGCTATACAAAACCATTTTTTCTCTTCTTCGTTGGTCACATCTTTAAAACATGAGGTTAAGGTCATTTCGAAGGTAACAACATGACGAATGTCCTAATATTACTATGTATAACCACTTTTTCTCTTCTTCATTGGTCACATATGTTTATGATAAGGTTAAGGACGTTACAAATGTAACAAAACAGACATGTTTCTAATACTGCTATTATAAACCATCCAATTTTGTGTGTAAGACGTTAACAATACAATTTGTAGAACAGAGTAAATGACATTTTTATGGAATGGTCAATTGAAAATTTGATGGTGCGAATTGTGGGTATCTGATTTCCGAACTACACCACCAATAACAGTCCGGTTAAACAGAAGGGTTGCTGATTATCTACTGGCATCTGTCCAGCGAGCGAGTAACCGCGCCTGTTGTCGTTGGCATCGATTATCTCATCGTTCACTTCAGAGTGCCCCTGTGTGTCACCGTGGTCGAGATTGGTAATTAATTATCGGGCCATTCTAGTAGTGGGAGTGGGAGGGGGAGGGGTAATTAACGTCACAAGGGTGTAGAGGGAAGTTATCCGAATCTGTCGGCCAGTGCCGACCTCTGTGAGCAAGGGATTACCACTGAGTGGAGCCGTACACTCTCATCTCGCCTGCTCAATGTGATACTCCACACTCAGGGGAGCCGCTAGTGTGTAGTCATACAGCCTCGGACCGAACTATTGTGCCACTTGGAAAGTGGAAGTGATAAAAAGTGAAACCGAAGACGTTTAAAATCTGTGAGAGAAGTGAGACCCGGGCGACGACAGTTCGCACATAAAGTGTTAATGGGTGCCAGGAGCACAGGACCGGACTGGGCAGCAGAGACTTCTAGATGCCCTCCATAAATATTCTCGTGTATTTCAGTGTGAGTGTTGTATCCACGGCTCATTCATTCTACAAACTGCATTTCAAAAAAAACGTAAGAAATAATTGTTTTTAATTTGTACTATCCTTTGTTACAGCCTCTCATTGTGAACAGACACAATAATTGAGATATATTTGTAGCATTAGGATGTATTACCAATTGCTAAATATCCATATAATTTACATATACATTTCACCATAAAAGTAAACTGGAGTAAGTCAGTGAAAGACAATAAGCGACAGTGAGTAGACCTGTCTGACCTTGTTAGGAACAATTGGTAGGGTATTGGAAGTTGGAGAAATCTCAAGTTCAAAGTTGACTGGAGTAAGTCAGTAGAAGACAATCAGCTTGTATAAGTTATAAGCGACAGTGAGGAGACCTGTCTGACCTTGTTAGGAACAATTGGTAGGGTATTGGAAGTTGGAGAAATCTCAAGTTCAAAGTTGACTGGAGTAAGTCAGTAGAAGACAATCAGCTTGTATAAGTTATAAGCGACAGTGAGGAGACCTGTCTGACCTTGTTAGGAACAATTGGTAGGGTATTGGAAGTTGGAGAAATCTCAAGTTCAAAGTTGACTGGAGTAAGTCAGTAGAAGACAATCAGCTTGTATAAGTTATAAGCGACAGTGAGGAGACCTGTCTGACCTTGTTAGGAACAATTGGTAGGGTATTGGAAGTTGGAGAAATCTCAAGTTCAAAGTTGACTGGAGTAAGTCAGTAGAAGTCAATCAGCTTGTATAAGTTATAAGCGACAGTGAGAGACCTGCCTGACCTTGTTAGGAACAATTGGTAGGGTATTGGAAGTTGGAGAAATCTCAAGTTCAAAGTTAACTGGAGTAAGTCAGTAGAAGTCAATCAGCTTGTATAAGTTATAAGCGACAGTGAGAGACCTGCCTGACCTTGTTAGGAACAATTGGTAGGGTATTGGAAGTTGGAGAAATCTCAAGTTCAAAGTTGACTGGAGTAAGTCAGTAGAAGTCAATCAGCTTGTATAAGTTATAAGCGACAGTGAGAGACCTGCCTGACCTTGTTAGGAACAATTGGTAGGGTATTGGAAGTTGGAGAAATCTCAAGTTCAAAGTTGACTGGAGTAAGTCAGTAGAAGTCAATCAGCTTGTATAAGTTATAAGCGACAGTGAGAGACCTGCCTGACCTTGTTAGGAACAATTGGTAGGGTATTGGAAGTTGGAGAAATCTCAAGTTCAAAGTTAACTGGAGTAAGTCAGTAGAAGTCAATCAGCTTGTATAAGTTATAAGCGACAGTGAGAGACCTGCCTGACCTTGTTAGGAACAATTGGTAGGGTATTGGAAGTTGGAGAAATCTCAAGTTCAAAGTTAACTGGAGTAAGTCAGTAGAAGTCAATCAGCTTGTATAAGTTATAAGCGACAGTGAGAGACCTGCCTGACCTTGTTAGGAACAATTGGTAGGGTATTGGAAGTTGGAGAAATCTCAAGTTCAAAGTTAACTGGAGTAAGTCAGTAGAAGTCAATCAGCTTGTATAAGTTATAAGCGACAGTGAGAGACCTGCCTGACCTTGTTAGGAACAATTGGTAGGGTATTGGAAGTTGGAGAAATCTCAAGTTCAAAGTTAACTGGAGTAAGTCAGTAGAAGTCACTCAGCTTGTATAAGTTATAAGCGACAGTGAGAGACCTGCCTGACCTTGTTAGGAACAATTGGTAGGGTATTGGAAGTTGGAGAAATCTCAAGTTCAAAGTTAACTGGAGTAAGTCAGTAGAAGTCAATCAGCTTGTATAAGTTATAAGCGACAGTGAGGAGACCTGCCTGACCTTGTTAGGAACAATTGGTAGGGAGTTAGAGAAATCTCAAGTCGGAACTTGCTAGAGGAAGTTAGTTGCGTGGGGTTAGGTGGAACTCAATTGCATGATATTTGTCCGCCAACTTCTTCCGATATTGACGTGCCAAGTTTCTCCAGTCTTGAGTTCAGTTTGGAAACTCAGATCACGTTCTAAATGTTTCTCAAGTACTCGGTCGGTCGGTCTCCTTGCTGTTAACGCTAGACGATTTTAATTATTGCATTCCGTTATTATTTCTACAAGTACATGATCTGTAACTAACAATAGTCGTAAATTATGTACAGTTATTTAGGGTGGCGCAATCGATTTTGAGTTTGAAAAATAGTTTTTCTTGATATTGAATTCATAGCCCTTTAAGATAACATGCCTAAAAATATTTGTCGCCATAAAACAAATTCAGGCATTAAAAGTAGGATATTTTTGCAATTTTGTAATTATACACAAATAATAGTGGCTGAAAATATACATGTGAAATTTATTGCCTTGTATAGCTTCACGGAATGTCATAGTTTTTACAATTAAAAAAAATTAATTTCTTGAAGTAAAAATCTTGAAAATTCATTTATTTTCTTTTATAAAAACTTAATAAGTCATTCTCTGAAGCTATAACTCATATACTCATAATTTAGTCGTGATTGCAATTGGCTAAACTTACTAGTTTTAATATCTGTACATTTTACGTAGTGTGAAGAAATTCTGTATTTAGGAATTGATCTGAAAGGACTATGGAATTTAACATAAAACATGATAAAATTTCCCAAAATCCAAAATAGGTTGCACCCCCTTAATTCATTTATTTTCTTTGATAAAAACGTAATAAGTTATTCTCTGAAGCTATAACTCATATACTCATAATTTAGTCGTGATTACAATTGGCTAAACTTACTACTTTTAATATCTGTACATTTTACGTTGTGTGAAGAAATTCTGTATTTAGGAATTGATCTGAAAGGACTATGGAATTTAACATAAAACATGATAAAATTTCCCAAAATCCAAAATTGGTTGCACCCCCTTAAGTATATCACGTTTTACATCGTATTGTTTTGAGATCTTCGTATGTATCATAAATCATCAATAATCTCATTTTATACGATCGTATGTGGATGTAAATAAATCGCACCAGTCCACATGCAAGCGATAACAATATGGTCGGCTAACGTTGTTGTTACGCTCGGATGGTTTATCGGATTCAAATTTGTTCTCGCGTGAATAATCTAAACTTTCTCAGCACTCGTGTTGACGAACGATATTTACGCTCAAATCCCCCCTCCTCCACACTCTCGGCCAGTCATGTAAACAGCATGCCGACATCCACACTACTTGAACGCGTCGGATAACACACTTGGAGAGCCGAGGTTTACAGTGTCAGTCCAGCAACTCTAGAGCCTTTGATCTCGAGCCTCTCCGTTCCATATTCTCACCCATTATGTGATCGTTGCCGTTTGTTTATTTTTAGCACATGTTTCTTTAATATTATTCGGAGGTCACTCTGTCCCTATCTACTATGTATTATTTTGCCATATAAGTAGGTAAATACATACGTACGTATGTATTGTAGATAGAAAAAGTTCAGTTTAAACTTTACGAGTAATTACGTTATCTGAACTTGAATTAGATATTATGCCCCCCTCCGGCACTGTTTCACGAGACCAGATCACGTCTCAGACACTCGTCCAACTCCTTGGACGTCAGATCACGTCTCAGACACTCGTACAACTCCTCCGACGTTAGATCACGTAAGGTCAACTTCAACTTTCGTATCACTAGTAACATATTTATTGTAACCCAATCTAAACCTACCTATATCGCGTGATAACAAGTAGTAGATAGGGACAGAGTGGTGTCCTTATACTAATACCGTATTTTAAAGTATTATAAAGTACCTTATTTTGGCTATATCAAAGTGCATGACTGTATAAAAACGAAGAGCAATGAGTGGGTGAGTGTGTCATGTGTGCTCCTACTTTATTGAGTACTATATAGAAACAAACTTTTTGGTATACAAAGGTCTTTAAAACATTCGCATCGTCCACTAGTTCTTACGTTTCTGAAAGTCTATTTGTTTCTTCCAGAGGTATCGCTATATATGAGCCAATTATTGCTCACTAAACGTTGTCATTTTACTGTATCATTTATCAGAGTCGTGCTGCTTCCACTACACAGACTGAGACTGAACTGTGTGAGTGTCGCTGACTGACACCTGACTGACTGCACTGTGACTGAACTGACAAGTGTGATGTGTGAATCAGAGCCACACGTGTAGAGGAACAGACAAAGAGCTACAGTCGGCGTTGTTAGATGTAGGAAAGACCTATACTATTGAGGTATATTTGTGAAGTTGAAATACAGTAATACTGTGTGTATCGTATATTATTATCACCCTGTGATACTAGGAAAGTGCAATAGGAATGATTGTCTAATCCTAATGTAATTCGACTTGTCAGATCGGTCAAAGGTCGGTTGTTTATTGATTGCCCACTGACAGTATACTGTTCAACACCTCCTCTTCTTATATAAGTAAGTTTGTAAAAATGCATTCTTGTGAGAAATTTATTTATGTAAAAAACCGTATTATTTTTATATTTAAATGAAAGTTATATTTAAATAAATTGTAAAAAGCCTTTAATTCAAAATTGTTATATAGAATCGGGGCGTTCATAATGCACTGAAAGCTAATCAATCACATTGTAGATGTAGAAACATAGTTAGAAACTATCAAAAACTGACAATATGGTGTTGAAAATATTTTTATACCAAAATATAAATTAGTTGGGTCACAAAATGGAACCAACTCATATTATAGATAATACGTTACAAAAGTTCTTAAAGAAACATGTTAATTGTAATTTCAAATTATAGTAAGGTAAGTTTATTAAAATTAAAAAAAGGGAAATAAATGAAAACGTCATACAAAAGGTGGATTATTACAATATTGGTATGTCAACACGGAATACTTGTTTCCGTAATACATTACATCATGTGGTTTATGTCAACCATTTGGAGTATTGTTTAAATTTATTGTAAATTTACGTGATAACGTTTATTTGAATTTCATAGCTGGTTAAATTAAAAATTTATCGACATTCTCGTGTTCGTATTTTACACTGTATTTGGATGGGGTATGGGGTGAACATTTCAGATAGATAAATACAATTTCTCACAATCACCAGAAAACCCACAAACTCAGCGCTCCATACCGCCGCCCCCTCACTGGTCAGCGTCGCGACGCGTAACAGCTGACTCACGCTGACTCATAGGTTCGCGGTCACCCCTCCCCCCCCAGGTGTCGTCTCACTGTCTAGACATCTGCTGGTAGTGTTCATCTATAATAGGTTTTGTACTCTATACCGATGATCAGGAGATAGGAAATAACTTAACGTTATTTTAATACGTTAGGTGTTTTGTAACTGCAGGAAGTATTTGTAACAATTCTGCGATATTGACACTATAATAATATAACGTAGTTACACAGACTACAAGACTGTGTCCCAGCCTGTGTTACGTTAGGTGTTTTGTAACTGCAGGAAGTATTTGTAACAATTCTGCGATATTAACACTATAATAATATAACGTAGTTACACAGACTACAAGACTGTGTCCCAGCCTGTGTTACGTTAGGTGTTTGTAACTGCAGGAAGTATTTGTAACAATTCTGCGATATTAACACTATAATAATATAACGTAGTTACACAGACTACAAGACTGTGCCCCAGCCTGTGTTACGTTAGGTGTTTGTAACTGCAGGAAGTATTTGTAACAATTCTGCGATATTAACACTATAATAATATAACGTAGTTACACAGACTACAAGATTGTGTCCCGTTACACCTGTGTTACGTTAGGTGTTTTGTAACTGCAGGAAGTATTTGTAACAATTCTGCGATATTGATACTATAATAATATAACGTAGTTACGCAGACTACAAGACCGGGCGACTATAATTATTTGTATTGCGATAAATCCATGTTTTATTTGCTCTGGACATAATCATGCATATTTTAAGTGGTGTTAATTAGAAACCTATGTTGATGTGTTCCGTCTGATGAGAAATTGTAAAAATAAAGATGTTATGACATTATAAATCTGAGAAACTTAAGTGTTTGCTGTTCTATTTTTTGTAACAATGCAATGAAAAAACTCGAAACTGTGTGTAATGGTCAATTGAAATCTTTTACGGCAACTCAAAAGTGAGTATAACTCATTTTACTTTACGTTACGTGATAAACGGTGATGATTTATTTTATAAAGTGGTAGAAATACAAAGGTAAGGGATGAGTGTAGAGTGGAGGATGGGACTGTATTGTCTACGATGAGAGTGCAATGTCCCGTGAACAGAGTGTGATGAGAATGTTCATTTCGCCCCTAGACACACAACACTGTCCGTGGTATACATAGTGCATGGAGTACAATCCCTTGTGTAGCTGTCCCGTGAACAGAGTGTGATGAGAATGTTCATTTCGCCCCTAGACACACAACACTGTCCGTGGTATACACAGTGCATGAAGTACAATCCCTTGTGTAGCTGTCCCGTGAACAGAGTGTGATGAGAACGTTCATTTCGCCCCTAGACACACAACACTGTCCGTGGTATACATAGTGCATGGAGTACAATCCCTTGTGTAGCTGTCCCGTGAACAGAGTGTGATGAGAACGTTCATTTCGCCCCTAGACACACAACACTGTCCGTGGTATACATAGTGCATGGAGTACAATCCCTTGTGTAGCTGTCCCGTGAACAGAGTGTGATGAGAACGTTCATTTCGCCCCTAGACACACAACACTGTCCGTGGTATACATAGTGCATGGAGTACAATCCCTTGTGTAGCTGTCCCGTGAACAGAGTGTGATGAGAACGTTCATTTCGCCCCTAGACACACAACACTGTCCGTGGTATACATAGTGCATGGAGTACAATCCCTTGTGTAGCTGTCCCGTGAACAGAGTGTGATGAGAATGTTCATTTCGCCCCTAGACACACAACACTGTCCGTGGTATACACAGTGCATGAAGTACAATCCCTTGTGTAGCTGTCCCGTGAACAGAGTGTGATGAGAACGTTCATTTCGCCCCTAGACACACAACACTGTCCGTGGTATACATAGTGCATGGAGTACAATCCCTTGTGTAGCTGTCCCGTGAACAGAGTGTGATGAGAATGTTCATTTCGCCCCTAGACACACAACACTGTCCGTGGTATACACAGTGCATGAAGTACAATCCCTTGTGTAGCTGTCCCGTGAACAGAGTGTGATGAGAACGTTCATTTCGCCCCTAGACACACAACACTGTCCGTGGTATACATAGTGCATGAAGTACAATCCCTTGTGTAGCTGTCCCGTGAACAGAGTGTGATGAGAATGTTCATTTCGCCCCTAGACACACAACACTGTCCGTGGTATACACAGTGCATGAAGTACAATCCCTTGTGTAGCTGTCCCGTGAACAGAGTGTGATGAGAACGTTCATTTCGCCCCTAGACACACAACACTGTCCGTGGTATACACAGTGCATGAAGTACAATCCCTTGTGTAGCTGTCCCGTGAACAGAGTGTGATGAGAACGTTCATTTCGCCCCTAGACACACAACACTGTCCGTGGTATACATAGTGCATGGAGTACAATCCCTTGTGTAGCTGTCCCGTGAACAGAGTGTGATGAGAACGTTCATTTCGCCCCTAGACACACAACACTGTCCGTGGTATACATAGTGCATGGAGTACAATCCCTTGTGTAGCTGTCCCGTGAACAGAGTGTGATGAGAATGTTCATTTCGCCCCTAGACACACAACACTGTCCGTGGTATACATAGTGCATGGAGTACAATCCCTTGTGTAGCTGTCCCGTGAACAGAGTGTGATGAGAATGTTCATTTCGCCCCTAGACACACAACACTGTCCGTGGTATACACAGTGCATGAAGTACAATCCCTTGTGTAGCTGTCCCGTGAACAGAGTGTGATGAGAACGTTCATTTCGCCCCTAGACACACAACACTGTCCGTGGTATACACAGTGCATGGAGTACAATCCCTTGTGTAGCTGTCCCGTGAACAGAGTGTGATGAGAACGTTCATTTCGCCCCTAGACACACAACACTGTCCGTGGTATACATAGTGCATGGAGTACAATCCCTTGTGTAGCTGTCCCGTGAACAGAGTGTGATGAGAACGTTCATTTCGCCCCTAGACACACAACACTGTCCGTGGTATACATAGTGCATGGAGTACAATCCCTTGTGTAGCTGTCCCGTGAACAGAGTGTGATGAGAATGTTCATTTCGCCCCTAGACACACAACACTGTCCGTGGTATACATAGTGCATGAAGTACAATCCCTTGTGTAGCTGTCCCGTGAACAGAGTGTGATGAGAACGTTCATTTCGCCCCTAGACACACAACACTGTCCGTGGTATACATAGTGCATGGAGTACAATCCCTTGTGTAGCTGTCCCGTGAACAGAGTGTGATGAGAATGTTCATTTCGCCCCTAGACACACAACACTGTCCGTGGTATACATAGTGCAAGGAGTACAATCCCTTGTGTAGCTGTCCCGTGAACAGAGTGTGATGAGAATGTTCATTTCGCCCCTAGACACACAACACTGTCCGTGGTATACATAGTGTATGGAGTACAATCCCTTGTGTAGCTGCCCCTCTGTTCCTAGACATGCCGGTATTCATCATCTACTCCTTAATAGACTTAATAGTTGTGATTTATTAAGAAACGACGC
The DNA here is from genome assembly GCF_021130785.1 of Homalodisca vitripennis. NCBI lineage: Eukaryota > Metazoa > Arthropoda > Insecta > Hemiptera > Cicadellidae > Homalodisca > Homalodisca vitripennis. Next base: position 194,346,884 of record NC_060209.1, on the reverse strand, counting down.
TTAAGATGAATAGAGTGAATGGATATTTGGTAACTTTTTTACCCAGCAGGGATCACTTCTGGCTGGTTGATACCTTCCAGTTGAACCCACCACTTGGCAAAGCAAAAACTGATGTGTCACTTAAATATGGGCAACCTTATGGATGTCCAGGAGCGGCACATCACTAACCGCAAATGTCGAGGTTCTGGGGTTCATGGGCAATTCGATAGGTCTAGTCAACTGTGGAAAATTACTGTTTGAGTTGGTGGGGTTTGTTCCCTTATCTCAGAGGTTCTTGCTAGCCTCAACAAGGGTGTGCCACCCCCTGCCTACTTTGACTGGAGAGGCTGGTTCAGAGCTGGCCTCCCCTTCTTCCGGGAAGACATGACTGAGATGTAGTGTCCTAATTCTTCCTCGTGGATCTCGATAGGAGGCGGCCCCTACCCCCTACCCCCTAACCTTACCCACCCTGAATATCCTGTCACTCCGGAAGCAGCGCTAAGGTTCTTACAGGACTAAGTGCAATTTATTAGCTTCTTTTCCTAAGAGAACAAAAAAAGGATTTGGAATTCATATAGCAGTAATTTTACATGACAATGATGGCGTTGTCCTAAAATTGAGCTTTTTTAAGGGCGGATTTTCGAGGATGGTTTGTGTGTCCCCGAGGATGTATTGGAGTCCCTGCTTCATTTGAGGCTCAACGTCATGGACGACGCAAAGGGACTGTGAACATTTGACTTTGATAACTGGATATCCATAGCCTATTGGCATATCCAAAACCGGAATATCCTTACGACTATTAATAGACAACTGCCAACACCCGGCAGGCTTCTCCCTGTAACAAGGCTTCACCTCATTCAGCCCTTGCGTTCCTCCCCCTCCCCTCATTCATATTTGTCGTAAGGGTCGTCCGTAAGTATACCGGAACATTAGTCAAATATAATTTGCAATAAACCGAGTTTGAAGAAGTATAGCTCCAAGGAGTTTCGAAACCACTTAATCATTATTTTTCTACTTAATTATATTAATTATTATAATCGTTAATCGTTATAATCGTCGATTACTATTATAGTTTTTTTAAGCATGACGAATAAAATTATAATAGTAATGGTTATTGTATCACTTATATCTGCATTGCTAATCGGAATGTAAAATCTTAGCCGTCACTCAGACAAAGAGAGAAAGATAGACTAAAATTAAAAAATAAATTTCTTTCTCATTTCACATGTGCTTTGTGAAGCACATGACTTGTTTAATTGCATGTAATACAATTATTGGATACAGACTTTTAGAACTTGAACTCATATTTCGTACAATTACGAGTACTGCGATTATTGTGTTTTAGTGCATTTGTATGGATGAAATTAATACTTCGAACCTTAATTTACTTCTGTCAGATTATTGTGACACACTCTGTAAGTTTGTAACGAATATGCAGTTCAGAAGGCAGGAGGAAACACAGCACAGCTAGGTGGAGTTGTGTGCAGGGTGTGTACTAATGTACAGTTAAATGATACATTGTGCTTGGTTCTTATTTGGAATTTTGCACGATGTATCAGCTGTGGGGGAAGTGTTCGGTATCGTCTTGACTGTTTTTGTACCGGGGATTAGTTTGGTACCAGCCGGAATAGACATCAGAAATTTTTGTCATGTTAAAGGTTTAATTACTCTAATCTTTGTGCCATGGAAATGCCCGATGTGTAATCAGTAGCCACAGATACAACAATACGACAAGGACAGTAGCAGAGGGTAGGGCAGGGTGACAGAGACGCCTGTTGCCGCGATCAATGCAGGGTCCATTGCCAAGGCCGGGGACGCTGGGGGGGGGGGGGGTTGAGGGCACTACCCCTTTCTCTCACTCGTTATCAGCTTTAACGCCGTCTCGCTGTCTCTTGGTACTTTTATATCTGTAATTTATTACTGACTCAGTTCACAAAGCGGTCTGACTCGACTTAATTAATACTAAGGGTTATTCCCCAGCAAAACAAGAAGAGAGAAACTAGTACAGTCGGACGTATCACTAATTATACATGGTGTGCTCTCAGAATACAAATTAAACACGTAGTTCTATAGAATTGCCTTAGTAATTAAATGTTGTTAAAAGCATTGTTATTTCGTCCCTCCCCAAAAAGTGGTGGTATTTGAGGTAAAAACCTTCATCTGGTGATCTACAAGGTGAGAGAACACAAAAAGAAGATTAACGCTGTCCCACACACCATAAATACCACGCTGTGAAACATCAGTAGTCATTGTAATTTGTCAATTTATATCTCGGTTTAATTAACGAACAGCTTTAATCTAAACCCTGAATGTAGATCCTCGTATGTATATATATAATCCTAAATTTAGTACTGGTGGTCGTCAATAAATAATAATTTGAACCTTCTTGAATATATTAAAACCTATTTATTAATTATTTTTAAACATTAATAAATAGACACATAGTATAAAACAATATATCACTCTACTACTTAAATGGATAAAAATACAGTATTTCTGTAGCAGTAGTACTTCTGGAGTACACTGAATCAACGCCTATGTTATGGGTCTGCCATTCATAGAAGGGACTTCTATTTTAGAAGTTTGAGACCAATTCGTCCTGGGTTGTCCCCACACAGCAAAAGGAGATAAGGAGGAGGCGCCAAGGAAGGGGGAGAAGAGGCAGGGAACTTAATATAGACCAATAGTAAAAATAACGAACTCTTTTTTTAAACAAAGCTACGTGAATTGAATGCCGGGTGTTATATGAAGGCTATAGGATATGTTTTTTTTTTTTTTTGTTATGATCATTATTTTAAAGAATAATTCAATTTGTGTACCTCACTGAAGTTAGTGTGTTGGTTCTTAGCAACGAACACAGCATAGTATAGTGTAGTAGTGTAGTGTAGTAGTGTAGTAGTGTAGTGTAGTAGTGTAGCGACTGTTGTGTAGTAATTTGACAATGTTGTGTGACAGGGATGGCAGTGTCCAGGACGGAAGGGGGGCTGGGGCTGATGTCCTGTGTGAGAGAGTCCTCTCCCCCGGACCTGACAGATGCTGAGGATGTTCACCATGGTGAGTCTATGTATTCCTTTATTTTGGGCTAGTGATGGTGCTAAAATTGCCTATCTCACGGATATATTTTTTGCCAGTGAAAAGCGGGTATTAACAAACGTAATTCTGTTACTGGTAACCATACAATTAAGCACTTCACAACGAATTAACTCATGAAGATACTCGAAATGGCTTTACAATTTATTGCAAAATTGAGTCACATCAAATTACAAGTCCAATCGTAAATGTTGTTTTATAATCGTTTGTCATAACCCAACTAGACATATTGTGAATGGAAGTAAGAAAATGAATGAAACTCTTAAACAATTTTGTTTTATTGCTTGATTATAGCTTATTCTATTTTAATCTTGAGCTTTAATCGCGTTAGTTAAAGTGGTATTCTTTACCTAACATAAGAGCATCGAAATGGAAGAGAACATGATTGACATTAGAGAATCGAGACGGAAGAGATCATTCTTAACATTAGAGCATCGAAATGGAAAGATCGTAATTAAAATGTGAGCATCTCGTAATGGAAGATAAGATACTTAACATTAGAGCATCGAGATCTAAGAGATCATCTTTAACATTAGATCATCGAGATGGAAGAGATAATTTTTATCTCTTCCATCTCGAATGTTAATTTTTAACATTAGAGAATCGAGATGGAAGAGATCATCTTTAATATACGAGTATCGAGATGGAAGAGATAAAAATTAACATTAGAGAATCGATATGGAAGAGATCATGATTGACATAGAGAATCGAGACGGAAGAGATCATTCTTAACATTAGAGCATCGAGCTGGAAGAGATCATGATTAACATGGGAGAATCGAGATGGAAGAGATCATGCTTACTACATTATTTTAGTGAAAGTGGTTTAGCTCTACTCTAACATAATATTACCAGCCCGAAGACTGAAGGCGAAGGTGGAATTATAATTATAAGCGTGATGGCGAGGCTAGTTAAAATATTTATCCTTCGTAAAAAATGTTCCAAGGTTTAATGCATTGCGTTTTTATTCGTGAGAAGTTCGCGTGTTGGTTGATATTGGGACTTAGATAACAGGCTTGTGCAACACGGGCATGAACTAAGTATTTCGTGTGTGTTACAGATCAAGCATGTGTAAGCATTATGATTCCCAAATTGGAACAGTAAGCATACATGTAATTAACTTTTTAAAGTGTATTATTTGAAAGTTAGTTACGGTATACTTTGAATAAAATTCGAGTGTTATTAAATACTGTATGTCGGGTCATTAATATGTCAGTCAACTTGGCTAATTATTTGTATTAAGAAAGCATTTATATTATATTATTATTATTTATTTTATTATTATTTATATTTATTTATTATTTGTATTTTTTGCATTTATTATTAAAGCTATTTTTGTGAGAAAGACAAAATGTCTTGACATGTTTTTTTGTGAGTGAGCTTACCGAATATTTCCTCTGACGCGTGAAACCCAGGCTGTTATTGGAGAGAATAGCTTCTAAGGTTTCCTTCTGCTAGATAAGAGAAAGTCGCTGCTCATAGTAAAGTAGCAGTCTCGCCCAGGTATTGGGATTAAAATGAGACGGAAGCAATAATTTTGTGCTATCTCCTCGGAACTGAGGTATCAGACGTAGTAATGAAATTGAGGTAGATGATAGTCCGAGCGTAAGCTTAGTGGCGCCGAGACACGAATAGACATGAACTGATGCGAGATAAAGCAGCTTGCGGTACTTCGCGACTTTCATTTATCATAGCCCGTGTATTACTTGTCCTCAATTTACTTGTCTTACTTATTACCACCCACTCATACCTAGGAGTTAAAACGACTTTTGTAAAGTCACAAGAGGTGAATACGCTAGGAACACGTATGAAAAACTATTCGCGGTACTAAATATTCAGGTAGAGCTTACAACTACGTCGGTCGTTTTATTGAGATTGGGACGATCTACATAATTGCCGAAATTGAGAACTTGTGTGTAAGGAATTGGCACTTGCATTCTATCGGTGTTTTGCATTCCACTCTAATGTTGACACTTACATTCTATCTGTGTGATGCATTCCACTCTAATGTTGGCACTTACATTCTATCTGTGTGATGCATTCCACTCTAATGTTGGCACGTACATTCTATCGGTGTGTTAGCCTACATTCCACTCTAATGTTGGCACGTAGGCTACGTTCTATCGGTGTGTTACATTCCACTCTAATGTTGGCACGTACATTCTATCGGTGTGTTAGCCTACATTCCACTCTAATGTTGGCACGTACATTCTATCTGTGTGTTACATTCCACTCTAATGTTGACACTTACATTCTATATGTGTGTTACATTCCACTCTAATGTTGGCACGTACATTCTATCTGTGTGTTACATTCCACTCTAATGTTGGCACGTACATTCTATCGGTGTGTTAGCCTACATTCCACTCTAATGTTGGCACGTAGGCTACGTTCTATCGGTGTGTTACATTCCACTCTAATGTTGACACTTACATTCTATCTGTGTGTTACATTCCACTCTAATGTTGGCACGTACATTCTATCGGTGTGTTAGCCTACATTCCACTCTAATTTTGGCACGTAGGCTACGTTCTATCGGTGTGTTACATTCCACTCTAATGTTGGCACGTACATTCTATCGGTGTGTTAGCCTACATTCCACTCTAATGTTGGCACGTAGGCTACGTTCTATCGGTGTGTTACATTCCACTCTAATGTTGGCACGTACATTCTATCGGTGTGTTAGCCTACATTCCACTCTAATGTTGGCACGTAGGCTACATTCTATCGGTGTGTTAGCCTACATTCCACTCTAATGTTGGCACGTAGGCTACGTTCTATCGGTGTGTTACATTCCACTCTAATGTTGACACTTACATTATATCTGTGTGTTACATTCCACTCTAATGTTGGCACGTACATTCTATCTGTGTGTTACATTCCACTCTAATGTTGGCACGTACATTCTATCTGTGTGTTAGCCTACATTCCACTCTAATGTTGACACTTACATTCTATCTGTGTGTTACATTCCACTCTAATGTTGGCACGTACATTCTATCTGTGTGTTAGCCTACATTTCCACTCTAATGTTGGCACGTACATTCTATCTGTGTGTTACATTCCACTCTAATGTTGGCACGTACATTCTATCGGTGTGTTAGCCTACATTCCACTCTAATGTTGGCACGCAGGCTACGTTCTATCGGTGTGTTACATTCCACTCTAATGTTGGCACGTACATTCTATCTGTGTGTTAGCCTACATTCCACTCTAATGTTGGCATGTACATTCTATATGTGTGTTACATTCCACTCTAATGTTGGCACGTACATTCTATCGGTGTGTTAGCCTACATTCCACTCTAATGTTGGCACGTAGGCTACGTTCTATCTTTGTGTTACATTCCTCTCTAATGTTGGCACGTACATTCTATCGGTGTGTTAGCCTACATTCCACTCTAATGTTGGCACGTAGGCTACATTCTATCGGTGTGTTAGCCTACATTCCACTCTAATGTTGGCACGTAGTCTACGTTCTATCTGTGTGTACATTCCACTCTAATGTTGGCACGTACATTCTATCGGTGTGTTAGCCTATATTCCACTCTAATGTTGGCACGTAGGCTACGTTCTATCGGTGTGTTACATTCCACTCTAATGTTGACACTTACATTCTATCTGTGTGTTACATTCCACTCTAATGTTGGTACGTACATTCTATTGGTGTGTTAGCCTACATTCTACTCTAATGTCGACACTTACATTCTGTCTGTGTGTTACATGTCACTCTAATGTTGACACTTACATTCTATCGGCGTGTTACATTCCAATCACTAAAAATATAAGTCAGATTATAAATAATTGTAACCATGTTGAAAAGAAAACAAAAGATTTTGTTTTCATTGGTTCCACGAACAATAGTTAGAAAGAGTAGAAAAATGCCATGGCAATAATATTTATTCAAGAAATAATATTGTGCAACACTATATAGACATAATTTATTATTGTGTGGCCTATTCCTTTTAGGTCACTAGAAATGTGAATTATATATATATAATATACATTACACCTTTTCTTTGCATATTCAAGTTACTAATGTGCAGTAAATGACCGATTCACATCAATCATGTTGACCAGCTCATCTCAGAGTGACATCGTGAGTTGGTGTAGGTGAAGGAATGGCGGCTATGTGATCAGCTGATTCAATAATAATGAGATCATCGCAACTGTTGAACATTTGTGTGATTCAGTAGTGTTCCTCATGAAAACATTTCACGATGGGTGATCAACTCGCTTTACACTCTGACGAGTGGGTATTTCTTTGTGTTCGTCATCCCAGAAATGCCCTCGGTCATGGGCAACACATTCTGTTGATCTGAGTTCATTTATACACGGTTATCTATGAACAAGAGAGGAGTACGCCACACCTCCTGTCACTATGCCGCAAGTTAAAATGTCATATGAATATAATCGGGTTTTCTCCAATGTATTAATTCTATTATTTTCTTTTTGCCACCATGGTTACCCGTAAGACCAATTTTAAAATGTTCGCTAACGCTCAGCCAAATCGTATGGAGTGACATGTACCATCATTGAACTCAGTGTTACCTGTATAGAAATAATGCTTTATGCCAAATTTCAAGGTTTGGTCAGTTAGTTTTTAAGGTATTGTGTGGACACAGGCAGATCGACATTCAGACTCAGACAGATAGAAATTTTTCCCAGTTCCTGGAGTGATAAGCTTCGCTAACGCTCAGCCAATTATGTTAAGTCTGATGTGAAATTAATTGTGAAGACGGCTTTTTATTTCCTTGACTAACGGTTAGGTTGAGTAGTATTATGAATACAATGTACAAGGGTATAGCGTGTTAAAATCAGAATGTCCTCAAACATAACCGGGGGAAAGTTTGAGATAAAGGAGAAAAGATTATCAATCGCACCCACAAATTAGGAGCCCCTCGATTATCTCACCTTGCACTTCCCCCCCCTCCCACCATTTTGTTTCACCCAAAGAAAATCGCTACGTACTTACTAAGTTAGTGTCCACCCTCGTACCAGTGCACTGTTTGCTCTGTGGTTTATGACAATATTACTAGTAGCTGTAATATTTTAACGGTATAAGTTATACATTGTTGACAGTTTTACTGTCAGTGACTACTTGTACGGTATGCATCAAGTAACAAATAGTAAGCAACGTAAAATGACCAACTATTCACGGCACGATGTGTTTACGACACCAATAACGACAGTTACACGTTGGGCGTTGCGCATTTTATTGACAATTTCGCTGTCAGCAAATGTTTAGATTGTGTGTAAGCTGAATGGTGACGGACGTGATACGATCAGATATTCACGGCACGATGTGTTTACGACACCAATAACGACAGTTACACGGTGGGCGTGGCGCATTTTATTGACAATTTCGCTGTCAGCAAATGTTTAGATTGTGTGTAAGCTGAATGGTGACGGATGTGATACGATCAGATATTCACGGCACGATGTGTTTTCGACACCAATGACAGTTACACGATGGGCGTTGCGTATTTTATTGACAATTTTGTTGTCACCAAATCTGCAGATTTTGTTGAAAGTACAATATGATACGATTAATGACACCAGTGACGACACTTACGCGGAAGACTACGCATTTTATCGTCTGCTTTGATGTCAGCAATTGTTCAAATTGTGTGTAATATTTCATTGGAAGTGACGCGATACGATAACGTATTCATCGCACAGTCACTTGTTCTGTTGTTTATGACTCCTGAAGTTGGTGTCCCTGTGGACGTAGCCTAAGAGGCAACGCTCCAGTTGTCAGACTGTGTGTGTGACCCTGTGACATCACGTGTGCCACGTCTGGAGACTGGCGGATGTGGACGAGACCGGAATGATAAATGACGACTGTGTCCTTGCCACGTCATCAATAGGCCTCTGACGTCACTGGCTGTTACGGTCTGTGGAGCGACGGTCAGCTAATGTTACGTCACTTATGAGTTGTGCAATAAAGTACTACGTATCCTTATTGTGAACAAAAGAATTATTTTGTAGAGAAGAAAGTCAGAAATCGGTTACCACCAGTAGAAGGCGAAAGATTTGTTTCGGAGTCTTCTGACGTCGACCGCACTTCCCAAAGCCTTTAGTTAGGTTGGCAGCTCTGATCTGTTGTTAACGACACGATAGGAACATGTTCCTACACGCAGGCAGAATGTTGTCTGCACTCTGCGGCAGTATTTGTGGAGGGTTGGTACGACAGTAATTACGGTCAAGGTCTACCAGTGACAGTGCACACCGCCCGGACACAGACTGTACACTGTACACTCACGTGTACCGTCAACGGTACAGAGTTTGGCATTATTTGTTGTTTTTTAGGTGTATACACTGATTCTGCGACTTTATGAAGGTATCAAGGTTTTTTTTGGACATCGGACATGTGTGTTGCTACTAACCACTAAAAATCGTTAATGTGAAATGAAACCGATAAAAAAGTCTTTGAACCGCCACCATTTTGTAACGGATAAAGCTTCTGAAGTACGGTTTACTGCATACTTCTTTGTTTTACCTCTAAAATATATATCATCCTATACTTACATTAAAAATGTTCTATTTACTTCTCGTGGACCGTTCCCATGGAAGCACAACAGGACACTGAATACATCTTAAAGTAGGTGTTTGTGTACAGTAATCATGTGTGAAGTTTTGAAGCTTCATCTGATATGGTTATAATAACATTAAGCTATTCTTGGACTTATACATACGTTTGAGCGGCGCCATTTTTTTAGGATTAACCTTTTGAGGTCTAATTTACGTATGACCTTCTACTAATTAAGACCTTTAAAATGGTATGCATATCGACAAGTGCTTATATTTATTTAAGGGGTCTTTTTCGTTTAAGGACCACCACCTTACAAACATACTATACCTGACTGACAGTGCATTTTATCGTTTTTTTTTTTTTTTTTTTTTTTTTTTTTATACTGTTATTGGTTTGTAGGCCAGTAGTCCAGGTACTACTTCTAGTATAAACTCGCCTTATCTTATCAGTGATAAACGCGCGCCGCTTATCTTTTGCCTGTAATGAAACCTGCGTTAGTTATGTGAGTTATACTTAGTTTTTCTTGTTCAATAAAGCGTGGTGAGTTGATCTGGGCTTGGACTTTGCAAGCTCGAGTTAATTTTTTTTTCTCAAAGAGCAAGCAGCGCGAAGCGCTGCTCAGCGGGCAAGCATCGTGTGATCTGAATTTTGAATAGGCAAGCTAGGGTCTTTTGTGCTGGCCCTTGAACGAAAAAGACCCTATTTAGGATTTTTCACCGACTCCTTACGGGCCATCCCTGTGAGGTAGTGAAGAGCTACTGATTGAATCAAAAAGCTCAATGCTATGCCCTATATCACTGTACAAAGTTTTATGCTTTTACGTTTACGAGTACAGCAAATATTAGACCGTTTCAAGACTCTTAGCACCCATGTATCTGTATTAAGTATATGTTTTAGAGTCAGTGAAGTTGACACACAACATGGTGGTTGTGATTCCTGAGTTACGTGTGTCACAACGCTCTAATATGATTTGTTTATTTTAACCTAGTTTGTAATTATGTGTTAGGTTAGTCATTTACCTGAAGAAGACGTCAGATTGCAGAATTCGAAACGTAGTGTTACTGATATTTTTGTATCACTGAACGATGGGAAATGTCCGGAAGAATGAAGTTTTCTTCACAATATTTGAATTTGTTAGAACAATAACAACACTTCCGTATTTTGCCTTTAATTATCTGTAATAGTTTAGCACACAAGAAATCTCTCTAAATTTAATCAATGTACTCGTAATTCCATATAAATCTGGTTGTAATATATCTATGGTTTTTAGTTTAAATTGAATGAACGATTGATTACTTTATTCAATTTTAAATTATTTAAAATGAGATAATTTTCTTTCTAATGCTTTATTCTTCCCCCAACTAAAGCGGAATTCTGTAACAAGCATGGAACATGCATACCGCCGCGCCGCCCCGTGCTCATTATTATGCTTACTGCAGCCGTTAGATAGCACTGTAAGTTCCTCGTACTGAATTATTAAGTTAGATTTCCTTGTGTGTTTTCCATTTTCAGTTAAGACACCGAGTGTTTCAAGGATTCATTCGGTGACTTAAACAATCTATTGTTTACTTTATGTTTAACAACTAATAAAACTGGTATCACGGAAACTCCGTATATTAAAATTACATTTTCTTAACTATTGGTGCAGTTGATCGCTATAGTCGTTGCTTTGTCTGCTTCTTCAACTAATTGGCTGAACGTTAACTAAACCTGTAATTCTGGAGGTTGCCAGAATTTTCGCCTTCTGTCTTCCTGTCTGTCCCTCGTATATTATTCAGTAGATATCTCCGCAGGAGAACGAATCGAGCTATAGGCTTTAAATTTGGCATGACACCATTTCACCATTCGCGAGAATGATGGTCGGTGTGTTTCCCCGATTCTATCGTTAAGCCGCGGTCGCACTGGGCTGTTTAACGACCGCTAATAACCAGCCAATCAGCCAGCGGATCTGTAGGGTTCACATTATGAGTAAACAGCCGCTAGTACAGTTGCTGCAGTCGTGCAACATGTCATCTATTGATGTGAGTCGTCACGTTTTGAGACGCGTGTTAATTGTTGGAGTTAGAGAGTTGCGCGAACAGATGTTGAAACGGAAGAAAAGACAATGGTGAGTTAGATCCTGGATATTAAGAAGAAAGGATGGCATTTCTCTAAATGTACTCTGCAGACGAAGCGTCCTAAGGGCAAGGATAGTTTCGGCATACTGTAAAATGATACTGAGGAAAGTACTGTATACTAAACTAAACACTGCATAAAACCAAATAGATACGTCTTGATTCACCAGCTGCTTTTGGGCTACTAGGGTTCACATTGACGGGCTGGCGTCAGCGAGATCACGTGACTGCTATTGGAGGGAAGGCAGCGCTAAAAAGTTAAAAGTGTTAAATTTCTGATCGTGGCTAGTAAACACTAGCTCTCTGGCATTCACCAGCCGCTGGTTCTGGACCAGTCTGCTTGCTGGCAATATTACCAGCGGCCAGTTACCAGAAGCGGCTGCTACACAGCCTAGTGTGACTGCGGCTTAAGTCTCTGGCATTCACCAGCCGCTGGTTCTGGGTCAGACTAGGCTGCTTGCTGGAAATATTACCAGCGGCCAGTTACCAGAAGCTGCTGCTACACAGCCTAGTGTGACTGCGGCTTAACTCTCTGGCATTCACCAGCCGCTGGTTCTGGGTCAGACTAGGCTGCTTGCTGGCAATATTACCAGCGGCCAGTTAGAAGCGGCTGCTACACAGCCTAGTCTGACTGCGGCTTAAGTCTCTGGCATTCACCAGCCGCTGGTTCTGGGTCAGACTAGGCTGCTTGCTGGCAATATTACCAGCGGCCAGTTACCAGAAGCGGCTGCTACACAGCCTAGTGTGACTGCGGCTTGTCTCTGGCATTCACCAGCCGCTGGTTCTGGGTCAGACTAGGCTGCTTGCTGGCAATATTACCAGCGGCCAGTTACCAGAAGCGGCTGCTACACAGCCTAGTGTGACTGCGGCTTGTCTCTGGCATTCACCAGCCGCTGGTTCTGGACCAGTCTGCTTGCTGGCAACATTACCAGCGGCCAGTTAGAAGCGGCTGCTACACAGCCTAGTCTGACTGCGGCTTAACTCTCTGGCATTCACCAGCCGCTGGTTCTGGGTCAGACTAGGCTGCTTGCTGGCAATATTACCAGCGGCCAGTTAGAAGCGGCTGCTACACAGCCTAGTCTGACTGCGGCTTAACTCTCTGGCATTCACCAGCCGCTGGTTCTGGGTCAGACTAGGCTGCTTGCTGGCAATATTACCAGCGGCCAGTTACCAGAAGCTGCTGCTACACAGCCTAGTGTAACTGCGGCTTTAGCGATGTCTGTTAAGCGACAAGTGGTCTAATGTACCTTAATCACTTTGAACGATGAAACATTCTTATCGACATGATACAGGTTGATAGAATATTTGAGATATAACCTAACATTTCAAACATATCAGCTACTGTCCAATTATCGATCACGATCGCGTAAAACTCCTTTCTGGAAATGAAGATATACTATTTTAAGGAATTTATAGTTGTTGATCGTTATATCTAACGTGGCTTATGTAAACCTTACCCATCCTGATTATCATGACACTCCGGAAGCTAGCGTGAAGGTCGTTTTAGGACTACGTGCAATGAGGGGGTTTCCTCTGCTTCTTTTATTAAGTAAGCCAAAAAAGATTCTTTAGATTTGAAATTGAAGTATCCCTTTTGATTTATCATCAGTCACCGATCTTAAGCAATGGGACAATCGATATATTGTATTCGAATTGTAACCAGTCATTGTTATATCGATTGACGGTGAGCCGTTAACCGACAAAGTACAGTGACACCGGTCAGCAGCACGACCCAGATACGAGGTCGCGTGTCCACACGCGTGCGGCGTGTGTGACATAACCTCTGCGTTCACAATACAATGGGAAATGGATTGCGATGGGAACCGCTCACTCGCTGGCAGGCCAATGACGCGCTCGCAACCAACAGTTTGGCAGTTTCGTCACTTCGGTGACAAATGTGTTGGGCAATCCGATCGTACATACAAAAACTGCGTTTGGAGAAAATAGTTTTTATTTAATCAATTAAAAGATAAATTATCAAATGTCAGTACAATAACGTGAGTTTCAGCTTGGGTGACGTTCGTTTATCGTAACACCTCCAGAATTCTGAGCAAGAAATGTTGGCAGCCCTTCTTATAGGCTACCTTGCGATTTGAAGCAAGATTTAAGATGATTTATCTGTAAATTCCTTGAATTATATTTATCCAAAATAATTTGAAATTGGATTTGTTATGTGAAAAACACCGTTTGATGTACATAAAAAGTAAGCTCTAGAAACTCCTTAAACAAATGTTTCGTTTACTTTGTTAGATTTGATTAGTTTTCGTGCTACACAACAAAAAAAGATAGATTGTTGCATATTTTATCGTGTTAATAGATGGCGCAGGATATATGTTTTACCAATAAGACGTTTATTTTTTTATTTTTTTACCGACACAATTTTCGACATATTCACGATTTTTGTAATTAATGATGAGTTTGATAAATATAAATACCATCCGTAATAAACTGTTTTACTATTTCCTGGAATCAATGGGTATTTACATCAGCGTTGTATTTTTAAACAGGTAATGATTCTTTGCCTTAAAAGTAATTCAATTTCTGTGAGAAACGTTGTAAGGTTGTATGTTCGTGTTATTGTCTTATTTTGTATTGCTTTGTTCAAGCGCGCGTACAATACTTCACAGCTCGAGAGATCTGGGGAACAAGTTTCTAGTTTGTGTATAGTTTATATGCATAAATATATAATGTGAGTAGGACTAAAATAATAACTGTGAGGGAATCTAAAATAGTGACACAAATTCTTTATTCCGCGTTTTTAAAACTGAGATTCTCTATAAAGGTAAACTGTATGATCAGTAAACACTTTCTTGCCCTAGTCACAGTATCTGGCCAGAAAGTGTAGAAAACGCACCATGAACAGTTTGTACAGTAATATTAAATGGGGAATTGCTCCTTGCACTGCTACTGACAGAGCCACTGAATTATGGAGTAATCTCTGCTCGTGATATGTCAAGGTATATATTATACATTGTCTTTAATGTCGTACTACAGTAGACGTCTGACTGAGAACGTGTACAGCAGATGTGTCCAATATCAACGTACGTTAGCCCCTTCTAAGTCTAATGGCTTGCCGTCTTTGATGTCATACTTCAATGGACAGCCGAGTAAGAACATGTACATTATCTGTGTCCAATATTAACGTATGTTAAACCCACACTAAGTCTAATGGCTTGCCGTCTTTGATGTCATACTTCAATGGACAGCCGAGTAAGAACATGTGCATTATCTGTATCCAATATTAATGTATGTTAAACCCACACTAAGTCTAATGGCTTGCTGTCTTTGATGTCATACTTCAATGGACAGCCGAGTAAGAACATGTACATTATCTGTGTCCAATATTAACGTTATGTTAAACCCACACTAAGTCTAATGGCTTGTGCCGTCTTTGATTGTCATACTTCAATGGACAGCCGAGTAAGAACATGTGTACATTATCTGTGTCCAATATTAACGTATGTTAAAACCCACACTAAGTCTAATGGCTTCTTGCCGTCTTTGATGTCATACTTCAATGGACAGCCGAGTAAGAACATGTACATTATCTGTGTCAAATATTAATGTATGTTAAACCCACACTAAGACTAATGGCTTGCCGTCTTTGATGTCCATACTTCAATGGACAGCCGAGTAAGAACATGTACATTATCTGTGTCCAATACTAAACGTATGTTAAACCCACACTAAGTCTAATGGCTTGCCGTCTTTGATGTCATACTTCAATGGACAGCCCGAGTAAGAACATGTACATTATCTGTGTCCAATATTAACGTATGTTAAACCCACACTAAGTCTAATGGCTTGCCTGCGTCTTTGATGTCATACTTCAATGGACAGCCGAGTAAGAACATGTGCATTAAACTGTATCCAATATTAATGTAGGTTAAACCCACACTAAGTCTAATGGCTTGCCGATCTTTTGATGTCATACTTCAATGGACAGCCGAGTAAGAACATGTGCATTATCTGTATCCAATATTAATGTATGTTAAACCCACACTAAGTCTAATGGCTTGCTGTCTTTGATGTCATACTTCAATGGACAGCCGAGTAAGAACATGTACATTATCTGTGTCCAATATTAATGTATGTTAAACCCCACACTAAGTCTAATGGCTTGCCGTCTTTGATGTCATACTTCAAATGGACAGCCGAGTAAGAACATGTGCATTATCTGTATCCAAATATTAATGTATGTTAAACCCACACTAAGTCTAATGGCTTGCTGTCTTTGATGTCATACTTCAATGGACAGCGAGTAAGAACATGTACATTATCTGTGTCCAATATTAACGTATGTTAAACCTACACTAAGTCTAATGGCTAATTGCCCGTCTTTGATGTCATACTTCAATGGACAGCCGAGTAAGAACATGTACATTATCTGTGTCCCAATATTAACGTATGTTAAACCCACACTAAGTCTAATGGCTTGCCGTCTTTGATGTCATACTTCAATGGACAAGCCGAGTAAGAACATGTGCATTATCTGTATCCAATATTAATGTATGTTAAACCCACACTAAGTCTAATGGCTTGCTGTCTTTGATGTCATACTTCAATGGACAGCCGAGTAAAGAACATGTACATTATCTGTGTCCTCCAATATTAATGTATGTTAAACCCACACTAAGTCTAATGGCTTGCCGTCTTTGATGTCATACTTCAATGGACAGCCGAGTAAGAACATGTACATTATCTGTATCCAATATTAATGTATGTTAAACCCACACTAAGTCTAATGGCTTGCCGTCTTTGATGTCATACTTCATCAATGGACAGCCGAGTAAGAACATGTGCATTATCTGTGTCCAATATTAATGTATGAGTTAAACCCACACTAAGTCTAATGGCTTTGCCGTCTTTGATGTCATACTTCAATGGATAGCTGAGTAAGAACATGTGCATTATCTGTGTCCAATATTAATGTATGTTAAACCCACACTAAGACTAATGGCTTGCCGTCTTTGATGTCATACTTCAATGGATAGCTGAGTAAGAACATGTACATTATCAGTATCTGTGTCCAATATTAATGTATGTTAAAATCCACACTAAGTCTAATGGCTTGCCGTCTTTGATGTCATACTTCAATGGACAGCTCGAGTAAGAACATGTACATTATCTGTGTCAAATATTTAATGTCTGTTAAACCCACACTAAGACTAATGGCTTGCCGTCTTTGATGTCATACTTCAATGCGGACAGCCGAGTAAGAACATGTACATTATCTGTGTCCAATACTAACGTATGTTAAACCCACACTAAAGTCTAATGGCTTGCCGTCTTTGATGTCATACTTCAATGGACAGCCGAGTAAGAACATGTACATTATCTGTGTCCAATATTAAACGTATGTTAAACCCACACTAAGTCTAATTGGCTTGCCGTCTTTGATGTCATACTTTCAATGGACAGCCGAGTAAGAACATGTGCATTATCTGTATCCAATATTAATGTATGTTAAACCCACACTAAGTCTAATGGCTTGCCGTCTTTGATGTCATACTTCAATGGACAGCCGAGTAAGAACATGTGCATTATCTGTATCCAATATTAATGTATGTTAAACCCACACTAAAGTCTAATGGCTTGCTGTCTTTGATGTCATACTTCAATGGACAGCCGAGTAAGAACATGTACATTATCTGTGTCCAATATTAATGTATGTTAAACCCACACTAAGTCTAATGGCTTGCCCGTCTTTGATGTCATACTTCAATGGACAGCCGAGTAAGAACATGTGCATTATCTTGTATCCATATATTAATGTATGTTAAACCCACACTAAGTCTAAATGGCTTGCTGTCTTTGATGTCATACTTCAATGGACAGCCCGAGTAAGAACATGTACATTATCTGTGTCCAATATTAACGTATGTTTAAACCTACACTAAGTCTAATGGCTTGCCCGTCTTTTGATGTCATACTTCAGAATGGACAGCCGAGTAAGAACATGTACATTATCTGTGTCCAATATTAACGTATGTTTAAACCCACACTAAGTCTAATGGCTTGCCTGTCTTTGATGTCATACTTCAATGGACAAGCCGAGTAAGAACATCGTGCATTATCTGTATCCAATATTAATGTATGTTAAACCCACACTAAGTCTAATGAGCTTGCTGTCTTTGATGTCATACTTCAATGGACAGCCGAGTAAGAACATGTACATTATCTGTGTCCAATATTAATGTATGTTAAACCCACACTAAGTCTAATGGCTTGCCGTCTTTGATGTCATACTTCAATGGACAGCCGAGTAAGAAACACATGTACATTATCTGTATCCAATATTAATGTATGTTAAACCCACACTAAGTCTAATGGGCTTGCCGTCTTTGATGTCATACTTCAATGGACAGCCGAGTAAGAACATGTGCATTATCTGTGTCCAATATTAATGTATGTTAAACCCACACTAAGTCTAATGGCTTGCCGTCTTTGATGTCATACTTCAATGGATAGCTGAGTAAGAACATGTGCATTATCTGTGTCCAATATTAATGTATGTTAAACCCACACTAAGACTAATGGCTTGCCGTCTTTGATGTCATACTTCAATGGATAGCTGAGTAAGAACATGTACATTATCTGTGTCCAATATTAATGTATGTTAAATCCACACTAAGTCTAATGGCTTGCGGTCTTTGATGTCATACTTCAATGGAAAACCTGTGAGAACATGTAGATTATCTGTGTCCAATATTAATGTATGTTAAACCCACACTAAGTTTAATAGTTCCAGATCTTTGATGTCATACTTCAATGGAAAACCGAGAAGGAACACGTTATCACCTGTGTCCAATATTTATGTGCGTTAGCCCACCCTAAGTCTAATGGCTTGCGGTCTTTGAATATTTCATTTCCTTTTTAAGCCCTCCCTAAGCTTGCACGTCTCCATATTTCGTCTTGGGCGCTTCGGTGATTTATTACTCCGCAGTCGGGCTCTTAAAGTTCTAAAAGGGAATTGTCTTTTGTCGACGAAAAAATATATACTTAATTATGAAGCTTGTAGACTTGTATAATATTCTACGTGTTGTATTTAAGAAATTTGGAAATCGTAACAGACTGTGAATTGTTTTTAAGGTGTTAAAATTTCGATATGGGTTGGAACTTTGGAAGTGTAGGATAATGTTCTGTATTTTATAACTGCTATCACTTTATATTGTTAATTATTTTGTTTGTGTTTTACACCAAACAACATTCAAAGCTATGGAAATTGATTGTCAAACGCGCTTTTATATCTGGCCAGTAATAATGTTGTTTCATTTATTATTCTTGACATCCGAACTATAAATTTATATTTCCTTATATTGAATTATTAGAGTTAAACTGAACTTCACTATTGCTGTTCTCATGAGTATTAAAGTACTTATGAAACATAGTTCTCCTAACAGTTGCACCGTTTTAAATAACAGTCTTATATGTGTATACCATCAAATAAAAATACGATATAAACACACAAGAATATGTTATCTTGCCCTTGGGGCTTCAAACTCATGTATTTGTTAAATAATTTGTTGTGTAATTTGACAAATTATATGCCTAAAAGTTTCTCAGGAAAGATGGAAATAGTTTTTGTGTTGCAAATCAAAATCAAGTTTAGACTGTGTAAACAAGTTTAGAGTAACTTTTAAACTAAGTTTAGGTAGCATGGAAAACTCTCACCGAGGGGTTTTAATTTCACTTTGTGTACAAGGTTGAAACTGATATCAGACAAGATATAAAACATTAGGGACCTGAATTTCGTAGACAAGTGCTAAGAACACATCTATAAAGTCGAGACACTGTTGTTGTGCTGCTGCCGAGACAGTTTATATAATACCTCGTGTGCCTGCGGCGCATTCATTACCTACCTCAACCTGGGCCAAGTGAAGGTCGTATGAAATAACTTTTACATTGGGTCTATGTTGTATTATTGGATGGATTTATAATCGTGCAACGCGTCAAAATTATGGAGAATGTAAAACTTTCAAGTTCTCCTATGATATGATTTCATTCTTAAAAACTTGTCGGCGATTACTAACACAATCAGGAAATTAAAATTCCTTTATTAGTATTGGTAGTCTAAATCAAAGATCAGAACGTAACTAGAAGAGTTTTAGAGCTTCAATAAAATAAGAGGAAACCCCCTTCATATATCTAAAAATAAAAGAAAAATAGCGCGCGGCTAGTGCCTCCATTAGGTGAAAGTTTTTACGCACTGAGAGGTTGGTAAATAAGTTGTGTTTAGAATGGCCATACTGTAAATGTCTGTGAATATTAAGGCATTAATAAGACGTCATAATAAGGCATTAATTAGTTAAATTATTTTAATACGTGGAGTCGCAATGAAATTTGAACAATGTAAAGTTTTAGTTAACACAAAATCAATGGATAGTCGACACACACAAACTCCTAAATAGTCGACTTTTAAATCTGTGTAATTAATTAAAAATTGGACAAATTAAATGGTTTCAGAGGATTTTGCGTAACGTAATTAACATTATGCGAGGTAGGGTTCATAATTACCGGGTCAAAGTAAATTTAACTGATTTATTTCTGGATATGTTTTAACAGTATGTACGAAACGTAAAAGTAATTCGTGGGTAATATTGAATGAATAAATGGGAATTCAATCTTAAGAGTTTTTTTATTGAGTTGTTAAGGATAAGGAGTATTGGATTAACAGTTAAAAAGGATGGGGGGGAGGTGATACAAATATTGGTATCCGTAGATTGAAGGGATAGCTATTTTGGGCTTCTTAGTTGTTTTTTAGTAAATATTCCTGTTTGAAAAAAAAACGTGCTGTTGAATAAGGAAGATTAATAAAACATAATACTATTATGAAAACTATCTAAAACTACTTCACTCGGTACGCTGTAAAAACCTGTAGGGTGAGTAATGTAATATTACATTTACAATGTTGTCCGTGAAACAAGCAATTTCCAGCCGCCCGACAGATGGCACCACAGTCTGTTGTTGCTGCAGCGGCAGAGAGCGCGGGCCGGACCGGGCCACAAGGCACAGGTCCCAAGGTCCCGCTCCGGCCTTGGTCTAATGCTCTGCGCCTGCGCCTTTCTCCTAGTTTTGACAGCGCCTGCGCACTGCACACCCCCGCTCCACTAACAAGACGCGCTGCGCCGCCGAAAACTGCGCAACCTTAGCACACAATTACTGCACTTTGTACTAACGCGCAGTGCACTTGCAGTTCTCGGTACTAAGTATGAAATCGCTTGCCACACCCTGCAGTATTCGACATGCGCATTTCCTTTTTACATGCTTGTAAAAATAATTGTTCCACTTCATTTTTCTCTGCATTACATGTAAAATTGTTAATTTTACTAAATGTGATGGAGTATTTTATTAAGCAATTATCCTAATTTTAACAGAAAATTATTTGTTAATTCTTAAAAAGGATAATTGTAAAGGAGTACTTGTAACAATATTTGCGAAAATTTTGAATTTTCGTTACAGACTTTTTTGTCAATTGTAGTATAATTGTACTATAAACTCATGTTTAATTTTGTAAATCCTATAGTTTTACTTCTTCTTTTACGTTTCTCTCCACTGTTAGTATTTATCCCCTAAAAATATCATGGCTGGACATGGCAACTAAAAATAGAATGTTCACTGAAACAGTCTGCACTTCTAAGAAGTATTTGTACGGTGTAATAAGTGTTCATAAATTTTGTACAAGTGCTTTATAAATTGTAAACTGCAAAATAAGTGAAAAACTCCGTATTTTTTGCGAAGATATGTCACACCACAGCCGCAGTCTCGGGAAGTGATATTACCTGAGATAAGTTGAGAGATGTGGGTCACAAGTCTGGAGTCAACAGCTGAGAGTCGTGGAGCCAACAAAGGGTCTCTATTGTGTCGGTCCATTGCTGTTCCCACACTCAAATAATTGGTAACATTCTTTTAGGTTCTCGGTCTGGCAAACTTGGTTTTCGTTCGGAAAGAATTTTTTGACTTATTTTATATTTGACCTTACTATAAATATAACATATTGTTTTCAATTCTTGCCAGATCAAGTTTAAGTGCCTTACGATCATTTGTCATGCAATCCTTATTATTTAAGATCTGGATTTACCATTTCCTCACAGTTACCTAGTACACCGCGTATCATACTTAACACAATAGTTGCTCATGTCATAAATAATTTAGGAATCGGTCATTAAACCACGTAAAAGAAACCACATCTACCTACAATTTAACAGAAAAAAGGAATATTTGCATCCATAGTGAATCTACAATAAGCATGTTCATTTAATAAGTGTCAATAATTATGTATATCTTAAAATTCTTTTGACACAACACAAAATAATAAAATAAATTATTATCTATCGAATGTTTTTATTTATTACAATTTGACAAAGACTAATGTAGTAATAAAGAAATGTAAGCGGACATGGACGGTGATGGAGTTTGGACGTAGTCAAAATAGTTTGGAAACGCACCAAGAGAACGGATATTCTTCTGTGTAATCACGTCGGTGCAGACGTTCTGGTTCGGGCGGTGATGGTGAGGACACGCCACGTGCCGTCACCACAGGACAGTTCGCTGATGGAAGTACACGGTCACGGCTAGTTGGTAGTAACATCTTCTGATCGTCAGACTACAAGTCTACATCCTCGTCCACCTGGCTCGGGCGGTGATGGTGAGGACCCGCCACGTGCCGTCACCACAGGACAGTTCGCTGATGGAAGTACACGGTCACGGCTAGTTGGTATTAACATCTTCTGATCGTCAGACTACAAGTCTACATCCTCGTCCACCTGGCTCGGGCGGTGATGGTGAGGACCCGCCACGTGCCGTCACCACAGGACAGTTCGCTGATGGAAGTACACGGTCACGGCTAGTTGGTAGTAACATCTTCTGATCGTCAGACTACAAGTCTACATCCTCGTCCACCTGGTTCGGGCGGTGATGGAGAGGACCCGCCACGTGCCGTCACCACAGGACAGTTCGCTGATGGAAGTACACGGTCACGGCTAGTTGGAAGTAACATCTTCTGATCGTCAGACTACAAGCCTACATCCTCGTCCACCTGGCTTGGGCGGTGATGGAGAGAACCCGCCACGTGCCGTCACCACAGGACAGTTCGCTGATGGAAGTACACGGTCACGGCTAGTTGGTAGTAACATCTTCTGATCGTCAGACTACAAGCCTACATCCTCGTCCACCTGGCTCGGGCGGTGATGGAGAGGACCCGCCACGTGCCGTCACCACAGGACAGTTCGCTGTCGGAAGTACACGGTCACGGCTAGTTGGTACTAACATCTTCTGATCGTCAGACTACAAGCCTACATCCTCCCACACCTGGCTCGGGCGGTGATGGTGTGGACCCGCCACGTGACGTCACCACAGGACAGTTCGCTGTCGGAAGTACACGGTCACGGCTAGTTGGTAGTAACATCTTCTGATCGTCAGACTACAAGTCTACATCCTCCCACACCTGGCTCGGGCGGTGATGGAGAGGACCCGCCACGTGCCGTCACCACAGGACAGTTCGCTGATGGAAGTACACGGTCACGGCTAGTTGGTAGTAACATCTTCTGATCGTCAGACTACAAGTCTACATCCTCGTCCACCTGGTTCGGGCGGTGATGGAGAGGACCCGCCACGTGCTGTCACCACAGTACAGTTCGCTGTCGGAAGTACACGGTCACGGCGAGTTGGTAGTAACATCTTCTGATCGTCAGACTACAAGTCTACATCCTCGTCCACCTGGTTCGGGCGGTGATGGAGAGGACCCGCCACGTGCCGTCACCACAGGACAGTTCGCTGATGGAAGTACACGGTCACGGCTAGTTGATAGTAACATCTTCTGATCGTCAGACTACAAGCCTACATCCTCGTCCACCTGGCTCGGGCGGTGATGGAGAGGACCCGCCACGTGCCGTCACCACAGGACAGTTCGCTGTCGGAAGTACACGGTCATGGCTAGTTGGAAGTAACATCTTTCGATCGTCAGACTACAAGCGTACATCCTCCTCCACCTGGCTCGGGCGGTGATGGAGAGGACCCGCCACGTGCCGTCACCACAGGACATTTCGCTGTCGGAAGTACACGGTCACGGCTAGTTGGAAGTAACATCTTCTGATCGTCAGACTACAAGCCTACATCCTCCTCCACCTGGCGCCGCGCCCAAGTTTAGAAACTCATTCGATTAATCAATCTATCTATTTTATATGTTTCGACTACACATGAACAGTACGTCTGGGTTGTGATATATATATATATATATAACATCGAGACTATACTTCTATATGCTATACATAGAACGATGGCTTTTCTTGTATTTGACTCATGGAATCTGGTGTCCAAGTATGTTTGAAAAGAGCTATAAAAAACAATTTCCTTGCTTCGTTTCGACATCAGAAACATCTAGGCTAGGCAAAGGCTGGTTGACCTTAAGCTGTCCAATGTAGTCTGGGTGAAGAGTTATTCTTAGTGTTTCATCAGGTACACAATTGAGTGCACTACGTTTTAGGTACGACCCCAAAGCACGGCGTAGGGGTTTGGTTGCTACACACATCGTAATGGTGGGTAGGATTGATTCAAAGTGAATATTCAGTTAAACTCCATGTTTTAAGGTGGAGGTGGAACGGAGCTTAACATATTTACATTCCCACCTTAGCTACATTTTGTGTAAATAGTTGTATATAGTAGGCCTATAACCACAAAGCGGTGAGTACGCCTTCATGACGAGGTGACTCTTAGTTCAGAACAGTACAAGCTTCGCCTTTATTAAGGTTTCATAGGTACCTACAATTTACGAGTGGCCAACGCCGTAACTCTTAATGGTCCGCGAACAATCCAATCTGCGAATGAGAATAAACCACTGTGCGTGCTAAAGTTCCATTCTGAGTTTATATTACAACACTCATATAAATATTGTCAAAGACAATAGAATAATTGTTTCGGGTTTCCCTGGCATTGTGCAGGATCTGTATTATGTTTTATAATGTTTTTCCTAAAACCTTTAACAGAAGAAAGAAAAGCCCAGCCTATTATAATCCTTTAAAAACCCCAATTCCTGATTTAGGCAACTTGTTACCTTTCTTATTTTGGGGTTCTCGTTGTTAAAAATTGCATTGGTAATTTCCGTCCATCACGAATCATGAATGTTTTATTTGCACTTTTGTAGCGATGTTATAGCGATGTTATAGCGATATTATAGCGATGTTATAGCGATGTACCAATCCATGGGGAGTAAATGTTACAGTAATGCTTTGTCTACACTGTACACTACATGCCAGTTGTCATTAATTATTGGACTAAGAGAAGCCACAGGATAAGAAGGCTCTGGTCTTAAGACTCCCCAAGCCCGGTTCTCCACCGTCCAGCCTGATTAATGCCCGTCTCGAGATCTTTCGCCAGCCGACAGATTTATCACTTCCTATCTTCTCTCCGCGCCAGTCGAATCGTCTCTTGGCCGAATCCGATCGGCGTAGAACAAATTTAGCTTCCAGCATTCCAGTTAGAACAAAGTTTTGAAACCTGGTTGGATGTTTGATAGGGTGGTATACACAGGCGTTTCCAGTTCAGTGTACTACTTGATTGTTATAGGATAGAAAGTACAAACAGTTTGGGATTGAAAGCCAACGCCATTGCATAAATGGAAGAATTGGGATTCAATTCAGATTATACTCTTGTAGGGATTGTACAAGAATTACAGTAAATTCGCGTCAATCCTCTCTGTACGTTTAGTGCAGTCATTGAAGCGAAAAATACGGTCTTACCTCCGAATTTTTTTACTGTGAACCGATTTGCATGAAATTTTGGAATTAGGCTCATCTTACCCTTAACTTCAAAAGTGAAAATGATCTGAACTCCGCCTATTATTTTTAAGGGGTGTAAACAACCCTAATGGAAAAATCGACATTGAGCCATTTTTATCGCTAGAGAACATGTTTAATAATAAGTGGTGAAATTTTAAAGTGTTTTATAACACAATTACCTCATAATTAAAATCATTTTCAACCCCTCTTGAACATCTACAACCCTTGCAACACAACCCCTAAATTGAAAAAATCACAAAAAAAAATACTTTGGTATGATTATAAAAAGATGTAAGTATAAAGTTTGTAATATTTTATATTTCCTATAATAATTTTCAAATTTTTAACCCCCCTTTCAACCCTTGAAAACTACCCCTTGATAAAAAAATTGTTAACAATTTTTTTGATAAAATGAAAAGGATTTAAATATTATTCCACACTCTCGAAAATGATTATCATATTCTTAAGCTTTTCTACCCTTAAAACTACCCCTAAATTAAAACAGTAAATGTATATGATTACATATTATTTAAAAAATAATTTAATTTAGAGTAAAAAATTGCCATTTATTGGATAAAATATTTACAAATTATACAAATTTACTCAAATATGTGTTATATATACATATAAGAAAGTTGGTATGTATTCATGCCCACGTTTTCCAAATATATGAGAGCCATATTATGTATATATATATACACATTACAATAGTTTTTGGGTCTCTATTTATACTGCGTACTTTCACATTGCTCCAAATATTCACAGTCCCGAAATTTTCAGTTACTAAGTAGAAAAAAATATGATAAGTTTTTTGACCATAAATCCTTCAATTTCATGCTATCACAATTTATAAAAAACCATTGTAAAAGTTAATTAAGAGAGCTACAACATCCTTTATTGCAATATATAGTAAAACACCTTTTTCTCAAAACGGTTGAAGGGTTAAAGGGCTTAAGAAAGGCTGTGATTTGCGCTGCCACGCGCTCTTTAAACAATCATATTTTCCGTCAATTTTTGTTTTACAGAAAAATCAAAAAATCCAAATTGTTTGTCAAAAATATAACCTACATTTTTCATACCTACACTTTTATTCGTATGTGTCGTCATTTTTGAGATACTATGAAAAAAGGTGGTTTTTTAAAAATTTGAAATTTTTTTTAATCGTGACTTTTTTGAAAAATATATGTCCTGAAGCAGCCAAACTGATACAATCTATTAACCTCTTCATATTAAAGTTGATTCTAGGCGGAATACGATTAATTTTAATTTTTGTGGAAATGGCACTTATGATAAACCCATTGATTTAAAAGAAAAAAACATTAGATTGCTCCTCTTATTTGCAATACAGCTCACTTATTTTACGTGCAAAAGACTTTTAATAGTGCTCATTTTAAAAGCTTATTTCAAGCACTATAAAACTCTTTTTTATTAGAATGCCTTAAAATGCATCTGCTCGGCCGCTAGATGGCATTAACCACATCGATTTAAATTTTCAGACAAAATAAAAAAAACTGCTTTGATTTTTAATATCTAGCTTAATATTGCACTTAGAATACTTTATAAAAAACAAAATTGTTCATTGTTTTACCTGCTACAATTGTTGTTCCTTATAAAATTTTCGATTAAAACGTATATTTTTGAAGATATTTGCAAAAAAACCGATGAAAAACGTGAAACAATTGCGAATTCTCAATTGCCAAATAACTTGAAAAGTATTGGATTTTTCGAAAAACGTTATAGATGATTTTTTGCTTAAAAATTAGGCCTTCTATCGATATCCGAGGTTATTTTGAAAAAAATAAATTCACTCCCGAGAGAAGGGTGGCAGCCACCCCCAGGGTGGGTGCGGAGTTCAAATCATTTTCACTTTTGAAGTTAAGGGTAAGATGCATCTTCTGATCGTCAGACTACAAGCCTACATCCTCCCCACACCTGGCTCGGGCGGTGATGGTGAGGACCCGCCACGTGCCGGCACCACAGGGACAGTTCGCTGTCGGAAGTACACGGTCACGGCTAGTTGGTAGTAACATCTTCTGATCGTCAGACTACAAGCCTACATCCTCGTCCACCTGGCTCGGGCGGTGATGGAGAGGACCCGCCACGTGCCGTCACCACAGGACAGTTCGCTGTCGGAAGTACACGGTCACGGCTAAGTTGGTAGTAACATCTTCTGATCGTCAGACTACAAGCCTACATCCTCCCACACCTGGCTTGTAATGCTTCTTCTTGTGTGTTCTTATTAAGAGGATATAAAATATCTACCTCCCCTCTCCTCCGAATTTCTGTTGAAATTGTTCGTCTTTGGAATGAGTAATGACATTGATACCAACTTTTAATTACTTCGATAACCCCTGGACTCTGCAGATCGCCTTGCAAATAAATATATAACCTCATCTCGTTATCATATCCTTACACTGGCCACAGCCTAGTGCTACTTTCACTACTGTACGGAGCTCACGAGTGGAGTCGCGTCCTCCGCCTGTCAGGGCTCCCTATCAATCACTGTTCATACATTTCTAAAAACATTGCGGATGCTATACAACGTGTGGATATTTTACCTAAGTTTTTATGAAATGATTGTGACATTGTTCAGAATTAAATAGTATTGCTACTTTTATAGTTATCAATTTATTTCAAACATTTGTAGTTTGAGTTTAAACTACTAGCATTAAAATGTATTGATACACGTCAAATTCAAGATTGGACCATTTTGTGATAGTTCCATAAATAAGGAAATTATTTAATACTTATATAAAATATTTAAAAATAGTCACAATTCATATTGAACGTACGATAAGTATCAATAAATTTCAATAATTCCTAAATTACGACTACTAATTAAATAATGCACTACGTTAAATATACAGTTAACAACGACTAAAATTGCAAAGGTGTGTGAAAGTATAACGGCATGTTTTTGGAATGAATAGATCCAGATCTACCCCGCTCCCCCCGTACCCCGCGCTACACTACTCGTGAGCTCCCTACAGTATTAGACCCCGCCTGCCGCACGCCCTCTCTGCCGAGCCCGCGCTGTATATATAGCGGTCTGAGTGATGGCCCACACACCTGTGACTTGTCTGTCTGTCTGTCTCTCTACTGTATTTCTGGTTGTTTTATTGCACGCGGGCACGTGCCCCCTCCCTCCCACCCCCCTCGCACCGTGTTTGTTTACTATAACAGTACATGTACACTCGAGTTAGGGTTTACAGCGAGGACAGTGTTTTGTGGAGCCATTAGCAAATGTCGACACTTCTGTCAGAGCGCCCTAGAGAGCTCAAGGCCGCGTCAAAGGACGTTTGGCGGTTGTCTGGAGCTAAGAACTAAGTCCAAGTCATTTGTAATCTCGATCGCCTATATTACTGCACTAGTCAGACTGTCGTATGAAATGAATGAATATAGTCTTATTTATCTAAATCTTTTCCCAGGTTCGGTTTTAGACACTTTCTGTAGACGTACACTCACAGACATTTAGTCAATGGCTTGAGCCACTGCAGTATGTAATTAGTTGCGTTCATATGTTCGCGATTTCTACCGACCGAACAAAAACGTTTAAATTAAAAAAAACACATATCATGCTTGCATTGTGCCCGTTACGGTTACACATTCCTTGGTGAGATTTCTTCTTAGATTTCAAAAATTTCCCACAAGATTAATTGGTGTTTATACACAGCATGTTAAAGTCCACCCTAAGCGATAAAAATGGATACGTCATTACTGTACCTATAAATCTACTTTTTGAAGTAACAACTATTTCTTTGTCAATATGGTGGGGGGGGGGGTGGCCCGCACGGAGTCAGAAAAACAATCTTAAATGAGAGCATACATCGAGTAGGAAATCAAATTAAATGTCTTTATTAGTAGAGTACAATGCAGCAATCCGACCTCAAAAGGTTCTCTCTATAAAAATTTACGTTGGTTTAAAGTTTGAAACATATTTTGCAATGTAGGTCTTGTTTTAGATTAATATTCTTGTCTTAGATCAAGTTGTGACACTCAGTAAGCACCCTGTATGTATCATGGAGGTACCCCCTCCCCCGCACGGAATTATGCGTGAAGAGGGTCTTAAAGAATAAATAATTAAAGATGGTGAAGATGGTCGCGATGCTGTCGCCGACAATCACATCGCAGCAAAATAAAGACAATTTCCGTTCTATGTTGAAGCCCTATTGCATAATATCGTAATTTATAGTTCCAGTGTAGCAAATATCTATTTACACATGTGTGTTTGACGACACATTTAGACCGTTGTTTATTTTCATTTGATGTTTTAGTGGCTCCGTTCTGACAAAATGTGGGCCGTATTAGAGGCGCTATTTTGGGTGGAATGTCTAATTATGAGCCAAGTGGAACAGACAGACAGACAGACAGTAGAGATGACTCGGTTTCCGCCACCGGCACGTGTCTCCCCCCGTGTCTGTCTCTTCCTGTCGGTGTCGGGAAGTGGAGGAGACACGGCTTTAGACACCAGAGTCCAGGAGTCGATTGTATACGGCAATAATTGTAATCACTATTTATATTCTCGCGTGGTCGGAGCACTTGTCTGTTCGAAACCAGAAATAAATTAAGATAATGTTTTGACTTGTTTTATATTTTTTTAAATATTGGTAAACATGTTTGCATTTCAGTAATAACGGTCCCATTCCTTGGTTCTTTTGTTTTCTTAGGACGAGAAGCTTATAAATTGCACCTAATCCTATAAGGACTATTGCGCTGCTTCTGGAGTGACGTTAGATTCAGGATGGGTGAGGTTGGGAAGTAGGGGCCACCTCCTGTCGAGATCTACGAGGAAGACACTAATCTTAAGTCATGTCCCCTTGAAAGAAGGGAAGGCCAGCTCTGAACCAGCCTCTCCAGTCAAAGCTGACAGGGGTGGCACAACCTTACGTTGAAGTTAGGGAACGAACCCCACAAACTCCAACAGTCAACTCCCGCAGTAGACTAGGCCTTTCGAATTGCCCTTGCGTCCTGGAATCTTGACATTTGCGGTTAGTGATGTGCCGATCCTGGACATCGATAAGGTTGCCCAGGATTTAAGTGACACATCGATTTTTGCTGTGCCCAGTGTGGGTTTAACTGGAAGGTATAAACCAGCCAGAAGTGACCCTACTGCTGAATAGTCGATTCTAAAAAATGTGCCTGTCCTCTCATGACAATGGGCTACAACAAGGAACCGTCAGTTTGTGTGCAGGAACCCCTAAGCCACTCGGTAAAGTGTTACATAAAGCAGAGAGAAGAGTGCCTCACGTATTCGAGAAACCTCCCAACACCGGGAATGAACGACAGTTGCAGTGCGGTGGCTGTGTTGCAGAGTTAGTCACGAGAAGCTGATAGCAGGCCCGCCCGCTGCAACGTTGTAACAAGCTCTCCTGCAAGTGGGTAGAAGGGAGAGCGCACCGGGCGACAGTGACGGAGACATGGCCTTTAGTCACGAGAAGCTGATAGCAGGCCCGCCCGCTGCTGTAACAAGCTCTCCTGCAAGTGGGGTAGAAGGGAGAGCGCACCGGGCGACAGTGACGGAGACATGGCCTTTAGTCACGAGAAGCTGATAGCAGGCCCGCCCGCTGCAACGTTGTAACAAGCTCTCCTGCAAGTGGGTAGAAGGGAGAGCGCACCGGGCGACAGTGACGGAGACATGGCCGCGGTTAGCCGATCGCTTGCACAACCCGAGTTTGCTAACCGCCGATCATGGATCTCCGCGACATCGTCACCACCACGACAGCAGATTGAGGTAACAGTCGAGCCTTCTCGTCTTCCTTCCTGCGCCGGAGAGAGTGGCAGCGGATCGGGTATCGCCTTCCAACAACACATCGACGATCAAAATACAAAGACTTTTACACTGCAGATAATATGTGTATTTAAATGTAATATAGCTCCATTAATGTTGCAAGTGTTAAAGTGCAGTAATTTGAAACTGAGTAGGATAAGCATCGTTGAATATAAGTATCAAGTTACCCCTTTAACTTTGTGTTGAAGTCAACAAAGGATTCTCCTCTCCCTGTTACGCTTAGTCTTTTTATTGCATTCAAATGAGAAGTATGTTAAAAATTGTATTTAATTTTAGTTTATACTAGCTGTTTCCCGCGGCTTCACACGCTTTTCGTAAGCTTTGCCCGTGCATGAGCACTTCTGGTTCAGTAAATTATATTTCCAACGCCGATGTAGAGTATGTCTTGATGCCACGATCAAGAAAATATGTAAAAAGTGTACATTTATAGCCATTATACACTTACATGTCTAACACTTAAGCTTTGTGTTCAACGAAAAATATATTTTTAAATACAAATATACATCACAAATTAGCGCCTTCAAAGACTGTTTGGCTATTTAAAATACGTAGCTGTCGCGTAATTACAGTTTATAGTGTGTAGGCGCTTTGAAAACTTTTTATCTTTTGCAGCGCCGCCTGGTATATATATATATAATATATAATATATATATATATATATATATATATATATACAGGGTGTATATTATGTCTGGAAACACCCAAATATATCCTTTAATAATATAAATATAAATTTGAAAAACTCTTACAATCGTGATAGAGATTGGACATCTGCTTTTTGGAACAATGTTTTGTATTGTTATGTCACACCAACGGGGGACGTCCTGCCGAGGGTATCGTGAATATTCTTAATGGAAGCCTATACCTTGTGATACATAATTTTAAAGGTAATAGCTTACTGAATTGAATGCCACAAACCGCATCTCAAGGGAATTATTCTATCAGAAAATAGAGCATTTTTAGTATTGAAAATTTACTGATGTTCAACAATGTAATTTTAACATGGTTCTTGCCACAAAATGTGTTACACTAATTTTTTAGCATTTTTTAAATGTTCAATTAAATAAAACAAAAATTTCATTTTAAGCTGGTTCTATTAGCACAAATTTGCCAGTTTTTATTACAGTACAATTATGGAAATACTTATGTTATTGATTTCTTATTACAAATAAAAAATAATGTATGCTTGTTAGAAAAGTCTTACAACAAACGTTTTACCTGCATTTGGTGTCAAAGCAATTGTTCGAACTGTGTTCCTTCTACGGTTTGACAATGAGCCAATCTTGTGTAAAATGATTCGACAGAGTTGCCTAACATTTCTTCAGTTATCAAAGCAATCTCCTCTATAATCCTGTTTCTTAGGTCTTCCAAATTATGAGGCTTTCTTCTATAAAACATTGGATTTTAAATGACCCCATAGGAAATAATCGATTGGTGACAAATCCGGAAGATCTTGGAGGCCATTCGATTTCTCTCTCTTCGGCCAATCCATTTATGAGGAAACCTTAAATCCAAATACTCTCTTTCCTGTCTCCCATAATGGGGTGGAGCACCATCCTGCTGAAACCATACATTATCAAAGTATTCTCCTGATGCAATTTGAATAGCTGGGATTATTTCATTTTGGAGCATATTGTAGTAAAAGTTCGGCATTTAAATTTCCATTGATGAAAAAGGGTCCAACAATTTTGTTTACCTAAAATTCCACACCATACGTTTCAGTTTTTTGTGGTATGCTGTGAATGGGACTCAGTAATCCAATGTGGGTTTTCACTAGCCCAGTAACGGCAATTGTGCCTGTTAACATTGCCATTTAGGAAAAAAGTTGGCCTCATCAGAAAATAGTATGTTGGTCAGAAAATCTCTATTGTCATCACATTTGCGCATCACAAGTTCACAAAACTCAACTCTTCTGTCGTAATCATCCTCACTTAACTGTTGGACTAAATGAACTTTAAATGGGTTTGTATTTATTAATTTTCAAAATCTTACTCACAGACATAGGGTGCATATCATGTTTCTGTGCAGCTTTTCTGAGCGATGTATGTGGGTCTTCAATAAATGTTTGCAAAACATCTAGTGCATGTTCTTCATCTGTTGCAGATTGTATCCTACCCGACTTTGGCCGATTACGTACACTCCCTGTCATTTCAAAACGCTCAATAGTTTTTTGATATTGTTGAAACACTTATGGGATTCCTTTCTGGGAAAGTGTCATTAAACAAATTACAAACTTCCCGATAAGATCTTTGACGAATCGCCATATCCTCGCATCATCAACAGAGTAAATTAGTTCTCTTTCAGACAAATCCATTAAAATGCCAAATAAAAACTGAACTACTGAAATTAGATAACTTGTTGACAGCAATGCTTCAGAGACACTGATTAACTCGACAGGAATGATATGACCTTTGTCCATTTGTAATTCCCAAGCTTAGACCTGTCTAGTGAAAGCTCCATGCTCAACAAACTGAAACCTGTAGACCAGATGATTAATAACACAATAATGTTTCTCATAGGCTAGTGACCTTTGTCTCTTTAAAACCTTCCTGCTGACTGGAAAACAACCAAGTACAGATTCATAAGTAATCAGAGAAAGTGACTCATAAGTTTTATTCATTGTAATAAAAACTGGTAAATTTGTACTAATGAAACCAGCTTAAAAATAAATTGTTTATTTTTATTTTAATTGAACATTAGAAAATGCTAAAAAAATTAGTGTAACACATTTTGTGGCAAGAAACCATGTTAAAATTACATTGTTGAACATCAGTAAATTTTCAATACTAAAAATGCTCTACTATTTTCTGATAGAATAATTCCTTTGAGATGCGGTTTGTGGCATTCAATTCAGTAAGCTATTACCTTTAAAATTATGTATCACAAGGTATAGGCTTCCATTAAGAATATTCACGATACCCTCGGCAGGACGTCCCCCGTTGGTGTGACATAACAAAACATTGTTTCCAAAAAGTAGATGCCCAATCTCTATCACGATTGTAAGAGGTTTCAAATTTATATTTAAATTATTAAAGGATATATTTGGGTGTTTCCAGACATAATATACACCCTGTATATATATATATATATATATATATATATATATATATATATATATAATATGTACATAGATAGATAGAAAGATAGTCTGTATGCAATAATTTATAGTTAGGTTCAGATACCGCGATTAGAGCGCTATCAGTTTGAGTGCATACTTTTCCACTTAGTTTGTAATCTGGACTTTCTTACATGTTCCTAGTTCGTTCGCCTTTTCAGACACATTGTTTGTTATAACTATCTTTATCCTTAAAATAAATAATTATTTATTACATAAATTGTGTATAATAATTTTTAATTATACATTGATATGAATAAGACGTGTGGTATGTTGCTAAAGTAATGGGTTTTAACCTGATGTCCTGGTTCTGGTAGCCGATACCAGCCTTGATAACATCTCGGGTTTGGATTGACTGATGATAACAATCCTCCCTATAATTACAGCTGGGCTCAAGGTCACCAGAATGTCAAGGTCACTATCATTAACCACTTATTCTAGTCCAGACCAGCGCAAGCTCCGCCACCTGTTGCCCACTGCTGCTCTTGTTTGTTTTTCCTGTCTGTATCGGGCAGTAGATCTATGACCTTGGCGATTGTGTCCACCCTTATTTATCGTTTTATTGTAATTAACGATTTTGGCCGTAAATCATAAGTGTGTTACTTAATTTTTAATACGTTTGTTTTAATGTTGTAATTTAGTGGAATGAAAGGATGGACAGTGTAAAAGTGGGTTCAGTAGTGTACAACATCTTGTTACTACACCCACGCACTATATATTACTCACTATGTGAGAAACTGGTACTTTGGCATTACCAGGAGGCCACTCTGTCCCTATCTACTACTTGTTACTACGCGATATAACTAGGTTACTAGTAGTACCAAAGTTACAATTAACATTTACGAGCACTCACCTGAACTGAGCTTGAATTTGGGTTCTATTTCGATGGATGTTTTTCTTTTTCCATACTCATACGTCAGAAAAGTACCGATCGGAAATGCCCCTGGCCATCTGTGTAGGCTTCGTACTTCTGGCGAAGAAAGAAAACATCCATTGAGATGATACTACGTAAATTCAAGTTCAGATCACGTGAACGCTCGTATTTGTAAACTTTCCATTGAGATGATACTACGTAAATTCAAGTTCAGATCACGTGAAAGCTCGTATTTGTAAACTTTCCATAGAAATGATACTTCGTAAATTCAAGTTCAGATCACGTGAAAGCTCTTATTTGTAAACTTTCCATTGAGATGATACTACGTAAATTCAAGTTCAGATCACGTGAAAGCTCGTATTTGTAAACTTTCCATTGAGATGAGTTCAGATCACGTGAAAGCTCGTATTTGTAAACTTTCCATTGAGATGATACTTCGTAAATTCAAGTTCAGATCACGTGAACGCTCGTATTTGTAAACTTTCCATTGAGATGATACTTCGTAAATTCAAGTTCAGATCACGTGAAAGCTCGTATTTGTAAACTTTCCATTGAGATGATACTTCGTAAATTCAAGTTCAGATCACGTGAAATCTCGTATTTGTAAACTTTCCATTGAGATGAGTTCAGATCACGTGAACGCTCGTATTTGTAAACTTTCCATTGAGATGATACTTCGTAAATTCAAGTTCAGATCACGTGAACGCTCGTATTTGTAAACTTTCCATTGCGATTATACTTCGTAAATTCAAGTTCAGATCACGTGAAAGCTCGTATTTGTAAACTTTCCATTGAGATGAGTTCAGATCACGTGAAAGCTCGTATTTGTAAACTTTCCATTGAGATGATATTTCGTAAATTCAAGTTCAGATCACGTGAACGCTCGTATTTGTAAACTTTCCATTGAGATGATACTTCGTAAATTCAAGTTCAGATCACGTGAAAGCTCGTATTTGTAAACTTTCCATTGAGATGATACTTCGTAAATTCAAGTTCAGATCACGTGAAATCGCTCGTATTTGTAAACTTTCCATTGAGATGAGTTTCAGATCACGTGAACGCTCGTATTTGTAAACTTTCCATTGAGATGATACTTCGTAAATTCAAGTTCAGATCACGTGAAAGCTCGTATTTGTAAACTTTCCATTGAGATGATACTTCGTAAATTCAAGTTCAGATCACGTGAACGCTCGTATTTGTAAACTTTCCATTGAGATGATACTTCGTAAATTCAAGTTCAGATCACGTGAACGCTCGTATTTGTAAACTTAATTTTTTTCTACCTATAATACATACATACGTATATACGAGTATTTATCTACTAATATTATAGCCTAGAACAAGTAGTAGATAGGGACAAAGTGGCCTCCGGATAATGCCAAAGTACAAAGAAATGTCACACAGTAAATACAGAATTCACTGCTTTAGTCCAGTTAGGTATTGAAAAAACGTATGTACTCTTTACTCTAGCGTAAAGTTTTCCTTAAGTAGAAACAGTCAGTAATGGTTCAAAATTCCAAGTTTGTACCATTTTTGTGAGCTCCTTTCTCCCCAGCTCAAAATTCAGAAGCACTTATAACGACCAACTGTTTCTTGTTGCAGAGCCCAAAAAGCGGAAGTTCCATCCGTTCCGGGGCCTGCGGCGGATGTTCCGGCGGAAGGAACGTAGCAGGGCGGGGGCGGCTCAGACTGTCACCGTGTCCGCTGACGAGCTGAGCCATCCGGGGGTGGAGTCCAGAGAGCGCCGCGGCGCCCACACCGCCGCCGACGACCCCAGAAGGTAGGCAAAGGGTTTATTAATTAGATTGTCGTATATGTA
Source organism: Homalodisca vitripennis (assembly GCF_021130785.1). Taxonomy (NCBI): domain Eukaryota; kingdom Metazoa; phylum Arthropoda; class Insecta; order Hemiptera; family Cicadellidae; genus Homalodisca; species Homalodisca vitripennis. The sequence continues at coordinate 194,309,797 of NC_060209.1, read as the reverse complement.
CGAGTATGTTCTATAGTATTTAAAAAAAAACTACCCTTAACACAAATCCTCAGCAAAACACTGAATTTTACGGTTCGTCTTGTAACATTCTACAGTACTTCCTCATATGTGACTATAGGTCTGTTGTAAACTTCTTAATCACCGTAGGATTTAGCACATCTGCTGGTAATATTACAATGGTGGTATTGTTATAGACAGGAAAATCACACATAGATTGGAAAAAACAACATCGCGTCCGTAAATTTGCTTCCTGTAATAATTCATCGTAAGTACCCTATCATCTAATAGTAATCTTATAGGTAAGAGCATATTCGTGCAATTCGGTCTTCACTAAAGGCGCTCTTCCATGAGTGCGAACCTGTCTGCATGCGGTTCCCATTCGTATAACCCAGTGGTAAAGATTTCTTGGTGAAAGACACATTTAATTTTTTCGTATCTTTCCGCAACATGCATATCTTGTTGTTAGATCATACAATTTAAAACAAATTTTCTTTATAGAATGAGATGTTACGTACGACAAGAGTTTCTCAGCGCATATACTGAACAACCACGCGTATATTTCCGCCCCCCCCCCCCCCAAGCCCCGAGATAAATTTTAATAACAATAACAGTACGATATAACGTGGTTTTCTGCAGGTTCGCCACCTTTAGAATCAAAACGTTTTTTTTTTTTTTTTTTTGTTTTTTTTTTTTTTTTTTTAAATATGCGTATTTCTAATTTTAATATTTATTTGGTTTTAGTTATTTGCTATCTGTTCTTTGTTACCAAACTTGCTTTTAACTAAAGCCTCTATTCTTGTTAATTTAAATTGTTACTTTGTTGTAACTTTCAAAATTGTTATATCTGTTACTGTCTTATTGGTTACAGATTATTTGGTTATTTGAGATTTGGTTGTTATTTTATATTGTAGTTTAAAATTTTAGAATATTACTTGAACAATGAGCATCTGCAAGTGGCGAATACAATGTCATTTTTGTTGTCTGCTTTTTTTTGAATTTTATGAACTGTGTACCACTTCTGTTTGTAGGATTAGTATTTTTATAATTGTAGACGAGACCTATTGTGATTTTGGAAATTTCTTAATGGTCAATAAATATCTTATCTTATCTAGAACGTGAGGTTGTTTGCCGACCATCAGTTTCTCCCACATCCCTAGGTCGGGATTTTCCGGAGGAACGCTTGAAGATAAGCGCAAGTCGGCGACACGATAGTATCAAGGTCACCACGCCCATCTGTGCGTACGAGCCCAGTGTGTGTGCGCGCCGTGCCGTGCCGGTGCTGGTGCCGGTGCCAGTGCCAGCTGGTCGTGTGCCAGCCGTGCACCGAGCTCTGGGCAAGCGCCGCCACCGCTTATCAACTGATTTGTGTGATCCTCCATTACCATTACCGGCTGGTGGAACACACTGCACAGCTGTTTTCTCGACTCATAGTCAACTTTCTCGCTGCGGGCGTTGACCAAAGTTATTGTGACGCAGGGAATAGTACTGGGACCACTTCTGTTATTCTCTTTTTCAGTTATCGCTAAATTAGTCTTTTTTCTCAGATGGCTCACCTTTCTGGACCACAAGCTTATCAGAATATATTTAAATCAGTTTCGATTTCTCGAATAGCCCACCATTGTTGCCCAAGTTATTGTGACGCAGGGAATAGTACTGGGACCACTTTTGTTACTTTCTTTATCAGATGTCGTTAAATTAGTCTTTTCTTCTCAAATGGCTCACCTTTCTGGAACCAGAGGCTTATCAGAATATCGTTAAATCAGTTTAGTCTTCTCAAATACCCCACCATTGTTGTTGACTAAAGTTATTGTGACGCAGGAAATACTACTGGGGCCACTTCTGTTACTCTCTTTGTCAGATATCTCCAAATTAGTCTCTTTTTCTCGTATGACACACCATTCTTGACCACAGGTTATTTTAACGCAAGGAATAGTACTGGGACCACTTCTGTTATTCTCTTTTTCAGTTATCGCTAAATTAATCTCTTCTTCACAGATGACTCACCATTTTTGACCACAGGATATTGTGACGCAGAGACTAACCACTTCTGGTTACCCTCTTTATCAAATATCTCCAAATTAGGGCTTGTTCACATGAGCGCGACGTGTCGCGCGACTTGTGCCGCGCGACACGTCGCGCGACTAAAACTCAACACATAACTATGGCAGCATACACATGGCGCCGCGCCGCTGAACCTGCCGCTAGTTGTGTCGCGCGACTCGTAGTATACGCGTCAACCGCGCGACTTTAGCGCTGCTTCAGCTGCTTGTTTTGTATTGTAGCGTACACACGCCGAGTCCAGTAGTGATATTGGTCAGTGAATATGGAGATGGAGCAAGACCCATTTGACACCGAACGTTTTATTGATGAAATTGAAAAGAGAAGAGCATTGTGGGATCTTGAAAGTCCAGATTACAAGAACAGGGTTTTAAAGAGATCTGCGTGGGAGGAAGTTGTAGATATATTTTCTAAAACTGAAAGCACAGTTGAAGAGAAAAAGCAGTTGGGTAAGTGCTAGTTTTATATTTAGAGCAATACAGCAGTACAAAATATAGAGACATGTTGCCTCTTCACTTCCATACCGGCAGTGCACTAGTTGTCGGCCGCCCGTTCTGCCGCTCATTCGGCCGCCGAATGTGTACGGAGCCATTTTTCTGTCGCGCGGCGTGTCGCGCGACACGTCGCGCTCATGTGAACAAGCCCTTAGTCTCTTCTTCTCAGATGACTCACCATCCTTGATCATAGGATATTGTTACGCAGGAACCAATACTGGAGCCACTTATGTTTTTTGTTTATCAGAATATCGTTACGATTAGTCAAGATTTATTAATAATCCGATGACATCATTACATCCGAAGATCTATCCATGATATAGCTTACCATTGATTGCTATTTGTTTATTATTTATATTTATATATTGCTAAATTAGGTTCAATACCAATAGGAATGTCAAATTGGATTGTGGATTAATGATTTCAGAATTCTTCGTAAATTGTTATCTCTTTCCCGGAATCGGGGTTTTTCATGAACTCTGGGATTGATAATTAAAGTGGTACACTGGTATACCCACATAGAAATATGTACCACATAGTATCCCTTCTCTGTGGTATACCGGATCCAATAATAGAGGGTTTTAAATTGTAAACGTTTTTGCTATAATGTGGATTATACAGTGATGGCTTCAACGTACAGTAGGCCTACTTCGTGTAGTACTTTCTTACTCGTGCAAGACACAGTAATGAAACACATTCTCGGATTTGTTCATAAAGACACCCCTATTATTAAAACCGAACAGCTGTTGCTGGATTAAATTGAAATACGAAAGTTGTTGCTCGAAGTTGGACCAGGTCGTTGAACCGCCCGGAGTGGGTGACTTCTCAAGTGGGTTTTGTTTCCCTTTCTTTACTTTACTCTCGACCCCCTCCCCCTCTCGCTCCCCCCTCAACCCTCCCGTCATACCTCACACGATAACCCTTGACATTGAGTGTCCGCTCTCTTATACCTCAAAGTCTCTTAGTCCCCCTGCTTTCTTACTTATACTTTGCTTTCAATTTTCCAGCATTTGCTGGTGCGAATGGACTAGCGATAGTTTCAGTTATCGTTCCTGCCTTAACTTATACGGTAACTCATTTCTATTTCAATATTCTTTCCGGCTCAGTTGGAATAATTAAGTATATTTTGTAACAACTGGAATATTATTGGCTGAGCGTTTAGCGAAGTGGAATAGTTACGGGCTGGCTGATTTATTCTTAAGGGGTTTAGATGTACTCAATAACTCGAAAAAAGTTCGAAATTTAAAAAAATTGTATAACAAAAAGTTAAAAATTTTACTGGCATTTCAGAACGTTTTAGTTGTTTCTCTTTGTTAATGGATTAACGGAGTTGTGAATTGTTAAAAGTTTAAATGGCTGCTACAATAAAAAAATTGACTATCAGGTTGGCTAACAAACTTAGTCGAGTTATTTAAAAGATCTAATTTTGAACAAGTTAGAACTAGTTTCAGCATTTATATTACCAGTTCTTAGTGGTATAATGGTGCTTATGCTACTTACTAGTAAAGTATCAAGCTGACTAATTTGTGGTAAAAAAATGGTTATTATTACAAAAAGTTCAAAATACAAAACATTTAGTCGAAATTTTAGTCAAGCATTCCAGAACGTTTTAGTTTTTTTTCGAATGTATAAGATTTGTTGTATTAACGGTGTTGTAAATTTTTCAAGTTTAAATGGCCATTGTGGAATGTGTATCAAGCTGACTAACTTAGTCGAATGTATCAAGCTGACTAACTTAGTCGAATGCATCAAGCTGACTAACTTAGTCGAATGCATCAAACTGACTAACTTAATCGAATGCATCAAGCTGACTAACTTAGTCGAATGTATCAAGCTGACTAACTTAGTCGAATGTATCAAGCTGACTAACTTAGTCGAATGTATCAAGCTGACTAACTTAGTCGAATGTATCAAGCTGACTAACTTAGTCGAATGTATCAAGCTGACTAACTTAGTCGAATGTATCAAGCTGACTAACTTAGTCGAATGTATCAAGCTGACTAACTTAGTCGAATGTATCAAGCTGACTAACTTAGTCGAATGTATCAAGCTGACTAACTTAGTCGAATGTATCAAGCTGACTAACTTAGTCGAATGTATCAAGCTGACTAACTTAGTCGAATGTATCAAGCTGACTAACTTAGTCGAATGTATCAAGCTGACTAACTTAGTCGAATGTATCAAGCTGACTAACTTAGTCGAATGTATCAAGCTGACTAACTTAGTCGAGATATTTAAAAGATCAAATTTTGAAATGTACTTGTTCCAGCATTCATACTGTTAGTTTTTAGTGGTATAATAGTTCTTATGCTATTTACTTGTATGTGGAAAACCATTTGAGATAAATAAATTGTTTATCAATACAATAATTTTGTAAATCTTATAAGCGTTCCAGAATACTTTTGTTTTTCTTAGGTACATAAACAACGGAGTTGTGAGTTATAAAAAATTGTAAACGGCTGCCATTTTGAAACGAAATGGTTTACCAAGCTGGCTAACGAACTCAAGTGGGAAATATTTTAGAAATTTGTTTACGAAAGTTTCAACTTTTGGGGTTTTTTTGGGACAGTTTGGAGTGTTTGACAGTTATTGTTTCCATAAGCTGTTTTATAATATCATCATAATAACACGGGCTTATATAAACTTTTGGTTGTGTAGGAGGGGTGTGGTTTTGGCTCTGGGGATCATGTTCAGTAAAGTTATGGAGAACCTTTTGCTAAGTGCTACCATGAGAGCAATTGCAATAGGATTTTATATATTTGAGTGAAATTTTTATTTACTCAAACTCTTGTGTTGAATCAAAGGGTGCTTGACTCAACAAGGATTTGAAAGTAGCCCGTACAGTAATGTGTCAGGCAGGGTGGAGCGATAGGTGAACAGGTCCTGTCACTCCGGCCTTGAACAAATGAGCCCACACTTTATTTGCAAGTCAAAGTTCAACTGTGCAGACCTGCTGAAGTTATTGCCTTCAAGCTCGCAGTTCTCTCACTCCTGATGCATGTAAATATGCGTGTGGAGTGCCCCTAGGGTCGGGTTCGGCTCAGATCAAGGCCCACCACTCCATATAATAAGTGTCATTGTAAATCCCGTAGCGGGTCAAGGGTCAACTTCTCCATTTACGTCGTGTTTGCGGTTCCGTGTGCTGAACAATTATAACTGAAATGTACTCTGCTGGTACTGTACAGGATCTGTTCGGACCCAATGTCAAACTTCTAGGACTTTCGTCTAGTTAAAAAATTATTCTGTTTTTCCAACACTCTTCCTTTAGAATCGAGAACACACCAGCTACTAAAAAATAAAAATCGTCCTTCCAGCTCAATCTAAGAAGTAGGTAGATTTTGTAACAACTGAAATATTATTAATTTATTCTCATGGAATTTACGTTTACCTCAATATCTCAAAAACCGTTTTGCGGAAATGTCTCTATTAACACATGGCTGGTAGTAGTATTCGATACCAATCTGACATTAGAAAAAATTCTTGTTTTAAGTGATATTTTAAAATTGGTATGTATGAACCACATTCTTCTGTAGAGCACGGAATAGTACTTATTCCACTTCTTGGTTTGATCACTAGTGTTTTGAGAACGCTATTACATGAAACATATCCAGTCACTACACCTGACTGTGTGTATCCACAGGAGTAGCAACGCCCTACACTCCGGGCTCAGTCTGTCACATGACTCCGTGTTCTCCCCGGAGCAGAGGTCTGGCCCCGAGTCTGGATCTGAACTGGAGACCTCCTCCTCCCTGTCCATGCAACGGCTGGTCCACGGCAACACCAATGTGCAGGTGAGACTATATTCTCTTTGGTGATCTTGTTGGGAGGCTTTCAAGGACCGAAAACTGCATATCTTGGCTCCAAAGAATTCGTGAAAATAATTTTGAATGCCCAAAAAGTGGTACTTTTGAGGAAGGAGGAGTAATTATTGAAAGATTTTCAAATGTAAAAGTAGGTCAAACCGTCCCTAAATTGAAGTTCTGTCTATTCACTGATCATTTTGAAAATATTTTACTTTATTTCGTCTTTAAATACAGAGTGGTCCAAAATATCAAAGTTGTACGGTTTCATTTTTGTACTGTTTACCTTTTTTAAAATTTTAGCAAATCCACATTTTTTAATCTAAAGTACCAAAGAACTAATAATTTTATAAATATGTTACAGTTATCACTTTTCAGCACATTTCCAATTTGGAAAAATAGTTCAAATTTAGAATATTTCAAACTTGTAAAACCTAAAAAATTGAAATAGCAAGGAATGACTTTCATTACAACTGTCAATAGTGTTTGCTACTTATCATGTATCATGTAATGAAATAGCAAGGAATGACTTTCATTACAACTGTCAATAGTGTTTGCTACTTAACATGTATCATGTAATGAAATAGCAAGGAATGACTTTCATTACAACTGTCAATAGTGTTTGCTACTTATCATGTATCATGTAATGAAATAGCAAGGAATGACTTTCATTACAACTGTCAATAGTGTTTGCTACTTAACATGTATCATGTAATGAAATAGCAAGGAATGACTTTCATTACAACTGTCAATAGTGTTTGCTACTTAACATGTATCATGTAATGAAATAGCAAGGAATGACTTTCATTACAACTGTCAATAGTGTTTGCTACTGAACATGTATCATGTAATGAAATAGCAAGGAATGACTTTCATTACAACTGTCAATAGTGTTTGCTACTTAACATGTATCATGTAATGAAATAGCAAGGAATGACTTTCATTACAACTGTCAATAGTGTTTGCTACTTATCATGTATCATGTAATGAAATAGCAAGGAATGACTTTCATTACAACTGTCAATAGTGTTTGCTACTTAACATGTATCATGTAATGAAATAGCAAGGAATGACTTTCATTACAACTGTCAATAGTGTTTGCTACTTAACATGTATCATGTAATGAAATAGCAAGGAATGACTTTCATTACAACTGTCAATAGTGTTTGCTACTTAACATGTATCATGTAATGAAATAGCAAGGAATGACTTTCATTACAACTGTCAATAGTGTTTGCTACTTATCATGTATCATGTAATGAAATAGCAAGGAATGACTTTCATTACAACTGTCAATAGTGTTTGCTACTTAACATGTATCATGTAATGAAATAGCAAGGAATGACTTTCATTACAACTGTCAATAGTGTTTGCTACTTATCATGTATCATGTAATGAAATAGCAAGGAATGACTTTCATTACAACTGTCAATAGTGTTTGCTACTTAACATGTATCATGTAATGAAATAGCAAGGAATGACTTTCATTACAACTGTCAATAGTGTTTGCTACTGAACATGTATCATGTAATGAAATAGCAAGGAATGACTTTCATTACAACTGTCAATAGTGTTTGCTACTTAACATGTATCATGTAATGAAATAGCAAGGAATGACTTTCATTACAACTGTCAATAGTGTTTGCTACTTAACATGTATCATGTAATGAAATAGCAAGGAATGACTTTCATTACAACTGTCAATAGTGTTTGCTACTTAACATGTATCATGTAATGAAATAGCAAGGAATGACTTTCATTACAACTGTCAATAGTGTTTGCTACTTAACATGTATCATGTAATGAAATAGCAAGGAATGACTTTCATTACAACTGTCAATAGTGTTTGCTACTTAACATGTATCATGTAATGAAATAGCAAGGAATGACTTTCATTACAACTGTCAATAGTGTTTGCTACTGAACATGTATCATGTAATGAAATAGCAAGGAATGACTTTCATTACAACTGTCAATAGTGTTTGCTACTTAACATGTATCATGTAATGAAATAGCAAGGAATGACTTTCATTACAACTGTCAATAGTGTTTGCTACTTAACATGTATCGTGTAATGAAATAGCAAGGAATGACTTTCATTACAACTGTCAATAGTGTTTGCTACTTAACATGTATCATGTAATGAAATAGCAAGGAATGACTTTCATTACAACTGTCAATAGTGTTTGCTACTTAACATGTATCATGTAATGAAATAGCAAGGAATGACTTTCATTACAACTGTCAATAGTGTTTGCTACTTATCATGTATCATTTAATGAAAGGTACTTGCGAATTCCTAGGAATTAAAATTTAAACATTGATTTGAAAATAATTGACTTTGAAATAATTTAACTTCTATTTTGGATTCTGTTTTCATCCTTTTCAGTGCTCAGATGTCATGTAATTTAAATAGAATAATAAGTGTTCCGATAAATTTAGTAGCTTTTCTAAAGGATACATTTTTTTTAGAACGTGTTCTGTAGATTACCAAATAAAATCATTCATCAAAAATTTTAAAGTTTATGTATTTTTTCGATAATTTTTTATTTTAATTTTGTCAGGTTATTTTTTATATTACGTTTGGTACTAATAACTTTGCGGATATGATTTGAGGTGTGACCATCATATAGTGATATGATGTCTAAATAATGACTGCTGTAATACTAATCTTACCAATGGCATTACACAACTGATATTCCAAAACTTGAAGGTAAAATTTATCAAGCAAGATTTTTTAAATTAAATTACCCTTTTCTTAACCTCCAATTTGACAAATTAGCAGTTTAAAACAATAAAAAGAAATCAGAGTCTATAGACGTTTAATAGTGATTTTTTATAAGTTTGAGAATTAAATCGTACCTTATACGTTGAAAAAGATTAAATTTGAACTAGTACAGTCCAATTTTTCTATACTTTGACATGTCTGTAATTTAACATGTTCTGTTGGAACTTTATTATAAAATAAATAAATCGGTTTATAAAGGCTAGATGTAATAATAAAACTCTACAATACATGTTACAAATTATTGTACTAAATACCTCCATTGTAATTAATAATATCACTTAACTTTTATCTTGCACTAAAGATGTATTTTATACTTAAATAGGAGTTTTTTCCATCAAAGCGCCTTCAATCAGTGCGATGCAATGTACAAACAAAGATGTAGCTCCTGTTGCCTTCCTCTCGTTTAGAAGGTCACATAAAAAATACTGCAGTACAAACTGTGTGTAGATGTTGTTGTCAATAAAAGACTTCTTTATCTTCCTCATTGTTCAGATAATTATTTATTGCGGTGTATTGTGTATGCAACAATGTAGTATATTATATGCATGTAAATGCTGATACACAAATATACAGTTGAGGAAATTTCATTCTATATAATTGCTCAATATCAAATGTTGTATTATACGTATTTAACAGGCAATTATTTCGTATTTTTACTGATAGTACTTCAATTATTTTGGATTGCGCCTTTTAAAATAAAATAATGTTAGTTCGGCCTTGCTTTACATATTTATTTATAGCGTATTAATTAATATATTGTGCTCTTTATAACATAATTGTTCTTTTAATGTACGCTCTGTCAATTTAATACTCATATTACTACGTATTATTTTATTTCAATATAAACCACCCTACTACAAATTAATGTAAATTTTTGACCTGGTGATCCCAAAATTGTTGTTTGTATAAAAACACAAAAAGTTAAATTTGCTTCTTTTTATTGTGGTGTGAGTATTGTTGAACAGTGGTCTCATTCTGTACATTTTTTTTTACAAATACTTATTAACTTCTATTGTTCTGCATAAATGTTAATTCTGGAATACGTTATTCGGTTTGGTATTTTGCCTCAAACACCCTCCTACGGGTTTACTAATTTATCGACATATTATTAACGTTCCAGTATATGTGTGCCCTGTAAGATAGAAATGTGCAGTATTGGTGTGCCCTGTACGATAGAAATGTGCACTATTAGTGTACACCGTACGAAAGAAATGTGCAGTATTGGTGTGCCTTGTACGATAGAAATGTGCACTATTAGTGTACACCGTACGATAGAAATGTGCAGTATTGGTGTGCCCTGTACGATAGAAATGTGCAGGGATTTTATGCGCCCTGTACGATGAATGTGCACTATTAGTGTACACTGTACGAAAGAAATGTGCAGTATCTGTGTGCCCTGTATGATAGAAATGTGCAGTATCTGTGTGTGCCCTGTATGATAGAAATGTGCAGTATCGGTGTGCCCTGTATGATAGAAATGTGCAGTATCGGTGTGCCCTGTATGATAGAAATGTGCAGTATCGGTGTGCCCTGTACGATAGAAATGTGCAGGATTTATGCGCCCTGTACGATGAATGTGCACTATTAGTGTACACTGTACGAAAGAAATGTGCAGTATCTGTGTGCCCTGTATGATAGAAATGTGCAGTATCTGTGTGCCCTGTATGATAGAAATGTGCACTATTAGTGTACACCGTACGAAAGAAATGTGCAGTATCTGTGTGCCCTGTATGATAGAAATGTGCAGTATCTGTGTGCCCTGTATGATAGAAATGTGCAGTATCTGTGTGCCCTGTATGATAGAAATGTGCAGTATCGGTGTGCCCTGTATGATAGAAATGTGCAGTATCGGTGTGCCCTGTATGATAGAAATGTGCAGTATCGGTGTGCCCTGTACGATAGAAATGTGCAGTATCGGTGTGCCCTGTACGATAGAAATGTGCAGTATCTTTGTGCCCTGTACGATAGAAATGTTGCAGTATCGGTGTGCCCTGTACGATAGAAATTGTGCAGTATCTGTGTGCCCTGTATGATAGAAATGTGCAGTATCGGTGTGCCCTGTTGATAGAAATGTGCAGTATCGGTGTGCCTGTATGATAGAAATGTGCAGTATCTGTGTGCCCGTGTATGATAGAAATGTGCAGTATCGGTGTGCCCTGTATGATAGAAATGTGCAGTATCGGTGTGCCCTGTATGATAGAAATGTGCAGTATCGGTGTGCCCTGTATGATAGAAATGTGCAGTATTGGTGTGCCCTGTACGATAGAAATGTGCAGGATTTATGCGCCCTGTACGATGAATGTGCACTATTTAGTGTACACTGTACGAAAGAAATGTGCAGTATCTGTGTGCCCTGTATGATAGAAATGTGCAGTATCTGTGTGCCCCTGTATGATAGAAATGTGCAGTATCGGTGGATGCCCTGTATGATAGAAATGTGCAGTATCGGTGTGCCCTGTATGATAGAAATGTGCAGTATCGGTGTGCCCTGTACGATAGAAATTGTGCAGGATTTATGCGCCCTGTACGATGAATGTGCACTATTAGTGTACACTGTACGAAAGAAATGTGCAGTATCCTGTGTGCCCTGTATGATAGAAATGTGCAGTATCTGTGTGCCCTGTATGATAGAAATGTGCACTATTAGTGTACACCGTACGAAAGAAATGTGCAGTATCTGTGTGCCCTGTATGATAGAAATGTGCAGTATCTGTGTGCCCTGTATGATAGAAATGTGCAGTATCTGTGTGCCCTGTATGATAGAAATGTGCAGTATCGGTGTGCCCTGTATGATAGAAATGTGCAGTATCGGTGTGCCCTGTATGATAGAAATGTGCAGTATCGGTGTGCCCTGTACGATAGAAATGTGCAGTATCGGTGTGTGCCCTGTACGATAGAAAATGTGCAGTATCTTTGTGCCCTGTACGATAGAAATGTGCAGTATCGGTGTGCCCTGTACGATAGAAATGTGCAGTATCTGTGTGCCCTGTATGATAGAAATGTGCAGTATCGGTGTGCCCTGTATGATAGAAATGTGCAGTATCGGTGTGCCCCTGTATGATAGAAATGTGCAGTATCTGTGTGCCCTGTATGATAGAAATGTGCAGTATCGGTGTGCCCTGTATGATAGAAATGTGCAGTATCGGTGTGCCCTGTATGATAGAAATGTGCAGTATCTGTGTGCCCTGTATGATAGAAATGTGCAGTATCTGTGTGCCTGTATGATAGAAATGTGCAGTATCTGTGTGCCCTGTATGATAGAAATGTGCAGTATCTGTGTGCCCCTGTATGATAGAAATGTGCAGTATCTGCGTGCCCTGTATGATAGAAATGTGCAGTATCTGCGTGCCCTGTATGATAGAAATGTGCAGTATCGGTGTGCCCTGTAAGATAGAAAATGTGCAGTATCGGTGTGCCCTGTATGATAGAAATGTGCAGTATCGGTGTGCCCTGTAAGATAGAAATGTGGCAGTATCGGTGTGCCCTGTACGATAGAAATGTGCAGTATCGGTGTGCCCTGTACGATAGAAATGTGCAGTATCGGTGTGCCCTGTACGATAGAAATGTGCAGTATCGGTGTGCCCTGTACGATAGAAATGTGCAGTATCGGTGTGCCCTGTACGATAGAAATGTGCAGTATCGGTGTGCCCTGTACGATAGAAATGTGCAGTATCGGTGTGCCCTGTACGATAGAAATGTGCAGTATCGGTGTGCCCTGTACGATAGAAATGTGCAGTATCGGTGTGCCCTGTACGATAGAAATGTGCAGTATCGGTGTGCCCTGTATGATAGAAATGTGCAGTATCGGTGTGCCCTGTACGATAGAAATGTGCAGTATCGGTGTGCCCTGTACGATAGAAATGTGCAGTATCTTTGTGCCCTGTACGATAGAAATGTGCAGTATCTGTGTGCCCTGTACGATAGAAATGTGCAGTATCGGTGTGCCCTGTATGATAGAAATGTGCAGTATCTGTGTGCCCTGTATGATAGAAATGTGCAGTATCGGTGTGCCCTGTATGATAGAAATGTGCAGTATCGATGTGCCCTGTATGATAGAAATGTGCAGTATCTGTGTGCCCTGTATGATAGAAATGTGCACTATTAGTGTACACCGTACGAAAGAAATGTGCAGTATCTGTGTGCCCTGTATGATAGAAATGTGCAGTATCTGTGTGCCCTGTATGATAGAAATGTGCAGTATCTGTGTGCCCTGTATGATAGAAATGTGCAGTATCTGTGTGCCCTGTTTGATAGAATAGTGCAGTATCTGTGTGCCCTGTATGATAGAAATGTGCAGTATCTGTGTGCCCTGTAACGATGGAAATGTTCAGTATTGATGTACAGGAATGTGAGCCAGCGGCCAGCGAGTCCCGGATACGGATACAGTGTACGGTCGCGTACAGGAAGTGAGGTGATCAGGGGAAGGTCGCGTCCCTCTCTCGCTCTCTCACTCTTTGGTGCTCGATAATCTATCATTTATTTTACGTCGTTTCGTTCCTCGTATGTCCTGTTTCCATTTAACATTGCTTCAGTTTCAACGTTCCTGAGATACAGTTTGGATTACCGCAACCACAACACACGATGTGGCCAAATCCCCAGAGTTGTCAAAGCCTGCTGTCTACTTAGCCAAAGCACTTATGATATAATATAATGTTCCCCTATGATATATTTCAAATTTAAGTTTGCATACAATCAGGTACGGAATCTTTCACCGTTCGTGGTTAGACGACCAGAGGTTGAGGGACTAACTCTTATATCAGGTTTTGCGCGTGTAGGAGCATTTGTGATTCAAATGAATTATATTTACTGTACTTATTACCCTGCTTAAGAAAATTTATACATCTCGAAAACCTATTTTGGTTAAAACCCCACTTACTTCCAGCTCCTGTGATCTACTTCCGGTTTAATATATTATCAGTGTCATTGTTGAGTTTGTCTTGTTGTCTCGACGAAAGAAATATATTTACCTACGTAGGACTGAGAAACCTACTTATACCAAAAAGGGTTTACTTACGTCTCTTGCAATCTTCTTTCAGTCTAAGAATATATCCAGTGCCATAGTTGAGTTTCCCTTGTCGTGATGAAGACAAAATACATATATAGTTAGGCCTGAGAAATCCACTACGGTCAAATCATCTAGTCCCGGTATAAGGAGGGAACCCTTTGGAAGTTTATGCAACATTTCAGTAATAGTTTTATAGTCTTGTTATTCGGATTTTGGTAATGCCAAGGAAGCCAACCAGTCTTGAGTAGCTACTCATTTTTGCACACAAACATTCACAGTTATTAAGATATCTAAATATTATCATTAAAATAGTGGTTAAATTAATTAAACGTATGGTCGCGCTGTCAAAAGCAATGTTGACACAAACAGTTTATTGCGTGTGAGTTAACAGTGGGGTGTAGCCCTGATCAACAATCATCTTAGTTAGAGAGACACACAATAGTAATAGCTAATCAGGGGATAAGCTAACAAGCAGAGTAGAATACATGCAATCACTGTAGTCTGGAGATGGAGAGTCAAGGCCAACTGAACAGAGTGGAAAGGACAGAAGTCCACAGGAAGGTTGCCTCACTAGAGCTGAATGAAATGATGATAATCTCTTTACGTTTGTTTTGTTCTCTCAGGACAAGAAGCTTACAAAATTCCACGTAGTTCCTAAAAGAACCTTTGTGCTTATTTCTGAGTGACGGATATTCTGTACGGGCAAGGTTGACGGTAGGTACCACCTCCTGTCGAGGTCCAGGAAGAATCTAGGGCATTGATCTCAGTCATGTCTTCTCAAAAGAAGAGGAAGCCAGAACCAACCTCTCCAGTCACAGCAGGCAGGCGGTGGTACACATTTATTTATAGTCTAACAAGAACCTTTGACTCTCAGGGAACCCCACCAACTCCAACAGTCATCTCCCACAGTAGACTAGACCTATCGAACTACCCTTGCACCCCAGAATCTCGACATTTGCGGTTAGTGATCTGCCGCTCCTGGACATCCATAAGGTTGCCCAGATTGAAGTGACACATCTGTGTTTGCTCTGCCCAGTGTAGATTCAACTGGAAGGTATACACCAGCCAAAGGTGTAACCTCCTGAGTCACCTCTTTACGTTAAAGCATGTAAAATAATCCAAACCCGGTTTATCAGACTCGAAATGTAAAGATTCGTTTGGCGGAACTAGTTCCGAGTGGTAACAGTATCCATAACTCCCAGGCACGTCCTGGGACTCGCGGACTGAGATCATGTTGCTACAGTGTAGTGAATCCCCAACCTTGCTGCTTTCCGAACCGTGATCTCCAACTCAGTTCCCTCATACTGAGAGTGATATATTCATACAATATAAGGATATTGCAATTCTTATCTCTATTTTCGCTTTGTCGAAACTAGACTACAAAAAAGTGCTATCTCACTGTATCATCTTAGATCCGCAGACCCTTTCTTGAGAAAGTACATAATTTAATTTACCTATACTTTTTCTCCCATAAATATTTAATAAATAAATTTTGAAATGCCTATGTAGCAAATGCTACAGTTAGAATAATATTAAATACACCATAGTATTATCACATGTTACTTCTGTAATATTGATATTATAATTTATCTTGGAGATATTGGAACTGAACCTAATAAAATACTAACAATATTGTTGCAAGTTTATTATTATATTAAATAATATAATGTAATTAAACAGTGTCTAATAGTGATGGAACGGTTAGCGTTCCAGCTTATCACCGCGGGTTCTTATCTCTGTCCGGACACACGCTTATCGATAATCGCCTGGGCCTTGTGATGAGATGATAGTCGGTTCTAGACTTCAAGTCTGCACACACTTTGATACTGCCTTTTGCTAGATTCTAATGAACAACCTAATTCAACTAATTAACCTTTTTTCCGACAAAACATTTACTATTAATTTGTAAATGTCACTTAATTTACAATCAGAAACAAACGGATATGAAGGTTGAGTTTAGATCCAGTTTACCTTCATCTTAATGCAGCTTCCTAGAATCTGACGCCATCACAGATTTAACTCCTAGACTCATGTTCGTCTGAAGAGACCCAAAAGAAATCGGCGACGAAGAAGCTCAACATAAACTATTTGAATCGTTTTTGACGCCAGAGACACCAAAAAGTAGTGCAATCTGGGTGAAGTGGTATTCCCGGTATTCTCATTGTCTCATCAATGCACAATTGAGTGCGCTGCGATGTTAACTGACACGATCCCGAAGCACGGTGTAGCAATCGAGTTTTCTACACATAACCTAGCTATGCCGAAACGATGCAAAGAGTTCTTTGACTATTTTTGGATCCCTTCAGACGAACACGACTCCAGATTTCAGAAGTCAGGTCTGCGACAGCAACAGACTTCAGATGCTGCACGTAAGGGAAAGGTGGACTGGAGCTGAACTCTACTTTGACAAGACACAGTTGGGAGTCTTGTGTGCGATGGTATCGTTACAATGACGGTGGGGCGGTGACGGGGGCGGCGGCGGGGGCGGGGGCGGGGGCGGCAGGAAGCGTCACGCCCGGACACCGCAGCTGGAGGACAGCGGACACAGGACAGTGTGGCCCTGGATCCCGGCAGTGTCCTGGGCCATGTTCGCGGAGTGTCGTCAGTGATTTACCATCCAACAAGTCTATACGTTAACAATCTGCTTTATCCTAAGGTTTTGGTAAACTTACTTCTCTTATGCAATTGCACTAGGTGATTTGTATTTTCGAGCTTTGCAGAAATTTCTATTGTACAGGTCCCGCGATCGGTATTGATGTTGTCCCTGGCGTTTAAGTACGGGATCGGTGCATGGTGAAATGTATTGATGTGGACAGTCCGAATTAATACTATCAATGAAATAGGATTACGTAGTATCAATTATGAGATGCTTAATAAGAAATCTTATATTATATACATACTGCTGCTGCATGCGTTACAGTTGTGTTGATTGACAAAACAAGAAAGTTATGGTGAAATTGAAATTTTTGAATAATATTATTTTATCAACAGCTAAATTGCAATTATTATTGAATGTTCAATCACCGTGATAACACATATATCAAACCCAAATGTGGGGAAGGCTTTCAGAAATGCAGAGCGACTTTATCGCACATCTTATATACAGGGTGTTGTAAAAATTAGTGTCAAGCAAAAGTCCAGAGATAGAGCCCCCCATAGAGATGGTAACTAAATAACCTAAAACATGTAATACGATTAATTATTTTATTTTGTAGTTATTAAGGATTTTCGAGTTTTTTTAATGTAACTCTAACTTTTATGACGTTTTTTGATATAATAACTTTAATACTTGGTACGATTGCCTAATTAATAAAATATTACCTGGATAGAAACATTTGCTAACGCATAACAGTAGGTTAAAACAGACTCAACTGATTAATGAAAAATCTGTAATGCTGACCAATTTCAAAATTGTTGAGGGTGCACGGAAATTAAATCCAGATAACTCTTTTCATCAGACATTAATAAAAGCAGTGCCTTTTCTCAGCTGTTTACCTTCGCGGAGCTGTCTACACCGTATCAGATTCCGCTGAAATCACAAACACATCCGAAAATGTCAGTTTTAGTGGGTATTTTTTAGAAATAATTATATTACTGTTTGAATTTTTATTAGTAAAATCACACTGACTTCATCATAAGAAATTAATCATGTAGTGTAAGTTTAAAGTATAAAAACTAAGGAACTCTTGTGACTTAGATGTGACTAAAGGACGTGGTGGTGCAAAAATTAATGTGACTGGAACAGGCGTTTTCCACCATAACGATTTTTTTCATATCGTAATGGGCAGTGCAATAAATTGGAACGTTAATGGCAGATTTAGTTTCACTCGAAACAATTGTAGACCTCTTTTATTTCATATGGCTATTCCGTGATCTTTCAAACATTTTTGGACGGAAATTTTGGTTGCCTTGATGTGTAGAATAATTCCCAGATGTGTTTCCTTTTTTGCATATGTAGTTATTACAAAGTTCATAATTATTTTGCTATGAGTTTTTAGGATAAAGGTTGATAATGCATAACAGTGTCATTTAGATGGTGGCAGAGATTCGCCTGACTATGGTCAAAAGAATCATACAATTTCACGAGCAACTTTTGTTTCCAAAAATAGATAATGCTGACAATGAGGTATTGTTGTTGGCGTATAGTGTGTGTTACCCTTTAATAGGCTTAGTCCAGTTACGTCACTAGCACTAATAGCACCTGTAATTAAAGAAAATATAGATCGAACCATCAAGCAGCTCCCAATCAAAAGTCAAACAATATAATTTACTGTCAATGTACCTCATAAAATTCTCTAACCGTATTGTGAGCCATTATTCCAATTAGCTAATATCTCACTCCTAAAAATTGCCAAAGTAGACTAGGTCTGTCTAAGTTGTCAAAGGACGATAACTTTACTAACTCTCAAAAACTATCGACCCATCTCGATTTTGCTAGTTTTATCAGATTCAAAAACATGTTGTGACATACTACTGTTATTAACACACAACTTTAATCAACTTTTAAAGAAAAGAATGAGGGTTTATTAAAGTAAGATAGTTCTAGAATAGTCGGTGCCGTGAGTTTAGTCGACATGGTTGTAGAACGGTTGGAAAGTTGTAATGTGGCCTTAAGTGTGTTTTCAACGTAACTAAGAAATTTAACCGTTTTTCAACAAAACTGTGCTCGATAAACTTGAACCACGTGGCATCCGAGACATGATTAACAGCATGTGGCTTGGATTATGCCTAAGCTATAGAGCATAAGCTGTCTAAATCTCGGATATTTTTTCTAGTTGAAGTATGGTGTTCCCCAGGGATCAATTTTCAGTCTAATTCTGTTTCTGATATAAATGTGTCGAAGACATTGTGTCATTCCTATTGTACGGAAGAGCGACGCAATACGCTAATAATACGGCTCTCTGTTTCAAAGAAAAATCAAAATATGTTTTAGAAAATTTTTGTATTCATCATCATTGTATCTAACACAGACTCGATTCCAAAAGAAACCCACCATATTCCAAGATCTTGAGTTTTACGTTATGGCCTGTGGCCGTGCCATCACGTTGGCGACTCCATCCTTGAAGGAGTCAGCTGCAGAATATGTGAAATACACATATATCGAGCATTTACTTCGAATGATCATATAGCCCATGTTTGTGCAAAAGTATTTCAGCATTTTATGTTTTGAAATCTGTAACCAAATACCGCAATACTCCGGTTCGGATGACGGTTACACTATGGATGCTGTGCAGTGCCTTTTAGACGACGAGAGTGTAAAAATTGTCAAATAAGCCATAAGTATAATTTTTATTTGAATTTTAGTATCCTGCAGATAAAGCTTAAAAATTAGAATTTGTCAAGTCTCCAGGTCTTCGAAACATGGACGAGACATACATTCCAACGAGACCAGATGAAGAGAAAACTACTAAACTGGGAGGCATAGAACGGTAGTTTATGTACCTTGTCCTCTTAGGTACATTTCATCACCAACTCGCCAAACTAGAATTTTAATACTCCAAGGAGCTTGAATACCGTCTTAGCAGGAGAAACATTGTATAATGCAACGAGTTTATGGCATACAACTGTCCAATCGAGAAACTTACTGTGGTGGGGATTGTGAGAAAATTGACGGGTGGATGAAAGTTGTATAAATGCTGAATCGCATCAGAACATTATAGCTGATATAATTTGTAATCTTCAGTAAATAGCTTGATTCAACTGTGCTATGCTTCAACCCCGGGTGGAACAATTTTCAACCATGCTAGTAAGACCTGCAATAGATTGAAACAAATTGGGTCTCCTGGAATTTGGAGTCCACTTCCACATAAAAGGGCCCAGCAAGAGCGAAACAGTAGAGTACCTTAGCAATACTAATTAGTACTTACCATGATTTCTGTATTCAAACCATACTCTCCGCAACACGACGAGTGGATGTGTTAACTAATCAGAAGGTTTAAGTTTTCTTAAAGTAATTTTTTGGGTTAAGAGTTTAGTTGTCTTTTTTTCTGCTAAGAAACATGGGAGACAAATATTAATGTCAGAGTTTTAACGCAATATATATCGCTTCAAGAGAATATATTTACTTCTTTACGAGCTCATAGCTAACAAAAGTTAATAGATCGACAAATTTGTAAGAAATCAGTAATGTTGTGTAGTATATTATACCACAGCAGGAAGTAAGCTACATGTTCGATTCTGTAGCGGTATTTAATTTCCTTGTCAAAGTACGTCCTCCTGATCTACGGGTTAGTGTAATAGGTTTAACATATTTGTGGTAACCGTAGTGGATACGGTGCAAAGTAATTTTAATCTGGGACAATCATCTCCTTCAATTACTACTCTTCTAATACAGCTTTCTCCGCAGTCACACATTTTATAATTTAGATGATGTAATTCGAGTGAATAGAGGAGAATTTATAAAATCAAACAAGTTATGTCAATGACTTACTTTCTTGGCTCAAACTGAGTGGATTCGGCTCAGTGAATCAACATCGCAATGTTGTCGACTTTTGAGTTTCGCCGGACACCGCAGCTAGTTAGGATAGTATGTCTCTTTCTTCCTCACACATAATTGTTGTATTCTCTGTCACTCACATTCAATCGCTTCTGCAAGTTCTCATGCCTCGAGTAACTTACTTATCAGTTCACCAGTGATAGTTGTCTTGAAGTCTTTAATAGAGTGAACGTGGTACGGCTTTTCATGCTTTATAGTATTATTTAAGAGTAAATTCTACAAATAAACCTTATATTATTCTTATTTATATTCACTTTAATCACATCTACTAGTAAACGGGCTTTAGATGAAAATGCGACTGATATTTTAGATCAGTATCGACTCCGTAGGTCTCAGAAGTTTCCAGTTATAAAGTATATTCCAAACCTTAATTATAAATTATCCTTTATTTGGCAACTCGAGTCTCAAATTGTCAGCATTCAGCTTCTTCATCTTTCTCTGTATTGGGCAGTTCCACGATCAGTCGGACCTTTTAGAGAGTGACCTACTCAAATACGCAGAAGGTGAGAGCCGCCAAATTAGCGGGTCGAGGCAATGAACGCGTCCTGACCGGTTCGGTCCTGTCGGCTGTACATTGGCGGGAAGTAGATCACTTGCGGTGGCCCGAGAGTCGAGCCGGCATGCAAATCCACTCGAGATAGACTGCTGATTCCCTTTCTATTAAGGTCTGCCTCAGCGTATGTTGGAGTTACCTAACTACCTCGTATTCGTCTTACCGATTCCACCTATACTGGTTCTGGGAATAGAGTGATGTGAGCTCGAATATTCAAAGCCGAAGAAAAGATTGATTATTCACACAAGAGACTCGCCTTAGCTGGATAATTGATGAACTCGCAGCTAGAAGCTACTGAATACATTTTCAGTAGCTCAGTGGTGACTAGAGTTGGAATGTCGGGAGACCCTAGCAATAGACCCATGCGGGTATGATCTACGAAACAAATAAGGAGTGACGGGAAGTCGAATGGTATTGGGTAAGTTGATTTGAATCCAAGAACATGAATGATTTGTTCATGCTCTAGAGATAAGAAGATTAGCACGAATCCTAATCAACCTAAACTGTTAAGTAATAGGTATGGAAAATTAAGTAGCCCCGAGAGGTCGAAAGTTAAGTGGATATTGTTATAAAGCTGAAGAGAAGAATGGTTTGTTCTCACTCGAGACAGTTCACCTTAGCACGAGTAATAGTAAACCTGAACCGTTGTGAGCTAAGGAACATGAAAAGAGTAACGAGAGGACTAATGTTTGGTGTATCTTGGTTTGAAGCTGAAGACAAGAATGATTTGTTCTCACTCGAGACAGTTCTCACTCGAGACTTTGCTTACCTTAGCACGAGACCTAGCGAACCTGAACCGTTGTGAGCTAAGGAACATGAAAAGAGTAACGAGAGGACTAATGTTTGGTGTATCTTGGTTTGAAGCTGAAGACAAGAATGATTTGTTCTCACTCGAGACAGTTCACCTTAGCACGAGTAATAGTAAACCTGAACCGTTGTGAGCTAAGGAACATGAAAAGAGTAACGAGAGGACTAATGTTTGGTGTATCTTGGTTTGAAGCTGAAGACAAGAATGATTTGTTCTCACTCGAGACAGTTCACCTTAGCACGAGTACCTAGCGAACCTGAACCGTTGTGAGCTAAGGAACATGAAAAGAGTAACGAGAGGCCTTATGTTGTTTGGTGTATCTTGGTTTGAAGCTGAAGACAAGAATGATTTGTTCTCACTCGAGACAGTTCACCTTAGCACGAGTAATAGTAAACCTGAACCGTGTGAGCTAAGGAACAGATAAAACATGAACGAGAGGACTAATGTTTGGTGTATCTTGGTTTGAAGCTGAAGACAAGAATGATTTGTTCATCACTCGAGACAGTTCACCTTAGCACGAGACCTAGCGAACCTGAACCGTTGTGAGCTAAGGAACATGAAAAGAGTAACGAGAGGACTAATGTTTGGTGTATCTTGGTTTGAAGCTGAAGACAAGAATGATTTGTTCTCACTCGAGACAGTTCACCTTAGCACGAGTAATAGTAAACCTGAACCGTTGTGAGCTAAGGAACATGAATGAGAGAGTAACGAGAGGACTAATGTTATGTTTGGTGTATCTTGGTTTGAAGCTGAAGACAAGAATGATTTGTTCTCACTCGAGACAGTTCACCTTAGCACGAGACCTAGCGAACCTGAACCGTTGTGAGCTAAGGAACATGAAAAGAGTAACGAGAGGCCTTATGTTGTTTGGTGTATCTTGGTTTGAAGCTGAAGACAAGAATGATTTGTTCTCACTCGAGACAGTTCACCTTAGCACGAGTAATAGTAAACCTGAACCGTTGTGAGCTAAGGAACATGAAAAGAGTAACGAGAGGCCTTATGTTGTTTGGTGTATCTTGGTTTGAAGCTGAAGACAAGAATGATTTGTTCTCACTCGAGACTTTGCTTACCTTAGCACGAGACCTAGCGAACCTGAAACCGTTGTGAGCTAAGGAACATGAAAAGAGTAACGAGAGGCCTTATGTTGTTTGGTGTATCTTGGTTTGAAGCTGAAGACAAGAATGATTTGTTCTCACTCGAGACAGCTTACCTTAGCACGAGTAATAGTAAACCTGAACCGTTGTGAGCTAAGGAACATGAAAAGAGTAACGAGAGGCCTTATGTTGTTTGGTGTATCTTGGTTTGAAGCTGAAGACAAGAATGATTTGTTCTCACTCGAGACTTTGCTTACCTTAGCACGAGACCTAGCGAACCTGAACCGTTGTGAGCTAAGGAACATGAAAAGAGTAACGAGAGGCCTTATGTTGTTTGGTGTATCTTGGTTTGAAGCTGAAGACAAGAATGATTTGTTCTCACCTCGAGACTTTGCTTACCTTAGCACGAGACCTAGCGAACCTGAACCGTTGTGAGCTAAGGAACATGAAAAGAGTAACGAGAGGCCTTATGTTGTTTGGTGTATCTTGGTTTGAAGCTGAAGACAAGAATGATTTGTTCTCACTCGAGACTTTGCTTACCTTAGCTTACTTAGCACGAGACCTAGCGAACCTGAACCGTTGTAAGCTAAGGAACATGAAAAGAGTAACGAGAGGCCTTATGTTGTTTGGTGTATCTTGGTTTGAAGCTGAAGACAAGAATGATTTGTTCTCACTCGAGACTTTGCTTACCTTAGCACGAGACCTAGCGAACCTGAACCGTTGTGAGCTAAGGAACATGAAAAGAGTAACGAGAGGACTAATGTTGTTTGGTGTATCTTGGTTTGAAGCTGAAGACAAGAATGATTTGTTCTCACTCGAGACAGTTCTCACTCGAGACTTTGCTTACCTTAGCACGAGACCTAGCGAACCTGAACCGTTGTGAGCTAAGGAACATGAAAAGAGTAACGAGAGGCCTTATGTTGTTTGGTGTATCTTGGTTTGAAGCTGAAGACAAGAATGATTTGTTCTCACTCGAGACAGTTCTCACTCGAGACTTTGCTTACCTTAGCACGAGACCTAGCGAACCTGAACCGTTGTGAGCTAAGGAACATGAAAAGAGTAACGAGAGGCCTTATGTTGTTTGGTGTATCTTGGTTTGAAGCTGAAGACAAGAATGATTTGTTCTCACTCGAGACAGTTCTCACTCGAGACTTTGCTTACCTTAGCACGAGACCTAGCGAACCTGAACCGTTGTGAGCTAAGGAACATGAAAAGAGTAACGAGAGGCCTTATGTTGTTTGGTGTATCTGGTTTGAAGCTGAAGACAAGAATGATTTGTTCTCACTCGAGACAGTTCTCACTCGAGACTTTGCTTACCTTAGCACGAGACCTAGCGAACCTGAACCGTTGTGAGCTAAGGAACATGAAAAGAGTAACGAGAGGTCTTATGTTGTTTGGTGTATCTTGGTTTGAAGCTGAAGACAAGAATGGTTTGTTCGCAAGCGAGATAGTTCACCTTAGAACGAGACCTTATGAACCCGAGCCGTTATGACCCAAGGTACAGGTACCGAGCGAGTGAGGTTTATCGGTTATGTTAAACGGTACTCCCTGAGCCCGTGTGCGGCACGCAGCAGGATCGAGGACATGTGAGCGGAGAGCCGGGAGGTGATGACGGGGATAGGTTGAGGACACTCGCACCTTTCTCGTGTCTGGCATCTCGTCTGGTCTAGTCTGGCCCCGAGGTTGCGCAACACTCCCGCTACTCGAGCTCGTGGCTCCTCACACACGCTCGGTATGCACGGCGACGTTACTCACGAGTATTTCGTCACATAGGGTCCAATATTCGGTACTTCTATGATATTTAATGTATTGCAACAACCAGCTCCGAGATATAATGTTAGTAGACGTTCTTAAATATGATTAGCGATGGTTTAAGTCGACTGATCCATCGTCATACCGTTCATAAAGCATCTGTAATTATTAATAACGACTAATTTGTGTGAGTTTGTTGCCGGATTTACTTTTAAGACCGTGCAATTCCTTCAACACAATCATGTAATGATAACTACGACGCACCATTCCGCATTAGAATGTAAATTTCTATTACATCTCTTGAATTTATGATTTATCCGTGTAATTTAAAAACTCTTCTTGCTTCAAAGTGAGTTACGAACCCAGTATAGAAGTCCAATTTCGGTTTGATAGGGTAAAATTGTGTTCCGTTAGTTCTGGAGTATCTTTTTATGTTATTCCAATTTTCAATTTCCTCCAAGTAGGTTTAGTGTTATTTTGTCTGATTGGGTCCAGGTTTATTTTAGCAATCACATTCGTTTTTGATACTTCTTTTCGGAAATTGAATAGCGATTCTTTGATGACCCCCTTCTGGAGAACCAATAATCCGTGGATCTGTCCCAGTCCCGTCTGCCTGAGCTACTTCTGGAGCTAATGGGGTCGGTGCCCCTCACGTATCGGAGGACGGCCCGCACTCCAACAGCTGATCACCGGCATCGCGCAGCAGACCAGGTGATTATGACAGCCATGTGTACCAACTGCTCGCGGACCCACGGGCCGGTGTTGCCAACCGTGCCCCAGTCCCAGGACCGGTTGCCCTGACCGCACAACCTGTGCCCGGTTCCCAGTCCTCGTGTGGATGTGGACAACTCTTATATTGTATGCAGTCAGCAGTGAGTGTTTCACCGTCGCTGCGATGTGATCTCTGTGTCAGTCGTTTCGTAGTAGTGCTACTTACCGTCGTCATTTACAACAACCATACATCTTCTGCCGATAGCTTAGTAGGGTTTATACTAGGTTCGTCATTACTCATTCATACTGGATTGACTTGACGATTAATTAATTTAAAGTGGACTTTTTAATAATTCTTGTGTTTGTGATTGCTATATAATATGAAAATAGTATCATACATTATAAATTCCCGTTGATATATATGCAAAGAGGAAGAATTTATTCTATCTAACAAGGTTTTATATTATAATAATTTAATAATTTAGAGTTTTGTGACAATTTGAACAGGTTTATTTCAAAAATAAAATTAGTATTTGGAGGAGAATATGGAGTTTTTTTAAATTAACAGTATTTTGGAGTTTATTAATCTTTGTTTCGAGATGATTCTTTTTCTGCTTCGTATGCTTGATGGTAGCCACCGGTTTTAATATAAAAGACATATTTTATTCTTCTTTGTAATTTTGTAATTGTAATTTTATTTAAAAGCGCTTTCGCCGGTTAAGGCATCATCAGTTATTTTTACAGAAAAACATGTTTATAAATTAAAAAAAAAACATATGATAAAATAGTTAGAATACATTTTAAAACTAATTGACCACAGACTAAAACTAATAAAAGTATTATGTACAAACATTTGGTTTGCAATTCATAATTTTTGAATGGATTTCTATTTTTACTGGATTTTACTATTGGTAGAAAATGTCACTAAAATTGATGGAAGATACGTGTTTTTAATTTCATTCTAACTATTTTGTCATGTGTTTTTTTTTCTATTTTATACATATGTTTTATGTAAACAATAACTGATTATGCCTTAACCGGGAAAAGCGCCTTTAAAATAAATTAAAATTGTGGAAGAATAAAAAATGTTTTTCATATTAAAACCTGATTCTTTTTAACATAAATTTTATATCTGACCGCAAAGCATAACAGTGAGAATAATTAAAACAACTGCCGCATCAAAAATGTTTTTGTAGTTAGGTTGAACTAGCTTACTCGCTCCAGGTCATCATTTAGATGTGCTGTTTTTATAATGTTTATAAAACTAGCTCCAGGGAACAGTGTTAAAGATGTTAGTTCGTAAACTAATCTTCAATTATTTTTGACCATGTTTACTAATAAAGTTAAACTGAACAAAACGTAATAAAATGCTCATTGTAGTAAATATGAATGCAATGTTAGATTTGTAATGCGTTTAAATTTTCCTAAATTATTGTTCATGTCTGTCTTTAGAGTAGTTTTACAATTTCGTATAGTTTTGATAACACTGGTGAAATATTCAAATGTTTGCCCGCATTAAAACCTAGAGACAAGCGAAAACTTTAAAAGTACGATTAACATTGTTAACTAAATTATCTAGTGCTGGTTGTAGAGTTGCTGAGATTTTAAGTCTCTTGATCAAATAATAAATCAGTAGGAGATTTGGCTGTGTTTGTGAATGAAGCGACACAGCTTAATCGAACTCACGGAGTGGAGTGCGGGGGTAGCAGGTGTTAATTCGGCTCCCCGTTAATTAACATGTCACTTTCACATCGCCATGTATTTACCTGTCGCTTTGTATAGCAGGCTATCTGTTAAACGTTGTACCTTGTCAGATTTAGCTAATTTTCCGACTAAATCTATAGAGATTGCTTGGCTCTTTATGTTTTGTGTACCGTTCTGATGTACGAATTTGGGCGTGCGGGATTGCAATTTAAACATGTCTTTAATATATACTGTTAATGTTTGTTTTTTGAAATTAGCGTTAATAGTCAAATCCAGCTAGACTCAGGTCAACTGAATTCAGCGGGACGCGAGGTACCTGAGAGAGGCCTCACATTGACTAGTGTCCCCACAGTGCTAGACTCGCGTGTGTGTTTATATATGTAGTGAGGGACAGCAGACGTGTGTGTGTAGTGTGTGTGTGTACTCAGTGAGGGGACGACATGAGGCTCCTCCGCATCACCAGTTCTAGGTGGACCCCTCACCCTCACGCCGACACCAAGTCCTCTCACCAGGGCTGCTCCAGAGTATGGGTACGTATACCGCCATACTAGTGTAGGAAACCATGCACCTCAGTATCTATGTAGTGTGTACGTAATGGCCAGAGTATCGGTACGGATACGTCGGTATATACTAGCCATGCCTCCTATATAGTAGTAAATGTATCGGTACGTATACCGCCATACTAGTCTGCACCTCAGTATCTATGTAGTGTGTACGTAATGGCCAGAGTATCGGTACGTATACCGCCATACTAGTGTAGGAAACCATGCACCTCAGTATCTATGTAGTGTGTACGTAATGGCCAGAGTATCGGTACGTATACCGCCATACTAGTGTAGGAAACCATGCACCTCAGTATCTATGTAGTGTGTACGTAATGGCCAGAGTATCGGTACGTATACCGCCATACTAGTGTAGGGAACCATGCACCTCAGTATCTATGTAGTGTGTACGTAATGGCCAGAGTATCGGTACGTATACCGCCATACTAGTGTAGGAAACCATGCACCTCAGTATCTATGTAGTGTGTACGTAATGGCCAGAGTATCGGTACGTATACCGCCATACTAGTGTAGGAAACCATGCACCTCAGTATCTATGTAGTGTGTACGTAATGGCCAGAGTATCGGTACGTATACCGCCATACTAGTGTAGGAAACCATGCACCTCAGTATCTATGTAGTGTGTACGTAATGGCCAGAGTATCGGTACGTATACCGCCATACTAGTGTAGGAAACCATGCACCTCAGTATCTATGTAGTGTGTACGTAATGGCCAGAGTATCGGTACGTATACCGCCATACTAGTGTAGGAAACCATGCACCTCAGTATCTATGTAGTGTGTACGTAATGGCCAGAGTATCGGTACGTATACCGCCATACTAGTGTAGGAAACCATGCACCTCAGTATCTATGTAGTGTGTACGTAATGGCCAGAGTATCGGTACGTATACCGCCATACTAGTGTAGGAAACCATGCACCTCAGTATCTATGTAGTGTGTACGTAATGGCCAGAGTATCGGTACGTATACCGCCATACTAGTGTAGGAAACCATGCACCTCAGTATCTATGTAGTGTGTACGTAATGGCCAGAGTATCGGTACGTATACCGCCATACTAGTGTAGGAAACCATGCACCTCAGTATCTATGTAGTGTGTACGTAATGGCCAGAGTATCGGTACGTATACCGCCATACTAGTGTAGGAAACCATGCACCTCAGTATCTATGTAGTGTGTACGTAATGGCCAGAGTATCGGTACCAAGATTTGTGCATTTTCATTTACATTGAACTGAAGGAATTTTCTCACAAAGTTTGATGAAGTGTCCTTCAATTCTGTACTTGTTGTTATGTTCATAAACTGTGAAACCATAGGAATCTAAAGATAGATGCAGTGTTTTTTTTTTTTAATCTAGCACAAATTTTAATTTTTATAATTGAAGTTTTTTTAGAAATTTTAGTTTATCTGCTTTCAAAAAAGTCATTTTGGCCCTTCCTGCAATCAAGCCCGCGTGAGATCTTTATTCCACCAATTAATTAAGGAAATAACGCTTCCAACAATATTGTTGAATTGTAATAAGTTGTAGTAAGTAGTTAACAGGATTCTGATACATGTTTATATTACATTTTGAAAGCAATTATGGATAGATAACAATTTACAATTCTAACTAGTTTAGAAGGAAGTTTTACTAAGCCGAAAAATACCCTTACAGGCTTACATCTCGTGCGTACTGTTGTCCTTAATTCCTGCATCGTTTTATTTTAGTGCATACATTTTACTTTAGTGGAAATTGATGGAGTCTAATTGATGTTTCTTTTGGAAGGAGAGCAATTTTACCTTCATTTTCGAAATGGAAAGAGTAGAAGCAGAGTTCTAAATTATAAATTGAAATTCTGTCTCACCGAATAACTAGTAATACCTCGTTTGAATTTAGGTTTTAAGATAACGGGGTATTATATGCTTAAAGAGTGTATTTATTATACAATACTCAATTCTGTTGCAGCAAAACGTTTTGTTAATATAGTTTGCAAGGTTTCTTGTGCTTAAACATAATATAACGATAGTCTTGAAAAAAAAATGATCGGAGACAATTGTATAAATTTATACCCTTGTTAATGCAAGCTAAAAAAAACTCAAATAATGATTTACTAAGTGTGTCTCGTAAATCTGAAAACTTGTCCGGGAACCTGCATATTTGGTGGGGGAGCATTTATTCAAAATCAATACTTTTAAACCAATATAGAAACTGTAACCGTTATCAGGCCTTAACAACTGCAAACCCTATTGTGTATTCAATTAAAGTAAAACTCATAAACACACATTAAAGCCAGCCTTGTTCATGTACAGAAGGAGCTGGCGTCTGTCGTTCTCACAAATAAAATTATTGATGTACCCTTCAGTACCATGCAGTTTATTTTATTCTATAAAATAATGCGGTTTATCAAAGAAAGAACATTAAAAAGAAAAAAAAGTGATACTTTTACGATTCTAAAGTTTAGCGTGATTGTAGGTTTTAAATTCTTTAAGTGTGCGTCAGAGTACTTTGTAGGTGTGCAATTCGTGAGTGGTCTCTAACTGCACTAGCCTGTATCCTGTCTCGTTGTCATGGCAAATCATTTCTCAGGATATTTTATAGCTGTGCGCAAAAAGGCGAACCTACTTTCTCCTCGGAAAAGTCAACGTATGTAATACTATAATTGGGAATTGGGTTACTGCCTACAAGCTAGAGCCAGTCAGCCAGAACCGCGTCCACCTCCGCGCTCCTCCATCTGAGGCTGGGACTGGTTGTCAGTCATGTCAACCACGGAGTCCTGGGTTACTGCCTACAAGCTAGAGCCGGTCAGCCAGAACCGCGTCCACCTCCGCGCTCCTCCATCTGAGGCTGGGACTGGTTGTCAGTCATGTTAACCACGGAGTCCTGGGTTACTGCCTACAAGCTAGAGCCGGTCAGCCAGAACCGCGTCCACCTCCGCGCTCCTCCATCTGAGGCTGGGACTGGTTGTCAGTCATGTCAACCACGGAGTCCTGGGTTACTGCCTACAAGCTAGAGCCAGTCAGCCAGAACCGCGTCCACCTCCGCGCTCCTCCATCTGAGGCTGGGACTGGTTGTCAGTCATGTCAACCACGGAGTCCTGGGTTACTGCCTACAAGCTAGAGCCAGTCAGCCAGAACCGCGTCCACCTCCGCGCTCCTCCATCTGAGGCTGGGACTGGTTGTCAGTCATGTCAACCACGGAGTCCTGGGTTACTGCCTACAAGCTAGAGCCAGTCAGCCAGAACCGCGTCCACCTCCGCGCTCCTCCATCTGAGGCTGGGACTGGTTGTCAGTCATGTCAACCACGGAGTCCTGGGTTACTGCCTACAAGCTAGAGCCAGTCAGCCAGAAACCGCGTCCACCTCCGCGCTCCTCCATCTGAGGCTGGGACTGGTTGTCAGTCATGTCAACCACGGAGTCCTGGGTTACTGCCTACAAGCTAGAGCCAGTCAGCCAGAACCGCGTCCACCTCCGCGCTCCTCCATCTGAGGCTGGGACTGGTTGTCAGTCATGTCAACCACGGAGTCCTGGGTTACTGCCTACAAGCTAGAGCCAGTCAGCCAGAACCGCGTCCACCTCCGCGCTCCTCCATCTGAGGCTGGGACTGGTTGTCAGTCATGTCAACCACGGAGTCCTGGGTTACTGCCTACAAGCTAGAGCCGGTCAGCCAGAACCGCGTCCACCTCCGCGCTCCTCCATCTGAGGCTGGGACTGGTTGTCAGTCATGTTAACCACGGAGTCCTGGGTTACTGCCTACAAGCTAGAGCCAGTCAGCCAGAACCGCGTCCACCTCCGCGCTCCTCCATCTGAGGCTGGGACTGGTTGTCAGTCATGACAACCACGGAGTCCTGGGTTACTGCCTA
Source organism: Homalodisca vitripennis (assembly GCF_021130785.1). NCBI lineage: Eukaryota > Metazoa > Arthropoda > Insecta > Hemiptera > Cicadellidae > Homalodisca > Homalodisca vitripennis. Next base: position 194,278,133 of record NC_060209.1, on the reverse strand, counting down.
CAAGCTAGAGCCAGTCAGCCAGAACCGCGTCCACCTCCGCGCTCCTCCATCTGAGGCGGAGAGTGGTTGTCAGTCATGTTAAACCACGGAGTCCTGGGTTACTGCCTACAAGCTAGAGCCAGTCAGCCAGAACCGCGTCCACCTCCGCGCTCCTCCATCTGAGGCTGGGACTGGTTGTCAGTCATGACAACCACGGAGTCCTGGGTTACTGCCTACAAGCTAGAGCCAGTCAGCCAGAACCGCGTCCACCTCCGCGCTCCTCCATCTGAGGCTGGGACTGGTTGTCAGTCATGTCAACCACGGAGTCCTGGGTTCTAACTTTCGTGAAGTTTTGGATATCACATAAAAATATACGTATTTCGTTTATTTTTCAAATTGGTCTTAAATTCGCAATTCATTTATTCTAATTATGACAATGTTTTCGTTTAACTATCTTCGCAATTTAGTTGAATTTATCTTATATTATTGTTCACCTAACTAGTTTTAGTGCTAGTTTCTAAAAATTAATGTATTATTAGTTAATATAATATTATATAGCGATGAAAGTGAGCTGTAGATTGTATTTTATTTATACTACAAAAACGTTTATGTAAAAGCAGATCGAAATTTTGTATACAGCAAATATGTTTTTGAGGTTTCTATGGTAACATTTTTTTACTGTTTGGCACTTTTGTGTTTTTTTTATATGTGTGTTTTAAGTAAGCCGAAACCCTAAACGAGGGGTTTTTAGTAGCAAAACAATGTTTAAGCCATGTAGTTTTAATGTAAAGTTCTTTATTGTTTCTATGAAAATAGATTTGAACGACAGTGTTATGTGTAAAGTAGCAAACTACGTTAAAAATAGGCCATTAAATCCCCAAAGGTACTTTTTCGGGTTTTTCAAAGGTGAAAATTACCTAGGTACAAAAATGCAAACATTACTCGATTATGGAGAAGGCTAGTATCTACGTAGCGCTGTAGAACCTTTAACCCGTGACGTAACTGGAAGCCGGTCTGTGACGGGAAGCCGCATGCCCGGACTCGTGGCGCTGCACTCGGATCTGTGGGATTAGCGGAGTTATGCAATCTGTGTGGTGTGTGTGTGTGTGTGCATGGTGCATGGTGCATGTCTTATAACATGTCAGAGATCTTGCCCACTCGTTCTGTCCTTTCTACTGCCTTCCCCTCCAGCTAGTCACTAGCTGCGCACTTCGCATTGGTAAAGTCTTAGGCCAGCTACTTGAGTCTATGGTATAGCACATGATTGTAATCACTTTGTCTACAAATTAATTTATTCCGCGTTTTTCCCTTTGCCACCCATAAGATGTAAAAGTGTTCGCTAAGCTCATGCAAATCCCATGGGGTTTTCATACACAATCATCAAATTCGTTGCAAAATTTCTAGTCCGTAGGTTAGTTCGTTCTAGATATATCTTGAGGACAAATTTTTCCAGCATTTCGAGTGATAGGCTTCGCTAACGCTCAGCCAATTTGTACATCTATCAAGTTGCTGCGAGCATAAAGAAGTAAGTGGTCGAAGATTTACCGTCCATAAGATCAATATAAAAATGTTCGCTAAGCTCACCCAAATCCCATGTGGTTTTCATGCACAATCATCGAACTCGATTAAGCTTCGTACAAAATTTCAAGTCCGTAGGTTAATTCTTTTCTAGAGATATCTTGCGGACAGTGTTTTCCAGCCTTTCGAGTGACAGACTTCGCTAACGCTCAGCCACTTATACATGTCTCAAGGTGAAGCTGGCATAAAAAAGGATGGGAAATTTAATATTCTTGTAGGCCAGACCTGGAGTTCTGAGTACCCTGAGGCTTTTTACTTACGATATTTATAATATAAGGAGCTTTATATTAACCAGAACTAAATTTAGTCCTCAAGGAAACTTACTTTTCAATATTTTTTGTTGAGTAAATTTAAAACTAGTAAATGTACGATAGCTATAATGAGAGACATGCCATTGTCTAATGCACATAGGGCTGATATATACTGTACTTCGCGTGAGTATAGATGAAACTATTATTAAACTATGCATTGAGGACTTTTTACAGTACTAATAAATAATAAAGCCAACTAAACATTTAAATTACAGCAGTTGTTAGATATTTGAACACAAATTGTAGTTCCATTAGTAAACGTATACATTGATTACATTTGCATGAGTCGCAATAGCCTAATTTAATTTAAAGATCGCTGTTCCAAAAGTGCTTGTTCCGCAGAAATTCGAACCCTCTATTTCACCTGCTGACCACAAACCGTTTCCTGTCGGCGAGGTCGATGCTCCGGTACATGGCTGACTCGCAGGTTGACACGCTGAGGTGTCACAGAGTGTCACCTGATTACGTATACAGTATTCACGGTTGACGCCGTGTCACAAAGCTTTTAGTGCGTTTATATAATTGAATACTGACAACCCACTCTCCGTGTGCATGTAATTTATTTTGGTGGATTTAACGGCTCAGCTCTTGACAGTTTAAATTTGTTTAAGTTAATTAGTCCGTTGTCGGCCTCATTACGCGCTGCGGCTCGGGCAAATATTTCCAGTTAAATTAGATTAACTTATAATTGGTTGACTGGTATGCATTGTAGTCTGTTCCAGTATTCATACAGTTAAGAGATACAATAATACTAGTTCAGTGCCATCCAGTTCATTTTACGGATGATGATACTTTATTGTAAACATATTACGAAAGTGTTGTGTAATCCGAAAACAAATTTCCAGTTCCTTTACCTATAATTTTAGTCTTCAAAAAAACCTCCGGTTTTCAAAGGTTCTTTCGTTTTATTTAAATTGCAAACTAAATTGCTCTGAAAACAAAAATTGATCATATCTGCTTTAAACCCCAGGTGTCTCGTTTATAAAATGTTACAAAATTGATCTAAACTCACCGTAGTTTTACACAACCAATGCGATTTCAAAACAATTTTGTGTAAATACGACCTAAATATTGTCCTTTAGATAGTTATATAGTAGTCGACTACGAATAATTCTAAAACTAGATTAGTTTTGACTAGAAACACAAACATTGATCAGAAACTATTGTCACATCGAGGCTAAGTCATAATGATTCTCTAAAAAATATTGAAACTTTACTTCTGAAAAGCTATGTGTGCGTGCGTACAAACTATGCTGTGTCTTATAGTTTATAATGTGACGACCGTATTGGGATATAATTAGGGGAGCAATGGTATAATGAATGCTGTAAACCGCGACACTCAACTATGTTTAACTCTAAGATTGCGCGTGTCAGGGTCGACCGACTACTCTTGTATCACAGTCGACCAGTATTTGTATGTTAACCGCAGCCGTATTGTGTAACATCCAGCATCGTGGGATATAATGCGATCACTGGGAGGTCGTAGACTACTCTTGTATCACAGTCGACCAGTATTTGTATGTTAACCGCAGCCGTATTGTGTAACATCCAGCATCGTGGAATATAATGCGATCACTGGGAGGTCGCAGACTACTCTTGTATCACAGTCGACCAGTATTTGTATGTTAACCGCAGCCGTATTGTGTAACATCCAGCATCGTGGAATATAATGCGATCACTGGGAGGTCGCAGACTACTCTTGTATCACAGTCGACCAGTATTTGTATGTTAACCGCAGCCGTATTGTGTAACATCCAGCATCGTGGAATATAATGCGATCACTGGGAGGTCGCAGACTACTCTTGTATCACAGTCGACCAGTATTTGTATGTTAACCGCAGCCGTATTGTGTAACATACAGCATCGTGGAATATAATGCGATCACTGGGAGGTCGTAGACTACTCTTGTATCACTGCCGACCAGTATTTGTATGTTAACCGCAGCCGTATTGTGTAACATACAGCATCGTGGAATATAATGCGATCACTGGGAGGTCGCAGACTACTCTTGTATCACTGCCGACCAGTATTTGTATGTTAACCGCAGCCGTATTGTGTAACATACAGCATCGTGGAATATAATGCGATCACTGGGAGGTCGTAGACTACTCTTGTATCACTGCCGACCAGTATTTGTATGTTAACCGCAGCCGTATTGTGTAACATCCAGCATCGTGGAATATAATGCGATCACTGGGAGGTCGTAGACTACTCTTGTATCACAGTCGACCAGTATTTGTATGTTAACCGCAGCCGTATTGTGTAACATACAGCATCGTGGAATATAATGCGATCACTGGGAGGTCGTAGACTACTCTTGTATCACAGTCGACCAGTATTTGTATGTTAACCGCAGCCGTATTGTGTAACATACAGCATCGTGGAATATAATGCGATCACTGGGAGGTCGTAGACTACTCTTGTATCACTGCCGACCAGTATTTGTATGTTAACCGCAGCCGTATTGTGTAACATACAGCATCGTGGAATATAATGCGATCACTGGGAGGTCGCAGACTACTCTTGTATCACTGCCGACCAGTATTTGTATGTTAACCGCAGCCGTATTGTGTAACATACAGCATCGTGGAATATAATGCGATCACTGGGAGGTCGCAGACTACTCTTGTATCACTGCCGACCAGTATTTGTATGTTAACCGCAGCCGTATTGTGTAACATACAGCATCGTGGAATATAATGCGATCACTGGGAGGTCGTAGACTACTCTTGTATCACAGTCGACCAGTATTTGTATGTTAACCGCAGCCGTATTGTGTAACATACAGCATCGTGGAATATAATGCGATCACTGGGAGGTCGTAGACTACTCTTGTATCACAGTCGACCAGTATTTGTATGTTAACCGCAGCCGTATTGTGTAACATACAGCATCGTGGAATATAATGCGATCACTGGGAGGTCGCAGACTACTCTTGTATCACAGTCGACCAGTATTTGTATGTTAACCGCAGCCGTATTGTGTAACATACAGCATCGTGGAATATAATGCGATCACTGGGAGGTCGCAGACTACTCTTGTATCACTGCCGACCAGTATTTGTATGTTAACCGCAGCCGTATTGTGTAACATACAGCATCGTGGAATATAATGCGATCACTGGGAGGTCGCAGACTACTCTTGTATCACTGCCGACCAGTATTTGTATGTTAACCGCAGCCGTATTGTGTAACATACAGCATCGTGGAATATAATGCGATCACTGGGAGGTCGCAGACTACTCTTGTATCACTGCCGACCAGTATTTGTATGTTAACCGCAGCCGTATTGTGTAACATACAGCATCGTGGAATATAATGCGATCACTGGGAGGTCGCAGACTACTCTTGTATCACAGTCGACCAGTATTTGTATGTTAACCGCAGCCGTATTGTGTAACATACAGCATCGTGGAATATAATGCGATCACTGGGAGGTCGTAGACTACTCTTGTATCACAGTCGACCAGTATTTGTATGTTAACCGCAGCCGTATTGTGTAACATCCAGCATCGTGGAATATAATGCGATCACTGGGAGGTCGCAGACTACTCTTGTATCACTGCCGACCAGTATTTGTATGTTAACCGCAGCCGTATTGTGTAACATACAGCATCGTGGAATATAATGCGATCACTGGGAGGTCGCAGACTACTCTTGTATCACTGCCGACCAGTATTTGTATGTTAACCGCAGCCGTATTGTGTAACATACAGCATCGTGGAATATAATGCGATCACTGGGAGGTCGTAGACTACTCTTGTATCACTGCCGACCAGTATTTGTATGTTAACCGCAGCCGTATTGTGTAACATACAGCATCGTGGAATATAATGCGATCACTGGGAGGTCGTAGACTACTCTTGTATCACTGCCGACCAGTATTTGTATGTTAACCGCAGCCGTATTGTGTAACATACAGCATCGTGGAATATAATGCGATCACTGGGAGGTCGTAGACTACTCTTGTATCACAGTCGACCAGTATTTGTATGTTAACCGCAGCCGTATTGTGTAACATACAGCATCGTGGAATATAATGCGACCACTGCGAGGTCGTAGACTACTCTTGTATCATTGCCGACCTGTATTTGTATGTTAACCGCAGCCGTATTGTGTAACATACAGCATCGTGGAATATAATGCGATCACTGGGAGGTCGTAGACAACTCTTGTATCATGCCGAACAGTATTTGTATGTTAACCGCAGCCGTATTGTGTAACATACAGCATCGTGGAATATAATGCGATCACTGGGAGGTCGTAGACTACTCTTGTATCATTGCCGACCAGTATTTGTATGTTAACCGCAGCCGTATTGTGTAACATACAGCATCGTGGAATATAATGCGATCACTGGGAGGTCGTAGACAACTCTCTATCACTTAAGGAGACAACTCTTTATTCCGTGAGAAGACAACTCTTTATCTCGTGAGGAAACAACTCTTATCTCGCGAGGAGACAACTCTATATCTCGTGAGAATACAACTCTTTATCTCTTGAGGAAACAACTCTTATCTCGTGAGAAGACAACTCTATATCTCGTGAGAATACAACTCTTTATCTCTTGAGGAAACAACTCTTATCTCGTGAGAAGACAACTCTATATCTCGTGAGAATACAACTCTTTATCTCTTGAGAAACAACTCTTATCTCGTGAGAAGACTCTTATCTTGTGAGAATACAACTCTTTATCTCTTGAGGAAACAACTCTTATCTCGTGAGAAGACAACTCTATATCTCGTGAGAATACACCTCTTTATCTCTTGAGGAAACAACTCTTATCTCGTGAGAAGACAACTCTATATCTCGTGAGAATACAACTCTTTATCTCTTGAGGAAACAACTCTTATCTCGTGAGAAGACAACTCTATATCTCGTGAGTATGGACAACTCTTTATCTCTTGAGGAAACAACTCTTATCTCGTGAGAAGACAACTCTTATCTTGTGAGAATACAACTCTTTATCTCTTGAGGAAACAACTCTTATCTCGTGAGAAGACACCTCTTATCTTGTGAGAATACAACTCTATATCTCGTGAAAATACAACTCTTTATCTCGTGAGAAGACACCTCTTATCTTGTGAGAATACAACTCTTTATCTCTTGAGGAAACAACTCTTATCTCGTTAGAAGACACCTCTATATCTCGTAAAAGAATACAACTCTTTATCTCTTGAGGAAACAACTCTTATCTCGTGAGAAGACAACTCTATATCTTGTGAGAATACAACTCTTTATCTCTTGAGGAAACAACTCTTATCTCGTGAGAAGACAACTCTATATCTCGTGAGAATACACCTCTTTATCTCTTGAGGAAACAACTCTTATCTCGTGAGAAGACAACTCTATATCTCGTGAGAATACAACTCTTTATCTCTTGAGGAAACAACTCTTATCTTGTGAGAAGACAACTCTATATCTCGTGAGAATGCAACTCTTTATCTCTTGAGGAAACAACTCTTATCTCGTGAGAAGACAACTCTATATCTCGTGAGAATACAACCTCTTTATCTCTTGAGGAAACAACTCTTATCTCGTGAGAAGACAACTCTATATCTCGTGAGAATACAACTCTTTATCTCTTGAGGAAACAACTCTTATCTCGTGAGAAGATACCTCTTATCTTGTGAGAATACAACTCTTTATTTCTTGAGGAAACAACTCTTATCTCGTGAGAAGACACCTCTTATCTTGTGAGAATACAACTCTTTATCTCTTGAGGAAACAACTCTTATCTCGTGAGAAGACACCTCTTATCTTGTGAGAATACAACTCTTTATCTCTTGAGGAAACAACTCTTATCTCGTGAGAAGACACCTTCTTATCTTGTGAGAATACAACTCTTTATCTCTTGAGGAAACAACTCTTATCTCGTGAGAAGACACCTCTTATCTCGTGAGAACACAACTCCTTATCTCGTTAGAAGACAACTCTATATCTCGTGAAAATACAACTCTTTATCTCGTGAGGAGACAACTCCTATCTCGTGAGAATACAACTCTTATCTCGTTAGAAGACAACTTCTTATCGGGTTAGAAGACAACTCTACATCTCGTGAGGAGACAACTCTTATCTCGCGAGGAGACAACTATGTATCCCGTTACACTAACCCAAAAACACTGATTTACTGTTAGTCTTCGTGTGAATCGCCACTTCTTACAATGCATTTCCTTAATGCTCATCGATCAGTACGGAAGCGGTTAGCAAGTGATCATTTCCTTTTCTTGATTGTTCAGAAGTCAATATGTTTTACTCACCAAACGAATCCTAAACTCTTAAATCCAGCGTGGATCGATAGAAAAGCTACCAGCATTTAGCTAGAACGCTAGTGGTCGTTTATACCCCAGGTGGGTTTACATCTGGCTGGTTTATAACTTGTATTTGAACCTAAACAGCAAAACCGATGCATCACTTGCTTGGGGTCGGGGGGGGGGGGGGGAGGTGCATAAAAACAATACTGGAACCGCTCAATATTTTTTTAACTATATAAAAAATTAGCCTAAAAAGCCCCGGCGATTTGTAACTGACACTCTATACAGAGAAACTCAAATATTGACCATAAGACAACTTTATATCAAGAATCTCCTACTTTTTATTTAAAAAATTCCAATAACCTCTTTCCTCCAGTCTCACATTTACATAGTACCCGCTATTCCAATAGTATAGGAATTTGATCTCTCGGAGTTAATAAATCGATCTCTCAAGTACTAATTGCTACTACATCTTGCAAATTTTGTATCGAAATATTTCTAAACATTTAAACACTATAATATGTTTACTGTTCCTTCATTTTTTTTAAAAAGGCGTAAATAACATAATTTTTTGCTCCCCCCCCCCAACACCAGACACACTCCGTCACATTGACTCCAGACATTACATTGACTTTGGTTGTGTATAGTTTAGGGTTGTAGATTTGATCGATTAGATCAGACAATAATAGTTACATATCCTCGGGAACAATGTTTGCAATTATTGTTTTCATCTTGAACAACTTGGGTCTACGCACAGGCCACTATTGCCTATGTAGATCCATTTCCTTAGAGCAACCTTTCATCCAGGCAGATAATAATTCTATTTGATTTATCCCTTTATATAATAAAATTTTTAATGAGTATCTGTTCTGTTCTGTGTATATTGTAAATTCTTGTTGGATATAAACTAATTAATTTATCATTCATTCAGTCTGTGTAACCGTACAGATACGTAGGAGCGGTATATCACTAACCGCAAATGTCGAGATATTGGGGGACAAGAGTCTCAGCTTCTTATCCTAATAGAACAAAAATCGGTTAAACTCCATCATGAGCAAGGAAATTGACTTAACAAAGGAGAAAAGAATATAAACATAAAGGACACGGTAGTGTATGTGTATGTACGCATAGTGTAAGGCCAGAGTTACCAAGGGAGTTAACCTTATCTGCTTCCTCTCAGGTTGGGCTTACACTTGCCTTCGATATTCAGTCCCAAGAGTTGATCCTTCTTCCATCCCGCGTACTGTGACTAGTTCTGATACTGTTACAATTATGTATTGATATGTGGAGTATTTATTCACTCTCACTCTGCTAAACTGTGTATTAACAATATTATATAGAAATGATCAATTGAGAAATATTTTGTTAACATTTAAATCGTAGTTAATTTCAAATTATTTTTTGTTGTGAACTCACTAGAACTTTCTTATTCAATTAAAAATTAATCCATATGCTCAAGTAGGTTGACAATTTTGAATAACAGTTTTCCATTCCATATTTTTCCACAAACACGTGACCTGATCCTCGCATCATAATCAAAACTTTACCTTAGTGACAATTCTCTGAAAATTATTGTTATGAGTTATTAGTACTACTAATACACATAACGTAGTGGTGGGAAGGGCTGATTCAATGTGAATGTTGAGTTAAGCTCTAGTTCAACTTTCTCTTAGTGCTGTATATGGGATCTGGACGCTGGTTCAGAATTGACAACTGCAGTCGTTGGATCCCTTCAGACGAACATGACTCCAGATTGCAGGTGTCAAGTCTACAACAGCTTCAGATACCAGATGCTGCACTAAGAGGAAGGTGAACTCAACATACACAATATTATTAATGTTTACGATAACCGTTATCAATGTACAACTTGGCAGTGCTACCCTAGCACTAACTTCTCCCATTGTGACCGGTAACTACAGCCACACTCACGACGTCTGTTGCCTTTATAGATCTGCAGCTTACGACACCGCTGGAGATACGGAAAGGCCTTCTAGCGAAACTTTACGACCCGATTCCTTGCCCTTTCCTCTTACGACATGTAAGCTTTACCTTAAACAAAAGTTCATCTGGCGAGTAAATGATCTCAGGCAGTTTTATGATGGGTGTCCACCAAGGTGTGGCCTTTGCCTCACTCTTTTTTATAATCATTGCAGTAACTGCAACTGCATAGTGACGGGAACTACTCTCATATTGGATTTTGCCTTTAGTAGGCTATTTATCAAACTTACTAACCCTACTTTTCCAACATAGAAAAGAATCTGCTTCCATCCCAGTATGTATGACAACTGAACTAGGCGTCACTTTCAGGTGGTGTCAGACAAGGTGAAGGCTGTGCCCTTTCTGGTAAAATAATATTCATGAGAGAGTTCACATATAACTAAACGGGCCAATGAGAGTGATAATATGCTTATCCCCTTCAATGCCTCCTTTGATTAGGCAATATAACGTTCCATTTTAAGGCGCGATCCGGCTTTGATAAGAGGTTTGTAAGACTTTGTTCACTTTAAAGACTACTCTTAACACAAATAAACTATTGAAATCCTATAAACGACACTTTTTTTTCTCTTAGGACAAGAAACTGAAAATACCCTCATTGCATTTACTCTAAAAAACCAATCCGCTTGGTTCCGGAGTGACAGGATGTTTAGGTTGGGTATGGGTTATAAGGAGGGTCCACATCCTGTCTAGATCCATGGGGAAGCATTTTAGGTGTTAATAGCAGTCGCCTCTCCTTGGAAAAGGCCAGCTCTGTACAAGCCTCTCCAGTCAAAGCAGGCAGGGGTGGCACGCCCTTATGTTTAGGCTAGCAACTGAGTTGTAACCCTTAGGGTGCCCCACCGACAACAGCAATCCTCCGCAGTAGACTAGGCTTCTGACATCCCTCACACCCCAGTATCGACATTTGCGGTTAGTGATGTGCCGCTACTGATCATCCATAAGGTTGCCCAGATTGAAGTGACATTGGGTTTGCTGTACCCGATGGGTAGGTTCTGTCTGGGATACACCAGCCAGAAGTGAACAATACTGGGGGATCACAGTGAACTGTACTGTACACACAAATATTATATATAATATTATATTTAAATATTATAATATACAGACAGAGATTTTGAATTATCATCGGATATTTATTTCTTTATTAGCTGAAAAAGGGCGGGAAATAGCGGAGAAAAAATTTAATCATTTAAAAATCTGGTGCATGTTATCCATTGTTAAGTATTGCTGCATAAAAACAGTATAAAAGAAATTACGTCAGTTATTTACCAAACGACACTTTAATAAATAGCATTTTAGCTTGAATTCACCGTTTAACACATCGTGTTCCTTGGTACGTTCTGTTCTTATATGGAACATGAAATGAACATTTTGAAACAGGCTTTTGAAACGAGTGGGTATAATTATTTTGTAAGGTTCTAAGTTAGGTTTTGACGTTTAATAAGACAAATTCTTGTACTATACTATGTAGACGTATGCTTGTGTAATATTTCTTATAGGATATCCAAGTTTCAGGCACATAAACTTGGCCAACACTGCATGATGTATCTACTTGTAGACTTCCTTGTCCAACATGGACAAGACCAAATTAATCCTAAACTATTTTATTCTTCTTCATCTTTGACGGTAGAGTGGTGTAAAGTTGTTTCTGTGAAAGATAAGATTCACACTCATCCAAGTCTCACTTGTTTAGTTGAGTAGAAATAGTGCTAATATTACTAACGCCCCTGAAGTCATTATGTGAGTACTTAACAAGGTAATTAGACAAGTTTACATACATCTTCGATCGAATATGAAAATGAGGCTCATATTTCTATTGGCCAAAATTGGTTGATGTTTTTGTACAGCTTGATTCTGTATTTGTAACTATATTGACTTGTCTAGGGATATAACTGATATAATTGTATGTAACGTGTTTTCGCGATGTAAGTGAGCGCCTGCAGTATGCAGAAGGCCAGCCGCAGTACAGACAGGTGTGCAGGTGGCCGCCCACTCGCTGTAGGCGCTACTCTCTCGCAGGACTAACGGTACATACAGAGACTGGTTCTGGTTCTGGTTCTGCCCAAATTGATGTGCCCACCTCACCGCAGCCTACTTACCTTGTGAGTTATACTGTAATCGATCGATTTGCCGCTCTTATCTTTTCCCTACGCTCTCTCCGTTATTGTTTATATTACGGCTCTCCACTACTGCACTGGGCTTGTTTATGTAATCTGATATAAAATAAATAAAACCACAGTTTTGCCATGTGACAGATGAAATAGTTAGTCAGATAGTCGCCATACATTTTGACAGGGTGAAAATCGTGTAGTAAGGGCAGTACCGTTTGGGAGCGAGGGACGACAGTTATATACAAAGTTGTGCTAACAGAGTACCGCGGGGACACGCGTGATTAAGTTAAGAGACAACACGGCCTCGCGCAGCGACCTGTCAGGCAGTTCCTCATCCTTAGGGAGTCCTTTATAGTCTGGAACTTCCACCGTCTGTCTTGGAAGTTCTCGTTGAGTTATGAAATACACCAGGCGCTTCTCAAACTCCGTCGTTATGGTTTAAACTGGTCTAATTTGTTTAGACGGATTTGAAATGTTATCAACGTTTTGAATAAAACGCTCGTTAGTTTCAAAATTAGATGTCTTGGCTGTGAAAGGCGAGATTCTCGTGAGAAAAGACAGATAGGTACTTGTCGAGCATATAAATATTTTGGTATCTTGATGCAAAAATATTAGAAGCCGGTAAAACAGCGAAGAGTGTGACACATATTTACGTAGAATCTATTTTGTATCGTATTGGAATTTTGTGATATATTTGTTGTGTTATATAACGGAGAATTCAGTAAAAAAAATGTTTTATTAGTAAAGTAATTACGGTAAAGGTTATTTGCTGTCACCCTCATTAGTTAAAAGTGTTCACATAGTGGAAGTTCTAACGCATTCAATAACGTTCGGAAAGAGTAAACACGGAACAAGGAAATTAGTGTTTACAGACTGCGTTGTTTGCTAGAGCAGCTTCAGAGACAGCGCATACAGGGTATACATGGTACAAGCGAAGTAATCAGCCCTTGAAGAACTTCATAGAATTAAGAAATACGAGATTCGCCCAACGTTAAAACAGTGACAACTGCTGCACGTTCCACATCGTAACGTGCCTTACATTAGGATTCCCGTAAAGAATGTGAGATTCGCCCAACGTGACAACAGATTCGGCTGCTGCACGTTCGATGTCATAACGTGCCTTACTATAGGATTCACGTAAAGAATGTGAGATTCGCCCAACGTGACAACAGATTCGGCTGCTGCACGTTCGACATGTCGTAACGTGCCTTACTATAGGATTCACGTAAAGAATGTGAGATTCGCCCAAAGTGACAACAGAGTCAGCTGCTGCACGTTCGACATCGTAACGTACCTTACTATAGGATTCACGTAAAGAATGTGAGATTCGCCCAACGTGACAACAGATTCGGCTGCTGCACGTTCGATGTCGTAACGTGCCTTACTATAGGATTCACGTAAAGAATGTGAGATTCGCCCAACGTGACAACAGATTCGGCTGCTGCACGTTCGATGTCGTAACGTACCTTACTATAGGATTCACGTAAAGAATGTGAGATTCGCCCAACGTGACAACAGATTCGGCTGCTGCACGTTCGACATCGTAACGTACCTTACTATAGGATTCACGTAAAGAATGTGAGATTCGCCCAACGTGACAACAGATTCGGCTGCTGCACGTTCGACATCGTAACGTGCCTTACTATAGGATTCACGTAAAGAATGTGAGATTCGCCCAACGTGACAACAGATTCGGCTGCTGCACGTTCGATGTCGTAACGTGCCTTACTATAGGATTCACGTAAAGAATGTGAGATTCGCCCAACGTGACAACAGATTCGGCTGCTGCACGTTCGACATCGTAACGTACCTTACTATAGGATTCACGTAAAGAATGTGAGATTCGCCCAACGTGACAACAGATTCGGCTGCTGCACGTTCGATGTCGTAACGTGCCTTACTATAGGATTCACGTAAAGAATGTGAGATTCGCCCAACGTGACAACAGATTCGGCTGCTGCACGTTCGACATCGTAACGTGCCTTACTATAGGATTCACGTAAAGAATGTGAGATTCGCCCAACGTGACAACAGAGTCAGCTGCTGCACGTTCGACATCGTAACGTACCTTACTATAGGATTCACGTAAAGAATGTGAGATTCGCCCAACGTGACAACAGATTCGGCTGCTGCACGTTCGATGTCGTAACGTGCCTTACTATAGGATTCACGTAAAGAATGTGAGATTCGCCCAACGTGACAACAGAGTCAGCTGCTGCACGTTCGATGTCGTAGCGTGCCTTACTATAGGATTCACGTAAAGAATGTGAGATTCGCCCAACGTGACAACAGATTCGGCTGCTGCACGTTCGATGTCGTAACGTGCCTTACTATAGGATTCACGTAAAGAATGTGAGATTCGCCCAACGTGACAACAGATTCGGCTGCTGCACGTTCGATGTCGTAACGTGCCTTACTATAGGATTCACGTAAAGAATGTGAGATTCGCCCAACGTGACAACAGATTCGGCTGCTGCACGTTCGATGTCTTAATGTAACGTACAGTTGGGTTCACGTAAAGAATGTAAGATTCGCCCCAACGTGACAACAGATTCGGCTGCTGCAGGTTCGATGTCGTAACGTGCCTTACTATAGGATTCACGTAAAGAATGTGAGATTCGCCCAACGTGACAACAGGATTCGGCTGCTGCACGTTCGATGTCTTAATGTAACGTACAGTTGGGTTCACGTAAAGAATGTAAGATTCGCCCAACGTGACAACAGAGTCAGCTACTGCAGGTTCCATATCGTAACGTACCGCACAGTTGGATTCACGTGAAGAATGTGAGATTTGCCCAACGCAACGTGACAACAGAGTCAGCTGCTGCACGTTCGACATCGTAACGTACCTTACTATAGGATTCACGTAAAGAATGTGAGATTCGCCCAACGTGACAACAGAGTCAGCCGCTGCACGTTCGATGTCGTAACGTACCGTACTGTAGGAGGCAGTCGACCCTGACCTTTCCCACTGTCACTTGGGCAGGGCTCTGTTCGTAAAGATATGGTGTTTTCTAGAACATGTTAAAGTTGCTCTTAATAAATAAATCAGACTATAAGACTTCCAACAGTTGTTTTAAAATTCTGAAAACATTGAATTGGATGAGATGCACACGCTCTTACATACCAAAAGTAAAATATAGACTAAAAAGAAACTATTTCGCAAAATAGAATCTTAGATATATTGTCTTCGACTTTTCATCATTTTGCAACCATGACTATGAACTGTGGTGGATCTTGATTATAATCTAGTACGTACCCTACATACAGATAAGAGATCTTTAAAGGAAATATTTAATGTATTGCGTATATGTTCTATCTTAAATACTTTACACAAAAACCCATTCGTATAAAAAGTGTAAGGGAGCACAAATGATGGTAGGAGAATAAACGACGTCATTAGAAACTAATCTTGGGAATTGTTGCAAAGCACCGTAATGGTCCTGTATATTACACCTCCGGGGCTCCAAGGCTGTTAAAATAAGACTTAATAACGAGAAGTCTGTGTGTAGTACGGTTCAATATTCAGCATGATGTACTGCAGGATCGTGTCGTGAGATGTTGTAGAGCACCGTAATGTTCCTGTATATTACACCTCCGGGGCTCCAAGGCTGTTAAAATAAGACTTAATAACGAGAAGTCTGTGTGTAGTACGGTTCAATATTCAGCATGATGTACTGCAGGATCGTGTCGTGAGATGTTGTAGAGCACCGTAATGTTCCTGTATATTACACCTCCGGGGCTCCAAGGCTGTTAAAATAAGACTTAATAACGAGAAGTCTGTGTGTAGTACGGTTCAATATTCAGCATGATGTACTGCAGGATCGTGTCGTGAGATGTTGTAGAGCACCGTAATGTTCCTGTATATTACACCTCCGGGGCTCCAAGGCTGTTAAAATAAGACTTAATAACGAGAGGTCTGTGTGTAGTACGGTTCAATATTCAGCATGATGTACTGCAGGATCGTGTCGTGAGATGTCGTAGAGCACCGTAATGTTCCTGTATATTACACCTCCGGGGCTCCAAGGCTGTTAAAATAAGACTTAATAACGAGAAGTCTGTGTGTAGTACGGTTCAATATTCAGCATGATGTACTGCAGGATCGTGTCGTGAGATGTCGTAGAGCACCGTAATGTTCCTGTATATTACACCTCCGGGGCTCCAAGGCTGTTAAAATAAGACTTAATAACGAGAAGTCTGTGTGTAGTACGGTTCAATATTCAGCATGATGTACTGCAGGATCGTGTCGTGAGATGTTGTAGAGCACCGTAATGTTCCTGTATATTACACCTCCGGGGCTCCAAGGCTGTTAAAATAAGACTTAATAACGAGAAGTCTGTGTGTAGTACGGTTCAATATTCAGCATGATGTACTGCAGGATCGTGTCGTGAGATGTCGTAGAGCACCGTAATGTTCCTGTATATTACACCTCCGGGGCTCCAAGGCTGTTAAAATAAGACTTAATAACGAGAAGTCTGTGTGTAGTACGGTTCAATATTCAGCATGATGTACTGCAGGATCGTGTCGTGAGATGTTGTAGAGCACCGTAATGTTCCTGTATATTACACCTCCGGGGCTCCAAGGCTGTTAAAATAAGACTTAATAACGAGAAGTCTGTGTGTAGTACGGTTCAATATTCAGCATGATGTACTGCAGGATCGTGTCGTGAGATGTTGTAGAGCACCGTAATGTTCCTGTATATTACACCTCCGGGGCTCCAAGGCTGTTAAAATAAGACTTAATAACGAGAAGTCTGTGTGTAGTACGGTTCAATATTCAGCATGATGTACTGCAGGATCGTGTCGTGAGATGTTGTAGAGCACCGTAATGTTCCTGTATATTACACCTCCGGGGCTCCAAGGCTGTTAAAATAAGACTTAATAACGAGAAGTCTGTGTGTAGTACGGTTCAATATTCAGCATGATGTACTGCAGGATCGTGTCGTGAGATGTTGTAGAGCACCGTAATGTTCCTGTATATTACACCTCCGGGGCTCCAAGGCTGTTAAAATAAGACTTAATAACGAGAAGTCTGTGTGTAGTACGGTTCAATATTCAGCATGATGTACTGCAGGATCGTGTCGTGAGATGTTGTAGAGCACCGTAATGTTCCTGTATATTACACCTCCGGGGCTCCAAGGCTGTTAAAATAAGACTTAATAACGAGAAGTCTGTATACAGTAGACAGTAAACAAATACTTTTGTCGTTTTCTGAAAAAGTTGACAATACATTGAAACATTCCAAGATCGCACATCGCTCTCGCGGAAATACTATTAACAGAAGAACTAAGAAGAGAAATCGTAGAATACATTATTAGTTGTAGTTCCTCACTATATCATCACTTTCAACATTCCATAAAGTAATAACATGCAGTTGTTATGTTTAACAGAGCAAGTATTTGAACCGTAAATTCCGTGAAAAATATTTTACTGTCAACTTTAACAGAAATAACAACAATAAATAAACTAGCATAATGTACTGCAGGACCGTGTTGTGAGATTGTGACTCAGTTATAATGGCTTTAATCTAATATTAAACCTTCATCTGTCTGTGTTAAACGTCCTTACCGACTTATCTCAGTTTTGGCAGCTGCAGAGATAATGTCTCCTCAGTGTTCGACTTGTACACTCACTTTGGTGTTAATCTAATATCAAACCTTCATCTGTCTGTGTTAAAGTCCTTACCGACTTATCTCAGTTTTGGCAGCTGCAGAGATAATGTCTCCTCAGTGTTCGACTTGTACACTCACTTTGGTGTTAATCTAATATCAAACCTTCATCTGTCTGTGTTAAAGTCCTTACCGACTTATCTCAGTTTTGGCAGCTGCAGAGATAATGTCTCCTCAGTGTTCGACTTGTACACTCACTTTGGTGTTAATCTAATATCAAACCTTCATCTGTCTGTGTTAAAGTCCTTACCGACTTATCTCAGTTTTGGCAGCTGCAGAGATAATGTCTCCTCAGTGTTCGACTTGTACACTCACTTTGGTGTTAATGTACATAAAGTATGTAGAACTCCCTCCTGGCTCTGTATCGACTCCTCCTCACCTGTTGCCTTGTCCACAGGCCGAGCTGGTAGACGCGGTGCGCCGCAGACGAGCCAGGGACGATACCAGCGACGAGGAGGACCTCGGCCTGCCCCGGAGTCCGCCCAGCAACTCGCCAACTGCCGCCGACGTCGTGGAGAAGGTCTTCAAGGTAGGTCTCTCAGTCGACTTCTTAGGCGTTTGTATCTTTAGGTCGGAGGAATTTGTGGTGAGAGAGAGTGGAAGAAGAATCTCCTATTCGACCATAAGTCTTTAGCAATTTTAATTTTACTCCTCCGCTAACACGCGTGAGTAGTAGTAAGGCAAGTTGCACAACACTCGGCTACAAGAATGTTATTATTTCAGAGGAATCTATTTAAATTACTTGAGAATTTTAAGTGCCAGTGAACAAGTGTAAGTTTTACGTTCAGGTATAAAAAATAACTATTGATTCAAAAGTTGAGTTGGATAATGTATGCATTTTAACAATCAGGTTGGACTGGACTATCTACAGTGCTAAGAATTTTTGTTTCCAAGGTATTGAATTTAATCATTTTATTCCGGAGAAAACTATGGGCCTTAACCGGACCATGTAGGATCTTCTGAAAAACGTATGAGGGGCGAGACGAATCAGAGAGTATCGGATAAAACCCAGTATTCACTTAATACCTTATCGTTCTGTTCTTAAATCGAAGTTTACATTTCCCAGGAACACGGTATTTAAAGTGCAGACTAACCAAACAATATGTGCTTTCATTTGATTAAATGTTATGTGGCTATCTATAAACCTACTTGCAATTTTCAGAGGTTATTGCAAGCGAGTAAAGTAGTTCGAGATGTTCCGGTTTTCGAAGGCGAAGACTTAGACTCCTTTATGTATTCTTCTGTATTAATTAATTACTACTTACTTTAATTGTAAAGAATTTTCAAATTGTACGGTATAAAACGTAAAAATCCAACAAAAAAATAAGAATAAAAAATAATTGAACGAACTGCAGTTATTTGGATGCATGTAGTGGTGGATACAGACAATATTTAGATAGAACTTTTGAAACATTATATTATTTTTAACTGTAAAACCCCATAGTAAACCCTTTTGTAGTAGTAGATTGGATAGTCTTATGCTTAATTTTCAAGTATCTCTTTTATCTTTCACACAACAACGATATGTTAAATTTTTTCATTAAATAAGCGAAATTAAGATATGTAATGGGTGCCCGAGAAATAATTATTAGTACGGTAAACCATTGTTACAAAGCAGTTATTATAAGAGATGGCTAAAGCGCCTCCACCCTGCCTTCCCTTAGCCGATGTTGGCAAACCACCTCGGGACCATATATCACACACTATCTGGCAGGGTATGTGGCTCGTCCTCACAGTTACCTAGAGATTGTCCTCCGTTCAGATTCTCGCACACAATACGCCGGCAGGATTAACCTGTCAATGAGTATAACATCGGCAGCACTTCAACGTGTGTTGTGTTGTAAAATAAACTGTGTAGACTACAACGTTCCTAACATGACCGCCAAGAAGCAGTCGACTGTAACGCTCGTATACCCGCGGATAGCATGCGAGAGGTCACGTGATCACTGGCCGAGCCGGATGAGAGGAGTGTCGTGTGCGCAAATCCTCTGAGCTGATTATCCGGCAACACGATGATGGTGAGCTCTCTCTGGCGCAGTCCTTTCATAGCCTCCTCCTCTCGAGTATGGTCGATAACGTTTGTGGCTAAACGTTTGTAATATCGCATAACATGGATGTACACGTCAATATCACTATAGAACATCACTATACTAAAGTATGTATAACAGCACATCCCTATATTATGGTATGCACACACGACACATCACTATATTGTGGTATGCACAAACGACACTATACTGAGGTATACATAAACGGCACATGACTATACAGTGTGAGTTAAAAATATGAATACACTCCCATTTACACGGGGCCCAACATTGTTCATTGATTTATCCATCCATGCTTTTGACAATTAATTTCAATGATTTGCTCATTTTGTACTGGGTTGAGATAAAAAGCTCTAGTTTCCACAGTTCCTCTTCTTTTATCAAGATTTTCCAAATGAGGTGTCACTTACTGGGTCTTTACATTTAAATATTTTGCGCCGCCCCCCACCCAAAATCCCATTTTTGGGACATGTTAAATATTGTAACAGTGACAAAAAAATTCATTTCCTAGAGAGGTTTCCCGAGTTCCATCCCTCCATCTTTATCCGTAAAAAACTAAACAGAGTGTATCCATACTTTTGACTCACTGTATTATGATATGCATAAACAGCACAAGAGTACGAGTATATCAGGACACGATGTGTGCTCTATGGAATATTGTATCTTATATACCGTTGGAATTTTCTTGAGTGAACGTTAGACCTGAAGGGAATGACCGAAATTCTAAAATAGCGAAATTCAATAAGATTAGTGTGTAATAAATATTTATATGTCCATTGCCTACTGAACATTATTCAACAACATCTAATTATCACCTGATTGTGGCCCATTGTGCTAAAAAATGAATTATTTTCCCGATTATTCCCTGGTAATGCAATATTGATGGATAATAGCAATATGCAGTAATAATAATCCTTTAATGGAGCAAGGCACATATTTACGTTATAAATTGAAAATGAATGTAAATTGTATACACCACATCAACATTGAAACTGCGTATCGCATGTTAAGATAATATCCCAGATTTGTAGTGCAATATGAAACAACAAATGTATGTTATTCCAACTTGTCTGCGAGAGAGATTCAAATCCAAGTTCCACAAATAGCTTCTTATTTCCTGCAGATCGTTAGAATTCTGTTATGTCAGTCACGTCCTCTCTCTCTGTCTCTCTGTCTCTCCCGCTTTGTACCGTGACAACTGACACTACTCTCTGACTGCTCAGTACGGGAGACTAGGGGAGACCCCGCCGCAGCCACAAGACCGGACTGGCAGGTTCAGTAACGGGACTGTTCCCGGGACTGGGCTGGTGTGATGACCGGTGAAATATAATTATCTGCCAAGCCGCTTACAAAAGGATCATCAACATATACTGTTTCCTAACAAGTGGAATGTATAATAGTGAAACCTTATCAGTTAAGTTAAAGCACTGTGGTTTGCAATTAATTACTAAACTGAGATAGTTTTGTTTTAGTCTTATAAACTGAAGACCTCATTCCAAATTTTGGTCGCTTGAATTCAGGTCTAATGTCTTCTCCAAGTTAATTTTAAACGAATCCTGTTGTTCTTTTACCGCAATCTTCCTATGAAGTCTTCCACAAAAGTTGTGTCTAAGATCTATTGGTGGAGTATTATGGGCGATCAAGAAACGTAACGAAGGCTATCCTCGAGAGCCAAAGTTTGTTGAAGTTTTTTTTTTAAAAATCAGGAGCCAAATTAGCAAATGTAATCCGTTGTGTAACTGTTGTGGGTACAAATCTTCACAGGGACCTCTCAAAAAATCCGTTAAGTGACTGTTGAGGGTACAGATCTTTACAGGGACCTCGCAAAATATCCGTTGTGTGATTGTTGTGGGTATAGATCTTTACAGGGATCTCACAAAATATCCGTTGTGTGATTGTTGTGGGTATAGATCTTTACAGGGACCTTGGAAAATATCCGTTGTGTGATTGTTGTGGGTATAGATCTTTACAGGGACCTCGGAAAATATCCGTTGTGTGATTGTTGTGGGTATAGATCTTTACAGGGACCTCGGAAAATATCCGTTGTGTGATTGTTGTGGGTATAGATCTTTACAGGAACCTCGCAAAATATCCGTTGTGTGATTGTTTTGGGTATAGATCTTTACAGGGACCTCACCAAAAAGAAAGCAGGTGACGTCCTGACCTAACTCGCTCTACACGGGGAGCGGGGGCTGGAGAGCAGCGGGAGGCGGTGGTGTTGGCGGCTAAGTCCTGGTGAAAGGCACTGTAGCGTGGGCTCCCTTCGTAAAAACGGTACACGACAGTTTTTAAGGCTTGACAACTTTCACGATTTACTTGCGTTGCGACCTGAAATCTACTTGGGAAAAGCGCCAAAAGAAAACTTCCATCTCCCGTTCCGTTATGGTTATGCCAGTCATCCTTGCAGAGCTGTGTTGGTGCTGTGTGGGAAACTAGTTGGTATACTTGCACTATCACTTAGTTGTTTACATGTCGCCGATATTTTGGTCTAACGTTCGGGAGTGGATCTGCTAAGTGTGCACTTCCACTTTCCTCGTTTTGCTATGATGCATTTCAGGCAAAAGGTGTTTCACTAAAATGTGATTATAAAATGGAATGATTGTGTTTCGAGCGCTCTTTCCACTTCTCAGCCAGCCGTCAGCGTAGTTGTGTTCTTGAGACCTACAAACATTATCAAATACTTCAGCAAATGTTATGTCAGGAGAAAGTAAGACAACTCTATGAGGTATTTCTCTAAATCATGACATTCTCGAGTTATTAATATTTTAAACGATGCACGATCGTGGAAAAGTGAAATAATCAATCTGCAATGCCCGGGGCCACAATAACTCAGCAGTCAGCACACATGAGTGGAGCCATTGTTGGACTTCCTGTTCCGGCATCAGCACCGCTGCAGCAGCCCGCCGCCGCCGCGGCCCGGGGAAACTGCTCGGATCGGTTACACTCGGTGGATCGGAAAATAGAGAAACTGTAACCTCCGCCCGCTGGGAGCGAGAGTGATCGGCTGCAGTTATTATCTGCTGCTTGACACGAGCTGATCGTCTTCATTCCACTGATTTGTCCAGACTTTACGTAGAACTTGTCAGGTAGAAACTGTAACCTCCTAGAACCAGTTCCTGCTATGACGTGGTTATGGTAATTTTCTGTCTATTTTTACATGTTGTCTTCAAAACAGTTGAATTTTGGAACTTTTCTCGGTATGCACTGATGTCTGTTTATTTCAACGGATGTTGAGATGGGTCGATAATTTTCCATACACATAAAACTGGCAACACTGTCGGACGTGGGGTGTTTAGGGCAGAGTCAGACTTACCCACCACTACCAGTTGTTTTCGTGCGGGTTGCTCTACTAGAGGTACATGTCGGAGATGTGTAGTAACTGAGGTACGTCACGTGACAGAGTGTGAGATTGTTGTGTTTCCGCATAAAACGTAAGAACGGGTTCTCGTCAGGTTTTATGTCCTCGTACTCATCAAACCCTATGTTGTGGTTGTTTTTGTCGTCAAAAGCTGTTTCACGTGTCGGTGACACGGTGTAACAATTATAAAATATAACTAATGAAAGAATTGATATTACTTGGATTCTTTATACGATTGTTCTCTGTACGTTTAAAACTGTAAGTTTAGTAATAAAAGAATCAGATTTCCCCCACTTGTTTAGAGAACTATCTATACATGTTGGCGGCATCACTGGATATCCCGGATGGAAGGATAATGACTAATACACAAAAAACAGGTTGTATTGTTCATTTTCAAGACGGTATAAAAATTGATAAATACGTCGTGTGGAGATAAGTTAACTGAGTTTCAATAATTAGTTTTGAACACTTAGTATTATATATTTAATGAGTATCCACTAATAATAATTGTGTAGTTAAGTGTAAAATAAATCAGCTACATTGTAATAAATTAATAATATATAATGACAATGAACACCCCAAAGGTTGTGTTAATAGTAGGGCAAGTGGCATAGGCCAATAAACTAATCTTTATCAACCGTTCATTATTAATCTTCTCAGAGAATATAATTTTAATTGCATTCATATAATTTGAGTGTTTCAAACAAAACTTTTAAAAGATATCCTTTTTGAACATTGCATATTGTATAGGTTACATTGTATTTGAGTTGCACACGCAATCTACGAGACCAGATACAAAATAGTACTCGTTTCGAAGATAAAAAAAAGTGTGCCTTGTCAGTTGGGATGCTTAAATAACTGTTGCAGTCCGTGTATGTGTCTGGAGTCACAAACACCTTATGTGAGAGTGTTTCGAAGTTGTCGATTGGAAAGTGAAGTCTGCCAGGAGACAGTATTGTGAGGTACGATATACAGCACCGTGAGGTGGGCCGGGCGGAGACAGGGCGTCACTGTCGAACTGGGGCAGGTGTGTCTCCATCTCGTGTTTCTGCAGTTGACAATAAGTAGGCCTGTGGTGTGCCAGGAGACAGTATTGTGAGGTACGATATACAGCACGTGAGGTGGGCCGGGCGGAGACAGGGCGTCACTGTCGAACTGGGGCAGGTGTGTCTCCATCTCGTGTTTCTGCAGTTGACAATAAGTAGGCCTGTGGTGTGCCAGGAGACTGTATTGTAAGGTACGATATACAGCACGTGAGGTGGGCCGGGCGGAGACAGGGCGTCACTGTCGAACTGGGGCAGGTGTGTCTCCATCTCGTGTTTCTGCAGTTGACAATAAGTAGGCCTGTGGTGTGCCAGGAGACTGTATTGTAAGGTACGATATACAGCACGTGAGGTGGGCCGGGCGGAGACAGGGCGTCACTGTCGAACTGGGGCAGGTGTGTCTCCATCTCGTGTTTCTGCAGTTGACAATAAGTAGGCCTGTGGTGTGCCAGGAGACTGTATTGTAAGGTACGATATACAGCACGTGAGGTGGGCCGGGCGGAGACAGGGCGTCACTGTCGAACTGGGGCAGGTGTGTCTCCATCTCGTGTTACTGCAGTTGACAATAAGTAGGCCTGTGGTGTGCCAGGAGACAGTATTGTGAGGTACGATATACAGCACGTGAGGTGGGCCGGGCGGAGACAGGGCGTCACTGTCGAACTGGGGCAGGTGTGTCTCCATCTCGTGTTTCTGCAGTTGACAATAAGTAGGCATGTGGTGTGCCAGGAGACTGTATTGTAAGGTACGATATACAGCACGTGAGGTGGGCCGGGCGGAGACAGGGCGTCACTGTCGAACTGGGGCAGGTGTGTCTCCATCTCGTGTTTCTGCAGTTGACAATAAGTAGGCCTGTGGTGTGCCAGGAGACTGTATTGTAAGGTACGATATACAGCACGTGAGGTGGGCCGGGCGGAGACAGGGCGTCACTGTCGAACTGGGGCAGGTGTGTCTCCATCTCGTGTTTTCTGCAGTTGACAATAAGTAGGCCTGTGGTGTGCCAGGAGACAGTATTGTGAGGTACGATATACAGCACGTGAGGTGGGCCGGGCGGAGACAGGGCGTCACTGTCGAACTGGGACAGGTGTGTCTCCATCTCGTGTTTCTGCAGTTGACAATAAGTAGGCCTGTGGTGTGCCAGGAGACTGTATTGTAAGGTACGATATACAGCACGTGAGGTGGGCCGGGCGGAGACAGGGCGTCACTGTCGAACTGGGGCAGGTGTGTCTCCATCTCGTGTTTCTGTAGTTGACAATAAGTAGGCCTGTGGTGTGCCAGGAGACAGTATTGTGAGGTACGATATACAGCACGTGAGGTGGGCCGGGCGGAGACAGGGCGTCACTGTCGAACTGGGGCAGGTGTGTCTCCATCTCGTGTTTCTGCAGTTGACAATAAGTAGGCCTGTGGTGTGCCAGGAGACAGTATTGTGAGGTACGATATACAGCACGTGAGGTGGGCCGGGCGGAGACAGGGCGTCACTGTCGAACTGGGGCAGGTGTGTCTCCATCTCGTGTTTCTGCAGTTGACAATAAGTAGGCCTGTGGTGTGCCAGGAGACAGTATTGTGAGGTACGATATACAGCACGTGAGGTGGGCCGGGCGGAGACAGGGCGTCACTGTCGAACTGGGGCAGGTGTGTCTCCATCTCGTGTTTCTGCAGTTGACAATAAGTAGGCCTGTGGTGTGCCAGGAGACAGTATTGTGAGGTACGATATACAGCACGTGAGGTGGGCCGGGCGGAGACAGGGCGTCACTGTCGAACTGGGGCAGGTGTGTCTCCATCTCGTGTTTCTGCAGTTGACAATAAGTAGGCCTGTGGTGTGCCAGGAGACAGTATTGTGAGGTACGATATACAGCACGTGAGGTGGGCCGGGCGGAGACAGGGCGTCACTGTCGAACTGGGGCAGGTGTGTCTCCATCTCGTGTTTCTGCAGTTGACAATAAGTAGGCCTGTGGTGTGCCAGGTGTTTGCATTAAAATTGACTCTCCACTGTAACTACTTTCGATGGTGCTACACCACTTGCCAGGCAGGATAGATTAACAGGTTTTTCCTGTGCTGCCGAGTTCTCTGCAGTTGTCCAGATCGTCTGAGGGCAGTGAAAGGTCGGAATTTGGCATTGGCTCTGGATCTGGTTATCCGAGACCGGATACTCTCGATAACGTCGCTATTCCGTGCCCGGGACGGTGCTACGGGTGTGTCTGATACAGGAGCTGTTGTCATGTCTGGGACCACCTCTAGAACAGGCAGCTATGGGGGCTTCAGAGTCTCTCTACCCTCACATGTAGGAGCGAGGTGAAGTAGAAGTGTCTACTGTCGCCCTTCCCTCCCTTCATTATTTCTTTTCCTGTTCTTGTTCTAGCTCTGTAAAGGAGGAATAACATTAGATGATTTCCGAATATGTCGTTGAGCTGTAAACAATTAACACTTAAGATAATCAAGCAACTTGGAATCTTGACCATTTCTGATAAATGTCTATATGTTTGTATTGTAGTATGACCGAAGTGATTCAAGCATTTTTAAGTTTTAATTTATTGATTACAAGACTATTTTTCTATTAGACTATTTTTTCTGCAGACATCCACCTTTTACACGGTTATCTTCATCTTCTTTGAGTTGTATAAAAAACTATACATTTTCTCAGATTCTATGGCTTTACAACGAAGGGAAGGATTGTGTCAGGGTTTATCCGAAATATGAAAGCAGCTGGTATATTGTATCAGCGGTTATAACCGTATAATACGGTATAATTTGTCCAAAACGTGGTATACACTAAAATACTTATAAAAAAGTCATAGTTTACTGTAGTTTTCTAGTATGGGCCCCTTCATATTGTGTCGTGATGCTGAACATTCAAGTCATAAGAAACAGTTTACGTGATATTATCACAACACGGAATGTATCGTTATTTACCATTCGAAGATTTGCCAGCGTACAAATTCACCTGTTGTAAATTAAACATCTATTCTGTAAACGACCTCGGTTTAAAGGACAGTGAATGGAAGCATTACGGTTTACAGCAGAAACAGCTAATGTCAACTGTCGCTGCCTTCCATACAGCGTTTTCTCCAGTGCAGAATCCTCATTTGTTTTCATTTGGATTGCATTGCACACAAGACACCGCCTTAGTATCGCAATGTACCGCTCAATTTCAGTAACTCAAAACGGAAAATCCAAGTACGTAACTTCATTGTTCGAAGCGTTTTGGTTAATTTATGTATCTACATCTACAGATTAAAAACTAAATTTTTTTAAGTATACGGTACTGAAAGTGTCGACTTTATTTGTAAAATTAAAATTAAATGAAGTATGGCTTTATTGCAGGCAACTTTATAAAGGATTATAAAGTTCGCGTAAGATTATGCTCTTCACTCAACATAATTTTACGACATATTGATTAATAAATTAGTAATAAAGTTACATTTAATAAACTGCCTTAACCCCGGATGCATGCCACCGGTGCCCACACAACAAACCTATGACCCTTATCCTCATGCGAGAAGGCATGCCAAGATTACTGATGTCATCGCGAAGTGCATGCCGTAGTCGACAGGCAGTAGCATTGACATTCCATAGAGACGTTGGACGATTCACTGCAGAAACTGGAACGGTGGAAGGGAAGGGATAGAAGGAGCGCGCACCTTTACGGTAGTAAGAGTAGATTCTGTGTGTTGGAAGGCAACAGTACAGTAATAGTGATTATTGGAAGAAAATAAGAAGTTAGCGGTAGTCACGGAGCTCTTTCAATTTCATTATCGGTAGGTCTAGAAGAAGGGGTTTCATGACCACCCACTTTTTAATTGTATGTAAATTTGGTGGAATATAGCTACTTGAAGTCTCTCCGAATGTTTAAAAATCATATACTTGTACAAAGTATTTTAAATGCGGAAAATCAGGGACTTTGCCAGCATAGATTTTAACGTTAAGAGCAAACCGACTGAGACTTTGGCTTCTAGCAATAACTCTGTTGCATGTCACACAACGACATGATCAGATCATCCTAGTGTTTGGTCATAATATCAATAACTCTGTTGCATGTCACACAACGACATGATCAGATCATCCTAGTGTTTGGTCATAATATCAATAACACTGTTGCACGTCACACAACGACATGATCAGATCATCCTAGTGTTTGGTCATAATACCAATAACTCTGTTGCACGTCACACAACGACATGATCAGATCATCCTAGTGTTTGGTCATAATATCAATAACTCTGTTGCACGTCACACAACGACATGATCAGATCATCCTAGTGTTTGGTCATAATATCAATAACTCTGTTGCATGTCACACAACGACATGATCAGATCATCCTAGTGTTTGGTCATAATACCAATAACTCTGTTGCATGTCACACAACGACATGATCAGATCATCCTAGTGTTTGGTCATAATACCAATAACACTGTTGCACGTCACACAACGACATGATCAGATCATCTTAGTGTTTGGTCATAATATCAATAACACTGTTGCACGTCACACAACGACATGATCAGATCATCCTAGTGTTTGGTCATAATATCAATAACTCTGTTGCACGTCACACAACGACATGATCAGATCATCCTAGTGTTTGGTCATAATATCAATAACACTGTTGCACGTCACACAACGACATGATCAGATCATCCTAGTGTTTGGTCATAATACCAATAACACTGTTGCACGTCACACAACGACATGATCAGATCATCCTAGTGTTTGGTCATAATATCAATAACACTGTTGCACGTCACACAACGACATGATCAGATCATCCTAGTGTTTGGTCATAATATCAATAACACTGTTGCACGTCACACAACGACATGATCAGATCATCCTAGTGTTTGGTCATAATATCAATAACACTGTTGCACGTCACACAACGACATGATCAGATCATCTTAGTGTTTGGTCATAATATCAATAACACTGTTGCACGTCACACAACGACATGATCAGATCATCCTAGTGTTTGGTCATAATATCAATAACACTGTTGCACGTCACACAACGACATGATCAGATCATCCTAGTGTTTGGTCATAATATCAATAACACTGTTGCACGTCACACAACGACATGATCAGATCATCCTAGTGTTTGGTCATAATATCAATAACACTGTTGCACGTCACACAACGACATGATCAGATCATCCTAGTGTTTGGTCATAATACCAATAACGCTGTTGCACGTCACACAACGACATGATCAGATCATCCTAGTGTTTGGTCATAATATCAATAACACTGTTGCACGTCACACAACGACATGATCAGATCATCCCAGTGTTTGGTCATAATATTAGTTCAAGGTTATTGTATAATTTTGCTGTTGAGTGTAGGTGCAGTAATCCAGACAATTTTACTAATTGTTACAGAATAGCTGATAAATCCTGCTTTCATTGACCTTGAGTCCACATCTAAAATCCAATTTTACAGGCGCATCAATGTCAAAATTCATTGAAGTTTTCGACGTTCATGATGTTTGGTGAAATGTGTGTATATATTTGTAAGTTTACAATGATGGGTATCGCTTTTACATCGTCGATATATATGCAATGTAAACAAGAGTGGACACTAAGCTCATTGGAACTCCTCTAAGGACATTTATCCATGACGAGTACTTATACCTTGATCGCAGTGCTTAATTTCTCCTGAGGTTCAGTAAGATAAGATCTGACCCAGTTGATACAGCCATAAGGGTCAACCCCCTGTCCCTTTCAGTTTATTGAGGGACCTTGTGATGGTAAACACGTTCGAATGCCTTCGATAAGTCAAAAAGAATCAACAGCGTTATCTGCTTCCCGTCCAATGATACACTGATATCATCCGAAATTTTAATTGCAGTTGATTAGTAGTTGCACTATCATTTCTACGGAAACCCGAATGAAAGTCACAAAACATGTTTGATCATTTCAGATAGATTGAAAAGTGTTAGACTAATGCACCAGTCTCTCCAAACGCTGAGAGAGAAATTGATAGCTTTGACATCAGAAAGTAATTGAGGGTGTTGGCTCAGGGTCATCAAGCTGATTTCCTGATCCTTAGAAACTCAGAGGACATTAGTGATCTATTGAAAATTGCAGAGATGTCTGGACGTGTAACAGGAAGCCTGTCCTTAAGGAATCGAATATTGGCTTTGGCTGTATATCTGGGTGTACTATTTCTACTCTTGATCGTAGCAAAGACAGTTTCTTCACGTATGTAATATAAAAGTTTGTAATTTTTAAAACCATTCCCACTTTTTATTCAACCCGTTTTCTCTGTCAAAATAGTTATTTTACTTTACAACGTTATATATTGTTGGGCAAGTAAACTAAATACTTTTATTATTGGATAGACATTTTAGGTGTTAATTCAACTATGCGCGAGCTGCGATGTTTAGTTTCTCCACACGTACAGACGTGCAGACACTTCCAATATTCTTCTGTCATTGCGACGCCACGAAAATAATAACATTAAATTTTCTACAGACTATAGCTTCAAAAACCTATAGTTGTTGGTTGATTTTATTGTTTCAAAAGTTATTTTTGAAACATTTAAAGGTAAATATTATTCAATCGCTTTATTCATTTTGTAACTATACATAGTTTCAACTAACTATTGATGTAAGCTTAAGTAGTAACCAATCATGAAATATATAAGTTTTCTGTTTATAACATATTTTGCTATGTTAAATGTTTCTCTTATTGGGTGGTTATTGGGTGGTTTCATAGTTATCTCTGTTTACAACCAGGTTTAAACGTTGTGCAGCGATCACAATGAGCCTTAGCAAACCTGGATTCTATTGTACAGTCTGAATAGAATCCCCAACCTCTATTTTTTTCTAAAGTCTATATAAGAAGACATCCCTTGGGTAGTGGTGCAATGTGGAAAGGAAGAAAATTTGATGATTTTAAACATTTTTGTGTCCTAAAAGTGCGGGATTTTTCAAATGTAAATCCCTGTCAAGTGAAAACTGGTTTATGGGTCGTTTTGTTCTGTATCAATTAGGAATGCTATGGACAAAGGATCCAGTGGAGATTAGAAAGCACACTGATAAGAAGTTTATTTACAATGAGTGACCATGCAGACAGTAAATTCCTCCAAAGAAAAGTAATGTAAGTGTAAGGGCTTCACATAAATGTTGACAAGTTATTACTTTGGATGGGAAAGAGATAGTGATCTCTGGTTTTTAACCATTCTTTAAGTTTGTTTAAATGCTCATTAAGATGAAGAGTCTCTTGAGGGGTTTTAAATTAAAAAATGTTTATGTACCTCAAAAAATCCTGCATTTTTGGGGAACACAAAAATGTTCAAAATTATCAAATGAAACATCCACTTCACTTAGCACCACAACCCAAAGGCCTTAAATACACTTTAGAAAACATTATGGGAGGGTTCCTGACTTTTTATTGACCCTGTATGGATTAAGTAATATTATAGAATGGCCATGATGTGCATTTTAATGATAAAACTGATTTCATTCATAAAACATATGCTACTACTTGTGATAAAATACTTTAAACAACAATATTATTATTGTTGTCAATAATACCTATCGAGAGCTTTATCTGTTTCTGACGTACTCCCGCAGATGTTGCATTTAGCTTTTAACTCCTGTCAAGAGGGTATTAGTGCAACGCTGTTGATTTGTTACATTTTCGTAATTGTATCGAGTAGTCTTCTGATTGTCCTATCTTATCAGCTGGCGTGTCTTCACGATAAGGTAGCACTAAATGTGATTGCACTGCCTGCACGAACACGAGTGTACGGTTGTCGTAGTCAGCCATCAGAGCGGTACTGGGTACTGGAGCTGGTACACGCGAGGATATCACACGGCGGGAGATCGGCCAACAACGCGTGACTAGGGAAACATCACTATTGCATTAATAGACGAACCCGTCATCACGGCACTCACGCATGTAACACACACAATACTCTTAGACAAAGTCTCGTGAAAACAAAACCAATGGCACACAGGATTCCAAAAACTGTGTTCACAGTATAAAATGTAGTTGCAAAAGGGAATACATAGGCGAGACAAAAAGACCATTAAACGTTTGGATAAAGCCAACAAAATACATCGGAAACCTCATTTGTTTAAAAGGAAATTAATAGAGGCAACATAAATTAAATTGGCAGCCAACCACAATTAGTCAGCTATCAGTCGAGATTAGGCCTTTTTGGTTGCCAATCTGAAAAATGAACTAAAAAGAAAACCAAAAGTATCAAAAAGATTAGATATTTGTAATACTGTATACCAATG
Source organism: Homalodisca vitripennis (assembly GCF_021130785.1). Classification (NCBI taxonomy): domain Eukaryota; kingdom Metazoa; phylum Arthropoda; class Insecta; order Hemiptera; family Cicadellidae; genus Homalodisca; species Homalodisca vitripennis. The sequence continues at coordinate 194,245,550 of NC_060209.1, read as the reverse complement.
CGGAGTCACGGTATTGCTTTTAAGAAGTTCATCTAGCATGAACCAATAATAAAAAAGGGTCCACTCCTGTCCCTTTAATTGATTAAAAAGATTTACTTTTGTATTTGCTTTTGTGGTGTGTCTGACGAAGATTGCCTTGCTATCGAAAGGCCTCACAAAAATAAAAGTTTTAAGTATTGGTTTGTCTGTTGTAAATGCAGTGATTACGTTAAATTTATGTTTGTATTTGCAAGAAGACAATGCCTGACTTGTCTACCTGTGTCCGGGCCTAATGCTGCAATATTGTGTAGCTATTACACAAGATATAGCGATTAAGCTGTGACAGGAAGATAGTCGGGAATTGATCTGCTCATTTAGTAGAATGATTAAGCCTCATCACAGACGGCAGAGTAACCAGGCTTTGATGCACCGACCGTACCCGTACATTACGTGCATGTAGATTGCGCAAGTGATACGGTCCGAGAGCCGCTTCCTTCTTCCCTCCTCTTACATCCTACATTACTGATTTTACTTTCCGTTTGGTCTCTTAGACTCAGTACATTACTCGGGTGTCGTTTCATTAAATAACATCACAATCGACAATTTTTGTTAAATATACAATTTTTGTTTCTTGCTGTACTAAAAGAATTTTGAATATATTAATTCTTTCTATCTTTTCTCAGCATCGTTTTTGACCATTTTATTTTTCCCATTCACTTTGCTCTTAGACATTTCTCTGCTTATTATTTACATAAGAATTATGCCAAAATAATTTTTGTTTCAAGGATAAAAGGATTTCGATCATTTGCCATCGTTAGTTTATAAAAGGTATAATGCAACGTTTCGATGATTAGAATCTATCCTCATCGTCAGGCGGTGGAGGTATTAATACATACAAAAATGGAGAACAGAAAGCAATAAAGAATGGAAAGAAAAGGGTTCAAACATACCCAAAAACTGTTTGGAGTCCAGTCCAGGCGTTGTCACTGCTCAGGATGCAAGTCCCGAGCACAAATCACAAGTACGAGGATCACAATCGCACATTGCGCTAGTCTGTATCAGTCTCCCACTGTAGCCTGTGCTAGTGTGATTTGTGATTGAGATCCTTCTTACTTGTGATTTGTGCTCGGGACTTGCATCCTGTGCAGTGACAACGCCTGGCCTGGACTCCAAAGCAGCTTTTGGGTATGTTTGAACCCTTTTCTTTCCCTTCTTTATTGCTTTATGTTCTTTATTTTTGTATGTATTAATACCTCCACCGCCTGACGATGAGGATAGATTCTAATCATCGAAACGTTGCATTATGCCTTTTATAACCACGATGGCAAATGTTCGAAATCCTGTTATCCTTTCAAATATTCCATCGTCAATAACAAACTTTAAACGAAAATATTTTAATTTTGTATTGATTCTACTTTAAAAGTTCAATTCTGTTTCATTACTTTAACATTTTTCAACGAAATTAATTCTTCAATCTCGGTTACGAAGTCGTCGACAGATAATTTTTTTTTAATTTAGCTATTTAAATACGGATTTTTCCTGTCAGGAAAGGATGTGATTTTCCTTAATTATCCTCTTAATTTTTTTAAATTATTTGTGCATTATATTTTTTATAACATTAATTAAAGTCATTTTTTTTAATGTATCAGTTTTGCTAAAAGAAATATCTAAAGAATTCATACATTTAGCATTACATATGAAAACAATTTTATTTTCAAATTTGATAAATGGACGATTTTAACATGAAAGGAGGCAGGAGCGATACTTGGCCATAATTCCTGCGATGTGTCCTCTGGTTGTTGTCTATCCTGGGGCACGATATCGGGGGAACTGGAAGAATTAATTGGTTGTTAATTAGCAGAGACATTAACCTGCCAAGGTCGAGCTCTAGCCATCCGTGAAACTGCTACAGTATTCACTGCGATGGTCGCTACAACAGTTACCGCAGGTCTACCTCACTCATCATGTTGACCCAAGCTGAGTTCGCGGTCACAGGCGGACGTTCGTTATTTTTTGACATTTCCTAAAGAGTGTACGGTTTGCGTGCATAGTCATAATTAATATCAATGAGTTGAATGAGAACAATATGTATATAACACGGAAGAAGTACGACAAACCATGTACTGTGTAATATGATTCGCCAAATATAGAATGAGAAACATACTCGTTGAACGTAAACTGCCCGGTATATAAATTAAGTTCTTGTAAAATTTCACACAGACAGGCGATTTTCCCAACCACCCGAGGAAGTACCAATGGCCGATAGGTCTAAGTCGTTGAAATTTGGGTCTGAGTTAGAGATAGCGCAGGTTCGAATCCTGTCTGTGACCGTTGCACTTTTTATCAGTACTATTAACCTTGTACTGTATCGACTCTCCCCTTTATTCTGTTTGATAATCCTCGCACAGGCCAGTGCCTCATGAGGACGGACAGAATAAGGCTTAAAGGGGGATCGGTTTGTCCTTTTTTCGAGAAAATCCCGAATGGTAAGCTCTGCTGATCCTCAGACAACAAACTAAAGCATTTTTGAGCAGAATATTTTAACAATATAGCTAATTTTTTATCCATAACCGACCTATTATAATATAATATTAACAACTTACTTGACGTGTGAGGATCTGTGAATCCACCCCAATACCCCAACGCAAAAACAACTTACTTTAACAGTGAATTGTTTACGAATGTTGAGTTTAGCTTCCTATTAGTTGAGAGTATATTTGAGTTCTCACATAAACTTTTGAATGATGACGTTTTCACAAATAAACAACTAGTAATACAATACTGCCCACGGTCATATAAATATTGTCTTGTGTCCTTTCTGTGATACACAAACATTTGTAAAATAACTTATCTGAGCGAAGTAAGTACTTTAGTCGAGTGTGAAGCAGTAATTAAACGCAAAAGGCAACCATCGTAATGATTTTTTTATCTTCACGTTATTTGTAATCAGTAGTTAATTAATAGTTCCGGTTCAGTTGGTAAGTGTGTCAGTTATACTACGTCACACTTGTTCTAGTTTACGCCTCTGTTGTGAACATATCAAATCAATAACTTAAAAGATAAGAGAATTAAGCGTGCATGTGTGAATGAGTGGGACTATGGATATACTTGGGGAATCTATGATCTCGGAAAATACTTGTAGTCGATAGTTAACAGTTTTTGTTGTTACAATATTCACATTCTTGTTTATTTGTTCATTCACGTAAGCATGTAACACTGTAGATCGCACATATTTCACCCATACTATGGAAAACTGTGATATAGAATGAAGTCAGTAATTTATTCATGCTGTGGAGGTTAGCGTTTCCTGGCAAACAGACTAGATTTTCCACCACATCGCGTACATTGTTACTGAGTGTACAGGGTTGAGTTACTGAGTGTATCTGCTGTTGAACACGCAGTGTAGAATTTGGTACATAATGTGTTGCTTTACACACAACGTAAAGTAGGATATTACCACTATATTACAGTGCTAGCAGTTACCCGCGGTATCACACGCAATTTTCACAATCGAGGGCCATAGCTTTCTTAGTAAAAGCATTTATGATGTAAAATGATGGAGCCCTCAGTATTTTGTAACATAAGTGACACATCGGGTACACATTATTTCAGTATTCCATGGTTTACAGATTAAAAACGTAAATAGAATTTTGACTGGTCCTATTTTAGATTTTGTTATATGAATAAAAATAATGTTTGAAAACCTAATTTGGTCAAAAAGTGTCATCTGTTTAGGTTAACTTTTTATGTTAGGTATTTCAAGTGCCATAGTTAACTTTGACTTGTGCCCCGATCAAGAAAATAAATACCGACAAAAATTCGATTAAAAAGCGTCCACTTTCGGCTCTTTCAATTTACCAGCCTGAAAACCAACATAACAATGCATATTAGAGTAATGAAACTTAGTTTAATGCCTTTTGCCACGATCTATATACATTTCATTGAAATTTAATAACATTCATTGTGGGGCGAAGAACAGGTTTTTAATATTTATAATTATTTTTAGATTTTTAGTTTCATCATAATATCGATCATCGATTGCATTTTTATATTTACAATATTATTCTTCCACTGAAAAAGTTTACTTTAGTGAAATGTCCCTGAAATGGTGACACATTGCTGAAATACCTAAACAATTTGCACATGCATATATAAATATTGTCGCCGCACTCCTAGCAAAAATGTGATGTGTTTTATCGCAATTCTTCTGGTGGTTTGCGTAGTTTTTTAAAGTTTAGCATTCTATAAATATTACACACTGCGAACCCAAGCTTGTGAGGAATATGCCAATATTTTGAACGCGAGTTTAATTCGATTTCTCAGCCGCCACGATCCGCTTGTGTGCCCTGGGCGGCCAGGCCCATAGCTTGTATATATCTGCACTACAGGTGTAACTATATATCTGATGTTTATGTACTTGTAGTTAAATTTGTACGGGATCGCGCAATAAATATTGTCAATCGTCTGTATATCTTTTTGGCTAGAAAAAATGGATCAAATGTCAAGTATAAAACTATTTTTTTATTTTAATGAGATTTTTGACAAATGTTAAGGGTGAAAATAGTTGAGTGATTGCTCGAAGAAAAGTTAACACACTCATATGAGTGCATGTGTTAGGGGTCGGATTGCTACACGTTTGTCACATACCCAAATTAACCGATTACACGGATGTCTGAATCCATCACCTAGTACAGGACATTCCTATGTGAGGTTTGTTATATGAGACTTTTTGTTTACATAAAAATATTATTTTTAAATAACTTAACATTTAATTTAGATGAAATGAAAAACGCCTTTATTAAAGAGGCGGAGTTAGTGTTATCAAGCCCTGTCTACCACTCAACTTCGTGTACAGAATTTGCAATAGTTTGATACAGTTGTGGTAAATAGAAAAAACAAAAATGCTTAACCTATACGAAATTAAATGAACTCAAAGTAAACATATACATGAATTCAATGTTTAAAATACAATAGAAAAACATACATATTATGATAAATACAAGAAAATTCAAAATGAAGAGCAAGAAACATTCAATCACTCTAACACACGGATTGACCACATGACCGCAACAAGCAGCACCGCCCGTCACCCCCACAGTCCCCCAGCAGCAATCCCCAAACCCCCGCCCCTCAAGCGAGCACGGTCCTCAATACATCTGATATCATCGGGGAGAGCGTTCCAAAGGCGAAAAGCCTGAACAGTAAAGCATCTATTAAAAATTGTTAACGATGAATTGGAATTGATAGTAATGTTGCTCCCCTTTTTGTAGGTCGTTCACTATCAAAGATAAATTTGAAATGATCAGAGAACTTATATGTGTTGTTTTATCATAGGTATTAATAATAACAAACATTTTTTGTTTGAAGTTGTTGATTGGTTTTGATTTATTTGTTTACAAACATTAAATATTTTAAATTTATTTGAAATAAACAGATTTGAACTTAATACGACTTGTAAACTTCATACTAGAAGCTTAAATAATGGAAAACTAACATTATATAACTTATTAATTGTATTTTGTAGAAGTGGGTCAATCCCCTAAACATAATAAAATAGCTAAAATATTAAGCCTGCAGAATTATGAGAATTTCTTTCTATAATCGAAAACTCCGTAGAAGGACCGACTTGGCAACAGTCTGTGAGTTTGATGATGAGCAAATTTTTCTGTGATAACTTCATTGTTTTTATTGATCACTTCCATCATATAAATTAATAATTGTTAGATATTAAAACATTACACTTTAAACTTGTAATCTGTAGTTTTAGTTGCACGCAGATTACTTGACATAGTTGTGGATCGTAATATTATACAATAACACCTGACTTCTATAATGTTATTTATCTCCTACGTTATCTTATCCATGGAACTTGAAATATTGTAACACTTTCCTCGGTATACCCTCCCCCGCTGCCCCCCCCCCACTACCTAGCAGTCCAGTTCACACACAACAATACTCAGTTTCTCCCGCCAGTCCCACCATTGTTGTGCGGAGTTGTGCTGTCCTGCAGGCCGTGTCTCATCTGTGCGCGGTAGTTTTGTGCGCTCAAGTGTCCAATTACCTTTGTGCTTAGTTTTTACATTTTCTGTGCTTTTAAGATTTTATTTTGTTTATTTCTGTGCAAGGTACACGACTATCTATGTCCGTACAGTGATGTGCTTAATAATTAATCACTTTTAACCACCCTGTTTATTAGTGTATATGAAATTTCAATCAGTTCAGTAGGTATTTATTTTATTTAGTAACTTTGCGTAATACCAAACATCTTATTTAATAAATAAAATAATGTTTTAAAATCCACTCCATTAATACATTACTATATACACATAAATATATATTATTACTACTAATTACATATTGGTAACTAATTAATCGGTATTGCCCAAAGTAGAAAATGTTGTAAAATAAAAATCTATTTAAGACTAACGACGATTTTAATATCATCATATCGATTTAATATGATTTCATACAAGCACTTTACTCTCGTAGCTGAGCGTTTATTAGCTAAATCGATTATGAACGCTTTATCGAGCAACTAATCGATTCAGCGTAGTCTTTGACGTTGTTTGTTTAGCATCGGTATTGCTTCATTATATTGTACCGCTTTGTGAGTGGTTTAATCATTTATTTTATCGATTTTGTGTCCTAATAGTAATACGGACTATTAAAAATAGTCTCGAATTAAGCTGTTTTTAATTTAAAGGGGAAAAGTTACTTCTACTTTAATAATATTTTGAACGTTTTAAATGATACCGAAATATAATTATGTCGTCATCTATTCAAGTCGATTTTCTATAAAAAGAATCACTGCCATATTTATAACAGCTGCATTCATTGCATATAATATAAACGTCAACCAATTTATACCTAACCCATTTGATATAAAACTTATTACCCGAAACTCTCATTTGCAACAATTTGTTAACAATGAATGATTCCTAGTAGGATGTTGTTTACATACATTTCATTGACTCATTTGCATGAAGAATTATTAGTTGTAACTAAATGCAAGTTAAGATCTCGTTCTGTAAGGATTCATTGCAAAAGATAGAACAATACTTGCAGACAGTGTAAGAAAATACTTGCCGTTTTCCTTGTATTTCAAAACGTCATTGTCTTTTCAGATAACAAAAAAACGCAGGAAAACTATATTAACACGCCACACGCTATTGTAGCAGTGATTAGTAGAGGTTTGTAATCGGGTCCAAGAAAACAAGCCGAAGAAAAAATACACATTTTCATAATATGTTATATACACGGCATTTTGTTATTTAAACACTCATGTGATAGAATTGGCCAAATACAAAATAATTGAATCGTAAAAAGTAAGGGCTCTGTCGTGTAGTGGTAGTATATTCACCTGGCAAGTGAGAGATCCGGGTTCGAGTCCCGGCGAAGCAAGTACTTTTTGCGATTCAATGTTTATTGAAATTATACCGGGTGTCTTAAAATCCCCCCCATTAGCTTTCTTATAAATATAAATGGTGATTTACTTTGGGGGATGTTTATGTCATCAACTGAGAATGTTTTCGACGTAAGAACATTTTTGACTCCCCTCCCTAAATTGGGGTATTTTGGGAGTAAGTTAAAGATTTTAAATAGCACCCCTTGCAAGTGACACGTCATTTTAAAGGTATTATAAGAAGAAGAAGAAGAATGGCACGAACTAGAGGTCTCTAATGTTATTCTATCAAATTTGGTGGCCAATTTAAGTTTGAATTTTTTATAAAGTCCCCCACAGTTTAAATTACACTTAAAGTTATTGTAAGGCACTCAGTAATCATTTTGAAAACTTAGGTCACAAAATTGTGAAACAAGTCATTACAAAGATCAAGAAACATCAACAACAATAATTAACGTAGCATTTATTAGGTTTTGTTTTATCTGACCAAAGCCCATTAGGAAGTCCTGGGAATACCAATAGCGGGGTTTTGCCATGTTGTTTCTTGTTGTTTACCAGTTAGTATGTGAGACACATTCAGGCCACTTTGACACAGTAACTGGACTGTGATGTAATATAAACATCCCCCAAAGTAAATCGCTCCGTCTCTATTCATAAGAAAGTTAAAAAGGGGAGGGGGGACTTTAAGACACCCGGTATATATATATATATATATATATATATATATATAATCACTTCTGAAATTGACGTTTTTGAATGATTTGACTGATGACTCATGAATTCAGTCTAAAATATAACCGAAGAAAATTTCAAATTTTAAGGAAGTATTAAGTTTTCCTTATACTGTAAAAACCACATCCCTTCAGTAGTCCTCAGGAAATGTATCATTGCGGTTTGTGACTAGGCTTTATCTTTTTCCCAAAATCTCAAACCGCGAGAAGATAGGTTACACCACCTTAAAGTAGGCGAGCCCTTATCAGCAGTAGCCGCTTATCTGCTGATTGCCATTATTGCCATGCCCTTATAAGGCATGGTCCCGTCGAGGTGTTAATTAAGGCGTCAAGTGTTGTGCTATCTATGTGCTAACTGCGCCATATTCACACCTACACATCACCACAGTGCTAATACAGATATCGCCGAGCTTCTGTGTTCGACAAAGTACTTGCATTGGACACAAAATCGATAACTAATTGTGTATCTATTACTAATTGTCTACACACATTCATTTGATTTGTTGCTGTTAATTAATCCACATACAATTCAATACAATCCAGGTCGATCAATACAAACCTTGCATTAGTATTGACTCGATTAGGTTTTCAACAACATGAACTTATTATGACCACTACCACGACTTTGGTTTGCCGTTGAGTATGTATGGAAATTTCACGTCCCCCAAAGTGATTCTTTTAGTGGTGAAAAGCACGTGTCCCTGAAAGGTCGGGCCCTTGAACTATGTAATGAGACCTGCAGTGTCCAGTGTGTGTAGAGGACAAGGGAACTAGGCCACGTGACCTGAGGACGAGCAGTCGGATGTTACCATGATTGAGGACGAGGAGTCGTTCTACGGCAGCCAGGTGAATATGTCTTGCCGTCCTCAATAAATAAGTAATGGCTGTAGACAGTGCTCTCTACGCTAATGTTTTATAGGTAACTTTATTGCCGTAACTATCACGGTATGTATCTGTGTGTTGTTTACAGTGAATTGTGTTCTTTAATTGGCCCATAAGCTCAAGTGTTTTCTGTATGGTTTTAGTTCGAACAATCCAAACTTAGTAGAAGTACTCATTTTATGGTTTAGGAATCAGCCTATTATGGATTGATACATCCATATTTATCTTACGGTTTGACATTATGGGGCAGCTGTACCAAATACAAATTTGAAAGAGTATTTAGAGGACATAAGACAGCTGTCAGAATTCTTTTAATATTGAATTTCAGAGAGCAATTGAACTTTACCCTGTCTCGAGGTCGCCCTATATTGGTCCAAGGCAGGAATGTCCACCAATACAAGACGAGAGGCAGGGACAACTTCGGAAATGAACAACAGTACGTCAACATGTCAACACTTGCCGTCTCAAATTGGCGTGAGACTAATCCACAAGCTCCCTGAGAGTATTAATGAAATATCTAAATAATCCTAAACACTTCAAAACTCGATTAAAACACCTCCTGGTGTCAAAGGCGTTTTACTGTTATGTACAAAGCTATATTGTTTCTGTGTATTAGTATTATATTTATAGTAGTATTGACGCATGCTTTGCAAATTTTATGATTGTTTATGCAATTAAGGGTATTATTATTATTTTTTTGGGGGTACAAAAAAAGATGAAACGTGGTAATTAATCGTTAAGACATGTTAAGTAATTTAGGAAGATATTCCAGGTTTTAGGTTTCAGAAATTCGTTTTACAGCAATTGTTTAGGTAGGTGCTACCTGTCGACAACTAATGGCTTCACCATTTACCGCAGTAGGCCTGGAATGAATAATTAGTAATTGGTCATTTAGACACTTGGAACCCAAAAACCTTTGGAAGATGAGGACATTATCATTCAGTGTTATACCAATCTGATGCTGTTGCAGACTTGACTCCTGAAATCTGGAGTCATGTTCGTCTGAAGGGATTCAAAAATAGTCGGCGACAAAGAATTTCATCACATTTCAGATGCTGCACGTAATGTGAACTAGAGTTAAACTCAACATTTCCATTGAATCAACCCTTCCCACCATAGCTACGTTATGTGTAGAAGACTTGATAGCTCCACCGTGCTTTGGCATCATGTTAGTTAACATCGTAGTGCACTCAATTCTGCACCTGATGAGACAATGAGAACACCTCTTCACCTGGATTGCACTTAATTTTGTAGTTTAGGTGTCTCTGATGTCGAAATGATGCGAAGAGTTCGTTGAGCTTCTTCGTCGCCGACTATTTTTTGGATGCCTTCTGATGAGCATGACTCCAGAGTTAAGGAGCCAAATATGCGACAGCATCAGCTTTTAGGTGTTGCACTTAAGAGGAAGATAAAGTGGATCTAAACTCAACATTGATATTGAATCAACCCTTCCCACCGTAGCTGTGTTATGTGTATGGAAGTACAGTTTCAAGGCGACACTGTCCGAAGACCTACTCCGGTAACTCTTATAACAATATTGTTGCACCTTTTCCCAAATTCCAAATGCGGCGTTATATTTTGTCCAGACTGTTGCCAGCGGCTCGCTGCCTGTGACGTAACGCTGATTGCACACTGTGACGTCCCCGGATTGCACAGCGAGTCCTGGTGGAGCCGGCAGGAAGAGGGCCAACTAGAGCATGGCTACTGCTGTGTTAGCCAACTCTGCCGGTGAATAGCCGCTAACTAACTGTCCCCTCACCTTGCCAAACAGCGGCAGAGTGTAACTCGGCCTTGGGTTGTGTAACGTGGTCAGTCCTCAGGCATTCACAATTATACACCCGCAATAGAGTTACGTCAAACACAACAGCTCTTGAACGGTTTCATCGTGAAGTTTTGGGTAAACACTCGTATTTCATCATTAATCACCCAATGTGAAATGGTCTTTCTTGGTAGGAAATCACAACGGTGATGAAAAGGCTGCAGAAATAAACGTGCAAATAGCAATAATAAAAGAAGAATGCAATACAAATCTTTCAAAGGCTGCATTTGTCAATTCACTGTCCTAGTATTGACTGTGTTTTCCTTTCCTCTATATTCTCTTTCTAGAAAGTAAAATAGAATCTATGCTTGTCCTAACTATCGTTTCTTGGTATTTATGACCAATAAAAGCATTGCACATTGGCATTTAACTACTACGAGGGCTCTTCTTCCTATACTAAGGATTAGATTTGCGTTTTCTTTGAGAAATTCGTCGATAAAGACCAACATTTTGTGTCGACCATTTGTTTTTATAAATGTCTTTGACTAATATATACCAAGTTTCCGTCGGAGTGTTTTTGTTACATTGTGACATGGAGTAGTAGAGAATCACCGAGTGCATGACGAAAGTATGTCCCTTCCTTATCCGTTATCCAGGCCAGGCATCTGCAACTCACGGCGCGGCGTGATAACTGTTCCCTGATGGGTGCCGGGTGACGCGGACACCTCGATACCGATGCAAATCGCCTCTCGCCACCGCAGTCCGTTACTGGACCGCCGTCAGTCGCAGGGCTTGATTTCCGGTAATATAGTCAACTCGGTACTGCCTGGAATTATTCACATTTATGATTTCAAGAGCCAAATATTGTCGTGGAAATCAATAAGACACTAAAAACTATCGACCAATTTCTTTCATACTCTTCTTCCAAAAAGTCTGAAAATGATTATTCAGTTATAATTTTAAGTCCTCAATACGAGATATAAAAGACTTGAGATGGAATATGTTATTGAAACAGGATCTCGGCCAGAATATTGTTGTGAAATTATTAAGACAACGAAAAACTATCGACCAATTTCTTTCATACTCTTCTTCCCAAAAGTCCGAAAATGTTTATTCAGTTTCGAGTCGCGCTCAATACGAAGATACACAAAAGAAGATCTAATCTGTCATTGAAACAGGATCTCGGCCAGACGCGTGTGGTGAGGGTGAGGTGAAAGGCCAGCGATGGGCGATAGCGATGGGCGAGAGCTGTGGACAATAGCCGGCACCGGGCCTGGACCACGACGATCACAACACAACCAGTTCACTGTGACACGTGAAAGCACCGCCGACGACTGATCTGACCTGGCAGTCGTTATTGAAAGTGACGTGCGGCACGCTTACTGATTTCTCCATTAATAACGACCGCCTCCTCCACTATTCATGGAGAGGAGGGGCCTGCTCTGACAACTATATCTATAAACTGTCAAGTATAGTTTTAATGGATTTAGTATTTAGTATAAATTGATAGCCGTTGATGGAACGTGACTCCTGTTGATCTGCCGATTGTTACAGAACCCGATATTTGTGTAACTGTGCCGCCACAATAGCGAGGAAACCGTGGCAAAGCGTTTTAGGCTCCTCACACAAACGACTGGGCTCTGTACTGGCAGTAGGCTACACATTATGGAAAATGTGGGGCTGCGGTTAGCCCACAACAGTTCCTTATAGAGCCTTTTTAGACCTTTAGAGCATTTTATATTGTCTCTAGGATTGTCAAATATTGTTGTGTTGTTGAGTGTTTGCAAGATACTTCCAATGAAATTTCAAATTATAGCCAGAAATGTAAATGTAACGGGTGTTTCTGAACATTATGTTAAGCCTCCTGTGAGCGCACTCAAGTGTTAATATCAAACTGTTTCTGCTTGTGAACAAGGCTACCTAAACGCTCGTTTCAGATTATAAATTAAGCCTACAGTTACATTTTTTCTGTGGGAAAGCAATTAAAGAAAACTCTAACTTAGTTAAGCGTTTTGCCATCACAAATCTATAGTTGACCTTCGTGTGTATTTTAGTGTTTTAACTCGTTTATTAACTTGATAAAATATTATTTTTACTGTAATATGTAATACAAGTAAGCGTTTTAACAAAACTGTTGCCTTTGTATGTACAAGCGGTTCTGGAGAAAATAACGTTGAAAGATAAAAGGCTCACTGCAGCAAGTTGGCATTTAAACAAACTTTCATACTAGAAACTTCCATTTCCTTAATCTTTTTAGCATAATATAGCGATTGTTCGTGTTTTACTCTCATTATGCAGTATATATTTTCTTTATTTCTTTGACGTGATTTTCACTAATTTTGATGACTAAATTTAGTTTTTCAAGTACAAATATCATGAGATGACAAATGTTTGGTTGCAGTATTTCTGTATGTAAAGGAAAAGGAGGATTTACGACACGGTTTAGAGGCAACCTGTAAGATCGGATGTGCAGGAATAGTGGTGATTCTTGATTGAAACATTTTTAGCCTCTTAATAGAATCTTTCGACAAACATCCTAGAAATGTATGTTATATACGTGTTTAATTTTAGAAGTGTTGAGACATGCGAGCATCTCTGCACGAGGTCATGTGCTGTGAGCTTGGTGTGAGAGAGCCTTGATACAAAGCTTGCAAACTCCGAACTCGGATTTGTGAAAACTGCAGAATGATTAACACTTTCTCTAGCCCATGTTCAATTAGCAATATTAATTGAACTAGGTGTAGGGAAGTGCTTGGGGCAGTTGATTGTGCAACCGTTGGTGATCACCATAATGAGGAAGGTGAAATGAAGTGATCGTCATCGGAAGTGAGGTGTAGTGTTAAGTAGGAAGTAGTAACAGTGACAACTACAGAAGTAGCAGTTACAGCACTGTCACTGCCACCGTGTGATCGTGGGCCGGACATTTCACCGAAGTTAACGACTCCAGGAGTCCTGAGTCCGGCGTCCGAACAGGAAACTGTAATGTTTTATCGTTGGGAAATTTAATTTCGTAGTTTATGGCGCCAGGACACGTGGCGCACGTAATGGTGCATCCAGCACCTAATCCATTGTGCTGTTACTTACTCACCTCTCAGAAGTGAAATATGTTCGTTATCCTCGTCTCAGAACTCATTCACTATTATCTCCTACACATCCTTCGATATATCGTCCGTGAGTTCTGCCTGCCAATTTAGGTAGTAAAGTTTAAAATCTACTGAGGATAAATTACCACATGTGGAAAAGAGCTATGTAAAGTTTAAAATCTACTGAGGATATCTAACCACACGTGGGAAAAGAGCTATGTAAAGTTTAAAATCTACTGAGGATAACTTACCACACGTGGAAAAGAGGAATGTAAAGTTTAAAATCTATTGAGGATAAACTACCAACAAGTGGAAAAGAGGTATGTAAAGTTTAAAATCTACTGAGGATAACTAACCACACGTGGAAAAGAGAGGAATGTAAAGTTTAAAATCTGTTTAGGATAACCTACCACAAGTTAAAAAGAGGCTTTGACCTTTGAGCGTGGTGTGTCATGTGAAAACTTCTACGACATGATGTAGAGCGATTCCTTACAAGGGTCAGTTAGTTGTCTCTGATCTAAATCGGAAACAAATTATGTGACATCCAATTACCCACGGATCACGCAGGTATTGCTCTATTTCTAGTGGCAATTGTCAATTTTAAGCCTGAATACGACACAACTATATAGTACAACTGCTGATCGATGCAATAGTCTTGACTTTTCTGATGACCCTTCACCGAAGTTTCGGTAGTCACTGTTTGCTCCGGTTGTCAGATGCTACTGTCGTCGCCAGGGGGTCAGACTGAAGAAGATCCAGTTTGCTGACGTGACACCAACCAAGAGAGGCTATAGTCCGGTTGTTAGAAGCAAAGCTTGAAGTGAGAATGCAGAGGCAACTCTCCCTTGTAACAGATATCGACGACTCCAGAGTCCAGAGACATGTTGTGGAGGCGGTACGATATTGTGTAGCACAGTAGCTAGCCATGCTCTCACTTCCCGCCGTGGAAAGTGAAATGATTTGACTGCGAGGCTGGTCGCAGTCCCCGGGCTGGTCGTGCGTCAGCGGTCGCGGTCACAGCTGACTCTCGACCCTATTGTTGTACCGTCCCCGCCGCAATCATCTCCGATCGCATGCTTTCTTTCTTCCATCGTTAGACGCGATCGTTGCGGAGATCCTAACGATGCCGGTGTTTCCACAGATCGTCGCATTTCGGTGCTGGATTGACGTCATTATTTGTTTTCGTCACCGGGTGCTGTACCTCAAAATGTTGCTCATTTTTTGGATTTTTGGTCTTAAAATCTCATATTCATTCTTGTAAAACCATGTCGAAAACAAAATTAATGTGATTTTAAGAGACTGTGACTCTTTCGTGAAGAAATACAAGTTTGTGTTCAAAAAGTAATTATACAAATTACTCAGAATACAAACTCAATTTTATTTTGAAAGTGGTGACTGACTATATTATACTTCAAAGAAATAAAAGATAAAAAGACAGTTCAATATCAAGTCTTATTTTGGTATCGTATTTAAATATGTCAAGTACAAACAAATTTTAAATCCAGTAGTGTTATCTTTCTTGACTGATGAAAACAAACCTGGATGAAAGAATCGTTCATTGAAAATAATTAAACCGAGTTTTGTTCCATTATATAGCCTTGAATCCATATCTCTCCATCCTTGTGTTTTAAGCCTACAGTATTAGCTTACAGCTTAAGTTAATCTTGTCACCTAATTAAATATTTTCTAATGAATATGTTGATCTGAACTAATTTCTAATCGTACTGCACGAGCTGAAATATGTCCAACATGCCTTTAAAAGAAGTCAAATATCCGAATGATAATGTATCCTCCTACCGAAATATGGTAGTTGTTATCTAAGCTATGACACTAAATTCGTATTGATTAGAGAACTTGTAACTTTACAAATCTCTACTGTGCAGAGTTTCTTTTAAAATTCCTACTACTTTCAACCGCTTAGTTATCTCGATATTATTGAATTACTAACACTAAGATAATGTAGTACTCAATTGTGCACCTGATGAGACAATGGGAGCACCTCTTTGTATGGATTACTCTGGGTGGATAAACCAGAAAAAGATTTTTGTAGCCTAGGCTTTAATGATGTCGAAAATATTATGAAAATATTTCATTCCGAACGACTTCCTCTTTAAATTTTACTGGATCTCTTCAGGCAAAGGTGGATTCTCTTCAGATTCCAGGATTCAAGTCCTTGACACCTCGAGATGAAGTCAACATGAAGATAAACAATACAACAATGAATTAGAAACATATATTTTTAGAAAATAGAATTGTAATTAATTTAATGCCAACCAGATCAAAATGTTGTACATGAATTACTCAGATTGTTTATTTTCCAGGAGAAACGTGAACAAGTCAAACCACAGCACCTGCAGTGATGGCTCCTTGCTCAGCATGGGCAGCTCTGAGATGGATGAGGTAACGGTCATCCTCAATGTTAATGTTATCGTGTGCAGTTCTACTGTAAGATACACACTAACACTAAGAGCACTAACAAAGGTAACACTAAGAAAGGCATACGTGTCCAGGTAGTATATAAGAGGCAATGCCACAGGAGAGAAGAGCAAAGGCCATCAAAGTGGATTGCAAATTACAGTTAAATACAAAGCTTGTGTAAATACCCATTCTAAAAATTATGAAACTGTATTACAATGGTAAATTTATCATCTAGTGATTAGAGATAATTGTTCAAAATTAAAGATTACAGACATTAATTACATGCTTTTTTTGGTGTTCACTGGACAGTAATACAAGATTAAGGGGAGTAGGGAGAAAGAAAAACTAAATCTAATTATTGAACTAATCTGAAATTGTGATTACAAACTGGAGGGGATTTTAAGCTATTAGGGCTTTTTCTCTTAGGGCAAAAAGCTTCAAATTGCACCTAGTCCTAAAAGGACCTTTGCTCTGATTCTGGAGTGACAGGATATTCTGGATGAGTGAGG
Source organism: Homalodisca vitripennis (assembly GCF_021130785.1). NCBI lineage: Eukaryota > Metazoa > Arthropoda > Insecta > Hemiptera > Cicadellidae > Homalodisca > Homalodisca vitripennis. The sequence goes on along the minus strand of NC_060209.1, from coordinate 194,228,787 downwards.
TTGGGAGTAGGGGCCACCTCCTGTCGAGATCCATGAGGAAGGCTTTTGGACATAAATCTCAGTCATGTCTCCTAGGTAGAAGGGAAAGCCAGCTTTGTACCAGCCTCTCCAGTCAAAGCAGGCAGGGGTGGCACGACCTTATGTCTAGGGTAGCAAGAACCTTTGACTTTTAAGGGAACGAACCCCAACAGGCATCTCCCGCAGTAGACTAGACCTATCGAATTACCCTTGCACCCCAGAATCTCAACATTTGTGGTTAGTGATGTGCCGCTCCTGGATATCCATAAGGTTGCCTAGATTGAAGTGACACATCGGTTTTTGCTGCATCCAGTGTGGGTTCAACTGGAAGGTATAAACCAGCAGAAGTGAACCCTCCTGGAGTAGCTATTAGAGATATTTAAAAGTTTTTAGTCGTAATAATCAACTTTGTAGCATTAGACACTTTGGAGATATTTAGTATATAAAACAATACACACCTCTTCAAAGTATAAAAGAAAAAAAAAACACTTTTTAAACTTGTTTTGAACCACTGATTTGTATGGTTATGATATGTAAAAATTAAATAAATAAATAAAATTGGTGGCGCAACCTGAGAATTTACAAATTTATTTATTGTGCGATTTTTCCGTTGCTGTCATGATTACCTAAAACACCATTTTAAAAATGTTTGCTAACTCTCATTCATATCCCATGGAGCAACATGCGTCTACATGTAACTAATGTTCCATTATAGAATTGTTGCTGTTTGCAAATTTTAGGTCTCTAGGTTAGTTCGTTCTCCCGATACTATTCAGACAGAAATTAAATTTTTTTCCAGCCCTTCGGGTAATGGCTTCACTAATGCTCAGCTAATGAATGGTACCACAAATGTGTTGATGATGCTTCCAAAGTATTAATTTGTGATATGAAACATTACTTAACAGCTACTGAGAAATAAATATAGGAGTTTAGGAATATAAAATTCACTACATAATCAATACCATAATACTTTCACAAACAGCTATAAATCATACACTTGTAACAGTAAACTTGAATAATCTTTCTCCACCTTTATAAGTTGGCCCTGAGGTCATGGAGTGGGCCAATCCACTCAGTCCATTGTTGACATATCAGCCACACCTTACCTGTAAACTACTGTAGCAGGTGCCATTGTCAACACAGAGTGGTGTCATGGTCAACCTCCTTGTCACTGTCACGGACCATTCAGATCCATTATTTGGGGATATTGAATTCTGGTGTCAGAAAAGTGAAATTCAACTATCACACCTTTTACCTGGATATATTTACAGCTGTATCTGGCAGCTTATCACCCCAGGGGGACTCAAATGATTTATATCTGTTGAAATACTTGTCTTCTTGTTGGGTGTGAATGTGTTAAAAAATGTTTTTTTTAATGGATTTGTTACAGTAAAGTATCGAAAGACATTAAACGAAGTAGTTTCATCATATGAGTTACTTTACCAGGTTAAGTGTTAGAGAGGGCTTCTTAGCCCTAACTTCGCCTGGTAAAATAAGACATTCTTTACTTTTTTTTCCTTTGTCAAATGATAATGTGTAATATGATTGCACTCACTTTCTTTACAACTTGTTTATTCTCTGATTTGCTTGTTGCCAACATGATTATCTATCAGATCAATCAGTATTAAAATGTTAATAGTTCTATATTTATACTTTTAAGTTGACTTTTTGACTTCCAAAAGAGAGTCTTCCTTTGAACTAAAATTATATATAATTATTATATTAATAAATAAATAGATACAAATATATATACTATATATATATTCAAGAAATTTATAAAAAGGTTCTTTAGGCAAGTTCATTTTAGAGCTGTTTAAATTTGTTGCCTGAACAAAAACTTTTCACAGCTTTTATAACTTAGTGTATTTTTCTATGCTCTAAAAGTATTAATTCGTGAAAATTTGTTGTAAACTAGTACAAAAAATATTCTTTTTGTAAAGGCCTGCAAAATAGTGCTGGGATTTTTTACCAAATACATTACAGTCATGATGTAAAAGAGAACATGGTCCGTTTTTCATCATGATACCAGTTAATCAATGGAATTTTAAGAGTATTTAAATTCATTTACAGATTCCTCCATATCATTCTCGTTTTAGTTACGATTTTCAATTTTGTAATAGATGTGAAAATAAAAAATAACTAGTTAGTTATAAGAGAAACTTAACATCAATTTGTTAGTTAATAGAATCAAAGACAGGATCCAATTAAGGCGGTATTTAGATGGATAATTAGAACTATCATGTTGTGTAAGATAAGTGGTCATGAACACAGTCAGATGATGTTCTCTCTCCCCCCCCCCCTTAATCCTGCATACCAGTGTAGGGCGACAAGGAATGTAGAGAGATGGTGGCAGATGTTACATCATCAGGTCTCTTCCTGGACCGGTTACCGGCACATCACAGTTAACAGTTATGATAGACCACTATCTCTGAGACAACATGTCCTAGTTGTAAAACAGTTCTTGCCATGGTTTAATTCACTGTTTTGAGAGATTCCTTTATGATTAAGAGAAGGTGATATACTTGAAAGTCAAATACAATATAATTTATTCTTACATTTAGAAATATAAGTAAGAACGTATAAGGACAAACTAGCTGAATCCTACATCTACCCTACCTAACCTTTACCATACCCAATCTCTACCCTTCCTAACCTCTCTCCACCCTAACCTCTACCCTTCCTAACCTCTCTCCACCCTAACCTCTACCCTTCCTAACCTCTACTCCCTACTTTAACCTCACTCCTCTTTAACCTCTCTCCACCCTAACCTCTACCCTTCCTAACCTCTACCCTACTCAACCTCACTCCTCTTTAACCTCTCTCCACCCTAACCTCTACCCTACCTAACCTCTACCCTACTTAACCTCTATCTATCCTACATAACTCTACCCTACATAATCTTTATCCTACCTAACTTCTACCCTACATAATCTTTACCCTTCCTAACCTCTACCCTACTCAACCTCACTCCTCTTTAACCTCTCTCCGCCCTAACCTCTCTCCTACCTAACCTCTACCCTACTTAACCTCTATCCTCCCTAACCTCTCCCCTAACTAAAGTATCTCCTCTGTAACCTCTCTCCTTCCTAACCTCTGCCCTACTTAACCTCTCTCCTCCCTAACTAAAGTATCTCCTCTGTAACCTCTCTCCTACCTAACCTCTACCCTACTTAACCTCTATCTATCCTACATAACTTCTACCCTACATAAATCTTTACCCTACCTAACCTCTACCCTACTTAACCTCTCTCCTCCCTAACCTCTCCCCTACCTAATACATCTTCTCCCTAACCTTTCTCCTACCTAATCTCTATCCTACATAATCTCTATCCTACCCTATTTTCACCCCACCTATCCTCTCTCCTACCTAACCTCTGCCCTACTTAACCTCTCTCCTCCCTAACCTCTCCCCTACCTAATACATCTTCTCCCTAACCTTTCTCCTACCTAACCTCTATCCTACATAATCTCTATCCTACCCTATCTTCACCCCACCTATCCTCTCTTCTACCTAACTTCTAACCTACAACCTCTACCCTACCTACTACTGTTCTTGAATAAAAAATGTGAGGATAAAATTGGCATTTTACATGAAGAATATTTTTAATTGTTTAGTATTATTAATTGCAATTCCATTGAAGCACTTAGATTGTAAATGAAATTGTTGATTAAATAATTTTTAATATTTTTTTATTTAGCACCACAGAAGCCACCCGCATATTGTCAGTGATTGTTTTGTTTTTAGCTTTAAAGTTTGTGAGTCGTTTATAATTTCATGTAATGAAAATTGTCTTTAATGTGATGTATTGTTAAAAATTATTCATGCATAACCAAATCATTCTTGTGCACATTACATGTTTCAATTCTTTTAAAACATTACTTGTTATTTTAAATTTAATGAATAGTACAATATAGGATTTACATATTTTACAATCAAAACAAACGTAGATGTTCTATTGCTACTAAATTCTAATATCTTAAAAATGTTCAGTTTTAGAAAATATATTAAAAAATGTTTACTGTGAGTCTTTAACCTTTTAAAAAAAAATTGTTTTGGTTTCAGGACTCGTATGATCAGAGCTCAGGGCACGGCTCCAAACTGTCACTGCACGACAAGAAGTCTGGTAAGAACTTTTACTAAGTCATTGGGTTGTTTGTTTCTGTGAATTATAAAGCTTAACCAGGCTTTTATTCAAAATTATAGAGTTTTTATTAAATACAATCGATAATAGGAAAAGTCAGTTATAAGGTAATGTATCAAATGGATTACATAAATATGAACAATACATTCATACAAAGTATAAGGTTTAGAAAAAAAATGCACATATTTAACTACAATGAAAAACATTAATAGCCAACAGCAAGTGGCTAGAAACAACACAAGTATTACATGAGATGTATTTCTATACTGAGTAATCCATTTTGCTTAATAAACAAAGCCAACTTATGAAACACTGTATTTGCAATGTTATTAGTAAAGTTTAACAGTAGAAATAAAATATATAATTGGAACAGTTTTATTAATACAATTGTACAAGTTTTAAAAGTAAAATATACAGTCTTAAGACTACAAAGAAACAACACAAAACGGCTAGAATATAAGGTCACCCAGACAATGTCTAATAAATGGTAAAATATTCATCTTCAGAATAAAATGTATTCTGCTTATGTTATTACTTTACATCAGTGCAAGGCTATAGCCTTCAAAAATGTGTTAAAAACTAAAATTTTCACTAAATATGGCTAGCTTTACAATTTTTTCAGTTTTACTCTGAGAATGATTTTTCTAAAGAGATGAATTATGTATATCTTATATTTACATATGATTATTTATGATGTAACACTTCACCCTATACTTTTTTAATAGTGTATAAAAATAAAAAAATGTCAAATATTTTTGTCCTCTAAATGTTTTGTATGATTTTTATTCTTTCTGCCAGAACCTTTTTGTATGGCTTCTTTTGGGAAATCTATCATTTTTTAGTTCAGTATAATCCTGTGTTCATTTTCAGTTGCAAACTTTTTGTGCGTAGGCCTTTTTATTTTGTTTTCAGAGATTTTTGTAAGAATAATAAAGCATGGTAATGGTTACTGTGACTAATACTAAGGTAGGAAATGGTTTAGTGTTTAAGTTGATCTGACACGGCAATCTCAAGGTAGTGTCAATACATTCACTTGTAAGCTAGTACTATACTTAAAAAAGGGTTTATACATTTATTTCATTTGAATGTACTAAGAGAAAGATATTCTTCTGTATTTAACGTTTTATATAGTGTATTCCTAAAAACTTCTTTTTGGTTCAATTTAAGAAATGTGTCACATTAGAGTTAAAGTTTTGTACATGTTTGTACCTGATGAATGTGATGTGTGTTCCAGAACCGACGGGGGTGGAGGTCACATCCGAGCCTCTCAGTCACACCGCTGCCAGACACAAGATGTCTGTCAAGCCGAAGCGAACCCACGGTGTGCCACGCAAGCGCAGATCCACCCAGGTACTATATCTCGGCAGTAGCGACTATTGGTTTTGTTCAAACCTCTCATTTTCTGAGGTCCAAAGAAAATAGTTTAAATTTTATCGATACCCCTTCTCCAGGGCCATACTGAACTTGGCGGACCCCGTCACACCGCTTAACTCCCTCCCCCTTCCCCCTTGTTATCCAATTTACAACATCTTATTATTTTGTTAATGATAGTAAGATTCAGTAGTAAGTTACAGTTATTAGATTAAACTATCTTGTCTGTAGACATGGTTCCTTCAAATAGATGTGTGGCGGGATAGATAAAATGGTGGAGTAAAATTTTCCAAATAAACCAGTATGAGTACTGGTCTGACCTTCCCTTTCCAAGAATTATTCCCCTGATTTCATATCCTAAAATAATTCTAGGGTATCAGTTGAGTGGGTTTTTTGTAAAAAAGTAATGTTATGAAACTACATCTGAAAAGAGTAAACATAGAAGTTCTGTCATAGGAATATTTTTACAAAAACTTATTTAATTTGTATTTTTGGGTTATTTGCAAGCAGAACTATGTTGTACTTTAATACCATAGAGTTGATTGATTGTGTTTGTCTGTCCTCACAATATCTTGAAAATTGCAGCTAGAAAATTCAAATCCTCTACACATGTACTACATGTCTTTATGTTAACTGAAGTGAACCGTGGTTATGTTCATCTTTAAATAACTGTCGAAAACTGGTTGTAGATGGACATTCATTTTTCAGACAATATAAACGCTAATATGATAATATTCTTTGTTGAACAAATAAATATTCTTATTCTTTAATATGGTAATAAGACTTATATATTAGCAACACTCTTGTGTCTTTTGAGAGTGAACACATGAGGTGTGAGAGTGAACCTCTCAAATAGAATGTTGATTAACTGAAAACAGAAGTTCAAGTTCAAGGATCATTCAATAATTAAAGAGACAAATTGGTCTGGGGAAAACGTTGTTTGTAGGGTAAGTTTGGCACTTTTATGGCTTTTAGTTGGCATCACTCGGAAAAACCCTGATCACCTGATGTATCAATATATTTTTTTTATAACGTCAAAAATACATTTGTAGGTGGTGGGTCAGATTGAAAATTCCACATTAGTTGAACAAAGTTCTGTTATTCACATTTTACTTGTTGAAGGCGAGAAAGCAGTGAACATATACTTTGGAATGGCTAAAGTTTATGGTGAAGGTTGTATGAATCATGCAAATTTTTACAAATGGTTACAGCAGTTAAAAAATGGTTGTTACTCAGCGATTGACAAAGACCGTTCTGGCCGACCAGGTGCATTTTCAACTCCCTCACTTGAAAGTCGAATTAATGACCTTATTCGTGCTGACCGCCGCATGGCTTTGGAAATGATAGTTGATAAGGTTCAAGGTAGTACTGGTACATTTCATAATAATATCTGTATGAAGCTGGAGCACCGTTAAAGATGTGCAAGAACGTGGGAAGAGGTTCTAGAACAACGAAGGTGTGAAAAAGTTTGTGGGAAATTTGTTCAAACATTTATATAGAGTTCTTTGTAGCCGGAATAAAGAAGCTTGTAGCCCATTAGAACAAGTGAAAAAATGTTCAAGGAGATTATGTTGAAAAGTATGAAAAGTATTGTTTTGTAAAAGAAAACGGTTTATTATCCAGACCATTTTTTTCTCTTTAATTATTAAATGACCCTTGTACTTAGACATCTTTGCATTTTCTAGAGATTCTACAATTTATGTGAAGGATGAGTATGCTGTTTAAAAGTTATTTAAATAAGTGTCAATAATATTTAAAGTTTGTCAAGGGAGGAGGAGAACTTGTGACTCATCCTGAATTGTTAATGATATTCAGTAGTGCTGAAATTCCTGAGTGGTTCACAATATCGATACTTCTCAGGAATTTGAAAGACATTTCTAAGAGCATCTTTGTGTCATATTGGCCTCTGAGATTATAGTTTTTGTCCGATGTCCTGAGATGTGATGTGGCGATGTTACAGTTGGGGGAGGTGACGACTCTACCCGCCACACCGGAGGTCAACGAGGAGTCAAACAGTCTGTCGGTGGGCCGCAGCGTCACTCCAGATCTTCCTGTCACCACTGGTAAGGCCTGACTGATTGTCACCTCATTGTTCATATCATCATCATTGTCATCATCACAAGAACTGTATCTGTAGCCTTCATTACAGATACTCAGAGAAAGGACTGAACCATTTAAACCTCTGATCTGTGAAGTCATCAGAGGTTGTGTTGGCTCTAATTACGGCTCGTATGGTTTTATTTGATGAATTCAAACTAAATACAACAAATTTAGCCACCAAGGTAGTGAAAAAACACATGACAAATTAGTTTTAATTATTTATTTTCACAACTTAACCTTAGTTAGTACCTGAAGATGAAATCAAAGATTTCGAAATGTACATTGTAACAAAAATAAAATTTTACAAAAAAAAGTGTTCAAAGGTTTATTTATATTGTGTTATACATAGATAATATTCATATCTAATACTCATTGACAGTTTTATTCACTAGGGAAATGATGTTGCAGAAGAATTGTTTTTGTTAATAATTTCTAAGTACTGAAGAGACAAGAAGTATTGATTCATCTAAAAGGTACAGCTCACCAGTTAATATGACGTACAAGAGTAAAAAAGGGAAAAGAAAATTTAAAACTAAATAAAATGTATCAATGTCTGTTTGAAGGTTTGTCTGATATAATAAAGGAATATTTATGGGTACATTCTAAATGATTTCTATGAGTTACAATTCATTGTTATGGGTAATATAATGCAGTAATTTCAGTGGTAACTTTGTTACGCTACAAAGGTGTATAAAAAAGTCCATTACAATTTTTATATTGAATCGGATCTACCCTTATCAGTTGCGAAGAGTATACTTGTTCAAGATTTACTGATTCTATTTTGAATTATAAGAAGTTTTGTACGAGTGGAGATTTACTAAATGATTGGTATTGCACTGGAAATAATATCTTTCATACCATTAACAATACTTTCTTTTCCGTTTTCATTAGCTGTTGTCAATGGATGTTATTGTGGTTCATTCATCGAAAAATATGTATACAAATTACACTGGTTGAAAATAAATGTAAACTTTACATTTTTATACATGCTAGAGTTCAATTAATCTAGTGGAACCCCCATATTGAGTAATATTTTGACGCATACTTGTAAGAAAACCTGGAAGAAATTGAGTTTGATGGAAAATTTGAAATACTAGTAAATACTATGTAAATGTACTGAACTCACGATTTTGTATAAGGTACACTACGATTCAATAATTTAGTTTAAAAGTTTAAATTCAATATCAAGACGTATTGGATTAAAAACAATATTTTTGCATAGGTTTAATTTATTTTCATTACAAACAACGCTTGTTTCTAAATAGGATTCACCCATAACCCATTGATCATTTCATCACTCTAGACTAGCACTGCACTGTCACTTAGCTTCGCTTAGCTTATGTCTGCTTTGTGTGGCTTGGGATGACTGACTCTCTCTTTCTCTCTCTCTCTTACTCCTCTCATCATGATCTTGTTAATTGAATGTGAGTGGATCAACTATTCTTTCATGATAACTGTCACGTCTTGAGTACCTTTCCCGAAACTGATGATCAGCAAGCATGCCTGAAGGGAGGAAGAAATAGCTGGGTTATGAGAATAACAACATGAATTATAACAAAATCACTACCGAAGGAAATAACAGTCAGCCCTTTGCCTCTGTGAGGAATTCCCTCTTGAATAAGTACAATGGTAGAGCCTTATATTCTCAACTTGATCCCGAGTACTTTTCTGACATAACTCTTTATATGTACTTTCTACTAACAGTGCAATAAGTCTGTTTGTGAAACAGTTGTTAGCTAGCCAGCTGTCTTACAACAAATCTGGTCGGTCCTTCAGAATTCTCAGAATTATGTTTCTGTGATCTTCACTCACCAATTTCACTGTTCCAATTCCACGATACAGAAACTCAAATGAAAAATTCAGAAGTGTGAGGTGTACTCCATTTTGTGCTCCTGAATTTGATCCACTGTCCTGTGTTATTAGTTCAATTTTTGTATTAATAACCTTCTAAGAATTGGAAAGATCTTCTAAAGAATTCCCAAACAAACCAAACATTTTATTGAGCTCATCTTTTAAATAAGATACGTTTGAGTGAGGAATAACGTTTTGTAGAATCAGTGAATCTTGACAAGTAAATACTGATTTGCTCTCTGTAATTTTGGCCCTTATAAATCCAAAACTAAAACATTTAAATGGAAAATAATGAAATGTTCAGACCATATATTTTGTTCAGTTAATTTGTTGAATGGATAAACAGGTTACAAATAAACGATAATCTCTGAAAATTATTCTGTAAGGTATCATTTCTAAATGTAATTGGACTTACAATATTTACAGCAGGAGTTAATTGACCTTGTTACTAGTGTAATTACTAGTGTAATTTGCACACAAAATGTCACTTAGTAAACATGTTTGAGGCAGATAGTATTTGCTTTTATTATTGTACAGTATGTTTTATAAAAAAAAAAATAAAAAAATAAATGAAATAAATAAAATTAAATAACTATTGTTTTCTTTTGCGACTAACACACATATTATTCAAGTTAATCTTAACAAACATTAAATTATCTCTAATAAAAGTGGTTTTGATACATAAACACAAAATATTATGTTGAAAATTGCAGTATAGTAAAACTATAAGTGAGTTATCCTAACGTTGCAAGAAAAAAGCGTTCTACGTATTTTACATACGTTGAGCATCTGTATTAGAATGTAAAATGTAGATTTTGACGATTTAGTCACTAGGGAAATTCTTATGAAGAAATGAGCTCCAGTCAGTTAAAAGTAAAGGATTACTAAACAAGTATAGAAATAACTAAAGGATTACAGGTGCAGCTTAATTCATATATTTTAGTAAAGTTTACACATCTTTTAATTCTAAGTACTTTAATTTATATACAGAGAGTAGCAAATAATTTGGCATAAATATTCTTAAACATATCATTATAACAAGTGCACTTACTCCCAAATAGAAAAATATTACTATTTCAATAATGTAAATAACTTAATGTAATAAAGTCTAGGTCATGTAATATGCAATAATCAAAAGTGCCATTTATGAAATTTAAAAAAAACTTACAGACAGACCCAAATATAACAAAATGAGTAAAATTCCTCAACTTAAATTACTTTAATTAAGGAAGAATAAGTGTTACTAGTACTTTATTAAAGGTTTTATTTGACTAAGTATCATTTTTTTAAGAGCTCTTTTTTCAAACCTATACAGGGTGTTTGAAAAGTATGGGTACGGCTTAATATTTTAAAAACCATAGGAGATAACAGCCATAGACTTTGCACAGTGTCATATGGCTATGTAAACTATGTTTCCTTGCTATTACCATGACATGCCAACCATAGGGGGACGGCCCACAGAGGAAAACATGGAAATCTTAAATTGAAGCATGGGTCGAGTGATACCTCATTTGAAAGAGCTCACTTAGTAGAGTTGAATGCCGCAAACCGCATCTCAAAAGGTTTATCCAATCAGAAATGGCGGGTTGTTTTAGGTACACATTGTGAAATACATTATGCGCTGCCATTTCTGACTGGATCGTCGTATTCTGATGCGGTTGGCGGCGTTTCACTCTACTAACCAATGTGTTTTCACTGACTTTTTTTAATTAGCAAATTATGTCGTAAATTTATAACACAATAAATAAAACTAAAAAACATCGGTATTTATTGTGTTTTATTATAACCCATACTTTTCAAACACCCTATATAGGACTTAAAAATGGTAATTGTGGGATATGAGATGTTGAAATGTCGGAGGATAAGCCATTATCTATTATATGATTATTTAGACTGGAGCATTAACAAGTAATTGCAAAAATGAAAACCCAAAAATCCAAAAATGACCTTGAACATATACAGTATGAAAACTCTAAAAGTTGAGTAATATTCATTTGTAATATTCTAAACGAACATACAGTCCACAAAATAAAGATGTAGCATATATTGCCACAGATTTGGCTCTACCTCGTTAAGTATAACTGTATTATAAATATCCAAAAATGTATTCATACAATTCAAAATTGTTTATGAAAATGTAGGATATTAATTTTTTAATTGTGGGACAAGAGACTCAAAGTTCAAAGTTAACACAATCACTAATTTGATTTTTATTAAGTTAATATAATTTTGTAACAATCTAAAATGCTTAAAAAATAAATTTCTTGAAACCTATTAAAACAAATTTAAATTGTGAGAAAGGTTCTTGAAGGGATTGAAGTAGCACCTATTTTACAAATTTGATTTTAATTGATCTAACTGTTAAATTAAAACTGTTAACTGTGTTAAAAAAGTATCTGCTAAAAGTTTTTAAATACCTAGAAATTGGATTTTAAATTTTGAACATTTGGTATCCGAAGATCAAATGATACTGTATGTACCCACAAATTTAATTTTCATTAGATTATGATTAACTGTGTAGTAAAATATTAAAAAGGTCTTGTAAAAGTCCTTAAAATATCCACAAACTCACGTTAAGATTTGTATTTGGCTAAGCGTAATAAAATGATAAATATAAAAAAATAGGTATTGTATATGATTTCCAAAATAAAACACACTTAAAATAATTGCCCTGACATGAATTTCGTATGACAATTGATATTATAATATAGAGATCGCAAGCAGGTTTCCATTCAACTTTGTAAGCTGAACATACAGATTGTTTGATGTTATGGAATACAATCTGGATTTTTACAGATTTGTGTAAAACTATAAAACGCAAAAAATTCTAAAGTTTCAGTACATTTTGGGTAGTAATTGACCACGATGTGATACGTTGCTTTAGATTGTGAATAGCTCCTAACAAATGACGTCTCCCTAGCACAATGTTCAGTGATCTAACCATGGGAGTGTCTCCTAGCTACCCTGTGACACTGTTTTACCACTAGATGTTCTTAAAAAATAAAACTACTTAGCATTGCAAAGAAAGAATCTTACACAGGAATCTCACATACTGTAATAACTCAACGTTTCAAAGTTAAGATTCTTGGTAAATTGTAATGTTCCAAAGTAAAACTAAGTATCAGCAATTTTAAAGTTGATCAAGACCAATTTTTTACTAGCAAAACCTGTTTTTATGGAATTATAAATAAATGTTGAAATTTAAACATCTGTTGTGTTTTAAAAATAATAACATAAAAAGATTTGATCATAGTGAGTGAAATGATCTTGCCAATATTACCCCTATAAGAACAATGTTAAATCTCAAAACACATGTACACCCTTATTTTGGGTTATAGAGTTATGGGATGCTTTTTGGGTTTTTTCTTGTGAAGTTTTAATATAAAAAAATAAAACAAAACTAAGAAGTGTTTGGATGTTTGTTAGTTATATATTTAAAATGAGACGTTTTTCATAATTCTACTTAAAAATGAGATACTAACATGCTTGAGGTTAATATTCATTTTATAAGGATAAATAAAAATGGCCTCTAGTACAACCAACCAGTTAGTTAAACAAACAGAAGACGTCGTGTATGTGTGATGTTGCATGATTGACAGCGCATGGCTTGTTGCAGGCACCGCCACCGCCACCACCACTCAGCTCAAGTCCGCCTCCCTTCCCCCCGGAGCCACCCCCACCTGGCACCAGAGCCCCGTCAAGCTGTCCCGCAGCCGCTCCAGTGCTACCAACCGCCAGCTCGACTGTGCGACGGTCGGAGAGCAGGATGAGCCGGAACAACATTCCACGTTCTTCGGTCGGCTGCTGTCCAGACGCAGTGGCAAGAAGAAGAAAGTGGTGGAGGAGCCCTCTCTAGAGCTTCCTCACAAGAGGATGGACGAGAAGGGGAGATACGTTCACGAAGTGACCAAATTGGGGAGGCACCATCCGGCTTCTCGTCAGAGGGTAGAGCCCATCAATATTTCCCAGGAGCGTTCCGTATCGAGAACACAAGTATTCTACCCACCCTCACCTACCCCACCGGACTCACCCCCTGTAGTACACAAAGCCACCGAAACGCCCAACGACGAAAACACACTCGAAGGAAGATCGCCTCTAAGGAAGATCATTCCTCTTGAAGTCGACTCGTCGATTCCGAAAAGGACTTTTGTCAAAAAGTCTCAGAGTTTCAGACGTGATGAAGCTTTACCTTTTGTTTCTTTAGATACACCCAGTCTTCCGATAGGGCTCGGATCTGATCTGCAGAAAGATGAGGTAGAGGACCTAAACGAGTTTACCACACTTGAAATCGTAGATCATCATATCTCCAGTGAAAGAATCGAAGAGAATCTTAAGGACGTTACTACGACTGTTACAATAAACAGCTCGGAAACAATGGACTCTTGCAAAGTAACAGTTTTGAGGGAAGACGCTACAGACAGTGTTTCGGGATTACAAGTGAAGAAAAGTGCATCCTTAGACAGTATCCAGAGCCATGAAATAGAACCCTCATCTAAAAAGTCTCTGTCTTCGGAAAGTGTTACTCATCAAATTACAATCCCTGTGGGTTCGAGTGTTGTAAATATTACTCAAACCGTTAATGAGCCACGTCAAAATCCTCCTCCTCACAATATCAAACCCGAGCCTCGTAAAAGCTTAAAAGAAGGAAACAAGGAAGTTCCTAATTTTTACCCTGTACCTGCTCCTCGCCCTTCCAAACGTGAGAGTCTGGAGTCCAAACCTCCTCGAGTGCCAGAGTTCCTGCGAGTCCAGTTGAATCACGTTGATAGCAAGCCTTCAGTTAATGTTGTTCTTTCTACATCGGCAGCTCCTATTGAAGAAGCAATTGTTCAAGATGAAATCGAGAAAGGTCCTAGCCTTTCTAAAGGTGAAACAACTGAAAATATGAACTATCCTGTGAGAAAGAACAGCAAGTCTGATGATATAGATGTTAAAGTTGAAATAGGGAAGGAAGAGACCCAGGAAAGTATAATCAAGAAAGTTGATGTTTGCGTGGCCAAAGAACCAGTAGATCCAAATCAAGCAAAGTTTCTGAACAGCGTAAAACAGTGGAGTGCTTCTCCTTACTCAATATCAAACCCGAATTACTCTATTGTTTCAATTGCACCAAGAAACATAGAAGTTCAGAAATCACCTGAAAAACCAATTGTGTCAAATCAAAGTGTGCAAAAAACAGTTATAATCAAAGATGTCAAAGAAAAATCACCATTGGTCGAAAAAGTTCAAGATGTATCGCCTACAAATGTTGTGTTGAGGCAGAGATCATTTGTCAATGATGATAAACCTGCAAATATACTAAATGTTGACAAAACACCTAAGATAGAAGAAATAAAATTTGCCCCTCGTAAAAAGTCATTAACAAAGGATGTTTTTGTATCCGATATCGATAGGTCAAGAAAGCTAAGCCTGGAAAAGCTTGATTCCAGAAATCAAGAAAATATGAATGACTTTAGTAAGAGAAAATCCAAGGACATTTCAAGTAGTGAGGATAACATCGTTGATCGCAACTCGTATGGAAGTTCTGACACGTTAGCATCACAAGACAGCGGAGATGTTGTTTTGAGGAGGAAGTCCTTGTCTAGAGAAATTATCAAACAGAAAGAGGAGGAACCAGAATTACTTAAGGTGTTTGCTCGAAGATCATTAAAAGTGAAAGACACAGAAGCACCAGATGATATAGAAACCTCGAACTATCCACCGATGAAGTCCAGAGATAGTGACAAAGAGAACGAGTGTGGGGACTCACCTCCTGAAGAGCGCAAGAAAATAAAAGAGTCCCTTGTCGAAACTAAAGTATTAGAGAAGTCGATCCCGAGTGTAGCGTACAAGTATCAGAGGAGTATCAGTGCAAACAATGAAGAGTCCGTGTCTGCAACTGTTTTAGCCACTTCTAAAAAAGACAATAATGCTTACGAAAAGCGACAAAGGAGCCGAACGATACCGGATCCGAAAGTAATCGACCCTCCGAGTTCAGTCGTGGCCCAGAGAATGATTGTGAGCATTCTGAAGGAGAAGGAGGTGGAGGTGATCAGCCTCGACAGCTCTGAGGAAAAGAATATTGAGAAGGAAGATAATGTTCCGAGGTTCAAGAGAATCCAGCAGCGCAAGGAAGAATGGGAGAAAAGAGCGCAGCTAGCGATGAAGAAGTCGCACCCCTGATCTCGACTGTTTCCTCGATTATGTTTGCGTCCGTCTAGTAGCTAAGGCTTTTCATGTGCACTTTTAAACCTTGTTATGCTGTGTCATATGCTTTCTTTAATGCTTCTTGTAATAATAAAGAAAATATTTTTATCCATGTTTAAAGAAGTATTATACCATACAGATTATCGTTTGACTATTAGTAAATCTTTATTGTGATTTGTTGGGGAATAACTGTACACTAGTTGAGGGTAACGAGGTGGCATAGTGCCTTAATGTAATCCGTTCGTGATACAGACAAATTATATTAGCCATTCACCTATCAAGATCAGTTTTATATTGAAAAATATAGAAAATAATACAGTGTATTTTATACAATTGTAATAGTTTGTTGTCAAAAACAAAAATGTTATATAAATTTTAGAAAAAATTCTATCATAATAATAATCTGAGGGTATCTTCAGTAATTACAATGAATTATGTGATCTCGGACATAAATGTTATTATTATGTCAGAGAGTTTAGAAATCAATAGATAACAGCCTGCACTATCCCAGGATAAAAGCGCATAATACGTAGATAATAATGGTTTTGTTTCTTAAATCTTAAGTTCTCTAAATTGCTAGAATTTAACATTTTGCATATTGTAAATCAGGCAAGTTGGATGCCTTTTTATATTGTAATTTTGTTATTGTGTTATTTTAACTTTATATTTCAGGTAAACGTGAATGACTCTTCATCTTATCTTATGTATTATGATATGCAGGTCTGATCATGCGGATAGGTATGGAAATCTGCTTCATTTATCAAACACTGTGGCTGTTCTTGTTCTTCTTTATTTTGAGCATTTTTGAGATTATGCCTCCTGCAATGTTTCCAACTTATTCTTATTGTTTTGTTCTGTATTAGCATTTTCTCACAACATTTTCATGTCGTTCATTGTTGACAGTTCAACCATCTTGCCTGCGAATTTTATTTAATGCATTTTCCTCCATTCATTAACTTGTTTTAGTAAATATTTTATAAATAGGAAAATTCTTAAAATTTTGTTTTATACCTTGAAAAATGAAATTTTTTATTCAATCCTCAGCATTTATTTGTACTTTGGAATGTGTGTGTGGCAAGTGACACGTTACAGAATATACAGGAACAGAAATCTGTAGGCAATATAAGATGGTCAGAATATCACTTTCATGATAAAATCAATTGTGTATTCTTGTTTCACAGAATAAACACGATATCCACAGGAGAGTATCAGCTGACAGAAGACAGTATCATCATATTTACAAGTGCGATTAATAGAACAAGGAGGAAAGATAAAAATATAAAACTAACACATAAATAGCTTAAAAAGTGTTCAAAACCTTTCTACAGTTAGATATAATAATAAAATAAATGTGTACTATGCAAACTTTCTTAAAATTGTGGAATATTTGACAGGTCATCTCCACCATTTGTTCACTTTTTGCAACGTGACCACTAGAAATCCGTTTTACACTCCATAATTATAATTGTCTCATTAAAATAATCGGCTCACTCGGATTTTAAGTTTCCAAAGAAGCTACAGGACTGTATATAAAATCTAACAATTCATATTACTGTAGGGTGATCACTTTAAAACGGTATGCTCTTGAATCTGGGTTTCACCCTCTAATGTATAAAATAAGTAACTATCTGGTAACAAATAGAAAATGTTACTTTTGATAAAATACAAGTCAAATATTTTTTAATATTGTTTTAGAAATCATTAAAGGAATTCATTATACATCCAAACGTGGACTCTCCAAGACAATTTATCAACTCCCACACAGATTGATGTGGCGAGACTGTAGCAGTCATTTGTCAACGTTAACTAATTACTTTGTACAACTCACTGTTAAAATCAGTTTTAATCGTATTGTCTTGGTTTTTCACATTGTAATAACCTGCCTGTAATTTCTGTATCCTTATTTTTCTACTGTGTTTCAGAGTGAATTACACAGGGATATTTGCCATTCATTAAACACTTCCCAAATTATTAATTGTTTAATTAACAGTACATTGTAAACAATGAACTTAGAAAAATCACATGGGTTTTGTGCTTTCAAAACAGTTTACAATTAAAAATGTATATCATGCATAAGACTTTCACAATTGCGTGTGTCTCAATTTTGTTCACTAATTCTGTCCATTGTTTTATGTGATTTTACCTTTTTTTCGAGAATAATCCTTACCTACAGGTCAAACCATCTCAATGCGTTACTATCCACCTTTTTCATCATTATCTACTCTTGTAAGGTATTCACTTATCTTGTTGCATTTTTTATGTGTTTGTATTAATATTTCTTAAAAACTGTATCTTGTTTTCATCTCCTCTTTTGTTCATTCATCATACATATTTCTCACCCTATATGTTACAGTTTGTGTTTAATACCTGTTTCCTAAGAATACAACTTAAACCTTCCTGTTTAATAGTACATAATGGTCTCGGTACATCAGTAGTGACAATGGTCTCGGTAACGTCAGTGGTGACGTAATGGTTTCAGTACATCAATAGTGACATAATGGTCACGGTAATGTTAGTATTGACGTAATGGTCATGGTAACATCAGTGGTGATGTAATGGTCACTGTAACATCAGTAGTGACGTAATGGCCACGTTACATCAGTAGTGATGTAATGGTCACTGTAACATCAGTAGTGACGTAATGGCCACGTTACATCAGTAGTGATGTAATGGTCCCGTTTACGCCAGTAGTCATGTAATGAGCATCGTTATGATTTCATAACTTGGAATAAAGTAGCCTTCAAATGAGGAGATCAGAGCCTCATCTGACTATACCCGAGTGCAACAGAGAAGACTGTTGGGGTGTGGCCAATAGTGTGTCGTCGCTGTTGCCATGTCATCTTGTGTCTGGCAAATACTCTCAATTATGATGGCATAAATTACGTTAGAACATTTTTCCAAAAGTTTCTGACATTCTTGGGTTTTTTTTAATTTTCTGTAATATAAGTGAATGTTACTGAAATCTATAATTTCTGTGGTATAGCCTATAGTATAATGTCATTATTTTGGTTCATACTTGTTTGGTTTTAACTTGTCATTACCGACAGAATTTAAATCAAAATAATGATTTTTAATCAATTTGTTATGCAGTGATTGCTAAGGAATTAGTACGCGCTTGCTTGTATTAGAAGAATATATAATTAATTAGCAAATAAATTAATATAAAAATGTTATTTTATATTTATATAAAACTAATCTGGTAATAAAAGATGAAATCAATCAATCAATTAATTCTTTATTGTCATTAAACAACATACAACATTGTAATACACATTGTCAAATAAGTAAGTGCAAGTTTTTTATAAAAATATTGAGCAGTCAATTATCTTAGTTTTACCTAAAGATAAATAAGTTTATCAAAGCATAAGTTTTTTAGTCCTCTTATCTAGCTAAATAGCATCGAGCAGCTCTTGTACTCTAGTATTTTACCGTAAAGTAAAGCTGTGTCTGGTCGGTTGAAGGCCAGTGGCCACGCCCTCAATTGTCTTCTTTGCTGCACTCGAGTATAGGTCCATCTAAAAATTGTCTCTTGATCAATACACTCAATCTGTGATACTTTTGTTATTTACATAGTCAATATTTTTAACAATAAATTTTTATGTTGGTAAATAAAAATTGTCTTTTATCGTAATTAGAAGTAGGTAGTCAGTGTTTTTAAATGTTCAAATTAACAAAATGTCTGTATTAACTTTAAAAGGTAGGTTTTTTTTTCGTATATTGAAATTGTGAAACAATATTTGAACATTCAATATGGATGAGGTAAAACATTGTACAAAGCACATTATGCATTTATGCAGCATTACTGGAATTTGCTTTTTCTCATTTCGTAACTCCCCTTTTGTGGTGTAAAGATCGTTGTTCACATAAATGGATACAAACATTTCTAAAATTTGTACTCTTTTTGGAATTTTTCTATCTCACCCCAAATGTTTAATGTAAATTTACTTAGTACTTTTACATCATGAATAGTTTGACTATTTGCATGTTCACAAGCAATATATTCTATACTCCTTCGTTGGAACTTTTAATTGCTTTTAGATGTGGTTCAAAAGTATTTAAAAAAAAATACTATTTTCAAGGAATGTACATAACAGTATATTTTTTTACTAATTTTTATCTGTTGGTAATTAGGTAAATGTGTTTTGTATTGTTCAGTTAGTGACTTACATTAGTGTGTGTGTGTGTTAGATGGCCACCTCGTTATTCAGTCTGTGATGGATTTGATTGCCTTGGCACCGAAATGATTATTTTACCTTTATACTACTCTACTATACATATACATATATATATTTTGTTGTAAATCAGTCCTATTTAGTATATACATAATATTTTAAGTGTACATAAACTGTTATTAAAATGAAATATGTAAGTATGTTATATTTTGTATGTTTAACCGATGTTTGTATTCATGACAATATTTTGTGTGATTTCAAATTCACTGAATAAATTGTATATTTTATTGTGTTCTTGATATTGTACATTAGATGAGTAATAGATATTTTCATTACGTTTCTTTGTGATGCTTTATTTACCAAAGTTGTTGGGGTGGGGGGGGGGGGGGGTGGGGGGGGGGGGGGGTGGGGGGGGGGGGGGGTGGGGGGGGGGGGGGGTGGGGGGGGGGGGGGGTGGGGGGGGGGGGGGATAATAAATAACATATTACTTTAATATGATTATTTTACAAAAATGCCATTCCTTTAAGTTATAATCATTAAACAGATGTCATTTTACAAAGTTGCCAGTCACACACATACTGAAGACAATAACACTTATCTAGAGCTTGGTTAAAGAACTGCCTACTTCAAATTCCTAGTGGAGCGATAGCATTTTATCGTATTCAAGATAGTACAAGCGTCAAACTGAAATTGCAAAATACACAACCAAAGATTTCATCACATTAAAAGTTCCAGTTCTGGTGACACGTCTCCTAAAATCTTCGAACTCCCAAGTTCTTTTTAACACACCCCGTCGTTCAACGAATAACTAAATTATACGTCACAGACTGACTGGAGATGTGTGGAAAAACACCGGGTAGAATAAAGTGAAACATCTGCACAAAACCAATAGAGCGCTCAGACGTGACACCGGCTAGAGATATCTCTGCTCCCTAGAAGCCGATAAGAAGAACAAACGGGAGAATTTAAATAGAACAAAGAGTACTTGTGAAATATTGTTTACACTGTGACTGACAGACGCTGTACAGTAGACTGCACGGTGATCTGACGTCTAGGGCACATCTCTCGGTTCCTCAATATTTGTACAGCAGACGCGACTTATTCACTGTGTAAATGTTTCACTATGTGTTTCAATCGTAGCGATTTCCCTCAAATAGTCATCAAACAATCTTCAAAGCCAACGTATCTCGTACAGATGCGGCGCTCAGATAAGAACAACAAAGTTATACAGTGGTTTTTTTTTTTAACCTGAACCTTTATAAATAAATAAATAAGTTCTTTATTTAGTAAGCGTTCATCAGTACAAAGTGTTTGTCCACACAAGTGTTTTTATGACGAATCTTGTCAGACGAAAATTCAAATAAAGCATGAAATCATAACACAAATGAAAAATAATAAATCAACATAAAAATAACAATGTATATACATAGGTTAAATAAACCTTTCTTCGCACTTTCTTTAAATTTCCGACAGCTACAAATGGGTTGAAAGCATGGTACCAATTTGGACCAAAGTAACTAAAACCCTTTTTTCCAGCTTTCTCTTTGGCAGATGCTATAAATAGGTTGTCCTGTAGGGCACTGAGCACATTTGTTTCATGCCTAAACACCAGCTTTTTTCCTGAGGCATGCATTTATTCCCGCCTGAAGAATTTCATAGAACAAATCGACGGTCTGTAAATCGGAAAAACCCATACTTGACACCGAATACTTGTACTCGCTAATGCGGGTCAAACATCTTCAGATCGGAATCTTAGCGTTCTATTCTGCACCCGGGTAAGGGTCATCAGATTTTCCTGCCAGACAACAAGCAAAAGCTGGAAGAGCATAATGTATTGCAGGGTTGAACGAACAACTTCCAGTTGGGAAGGTTCTGGCACAATTGTGCTTAATCTGCAAAGATACGTAATATAGATACAAACAATGAATCACAAAAAGTACTTGCTCGCCGGGACCAAAAGATATCAAAATTCTAATGTTTGTGTAAACATATACTTCCCTGGGAGGGGGGAGGCATTTTTGTATCAAAAGTTCACCCCCTTCTCAAAATTGAAAAATTCAAATAGCACTCCCATGCGAAAAGTCGAATTAGAGGAAATTAAGAGAGAAACTTCTGGTTACAACTTCAATATAACAAATACGTCAAAAACGACCTGGTTAAATTTGTGTTTCTTTTTGAATCCCCTTTAATTTGATACATCACATGGGGCACTTTGCTATTTTAATTTTTCAATGTTTGGATCGAGGAGAATGGGGTGTTGACTTATAATATAAAACATTTTCGTTGTGGAAGAAGATATTTGCCACAAACTGCATGTTTCTATCTCTAAAAATTTAAACAAACAATCTGTTTAAATACGGGGTTTTTATTCAATTCGTGCGAGACTATATTAGACACAATAATTTTATTTTTTGCATTTTTAATTATAGCGTTAATGATACAGATAAAAAGCTACTTTTCTCGCAATTACAAACTGTACGACTTTAACACGTTCACTGATCGACAGGCGGGGAGGGGGGGGGAGCGACAGGCGTGATATGTCACAACCCGCGCGCGTTCGCCCGCCCGCCCAAATAGCTCAATTAAACCGTTCACAATAAAAACTGCGCTGTAACTGAGTGTACCGGTAACCTTTCCCGCGAGCAGCGACGGAAACTGTGCACGTTACAATCTGCAGTGTCTAACAAAGAGTTTTAACAGTTGTGGTTCTACTGATGAGTGACAACTGTGGCACTGAAATACCGACAACAGAATAGAACATCTCGCTCTTCTGCAGCACACGCTGTAACTGAGTGTACCGGTAACCTTTCCCGCGAGCAGCGACGGAAATTGTGCACGTTACAATCTGCAGTGTCTAACAAAGAGTTTTAACAGTTGTGGTTCTACTGATGAGTGACAACTGTGGCACTGAAATACCGACAACAGAATAGAACATCTCGCTCTTCTGCAGCACACGCTGTAACTGAGTGTACCGGTAACCTTTCCCGCGAGCAGCGACGGAAACTGTGCACGTTACAATCTGCAGTGTCTAACAAAGAGTTTTAACAGTTGTGGTTCTACTGATGAGTGACAACTGTGGCACTGAAATACCGACAACAGAATAGAACATCTCGCTCTTCTGCAGCACACGCTGTAACTGAGTGTACCGGTAACCTTTCCCGCGAGCAGCGACGGAAATTGTGCACGTTACAATCTGCAGTGTCTAACAAAGAGTTTTAAACAGTTGTGGTTCTACTGATGAGTGACAACTGTGGCACTGAAATACCGACAACAGAATAGAACATCGCGCTCTTCTGCAGCACACGCTGTAACTGAGTGTACCGGTAACCTTTCCCGCGAGCAGCGACGGAAATTGTGCACGTTACATTCTGCAGTGTCTAACAAAGAGTTTTAACAGTTGTGGTTCTACTGATGAGTGACAACTGTGGCACTGAAATACCGACAACAGAATAGAACATCTCGCTCTTCTGCAGCACACGCTGTAACTGAGTGTACCGGTAACCTTTCCCGCGAGCAGCGACGGAAATTGTGCACGTTACATTCTGCAGTGTCTAACAAAGAGTTTTAACAGTTGTGGTTCTACTGATGAGTGACAACTGTGGCACTGAAATACCGACAACAGAATAGAACATCTCGCTCTTCTGCAGCACACGCTGTAAACTGAGTGTACCGGTAACCTTTCCCGCGAGCAGCGACGGAAATTGTGCACGTTACATTCTGCAGTGTCTAACAAAGAGTTTTTAACAGTTGTGGTTCTACTGATGAGTGACAACTGTGGCACTGAAATACCGACAACAGAATAGAACATCTCGCTCTTCTGCAGCACACGCTGTAACTAAGTGTACCGGTACCGGTAACCTTTCCCGCGAGCAGCGACGGAAACTGTGCACGTTACAATCTGCAGTGTCTAACAAAGAGTTTTAACAGTTGTGGTTCTACTGATGAGTGACAACTGTGGCACTGAAATACCGACAACAGAATAGAACATCTCGCTCTTCTGCAGCACACGCTGTAACTGAGTGTACCGGTAACCTTTCCCGCGAGCAGCGACGGAAACTGTGCACGTTACAATCTGCAGTGTCTAACAAAGAGTTTTAACAGTTGTGGTTCTACTGATGAGTGACAACTGTGGCACTGAAATACCGACAACAGAATAGAACATCTCGCTCTTCTGCAGCACACGCTGTAACTGAGTGTACCGGTAACCTTTCCCGCGAGCAGCGACGGAAATTGTGCACGTTACATTCTGCAGTGTCTAACAAAGAGTTTTAACAGTTGTGGTTCTACTGATGAGTGACAACTGTGGCACTGAAATACCGACAACAGAATAGAACATCTCGCTCTTCTGCAGCACACGCTGTAACTGAGTGTACCGGTAACCTTTCCCGCGAGCAGCGACGGAAACTGTGCACGTTACAATCTGCAGTGTCTAACAAAGAGTTTTAACAGTTGTGGTTCTACTGATGAGTGACAACTGTGGCACTGAAATACCGACAACAGAATAGAACATCTCGCTCTTCTGCAGCACACGCTGTAACTGAGTGTACCGGTAACCTTTCCCGCGAGCAGCGACGGAAACTGTGCACGTTACAATCTGCAGTGTCTAACAAAGAGTTTTAACAGTTGTGGTTCTACTGATGAGTGACAACTGTGGCACTGAAATACCGACAACAGAATAGAACATCTCGCTCTTCTGCAGCACACGCTGTAACTGAGTGTACCGGTAACCTTTCCCGCGAGCAGCGACGGAAATTGTGCACGTTACAATCTGCAGTGTCTAACAAAGAGTTTTAACAGTTGTGGTTCTACTGATGAGTGACAACTGTGGCACTGAAATACCGACAACAGAATAGAACATCTCGCTCTTCTGTGTTTTCCAGTTTAGAACGTTCTATTGTGAAATAAAATGATAAACAAAATGTAACAAGCAAGTTCTTATATACATTTCATATGTTTGTCCTACAGTCTTGTAATTTTTACATTAATTAATAAAGATTTTATGTCCTGTTTTATCCTGAATCAACAACTGGTCATTAAATTTGAATATTTAAGTAATTGTTTTCTATTGCTTTTTACTTCATACCCACTTTTTCCTTTTACTATTTATTGATAGTCTTTTTACACTACACTTTTTTACTGTGTATTTAAATGTTTTAAACAAATTCGTTCCATCACATTGGAGGAGAAGTTAAAAATTTATTTCAAATTAAACACAACGAAATATATATACAAATACATTCAATATTTGTGTTTTAATATTCAATCTTGGCCTTATTTTTGACTTCATTCCTACTAGTTTTGCATGAACACATAAAGCATTGAGTTTAAAGTACCATATGTGTTAAAGACATTAAATTTGGTTCACCTGAAAATATCGGGGTGGACACAACAGAAAACGTATAAAATGCGTGTTTCATAATCATCCACAAATTGTATGCACCAATGACAAAAATCTAACATCCGAATATATACAATTTAAAACGGAGATACACTATAATCTAGAAGGTTATCTAACTATGAATTTTCTTTCTGATTCTTAATGTACCATTGGGCTTTAGAAAGTTACTTAAAATATCTAAATTAATTTCCAATACATAAAACATTTAAAAAGACTTTAAAATTAAAATTATTTCCTAATGAATTTAAAATCCAGCTTGTTTTTACGACAAAATATATGTATTTTTACCCGTAAAAGATCAATGTAAATTCACATGCACTTTACGCTCTTATTTTAGGCAGTAGCGTTATAAGAGATGTCTCATTTTGAAGAGAGTATTAGTACACATCCAAATGCTTTTTTAGTTTACACTTTTTTATTATTTAAATAAAGAAGAAATCTGATTATTTTCTGAATAACAAATAAAAATATCTAAAAACCTAAAATCACATTTGGATCCGTGTTAACTATATCTATAAAATGAGACATCCATGGTAATACGACTAAAATTAAGTTCTAAAAATTACATGAGTTTATAAACATAGTTCGAGTCTGCAGCCAGTACTATCAGATGGAGCAACCCACACTCGTGTAAACACGCGTATCACAACATTCAATAAATGCACTCACGTTCTGCAAGAAGAATCCGTACACAGCGTGCATATACGTACCTAGAACAAGAAAATATGAGTCAATATAGTGCCACAATAAGCAATATATTTATAACCACCATTGCCTTACATCACGGTGTTACTGACGAAAACATTTAGTTTAACTAATGTTATTTCTCACCTGTATTCTACCTTTATTGTTTCTGTGGTTTCCATTCAAATAAACTAGACAAAAAGAGGTGTACAATATTTCTTTTTTTGACTGCTATCAACCAGAAATTATAGCTAGTCTCCTGATAGTTAAACTGCGGTGACAGCAACCAGAAAGTATAACTGGTCTCCTAATAGTTAAACTGCGGTGACAGCCACCAGAAAGTATAACTGGTCTCCTAATAGTTAAACTGCGGTGACAGCAACCAGAAAGTATAACTGGTCTCCTAATAGTTAAACTGCGGTGACAGCAACCAGAAAGTATAACTGGTCTCCTAATAGTTAAACTGCGGTGACAGCAACCAGAAAGTATAACTGGTCTCCTAATAGTTAAACTGTGGTGACAGCAACCAGAAAGTATAACTCGTCTCCTAATAGTTAAACTGCGGTGACAGCAACCAGAAAGTATAATTGGTCTCCTAATAGTTAAACTGCGGTGACAGCAACCAGAAAGTATAACTCGTCTCCTAATAGTTAAACTGCGGTGACAGCAACCAGAAAGTATAACTGGTCTCCTAATAGTTAAACTGCGGTGACAGCAACCAGAAAGTATAACTGGTCTCCTAATAGTTAAACTGCGGTGACAGCAACCAGAAAGTATAACTGGTCTCCTAATAGTTAAACTGCGGTGACAGCAACCAGAAAGTATAATTGGTCTCCTAATAGTTAAACTGCGGTGACAGCCACCAGAAAGTATAACTGGTCTCCTAATAGTTAAACTGTGGTGACAGCAACCAGAAAGTATAACTCGTCTCCTAATAGTTAAACTACAACATTATAAAATGAGAGCAATTAACTGTGAAGGTACAAACGACCTTTCTGTGGTCGCCACTTAATGCAATGTGAAGACTGTTTTATCTTCTGAACAGTGCCAGCTGACTATCTGCACTATTTATAAACCTATGAGATCCTCGTGGTTTTAACTGTTTGGATGAAAAGCAATAGGCACAGTACAAACAAGTGTGTAACTCTTCTTCTTGGACGATTAACACACTGATTTGGTTTCTACTTGAAATGACTTTGATGGTGTTGACTGACATTTAGGTTTGGCCGTTACTGTGTTTCTCTAGCAGCTAGTGACGTTATTGACTTACTAATAAATATTGACGCCCTGCAAGAATCACACCACCGCTAAACTATTTGTGGAGTATTCTCCAAACTCGCTAGTTCCACAACACAGGCTAGAGCGGCGCAGGCCAGGACATCTGGCGGCTGCGGCGTAACGGGATGGAAATGGCAGAAACGTGAACGCTGACATTCCACTGTGGAGAGCAGCATTTGCATAAACAGCGGTGGGGCCGAGACCTCGGGCTGGCAGCCTGCACTCTGTGTTACAATGTTGCTGTGTAACAAGAAATTGTCATATAGCGGTGATGTAAGTCCGATTCATCCTTTAGCAAATGTTTGAGTACAACAAAATTGCGTTCTATAATAAAAACGAGGGGTAGAATTGGGTATCATGGCAACAAAGTTAAGCTTTACATAGAAGAAATGCTGTGTACTAGAGGCAAAGACAAACGTTCAATCACCAATCAGACACTAATGTAGTTTAAGAGTGCAGATTGCGTATTATGAAAATATAATACGAGCACAAAAAGAATATACTTGTTACCATAATTTTGTTTAACATTTGTAAAATTTAAATAGAGAGAAAGACGAAGTTTCTGTAAACTTCTAGTGATAGAAATAAATAACGTCTATGTTCAGCAAGCGTTCTTCCAAGTTGCGTGTACAGACTCTGATTTACAAGACAAACTCTTGTCATGACATACAGATAAATAATCACCATTCAAATCTAAAACTAAATAAAATTACATAAACATCTTTTTGACATGATTTTTAAACGAACGGTAACTAAGGCTCTTCACAGCAGTGGGTAAAGTATTGTATATTCCCTTGTCCATTGTATCCGGTAAAAGCTTTCTTGCCGATTTCTAGACGGACTCTTGGCAAATGAAGTAGGCTGTCCTGTCGAGTACTGCGAGTGTGTATTTCATGCCTGAAAATAAGCTTATTCCTGAGATATTCAGGCTTGCCGGTCTGAATAACTTTGTAAATAAGTTAAAACAATCTTTAATTGATAACACCTTAGAACTTAACCTAAATTCACTGATGTGATCAAATTCTTTTGAGACTGTAGACAAATCTCAGAACTCTGTTTTGCAATCTAGTGAGAACCATCACATTTTCCCGAGTAAAGCAACGAGTGAAGATCAAAGAGCACAGTACACAGTAGGAAGAATTGTTGAGCGGACAATTTCCAACTTAGCAGACACTGGCGGTATTTTATACAAGAAGCCGAGCACCTGAGGTTGGTGGTGTCCTCGGCAGACGGCAGAGGTCACAGCCAGGGCGAGGGCACTCATGCGGACTGAGGCCCGGCCTTGGCAACGCTCTGGTGGCCGGCTCACGGTTCACCTCTGCTCCCCGACCGCCTCACTCGGTACTTCACGTCCATCAGGGGAAGATCAGAAACTTTTCCGACTCGGCCTTGGCAACGCTCTGGTGGCCGGCTCACGGTTCACCTCTGCTCCCCAACCGCCTCACTCGGTACTTCACGTCCATCAGGGGAAGATCAGAAACTTTTCCGACTCGGCCTTGGCAACGCTCTGGTGGCCGGCTCACGGTTCACCTCTGCTCCCCAACCGCCTCACTCGGTACTTCACGTCCATCAGGGGAAGATCAGAAACTTTCCGACTCGGCCTTGGCAACGCTCTGGTGGCCGGCTCACGGTTCACCTCTGCTCCCCAACCGCCTCACTCGGTACTTCACGTCCATCAGGGGAAGATCAGAAACTTTTCCGACTCGGCCTTGGCAACGCTCTGGTGGCCGGCTCACGGTTCACCTCTGCTCCCCAACCGCCTCACTCGGTACTTCACGTCCATCAGGGGAAGATCAGAAACTTTTCCGACTCGGCCTTGGCAACGCTCTGGTGGCCGGCTCACGGTTCACCTCTGCTCCCCAACCGCCTCACTCGGTACTTCACGTCCATCAGGGGAAGATCAGAAACTTTCCGACTCGGCCTTGGCAACGCTCTGGTGGCCGGCTCACGGTTCACCTCTGCTCCCCAACCGCCTCACTCGGTACTTCACGTCCATCAGGGGAAGATCAGAAACTTTCCGACTCGGCCTTGGCAACGCTCTGGTGGCCGGCTCACGGTTCACTCCTCTGCTCCCCAACCGCCTCACTCGGTACTTCACGTTCATCAGGGGAAGATCAGAAACTTTCCGACTCGGCCTTGGCAACGCTCTGGTGGCCGGCTCACGGTTCACCTCTGCTCCCCAACCGCCTCACTCGGTACTTCACGTTCATCAGGGGAAGATCAGAAACTTTCCGACTCGGCCTTGGCAACGCTCTGGTGGATGGCTCACGGTTCACCTCTGCTCCCCAACCGCCCTCACTCGGTACTTCACGTTCATCAGGGGAAGATCAGAAACTTTCCGACTCGGCCTTGGCAACGCTCTGGTGGCCGGCTCACGGTTCACCTCTGCTCCCCAACCACCTCACTCGGTACTTCACGTTCATCAGGGGAAGATCAGAAACTTTCCGACTCGGCCTTGGCAACGCTCTGGTGGCCGGCTCACGGTTCACCTCTGCTCCCCAACCACCTCACTCGGTACTTCACGTTTCATCAGGGGAAGATCAGAAACTTTCCGAATCGGCCTTCAACTCGCATTGAACCTCTCCACACCTGCATGTCCGGGGCCCCAGCGAGGATAACAGGTCGGTATCCCAAGGGAAACGACAAGTTGACTTTGGGTGAGTTCGCGGAATAATAACGTGCAAGGTACAGACCTACTTCAGGTGACAACGAACACACCGGTATCAACACCTGTGCGTGTGACAAACAGCCACTTACGTCACAGTTGACACGCCTACTTTGTGTCACGCTGTGTATGTTTGTATTAGACAAATATACACGGCCGTTAGTAAGGCATTTGTAATGTGTAAAGTTTTTATTTTCTAACATTTATACATAAGGAAAGTCAGTAAATTATCCACTTTCCTTTCTCATAAAATTGGTATCCTGAAAGAAAGAAAATACTGTTTAGTAGTAAATAATCGCTTTGACATTATTTGTAATTACTGTATGACACACTTACCTTGACAGAATTTCTAAATACAATGAGATGAACTGTGTTATAAATCATGACTTTTAAGAGATTCGCAAGCTCCTAAAATTAAATACAATACTGGTCAGTTTTGTAGCTAATGAAACCTGATAACTTCTATTTTCATCCTTTGTTTCTCTCTAAGACCTAGCGAGCACTGCTAAGATTGTTGTAGTGCTTTGACTGAGATGGGATATTCAATGTACTGGCCAGTTTTTGAGAACCACACACGACTTGGTGCAACTGAAATCCCTACTCTGGCAGTACAGTCCATTGGCCAGCCCAACTGGATGTGGATGGCGGTTTCATCCTGAAAAGGAATTTCTAGAATGCTCTGGTGGAGGAGTCGCAACAGCCACTGATTGTTTACCAGTTAGAAATTAAATTTATGATGGCTGTACTATGTCGAACACTGAAGACGTGCTGGACCTCTTAATCCACCATCCACTAATAACAGATTCAAAATAAATTAAGCTCTTGAACTTACAATTCTCTTTTATTTAGAAACAACGAAATTCCTTATACGGCATTACATCGCATCGCCATAAACTGAGGTTGCCACCTCTCATCACCCATGACGAACCCTTGCGTAATCGGTCTGGACAGACCCCGGTGTCGAGGGACTGTTGATGTGTCCACCGCGAACTTGAACCGTGGAACCTGGAAAGTGAGTTTGGCGGCGGTATGATGTAACCGCGCCAACACTGCGGCGGCAAGGAATGTTGTGATTCACGTGGCCGAAATACCGCCGGCCGTCACTCTCGTACCAGCCTCCGCCTAGCCATTGATCGCGGGTCTGGATACCAGGGAAGTGGCTGAAGGCATTAAAAGGTTCTAATAAAGACAATAAATAGATAAGGGATTCCTCCTGATGATAAATCCATATACATCAAATGATAACAACAGCCACTGACTGTTCACCAGTTGGGATTTTTATTTTATGGTGGTCATAAGAAGACCAACCAACATTGGTGATGTACCGGCCCTTATGATCTACCTGAACCCAACATAACATAATTTTCAACCGACAAAGATATCGATATACTGGGTATACTAGCTAGAGTAGAGCAGAATAACAGTACTAAAAGCAAAGGATATATATCCACCACGGCTTCCTAGATGTAATCAACAGTAACACACCAAACATCAGAGACCCGTCTGACTGAGAGCATGGAAATTAACGTGTTGTGCCACACAAGGGCAGTGAAAGCGAGCAGTAAAAATCGCCATTAGCAGCTCAAGGTCGGCCAACACGGCTTCCTAGATGTATTCAATAGTAACACACTAAACATCAGAGACCCGTCTGACTGAGAGCATGGAAATTAACGTGTTGTGCCACACGAGGGCAGTGAAAGCGAACAGTAAAAATCGCCATTAGCAGCTCAAGGTCGGCCAACACGGCTTCCTAGATGTATTCAATAGTAACACACTAAACATCAGAGACCCGTCTGACTGAGAGCATGGAAATTAACGTGTTGTGCCACACGAGGGCAGTGAAATCGAGCAGTAAAAATCGCCATTAGCAGCTCAAGGTCGGCCAACACGGCTTCCTAGATGTATTCAATAGTAACACACTAAACATCAGAGACCCGTCTGACTGAGAGCATGGAAATTAACGTGTTGTGCCACACGAGGGCAGTGAAAGCGAGCAGTAAAATCGCCATTAGCAGCTCAAGGTCGGCCACTACACGGCTTCCTAGATGTATTCAAATAGTAACACACTAAACATCAGAGACCCGTCTGACTGAGAGCATGGAAATTAACGTGTTGTGCCACACGAGGGCAGTGAAAGCGAGCAGTAAAATCGCCATTAGCAGCTCAAGGTCACTACTCCACGGCTTCCTAGATGTAATCAATAGTAACACACCAAACATCAGAGACCCGTCTGACTGAGAGCATGGAAATTAACGTGTTGTGCCACACGAGGGCAGTGAAAGCGAGCAGTAAAATCGCCATTAGCAGCTCAAGGTCGGCCAACACGGCTTCCTAGATGTATTCAATAGTAACACACCAAACATCAGAGACCCGTCTGACTGAGAGCATGGAAATTAACGTGTTGTGCCACACGAGGGCAGTGAAAGCGAGCAGTAAAATCGCCATTAGCAGCTCAAGGTCGGCCACCACGACTTCCTAGATGTATTCAATAGTAACACACCAAACATCAGAGACCCGTCTGACTGAGAGCATGGAAATTAACGTGTTGTGCCACACGAGGGCAGTGAAAGCGAGCAGTAAAATCGCCATTAGCAGCTCAAGGTCACTACTCCACGGCTTCCTAGATATATTCCTGGCGTCACGCTTGTTACTTCACTGCTCATATATATTTATCATTACAGACACACCCATTAGACTATACCCACTCTTAGTGACATCGGTAAGTGTTCACTGTAAATGCGCCGAACGCTGTTTTATAAAGAATTGATGTCTGTACTAGTGCAATGGCAACTATTATCATTATCTGTGCTTGTCAATTTCATCAATGTCATTCAATTATTTTGCACCTGGGATCATATCTGATTCTTGCCTACGTGTCAGTTGCAGTAAACAGATATTATTTTACAATACTGGGTACTTTTGTAGGTAACGAGACTTGACAACTTTAATTCTCTTCCTTTGTTTCTCAAAGACCTAGCGTGCACTCCAAGGTTTTGCTGTAGAACCTTGAATTAGATGAGTTATCTAATATAGTGGGCAGTTTTTGAGAACCACACATGCCTTGTGGCACATGGTGCAGATGAAATCCCTACTCTGGCAAAGCAGACCATTGGCCAGCCCGTCTGGATGTGGAAGGCAGGTTCATGGCTCTGAAAAAGAATTCCTAGAATGCTCTGAAGGAGGCGTCTTTCAGTAGGCATGGGTGGTGATGCGGGCACCATCCATTGACCTTCTGACCTCACCTATTGTGAGTGTGGCTCAAGTGGTCAAAACGGCCACTGATTGTTAACCAATGGTTAGGGATTACATTTCTGATGGCTGTATTATATCCAACACTAGAAATGCTGTATCTCTTAATCCACCATCGACTAAAAACAGATTCAAAGTTAATGTAATTCTTGAACTTTCATATACCATAATTGTAATTTCTTAGTTATAAACTAAACATACAACACTCAAATTTAGTAACTGCCTTCAGCTCTTAACAAGAGCATCTCGTAAGGTGTAGTGGGCCTTACAAATCATATAACCCTCCATAGCTCTTTACAAGTATTTGATATTTCCAAGGTGTAACATCATAGGGTAAAATATTGAAGTATTTTACATAGAAGAGCAATATTTTTAATGTCGAAACATTATAACAAATCTGTCTTGTTCGGCGATATGATTTGGAGTTCTGAAAAGTGTGGAAACCCCAAGTGAAAAGTTAGAACGCACGGAGTGTAGTGGGTGTTGGGCCGGGGGAAGCAGTGTGAGTGACCTTGACAAGTGTAACAGGCGGGGTGAGATAGCGAGTCGCTGTGTTGCCGAACTGTGGAAACCCCAAGTGAAAAGTTAGAACGCTCGAGTGTAGTGGGTGTTGGGCCGGGGAAGCAGTGTGAGTGACCTTGACAAGTGTAACAGGCGGGGTGAGATAGCGAGTCGCTGTGTTACCAAACTGTGGAAAACCCCAAGTGAAAAGTTAGAACGAACGGAGTGTAGTGGGTGTTGGGCCGGGGGAAGCAGTGTGAGTGACCTTGACAAGTGTAACAGGCGGGGTGAGATAGCGAGTCGCTGTGTTACCAAACTGTGGAAACCCCAAGTGAAAAGTTAGAACGCACGGAGTGTAGTGGGTGTTGGGCCGGGGGAAGCAGTGTGAGTCGACCTTGACAAGTGTAACAGGCGGGGTGAGATAGCGAGTCGCTGTGTTACCAAACTGTGGAAAACCCAAGTGAAAAGTTAGAACGCACGGAGTGTAGTGGGTGTTGGGCCGGGGGAAGCAGTGTGAGCGACCTTGACAAGTGTAACAGGCGGGGTGAGATAGCGAGTCGCTGTGTTACCAAACTGTGGAAACCCCATGTGAAAAGTTAGAAACGCACGGAGTGTAGTGGGTGTTGGGCCGGGGGAAGCAGTGTGAGTGACCTTGACAAGTGTAACAGGCGGGGTGAGATAGCGAGCCGCTGTGTTACCAAACTGTGGAAACCCCAAGTGAAAAGTTAGAACGCACGGAGTGTAGTGGGTGTTGGGCCGGGGAAGCAGTGTGAGCGACCTTGACAAGTGTAACAGGCGGGGTGAGATAGCGAGTCGCTGTGTTACCAAACTGTGGAAACCCCAAGTGAAAAGTTAGAACGCACGGAGTGTAGTGGGTGTTGGGCCGGGGGAAGCAGTGTGAGCGACCTTGACAAGTGTAACAGGCGGGGTGAGATAGCGAGTCGCTGTGTTACCAAACTGTGGAAACCCCAAGTGAAAAGTTAGAACGCACGGAGTGTAGTGGGTGTTGGGCCGGGGGAAGCAGTGTGAGTGACCTTGACAAGTGTAACAGGCGGGGTGAGATAGCGAGTCGCTGTGTTACCAAACTGTGGAAACCCCAAGTGAAAAGTTAGAACGCACGGAGTGTAGTGGGTGTTGGGCCGGGGGAAGCAGTGTGAGCGACCTTGACAAGTGTAACAGGCGGGGTGAGATAGCGAGTCGCTGTGTTGCCGAACTGTGGAAACCCCATGTGAAAAGTTAGAACGCACGGAGTGTAGTGGGTGTTGGGCCGGGGGAAGCAGTGTGAGTGACCTTGACAAGTGTAACAGGCGGGGTGAGATAGCGAGTCGCTGTGTTACCGAACTGTGGAAACCCCAAGTGAAAAGTTAGAACGCACGGAGTGTAGTGGGTGTTGGGCCGGGGGAAGCAGTGTGAGTGACCTTGACACGACTTGTAAAACCTGTTGCTGGCAGCAGCCAGGCACAACATTGACCACATTCGCTCAGTCCACCGTCGCTGCATGTCAAACGTTTACACAATATTGAGAACTACACCAAAATGCTACAATTCACAATAGATTTCCAATATAGTCTTCGTAAAAATGTGGTTATAGTCATTGCTCAATAGGCAAGCTGGGTTAAGATCATTTCCGTCGCTTCCGTTAAGATGGCATTAGATTTAGACAAGAATTCCATACCGGACGGGTTAATAAGTAACCATTATGTAATCCTAGTCTTCCGCATAGTCTTCAGTTATAGCCTGGATAAAAGAAACACGTAATTGAAATTAATGACAAAAATCATAAGAACATTTGTTGCTCACATTTGAGATTAAAAATCCCAATTAAAGAATAAAAGCACTGCATGTATGACGTCTAATTTGTGTAGTTTTGAATTCAATTAAACTTCTTGGTCATTTAACTAAACATGTTTAAGGTCGAGTGGGAGCAACGACAAATCTGTTTAATGGCGTGTCGCATTGTTACGCAAATTCTGCAAACTTTTCCTCAATCAACGACGGCTGACGATGTACTCGTATATTTGCCACAGCAAGAAAGTACACAGTAACTCGACTGGCCTGTGTTCCTAACAGAATGCCCCGCAAGCTCGGTACGTAAGCGGATTACGTCGATAACAAGCACCGAACATTGTGCACTACGCCGCACCAATCCCTCTGTGCTTTGTCGGCCGTGCTTTTTGTCGTGCTTGTTTATTCAAAACTTTTTTACTTACATCGAGAACAATGGGGATTATTTTTCGCCATAAATGAGGGGGGAAATGCTAACAGTAAGAGATTATGTAAGTTCACCCTCACCTTGCAGTACTTGTACTGTACAATAATTTGGATGTCTTGAATAAAATTATTTCTTTTTCAAATTATTGTTTTCTTCAAGTTGTTATGGAATTTATAATTTGAATCAACATCTCGGTGATAAATAAGACTTAGGGAATACAGTGGACATAACGAAACGTTCGTAGGACGAGAGTGAGAACAGAGGTATCGCGCTTCATTTAGAATTTTTGTAAACAATCTACAGGTCCTTTGTTTAAAGTTCGTTACTGACGATGGAAGGTTTAAAAGGTTTAACAGGATTTCGGACGGACATTTAGGCCATCGTTATAGGTTACAAAACAACACAAAGTGTCGAGGATTGGAATCTATCATCTTCGTCAGCAGCCTCCCTCACCTGAGGAAGAGGATAGATTTCAATCCTCGAAACGTTGGGTTACACTTTTTATAACCTATAACTATGGCAGATGTCCGAAATCCTGTTATCCTTTCAATCTACAAGTGTAAGAATTCGTAAACTGTGAAGATTATCATTTTCAAAACACTACCAGTTGAGTAGTCTATGAGTAAAAAAATCGTATCAATGAAAAACCGGCATAAGGTGAAAGAAAAATTGACAAACACCTTTGTTTCTATAACAATAAAGAAAACCTAATATTAGCCTGATAGCATATTGTCGTTAGTAGGCGGTTCTCAGTAAATCCTTACGTCAGAGAATAACTAGAACCGATCGGTCGGCCATGGGAACAAGGGTTATATCAAGTAAGGCGGGCCACAAAAGGTAGGAAGGAAAGATCGAGGGGCCCAGAGCGCATACCTGCGGTAGTCCCAGCGGCGCGGCGACGGTGGCGCAACCTGCAGCTGTACCAAACCAAATTGATTGCAGCTTCCGGCAGTCAGTAGGGGACACGCCCGATCCGTTCCGGCCGCCTCAGACACTGATACTAGCCCACATTATATTGTTACATGGTCCGCTGCCCCGATATTCTATTGAGATACAATCATACTTCTCGCCACGGAGACCCGAGCGCTATCTACTTGCGATATTTTTGTAAATCGCGATTACGACACGGTTGTTCGATTTCTTCTCCACTGTGTTAACCTAAGACACTGCCGAGATCGGCTCGAATCTACGATTATTACTCGATTATGTACGGTAGGTACACAAGTAGCCCGATCTTGCCAATAGGTGGGCAATCTTGAAACAGAACGACCGATCATCTGAATAAGTAGTAACCAGAAGGCAACACCGGATGAATTCCTAAGCACACCAATGGTATTGACACATTAATAAGTAACGTGTGTAACAAAACAAAACAAGGAAAGGAAATACTCGTGCAGGAAGAATACTGATCCATTTCATAGGTGAATCGTGAGTCTTCCTCCTGTGTACGACGTCACACGTATTTGTGACGTAACCCTGAGCTTACAGCAGTCCTCCTTGACTTTTCACTTACGGCGAACCAATCAGCTGTGTGCCAATATCGCTGTCAGCTGATAACTAACAATATTGTACTTTTAAACTACAAACATTAATTCTGTTTTGTAGTTACCGTATAATAACGTTGGTAGGTAGGACGACGTATTGTTTGTGCTGTCTTTATCACTCATTACAGAGGGTATAGTCCATGTCGTTAGTTATATCACACAGAGGATTAGTCATAAATAATTTAATCACACAAAAGAACATGCACGTTTTATGCGTGTGTTAACAGTTGTTATCCATTAAATCCCTAAACCAACTTAAAATCACAAAACAAATATTTGACATTATATCATGACAGATTTATCGTAAACAAAGTGTGAAATGTAGACAATGACTAATGTTTGTACTGCTGAGATCACACTGTCAACTCAGATGACCCTAGCAGATTGCAGAAAGCGCTTCCAACCATGTAGCTCTTGACTTTCCCATGCTAGCGAACACGCGCCCACTAGCCTGAACTTTACGGTACTTCGGTAGCCGACCATTAAAAAGTCTGGATATCAACAATAAGTCACAGAGTAATCATAGAAGATCCAAGACAGACAAGGCGATGTGACCAGAACCCTACAGTAACTGTGGTAGAGGGTCCACCAATCAGAGCATGAAACTGCACCGATGCTAGCGAACACGCGCCCACCAGCCTGAACTTTGCGGTACTTCGGCAGCCGACCATTAAAAAGTCTGGATATCAACAATAAGTCACAGAGTAATCATAGAAGATCCAAGACAGACAAGGCGATGTGACCAGAACCCTACAGTAACTGTGGTAGAGGGTCCACCAATCAGAGCATGAAACTGCACCGATGCTAGCGAACACGCGCCCACCAGCCTGAACTTTGCGGTACTTCGGCAGCCGACCATTACAAAGCCTGGATCTCAGTGGCAGGGTAATCATAGAAACTCCAACTTTCCAACAACTCCAGAATTCTATTTATATCTCTTAAAGAGGCTGGGTCTAAGCATTAACTTTTTATATGATTTGTATTTGAATGAAATTGTCCGGTATGATAATGTGTCTGAAGTCTACAAATTATTTCACATAAACTTATTATTTATAGATATTTTGTAATAATCTATGGTTTTTTTCTATATAAATCAAATTATTGGGATATTATAACTATTTTCGAGTCAAGTTGTTTGTTTTTTATGGTTGAATTTTGAGTGAATGCGCATTAATTTTAAAACAGTTGCCAAAATCTGAACTTTAAATGTTACTCGGCGTACAAATAAAGAAAGGCCTTTTCTTGGTACGTAAAAATGTAAATCCTCATGAAGTAATAGAATTTGTTATCTATCTCAAACCACTGGATTGAGTAAGTAGTTCAGTGAAGGCTGAATAAAAGTGAATTCATTAGAATTTGGTTCTGATTTGACACAAAATATTTTTATGGATTAACAGTTCGACATTACCATGCCACGAAATCAAACTGTTTAAATACGGCGAATTCTGTCAATGTTTACAAGAAAGACACACTTGATCGTAATCTGACAAAGTATCCCTGATAAAAAGATATTCCTCAAAACTGAGCTGAGACACTAACACGTTATCACCATTATCGAGGAGGGGAATGCCATACAACACCTGAGCATCAGTATACTGATAAAGCACAAAGAAGTCGTTACACTGATAAGAACTATCAGTGTCAGTGCCGATGATAACGTTTCCCCGCGGGACCCCCCTGCGGCCACGCCACTTCTACTGAACTGAACGTACTCTGCAACGTCCAGGACGTGTAGATCGTATTGTAAAACTATACTGTGGCCTTGTGTACGGCAAAATCTGGACCATACGAGTATACTAAAATATTTAGTTTCGGAAATTGAATCTTGAAACTCAACATAATTTGCTTTGTGGAAGCTAGGCCTACAAAATAGCAGATTCCATACGCTTCAACAAGTTCAGTTTCTTGTGAATTTTAATAATTTTACTATTCGTTTTGGTAGGAATTTGAATTACTCGTGTAACTGGTACAACACATTAATTCTTCAATATATTTGCACGTATGGTAATTAATATAATATATCATTAGGTGGTTGTTAGACGAATGCAGACGTATTGTAATCTGTATTTAGTTCGGTTGTAGTAATTAGTGTTGTGTTTAGGTTGGTTATTTACCTGAAGAAGACATCAGATTGCAGATATAGAAACGTAGTGTTACTGATTTTTTTATTTCACTGAACGATCGAAATGTCCGGAAAATTCTGTTTCCTTCAATATTCAGTTCTTGTGAATTCTAATAATTTTACTATTCACTTTAAGGAATTTGAAATAGCCTACCCATGTAACTGGTACATCACATTAATTCTTTATTATATCTGCACACAGGGTAAGTAACATAATATATATTTTCAATACCGTACAAAGAGGATCGCAGTAGATTGAACGTCTTATACCATTTTACATTGCCAATGCCATAACTATGTAAACTTTAACTACGTATATACCAGCCGCTCAATTACAAGACCCAGTGGTCTTAGGTAATCAAGACGCGGCGAGACCTTTTTCCTCTGAGCATAATGCCAACTCAATTTCCGAGACAACAACACTTAATTTGAAAGGCCAGAGTCGGAGACAGCTGTCTTAATACCGGTACAGCATTGTGTACATGCTAATCTAATGCAGGTACACGCGTTGTAATGGTCTTTACGTAAGTCTTGAGTCACAACACAATAACAAGCTGGCTTTGCAACTAATCCACTGGAAGAACATTCTTCTGAAAGCAACTTCAACTACCACTCAAAAAATCGCTTTCACGATCAATTCACACGCAATATTTCCGTATTTCAAAACGTATTTACAACCCAAGGAACACTCGGAGGGTGGGGAAGGGGGGGCATCGACTTGCACGTCACCATAGCAGATTGGAAGATATCGGAAATAACGACAGTTGAGATTTTATCTTTTAAAAACTATAATTTGATCAAACCGGTTGCGGGATGAAATAAAGTGGCCGGCAACGTCCTCGAGGCGGAGATTCGCGGAGCAAATTGCCGCCGGATGTTGCCCGTAATTGGCGAGAGTTATTGGCCTTATTAAAACCCGGCCGACTAAAAAAACTAACCGTTGCACCAGACTTCCTCGGTCTCGCCATGGCAATGACGTCAGCACTGGGCGCTTCGTGCGGACCAGAAATGAAGTCCCCACAGAAGTCTGATCCAATATTCTTGTGAGTGCAAAGCGTCCTCATTTGTGATTAGCAGCTAGACTAAACCTGAGCAGCGTGCAAACACAGACCACTCACTATACCTAAGTGCCAAAAGCACACACTATTTGCTGCTACATAGACGTCCCTTTAGGAGTGCGACAGTGGAGCATCCGTGGCCTATGCAGCATCACGACCACGGCAGTCGTTGACTCACTTTGCATTACACGAACAGCAGTAACACAGATAGTATTATAATATCATACGCGGGCACTGCATTCGACATCTAAATTTAATATTCATTTGATGTGCGTAATAATGACAATTTAACCTCGCATATACTTGAAGAAAGAGTTACGTTCAAAAGTGCAAAGATAAATTCCCAAAAGAATGTACACACACATCAAAATACTCCACACAAGACATGGAAATATGACAAAATGTTGTCATCCCAAACTAGCCATACGTCACAGTTTATTAATTACTCAGATTAAATCTTGTTTACAAGCACGTTTCGCATGGATGGACTTCTAGACTCCTGTATTCTCGGTTAGTTTTACTTCAAAATAACATATTAGACATTTTTAATGCGATTTTGGAAAAACTAGAAGGAGCGACATAGGTCGAAAGTTTACCGGTACCCACTCCATTACATTTTTATGGTGACAGCTTTTTTCGGCATTGGCAAGGTGAGGGGGAACTAGGAAGGCTGCGGATGGCGATGGAGGCTAACCACTATCCAGTCCTGACTGTAGAAGGCAGTGGTCTCCGAGTCTCCGGTTACAGTTACCGTTATTGGCCACTTGTCATGCCGAGAGAGTCAGACTGGACCGCTAACCGCAGCCCGCCTCCACACCCTGTACTTCCCCAACTTTTGTCAACTTCTCGGCGTGATGTAACAGCAATTACTACACCAACACAGAATCCTATTTCACAGCCCACCTCCACACCCTGTACTTCCCCAACTTTTGTCAACTTCTCGGCGTGATGTAACAGCAATTACTACAACAACACAGAATCCTATTTCACAGCCCACCTCCACACCCTGTACTTTCCCCAACTTTTGTCAACTTCTCGGCGTTAAGTAACAGCAATTACTACAACAACACACAGAATCCTATTTCAAGTAACAGCCTACACCACAGCCCACCTCCACACCCTGTACTTCCCCAACTTTTGTCAACTTCTCGGCGTTAAGTAACAGCAATTACTACACCAACACAGAATCCTATTTCACAGCCCACCTCCACACCCTGTACTTCCCCAACTTTTGTCAACTTCTCGGTGTGAAGTAACAGGAATTAACTACACCAACACAGAATCCTATTTCACAGCCCACCTCCACACCCTGTACTTCCCCAACTTTTGTCAACTTCTCGGTGTGATGTAACAGCAATTACTACACCAACACAGAATCTTATTTCACAGCCCACCTCCACACCCTGTACTTCCCCAACTTTTGTCAACTTCTCGGCGTTAAGTAACAGGAATTACTACATCAACACAGAATCCTATTTCACAGCCCACCTCCACACCCTATACTTTCCCCAACTTTTGTCAACTTCTCGGCGTTAAGTAACAGCAATTACTACACCAACACAGAATCCTATTTCACAGCCCACCTCCACACCCTGTACTTCCCCAACTTTTGTCAACTTCTCGGCGTTAAGTAACAGCAATTACTACACCAACACAGAATCCTATTTCACAGCCCACCTCCACACCCTGTACTTCCCCAACTTTTGTCAACTTCTCGGCGTTAAGTAACAGCAATTACTACATCAACACAGCCCACCTCCACACCCTGTACTTTCCCCAACTTTTGTCAACTTCTCGGCGTTAAGTAACAGCAATTACTACACCAACACAGAATCCTATTTCACAGCCCACCTCCACACCCTGTACTTCCCCAACTTTTGTCAACTTCTCGGCGTTAAGTAACAGCAATTACTACACCAACACAGAATCCTATTTCACAGCCCACCTCCACACCCTGTACTTCCCCAACTTTTGTCAACTTCTCGGCGTGATGTAACAGCAATTACTACAACAACACAGAATCCTATTTCACAGCCCACCTCCACACCCTGTACTTCCCCAACTTTTGTCAACTTCTCGGCGTTAAGTAACAGGAATTACTACATCAACACAGCCCACCTCCACACCCTATACTTTCCCAACTTTTGTCAACTTCCCGGCGTTAAGTAACAGCAATTACTACACCAACACAGAATCCTATTTCACAGCCCACCTCCACACCCTGTACTTCCCCAACTTTTGTCAACTTCTCGGCGTTAAGTAACAGCAATTACTACACCAACACAGAATCCTATTTCACAGCCCACCTCCACACCCTGTACTTCCCCAACTTTTGTCAACTTCTCGGCGTTAAGTAACAGGAATTACTACACCAACACAGCCCACCTCCACACCCTGTACTTCCCCAACTTTTGTCAACTTCTCGGCGTTAAGTAACAGGAATTACTACACCAACACAGAATCCTATTTCACAGCC
This sequence comes from Homalodisca vitripennis, assembly GCF_021130785.1. Classification (NCBI taxonomy): domain Eukaryota; kingdom Metazoa; phylum Arthropoda; class Insecta; order Hemiptera; family Cicadellidae; genus Homalodisca; species Homalodisca vitripennis. The sequence goes on along the minus strand of NC_060209.1, from coordinate 194,185,763 downwards.
CACCTCCACACCCTATACTTTCCCAACTTTTGTCAACTTCTCGGCGTTAAGTAACAGCAATTACTACACCAACAAAAAATCCTATTTCACATCCCACCTCAAATTATGTGAAATTCATCAAACAGCAGCTCGTGCTGTTTTTCGCTCAAAAATAATTTCATTTAACCAGCTCTTCATTTAAAATCCCTTTTGTGCATAAAATACTAATCAAGTCCTTTTTAATGAACCGCAAAGATTGATGAACTATAACTTTAGTGAAATTCTCGTTTCGTGGTGTATTCCTATTTAATGAACCGGAAAGACTGATGAACTGTAACTATAGTGACATTCTCGTTTCGTGGTGTATTCCTATTTAATGAACCGGAAAGACTGATGAACTATAAATTTAGTGAAATTCTCGTTTCGTGGTGTATTCCTATTTAATGAACCGGAAAGATTGACGAACTACAACTTTAGTGAAATTCTCGTTCTACCGAACCAATCAACAGAGTAGTAGAGCTAACAACAGACCACATAGCTCGTGTGTGGCAGTTGAAGCCTAGCCCTAGCAGACAATAAAGCCATAACCTCGCAACCTTCACATTCCGTTCCGTTCACCGTATAACAGTAAAGTTGTCTCTCGACTCGGTTATCTGGTTGTGGTTGACATTGCTAGCACAATGTTTACGTGTACTTGTTCTAACTGAACATGTTCATTCGATCTGTTCACTTCCTGTTGATGTTCCTGGTACTTTTGGTGTTATCCGTAGACCATTGTTTTCTAAAAGTTTTTCTTGTTGGGGACCTAAAAATACTAAATTATTAGAAATAGTAGACTTTATTTGACTTACTGTGAAAACCACGTCATTATGAGGATCGGATCTTGATTTCTGCCTTCCGAAAGGAAGCTATGTCGGCGAGGAGTGCACTTTGTGGCCTCCGGAAAATACTCTTTTCGCTTTCAAGAAAAAGCTACAGATATAACTGTCCTGTCCACATAATACCGGAATGTAACGAGTGCATACGCTATCTCCCGGTATACCACAGTGGGAATACGACACATCAAAAACACAAACTAAAATGAGTTTTAAAGATTTCTGACCTCTAAATTAACCGGTTTCAAGTGTAGAAGATGGAGGTTTTGACAAGAAGCGTCACAAAAGTTTACACCCCACGCAAGTTATTACAAGCTGATCCAAGGTTAAGTCCTGAGTTGTTCTACTAAAAGCACTCTAGTAACCTTGGTGTGTACTACAAATACAGCAGCTACTGTCCAGGTCATTAATATTAATAAACTTGCGCCCATGTAAGTGATAAAGTGCTACTGTGAATAGTAATGAGAAATGGACCTAAAGCAGAAGTCGATGCAGGATGCAGGAAATTTGCAGCAGATCCCCAATATTAAGAGTGCATTTGAATCTGTTTCAACTAAATTAATAGAACTTCCGGTTCTTGGATATGTTTCAGGTTCTTTACTAGTTGCAAAACTAACCAAACTTAAAACAATTGTAATAGAGATAAACACATATTTGCAAAATTAATTTTTAATCAGTATTAACTTACTAATGTTTTGAAGCTCATCTGATGGCTTCCATTTTAAAGTTCTATACATTAATTGTTGTTAAAACCAATTTTATTTGCTCAGCTTATATAAAGCTTTTCCTACAGGTTAACCTTGTAAATTCGACATCAGCTTGTTTCCCTATATGTATGTCTAATGACTAACAAATCTTCACACATAGAAAATACATTGTTTACTTTACTACAATCAAACTGCTTGCATAAAAAAGCCTCCGGATAGCATATTTTTTGATAAGAAGTGCATTAATTGGATGGAGTGACAAAAATACTATTTTTACCAAATTTGGGGGGGGCTCTGTAAGGATACATTTTTTAAATTGAGAAGTATTATTTTTATTCCTGGAATACATCCTTTAATTTCTTTGACATCAATGTTAGAACACGCCAGAGAAGAAACTCACCTTTTGAATCCAAAACAATGACAAAATGATTCAGAAAGGACTTTGACATGAAAGTCAAACAAATCTTGTTGGGTTATAAGACACCTACCTGCCCATATACAGAGGGAGCAAGGTGATAACCGCTAACGGTCAGGGGATTCCTGGTAAACTTCAAGCTACTGTAGCCCAACATGAATTACAAATAGAACAATAATCTCAAAATGATGAGTCAGCTGACTATGAAGGAAATCCTATATGTCCTTCAGGTGATTTTTTAGATCCTGCCCTTGCAAGCGGCCAGCCTGCCTGGCCATTGGTGGTGGTTCGGAAGTCACCTTTAAGCCGTTGGTCCCCAGGTTAAGTGTTAGAGAGGGCTTCTTAGCCCTAACTTCGCCTGGTAAAATAAGACATTCTTTATTTTACTTTTTTACATAGGCTGGCATTTTTGAATACAAACACCACCGGATTAGGACTTGCACAGTTGGTATTCGTGTAAGATTGCAAGGTGTATTGCAGTGCCAACCAAGCCTCCCACGCTGACGTTAAGTCTGGCAAGAGCTTATTTTGTTGATAAACAAACGTTTGCAGCACAGCAACTGTTCTGAGTCACTAAATTAATAAAATACATAACATCATTATTGTGAGAAGCTAAAAAAGGAAAACAGCAGATACTAACACTCCTGTAAACAGCTGTTACGTCCTCACAGAACGATGTAGACCCATTAAATTCAGATTCATATATGTGGAAATATTAAGGGATTTACTTGATTTTAATAGTCACAGGAGTTTTGAGTCCCGATATATTTAGACCTGTCCTTGAATGAATGCCAAGTCTTTCATTTCTGGGTCTGTTCTATTGGTTTTATGTTGAAAATAAGTGCTTCCTTCACTATAGCCACCAGTGCAGAGTAAAATATGAGTTTAGTATTCCTCTGATGTACAAATAATGTTTTACGATTAAATTTGTATTATTTTACAATCAGCTAGATTCACAGTGAATAAAAATCACATGAATATAAAATTAACACGAAATAAATAACTATTAACTAACTGTATCAACAAATACACAAAAGGTTTTCTTTTTTCAGTTTAACACTTGTTGACTGAAAATTGTTCTCTATTTTTATGTTAAACTGAAGATATTTTACAAGCAATGTTTCAAATCAGTGTGAACCAGAAGATTTGATGTGAGTTATATTTACCAACAAGTCCATCGAGTACAAAAACTTTTATGTTTGATGCTCAAAACTCATATTTTGACCACTGTCACTTTTATTGAAGGTATAAATCAATTGATATGTCTAGTTTGCTGCGGAGAATGTACACTGGAGTTAATAGAGTTACATAAAGGTACATAACAAAACCTGGGTTATAACATTTTTGCCAAATACATAAATGAAATGTTTGGATTGAATATAATTTAACAACAGCATTCAAATTTTTAACAATGACCCCTTATTTATATATTTAGCCAGAAATGTACGACAGTACTGTAAATATTTTAATCTTGTCACAGTTATATACTTTTTTTGAAAACCTCAAAAAATACCTAATTTTTCAGTAGATAGGTAGTTACTATTAAGTCAACACAGGCTACTTGAAAAAAAAACTTTAAACACCAAAAACCCATTTAAGTGTTAATTAGAAAAATAAAAAATTAGTTCCAAATAAAACAATATTTTAAAAGTCACAATTTATTAAAAGTATTGACTAGGTAGTATTACTGATTTTCTACAATTTTTTTAACCCTATGTATGCCTCGGTGAGTTTAAAACATATTTGTAATGCAGGAAGATTACTGAAAAAGTTTTAGAAACACTGGCAAATAATAATTTTTAGGTATTTAAATATATGAAAAAAATTTATTACACAGCCTTCATATTAATATTTTATAAAATATAAAAAATCATGAAATTTTTAAATTGCATTGTAGTACAAGTACTAACTTAAATTTCAGATGTATAATTAAAGTAAAGTATGTTTCAATTCCTTCCCTAATTTAAACAATCAAATAAACAGGGGCAGGTATACAAAATAATGTGTAGCTACACAGTACAGAAAGCAAACAAAACCTGTCCCTTGATATATAAAGTGAAGTGATGATTGTAAAATGTTGCCATAGCCTGCACTTGATCTAGGCCTTGGGATTTTTATGTTAGTCTAACACATACCGTACTATTTCATGGGATGTTTTGTGAAATCATACAATAATTAGGCTAGCGTATACATTAAAAATAATGTCTAAAATGATTAGTTACTAATTTAAAAAATGAAAAATTTAATTACTTAACCCTTTGAATCCTGTGAATTCACCAGCAGTAACACTCCTGGCCCAGGTACTTTTCCAAAAAAATGTAAATTTTTCTTAATATAACTTAGATATAGAAATAATAGATTGGAAGAATCGGGTTCTGGTTCCTTCAGCTGTCCAGAACTACTTTTTTTTTGCCATGAGATTCTAAGCAACCTAGCACTCGTACCACAGCGCAGCGGCACGCCTGCATCACTTGGTGAATAGGCTACCTTACCACTTGGACAATGTTTGCGATGTCTGAGATGGTTTTTAAGGAAAAACTTACTGAATTCTTTTCATAATGGAGTTTGTGTTACTGTAAAGTACATATTGTGTGCTAAGGGTACGGTCCAATAAGCGGACCCGGTTTTTTTATATCGAAGAATATAATCATCGATACCTAATATTCGCATATCGAATCATAGACTATCAATCGATATAAAAGTAATAACAATCATATGTTTAAATTAAAATGTGAATTTAATGATAACAAATAATAAATGAACATAACCAAAATCAGGGAAACTCATAACTTTAACTAAATGAAACAGAACGAAAACGTTTTTACTAAAGTTGTGTCCACCATTACCTTCTTTTTTTGCATCTGAAGACGACCATGTTAGCTCCTCTGACAGTTACATTTGTTACCTTTCCACAAATATCACATAATGGATTCTTAGGTACTAACCCAACATCCTGAAGCCATAAAAAACACATTTTATCGTCTTTTAAAGCAATTTCGTGAAGCTTCCTAAGATTGACGGCCATTTTAATACACAATGTTACGTGAAATTTAAAATATTACCTTAATTGTATTATTTGAAAGTGTTTACAGCTGTTCATATAGATTATTTAAGTTGTTAAAAATAATTCATCAGTATCGATTGATTATATTGATGGTTATGATTAAGTAATATCGTTTTGCCAATTTCGATATAAAAAAACCGGGTCCGCTTATTGGACCCTACCCTGTGCTAAAACATCCACATGTATGCACACACTTACGCACAAACTTAGGCACACACTGGGTTGATGAGTAATGCCATCAGTACTGTACGGGACAGCACTGAAGGCGATGAATGAAAAACATCCCTCGATATAGTACTGATCAGTAGAATACAAAAACTCACCCAACGATATTATTCTAAGTAGCAGGATAATTGACTATACTATTAAATTTCACAAAGATTAAAATCCCCGTTACAATGCAAGAGAAAACAACATGTATTTCTTGCTCATTTTGATACAATAACTTAATAATAGTCTCCTTTTAAGTGCACTAACCAAACCAACTTTTAAATTGAATTATGCAGGAACACATTGCTCACTAGCACTACGAAATAGAAAGAACATCCGTTTCTTTAAATTTAACTACACAACCAAATTCAACCCATGAAGAAATGCAACACTAAGACGTCCACAGAAGTTGTTCAATGGCAAACAAAACTGTAATAATAAAGGAAAAATAATAAATAAATTTCACCATAGAGGTGACCAAAACGATGAAAAAACAGGGAAAAGTAGGCTACTGACAAACTTCCTCAAACATACTAAAGAAAAACCCTGAAACACAGTTTGTAGACTTAATTTCCCCGCTCAAATTCCTACCCTTTCCTCGTGTGAATTTTGATAACCCTTTTATCACCTCCTCTTATACCTATCATCTTGGTTCCCTAAACCGATGGACTTATAGTAGTATAACCTACATTCAAAAGCGTTTATAATTTTTGTGCAATATATGGTTTGTCAGTGCATACAAATTCTTTATGGAAATAAGAGTATATACTCTTTAAGATATTGTTAAGAGTTTTAGATATTAGATGGTTTTAGGTTAAGTGGCTAAAGGGGTAGACAATAAGTGGCCTAAACTTGTTATTTAGTTGTTTTTATCAAATATTTTCAGTTGTTTTTATGAAATAAATAATTTGATAGGCCTACTACAATTTATTTAACTACACATATGATTTCAACTTCTTAATTATAGAATGTTTAATGTAAACAATAAACTACAAGAAGAATAAACTAAATTATGAAGAATTTACGTGATGAATATGAGTATATTGTGTGAGATAAGCAACTAAAAGTTGTTGACGAGCAGTTAAGAGAAGTTTGGAGGAGTGGAATACCAGCACACTGTCTAGCAGACGATCTTTATGAATTTTTTCACAGCAGAGAAGTGCATCTGTCTGGGGAGAATCTTTTCCTCCATTTCACAAAAGCGGTTACTAACTGATATTTGGGCAAGCTATAAATACTGTAATCCTCTGAAACGTAGGTCTATGGAAAAGTTAGTTTTTGTTATTTTAAATTTTATTGTTAATTTATTTTCTCAAAAAATGTATCCTATCATTTTTTTTGTTAAAGGTTGAATGTGATTACATATTACAAAATATAAAGTTGAATAATTTAACAAATCGTTCAATAACAATCTACTAACAAATGTAGGCCGATTATTATTTAAGTCTTTATTAAAGTTTCTCCCCGGCTAAAGTACAGTAAACATTATCTATAAGTAGGCTAGTGAGGAATGCACGCCCCCGAATCATTGGCCATCAGCCACCTTTTGGTGCCACCCACACTGCTGTTAAAAAACGAAAAACATTCCCTCAGATAGTACTAATCATTAACATATTAAAATTCCAGAATGTCTGATCACGAATGCTTCCTGACATAATAGTTGATTGCAACAGCTTGCCCTGCTGTTGCCACTTTCTTGAGATACTATCAAAAAATACATCAAAATTCCATGGGATTTGATCACATAGCAATAAGAATTATAAATTCAAATTTAAGCAATGCAATGGTAATTCTTTCCATAGCTGCATGATCATTTTCCATATTTAAAAAACAAAAGTAGGCCTAGCTGTATGATCATTTTCCATATTAGGGAAAAAAAGTTTTAGGCCTAAAATTCGTTTTTTGCAAACACAAAAATGTATCTCATTATTATGAAATGGGAGTAAGTTAGTAGTTGGTAAATTAAATACTAACCAATGATTGTTATCTAAAAGTTTGAAATTGTTTGTTTTATTAAATAGCCTAATAAACAGCAGCCTGCAATAAATCCACCATTAAATTACAAATTAGCTTACTCATAAACAAGTGGATTAGAATCTTAACTAATTATGAAATATAGTTGATAATACCAAGCACTTTGATATAGATTGTTATGTACCCGGCTACTTTACTAGGTTAGGAAACAACTATTTAATAACTTACCAATTGTAAATAGTAATCGCTATTTGTAAGCAATAAATCCGGTACTCATGCGTCCCACTACACTAATTTCAAATCGGAGATGTGAATCACAAAACGTTACAGCATAAACACGAATTCAAGTTCACACAGTGATACGCTATGCCTAACTAGCCACAGCAACAGGTCCACAACACCAGAATTTTATTTGCGTTTTAAAATATAACCGCACAAAATAATAACAGCAAATATTAGGACACGTTTCTCGAAACTTAAACCATGTCTTTAAGATTTACGGTTGATATTACATTTAGATTAGCACAAGTCACCGCCGTCAAACAACCCAGACACAATCATGACAGTTGACACGACAACAAACTGCGCCCGACCGACGTCAACAGTACAATATTCTGCTTTAACCTAACAACGGAGTCCCCCACCACCACAGCCACTGGAATAGAATCTCTTACAGCTTCCATCAGTGCTGAAAACAGTGATGCTTGAGAAACGGTAAATTCCCTTCATCTAGATGCGTTCTAAATATATTATGTTATAAACATTACTTTTTGATATATTATTATCATGTCGTTGTTAGTTATTTGTAATGCATTATTTAATGCTCACAACATGTTATATATTATAGTTTTCTTGTCAAACATATTGTTGACATCTTTTGACTATCTTATTGAAGCTTGACATTACTCTTTTGGCGTAATTATTATAGTAAAGTAAGAACGTATTAAACATGTCTTAATGCCTTAAGAAAAGAGGGCAACAATTAAAAATAAAATTTGAACGACTACATAACAGTACAATTTTTAAAGCAATAACAAGAGATAAACTTGAAAACAAACTATAACAATATGATAAAAATTTAAAAAATAACAAAATTAAATTTCCTAAAGAAATAACAAAAGATAAACCTAGAACAAACTTCAACAATCAAGACAATAACAAACAAGCATTAAGTTAGGCAAACAGAAAGTAACAAAAGAGTGTAAAAAATTTTACCCTAATCAGAAATTGCCATACTTATGATACTGCCACAACAAAAGCCTAACTAGGGTTTCTTATAAATAATTTGAAACAGTTCATTTCTGAATCCAGTTGTCCTCATGAAGAAGTCAATCAGTGGGGCCACGTCACTGCCACTGTGGAGGAGTCTTGGGACTGACGAGTTGTACGCATAGTATGAGGGCATGGATCTTCTCTGGAAGATTGTCTTCGATCTAGTACCTCTTGGGATGGAGATGTCGATGTAGCTTAAGATGACCGGGCAATCCAGCACACCACTCACGATCTTGTTCAAAAACACAAGGTCGAGGAACTTCCTTCGGAGAGAGAGGGACTGCAAGCCAAACATGTCCTCCACTTCAGCCACTGGAGTGCCCAGAAAGGTATATCCAAGTCGTATTCCGAGGAGATGCACAAAACGTACCTGAACCCTGTTCAGCAACTCATTGTGGCCAATTTGATAGGGTAACCAAATTACAGAACCGTATTCCAAACAGGCCGTACTAGGGTCTTTTATAGTTTGACCATGGTGACTGGGGATCTAAAGTCTCTAGTAGATCTTACAATGAAACCGATGAGAGCATTGGCTCTAGGAGTGACGTTCAAAATATGGTCATTGTAACTTAGGGAAGAGTTCAGAATAACAGCATCCTGAACACTCTTTCAAGCTGTTTGCCATTGATACTGTAGTTGAAATGACGACAGCTCTTGCCACGATTGAATGTCATTACCCTGCACTTGGAAATATTTAATACCATGGAGTTGTTGTTGTACCAATCACTTATGCTGATCAATGATGGTTGCAGATCGAGTTGATTTTCCTCACTAAGCACACAGGTATAAACTTTGATGTCATCGGCAAACATGGAAAATTTAGTGGTAATAACACCTCCAATGTAATTTATAAATAGATTCGTATCTAACTGAGCTGTCGTTATGTGGATGTAGACGTTGAAGTAATGCAAAAGTTTATCATCTATCGTTGAATGGCATATTATACAAAATAATATATACTATCCAAAGAACCAAAGGAATATCAATTTCTTTCGAACCAGCTTTTATGTTCTTAATTGGAGAGCACTCTCCTTCTTACTCCAACATCTCAGGTCAACATGACTAGTGATCATAATACTGATCACCAGTTGTGTATTTACATTTTGCTTCATATATTATAATAGGTTGTTTATAATTTTGTATGATTTATTTTTTTTATTGACAGTTTTCTTCAAGTTATCGATCTCACTAATCGATCTCACTTGATATTTGATAAGTGTTGAAATAGGACCACATAGAACTTATTATTCATATAACAGTATAATATATGTTGTGTCCTTTTCTGTGTTACTTTTTTAATCAAATTATTATTCAAGAGTTTTGTTTAATTTTTGACTCACCGATATTTCAAAAATGCTGTTGTTGCAGAGAAATTGTCATTGTTATTACCAACTCTTTATTTAATTTGATCTCTCTTATTACTGCTAGTTTTGCTTTGATCATAAAAATGTTATGATCTAGTACACAATGCTTCTAACCGTGTAATAAATTAAAGAAAATGTTCTCAACAAATCTCAATGATCTCTGTAAAGTTTTCAGAGCTGTATATCTAAAATTGATTGATCCTGGTTACTTGTATTGTAAGATATTCCACATATTTTCATATGCTTGCTTTTAATTCCATTAAAAATAACCATGTACTCGTAGTTTAAAATCTAAAATTGTCTCTTAAATTTTAAAACATGCCTAAGAAGTCACATATAATAATATTTTAAAACTTACCAATCTGATTTATTTAAAGCGATTAGCACTTGTCACAAATTTTTCATCCGTGTAAGTATAACCACATTTTACATAGTTAAACTATAACTCTTTAAAATTTAAAATTTTGAATACGGACCCACGCAGGACGTATTATGAGACACAAGATGTTTGAAGAACAGAGAATATATTATGGATATATTACTAGAAGTTCAATTTTCATTCAGATATGCATAACTGTATAATAATTTTGGAAATGTTTCACAGACCAAGGGGGGATAAAATATAAATCGTGTGTTCCTTAAAATAAAGGAGTATGTTTGTTCCTTAAAACAAACAACAGATGTTTGTTTAACAAATCTTTACCAAATACCAAGTAACATAAAAGTTACAAAAAGGCATGTAGGTCTTAAATGGTGAATACCTGTAGCCTAATATTTAAAAAATTCCAGATTTTATTGTTTTTTATAATTTTTACAAATTGGGAACCAGTAATTGGGATCACTAATTGGCAGTGAACGTTCCAGGGATGTGTCCAAACTGTAAAATAAGGAATCCAATGCCAACAGAATTTGTCAAATCCGTAAATTATTAATTTAAGGTGGTGTAATAGGCTCGCGTAAAGAGGTAAACTAGCTCCACTTAATTTTTAATGAAAAATCCCTAAGAAAAGTGATTAGTTAAATAATGGTGTGTAGTGAAGGAGTGCAAGCAGCGGCGAACTCCTGGGAAGAAGAATTTTCCCGATTATACACAATTCAAAGTTTCTTCAATCTTTCCTTAGATTATTCAGACTGTTACTAACTAATTAAACATAGTACATACATACAAATAGTACATAATTTTATAGATATAACATTTATATTTGTGACTAACAATAAAAATGTTTTTAATGCCCTTTATATTAAATAAAACATGCAATTTATTTCAATGATCCAGCGTGAAATAATTACACGTTAGAGAAGAACAAAGTTGCATGGTTTGAAATTGTAGCTTGCCACCAAATTGACAAATGAGTAAAAAGACTGGAGTGTAGTAGCAGAAGCCGTAGCCCTATTCTTACTTCATCGGTTTGACTTACTTAGTTACTTATAGGTTATGGGGATTGATTTAATTTTCTAACGACCGATAACTTTGTCTTATTCAGTTGTGTCAAACTCTTATTAACTGTTCACTTTATTGTGTTTATCGTATAGACAATTTAAAATGGTATTTCTGGATGTTGCTAAATGTGCCCGCAGAGTGCTTAAATATGCAGATCCTAATAAAGGTCCAGATGAATTTTATAGAAAGAGGAACATTTTGAGATTGTCTGCAGTAAGTATTTTATTGATCTATTTTCGATCATGTCGTACAAAATAATTGACCTTAGAGCAAGACACTAAAATAATAATAAAATAATTTCACATTTGATAGTATATTTTTACTCACGATACCTAAAACGATCTTTAAAACTAGCCTACTTTTAACAATTTTAAGTTCCATTTCCACAATGATAGCCTACATTTAGGCAGCACTTACAAACTATAGGCCTAAATGCAAAAATTAAAAAGATTTGAGAGAGTGTTTCTGTCTAGGACATAAGATGACATAATAATTAGTTGAGTTTATAATATTTTTAGTACTTGATTTATCACACTCATGAATTTCGATCAGTAGGCTACCTGATAGTTACTATCTCAGGGGATATTTTTTACTTATAACTTACAAGGCTTCTTTCTCGTTATTTGTTGCTTATTTGTCGTTATTTAAGTGGAAAATACTCCAACATTGCTCAGAACACCAAATATGGAAGATAGATTTTGAAATGGGTATTGTAGACTAGGACATGGTTAGGTACAACTGAACCATGTGGCTCAAAGCACAGCCAACACATATGTACACAATCCACTCTCGGGTAGGGTACGATAAGCGGACCCGGTTTTTTATATCGAAGAATGTAATCATCGATACCTAATATTCGCATCTCAAATCCTAGACTATGAATCGATATAAAAGTATCTATAGTCCTCAATAACAATCATATATTTTAAATTAAAATATGAATTTAATATTTACAGTGATCAAACAAATTATTATAACCAAAATTAGGAAAACTGAAGACGACCATATCCTAAGCATATATTCTGTACATAATTAATTCAGTACTTTGTGATTAAACAGAGGCCACCGATAAAAAACAAGATTTAGCAGCTTTGGGTGGGCAGTTACACAATAAATACTAATGGCTAGGTTAGGTTAGTAAACATAAATCACTTAAACACAACAGCCACAGCTATAAAATGCTTTGAAATGGTAGCCTCTGTTTAATCAGAAAGTACCATTAATCCTGGACAGTTTAGTTTAAAAAAGCCTAGCTCTAAGGTTTTCAGTTTTATGACTGAAATAAATTGAAAATTTACTGTCCGCAAAATGTTTATTTAGAAATAGATAATATAACTAGAGTAAGTTATGTTTTTCACTTTTTGTTTTATTTATATTTCTTTCTAAATTGCTACATGTTCACTTTTAACAGTTTTGTTATTTATAAGATCAATTAGGTTATTGTATCTCACATAAGAAGTATCGCTATAGATTGTATCACTATATTTCATGTATGTTGTATGAAACTAGACTTTGAATTATTGTCATACTGAATTTTGATAATGTTATTCACAGCATTTCTACGGTCGAGCGCGGAACTGCTACAGCATAGCCGTGAGGAAAGTCCATAGAGCTCTTGTGTACTCAACGAAAGGGAGAAAACTGAGGAGAGAAGATATGAGAGATGTAAGTTAGTCATACACTGAATTTTGATGCTTTAATTTTTCAGTGTCATTTAAAAAAACCGTTGACATTTTCTCCTACAGTCCGTCACTTTCAAAATTTATGTTTATTTAATTACTGACAAGTAAATTATTAACGTTTAAACATGTGTGTAGCATATAAGGCAAATGAGCAAAGTGGGTGTCTTTTTATCAACTGAAGGTGTAGTTGTTTTTGTTTGTCATTTTAAGATTCAGGGCAATTTTTATGATTTCGCTAACCTTATTTTAATCTTCTCATAGTTTATTACTAATTTATTAATCTAATATAATGGTCAATGTTTGTAATTTTTAGTAAAGAAAGCAACTCCCGTTTATGCATGAATTTTGTTTGAAAGTATTTTGTTACCTATAATTTATAGAAACATTTTTCTTAAGTAATGATCAAATTGTCCCTAGGATGGCATTCACTGAGCTCAAAACCTTCTGTGCTGTCAGAAAATATTGCTTGTGCAGTTGACAACGACAAAACATTTCAGCTTATCTAAAGATGATTTTATATTTCTTTAGGATATCTCATCTTGTATTGTGTTGGTTTCTTGCATTACAGTAACTTTTGTTCAAATCAATTACTAGCACAGGCCTAATGATTGGGAATTATTTATGTTTGGGAATTGAGAGGCCTCTGGGAAAATTCATCATCAGTTGTGCAATTTTCAATTTCTTGAAACCAGAATAATAAGTGGTTGACCTCAAGTAAACCTTGGACCACCTCAAAGTCCAGCCATAGTTGTCTAATGGTATTCTACCTTTACTTCAGTTGATTCTGGTTGTTTAGAAGAAAAAATTAAAATATGGATTGAGATGCAACATTACTACCTCGTGTTGTGTGCACCAAGTTGTTGTCTAAGCTAGGGTGCACAGAGACAACGTTCAATTTTGGGCTTAATGCAGCCACAATGGGATGTAGACATTTCACAAAACCGTTAATACTGCGCTTACATTTGCTTCAAATCCTCTTGAAATTTAAACAAGAGTGTCTGTTACAATCTTTTGTAAATTCTATTATGGCACTTAAAACTTTGATTACAGATTAATTCATGCAAAATTTCAATAAGAACTATATTTTAAATGTCTTAACAGCATCTTCTGATAAGAAAGAAAAATTACATGAAATTATTGCAATAAGACACCTTAAGGTATGCCCAAATTAATAAATGATATATTGATATATTGACCTTTACTCTGCCTAATTCCATGACACACTCCAGACGCTACTGGCCAAAATTAATTAAACCGATCAACCACGGGAGATCACTAACTTGTGTACGTTTAGTTCTACTTATTCCATTTGAACATAATCTTTACATATTATAATATCGTAAAGTTTATTAATACCTTCACTATTGCTCTACCTTCTATCAGCCTTTATATAGGCCTACTGTGATGTGCCAAAGCTAGTGATAAGCGCAGCGCAGTAGTGCGTCCTAAGCAGTGTATGTGTTATATCCTTTCATTGTTATATTATAACCTGTCTAGCAAACATATTGGAAGAACAGTTTAGTGTAGTGATATTAAACAAAATGATCTACCCATAAATCACATGTGATGTACACAAGCACGCCTGAGTAAGTAAGTGGTCATTACAAGGAATCACCATCACTGTCACTCTCCGTCTTGATGCAATCAATATACCTTGAAATTTATGGACTAGAGCGAGAATGTCATTTTGAACCCATTCAAAAGTTTGTGTTCAGTGAATTTTCATGGTTTTAAACTTGATCAAAATTAGTTTAGTTTTTATGGTTTCAGATACTGTTACCAAAGTTTAAAGTTTCAATTTATAATAAAGAGAAAATCTTATGATTTGGAAAAGTCTGTGATATCTGACAGATTTTCACAGTTAGATTTTTAACATGACATGAGCAAATTTTGAATAGGTAAGATTAACCGATTTGTATATAAGTTTAATCTAAATCCATTCAGTGTTGCACAGATTTCGTAACACATCAGTAAGGGGTATTGAAATATTATGTACAGGGCATGTCAGAATCCTTACAAATTCTGCAGGTTTTGTTGAAAATGATAATTTTTCTTCAATAATAATAAAAAAATGTTTTTATTTAGAATTGGCCGTATTGAAGTTTGGAAAAGTTGTATTGTCTGTAGTTAAGGAAATTTCGTTTTATAGAAAAATTGAAATGGTTGCCGTAGAAGTGTTGAAAAAAGATGTACGTATTTTATTTTTTTTAATCATTTAGGTATTTTCACCAGACTTTCTTCTTTGTACAACAGCTATCACTAAAGCAATAATTTTGATAATTCAAATTGTTTTAAATTAAAAATAAAATAAAAATGGGAAATCTACCTCATTAGTGCTGTGGTACATTGAATAGTTTTACTTAGTGATGGAATAAACAAAAATGAATAGATGATGTGTTCAGAATTAATATAAACAAAAATGGTCAGCTGTTTTTATCAGTTACGCTTTTGTCAAAATAAATAGTTTGTATATAATAGTAACTTTTGTTTTGTAACTGTTCTGGGATAATGTCAAATAGTTTCAATTACATTTGCTCATTTTTATTTAAACTTTGCAGCTTTGGACGATCAGAACGACAGCAGCTACTGAAGAACTTGGGCTGCCATTTCCTCTGTTTCGCGCAGGTCTGCAATCCAGCAACGTTCTGTTGAACCGGAAATCTCTGGCTGATCTAGCAATTTGGGAACCTCGTACTTTCAAGGTATGTTCACTTCTGGTTTCTGTCACTGTGACAACACAGACTGTCTCAAAACGGGTGATAATACCATATTCATGAATAACAATGCTAAGATGTATTTTATCTGTATTATTGTGTATCAGTTGTAGTTTTTAACACTTTTGCGTGGAATTTTAAAACTAAGGGTGCAGATTCCACTCAGCTGTTTGATGTTCTATTGTTTCAACAATCAAACATTCAACACTTAATTGACATCCATTTCTAAGAAAGATATGATCAATAAAATAGATTTTTAATGCTGTTTAGCATACTATATACCACCAGTGAAACCCAGAGAAACATGTTTAATTGATTTGGTAAAAGTTAGCTTCTATGCCATTATAAAATTCTCTACCACCAATTTTTCGCAGTCCAAATCATTATTTTATTACAGTTCCCCCATCCATGTTGAAGCTTTATTTTGTTCAGAAACGTTTAGTGATAGATCCTATATCAACAAATAATCGGTTTTCAATTTGTTTGACTCGAAAAATGCAGGAGTATGATGGGCCTATTCTTTCCCTTACTTTAGTATGGTTTGTGATTTGATGGAAGAAATTTTTTATTTAGTAATTATTTGATTTCAAAACAAAATATACATTTTATTAGTTTTTCTAAAACTGTTTTATTTAAAAAAAGTTTTCAATAAACTAATTGCTTTTTGTTTTATTAATCTTTTTCTCCAAATATTAGGATAGTTAAATTCTTGTATTAAAAATGTTTTTATATATTCTTGGTTGCAAGAATACTAATTGTTTCCACACTGAACTTCCAACCACTGTTTCCATCTTTATAATCACAACACAATATCATGTTTAGTTGTTTTTTATTTTGTTTTTGAAAAACTTTTGGAAACATTTAAATCTGGCACAAGTACATATTATTGTGAGTCATTACGCTAAAGGAGCTTGCTACAAGTACGTACATGTACTTCAACAACTCTCTCTTTGGTATTGTGATTAAGAATAGATATTGCACTGTTATGGTAAAATTTTTAAGTACAGAATTAAATCATTATACAATTTTATATTTTGAGCTTAAAAAATTATCTTAATACAAAATTTCTAAATTTAATTTATATAGAATTTTGCAAGCCTAAAGCTCTTAAGGTTACAGGTTTTGTTTATCTTTACATTTACGTGTTATTTGCATAGGGAGTGATGCAATATTCTTTGTTAACATTTTATGTGGTCTTGTATTAAAACATAGTATTTTCTCTATCTTATGGGAAACTAGGTAAAACTTTCCTCATGTATGTTACAGGCACTAACAGACTTTGCGTGGTCCAGAGCAGTGGAAGATGGCCTGACCAATGTCGACAAACTCAAGTCCGACCCGCCAGAACATGTTGTCACCAGAGAAATGCTCAAGGCAAAGAAAAAATTTTAGAAATGTATTTATATCAGTTTTCACTTTAGTTTTGTATTAAAAATTGTTGTTCATAATGCATTTCATTCTTCTTTCATATGAATTATGTATTCATTCTGCAGTAGTTTTCAACTCTGTGTCCGAGATTCCTAGAGGTTAAAAGACAGAGAGCACTTTTTAGTCCCTATTTCAAATCTTTAATAAAAACTAGAGGATGAAATGGCTTATTTCAGCTTAATTTTTTAGATGAGCTTTTAAGAACTGTCGTGTTGTCACAGAGTTAATGAAAATTTTAACATTGGCGTTTGCAAATGCAATGTAAAATTGTTTGAAAGCAATAAAAATATTATTATGATTACAGGTAGGACAAAATTTAGAGAGTGTTACTGTCGTGGATATAAAATTAGTATTGATGAAAACACAGTAGGCTTCAAAGGAAATATCATTTTTAAAGTATACAAGGACAAGCCCCAACAGTGGGGTGTAAAAGTGTACATCCTCACTGATTCTGCAAGTTTTGTTGTTGTTCTCTTAGAACAAGAAGCTTATAAATTGCACTTAGTACTATAAAAACCTTAGCGCTGCTTACTGAGTAACAGGATATTCAGGATGGGTAAGGTTAGGGGGTAGGGGCCGCCTTCTATCGAGATCCAAGAAAAAGAATTAGGGCACTAATCATGTCATGTCCCCCGGAAGAAGGGGAGGCCAGCTCTGAACCAGCCTCTCCAGTCAAAGCAGGCAGGGAGTGGCACACCCTTGTTGAGGTTAGCATGAACCTCTGAGGTTAGGGAAAGAACCCCACCAACTCAGTCATCTCCCACTAGACCTATCGAATTGCCCTTGTACCCCAGAATCTTGATGTGCTGCTCCTGGACATCCATGAGGTGCCCAGATTTAAGTGACACATCGGTTTTTGCTGTGCCCAGTGTGGGTTCAACTGGAAGGTATAAACCAGCCAGAAGTGATCCCTGCTGGGTTCTGAAAATTGATACATTTCGCTCTTCAACCTTACTGGGGGACAACTACAACTAAATTTCTTGTCAACAAGCCTCAAAAACACATGGAAGTTTAGTGATTGATATTATTCTAGTGTTGAACTTGCCACAGTACTAATTAGAGAAAAGGTGCACCCGTAGATGTAAAAAAAGTACAAAATGTTAAAAGGGGCTATCACTGTTGACAGGAAAGGTGATATAATTTTTATCTTACAATGGAAAGACAAAAGAGAAGTTCTTATGATAAGTTAGTCTCTATGATTCATCTACAGAAGAAGTGAGAGAAACAGTTAAAAGCGGAGTTGAACTGTTGTGTCTGCTGTTGTCTGCAATGGGAGGTGTCTATCTTGTAGATAATTTTATCACCATATTCGTTCACAAGGAAAACAATTAAGTGGTGGCACAAAATTTTCTTTGGTTGTTGGAAGTGGGTGTTGTGAATGCCCTTATATTAAACAATAGCAACATCCCCTGGGATGAGAGCAATACACCAGGTTCATTTCAGAAAAGATTTGATAAAAATACTTGTAAGATAAAAAAGAAATCTGACAAAAAGAGGAAGACCTGCTAGTTTTGATGAAGATGGAAAGGCTTAGTGAAAAACTTCATATTCGTTATACAAGGGAATAGAAAGACTGCAGTGTGTAGCAATCGATCAGTACCAGGTGGGAGGAAACGGACAAGATGTTACTGCAAGACGTGCAGGTGGGTACCAGCACTACGCCCAGGTCTAGGTATCTTGAAATACCGAACAATGAAAACGTGAATATGAGCTGGAATAAAACTGTAAAATAGTAAATATTCAATATTGGTTAATTTTTTGAGCTTGTGTTGTTCATAGCCTTTTTATTGTTCATAAGGTACATATATGATTCCCTACTATTTTATTTATTTTCAATAATAAAACTCAATGTAAACAAAATTATTCGACTGAACTAGTAGATTATTTCTACATTTTATGCCATTCTCGTGGTGCCTTAGCCTCCTTACAGCCCTGTCATAGCTCCATGTGATTTTGTTTGTTCCCCCGACTGAAGAGAGCTGAAGGGAAAGCACCGAGTCAGTGGAGAACATCCAAGCTGAAGTTACAAGGTTCTTGAGAGGCATTCCAGTCGAGGAGTTCCAGAGTGCTTTCCAGGCATGGCAGAATCATCTCCGCAGGTGTATTGATGCAGGAGAAGACTACACTAATTAGTTTACAGCTACTTATTGACAATATTACCAACAAGTGCTGAAGCAGAGAGAGCATTTCCATCTTCAGCCTGTATGTGTAATAAACTAAGAAACTGTGTGGGAGGAAAAGGTTAGATGCACTAGATTTTTTCCACTCCCATGTAGGGAGCGCCGATGGCCGAGTGTTCTGAGACGTAGGATCTGAGTTAGAGATGGTGCAGATTCCAATCCTCAGTCCAACATATGTCTGTTTATACCTGACAATATTGTCAAAATTATATAGGCAAAACAATCCTTTTTTAAGATTAAGAATAACAATCACTGGTTTCTTTTTTTTTAAGTGCTAATAATTTAGAAACTTTTAAAACAAATTTTTTAAATCACTTTTTATACACTTGAGGAACAAACGACCTGAAGTCAGCAGGTCTCTTGCCTCTTGTGAATTTTTATTTATAATTTAGTGTATAAACTATTATGTATGATTTCATTTGTGTCATCGATAAAACTAGTAAAAATGCATATTGTGCGAATGCATATATTATTTTAATGATTATTGATGTGTATTTTTAATGTAATGACTTGCACCACAAACTGTAAAATTCCAACTGTGTAAATAAAGAAGTTAGTTTTATGTTGTGCACCAAAATTCTGAAAGACCATTATCTGCACAGTCGATTGCAAAAGATAATCAAAATCATTTCATAAATTGCTGAATCTAAACATTTATTGATTAGACTTAACCTTTTGGCTTTGTGTCACAGAACAGTTTCGTAACAGCTAGTCTGGAACCAAAAATTTTATCACGGAACCGTTCCATGACAAGTACAGTGCCATCTAAATGTTTTTTTAACTTGTTTGTCACCTAAATGTTTTAAAATATTAATATCATCAAAGAGAAAACTCTGAAATGTATGTAGAAAAATATTTTAAGCTGTTAAAGTAATCATATTATACTGATATATTACCTTGATTTCTGTCTAATTTTTTTTGTTGCAATATTTCCTATTGTTCTTAGGTTGAATTGTGTAACTTGTGGTGCGTAATATTATTGCTTTATATAACCTTGCTTTATATTGCAATGTCTGGTCTACCAGATAATGTATAACTTCTGACGTTTGTACAGCTCATTGTCTTTGCTTTGTGTTCGTAAACAAACATGCCCTGATCGTAAACATTCAATAAGTAAAACACATAAGTAAAAATTCAATCCTAAAATTAATTGAAATTGAAACAATTTCAAAAAATTCCAAAATATTTTGTCGTTTTTATGGCATTTTTTTGTTTAGGTAATATTGCCAAAATTATTACTATCTACTCATTACTAATGCCTATTTCAAAAAAATCAAAAAATTTAAATTGTTACCCGATAACATAAAAAAATTAATTTCTTATAAACATTTAAAAAACCCTAACATTTTCAGCATTTTTAAAAGGATAACTCCTTATGTTGAGTATAAAATGGGTGTAAGCCAATGGGCTAATTCTAATAAATTTAAGGAACTTTGGAATTGCACAACAGCTAATTTTAAAATTTAAGAAACCAGATGGTTTAATTATAAAATCCATTAATTTATGCGGTTTTTAAAATGAGAGATCCAACTACACTAATGCAAAAACAATACTTTTCAATATTCATATATTCACACAGTTTTGAATTTTTGTAAAGTGTAATGACTAATTTTTGTCATCATTTTTGCCAAAGTTTGAACTTGTTTCAACTTTTCTTTCACCAGTTCTTGACCAGTTGAATTTTATCACGACTGTATATCAATTCCTTTAAAAGTTGCACAGCATGAAATATGTGAGTGTGATCATATGCGATGCAACATTGTCAGGGCTGGAAACTGTATCTAATAGGTAATGTGGTAACCTCAGTTATCTGCGGAGGAGGGCGAGGGTTCAAAGAATAAACAAGAGATCGGTATAAGACTCGCTCTTGGGAGCAGAGCTGCATTTATTTACTGACGCACACAACAATCGACGCGTGCCTTAATTGGCGGTATACAGCCTTATACGTGCTAACCCACAAAACTGAACAAAATTTAAGAAACACAAACACACAGTCAGACTATCAATGGTTTATATTGCACAGGAGTTCATGCTGCAGTACAGTTTCAAGATTGTGTCCCCAGAAACAAGCTGGGGCTAATTTTAATCATAATTAAATACCAATAGGAAATCGCCATAAATAAAATATCTGACCATAATAATATTCTAAAAACTCCAACAAGACAATTTTAATAACTTTTCAATATCTACAAAACTGTAAGTATCTATGTTTACGATACTCTTTTAATTACAGTAGTTCTTTTCCGTTTATCACAAATATATAAAAAAGTGAAGCCTATTAATTATTGATGTTAACAACTAAGACATGACTGGAAATTAAAAAACACAAAATCTACAAACAAACCGATCTAAACTAAGGAAAAGCACTTAAGACACAACCAAAAACTATGAACTTCATATTAAATGCTGTCAATAGTACCAACATAATAATTGCACAAGTTAAAAATTAATTACAAAATAATTTGGTACTGTAAATCTAAACTCTATGGTATGACAAATATTTACAAAAGACAATATAGATTTGCTGGCTTACACAAACTGTTCACAGTGTACGAGTTTAACTACGCGATAAAATGTGTTTAAACAATAGTTATACAAATTTTAAAATGTTTTATTATTTATTTAGTAATAAGTTTAATGAACACATAATTTTAATTCAATCATTAGCTAGCTTTCACAACACTTTGATAAAAATATTTTATTAACATAAAAAATGTATATTACAAACATAACAACGTTGATAAACAATTAAGTTATTTTGAACAAAACTTGTAGACATTTACGATTCCAATGCAAAGTTTCTGTAAAATAAACAGAAAACAAATTGTTTGTTCTGAATTAAAAGACAAATTGAAATTTATGAAAATAATAATAATAATGTTAATGTTTTAAATATATTTTAAATGGAATTTAAAAACTAGTTTAGTTCACACTAGAGACTTTTTTGTCTAGTTTTATAATTTTTAAAGGTTATCAATGGGGAAAATTAAAACTATTATACTGAGCTTAAAAAACCATTACAGACAATATTGTAAAATCATTTTCACAGGTTTTAAAAATATATTTGTTATACCTTTTAATTTAACTCATTAACAAATTATTTTGTTAATAAGCTCCGTTATTGTTGAGGACTAAAACATAACTGTGGAAGCTAGTAATTATAACTCAAAAAATGGACTTCAAAGCTCAAAAGACTAAAAAGATTATGCTTGTATCAGAGCAAGCCCTTCCCAAAATAATAAAACATTGTATTTCTTTGCCCATTAGTTTGTTTTCCATAATTATAAACATTTTAAAATCAGTTGAATTTTAGTTTTTCAAACCTGAAAATTTCAAGTTAATACAAATTAAGTGTAATTTTCTCTGCATTGACTTTCACAATGATTGTTATGCTATGAAGCTTATGCAGTTTTAAGTACTATACTTTCACAACTTCAGTATAAGCTGTTATTAAAAAGTTTTTATAAGCCAGCAAAAGAATTAAATTCTTACAAAAATACTAAGCTTTTGATTAAGCCCCTAAAACTGATGACTTTGGAATATATTTGACTTTAACAGAATGTTAACACGGAATGTAAGTCAGGGGAAAATAAACAGACACTTATTACAGACTGGAAGTAGATCCTGAAGTGTAGAATATTCAGAAGTGAATATTCAAATAATTAATATTTTATAGTAAATACAAGATACGCAAACTGAATAAACTATTACATTGTATTGGTGATATAAACCAATTCAAGGAAATCAAATAAAGCATATTACAAAATGTACAGACACGGAAATAAATCAGTTATCTATTTATAATTATGGAAATGTAGGTTGAGGTAAAGGTTTCAAGTCACATTACAATTCTAATGGTGTATAGAACCTATTTTCAATGCACTGTACAAACTTATCTGTTCACAAAGCACAAGACTTATCAAAAAACATTAATATAATGTACTTTAATATAGTAGGACACATTTTCCATTGTGAAACACTCGATAATGTATAAAATAAATGGTGTTACTATTGTCTAAAGCACTGAAATATATATAAATATAAAGTGTCAAAAATCTCTTTTGCTAGTAAAAAATAAGTCACTTATTTGGATGTAGAATTAAATACAGTGCCTTGGATTTCTGTTACATTATAATTGCATTGGTTATTCTGATTAAATTTAACAATTTGAGGTTTATAATATAAAACAATTTCGTCCACTATACTTCCTTTGTTTTTGGTAGACATATTAATATGTTTAATTTTAAGTCACAATTTTATGCATCCAAACTCTTTTGAGTTTTTGTGTGGTGTGTAAATTGAAAATAATAAAATATTTCATTATGAGGGCACGATAGTTAGCTGCTGACCCACGCATTGATACTCCAATTTTCACATTAGAATGAATTTAATATAGAGTTTCTAATGAGAAAATCTAAACGGAATTTCAATTATAAATCAATAATATTAATAATAATCATTTGTTTAACATATTTGATTTGCCATTTACAAATCAACCGCCAAATCGTTTCGTGTACTTGTGTTTTACTTATCATAGTGTATTATTAGTGTAATAGCGTATATATATAAAATATTTTATTAGCAGTGAACGTGTTAACAATTCATTAGCATTGAGACACTAAAATTGAAGTTTCTAAATTGAAAAGTTTTTGGATTTGAGACGAGTTTCTACACATAACGCAGTTTAAATCATAACCCCATTTTAAAAGCGGAGTCTAAAACGTGGAGCCAACAGTTAACTAGCATTCTCTCTTATAAGGACTGGAAATTCTTTACTTAGGATTGTAATATCTTCAACACTGTAAATAATGGGATGCATATAGATAACGCTTTTAAAATGAGACAAAAATCACAAAAATTTATACGGTTAAAAAAGTAGTTTAACTATTTAAGCTTTAGAGTTGCTCTTATTTAAGGCAACTGTCACCAAAACTGGCACTTAACATTAGCTAGGCATTTCATTTAAAAAATGGATCAACCTGATTTTGGATGGAACCCTGATTTTTAGGAAAAGGAAGATTTTGGTTTGAATGTGGATTTACAATTAATACATTTGGGTATTACATTACCTAAATATGCAGCATAAACAAGGACAATTGTAGAAATTGTGTGGAGTACGAAATTTGGGCATTAGAGAGGAGGTTAGTATAACTGTTTTCGGAAAAGTGTGGGAACAACTGATCAAATGGTTAGGAATTTGAAAGGAATGAGTTCTAGCCAAGTTCACTGGAGAGTACTAGAAAGGATAATAGAATTATGGACATTTGCCATCATTAGGCATTATAACAGAAATGCAACGATGGTAAGTGTTCATGATCCTTGTATCCTTTCAAATCATCTGTCGTCAATAATTTGAAGAAAGACTACAGAGTGTGGGATGGAAAAATAAAAGAAGAGCTTTAATCAGAGAGTAGTTCAGGAATGATGATACATACTGTTGCCAGGATACAGTTTACCAGACTTTGCACATTTGACTTTACAGGATAAAACCATAAAACTCACTCCACATCCACTCAAACCTCCTATTTCCTTTATCATTACCATCTCAGGATTCAGAGTATTCCCATCATGTATTTCAGAAAAGCAACTGTTGATTTAAAACTTATAACATTTTGCCAAATAAAATTTAAAAAATTAAAAATTAAATTCATTTTAAAATTATACAAATTTTTATGTTACTGGTATTCAGATTTTTATGTTATTGGCTAAACATTTTTTCGCTAAAAAGCGGAATAATTGTCTTTTAGTTTTAACAGTAACAGTACTTCAGAAGTTAAATGTGAAATTAAAAATTTGTAAAACATTGCCTGCTTGAAAGAAAATGTTAAAAACTGATGTTTTGTACACAGGAAAATTAACACCAGCTAGCTAAAGCAAGGCACAGATCAGTACAACCACAAAACAGGCATGTTAAGACACTGCAGTGGAAACTTTTAAATCAATGAATTAATAACAGTGACTATCATAACAATATAAAACAATAACTAATTGTTGGTCATATTGTTAGTTATACGGAATTTTGGATTTTAGAAGATATTGAGTAATGAAACATTTTACCTAATCCCATATTTTAAACTGCAATTAAGCCAATAATTTCTTTATAACCTAGTGTATACTTCCAGAGATCCTAGTGTATACCTAAGATATCCTAGTGTATACCTAAGATATCCTAGTGTATACCTCAGATATCCTAGTGTATACCTCAGATATCCTAGTGTATATCCCAGACATTCTAGTGTATACCTCAGATATCCTAGTGTATACCTCAGATATCCTAGTGTATACCTCAGATATCCTAGTGTATATCCCAGATATCCTAGTTTATACTTCAGATATCCTAGTGTATACTTCAGATATCCTAGTGTATACTCCAGGAACCTAGTACATATATCACAAACCTGAGTTCAAAACCAGGCAAGGTAAATGATCCACTAATACATTATCAGAGCCTATCCGAACTGAACTAACAAGTTCAAGAGATTAGATAAAACCAGACCATTTCATTAAGAACCTCACAGGATTTCAGTGAAGTATACAAATTATTGTCTATGTAGTACCCTTCAACAGAAATTCCACAAGAGTTTGAAGAAATGGACTTTCCCACCTTGAATTTTTAAAATCACTAAGGATTGCGTAATAGAGTACAATGTGTCTACTTGAGGAAGATAAAACGATTAACATTCCATTTTCTCTACATCAAGTCGTTTCAGCAAATGGCTCTAAACATGAACCTAGCATTATAAGTGGAGTTATTCTAGTGGAACTCGAGCTTTTTCATTTAAACTCCTGCCCGACAATTAACTCAAGTCAAATTTAGACACACCTCTAGATTAAGCGTAATCCACAATTTCCACTAATAATTTTCAATTAGCAAGTTTCTCTATCTTTCATCTAAATATACAACACCTAGAGTAAAAAGAAAGAATTATTAGAAATATTGGACAAAATAAAACTAAACATTATTGTATTTACAGAACATAATATGAGATATGTAATAGAGATATTTAATTTAAATAAATTTATTGTAACGGCCGAGTACAGCCACACCACTACTTGTGGAGAGAGGCTTGAAGTCGAACCTTAAGAAACATTATTTCTTTGAGTCATTGGAATTGTATATTTTAATGTATTTAAAAAATGTATATATTGACACTTTTTGTATGTATGTACAAAACAAAATAAATATGTTTGATTCTGATTCTGGCCTCAGACAGATTAAACACAAAAAATAACAATTTAAATAAATGGGATTAAAAATTGCACTTTAAAAAAATAAAATTGAAATAATTATTGCAACACCAATAAAAACATCACTTACTCAACGCATACAAGCTGCATAACTGGCATAATAAATTATACAATACAACTGAACTTTGTATTTAACTGCAAATACAAAGGAGTTGTACGATACATTAAAGTCGCCAAGTAGATCTACTTAGCATATTGTCCACATACCAGTGGTGCCAACTTTTTTTGTAAAATTCTATATATGGGAATAGATAAAATGTTGCAGGTAATAAATCTCTGTAAAAGGTCGTTATATAATTAGTTTACTTACATGTAATAAAAAATCGCTAGTTTCATAACTACTCTAAACGTAGAAGCTTTGAAAATAATTATATTTATGCCTTTAACTGACTCAACTATGTAGATAATTAATTTAATAAATAATTATTAATTACTAATTTAATACACAGCCAACAATTGGTTATTGCATTAATTAAAAAATACTTAATATAGCTTTTAAATATAAATTAAAATTTTTGCTAAATATTGTTGAGCAATCTTTAAAGAATTAATCTAACAAACATAACATACAAATTTCACAAAAATGTATAGATCTTTAAAAAATACACATTTCTTTAATAAAATCTCTAATGGTCCAATGAAATAAATAAAACACAGAGTTCTCCTTGTAAGTCACTTGACTCGTTTCTACTACACTATGATCAATATCCCAAAAAATATATCATATTTGGAATATAAATATATATTATCTGTTCAATTATTAACAATATATAAGAAACATTTTCTTAAAATATATAATCAATATATTAAAATTCGACTACACTACATAAACGATCTCGGATGGAAAATTTAAGTTGTGTCCAGAACAGTTCTCTGATCATCACAATCACAAACACTAAACGTAGGCACCAACGTTTCTCCTTCCTGCAACAATAACAAGTTCTCAGTTAATCTTATCCCTGTGCATAATGACAATATATAAACATATTTAAGTTGTGTCCAGAACAGTTCTCTGATCATCACAATCACAAACACTAAACGTAGGCACCAACGTTTCTCCTTCCTGCAACAATAACAAGTTCTCAGTTAATCTTATCCCTGTGCATAATGACAATATATAAACATATTTAAGTTGTGTCCAGAACAGTTCTCTGATCATCACAATCACAAACACTAAACGTAGGCACCAACGCTTCTCCTTCCTGCAACAATAACAAGTTCTCAGTTAATCTTATCCTGTGCATAATGACAATATATAAACATATTTAAGTTGTGTCCAGAACAGTTCTCTGATCATCACAATCACAAAACACTAAACGTAGGCACCAAACGCTTCTCCTTCCTGCAACAATAACAAGTTCTCAGTTAATCTTATCCCTGTGCATAATGACAATATATAAACAAATTTTAAGTTGTGTCCAGAACAGTCCTCTGATCATCACAATCACAAACACTAAACGTAGGCACCAACGTTTCTCCTTCCTGCAACAATAACAAGTTCTCAGTTAATCTTATCCCTGTGCATAATGACAATATATAAACATATTTAAGTTATGTCCAGAACAGTTCTCTGATCATTCACAATCACAAACACTAAACGTAGGCACCAACGTTTCTCCTTCCTGCAAACAATAACAAGTTCTCAGTTAATCTTATCCCTGTGCATAATGACAATATATAAAACAAATTTAAGTTGTGTCCAGAACAGTCCTCTGATCATCACAATCACAAACACTAAACGTAGGCACCAACGTTTCTCCTTCCTGCAACAATAACAAGTTCTCAGTTAATCTTATCCCTGTGCATAATGACAATATATAAAACATATTTAAGTTGTGTCCAGAACAGTTCTCTGATCATCACAATCACAAAACACTAAACGTAGGCACCAACGTTTCTCCTTCCTGCAACAATAACAAGTTCTCAGTTAATCTTATCCCTGTGCATAATGACAATATATAAACATATTTAAGTTTGTGTCCAGAACAGTTCTCTGATCATCACAATCACAAACACTAAACGTAGGCACCAAACGTTTCTCCTTCCTGCAACAATAACAAGTTCTCAGTTAATCTTATTCCCTGTGCATAATGACAATATATAAACATATTTAAGTTGTGTCCAGAACAGTTCTCTGATCATCACAATCACAAACACTAAACGTAGGCACCAACGTTTCTCCTTCCTGCAACAATAACAAGTTCTCAGTTAATCTTATCCCTGTGCATAATGACAATATATAAACATATTTAAGTTGTGTCCAGAACAGTTCTCTGATCATCACAATCACAAACACTAAACGTAGGCACCAACGTTTCTCCTTCCTGCAACAATAACAAGTTCTCAGTTAATCTTATCCCTGTGCATAATGACAATATATAAACATATTTAAGTTTGTGTCCAGAACAGTTCTCTGATCATCACAATCACAAACACTAAACGTAGGCACCAACGTTTCTCCTTCCTGCAACAATAACAAGTTCTCAGTTAATCTTATCCCTGTGCATAATGACAATATATAAACATATTTAAGTTGTGTCCAGAACAGTTCTCTGATCATCACAATCACAAACACTAAACGTAGGCACCAACTTTTCTCCTTCCTGCAACAATAACAAGTTCTCAGTTAATCTTATCCCTGTGCATAATGACAATATATAAACAAATTTATTAAGTTGTGTCCAGAACAGTTCTCTGATCATCACAATCACAAACACTAAACGTAGGCACCAACGTTTCTCCTTCCTGCAAACAATAACAAGTTCTCAGTTAATCTTATCCCTCGTGCATAATGACAATATATAAACATATTTAAGTTGTGTCCAGAACAGTTCTCTGATCATCACAATCACAAAAACACTAAACGTAGGCACCAACGTTTCTCCTTCTTGCAACAATAAACAAGTTCTCAGTTAATCTTATCCCTGTGCATAATGACAATATATAAACAAATTTAAGTTGTGTCCAGAACAGTCCTCTGATCATCACAATCACAAACACTAAACGTAGGCACCAACGTTTCTCCTTCCTGCAACAATAACAAGTTCTCAGTTAATCTTATCCCTGTGCATAATGGACAATATATAAACATATTTAAGTTGTGTCCAGAACAGTTCTCTGATCATCACAATCACAAACACTAAACGTAGGCACCAACGTTTCTCCTTCCTGCAACAATAACAAGTTCTCAGTTAATCTTATCCCTGTGCATAATGACAATATATAAACAAATGTAACAAATATCAATTTATGTTTCACAATACTAAACATAGGCACCTATGCTTCTCCTTCATGTAACAATATCAATTTCTGCTCCACAATACTAAACGTAGGCACCTACGCTTTTCATTCATGTAACAATATCTAGTTCTGTTTCACAATACTAAACATAGGCACCTACGCTTCTCCTTCATGTAACAATATCTAGTTCTGTTTCACAAACACTAAACGTAGGCACCTACGCTTCTCCTTTATGGAAAAATAAATCACCTTTTCAGTTAGTCTTTATTCCTGTATGTAATGACAAAAAATAAACTAACAGAATCTTTAGTATAGCTAAACAAAATTAATAATAGGTGATCATATAGCAACATAATTATACAGTGGGGCTAAATTTTGTGATAAAATTCACATATCAACTAACATTAAATTAAAACTTACTCCCAAAGTATAGTATATGTATTAAACAAATATATTTGTAAGATTTACATATAAAATCAGCAGTACCATGAAAAATCATGTTTTTCCTCTATTGATTCTCCCACCAAATATGAATTGAGGAGCTTTATTCATTTCCTGCAAGCAGAAGGGAATAGTTTTGCTAATGCTAGTGATGGCGTTGTTTGTGAATCATGTCAAAAGTTTAAAGATGGCCGAATGTCAAATTCAAGGATCAATTCGAGAAATATGAAAGCTGAGGCCATTTGTCGATTTTTGTGGGTGTCAGTCAACACCTTTGGCTTTCTACACCACTCATGTTACAACACCATCATTCATAATGTTTTCTCCGTAAACACAGGAACATTCTCCGATAGATTGCTGCTGCACTTGTCCCTTCTGCTTACAGGAAATGAATAAAACTCTTCAGTTCACATTTGGCAGGAGAATCAATAGAAGCGGCCTTGTTTACGTGACATCTGCTTAGTGCAAACTAGCTACTTGAATTGGGCAGTGACAAATGTTGTAGCGGGGAATATGCGCGATCGACTACTGTGCACACCGCGGACCTGTCACGTGTCTGGCCGTCATGGCGAGATCGGAAGTT
Source organism: Homalodisca vitripennis (assembly GCF_021130785.1). Lineage (NCBI taxonomy): Eukaryota > Metazoa > Arthropoda > Insecta > Hemiptera > Cicadellidae > Homalodisca > Homalodisca vitripennis. Next base: position 194,154,946 of record NC_060209.1, on the reverse strand, counting down.
GAAATAAACGGCCTTTGTAATATGTAAAACAATCATTTTCGTGTTATGGTTGTTATGGATTCTAGGAACCATGATTGGCACAAATGAAAAAGATCTCTCAGAAATTTTGTCATGAAAGTGATTACAATATGCTGATTTCAATTAAATCAACTTAAAATTATGCCAACTGACAAGCTGTGATAAAATGGGCATAAACGCTATAAAATACCCAAGAAATACTGCTTTTGAATTATTCTTCTTTATTGCAGTGGTCAGTTCGTTCATAGAGCTCATTTACAAAATCAGCTACACGCACTAAATTCCAATGGTATCGTTGGCGTATTTGACTTTATTGGTGGACCAAAAATAATGATTCTACAGTGTAATTATTAGGAAGCTTCCTTAGGAAGTGATATCTCGTTCACTAATTATGGTGAAATAATATTTTGTTCATTATCCCTATTTCAATAAAACACAGATATTTTGTATACATGTATTATAAACATTCTAAAACTTTTTATGTGTTCCAGAGAGAAGCTTTTGCTTTTATAATTTAATTTAGTCCAGTTAAACAACACGATATCTGAACTGTGTAACATCACAGTTTTCAATCGTTCTTGATTATGTACGGAAATAAACAGTCCTAGAATATTCAGTATAACACTAAAGCGTACCTGTAGGCCAGGCAAAGATGTCCCTGCTTTGTACATTGTTGCGGGTGGAAGACTACCGGCTTATCCTCCCTGTGAACACCACATACTGGGCTCAGTAACAGAATTATCCATTTTAATTTTAGTAATATAGTATATACATCATACGATAACAGGTAATTACGAGAGACTGTAAGTGAATAGTAAAATTTCCCTTTTGTATATTTGTTACACAAGTGCTAATAACAGATTTGAGAAGGAGAACTGTTTACTAGTGTTGGGTTAAACGACTAGTCGACTACCTGTTTATTCTACTAGTGCCAAAAGTAGTCGACTAGTTGGTTGATTTGATTTGACTAGTCTTAGTTGAACTACTAGTTATTAGTAATATGAGTTACATTGTGTTTTCAATGTACTGTAGCGTTTACTTGAAACATTGACGACTACTAAATTTAGTCAACTGACAGCTAGTTATTTATACAGTAAAGATGTAAACTTGTTCAATTTCATAGTAATGAAAACCCTAAGATATCACAATTAATCGACTAGTTTAATTCAGTATAAATTTAGTCATTAGTTTTTCTACCTACCAAAGTTTACTCTCATAATTAAAAATATAAATTGGGTATATTAAAGAAAATGCTCAAGTTTTGTAACGCGGTACTTGTATTTGTCAATATTAAATTACAAAATTCCTTTGTATTCACTTTACAGTACGCTACATCATTGGTGTGAATTATATTATTTTTATTTTGTATTAGAATGTAAAAACAATATTCTATGAACATTTTTTGGGACAAGTCTTCTCCTTCAATCATTTGCTACTTGTTCGGCAATTGAAAAAGTTGTTTAGAAGGGACTGGCATTGCTAGCACATATATTTACTTTTTTCCAAATAATACGTATCTGAAAATACATTTTTAAAATTTCTCACAGAAGGGGAGAGAGGTTTTTTAGCTATCAGCTAAAGATAGTTCCAAATAGTGTTGCTCTATAAGGGCGATTATGACTGATGACTAGAATTAATTATCATTGACAACAGTAGACTTCTTTTCAAGTCAAGACAAGAAAAACTAGTCAACTAGTTTTTACGAATAGTCTAGGCAGTTTTTGAATGTAGCCGACTAGTCACTAGTCGGTCATAAAACATAGTCAATAGTCCCATCACTACTGTATACATTTTCGATTTGGCCCCGTCTAGACTATTGTTTTGAAATATAGATAAAAAAGACATCTAGTGTTAAGATTTACGCTCTCATCAAAACTGTTGTGTTTTTAGTAACTCCAAACAAAGAACACTTGCACTTTTATGTGAAGAATTATTCAATAATTTCCTTAAAAACTGTCATTCTCTATAAGAATACAGCTTCTGAATAAAATTGCTGTTAAACCTCACATGAGAATGGACTTACACGGTTATATGTACGATCCTGATATTGTTATATGAAAGCATTCTAATATGCAGTTGTGTTTGGACTCACCTATATTTACAAATGGTTGTGAGACACATCTCAGATTCTATACTACTTGGCACTCCTTGAATGTGACGTCAGATTCTGGAACACAGATACAAACAAAACATTTAATGATTTTAGCAAAAGTCAATGTATTTTTCGTATTCTAGCTGTCCTCACGTGTGTTTTGTGTGGAGGTTCTCTGTAATAGAATGTAGGAAATAGTAAGAGGTGAACAGTAAGTAGCGATAAAGTTAAAGTTACAATTTTGTTTCCATCCTACCTTCAGCTTATAATCAATGCAATGCTTTGAATCCATTGTAAAATAATTTTTATAAACGTAGCTTAACACAAAAGAATTGGTAATCAGAATACAATTAATACTGCATTGAACCAATTGTGGCAGATATTAGACTAAATCATCCATTAGTGATAAAAAAATATGCAAATACAACATTAGGATAACAAGATGGCTCACTGGTAACAATATTATGTATTGTTGTGTTTTTTATCGCAAGAAATTCGAGTTGTAAGCATGTAGTTATCCACCTCTATTTGTGTTTATGTAAGATTTTTCCGGCTTCTGCAAATCACGTTTCTCTCAATGAATCAAAAACACGACAGTATCAGCTAACAGGTTGTGTTGGCTACAGTAACAATAGAACAATAATAACTGTGCCTTGTTACCGCTACAATCCACCGCAGACTTTGTGTCACTTCTAACTATGAGGTCTATATTTTCTAAGATACAACCTTTCTCCACGTCTGAATCTGTAAGTGGTTTGTTAATATGTCCCTGTTACACTTTTAAGTACCTGAAAACTTTGTTGTGTAAGTAAAAACAAGCTGAAATAATGTTTTGCCACTAGGCTAAAGCATTGTGTAAAATGTCTTGAAAATGATATTGCATTGAAATATTTTAGTTTGTAAAGTTTTGACTTTGTATTTAGTCAGTCTTTGATTGAGAAATTGCAATTTATCTGAGCTGATTGTTCACTGATTGCCGCAGACAGCTGTATTTCGCTATGTTGTGAATATTCTACCCTGCTTCACACTTTAAGGTTAAAACGGTATAAAGTACGGCAGTTAAATTTTAGTTTGCTATTTATTATATTTGAAAATGAGTAAAAGGAATCGTTCAAAGTCCCCCGTAATAAAAAATACACCGATTAGTAACTTAGTTGTAAGTGGCGTGGATGTGGGCAGTGACGACGGTTTGAGTGACAGCTATATTGACATTTCCGAAAACAGTTTTCTACTGATGTAAATATTGTATTTAAAAAGTCTTTTAGTTTTATTAATATGTGCTATAAACAGTTTTAATTATTTTATCAGAAACAACTGTGCCTTTATGTTTTATGTTTAGTAGTATGAATTTCAAAGCTTGTATTAAATTTTATTGCATAGAAATGACAAAAAGGAGAAATGACACGTCCTTACAAAAATTTATGTTACTCCACTTGTAAATAAAGTAGTCCTACAGTTTTTGTTTCCTTAGATAAGGAATTAAATATAACATGTAATGAAGATGTATTTTTGTATCAAAGGTTTTTTCATCTCCAAACTTATATTTTTTAAATGTTTAATTATTTTATATATTATATAAATATATAAAAAAAACAATAATTTTCAAGATATTATAATATATTTAGTTCTTTTATATTTCTGCAAACTAAATTTAATAAGAAGTAAAACAAAAAAGAATTAGCTTGATAACTTTAAAAATAGTCTAGTTATGGAGTTGTTGTTTACGAAACTCATACATTTTGTCTAAAATGGCTTGTAATTAAAAAGGTTAACATTAAATCTAATAATAAACATTTGTCCATTTACAAGTTATTTATGATTGTTAATAATGATTAACAAGCCTGTGATAAAGATAGCTAATAGTTTTAATTTCTTACACTGTATACCATTAATATACTATTTTTTATAACTATTTGCTGAGGGGTAGTGACATTGTGTTACAAAAAATGTAACATTGTAATTGTGCATTTATAACTGTAATTTATCTAGTTTTGAGTTGCAACCTTCAATATTCATTTCAATAGTAAAAGAAAACAACAAGCTTGTGTAGCTTTGTTCCTCAATTTCATTACAAGCTGCAAGCCTACACTGTAGCCCATATCTCGTGTAAGACACAAAGAACGCGACTCCTTGTTGACAAAACTATCTCCCGCCAAGAACCAACTGAGGGGAAGGTAGCCTTTATCACAGCCGATAAGGTTTCACTACAAATTTACAACATTCACAATCACAACCATAAACATCTGTTATCATCCCAATGGAGAATCTGTCAATTCAAAGTATGTGAAATCCTCAGCAAACGTTGCTCCCGTTCCAGAACCTCTAAATAGGCTGAGGATGTTACACTGAACACTAAATAACACAAATACACCTTGAAGACTCTTGGAGCAATTGGAAAAACTTTAAATAGTATTAAATTTGAATAAAACAAAACTTTCCAATACAGTTTATTTTTTGGATGAGGCATTTTGAAACCAAAGGTTTCATCATCAAGTGACTCCAAATATGTTTTTGTGGAGTTGCCTGATGATGAAACCTTTGTTTTCAAAAGGCCTCATCCAAAAAATAAACCATATTGGAAAGTTTTGTTTTATTAACATTTAATACTATTTACAAATACACCTGTTTATATTTCCCATGGTTGAAGTACTTCCTTGGTGTTCAAAAAATGTTCAGAGCATAATTATTTTGCTCAAATTTGTTTTCCTTGTTCCTAATATTTTTTAAAACCAATGGTGTTCTTTAAAGGAATTGTTCAAACTTCTTGAAATCAAACTAAGCAGTAGTTTAAATTATTTAAAAAGTTCACACAATTTAATTGACAAATGAAAACTATAGATGAATCAAAACATCAACTACGAAGATGCCAAACATTTTATACGTCCTTTGTTTGAAGTTTATTTTTAGATGGTTTATTTTATACGTGATATCACAAAAGTTCATCACGGGCAAATTCTGTGTGAATCCAGTTCTTAGCAGTCTGACCTTTACAAGAGTCAAGTTGATATTCTGGTTTACTGAGTTAGTAGTTTTTGAACCACAGCCTATATGGTAAGCTGCTGGTGTCAGGCTTTTTGGTGGTGTGACCACTTTTTCCTTGACTGATCCCAACAAGGAAATCCCCACAGGGATGAATTTTTACAGATTGAAGTGACTCGAATCCTCTGTAATCAAGACTATCTTGACTAATAAATACATTTTTTTGCAGATCTTGTTTATTTTTAACAAATGTGTCAAAGTTTATCTATCTTGGTTTATTTCTGGAAGGAGGTAGTGTTAATGTATCAAAGGCATATCTTTTTTTGTTTCTTTAAGAAAGAAGAAAACAGCAGTACACTCTGAAGTGTTAGTGTGATACCACAAAAGTTTTGCAGAATTGTGCACATGTTCAATTTAAGCTGCAATCTACCAATTCTGACATCTTCTGTACAATTCAACACAAAAGTGGAATTTAGCTTTACTGCCACTGAACAATTTACAGAATTCTGATTTTACATTCCTTCCGGCATATTCTCACACTAAGAAAGTCTTCGCAGATATTCATTTGATTTTAGTGCTTGAAGAAGTTGAACTTTGTAAGGTTTGGGTTTGGGTTTGAGACATTTAGGTAAACTGTTTTCTATATCATTCCAAGCTCTTTATTATATCTGATAATAGAATTTGCGATTTAAGTGGTAAAACACTTTTTTCAATTTAAGACCTACCGATGTTGATTTCTTGCTACAAATCCACCCATTTCTCTTGAAATTCAAGTACCACTTGCGAATAGAATGATTACTAGAAGGTTCTTCCTAATCTTGTTCTAACATGTATCGTGTACTTGCTATTGATTGATGAGCGTAAAACCTAAGACACAAAACGCTTTCTTGTCTTAAAAGGCATGACACAGATTAGCTTGTTGGGTTTACCAAACTGCTGATTTATGAACGAATCAGTATTAATAAAACTTTCCAATGATACTAACTTGTTGTACCTAAGAGATTCGAATCTAGCAATACATCTGTTTTAAATTGATTGTATAATTTAGATCATGTATACAACTCAATTTATAGTAAGAAAAATTATGCAAAAATCTACAAAACCATCTTAACACGTTCATGACAAAGGCTTATTTCCGGACTTTTTTATTTGTCGCCGATTTTTTTTCATTAATAATGGCAAATACCGTAATAGTATTTTTATGTTAAATGTATTAATTAAAGTATGTAGACTTCACAATTTTACAAAAAAAATTATTTCAAATGTTTTTTCAATGTTTATGTACTCCAAGGAGTATCTAAAAATTAATTTACCCTACAAATTAAGCAATTGTGCGCCGGACGTGGTGTGCGATAGCCTGAGATATTTATTAAATCATCTTCAGTAGTACTAACACTTTGATCATGACCAAATAACATTATTGTAGATGAAATGTTACATTTTACATAAAAAGTTTTTTTTTAAGGGTTACTTTCAAACCAGTCGCATATTGTTCATGTATAATTTGTACACAAAGGGAACTTGTAACGTTATCCAACTTCACACGAATGGAAGAGTAGACTGTGACGAAACCGAGTGAGAGTTGTGGCAGTGAACCATTACGACTTACTGGCATCACCGGCTGTGGCTTCAAGTGAAATTACCCAACAATCAATTGCTCTCTATTGGTGACCAGCGACTATCAAGCAGTACACCTACCTGGTCAATCATTTGTTTCAAAGTGAACGCCGTAATCCTGGCGACACTAACAGCTCTTTTGTAAAGCAGTTAAAATATACACGATAAGGTCATTTAAAAATTATAGTTACAGGATTTACGCTATTAGTGATGACTATTAGAATCTTCCACTTGTGTGTACGTTGTGGACACAACAATTATTCCCCCCCCATGTTTTCTCCTGTATCAAAAGATCAGCTGATACTCACGTGTGTGCGTGCGACCAGAGCTTGAAGCTTGTGCAGCTGACTCATCAGCGAACAGTTGGTGTCCTCCAGGTTTGTTATTTTCTTGCGGAACTCCGAGTTCTCGGATGATAAGAGCTCCACTTTCCTCTCCAGTGCATCCATGTACTCTTTCTTCTTGCGCCGGCTCTCTTGTGCACTTATCTACGACAACCAGGCAGTCAGGAGGGTGGCTAATGTACCATGGATATTAGCACCATTAAATCCCTATTTTTTAATAATATTTTTTACTGCCTGGCTAACCATACACAACTTAATATTTTAACTCTTAAAATTTGAAATTTAGGAGTCTTAAACCTTTTAATGATCTATTATAAGTTTTATTACCTACCTGATACCTGAACCATATAGACATTTCCACCATATATCTGTTTTTGAACAAATTTTAGTCTATTTATCAGTAGCTTTGTGAGCTTTGAAATAAAATAGATCTATGAGGAGAAAATTCAAACTAGATGTCTGACTGAGATTGGACCAAACAACAGAATCCTCCAGTGTTCTCAATTTTAATACTAGCTAGACTTGTCTATCAGACTGTGCCAAGGACAGTTGTGCATATTTTCTGTGGTCTGCAACCTAGTAAGATAAACTAGATGTCTGACTGAGATTGGACCAAACAACAGAATCCTCCAGTGTTCTCAATTTTAATACTAGCTAGACTTGTCTATCAGACTGTGCCAAGGACAGTTGTGCATAGCCTATTTTCTGTGGTCTGCAACCTAGTAAGATAAACTAGATGTCTGACTGAGATCGGACCAATCAACAGAATCCACCAGAGTAGTCAACTGTAATACTAGCTAGACTTGTCTATCAGACTGTGTCAAGGACAGTTGTGCATAGCCTATTTTCTGTGGTCTGCAACGTACTAAGATAAACTAGATGTCTGACCGAGATTAGACCAATCAACAGAATCCACCAGAGTGGTCAATTGTAATACTAGCTGGGCTTATCTATCGGACAATTTCTTTTATAGAACATGGTTGCACATACCATGAGGATATTTTTCACCCAAAATTAAAATCTTTACTTTAATTTTGGGTTCTTTACACTTAAACACCACAAAATCTCTATATGAATTATGTTAAAAGTTAAAATAATAATAATTTATACATCTTTGCTTAGAGATAAACATACTTTATTTTTTATTTTTCTCCTAATTTTCTTGAGAGACTTCTCCTCAGCTTTGGTGAGGGGTAGCCGCGTAGGGATGGGGTAACCTTCCGCGAGCAGTGTCCTCTTCTCCTCCTCTGTCAACATCAGCACCCCTGTTGACCCTTTCTGTAACATACCAGGATTGTCTCTCTATTATCTACACCAGGGTTCTTCTCGAAATACAGAGTTAACCTACTGATGTGTAATTACTTTTTTCAATCAAATAATTACGTTACATTGCTGTATTTACTGAAAGGTCAATGTTTTACAAGTACCTTAACCTGGCATTAGTGTACATCAGTTTTATGCGATTTTATGCATTTTAGTAAGAATAACAGAAAAGCAACAGTACTATTGGTTGATTTAATGAATAGTTTGGAGAGAGATCAAATCAAATCAAATCAAAATCTTTATTGTCTTTAGGCATATAGCAATCGACATGGTCATCATTTTATGTTACAAATCATAACTTGTCATAGTTAATGTTTATACTACTTAGGTAGGACTAACTAGTGTAAATTGATAATATAAAACATCATTTTTGCTATACCTAATTCTTGAATTAAAATAACATTGATAAATATCAAATAAAATCTTAAACTAAATAATAAACTAAAATAAATAGTCAATAAATAAAATAAATAAATCTTACATATATAACAAACTTACAAAACATTAATTTCAGAATTTGGCATGTTTAAAAATTCATCGATACTATAGAAGGGATGAGCAGCCAGCCATCTATGTAACTTACATTTAAAGAGACTAAAAGATAAATCTTTGGTTGAGAGTGGTAACTTATTATATAGTCTAATACACATTATAGTATGGCTAGATCTAATTTTTTCCAATCTTGTGAAGGGTACATCAAGACGATTACCATGCCTTGTAAATACTAGAGAGATCCGATAAGACGTCAGACTTTGGAATCTTGTCCGTAGCCAAAGCACTTTTTATCAGAACTATCGACCATTGCTAGTGTTGATGGCCTTGAACAAAATATATGAAAATGAAACTGGGACCCACCGGTTGACTGCTGATGAGGGGTGTCTGTATGGGCTGCCGGGTGGAGGCAGGGCTGTGACTGGCTGGGGACAGAAACAGTCTGCGAGCCGGAGCTGGCACGGGAGACGATGGGTGAGAGGGTGACACGTTGCCTTCGCTGTCGCTGGACGTTGACGATGGTGGGGTAGGTGGTAACGTGAATCCTGCAAAATACACAGTTTGGTTAATTTTAGCTTCTACAAACAGTCATGAGGTAATACTGATGTTGAAACCAGTTCTCTTAAACATCCGAGTGACAAATATCCACTTATATTACAGTAGTTCTTTTAATCTCAAATGTTAAACTCTCTTCGCTGTGGGCACGTAGTCACATTGGTAAATTTACAGATGTATGGCATAATATAACAACCAGTTTCATTTCTTGATTGATTATTTTTTATACATTAACTTTATTTAAATCTGTGCAAATGGTAATAGTGTAATTTAATTTCAATAAAGATTGATCCACAAAAAGTAATTGCTCTTCTGGGACTCAAATTAAGATATTTCACTTGTGGACGAGCGTGCTACCACTACAACACAGGCTTTATTTTTTGTGATACAATTATTTGAATATGGCCATTTCTGTCACATTTGCATTTAGATAACCAAACCAACATGTTATCAGAAGATCAGTTCATGAATTTTTTGCTAACCTATTTCTTTGAAGACCCTTGGAGCAATTGGAAAAATTTTGAAATAGTACTAAATGTTAATAAAACAATACTCAAAATTTGTGTAGTTGCCTGATGATGAAACCTTTGGTTTCGAAATGCCTCGTCCAAAAAATAAACCATTCGGAAAAGTATTGTTTTATTAACGTTTATTACTATTGTAACCTATTTCTTCTTTGTATGAGAAAATACAAGGGACGAGACTCATACTATGATTAATTGAACAAAAAAATACTAAAAGGACAAGAGTTACAAATAACGTAGCCATGGTGGGAAGGATTGATTTAAAATGATTGTTGATTATCTCCAGTTCACCTTCCTCTTAGTGTAGCATATGGAATCTGACACTGTCTCAGACTTGACTCCTGGAATCTGGAGCCATGTTCGTCTGAAGAGATTCAAAAAATGAAGAAACTCAAAACAAACAATTTACATTGTTTTGATATCAGAGAGACCTAGATTACAAAATATAAAGTATAGTGTAAGCCAGGTGAATTGGCATTCTCATTGTCTCATCAGGTGCACAATTCCACAAAACATTCATAGTTATAAATAGTTAAAAAAAAACTAAAATTAGTGCTCATTTATTAAAAATCAATGCATATATATCTTATAGCAATACTTGAGTAGAAAGAAGAGTTTTTACATTAATACAAGGGAAATCCTGCCAAAAAATGTACTCAATCTAAGATGGCTTTATTATATAAGGAAGATTGATTCGCATTCTTAACACTGAAGAAGAGTTCTGTGATTGCATTATGGATTTAAATACAATGTTACAAACTTCCCAATGGTTAAGTAAGTGATCATACCACTCATAGCACGTCAGAAATGATAAATTACTTCTCACGCATTCGTTCGGTGAAGTGGAATAGTGACAGAACTTAAAAATTAACCACATATTACATCACTTAAACTTGTAATTATACATACTTTAACACTAACTCCAGAATACATCTTCCCGACAAATGTATTGATAAGCTGCAGTATGTTTATGTAATGTAATACCTTACATGTAAATAAGTACACTGTAAGTAGAAAGAAAAGTGATTCCTCTTGTCCATTTAACGATGTAATGGGGGTTTACAAAATAACTTTTTGGAAGTCCTCGTGTAGGTTTTGTGCGTGGTTTTAATTTCAAAGTTTAAATAATTGAATTTGTTTAGTGCTGCAAATTAAAAATCAAATAATGCCATAAAAACGCTATTTTTGGAGATGGTCATAATTTTTAAATGATTCGGAATTACACGGTTAGCGGTTTGGAAATTTACGAAGAGCGAATACGGTTAGTAATTTGTAGCAGTTGTCACGGCGTTGAAGAGTCGTGTTTAGGAATGAGTTAACACGACTGCCCGTCACTTGTCATCCGTCAGCTGTCATTTGCATCTCACAACAACACAACATGAACATTACCTTCAAGCCTCGTGTTTACACGTGTTTTACACAACTAGTCTACATTCTGTCACTCATTTATGCTCTGCACAGTTCGTGCTGTGATGTAATTGTCCAATACAGTTGGAAGATTTTCTTGGTGTACCGTAGGGTACATGTATATATATTAAGAACAGAAAAAAAAGAACGTAAATCTATAAGATTACTGTGAAAGTTATAGTCATTAATTTTATAAGAACGTGATAACTCTTATAACATTTCTTCCAAATATCAATAATAAAAATACCATATGTAATGGAGGACTTATTGTTGACTGAAATTGAAAAGTCAGCGATAGCATATGTAAAATGTTTTAATACAGTGGTCAAAAGCGATGTACCAATTTCCTAACTGGTATATTGTACTCATAGCTCACATAGTAATTACTCAATTAATAAATTTCTTTATAAGCTCTTTAAGAAATGGTCTGTAAAATACTTAAATATTTGTTAAAAATATAAAAAATCAGTTTTTAAAATGTGAAGTATTAAAATATTGTTCCATTTTACTCTACTGTTTTTATTACAGTATATTACATGATGTCTTTCAAGCTCTTATTCTGCGGAGAGTGCTAATAACATAAATGACTTACTAAGTTTGTTAAATTACTTGTAGAATGATGTAAAGGAGGATTGGTGCCATCATAAAAAAATAAATGACTATATTCGATGACTAAAAAACAACAGTTGGTAACACTGGTCTGCAACTCACCAGAGGACTGAGATTCCAGCTTGATGCTGAGACTGGGCATGACGACATGGTGGCCGAGGCTGGACCTGGTCATCAGCACAGCGGTCGGCTGCTTTAGCAGGCTCTGCCCTGACTGTCACAGCAATCAATTATAAGACCACACTTAATCTTGTGATTAGTCTTCACAATTAATAATTAATAGTTGATATATGATTCATATCTTCCTACTTCATCATACGTAGGTATTTTATAAAGCCCATGTCATTTGTAAAAGTATAAACTTTTGTGATTAGAAAACAATGTTATTGTGGACCTATACTATGAGTCACAACGTTTCACACATCTAAAACATTAATATCATTAATGATATTAAAATTTTGTTATTTACACTTGACGTTACTATGAGTAACAACGTTTCACTCATCTAAAACATTAATATCATTCATAAGATTAAAATTTTGTTATTTATACTTGACGTTACTATGAGTAACAACGTTTCACTCATCTAAAACATTAATATCATTAATAAGATTAAAATATTTTATTTATACGTGACGGAGCAGCCTCAATGCCCAGGATGTTTAAAAACTGCCTGGCGTCAAATGCTTTTTACAGTGTTGATGAGTTTCTGGCATTCAACTGGGAGACCATGCGATGAAGAAACTGCCTCCAGCGCTGGAATTGGGCATAATTGGAATGGAATGAATGGAGTGTGAATGTTTGAATGTTGTTAGTTTGAATGTGGCCTTGATGTGGGATGAATACAAAAAAATGTTGCTATGCAATATATATTCTTATCCACAATTAAATGATTTTATTTGATCTTAAACTAATGAAGCTAGTGGCAAATTATCCTTCTTTGGAACCTTATGAAATTAATGATATCGGCGATCCCTTAAAAAAATTCAGTGCCAGTTTTTTTTTTTATTGAATATATATATATTAATGATTTTAAGAGATTATTCAAATGTTTACCAGCTATGAATAAATGGTGGATGTACGGTGCTTGTAATAAACATGATAAAACATTGCTGTAATCTCCTTGTGTTTGGGAATCAATGTTGGAGATTAACTATTGTAATGGTAATCAACTACGGGTAAAACTTCATCGCTTGAATGCGAATAAAACTAACCATCAAAATGAAATGAGGAGCAAATAGTTTGGAAACAGTATTTGTGCTGAATAATTAATGACATGGGAAATACCAGAAAAATTGTTTCTATTAAGTTTACGTTGATCTATCAGCCCTACATCTAAATTACCACAAGAGTTGGTTGTAAACCCAAGTCTTAACACCTTCACTAAGACACAAGTCAGTGTTTGAACATTAGGAGATCCTGGATAGTACTAATATGCAACCCACTGTGGCCAACATGTTAAACTATGATACATCTCTAGCTACAGAAGACGTTAGCACTTCCACCGTGGATCAATATGTTACTACAGCTGGATCTTCATTGCTAGTTTAGCTGACGTTTTCCTGTTTGTTGTGTAAATTACGAAACCCAACTAGAAAGGTCATTATAATTTTTACATACTTAAGTGCACGGTTTACGCTTCCAACGGTTTACATTTCAAGTGTTTTGGAGCTGAAGAGGAAGCACTTGTAAAGGACTGATAACAATATCTGACACTTCATCATTTACAGCCGTGTCAGTGAGTGACTCTAGTCTGAAATCTAACTTACTGCTCACTATCTTCAAGCGTGAATACATAACCGTCTGTTTGATTTTGGGATTTTTCACTATTAATTATTTAAAATTGTAGACAGATCTGCGGTGAATCTCTATAGGAGAGCTTGAAAATATTGAATTACACTGGGATTACGGATATGGTTATAAAGAACAGAATTATTCTACGGTTCTAGCAGAAATTAGACTAATTGTATAGATTAATGTCCTTCAGAAAGTCCCAAATATAAAAAGGTGGATTCTCCAATTAAATACTGCGTTTTAATATTCATAAAATATACTTATTTGGAGTAGGCTGAAATGTTCTTTATTAATAATGATATTGCAAGGACTGTGCAAGTACTGCAAGTATTTGTATTAACTAACATCAGTCAATCAATCACTATTAACTTACGAATACATACTTTGCACATTAAATAAACTCGTTAATACATGCAAGATGAATTTACTCATTTATCTGAAGCATATTACAACTTAGATGCATGAATAAAAAATACTACTCACTTTAAGCTTGTGTTCATATTTGAAGTCTGCAAACGACCGGGCTGTCGGTTCTGGTGAGGGGGGAGGTGAAGGAGAGGGTGGACACGAAGACATCGGAGACTCTGGCTCGCTGAGAGGCTCGTCCTTCACTACCACCTCTGGAGACTCTGGCCTCGGCCTGCTGCCTGTCCTCTGGAGCCTCACGACTGGCGGAAAGTCATCTTCAATGTCTGTAACACACCTTCGAGTTGAGGACACCAGAGACTCTGGTTCGCTAAGAGGCATGTCCTTCACTAACTAACACCTCTGGAGACTCTGGCCTCAGCTTACTGCGTGTCTGGAGCCTCACGACTGGCAGGAAGTCATCTTCAATGTCTGTAACACACCTTCGAGTTGAGGACACCAGAGACTCTGGTTCGCTAAGAGGCATGTCCTTCACTAACTAAAACCTCTGGAGACTCTGGCCTCAACCTGCTGCCTGTCCTCTGGAACCTCATGACTGGCAGGAAGTCATCTTCAATGTCTGTAACACACCTTCGAGTTGAGGACACCAGAGACTCTGGTTCGCTAAGAGGCATGTCCTTCACTAACTACCACCTCTGGAGACTCTGGCCTCAGCTTACTGCGTGTCTGGAGCCTCATGACTGGCAGGAAGTCATCTTCAATGTCTGTAACACACCTTCGAGTTGAGGACACCAGAGACTCTGGTTCGCTAAGAGGCATGTCCTTCACTAACTAAAACCTCTGGAGACTCTGGCCTCAACCTGCTGCCTGTCCTCTGGAGCCTCACGACTGGCGGGAAGTCATCTTCAATGTCTGTAACACACCTTCGAGTTGAGGACACCAGAGACTCTGGCGCGCTAAGAAGCTCGTCCTTCACTACCACCTCTGAGGATTCAGGCCTGGGTTTTTTTCCTTCAAGTAAGCAACACATGTATTGTTTATGGCTAAATGCAAGATCATAACATTAGTTATACATCTAATATGTTGTATACCTTAGTCGAAGTGTACTTCCTGCCTATCTAAGTTTGGTATGTATATGTATATACATAACACCTTAGACCGTGCATCACATTAAAATCCTATGAAGGGTTTCTATTGGCAACCATCTGCAGCATTTTAATAATATACGGTCAAATCATTGCAGATAAATAAATCAAACAAAGGTTTCTGAAAATTTCACTTCTCTATGTTTAGTCATTCTTAGTATATCGATGATACCGTTCTGACCTGTCAACCTGTCCACTAACTAACAAAGTGGTGAAGTTGCTTGACTCTCCCCTATTCAAAAATTAAGTCGCTTCACATTAGAATTATTCAAGAATCTGCGTAAAAATATCCTTCGTTACAATTTTTAGAAGGACCTCTATGTAAAAATTATTCAAAATGACTTCTATTTTACAATTCCCTAAAGACAAAAAAGTATTGAATTCCATAGCCAGGCTTCTAGAGAGAATAAAAATTAGAAAAAAAGATTTGCTGCAAATGACACATAAACACATTGCAGAGAATTCTGATACCTGAGTCTACATCTTAAGAGGGTTGTTCGTGAACAATATGCTCTTTGAAAAAAGGCCATAACTCCACCTGATGCCTTCACTAGGGCAGACAATAGTGACATATAGCTTCAAATAGGGTCCCAAGACAAAGTCAGGGCTAGAAAATGTCAATTTGTCAAATCAAAGTACACAACAATACTTATTCCCTCAGAATCACTATTTGGAGATCTATTTTTCGGATTAGCAATATAAGATGCATTTCACCACCCCTCCATGTTCACAAAACTGGTTTTACAAGATTTCTGAAATGTCCCGACATCCTCTGAGATCGTGGTTTCAATGTTCGTAACAACACTGAGGTAAAATTAAATCGGCGCATCATCAAGAACAGGAAATTGGCAACGGAAAAATGAAAGAATTGAGAAACCAGAAACATTAATTATTCCCTTTACGGGGTTTTCCACTAAAGGCTTTGGGTTTACAAGACAACAAACATGAGCTATCGGATGAACATGGAAGTTGAAACGACTTCGCTAGCGCATTAAGAACTACAGTTGTAGAAAGAGCAGCATAACGACTCTCGGTGCAGCATGGCGTCAATTCACGGGATGCGGCATTGCGTCAGAGTAAGAGGAATAAACAAGTGCGCGCGTGCGTCATCACGTTCTCTGTCAAACACTTTGACATTACGTTACTTCATGACTCCGATCACCGAGCACCCGAGTCAGGACGTTGACTCCACTTGTCAATTGACTCGGTTTGGCCCATATTGAGAACGCCCACCTAGCAGAGGTTGGAAAATGATAGCAAATCTGTCTTTCGTACAGGTCTGAATTTCAGAGGTGTGTTCGAAGCAATTTGAAGACCAAAAAATGAGAAGAAACGGTCCAGGAGTCCAGAGCCAATTTGGATTGTATAAGCACACAACCTTTTTCTATAAATCGATAGAGGAAATCTTTTAAAGAAAGTACCGGATTGTCAGTTGTGTTACTTTTGGTGGAGGGCAAATTATAAGGGTAGCAAAAGGGATAGCAAAATTAAATGATAACATTTTTCTTGACACACCTAAAACTAACCGTCATACACATAAATACATTTTAAATCGGTGTCAGGTAATTGTGTAACGACTTCCAATCTCTTCGCCTAGTTGTCTTGACCGCGATATAACTGTTATTTATGTGTCAAACATTAGGTTTTAAGTTGGTAGAGAAAATATAATTTGAAAAAAAAAAAAACTATTGTTTGATACTTCAACCCTTTGGGAACCTTATAACTTCGACCCCACTAATACTAACACGGTTGGCGATTGATTTATTTCTTAGAAACAATCCTCGGCCGATTTCTAAAACATCAAGTTATATGCTTATACAACGAAAAGTGGCCTTTGCTCAGTTGTGTGCACATCTTTACTCAACACTATTATTGATTGAACAACAGGGTGACTATTACAGACCTTGGGCTAATTAGGTTATTTCAGTCCTGGAGCGGGACACCTGTGCCTATTATTCGGGACGCTAAGGACGCCTATCGTGGCGGAAGCGAGCGTAGACCGTTAGCAGATCTGGAAAGGGCAGGCTCGGCTAATTGTGGTGTGGAGTGGAAAGCTTTTAGCCGGTCATTCACTTGAAGCGCGAGGATCCGCAGACAACAATAGAGAGTGGTCTACAAGTGCGCTACAACGTCAACACTGGCTTGTGCAGTACGCAGATCACACGGCTGCAAAGTTCGGAATTACAGGCCTTTGTCGATCTGAACCATTATGTCCAACATTCCAAAACAACGTCAACACTGGCTTGTGCAGTACGCAGATCACACGGCTGCAAAGTTCGGAATTACAGGTCTTTGTCGACCTTAACGATTGTGTCCAACATTCCAAAACAACGTCAACACTGGCTTGTGCAGTACGCAGATCACACGGCTGCAAAGTTCGGAATTACAGGTCTTTGTCGACCTTAACGATTGTGTCCAACATTCCAAAACAACGTCAACACTGGCTTGTGCAGTACGCAGATCACACGGCTGCAAAGTTCGGAATTACAGGCCTTTGTCGACCTTAACGATTGTGTCCAACATTCCAACACAACGTCAACACTGGCTTGTGCAGTACGCAGATCACACGGCTGCAAAGTTCGGAATTACAGGCCTTTGTCGACCTTAGCAATTGTGTCCAACATTCCAATAGCCTCATCTTTATAAAAATCAAATTTCTAGAAATTTTCAATGCGCTCTACAGACATTGAAAGATGTCCTGCTGTTATGGTTCCAGATACATTATTGGAGGAAGTCTGTTCTTCAATCTTCCTTGGAATACACGTTGATCGAGGGTTGACATGGAAAAATCACATTGATCATGTTTGTGCCAAATTATCCTAAGGAGTTTATGTCTCAAGGTCTTTGGCCAAATACAGCCCTAGTCACGTACTGATTACAAATTAATTTATCCTCACCTTTCGTATAGAATCGTTTTGTGGGGAGCCTGTGCAAATAACCATATTATGAGAGTTATCAAATTACCAAAAGTAGCATTCCACATTATCGCTAATTTGAACTTCAGAGAGTCGTGCAGGACAGCGTTCAAGAATTTGCAACTGTTGACTTTGCCATGTCTCTACATCTTTGAAACCACCTTATTTTGTTCGTCTAAATTTGCCTTAACCAAAGGACGAGACATAAATGAATATGAGACAATAGGGAGAGATAATTACCGTTCGGGAATGCACAGAACGGTGGTTTATGAACACTTACCCTCGCAGACAGGTGTTCATTTTAAAAACAGATTTTCAAACTCGATTAAAAATGCCTCAACGCCCAAGGTGTTAAAAACGTATACCGCACTCTGCCTGGCGTCAAACTCTTTTTACAGTGCTGTCATCTTTGATAACAGATTTACATGCGTTTAGTTTAGAAATTGTTCTACTCCTGGAATCCAAGAGAGAACTGCCGTATGATTAGGGGTTATAGATATGCTAGTTAACACTATTCATTGAAACGTACTAGATACAGACATAATGCTTGCTGTGAAGTGGTAAACAAAAAAATCTGTATTTTCAAAAAACGAATTATTTCTTTGTGCCACTGAGGTTCTTCCATTTTAAGAGGCCAAACTAGATTATACGAGAGAAAATTAAAATCAATTAATCTGTTTGTAACCAAACTTTACAATGCATCCAGAGCCAAGTAGGTGAACGAAGACGAGTAATCTACCGAGTATTGAAAATGGCAGGAAGAAAAATGTCGTGCTCATAACAAAAGTCTGCGCTGTGAAAGTAAGTAACTAGGACAACGAGAAGATATGAAGAGTGCAACAAATAATGCAGTGATGGGGTTACGTGAGGTTATCGGGGAGAATAGCGCATGTGGCGCGTGCAGTTTACTGTGGCTGATTGAGCAGTTCTAGATAACAGCTGTTATCTTTGCCTCTTGCCTTGCCTCATTCTGCGAGAACACAGCACTACAACACAAGTACAGAGTTGTCTCAATACGTG
Source organism: Homalodisca vitripennis (assembly GCF_021130785.1). Lineage (NCBI taxonomy): Eukaryota > Metazoa > Arthropoda > Insecta > Hemiptera > Cicadellidae > Homalodisca > Homalodisca vitripennis. Next base: position 194,135,746 of record NC_060209.1, on the reverse strand, counting down.
TATCTGGTGGGTAATGAGTAACAGCTCAGCGAAATGTGAGGTTGCAGTGCAAGTGATGGAGTTACGTGAGGTTATCGAGGAGAATAGCGCATGTGGCGCGTGCAGTTTACTGTGGCTGATTGAGCAGTTCTAGATAACAGCTGTTATCTTTGCCTCTTGCCTTGCCTCATTCTGCGAGAACACAGCACTACAACACAAGTACAGAGTTGTCTCAATACGTGTATCTGGTGGGTAATGAGTAACAGCTCAGCGAAATGTGAGGTTGCAGTGCAAGTGATGGAGTTACGTGAGGTTATCGAGGAGAATAGCGCATGTGGCGCGTGCAGTTTACTGTGGCTGATTGAGCAGTTCTAGATAACAGCTGTTATCTTTGCCTCTTGCCTTGCCTCATTCTGCGAGAACACAGCACTACAACACAAGTACAGAGTTGTCTCAATACGTGTATCTGGTGGGTAATGAGTAACAGCTCAGCGAAATGTGAGGTTGCAGTGCAAGTGATGGAGTTACGTGAGGTTATCGAGGTGAATAGCGCATGTGGCGCGTGCAGTTTACTGTGGCTGATTGAGCAGTTCTAGATAACAGCTGTTATCTTTGCCTCTTGCCTTGCCTCATTCTGCGAGAACACAGCACTACAACACAAGTACAGAGTTGTCTCAATACGTGTATCTGGTGGGTAATGAGTAACAGCTCAGCGAAATGTGAGGTTGCAGTGCAAGTGATGGAGTTACGTGAGGTTATCGAGGAGAATAGCGCATGTGGCGCGTGCAGTTTACTGTGGCTGATTGAGCAGTTCTAGATAACAGCTGTTATCTTTGCCTCTTGCCTTGCCTCATTCTGCGAGAACACAGCACTACAACACAAGTACAGAGTTGTCTCAATACGTGTATCTGGTGGGTAATGAGTAACAGCTCAGCGAAATGTGAGGTTGCAGTGCAAGTGATGGAGTTACGTGAGGTTATCGAGGTGAATAGCGCATGTGGCGCGTGCAGTTTACTGTGGCTGATTGAGCAGTTCTAGATAACAGCTGTTATCTTTGCCTCTTGCCTTGCCTCATTCTGCGAGAACACAGCACTACAACACAAGTACAGAGTTGTCTCAATACGTGTATCTGGTGGGTAATGAGTAACAGCTCAGCGAAATGTGAGGTTGCAGTGCAAGTGATGGAGTTACGTGAGGTTATCGAGGAGAATAGCGCATGTGGCGCGTGCAGTTTACTGTGGCTGATTGAGCAGTTCTAGATAACAGCTGTTATCTTTGCCTTGCCTAATTCTGTAAGGTTGGCAAGGGTATTACTCACATTTAGAACTGTGTCTTCTTCACTTTTCAATATCCGCCGTTTTAGGAGCAAAGAACACATACGAAATGAACCTTTCAAATTCTTTTTATTAACTATAATAAATATTGGAATGGATCGAAAAACTGTGATCCTTTCTTGCAACCCATAAGACTATCCAAAGTTATAAGAGTGGTCTAGCAAATGTGAGTAAGATTTGTGAAAACAGAAAAAAAGACTACGTTGAATAAAATCTTTTGGCCCACAGATTGGGTCTGCCTATAAGTTTGTACTATACAAGAGAGATCATGGAAGAACTGAACAATATATATTATTTCGTCTATAGCAAGCTTGTTAAATAATAGAATGAACACACATAGGCGAGACGAGTCAAGCCCATTACAGTTAACTTATCTAAATGTGACCAGCAGTGGTCGAGCGCATGTCTTATCTCCATCTAGGAAGCTATTCGCTCCCATGACGTGTCAATCCACAATGTGTGGCGTGTGGGGACTGACATTCTACTTAGTTACTCAGAAAAACTAGAACAACAAAAATGTTGGGACCCTGATCGTCAGTGAATGAGAGACAGGGTGGAACAAATAAGGAAACAATACAACAAATCTTATCCTTTGGCCAACGCAGCAAGTGGAGTGATTTGGGTGAAGTTAGAGGGTTTCAATTTACTTTAGATTTTATCTAACAAAATCCTTGTGTAAGGTTAGATTTCACCTCACAGAATTATTTAATTAGTATATCACAAAAGCGTATTCGGAAACACAAAATAATGCAAAGTACCTGTTTATTACTTATCAAATTTGTCAGTAACCAGCCACTAAAGGAACCTGCGATATACTCCTGCAGTAGTACAGTATTATTGTTTACTGTTGTCCAGATAGCAGATAGAAGAATGGGAGGACAGAAATGGCGAGGGGGGAGGAGGGGGGAGAAAGTGGTTTGCACCAAACATGTTTGTATCTGATAGGGGTGATTTCGACACCGGAGTTATGTAGTACAGGTCGCCTCGCCCCTCGCCCTAGTGCTTGTCTGAACCCTTCAAGGCCACCCGTACCCGACACACGACCTTAGTCCTGATTTGTGCCCTACTCCCGAGGACTCCAAGTTAATCGGGAAGTAATTAAGGAATAAGTGAATGAAACATGATTATACCGGACATTTACCATCGATCAGTAACACTACGTTTCGAGATCTGCAATCTATTCTCTTCTTCAAATAAATGACTAAGCTAATGCATGAATACAATCAAAGTTAAAAGTAAACAAAACGTACCAGAGCTTTGTGACACACGTAAGTCAGGAACCACAACACCTAGATAATCTAGATTGTAGTCGTGCATTAGTTTAGTTATTTACCTGAAGAAGAGATCAGATTGCAGATCACGAAACGTTGTGTTGCTGATTGTGTGTACCACTGAACGGTGTCAAATGTCCGAAAAATCCTTTTTGCCATAGTTATAGGATATAAAAGGTATAACACAACGTTTCGAGGATTGGAATGTATCTTCTTCGTCAGGTGGGGGAGGTGTTAAAAATTGTATGTACTAATACCCCCCCCCCCACCTGACGAAGAGGACAGATTCCAATCCTCGAAACGTTGTGTTATACCATTTACAACCTATAACGATGGCAAATGTCCGAAATTCTGTTATCCTTCACAATCTGTCTATCGTCAAAAACAAACATTAAACAAAGTAAGGAATAAGGATGCCACATCGTTACTCTCGTAGCAGAGAAGAACGAAACACTCTCTGGTGGAAACAGACAGGAAAATATCGGTTTTGCAGTTATCCAAAAATGCAAAAGAAAAAAGATGATAATATATTTATACTGTGGGGAGAAAAGATATTGGAGCTTAACTCTTCCCACCATAGCTACTTTATGTATAAAAAACTCGGTTACTCCACCGTGCTTAGAGATCGTGTCTGCCACATCGTAGTGCACTCAATTGTGCACCTGATGAGACAATGAGAATACCTCTTCCCCTATATAACACTATATCTTGTGGTCTAGGTGTCTCAGATGTCGACACAATGTAATTATACATCAGAGTAATTACCGTCGTTCATTTTGAGCTTCCTCGCCGCCGACTCTGTTTGGATCTCTTCAGACGATCTTGACTCCAGATTTCAGGAGTCAAGTCTGTGATAGCGTCAGATTCCAGACGCTGCACCAAGAGGAAGGTGAATAAGAGCTTGGCCCAACATTCACGTGGAATCAACCCTTCCTACCGTAGCTACTTTATGAGTAAAATCTACCCGTATGTCTCAAGCACGATGATATCCATTGTTCAGTTGCACAATGCTGGTTGACAAGCACAAGTAGGCTAAGCTGGGTCAGCTGCTGACGCCACAGCCTAGGTATGATTGCTGACGGAGTTCGCCGCACCTCTGCCCCCTTGTTACGGGTGCCACAGTGACTGTTGACCCCAGAATGTAACTGCACACACGCGCACACACACGCACATTCTACATTCCACATAGTGGTCCTAGTTTTTGCTACTCTTTGGGAATTGGGACAACGGCCTGTGCTCGCCTCTCGCACCAGTTTCTTACCGCACATTCCTCACTGTGTGATCTGGAAGAGCATAAATCGTCAACATCTTAACGGAACACGCTTGTCATAGTGGTTACGATAGAAAGCAACAAGGGAGTAGGACTTTCATTCAGCACCTTCCGTGAAGTTTTAGGATAAATAATAATTGATACCCGGAAGCGGGAATTTGATTGTTTGGAAAACTCTTCGGAATAGTACAGTATTGTTTAATAATTATCTATGAATACAGTACTAACAAATAGAGATTTCTGTTGAAGGTCAGGTAGTTATCTCGCACGCACGCGCCCCCATACTCACGAGCGCAGAAGGTAGGGTTCAGCCCAACACCTACCGTTGTCAGTCCCGGGTTATTCGCTGATATCTTAGACTTAGACACAATACTCTGTGACAATTTCAATGTATTGTACGTTGTTGTGTTTCATTTTTCTTGTTACAATGTATATACAGGGTGTCCCGTAACTCTCTGTACAAAGGTATACCACGTTATTGCTCAGGTCAAGACTAACATATTTCACCATATGAACATGGATGGGTCTCTCTGATGCTTAGTTCCCATCTGCACACGTAGTATACCAATACGAATATGAAGGAATTCAGATCAAGAATAATCTCCCATTACGGGATGTAAAAACAGTAAAATAAACAAATCTTCTATAACTCGTGATCTGTTTAAGAATTACTATGATATGATCAATCAACTATTTTAATATCAAAGTAATTTTGTATGAATACTTCACAGATTTCTCACTCCCCTGGGTTCTGTTTCGCTTATCTCTCGAGACAGAACTTCAAAACGTGTGAGTGATACTACGGGGGCGAGCGATAATGTTCGGTTTACAGCTGTTCGCGCGTGTCTTTGACCTGTCTACGAACAATGTTTGTAACATACACTCTTGTAACCTGGCCGGACAGGGCTACAACCTGCACCTGCTCCGTAATCGTTAATTTGACTATCGCGAGACCAGTGTATCGGTGACACTACTCCGGCCACAAGACATGGTAATGTGGAGATTGGCAAATGAGAGCCGGAGAGGGCATAGAGGGCAACGTTCCTTGATAAAGTTATCAGCTTCCTGCGGACACAGAGAGCGCCGCCTACGGCAGTGCTTCCACAGTCTGGGCCACGATAGAGTCCACAGTCCTGGAGTCTATAGCCGGGTTGCTCACTCTGCCCACGTTGTTGTAAAGATACAAATCTTTAACTTTGATAATGTTCAAACCTTCACAGTTACTAGTACAGTTTAGTCTCCTTCACTGGCTGGGAAGGTCCTAGAAGAGAGATCAGAGCTCTCAAGCTTCAATTAGTACACTGTACCAAGTTTTCGACATTAGTCTCCTACACTGGCTGGGAAGGTCCTAGAAGAGAGATCAGAGCTCTCAAGCTTCAATTAGTACACTGTACCAAGTTTTCGACTTTGGTCCCCTACACTGGCTGGGAAGGTCCTAGAAGAGAGATCAGAGCTCTCAAGCTTCAATTAGTACACTGTACCAAGTTTTCGACATTAGTCTCCTACACTGGCTGGGAAGGTCCTAGAAGAGAGATCAGAGCTCTCAAGCTTCAATTAGTACACTGTACCAAGTTTTCGACATTAGTCTCCTACACTGGCTGGGAAGGTCCTAGAAGAGAGATCAGAGCTCTCAAGCTTCAATTAGTACACTGTACCAAGTTTTCGACTTTGGTCCCCTACACTGGCTGGGAAGGTCCTAGAAGAGAGATCAGAGCTCTCAAGCTTCAATTAGTACACTGTACCAAGTTTTCGACATTAGTCTCCTTCACTGGCTGGGAAGGTCCTAGAAGAGAGATCAGAGCTCTCAAGCTTCAATTAGTACACTGTACCAAGTTTTTCGACTTTGGTCCCCTACACTGGCTGGGAAGGTCCTAGAAGAGAGATCAGAGCTCTCAAGCTTCAATTAGTACACTGTACCAAGTTTTCGACTTTGGTCCGTTACACTGGCTGGGAAGGTCCTAGAAAAGAGATCAGAGCTCTCAAGCTTCAATTAGTACACTGTACCAAGTTTTCGACTTTGGTCCCCTTACACTGGCTGGGAAGGTCCTAGAAGAGAGATCAGAGCTCTCAAGCTTTAATTAGTACACTGTATCAAGTTTTCGACTTTGGTCCCCTACACTGGCTGGGAAGGTCCTAGAAGAGAGCGTAAACTTCAGTAAACTCTACTACTGAAACTTCCTGGATAAGACGATCTGATAGACTACAACTCGTCTATTTCATCACGGAATTTATTTAGTTTTTACACATTTGTTTCACATTTTGGCCCTTTACAAAAATTGGAGAAGTGGAAGAGACAATTCAAAACCCGTAAAAGGACTTTTAATTTTATGATACGATAGATGACTTAGTGACCTACCAAAAGCTAACTCCACGTTACTACCAAAAGCTGGGTGTCCATACGTTATCTTTGGGATGATTAATACATTTCATTGTAAATGAACATAAGTTATTGTTTGGAAAGAATGTACTGACAAACTTTGAAAATTAAAAGTCTGATATATCATGTCCAGGTGTGCCACTCATGTGTGTTCCAGTATCAAAGCTATATTCCATGTTAACATAGAGAGAGAGACAACGCACACAAGAAACCACAAAGCACAGACATTGGCTGAGCGTTAGCAAAGTTTATCCCTCGGACTGGAAAATTCGTTTCTCTCTGCCTGTCCGAGAACGAACCGTTACGCGACACATATTCATACTATACACTATTGAGTAGCTTGTTTATTAAACGTTTCCTGAAGCATTTGGATTCACATTGATGAGGTGGGTAAAAGATAGGATACCCTTATATGGTATTTTTTTACTACGACAGACATAGTCGTATTTTGCAAAACAATGTCCCACTTAAATCCAAGTGATATTTATAGGAAATACTACGTACGCATTTATTTTTATGTGAATACTACGTACGTTTATAGCTTCCAGCGGGAAATGCTGCATCATGGACTGCCTACTATATTACCGCAGCGATATCGCACTGCGGTAGAGTATGTCTAGTCATTGTCCCAAGCCTCCGTGTTGCCTCGGTCAACTGTGGAGGCAGTGGTGGCCCTAATAGAATTTCTAACGTGGAAACCCCTTTTGGCTGAGCGTTAGCGAAGCCTATTACTCCAGGAATTGGAAACGTTTCGTTTCTGTGTGTCTATCCGCAAGATGGTTTGAAAATGAACTGACTTATAGACGTGAAATGTTACCTGGAACTTCATTTATATATAGGCACCAGCGAGTTCGATGGGATTTGGCTGAGCGTTAGTGAGGATTTTAAAATTGGTCTTATGGGTACCCGTGACAAAATCGCGGAATAAGTAATTTTATAAACGGAGTATAAACATGACAAGTGGCATAGTGACAAATGTAGTTGTAGTCTTGACATTTTGAATGCAGACTGTTACTAGATATGTGGCGTGGAATATTCTTATCTTTGTTTAGAGAATAATATTGTTTATTGCAATCTAGAACCGAAATAAATGTATTTTATAATGAAGGTATCCGAGAAGAACATCGTTATAAACCAATATATTGCTATGAACTCGTTTCTTGCATTAAGTTGTTTTACAACTAAAGAACAGGTTAGATTACAATTATGGAATTGGGTGTATTAGCTTTATAATGTGCTATGACGGCAAATGTCCGAAATCGTGTTATTCTTTTAATTTGGTTGTTATTTTGTTGCTATTATCAAAGGCTGGCGAAACGAGTATGATAAAAAGCGCTCACTAAATATTCTGATATTTTTATCACAGTTATAATCACTGTAATTCTCATTTGACGATGTTATATTCTCCCAGACATATTTAAGGCTTTACATCTCTTAGTTTTCTACATAAATTCTTTCCAATTATACAAAAACAAGAATTAATTATGTAGGCACTATGTTATTTAATTCCTTGTATTTAATAGTTTACATAATTTCTATATTAACTGATCGCTGAGATTAGCAATAATAAGAATTGTCCTAAATAATGTTTTGACATTTTAATTTTAACATAGACCTACATTAAAAAAACTATTCCTACAGCTTTTTCTTGCGACCACTTACTTTTTTCATCTACTAGTGAAGTTGCTGTCGTTCAGTATTAATGTATGCAAACAGAAAAAGAGAATATCTTAATTTGAACAGGTCTCCTAAAATTCTAGTCCAGCTTTCTCCGTATGTAGGTTAGAGATAGATTTCCAACCGACGGACGTCAGTGTGATGATTGTCCTCATTCGTCAGATACTATTGTTCCTCAGAAGTGTTTGAATATCGGCTAAACAACAGAATGAATCACGTTTGCCAAGGATGAGCGAAGGATGGCCAGGAAGACAGGACATTGCCTAGCGCCATAGTGACGGACACACCTGACTGACGGACACGCCTGACTGACGGACACGCCTGACTGGAGGACACGACTGACTGGAGGAAATTACTGACTGGAGGACACGACTGACTGGAGGAAATTACTGACTGGAGGACACGACTGACTGGAGTAAATGACCGACTGGAGGACACGACTGACTGGAGGACACGACTGACTGGAGGAAATTACTGACTGGAGGACACGACTGACTGGAGGAAATGACCGACTGGAGGACACGACTGACTGGAGGAAATGACCGACTGGAGGACAAGACTGCCTGGAGGACACGACTGACTGGAGGAAATGACTGACTGAAGGAAATGACTGACTGGAGGACACGACTGACTGGAGGAAATGACCGACTGGAGGACACGACTGACTGATGGACACGACTGACTGATGGACACGACTAACTGAAGGACACGACTGACTGGAGGACACGACTGACTGGAGGAAATGACCGACTGGAGGACACGACTGACTGATGGACACGACTAACTGAAGGACACGACTGACTGGAGGACACGACTGACTGGAGGAAATGACTGACTGGAGGAAACGACTGACTGAAGGACACGACTGACTGACGGACACTTGACAGGTAAGGACAGTTGCCATTATCCTTTTCATTGTCTACCCCACGGCATGCTGCGATGAAATGTTTCTCTTTTAACTACGGTACTTCCTATGTACCGGTAGATTCTGCAGGGATCAAACTCGTTAACTCAGAGATCCTGGTTCGTTAATTTCGTCTCAAGAATAATATACAATGCAGTGCTAACGAAATACTTTACACCAAATATATCTCAGAGCTAACCTAAGGACCTAAACCTTGACTACCAATACCCCATTTTACCCCATAGCAAAACATAAAGCAAGGAACAACAAAACATATCTTTATCTGATATTAAGGGATGTAAATCTCCACTAAACTGAAAAACAGTAAAGAGCAGATAGCCTAACTCAAACCTCGTCCTCAGTAAAGAGAATTTTCTATGATTTATTGAATTTAAACGATGGTATGAAAGTAATGTTTCACTGACTTCTTGTTGCCCCATGTTCTGTTACGCCAACACCTCTTCAAGGTACTCAAACGTCGAGATGGCAATTCAAAACGCTCTCCGGAATCCAGTAAATAAACAACACAGTCGCTTGTGAGTATTGTTTCTGGGACGCATTTCGGTAGGTATTTGTAACAATAAGGCAGCATGGTAGCTATCAGCTAGCAAATTAGCGGTATTCCCCTCACATATTGTCACAGGTGTCCCGCAGGTGTGGCGCTTGTTGTAGATCTGCGCAGTATCATACATTCAGTCTACCTGTCCTACCGTGACATTCTGTCACATCGCGAACATAGAACACCCTCCCAACAATTCGTCTGCAACGAACACGTGAACATCGGTTGAGACTAAGTTTGAAACATAGTCTTGAACATGGTTGTGAACATCGAGGAACTTCAGTTCTGAACCCAACAATTAGTGGAGTTACTAGGCGCAAAAGCGCGTCCTTGCTGGACACATAACAGTCAGTTCATAAGGAATTCATTGTTGAACAACCCACCTGAGCATATATGATGCTGATGAAAAGGTGGATTTGGTATATGGTAACAAACAGGTAGCTAACCGGAAGTCGAATATCACCATTATTAACAACAGGGTTTGTCAAGTCAAGGATGCCAATTCTCAAATGAACCTTAAACCTTGATTTGGCTCATCTAGTTTAGTTTACACTGTGATCACTTCTAAAGTAAGTATTCATCATAAAAGTCAATGCACTTGGTCCAGCACTGTCGCCAAGTCCCAAAAGTGGTTTCAAAATTAGTTTCTAGAAGACTAAGGCCCTTTTCAGTTCTTTTTAAATTTCCTCGATTAAGGTAAAGCGTCTTCTTTTCAAATAGCACTTGATTTTTGGGGATAGGGCAAAGATTGGGGAACAAGACGAATGCGGCACAATAGTCACATGGTTATTTGCTAGGAACTCGGAATGTTTTGACATCAGTGTGGCTGATGCATTGTCGTTGTGCAAAAGTCAATTTTGATCACTCCACAGGACCGCCTCAGCACTCATAACCCCCTTAAACCCCTTAACCGCTGCAAAACACCGCAATAGAATTCATCATTGACAGTAGATCCTTGAGGGGCAAAGAATTATTCCTTTGAAGTCAACAAAAACGATGAACATTGAATTTTCGCTCTATTGGATTGTCCCGTTGTTTTTTCTCGAGGTCATAGGCGGAAATCCAAGGCCTCATCATCTGTTATGCCTTTAGAAATGAAAGCCGGATCTTCATTGGCTATACGAAGGAGCTCTTGACAATCAACTCTCCGTTTTGAGCACCTTGGAAGAGTTCATTTGCCATAAACGCGTTGCATGCCAATATTTTCTGTCAACATGTCTAGGCATCGGCCATAACCTAAGGTCATTTCCTCACAAATCTACTGAATTGGCTGTCGACAATCTTCTGAATTGATTAGATGAATCTTTCTACATTTTGCTACTGTTGTGTTGGTCTTAGGCCCTCCTGATCGCTCATCTTTTCAACTGTCTCTCTGCCGGCAGTGGACATTTCACTCTGAGACGGACTTGTGGCCCCAAGAGTCCTCACCAAAAGTCCGCTTGATCATTCCTAAAGACTCACTGCCTGACTTTTCGAGTTTAACACACAAACCCCGTTGATCACTTTAGGATCAATTTTAAAAATAGAAGAAAAACTTCAAAGCACTCGCACAAAACAAACTCAAAAGTCCAAGCCGATAGGTAATCAGTGCATCAGTGCACACTGATTAGCGATAATAGGATAGATAGATTATCGCCGGCCGATTATCTTTTTCCGTGAAATCTCTGCCGATAACGTTATCTTACGGAACTATTGGATAAGTCTTCTGCTATACAGGCTTCTCAGCTACTACTGTACCACAATAGTATCATAACGTATGTAGGGACACGTTTCTATGGTGTTTCTTTTATGTTTTACCGATGACAAACGTACTCAATCCTCTCCTATCATCCCTTCAAATCATCCATCACCAATAATAAATTTTTATACGTCATTGGGCCGGATGTATATATAAATTTTAGTACAAGCTGGTGGTTCAGTTTGTATTAAGTTAAAATCTGCTCAATGTTTGTAAAAACTTTGATGAATGTTGTTTAACTTTGTAACAATTTTTAATTTGACTTTGTTACGTTCCACGGCATAATTCGCAAAACGACCAGTCTCTTGAGTTAATTTAAGAGTTTTTGTTACAAGTAATTAGGACGGTGGACTTGTTTACCAACTTTCTAATCAATCGCCGCTTGAATGGAAACTCCACCGGCAGCATAAACAAAGTGCAGAGAGTTCGTGGGTTATCGCCGTGGATTCGCTGCCACAGCACGGCACGAGTACGGAGCCCGGCCCGGTTAATTACTTATCTGCCCGCATGGATAGTCGAACAGCGCGTGTCGAGAAGATACGGGCGCTGGAGTGCGTGAGCTAGTAGTTGTGGCCGCCGTCCACAGGTAGCGCTGGTGTCCACTGCCGCTGCCGCTGCCGCACAGACATGACACAACATGCTAATAATGAGATAACGAGAAGTTAGTCCGACATCCGGCGAAAACATCACCTGTAAATATGTCTCGAGGATAAACAAACCCTCAACAAACAAGCGACTGACTCACTCGTGAGGGCTTTGAACTTTGGTTGTTACAACACACCGGGTGCTGCAGGTATCTTTGAGTGTTTACTGCACTGCACTCTCTATCTACACGAAACCCACATACAGTCGTAAAACAAAATCATTTGATTTTAAAACGCTCTTCCCTTTCAGTGCCAGACCATTCTTCTAGGTTACTTTGCTAAAGGTGCCAAGGTATATGCCTTATGCTGTATCTGGAAGAGCTAGTCCAAACTCTTTGGACTAAAACACTAATTGTTCTTTAATTACAGTTATTGCAAAAACAATATTGCAGAAATTAGACCTTATTTTGATTTTCGACGATTTTTTTATAGACGTCCCGTTAAACAGACGCTGGCACTGAAAGGGTGCTACACGTTATTGTGACGCACATTTTTTATTGTTATGCATGTAGTAGCTGGCACTGAAAGGGTGCTACACGTTATTGTGACGCACATTTTTTATTGTTATGCATGTAGTAGCTGGCACTGAAAGGGTGCTACACGTTATTGTGACGCACATTTTTTTTATTGTTATACATGTAGTAGTTTCATAAAATAAAGATTCACTGTGTAAAGACGATAAATTAAATACAAGAAGGAATTGAACGAGTAGATTCCTAAAGGAAAACCTATAATAAAATACCACAGCAAACTGTAAAAGGACGACATGGTAAAAGGAACTGAGACTTTAAAGGAGTTCTCCTAAGAATTAAAACTATTGTCAATTTTGATGGAGATTGAAAAGGAAGGCAAAATGTATCAAACGACATTTTTCTCAGATACTTCCTTGACACACTTAAAACAGACTACACACTTAAGTCAGATACGTACATAATACTTACATAGCTGCTATACAACCAGGTATTGGAAGTCTTCACTTTTGGCTAAATTGTTGGTATAGTTACGTAACGCTGATTTAACATTTGTTTACGGGCCTAACGGTAGGTTTAAAGTGTTTTTGACGAGGTATTTTGAAGGAAACAGGATTTTCCGGGTATTTGCCATCGTTCAGTGATACAAAAAATCAGTTTCGAGGTCTGCAATCTGATCTCTTCTTCAGGTAAAATTACTAACCTAACACACACAAACTGGTTAAATAAACAAATCATAATAATAATAAAGGCAAACCCCTGCTCCCTTCTTTTTGGCCGCCATATTGTTTCTGCCGTGAAGATTGCCATTTACTATTGGCCTCTGGTCAGTCGTAAGTGGTTGGTCAGCGAATGCAGATAGATGTATTCTGTAGTTCAGTTAGAATAATCAGTGTGTGTATTTTTTTTTTATTATTTGCATGTTTTGGAGTTAGTGAAGTTAACACACGACATGGTTGTTGTGATCCCTGACTTATGCGTGTCACAATGCTCTGGCATGGTTCGTTTATATAACCTAGATTGTAGTAATGGGTTGGGTTAGTTATTTACCTGAAGAAGAGATCGGATTGGAGTCTCGAAACGTAGTGTTATTGCTTTTTGGATCACTGGACGATGGCAAATAAATATAATATAAGGACAATATTGCCAGCGTTCCTTATTTGATCCCTTTTGGTACCCACCTTTTCGACCTCCACCATAACAAGCGCGGCTGACAATTAGTTTCTTTACTTGATTTGAAAGAACACTTTCTCTATAAATTTAACGAACACCTAGGTTTTAAGTCGTGTGCTAGTCACTAAAACGTTACCACCGCTACTCGGTGCCTCTACACGGGACCTCTCACCTTCCATCTTGAGGGGTGAGTCTGGGGGACTGTCAGTGCCGGCTGTCAGGCTGCAGTACGAGTGTTCTGACTTGATGGGGACCGTGCCGAGGGCGGCGTCTGTCATGAGGCGGTCATGGAGTATAACCTGGGGCTTGACGTCCAGCAGGGCGGAGCTCCAGTCCTCGTCCCCCGTGCACTTGCCCCACACCTCCGACATCTGCAACAGTTCACACTTCGTTACTACTTTACCATGACTCAGTTGTAATGGGCGTTAGATGTCACAACAAGGATTCTGTTGACATTGGAAGATGCCATGAAATCGCTGGTGGCTGCTAAAGTTGTAAAATTAAAAACGAACTAGAACTAAAGTGCACCTGGCAGTAAGCGTGAGGATTTGTATAAACTTTACAGCAACGCATTGGCGAGCGTCCCTCTGTCATATCGCAGGTTCAAAGAACCACATATTTAATTTTGTTTCTGTTGCAAAAAGTGTTTATGTTAATTAACGCAATATTATTGAGCTTCTATTGACTATAACAAAAATCTAAAATTAATTTGATAGAATAATATTAAGTTTATTTTTACAAACTTAATATAACGTAACTTAATATATTTTATGTTCTTAATGATAAGAACATCGTCTTTGATTCGTGTTTGTAGTAAAATTTTGAAGACAGTAACGTTGTGGGATGTGGTAGCGAGCTCACTTTGTTCCCAAACTCTTGCAAGTTCCCAATACCAAATCCCAAATACCAAGTAAGGGTGCCCAACTATGACCCAGAATGCGGATATTCAGCAAATGATATGAGTATAATATAAAAGAAGGTAAAAGCGTTCGCTTGCGCACACACGCAACATTAAAGTGGCGGGAAGGATACCACAATGGAGAAGGAAAAGTCTGATAAAAAAACCAACATCCTCGGTGTAAAATTAACTCTGGCGCTTGGCGGTCATGATATAATTACTCCGTGCGAAGACAATGCCGGGGGATTAAGCAGGACTTCTCATGAGAAGCTGCTGGTGTGCCGATTCCGAAATAGCTCGCTCACGAGAGACAGTCACGGTGCAGAGTCGAGGCGTCGCCCACGAGTCCCATATACCTTCCTGTCTCTGATGGCGTGGAGCATCCGTCATCCAGATACCGTATCTTAGTAGGGCGAGATGCGATGTCGAACCAGATACAGAGGACACGAGAATACTGTCGATAGTGTTGATGTCTCTACAGTCTGCAGTGTCTCTTGGGGATCTGAAGAACGGTAAATCTTGTATACGGTGCAGAGTCGAGGCGTCGCCCACGAGTCCCATATACCTTCCTGTCTCTGGTGGCGTGGAGCATCCGTCATCCAGATACCGTATCTTAGTAGGGCGAGATGCGATGTCGAACCAGATACAGAGGACACGAGAATATTGTCGATAGTGTTGATGTCTCTACAGTCTCCAGTACCTCTTGGGGATCTGAAGAACGGTAAATCTTGTATACGGTGCAGAGTCGAGGCGTCGCCCACGAGTCCCATATACCTTCCTGTCTCTGGTGGCGTGGAGCATCCGTCATCCAGATACCGTATCTTAGTAGGGCGAGATGCGATGTCGAACCAGATACAGAGGACACGAGAATATTGTCGATAGTGTTGATGTCTCTACAGTCTCCAGTACCTCTTGGGGATCTGAAGAACGGTAAATCTTGTATACGGTGCAGAGTCGAGGCGTCGCCCACGAGTCCCATATACCTTCCTGTCTCTGGTGGCGTGGAGCATCCGTCATCCAGATACCGTATCTTAGTAGGGCGAGATGCGATGTCGAACCAGATACAGAGGACACGAGAATACTGTCGATAGTGTTGATGTCTCTACAGTCTCCAGTCCCTCTTGGGGATCCGAAGAACGGCAAATCTTGTACACTATGCAGAATCGAGGCGTCGCCCACGAGTCCCTGAAAGATTGTTCTCAACATTGAAACGGGCCAAGAACTATTTAAGGAACAAAATGGGGAATGAGAGGTGGTCTTGAACACCCCCCCCCATCCAAATGTTTTCCAGCCTACGCTCTTGGGTCATAGCAGTGCCATTTCTTAAATTTTATTGCCCACATACACTGGAAGCTGTGGTCCGTATGTTTCCTTACTTTATTTTGTGGTTGAGACCTTTCCCTATAGTTTTTTTTTTATGTACACAATTATGGAAATACATTCTAATATAATTATTATAAGACTAAACGCACATCAGA
Organism: Homalodisca vitripennis; assembly: GCF_021130785.1. Classification (NCBI taxonomy): domain Eukaryota; kingdom Metazoa; phylum Arthropoda; class Insecta; order Hemiptera; family Cicadellidae; genus Homalodisca; species Homalodisca vitripennis. Next base: position 194,119,974 of record NC_060209.1, on the reverse strand, counting down.
CTACGGGTCGGCGTGGGGAACTTCGCATTTGTCCCACAGCAAACAACATCCTGGCTCGGGAGCAAACCTTAAGGTACCATCGGTATGATTATAGACGGAGTTAAAGTGGAGTTTTTAAATTTTCACCCTCCAAGTTAAATCACTTAAAGATACCGTGTATAGAGGCGGACACACACGGACAGAATCTGTTCATCAAACGACAGGAGAGATTGCGCTAAACGCTCAGGCAATCAAACCTCGTTGTGGCTAATTTTACATATTTGAATACGCTTCAAGGACACAAACCTAGATCTAACAGTTGATAAACTGATTGTAAAGGTTCCTTGTACAACTGCTATTCGCATATAGACACAAAGCGAGTTTCCTTGCACCTGCAAAACTACGCAAGTCAATAAAAACTACATTAATTTAGTAACTGACACCTATTGATTCATTTTTAAGTTTGTTACTAACGATGGAAGGTTAGGAAAGATTTTGGTCATTCGCCGTTATTATATGTCAACAAATTTTATAACACTACGTTTCGAGGATTGGTATCTACCCTCTTCATCAGGTTTAATTAAAACTTACAACTTATGGCAATGAACTGCCACTAAAAAATTAAAGAGTATCATATCCGACTACAGACCGAAGTACAGTCAAAGAACAGAGCAAATGAACACAGGCGTTAGTAACACCACAGGATATAATTCAAGAGCACAACCCATGAGCACAACCCATGAGCACAACCCATGAGCACAACCCAAGAGCACAACCCATGAGCACAACCCATGAGCACAACCCATGAGCACAAGCCAAGAGCACAACCCATGAGCACAAGCCAAGAGCACAACCCATGAGCACAACCCATGAGCACAACCCATGAGCACATCCCATGAGCACAACCCATGAGCACAACCCATGAGCACAAGCCAAGAGCACAACCCATGAGCACAATTCACAAGCACGAGAAGTCAAGAGCACTATCGCACGTCACACCAGCACAGGCGAATGTGGAAAGTGTTTTTTTTAATATTTTTACTGGCAGTCCGTTGCCACGAGTTTTACGTTTTAAGCACCTTTTCATGCAATACATTTCTTACGCCTGACGAAGAGGGTAGATATCAATCCTCGAAACGTAGTGTTACACACTGTTGTAATATACAACGATGGCAAATGTCCAACTTGTATAATACTACGTCAAGTAATAAGTTGCAGACAGGAGAAACTTTCGAACTAGCGTACGTACCATACATGATATCCATGGTCCGACCATCCAATTACCATACATGATGTCCATGGTCCGACCATCCAATTACCATACATGATATCCATGGTCGGACCATCCAATTACCATACATGATATCCATGGTCGGACCATCCAATTACCATACATGATATCCATGGTCCGACCATCCAATTACCATACATGATATCCATGGTCCGACCATCCAATTACCATACATGATATCCATGGTCCGACCATCCAATTACCATACATGATATCCATGGTCGGACCATCCAATTACCATACATGATATCCATGGTCCGACCATCCAATTACCATACATGATATCCATGGTCGGACCATCCAATTACCATACATGATATCCATGGTCCGACCATTCAATTACCATACATGATATCCATGGTCCGACCATCCAATTACCATACATGATATCCATGGTCGGACCATCCAATTACCATACATGATATCCATGGTCCGACCATCCAATTACCATACATGATATCCATGGTCCGACCATTCAATTACCATACATGATATCCATGGTCCGACCATCCAATTACCATACATGATATCCATGGTCCGACCATCCAATTTTTAAGTCCCAATCAACAAAACACACCAAAAGAGATTCCTTTACCTCTTTCTGTAAAGATAGCATTGCAGATTTAAGCCTTGTATGTGGCCAACACATCCACCAAAGTATCTTCGTCACATCTTATGATAAATAGCAGATGATTTATCTTCTCAATATACCCTGTATGCTATTGTTTATTTTGTGTTTTTCCCATTGCCAACATAAGACAGATGTCAAGACCCCTAATGTACCAGTACTTATTATTCCAATAGTGATGTTGAGGTAGTAAAAGCAGAGTTCCACACCAAAATTCTATCTTCTATATCAACTCATTCGACAGTTATCCTGTGTACAGTCACCTTCAATTTGGATTTTGTTCATCACCAACTTCTAGAAGAGGCTTCGCTAACGCTCAGCCAATAGGGAGCATTCGGTTAGCTACTAAATGGGTGGGATTAAAATGGAATATAAAATAATAAAGCCACGAACTATACTTGCAATGAAATATTTCAATCTCAGCTTTGAAAATAGATGATTTATTTATTGTGATGATACACATTTATATACTGGAAGTTTTGAAACAAAACAAACATAATGAAGAGTTAATCTTTTCCTAGAAAGCTGTCTCCCTGAGCCATTTGAATAATTAAAAAACCTTTAAATGTTTTCCTCAAACACAACATTACTCTAGTCGTCTAGATGAAATTTGATAATAGCGTCTACCCGGTGTGTAATTTTCTGGGAAACTGTAATCATTCTGTTAATGCCAGAATTAATATTTCTAAGGAGGTCGGCGATAAAATCCTCCTTAGGTAATCAGATTATTATATTTGTCTACACCGCTATCAGTGGAAATGCTGCTATCTGTTGAATGAACACGACATTTCCTTATTCCGAATACCGCATTGGTTACAGTACACGGTTCTGAGAAATGTGCTCAGCAATAGCAACTAGTTCATGATTCAGGATAATAGGTGTTGAAAGTTATGCTAATGCTCATTCGACTCTTTCTGTTGAATCAAAATTATTAACACTTATTCATACTCTTCAAAATTACCACGCCAGACCAAAGGATTTGTTAGATCATGGAAATAAATATTAGCGTTATTCTCATACAACGAGGAATACTTCAAATTTTCAAAACTAATTTCATTCAGTCGCCGTTCACGTAATGGTAAATTGCACACACTTTACAATCACACTTAGACATCCTTACACACGCACACACATCCTCACACACAAACACGCACCCACTACCAACAAGTTCCGCGCTTCCTTTCATCTATTCTGTAACACAATGTAAGATTGGCTTGACCAGCTCCGATTATTCTGACAGTACTTATACTCTCTCATAGTTTTTGGATTAAATCTCTTTAATTTCAATTATTACTAAAATAACGTAGAATACGCTAGATGTATACAATTTTTAGTTTATATTTATATCACACAAAGCAGTTCATTTATTTATTATTATTGTTAATGTATGCTAATAATGTTCAAATAAAATTATGTTTATTAGTGCTGCTGGACTGACTTAAGAACTCTAATCCTGCACACAGACGTGGGTTTCTGCAGGAATTATTCCAATTTTCTTTTCACATTTTTTTAAGTCAAATGTATTTATGCATTGTTTGGAAATAAATAAATGAAATAAGTAAATTATTAGAACTTCAAATTTGTGTAGCTGTTTCAAACAATGTATTACTGTCCTGTACTACTTCCCACGAGGTTGATGAATGCCTTCAGAAGAAACTGAGAACTGAGTGCGAAGTGATACAGAAGGTCTGGTTGGTGTCAGTGCCTAAATAGGGTGTATTGACCTTGAGGCGCTGCCCGCAGCCCAGGCCGACATTGAGCGAGGCCCCTGGGTCATCGTCCTCCCGACGTAAACAAACCCACCTTACCTCACTTGAGTATGCATTCCACACGGCCACCTCGCCATACTACGGTCTCCCGATGTGCGTCACTCTTCTCCCAACCGAATACCGCACTGATATGTCCCGGTACATGATCCATCCTACTTCCATTGTAACAAACCCACCTTACCTCACTTGAGCATGCATTCCACACGGCCACCTCGCCATACTACGGTCTCCCGATGTGCGTCACTCTTCTCCCAACCGAATACCGCACTGATATGTCCCGGTACATGATCCATCCTACTTCCATTGTAACAAACCCACCTTACCTCACTTGAGTATGCATTCCACACGGCCACCTCGCCATACTACGGTCTCCCGATGTGCGTCACTCTTCTCCCAACCGAATACCGCACTGATATGTCCCGGTACATGATCCATCCTACTTCCATTGTAACAAACCCACCTTACCTCATTTGAGCATGCATTCCACACGGCCACCTCGCCATACTACGGTCTCCCAATGTGCGTCACTCTTCTCCCAACCGAACTCCGTACTGATATGTCCCGGTACATGATCCATCCTACTTCCATTGTAACAAACCCACCTTACCTCACTTGAGTATGCATTCCACACGGCCACCTCGCCATACTACGGTCTCCCGATGTGCGTCACTCTTCTCCCAACCGAATACCGCACTAATATGTCCCGGTACATGATCCATCCTACTTCCATTGTAACAAACCCACCTTACCTCACTTGAGTATGCATTTCCACACGGCCACCTCGCCATACTACGGTCTCCCGATGTGCGTCACGATGTGCGTCACTCTTCTCCCATCAGAACTCCGCACTGATATGTCCCGGTACATGATCCATCCTACTTCCATTGTAACAAACCCACCTTACCTCACTTGAGTATGCATTCCACACGGCCACCTCGCCATACTACGGTCTCCCGATGTGCGTCACTCTTCTCCCATCCGAACTCCGCACTGATATGTCCCGGTACATGATCCATCCTACTTCCATTGTAACAAACCCAGCTTACCTTACTTGAGTATGCATTCCACACGGCCACCTCGCCATACTACGGTCTCCCGATGTGCGTCACTCGTCTCCCAACCGAACTCCGTACTGATATGTCCCGGTACATGATCCATCCTACTTCCATTGTAACAAACCCACCTTACCTCATTTGAGTATGCATTCCACACGGCCACCTCGCCATACTACGGTCTCCCGATGTGCGTCACTCGTCTCCCAACCGAACTCCGTACTGATATGTCCCGGTACATGATCCAACCTACTTCCATTGTAACAAACCCACCTTACCTCACTTGAGTATGCATTCCACACGGCCACCTCGCCATACTACGGTCTCCCAATGTGCGTCACTCGTCTCCCAACCGAACTCCGTACTGATATGTCCCGGTACATGATCCATCCTACTTCCATTGTAACAAACCTACCTTATGCCTACTTCCACACGGCCATTACTGTTCATGATCTATCCTAACTGCATCTGTAAGAAACCTACATTGTGATTACATTCCACGCGATCATCTCACCATGTTTGTACTACGGTCTTCCGTTGTGCGTCACTCCTTCCGGCGCCTAGATACCTCACGGTTCATGATTCATATTGAATGCCTTCGTAACAAACCCACCTTATCTCACTCCGCATGCATTCCTCGCACTCATAGTCATGCAAGCAAATATAAATTCTCAACCAAACTGTTCCCTAAAATAGCAAAACAATGAGTAGCAGCTAACTGAGAAAAGTAAATCGCTAAATCGTAAACACTGTCACATATGAACGACAGTAAACGTGTCCAGAAAAGGTGAAATGTAATTTTTTTAACTGATTATAGACTTAGAAACTGGAAAAAATTTATCAACTGCACGCAGTGACCAGCCTAAGAAGTTCCTTAAAAGGTAAAATGATTTTGGTTTGCTTATACAATCGTCATGTACGAAACAATTAAATCTAGGTTTTTGGAGTCATCCTTATTTTTACGTCCAATATGTGAGGAGACCCGACTTTGGCCGCATCACAGAGTGTACAACGTCAATTTAAAGTAACAATCAAACGTTTTCCGAACAAATCTAGATTCCGATTTAAAAGCGCCCCTATCTGGAACCAACCGATGACCAAACCGGTTGGCCTGACGGAACTGGTTTCGACATTCCGACACGTCGTCCACGAAAAGTTCACCTATTGGCTGTGGAAGAATGAAATTTCATTTGAATTCTGGGTAACGGTGACGAGCACGTTATGGGATATATTAACAGTCGGGCCATGTTTGCTGGAAGCGGTGCGCCGGGCCGGGTCTAGACACAAATAGAAGAGAGCTGAAGCACCAGGTGTTAGCGAAGCTCAAGAAACTCCGAGGTTTTACGGCCCATTGTGCGGTCTCAGACCAGGAAAAACTGAATGGTAATTACTGGCGATTACAAGCCATCGACGTCCTGGGCTAGGGCAGAGGCGACGACTGCTAGCAACTCCTTAGGCGCAGATAAATCTGTTCAGGCATCAAACAGTCCTTGGAAACTACTGGCGATTACAAGCCGTCGACGTCCTGGGCTAGGGCAGAGGCGACGACTGCCAGCAACTCCTTAGGTGCACATAAATCTTTTCAGGCATCAAACAGTCCTTGGAAACTACTGGCGATTACAAGCCGTCGACGTCCTGGGCTAGGGCAGAGGCGACGACTGCTAGCACCTCCTTAGGTGCACATAAATCTTTTCAGGCATCAAACAGTCCTTGGAAACTACTGGCGATTACAAGCCGTCGACGTCCTGGGCTAGGGCAGAGGCGACGACTGCCAGCAACTCCTTAGGTGCACATAAATCTTTTCAGGCATCAAACAGTCCTTGGAAACTACTGGCGATTACAAGCCGTCGACGTCCTGGGCTAGGGCAGAGGCGACGACTGCCAGCAACTCCTTAGGTGCACATAAATCTGTTCAGGCATCAAACAGTCCTTGGAAACTACTGGCGATTACAAGCCGTCGACGTCCTGGGCTAGGGCAGAGGCGACGACTGCCAGCAACTCCTTAGGTGCAGATAAATCTGTTCAGGCATCAAACAGTCCTTGGAAACTACAGGCGATTACAAGCCGTCGACGTCCTGGGCTAGGGCAGAGGCGACGACTGCCAGCAACTCCTTAGGTGCAGATAAATCTGTTCAGGCATCAAACAGTCCTTGGAAACTACTGGCGATTACAAGCCGTCGACGTCCTGGGCTAGGGCAGAGGCGACGACTGCCAGCAACTGCTTAGGTGCAGATAAATCTGTTCAGGCATCAAACAGTCCTTGGAAACTACAGGTGATTACAAGACGTCGACGTCCTGGGCTAGGGCAGAGGCGACGACTGCCAGCAACTCCTTAGGTGCACATAAATCTGTTCAGGCATCAAACAGTCCTTGGAAACTACTGGCGATTACAAGCCGTCGACGTCCTGGGCTAGGGCAGAGGCGACGACTGCCAGCAACTCCTTAGGTGCACATAAATCTGTTCAGGCATCAAACTACTGGCGATTACAAGCTAAATAAATGGGTCGGTCGTGGAGGTTCTTTGTAACTAGCCACCCAAGTCACCAAATCATACGCCGTTGGATTTTCGTTTTATTGACAAAAGACAATCACAAACTGTAAACCATTGCTGTTCTTACAATTCGTGATTCATTGATTGTGTATAGTTTTCATGTTTGAAAGTCGTTACAAATGTACATTTGGAATATCATATCCTGCCTCTTTAGACCTTTTAAGAAGTCTATGGATTGAACTTGTTGTATTTTAGGACAATTTAACTCTTTAACATGATTTCCTTCTTTATGATTCTCTGCTTAGTATCATTTACCAATCTATACGCTTCAGTTGTTTGAACATTAATTGAATTGCGCTATGGTGCGCTTTACAAAGAAATATGTTGTTCTTTATTTCAGCCCATTAATTTTATCGAGTTAGACCGCTCATTACACGTATGGGAAGAAGGGAAATAATTATCCCCAGAGAGAGTGTTGGTAACACTGCATAACTACCGGAACCACCCATATTCCTGTACCGTTAACTAGCGTGAGAGAACAGTGTAAATCCTGGTCGATCGACAGTTAGGTTTCGCTATAGGTACAAACTGTACACCGCTGGTGTGTCTAGGCATAGGTGTGCCGCATTGCATCATGCTGACTGAATGCTGGAGCATTCCTCTAGTCAGCTGTTCTGTAGTAGCTTCTAAACACATTTTGATATGTATTTTACAATGTTAGGTATAAATTAATTTCTTGACACAATTTTAGTTTTTGATAAAGCTCAATGTTGATCTATCGTATTTTCCTGCTTCAAACTGTGAAATTATCACAGCTTTTACAGCTCATTATATTTTACAGCAATGACGTTCTTTTACGGCACAACGATCAATCAACACAGCAACACAACAACAAGAATATCGAGATTAAAAAAGACCTCTTAGTATTAAATATTGTAGCTTTTTCATTCTGCACGTGACGGGATTTTCTCTTTACCTGGTATTTTTACTTACTTTTTGACTCGTTAGTTTCTAATTTAAAATAAACCTCAGCGTTTCTGTTTCTAATGCGCTTCTTCTGATACTTCTCGATACCAGTGACCGTTTACAATAACAGAACTTTTCTGTAACAAGAATTTTGAAGTTTGTGGGAGATTAAACATTGATTTTATTAATTTTTTTCTTTTTTACAATTCACTATTTTTATCTAAGACAAATATTGGGTTGACTAGCCTTAATTTTTAAGAAATACATATACGTAAATACCACCCATAACGGAGAAAGAGCAATAATTGACGAAGGTAGGACTACGAAGGTACATAAAAACTTACGTAACTGATGCACCTTGTTAGGTTACAAGTGGAGACAGGAAAGAAGGAAGCCACAAGAAAGAGCTGGAAATAGTTGATTAAAGGAAGAGTAGGAATGAGGGGATAAATACGAGAGGAATTGCTGATGTTCTTGAGGACACAGCGAAAGGTATATCGTAGCAAATTCCCAGTGACCTATTAGACCTGTGAGGGAGATACTGGAAACTGGCAAGGATCACGAATGACATGCCCTAGTCAGCTAGAACAGTTGTGTGAGTACCAGTGTGCTACTCGGACTGTACAATGCTAAGTCGCTTGTTGTGACCGGGACGAGGAGCGGAAAGGTGACGGCTGGAAGGAAGCAGTAAACCGACATCGCTGCTCGCTTCCCACGGCCACAGAGTGTGACTGTCGCTGTCGAGGCCATGACCCTAGGGGACTCGCACTCGTGATATATGCACTTTGTACGGTGTAACAGAACTCCTTCAATTCACGATGTAACAGAACTCCAAAACTACTAATATTGTTTTGTTTCAATTACTTGGAAAAAAGCCTTTGTGAAGATAAAGTCAAGGTTCTATCTCTAGTACACTACCCGGAAGTCTCTCGGGAAGCCCGAGGACCGGGTTGGCGGTAGTAGAGTGAGCGTGGGCCAGAGATCGTGCCGGCACAGTCGCCATCGTGGTCCATTGATTGGGCTGGCGAAAGTCTTGTCCAATTAGCGGGATGATCTCACTTCATCTTCTGCTGATGTGCGTCTGATTGCAGCCTGTTCATGCAGACTGTCTCCACAGCATGCTGCAACAAGTCTGATGTTGCTCACCTTGTGAATCTCTTCATCTTCTCGTCTGATTGCAGTCTGTTCATGCAGACCGTCGCCACAGCATGCTGCAACATCTGATGTTGCTCACCTTGTGACTTTCTTCATCTTCTCGTCTGATTGCAGTCTGTTCACGCAGACCGTCGCCACAGCATGCTGCAACATCTGATGTTGCTCACCTTGTGACTCTCTTCATCTTCTCGTCTGATTGCAGTCTGTTCATGCAGACCGTCGCCACAGCATGCTGCAACATCTGATGTTGCTCACCTTGTGACTCTCTTCATCTTCTCGTCTGATTGCAGCCTGTTCATTGTATGATTGCAGTCTGTTCATGCAGACCGTCGCCACAGCATGCTGCAATATCTGATGTTGCTCACCTTGTGAATCTCTTCATCTTCTCGTCTGATTGCAGTCTGTTCATGCAGACTGTCGTCCACAGCTTGCTGCAACAAGTCTGATGTTGCTCACCTTGTGAATCTCTTCATCTTCTCGTCTGATTGCAGCCTGTTCATGCAGACCGTCGCCACAGCATGCTGCAATATCTGATGTTGCTCACCTTGTGAATCTCTTCATCTTCTCGTCCGATTGCAGCCTGTTCATGCAGACCGTCGCCACAGCATGCTGCAACAAGTCTGATGTTGCTCACCTTGTGACTTTCTTCATCTTCTCGTCTGATTGCAGTCTGTTCATGCAGACCGTCGCCACAGCATGCTGCAACAAGTCTGATGTTGCTCACCTTGTGAATCTCTTCATCTTCTCGTCTGATTGCAGTCTGTTCATGCAGACCGTCGCCACAGCTTGCTGCAACAAGTCTGATGTTGCTCACCTTGTGATTGACCTTCTTGTGCAATCTGATGTAACTATTGTCAATATAATCTTCTGCAGTAACCGGCCATCAACGCGGCATATGCCAATGGACGCGTGGTTGTCAAATTTATTATAGACCAGGTACATTGTGATAAGGTCGAGAATCGCTTGTCTTTCAGCACTGTGTGGCAACTGTGCTCAGTATCGGCTATTCCAAGCGCCGAACACTTATCTCGATCCTTTCCAATGTTAACCTTTCTAAAGTAATATATTTGCAACTGGTCCTTGATTCTCAAACACAAAATATTTCTTTAAGGATACTAATACTGATATATTAGTATACTTCAAGTAAACTACTACTTAAACATTTGAGTCTTAACTACCCTAAATGCATTTTATTATTTATTGATCATAAGAAGCACTCCATATTCAATACAGCCTTCGTTTTACACAGAACGGCTTCTACATTATTTGGTTAAACTGAATCAACTTAAAATAGTATAAACTTATAAACATTAAAATGCAATATTGAGGTTTACACATGCACATAAGTGACGGCTATTCTATGTGGGACTACACAATCCGCCATATTTTCGGATGCACATAAGAAATTCTGAAAGAACACGACGCTTTTTCAAAAATAATCTATTTATGTTTTCACTACAAAGGGTAGACCCTACGGTAGTGAGGAACGTATTCTACATCCTTATAATTAAGACTCCAGAGAGCAATAGCATTAAATAGAACCTCAAATCATGAACAAGGTATGCAGAACAAACCTGTTTAGAAATTTTCCTTGATGCTCTTCCGGACATCATTTAGTAATTGTCGGCGACCCCAAACCAGTCATATTGTAGTCTTTTAAATGCATATTCAATTTGCATACGCTGTGGATTATGTTCATCAATAATGGGCAGAATTACCTCCTTGCATCATGAATATGTCCATCAAAATTCCAAGCAAGTCAGAAAACTCGCGCTGAGGCTGAGATAAGCCCGACAAAAGTGCCGGGCGAGGCCTGTAAGTTATTCATATTTATGTAAACCGCCACCAGAGAGGAGGCAGATACATTAGGGACTCCACTAAGATCGCATTATGGATGGCAGAGGACCGAGTGGCCAGGCCCGCCGCCTAAATGTTTGTCCGGTGACGCAGACCTGGAGGTCAACGTTTCCGACACGCCAGCGACAGCGGGAGCTCTACAAGGCTCTATGACTCAGTCTGAGGCTGGCACGACACTCTACCGGTACCGCCATTCAGTCATTCTGTACGACAATAGCAGCTCGGAAAGGCTATATGATCAGTCTGAGGCTGGCACGACACTGTACCGGTACCGCCATTCAGTCCTTCTGTACGACAATAGCAGCTCGAAAAGGTTATATGACTCAGTCTGAGGCTGGCACGACACTGTACCGGTACCGCTATTCAGTCCTTATGTACGACAGTAGCAGCTCTACAAGGCTCTATGACTCAGTCTGAGGCTGGCACGACACTGTACCGGTACCGCCATTCAGTCCTTCTGTACGACAATAGCAGCTCGAAAAGGTTATATGACTCAGTCTGAGGCTTGCACTACACTCTACCGGTACCGCCATTCAGTCATTCTGTACGACAATAGCAGCTCGGAAAGGCTATATGACAGTCTGAGGCTGGCACGGCACTGTACCGGTACCGCCATTCAGTCCTTCTGTACGACAATAGCAGCTCGAAAAGGTTATATGACTCAGTCTGAGGCTGGCACGGCACTGTACCGGTACCGCCATTCAGTCCTTCTGTACGACAATAGCAGCTCGAAAAGGTTATATGACTCAGTCTGAGGCTTGCACGACACTCTACCGGTACCGCCATTCAGTCATTCTGTACGACAATAGCAGCTCGAAAAGGTTATATGACTCAGTCTGAGGCTTGCACGACACTCTACCGGTACCGCCATTCAGTCATTCTGTACGACAATAGCAGCTCGAAAAGGTTATATGACTCAGTCTGAGGCTTGCACGACACTCTACCGGTACCGCCATTCAGTCATTCTGTACGACAATAGCAGCTCGAAAAGGTTATATGACTCAGTCTGAGGCTGGCACGGCACTGTACCGGTACCGCCATTCAGTCCTTCTGTACGACAATAGCAGCTCGAAAAGGTTATATGACTCAGTCTGAGGCTTGCACGACACTCTACCGGTACCGCCATTCAGTCATTCTGTACGACAATAGCAGCTCGAAAAGGTTATATGACTCAGTCTGAGGCTTGCACGACACTCTACCGGTACCGCCATTCAGTCATTCTGTACGACAATAGCAGCTCGGAAAGGCTATATGACAGTCTGAGGCTGGCACGGCACTGTACCGGTACCGCCATTCAGTCCTTCTGTACGACAATAGCAGCTCGAAAAGGTTATATGACTCAGTCTGAGGCTGGCACGGCACTGTACCGGTACCGCCATTCAGTCCTTCTGTACGACAATAGCAGCTCGAAAAGGTTATATGACTCAGTCTGAGGCTGGCACGACACGACACTGTACCGGTACCGCTATTCAGTCCTTCTGTACGACAGTAGCAGCTCTACAAGGCTCCATGACTCAGTCTGAGGCTGGCACGACACTGTACCGGTACCGCAATTCAGTCCTTCTGTACGACAGTAGCAGCTCTACAAGGCTCCATGACTCAGTCTGAGGCTGGCACGACACTGTACCGGTACCGCCATTCAGTCCTTCTGTACGACAGTAGCAGCTCTACAAGGCTCTGTGACTCAGTGTGAGGCTAGCACGACACTGTACCGGTACCGCAATACTGTCCTTCTGTACGACAGTAGCAGCTCTACAAGGCTCCATGACTCAGTCTGAGGCTGGCACGACACTGTACCGGTACCGCCGCCATTCAGTGGAGAGTGTGGTAAATTTTACATACCATTCTTAATATTCTACTTGAAAATGTGTGAAATTTTAAAATGATCGGCCAGTAAATGAGCACGCCATGGCAGTTAAACATGTAAACCTGTTCGTGGGACACACTGTATATACTGATAATTGAATATGACATACACAAATAAAATAGAATATTACAAAAAAAATTCAAAATGATATGTAAGCTTAGAAATGAAATACGTTTATATAAAACATTTTTATTATTTTTCAAAATATAAGGTTCGGGGATTTATAATTAAATATTTCACGTGATTTACTAAATAATACACATCAAAATCTAACGACAAACATATATTACAGGAAACAACTGGTTGGATCTCAATCAAAAGACATTAAACGGGCTGCAGATCGTCAGAGCCATTAGGGTCACGTCGGATCGTGCACGACCAGAATTAGAGGATTGACCCGGAGTGGAATGAAAAGATTAGCTTAATGGCGACACAGTCAGTTGATAGCTTGAGAGTGGAGTGGAGTAGAGAGCAGACGGAATGAATGAGAGGATCAATGGACCCCCTCCCCCTCCGCCACTCCAGTACAGGCTGTCCCGCTATATGGTCACGTGACCACGGAACGGTCCGCTACAATCATGCAAGGATCACTGATAGGTCTAATGCTAGCCGGCCGACTCCAGAATGAACGGTAGGCCACTAACCTACATCTACAGAGCTCGCATTATCACATCCTTCATTCCGATACAGATTAACGCCGGTTTAGGTCCTGTAATGTCCTTTATTTCCTCCAATCCTCTGTTATTGCTTCCTTTACAGCCGAAGCTAATCCGTTCTTCAACATTAATACACCATTCTGTTTGAGGAAGTGTTTGATGTTATTATCACAAACCCAATCACCAATTCTGCTGCTACCCAAAAAAACTTTAAGTTAAGTTTGATATGGAAACCAATTGTTGACACCAATGTAAAGTTAAGTAGGGTCGGTGGATTTTGAAAGCTTCTTCTAAAGCAAATCATAAACGAAATTTTGTCTTGACACACAAAACAGCCTCGAAATCCATTTCCAATACACACTAAATCTACCTAAATCTAACTAAATCTACTTTACTTTTTACATTAGAAAAGGTAAAAGCCCGGATGAACCCGTACAGCCTCCATGCTCACGTACACCTATCGTACTTCCCGAATGGATGTCAAGCTCTTGCCAGCCTGAGGATAATCGCCACTATTAAAGACATCTTTAGGTTAACTCTATAAAGTTCCATAGATCTTCATTATTGATATGACTCAATGTTTTAACTTTACCACAGTTAAAAATCGATCTCCTATCTAAATGTTCCTCACAAAATAGCTTTAGCTTCATGGACTGTAGTTAAGCAGTCCTATCCTCGGCATCCTGGGCAAACAAAGTTGTGCAATACCAAATGGTCACATAGCGAAGCAACGAGTAACGTTAGTTCCTCCAGTTCCAACCACAGCTGCAAGCAAAGTACTTCCAATTCACACGTAGTCAAGCACTCCCAGCCGAGGCATGAGAGCTGAAGCGGACTTGGAAGTTGTCCTGTACTTAGTAGTCACAGTGTGACGCTGCAAGCAAAGTACCTCCAATTCACAAGTAGTCAAGCACTCCCAGCCAGGCATGAGAGCTGAAGCGGACTTGGAAGTTGTCCTGTACTTAGTAGTCACAGTGTGACGCTGCAAGCAAAGTACTTCCAATTCACAAGTAGTCAAGCACTCCCAGCCAGGCATGAGAGCTGAAGCGGACTTGGAAGTTGTCCTGTACTTAGTAGTCACAGCGTGACGCTGCAAGCAAAGTACCTCCAATTCACCCATAGTCAAGCACTCCCAGCCGAGGCATGAGAGCTGAAGCGGACTTGGAAGTGGTCCTGTACTTAGTAGTCACAGCGTGACGCTGCAAGCAAAGTACCTCCAATTCACAAGTAGTTAAGCACTCCCAGCCGAGGCATGAGAGCTGAAGCGGACTTGGAAGTTGTGCAATATCAAGTGGCCACAGTGCGGCGCGGCGCGGCAGGTAAAGGTTATGAGACCGGAGAGAAAGTAAGGGCGTGTCCGGGTCGGCTTTCCAAACCTTATCTTGCGTCCACCCTCGCCTTGGTGTCCACCGCGCTGGACTGTAGTCAACAACCTTCAAAGTTGGGCCAAAAATGAACGATTGCAATGAAGAATATTCTGTAATATTCTTCTGCGTAATATGCTAGGATAAGGATACTAGGACACACGTGACGTCTACTGTTTCATCCGAAAAATATATTTATGAAGAACCCACTTCGACTCAGCATACAAGAGCGTAATCTCTAAGCATGATACAAAATACACTAATCGAGGCAAAACACTCAGGTGTTACTGTTGAAACTCATGTATTATTCCTAACCCCACCAAGTCTTCGGTGTTGGTAATGAGGCTTCCACTTTCTAACAATTTTAAGACATCCTTATTGGACAATCGATTCCGCTTCCGGCAAGAACAATATGACGGCGAGACGGTGACCGGCCAAGCAATGCTGGCGCAAGTCGATCAAGTCCATCGCCTGAAGCTGGGCTAATACCTAATGAAGATTCCTGACGAGTTAAATGAACGCAGAAACATCGTGTGAAAAAGGAGTGACACGGTTGAACGCAATTAGGATCGAGGGCCAGGACAAAGCCGGTGTTATTTAATTGTGGAAGTAATGATTGCGAGGCTGACGATAATAGGGACCGCTGCAGCGGTAATTACAGTCGACAATAGCGAACAGCGAACGGGAGAAATAGTGGCGGCGCCAAGGCAGAACCTTGGGGCACTCCTCACTTCTCTGCCTGAGCGCACTTCGGTTATTTGATACAGCAGTGCATGTGTAAAACAATGGTGTGTGTAGAGAGGAGGAAATATGGCTGGGCATGAATAGAGAAAGGAAAAAGTAAAACGACGTCCTTTCCAACGTTCAGTACCCTATCTTAAGTTCAAAAGTACATTGACCGCAACTAGCTGATGGTTACTCCATTTCCAATTTTGTAAGTTGCAATGGCTTCCTGGAAAAATTCTAGTTGATATACTTCTAGGAAACATATTTACCAAAGCAACTCCCCTCCTAAGCAATAAAGACGATAGACTAATCAATAAACAAAACGAGACGCTTGATTGAAACTGTTTGCTTGAGACAAGATTGTGCACGACCAGAAGATTATGCGAACGGTGTACACAATTGTTTTTATCAAGTAGATTAAATTTTTATTCTACTTGATATTGGATTACATTTCCAAAGGCGAACTTAAGAATGATATCTCACGATAAATAAAAAGATAAGCGATAAATAAAGAGATAAGCGAGGGTAATGTCGACCTTTTCAATCTAATCGAATACCATCCATACCATGGGTGTAGATTATGGCATAGTGGCCAAACCCTACGAACTTTCTATAACCCATCTATGTATCGTAAATAGTGCTGTTTCCTCTTTAAAAGATTTAGAATCTAATAATTGCTTTACATAATTGTGAATTTTGTTACATTTCCTTCAACTTACAATATCGATTGAGGAATAGTGTAAAAAAGTGCAGAAAAAATATATATATATATATAATCGGCTATAAACCTCCATCTGACAAATCCAATTAAATTTTTTTTAATTTGCATCTGAATAAGCAGCTCTATTTGGTATGGAAATTGATATATACTACAGTAAAATTAGTTTCGGATCTTATTAAGGTAGGCCTACCTTTATAATATTACATAATGTTTTAAAGGGGGTTTTTTGGTTGCATATTATAACGTAATTTTCTAATTTTGATTATAATCTGAAGCTAGAATTCAGTAACAAAAGTTTTACGTTCTACAATTGAACATTGTACGTCTTAACTGAGAATCAGATTTTCGAGTCTTCCAGTTTACGTTTGGAAACGGCAACCGTTCATTAAAATTACGTACTTTCGAAACTGCTGGAACTGAGAATATATCAGTTCAGATTAAACAAATATTGGTACATTCTGAGTGTAATACAGAATGAATGTACATACGTACAAGAATGTGGGCCACTCGTGAGTGCAATCTAATCTCAACGATTGGCTAGGAGTGGCGGAAAGAGCGGTGGCGCCAATCTCGCTCCCTGGGGTAGTCCCGGAGTGGCGCACCCCCCCGCGCCCCCCGCGTGTCGCCGCGCCTTAGGTGAGCGGCCTAATGGCTAATGGTCGTGTTTACTGTTCTAACTGTTGCTGCACTTGCAATAAATACCGGAACATTACAAATGGCGGCTACAATGACAGGGACTGTAGAATGGCCTCGACCCCCGGTCTGAGAACTCGGTCATTACTTGTCATTCTGCGGACATGAACCACAGCGGGCTCACTCGGCTTCAAGGCAATTGTGGTGCACTCACAATTTAGATGATACATAATATTAAGCATAAACTTTTCAGGACAGAATGTTTTAAATAATTAAAATGATAATAATATGTTTTATTGCTGTCAGACAATTACATGAATTGTATAGCAAATGTCAATTAATAATTTAAAATAAGCTAAAACTTATCAATTACTCATCCGGTCAGACATACACAGTAGCATTCATTCAGCTTCCATCTGCTCGCCAATTATTTCCCTCTTCGACACCAGGTTATTATCGTTCTCCGAAGTCATTGGTCTCCGAGTTATATGCCAGGAACTCGCCCACGCTACAAAAAGCCTTTGAGGCTAGCATTCGTTTGAGGCGAGTCTTAGATACTCTCTCTGGGCATTTCTTGAATTTTTAGTGAGTTTGGCAGATTATTGAATAGTACAACACCTGCTTGCGAGGGCAAGTGTTCGAAGGCTACCGTCCTGTGCCTGCCAGTACGGAGATTATTCCTGCGTCTGGTGTTGTGACTGTGAATGTCTCGACCTCGAGGTTATATTATAAAGAAAATAAAAGCATGAAGGTAAAGAGAACTCAAATGTAAAGTAGATCAAGATTAATGCAATAATTAAATTAATTGCCAAGAGTGATAATTAACATGCTCAAATACATAAAAGTGCGTTGATAAAAAGTATTAACGCTCCAATCAATAACTTTTATTCCCCTAAAAATATGGAATACAATCTGACATGGACTAATCAGGTAGATTCTGAACATAGAAGAACGCAAGGGAGACAGCCGCCTCTGCACCACGGAGACAAGAAGGTGACGCAAAAATGGCGAGGAATGCTGCTGATATTGTCACGCGGAAAAAACAAATGTCACGAAGAGGCTTTCGCCGCTGAGCGTTACATAAGGGTGGGATAGTTACGCTGACGATAATGTTGCTGACATTGCATCAGGAAGTGAGAGGCTGATGCTCCTCCAACAAATTAAACTAAACGAGCCCCTGACGCATTTGAAAGTTGTTTGGTCTTTAGGCAGTGTATGGATGTGATCATGTGGAAGCCTATCAATGTTGTCAGGTGGAAAGATCAGAGGCGCCAAGGCTACGACTTGGGGTGTACCACAATGTTAAGCACAATTAACTAATTAGCTAATCGGAGTAACTTCTAACAGTGCTCACCGTTATTAATTGCAATTAGGTGATGGAGTTGATCATGAAATGCGTATGTTGATATTGCTTCTCATTTTGTAATGAGTATGAGTCATTGTCCTTGCCATTTCCTTGTGTTCCAACCGGCCAGACTGTAACACATAACTCTACCGTTCCGCTTCACGTGTCGCCACCTTTATATAAAGGTTAGGAATACAGTCATTTTGGTTATCATTTTCTCTTTTTACCAATTTTCTGCTCCTTCTTATCAGTCCGCTTGCCGCCTGCAGTCACGGAAGTCCTGAAAAAGGCTGAATATGGAATCAGGCATGGTCTTTAATAAAGGAAGTGGAAAAATAAATATGTGATGAGAGAATAATAAAAACAAATAACAAATCAAAGTAAAGTGTATTTATTACCTTTCGTTCTCTGACAATCAATAATTTACATACTGGCTACTATATATATAGTAGTATATATATATATATATATATATAATTTTTGAATCGAATCGTCTTTTAACTAGCCACTGTGATTAAAGATCAATTTATAACAGTGCTGCTAATTAAGTGTATATTTTCAATACTTAATAACTGGGTTTTAAAAGGCGAATACAATATTATAGTAATTAATATCACTAATTACTAAGTTGTATAAAATTGACAAAACATAGTCAGTTGAAAATAAATTGAGTGATACGGAATGTTTCAAAATTAGGGATAAAGTTTTATATTTTACCTTAAAAATAAAAAAGGGCACAATTAACCATGAACATGTAACTGCATACCAAATATTTGGACATCATGGCATTCATGAGTGTTTCTTATATTGTGAATAATGGTATATTATGCTAATCAGTAACATAACCTAATTTTACTACAAAGGTTTTACAATAACGGTAAGGCGCTGTGATATATACGTCCCGCCATCTCCCTGGTGGAGGAATTTCATTTAAGATAATCACATCATTGGATCGATCTCCTGTATTGAATTATGTTATGTGTTTTGAAAACTAAAGGTTCCACTTTGTTGTAAATGTATCCGATCTGTTCTTTAGTCAAAGATATGTGTATTGGAGGAAAGCTAACTATCAGTTCGTGCTCAATACTTGATAGAATTGCAAAGAAATCAGCACATCATCGCATCTTTCCGAGCGGCCGATTCTGAACGAAAGATAAATGTTCGCAAATGACTGTACGATTGCTGTGGAAACAGGTCGACCGATCTGGAGCGCGCACCGAAGAAAGTGTCGAAAGCCGGTAGACCGTCGTGTTGCCTTGAACAACGAAACGATATTATTTATGCCATTGACCATGAACACGTTCACTTTTACGATACCATTCATAACAGTGGCGTAGTAGGCGAGTCCACCCGCACTCTCACCGACAGGCAACCTTGCGTGCCTTCGGTGTCGCAGGCCACTCTGCTGGGTTCGGCATCGATTTCCCATCAGGAATAAATTTTAGATGACCGCCACAGTGAAAACAAATCCAGTTTGAGGAAGATTTACAATAAGACCTTCTAGAATCATTTTAATTTACTTAAAGGAACTCAGTTCAATGGGTAACCCAGAATAGCTTCGTGCCATTCACCTATCGGAACGAGCTAGATGCGATAACAACTGGTGGTGGTATAATTTATCTCAAAAATCAATCTGCGAGGCCGAGATAACGAGCCCAAAGGTAGAATTAAGTGATAAAGAAGACCGTAATCGTTCGGTACGCGGCAGTGGTTGAGCGGGACTGGACGCCAACAGAGAGATAGGTCGATAATTCTATAGTCGTGACTGACCAAGGAAACATTGCATAACTGTGGCCTTCCCTCGTCCGTGTTCCGGTCAGTCGGGCGTCATCTTCCTAGCGAGAGGATAGATCAGAGGTCCGACCCCGGGAGTAGTCATTGCTACCTCTCAGGTCCTAGGCTGGAGAAATCAGGACAAAATTATGTAACAAGGATACAACCAGATAACATTCAAAGTACCCAACTTCAAGATTCAGGAACTTCACCTTGTTATTTTAGAGACGTGTATCACTTTTTTCTCGAACAGAATAAAGAGACAATATTGATTCGAAAAATCAAAAGGACTTATATCGGTTGAACGTACCCCTTAAGCAATGCAAGTTTCTTAGAAGTGAAAAGATAAGCAAGTATCACTTGTCAACACAGATAATATATAACTGTGGGTCTACTGCCACATAATCAAATAGATATAGGTCAGATGTATTTTAGTCTAGTAATTCTTAGTCTACTGATATTGAGATTAAGCATACTTTCTGTTCCCAGAAGTATATCTAAATAAACAAGAAGTTTTAGTGATTAGAATAAACGGTTATTTTAGTCTGAACAGTGTGTTTACTTTTTTAAAGTAGACAATGCTATCGATTATCTTATCTACTAGAAATAACTAACTAAATCGCAACAAATTGCACCTTTCTAGTTTGAAGAGTGCATTTTAGTTTTTTTAAGACAATTATATCGATTGTCTACCGAAATAAACAATTCTAGTCTGAGAAGGATGGACTCGCGTCTACATTTTTAATTCTATCGATTGTCTACCGAAACTTTTAGTCATTTTAAACCGCAATAATTTATCGAACAACAAAATGTCAAAATAAAACAAATAAACAAGGATGTTCGATAAGAGCAATATCGTGTTCAGGAATTCAAGTGACGGAATTTCAAATTTATCTGATTTTGAATCCTTCCATGTTATACTATAAAAACCGAGTTGTCACAATAGTCATAGTTTATTTCGACTCCAATTAATCACCATCAGTTAAACTGAAATGAGGTGTTAGATATTATTGTGCGTAATAAGGTGGTTAACTTATAACAAATATAAAGTGTTAATTGTTTATCTTTTTGTATTAATTGTATGATCATAATAATGAAAAAAACATTGTGAATGGACGAATTAGTTGACTTTAAAACATCATCGTACATAATTTCGTATTGGTTAGGCGTACTCTACCGGCGAGTAACACAGGTTCGAATCCATGCGGAGTGTGTTGTTTCTCTAGGAGTGTATAAACCGAAGAAATTGATATAGTAACTATCATTACACAGCCGTCAGAGGATGTCTTCTTCGATCTCGATGATTGCTGAGTCACGCGAGTTAAAGTTGTTCAGTGAATGTTGTCAAGGCCGTGATAAAGTAGCATCACAACAAGAAGGAGGAAAAAAGAACTTCTTGCTACATCGTTTGGTTTACCAATGACGAGGTTAGTGCAACTGGTTTGAACCCTTCTTATGAAATTTTAATTATCATAATACCTATTTGTAATTTCCTGTCAAGCTTGAAGCTCAGTTTTGCAATAGGAACCGAAAGGTTCCTGGTGCTAATCCTAGAGAATTGGGATCGTCTCTCACACTTGAAGCCCAGTTTTGCAATAGGAACCGAAAGGTTCCTGGTGCTAATCCTGGAGAATTGGGATCGTCTCTCACACTTGAAGCTCAGTTTTGCAATAGGAACCGAAAGGTTTCCTGGTGCTAATCCTAGAGAATTGGGATCGTCTCTCACACTTGAAGCCCAGTTTTGCAATAGGAACCGAAAGGTTCCTGGTGCTAATCCTAGGAGAATTGGGATCGTCTCTCACACTTGATGCCCAGTTTTGCAATAGCAACCGAAAGGTTCCTGGTTGTAATCCAGGAAAATTGGGATCCTCTTTCACGCGAACATTATGGTGGAGATATCCGCAAACACAAAAAGTGTATAATTCATACAGAATGGGCAGTTTCCGGCATCCACTAGGTGTTCTGAACCGTTAAGAGCGGCTGTGGATGGCGCACCGGCGATCAGTGGGTACCGCCTCCATGGTGTGTAGCTACGGGCCGAGAGCATCTCGGGAGAGAAGGTTTATGGGAGAAAGGAAATGGCCCGCTAGAGGAATCCAGAAAGAAAGGAACGCCGCAGCCTCTTCGCCGAGTAACCGGCGAGCGATTATCTGCAGGATTGGCCGCTCGGATACATTCTCCTGTCTCTGGAGTCAGATGCTATCGGAGGTCTTCAGCTCCTCAGGAGAGGCAACCACTTTTCAGTGTTCAGAGGAAGAACTTGATTAAGGCTAGATGTTCATTAAATCCCTTCCAGCTCGTTCTGAGGAAAAATATAGATCACAAAAGAAAATGTCATCTTAAAATATCATGTGGAAGATGAGTTATTAGTTTTTATAATTAATAAGCCTATTGAGTTTCTACTAATACAACTCTTACTTGGGTAATGATTTCAGCAATAAACTGGCATGCCTCTATGGTGTGCTTCCGGGGTGCACAAATGGCCCTAGAGGCTTAACTGCATGGCAATAGGCTACCCCATAAAAAAGAAGAAGAATTTAAAGCCCCACAATCTTGTATTTCTAAGAAATCTAAATAAGACCCACCATTTTTTATAGCGGCGTACAATAGTTTTACTCTAAAAGGATTTGTATTTCTTAAATAAAAGTTGTACGAATGTAAAAGTTCACCATTTTCGGTCCTTCATTTGAATATTTTATACTGTGAAATAACCGAGAAGTACGTGATACACGTTAATATAAAAGGCAATCGGATTCAATGTAATTGTCAGAAATTACGGTCTTGTTTACTTACATTGCTGCTATGTTATCATGTATGCTATGTTCAAATAAAATATGGTACCAATATTGAAACATTACAAGATATCGAATACCGCATGTGAGCATCACACTCTCGAACGAAAGCTGCTAGGAGTTATTTGAGCGAAAATGGTCCATAGTCTTTCATTTTTGTCAAGTTAAGAGCAATTCTGAGGAGTTACATTCTGGATCAAAAGAAACAAATTTCTCCCTGGGGTCCATATCACAAGTGAGGTGGTAAAGAGGTAATCCTCATTATATAACCTAAAAGAAGAGGCTTTCGCCAATAAGTGCTGATTATAATAATTATTGTAAGAAGATCTTGCCATGTACACGTCAGTTCCCTTCTTATTTACAGAATGGACACTTCCGTGAAGGCGTAATATTATTATAATCACTTGAGACGCTTGGGCGTTTTTCTGCCACCGCCAAATTATGCAAGTGATATCTGCAGTGTTGCCAGATAGAGACAGTGTTGCCAAATCAAACAACTAATTAGACACACTTTCACCGTAATCTCGCCACTTGTCACTGCCCTTAATTCATTTTGCATGTTGGCAATCGTTCGCGGCGCAGTTGCCCACCTGATGTGGGATGACCTCACCTCGTTAGTTGACCAGTGACCGGTGACCACGTGACTGCCCATCTCCAACTTGGGTCAGTTCAGAGGATCTCGTTAGTAGCCAGTTTGGAATCTGTGCCAGTATCCAAATTTCAAACGGTTCAAATACAATTGTACATCATAATAGATTCTACAATTTATCTCTATTTTCCATTTGATCCAGATTACGGATTGAGTAAATTCCTCACTAAAAGAAATCCTTGCATTCCATCCGGCAGCCCATTTCTAAGAGGTGGAGTTCCTCGCATTTTTTGAGATTATTATCACAATTCATAGTATGATCATTCTTAATTTTATTCCACACGCCATCCAAAATAGGCTCATAATCAAATTTAGGACTTGTCTACAACGAACGCACAGTCGTAAAACTTATGTAAAATACCGCAATGTTACGTGGTTTATCAGTTACAAGTGGATGAAAATAAAGATGCTATGCCACGGTGACGAATTATAGTTGTCATCTTAGAATTTAAACGTCGTTTTAACACATCTAAAACCTTTAGGCAAATTAATTTACGGGAAATGGCTACCCCTGGCTACTCAAGAGAATCTGGAGACTATGAAAAGTTCCTTTGCATTGGAGATAAGCATCGTCATGATCAATTGACGTTTGTCTTGTAATGAGACATTTTAGCAAAGTTGCAGGTTGCAGCTTTATGCTTACGTCGTAATCTTGAGTCGCAAGGACACAAACAGGGAATTAAAATCTTTCGACCAATCTACGAGTGAGAACTCGCTAAGGTCACCCAAGAATTTCCCAATTATTTGGAGCAAAACACGGCCATTCTCGTTATCTTGCACTGCGGGTCGGGTCGGCGGTGATGTCGCAACAACACCAGGAAACAGCGACGGTGGCGCTGTTTTCGATGATTTGACGTGGCATAATTGTTTGCAAAACAAGGTTGGCCCTTGCAACACCCTGTTGCCCAACTGCCTGATGCAGGCCCCTCCCCCCCGCCATCGGTGTCGTTGTGTGCCGATGTTGCAGACTGTCCAAAACTGCAACGCAGCAAAATTGGGTCATCAACCATCAAGTGACTTGCGGAAAACATGTCTGCCTTTCGCGGAGATTCGTTCAGTGCACCTCTCGTCAATCTGGCTCAGCAGCCCAAGATATTGCAATCCATCCAATATCGTTGTTGGGTAGTTTCAGTGAAGAGTCCAATTAGTAGGCGTTATCACTTAACACAGTTCGAGCAAGTTTTCCTCTCAATATGAACGTAACTTTGAAAGCGCTCAATCACAAACATGCATGACGTCATAGTACTTTTTAAGCAAAAGGTCAAAGGACTGCACACAGGAAAGTACCAACTTATGAAACATGAACAGTCTCATTGATTACTTCTGAAACGTTACATTACCGTTTAGAAATCTCGAATCTGTACACGTCGTGCGTCACTGGTGTCGCGAAAGTCAAGTGACCTTTGACCTTGCGATGGGACCTCCAACAGACTGCACCCGTCTGCGTTGACGCTGGGTCTTTGGTAAGGAAATTATCCAAAATTGAAGACCGCCGGGTCGGAAAGTATTCATTATGAAGTTTCTACATACACGGGGTTCAGATCGTGCATGTGCTTAATAACGAGGGGGTATAATTGTTGCCCAAACTAAGTGCCCGGGTCGAACACGAGTGACAGTGGTGAGTGGGTCGGGGGGGGGGGAGAATTTAAACAAGGAAGAGAGACGAACGAAATAAAGAAAGATAGACGATATCTGTGAAGGAAACAGGATTTTTCTGGACATTTTTCATCGTTCAGTGAAACAAAAAAAACAGTAACACTACGTTTCAAGATCTGCAATTTGATCTCTTTCTTCTTCAGGTAAATAACTAACCTAAAACATAATTACAAACTAGGTTAAAATAAACAAATCATATCGTTGTGACATGTTTATTTTAACCTAGTTTGCAATTATGTGTTAGGTTAGTTATTTATCTGAAGAAGAGATCACATTGCAGATCTCGGAACGTAGTGTTAGTGATTTTTCGTTTCACTGAACGATGGCAAATGTCCGGAAAATCCTGTTTCCTTCACAAACCTTCCACCGTTAAAAATAAACTTCAAACAAAGACGGTATCTAATTTGCACTCGTGCTACAAAAATTGAATTGTATTAGGAATAAATGATAGGATACTTAATAAACCAGACCAAGGTTAGAAAAACTACGACTAAAAAATAATGAGCAGAATACACCTGCAATCAGGCTGTCATCAAATGCAGGACGAGAGCAAAGGATCAAAAGCATTCAGAGATGTCCTTCCGGCTCCAGAACTAGTTCTTGTGCTCATTAGTATTACACTATACCTGCACCGTTATTACCTTAATGTAGCGACCGGGACATAAATGCGTAATTCATTAAAGTGCTCGAAAAGATCGACCTGTTTTGAAGATGCCCGACCTCGATCTGAAGAGAGCTAACTCAAGCAGATTGTAGTTCGTTATCTGTCTATTCAGCCGTTGTTTTCATGGAAAACGCGGTATGTACAAGATAATCATTCGGTGAGATAGCGCGCTTGTTTACATTTGTCCCTACAATAATTATACGTGTTTACAAGCTGTTAGCGATTAAAAGTCAACACTTGCAATACTTGCATTTTCGCAAAGTTAAGCCGTATTTTATACTAAAGTTGATATTGAATAAATAGGTAACTTTGTAGAAGTAATCGTACTTATCAATGTATACCAGTGGTGGTTAGTACACTACATCACTGAAGAGATTTACTTGTTGGAATCTATTTATAGTTATAGTTTCTTGGAATAAAAGTACACGAAGAAGATTCTTCATACAACTGGCTGAAAGACAAACTGGTATAAGCAAACAAAAGCCGAGCTGCATGCCTTTTTGACGATCCTAATAAAGACGAAATTGTTTGACAGTAAACAATTGGTGCCTTTACTGTATTTTGGTTGAGGCCTGAATACTAAATTACCTAAATCGATTAATACTTAGTTTGTATACCAAATAATATGTTATTATTTCAAAGAAAGTGGAATATTCATGTATTTATTTTTTATTTATCTTCTATAAATCCATAAAAATGCTATCAGCTAACGAATCAATCCTAAATTGTGTATTCTAATACAAACTTTATTGTCATATTAAAACGTATTCAATACAATTTTTTTGTAATATACAAATTTAATATTTATATATTACTGAAAGAATGCATATTTCGTTCAAAATAGCGTATCCAGCGACAACAAAAGACGTTATTTATGCAACATATAAACTCCTAGCGACAAACCGACTCATTTCCCCACCTCTTTCCACTAGATTGCAAAACAATAAAACAAGCAGGATAAACAACTTCCAGTTTCTGCTATATGACGTTGTTGACTCATGTGTTTTATAGTAAGTATTGCTAGGTGAATGTATTAAGGTCGGAACTACAGACTAAAGGTTCGGAACTACAGTCAACTAAGGTCGGTACAAACTAAGGTCGGAACTACGGAGGTACAGACTAATGCATCGTTACGATTTTTTAGTGTGGGGGTTAACTTAGCAGAGAAGTGACTTGTACATACGTCGTAACCGTGCCTAGCACGTCAAGATAGAGGCAGCGTACCTGGACTGGAGGAATACCGGCCGGTCTGGACTCCAAGCAAACCACGTTGTACCCACCTGTAACAGATAATGGAGATGAGATCGGGAACTAACACGCCATGACAATTAGTGAGTTCGTTAGTCCACTTGCGGGCTGCACGCTAACTGCGTCTAGGCTGGAGATCTGTGCGCTCACTCAGCGGGGTGAATGTAACACTCTAATCTGACTAGGAATGTCCGTCAGAATCTTCTCGACGTGACGTCACGAGGAAGCTGAGCTGCAACAATAGCTGGGAACTACGAATGGTGTACATGCATTACAATTTGGACGAAGCACATCTAAGAAACAATAATTAAGATCTCCACAAAGGGTTCCTTGATATTTATTTAAAACTAAAAATACTAAGTCTGTCAGTGTTTCTGATAGTTTTAAGCCTCTCTGTTAGAACTGAGTCTGTTAATTCGATTCTGTTCATCATAAAATCATCACAACCTTAACTCTTTGAATGGTCTAAGTTCTGCAATTCTTTGCAGATTCAATCCTACATCTCTTGTTTGGTAGATCAGAGGTGTTCTATGGGACTGGCGCTAGAATGAAGGATCTGTAAGGGTTAGATCTTTCTCTCAAGCATGACAATAGCACTGCAGCCATCCACCTTGTATTGCACTCAGACATTTCCTATGAGTCCTCCGGCGAAGGACGAGAAGCAGATGAAGGCTTATAAGAAGATAACCTTGTTCCAAAAAGGATATTTAGACTGTTTGTTTGATCTCATGCTTGCCATTCATTTTAGATTCTGAGCCTCTACAAACTACTATTAAGCGCTTCGAGTGAGACATCCTGAGCTATTTGTGGAACACACTTGCTGCTGAGCGCCGAGCGAACCCTACTTCAGATCCACCGGCAGGACTTCACAGCCTCCGAGTCTTACACGTATGAAAGCCTCTCATTGATGAGCTGCTCGTGACTGACGTGTCGGTATAAAGCACACGGTATAAAGCACAATTAAGCGGGAGAAAGCGAACCCTTGACATCGCCCGTCAGTCAAGCAGTGAGCGGGTCGTGTAGCAAGTGCTCCGCTATGATGACGCAGATCTCTCTCGGGTTATATCTATTTATCAGCTGCAATACCAGTTGCAGGTGGCTGACACCTCCTTCCCGCAATTTATCAATAGCTGAACGGAACACACCTTGTCAGTTAATATTCAGCCATAAAACTAACGGAACAAGCAGAACAAGTGTGGACATCTCACGCTTCGTGGTGTTTCTGCCTTAAGAAGAGAAATTAGAGGATTAGATTCTGATCAAAGCCTGGTCCGTGAATTTGATACTGACGACAATTAATAAATTGAAATCCACACTATTTCTAACTTCACTGAGTGTCCAGTATTATCAACGAAAGTCGACAAAAGTTATAGGGAATTTGGAATTGATCGTGCAGATTCTTCAGTGATGTGACTGAATTCTCAAGAATTCGCTTAAAACACTGACAACGTCTAAGAGATATTGTGAGTGACCAAACATATATAAATACTGTTCATGTATGATCTTTGAACGCAGTACCAATTTAAGCAGCATTTGTGAGCGACATAACCGACGAAAAGAACACATTCCGACTTGTTGCGGGTTGCAGACAAAACTTGAAGGAAGAAAGCCTTGTTGGTTGTTACATAAAAGATGTAGTTGTGCACTTATACAACCTCAGGCTATTGTAATAATGACAAGCGGTCAGCTGGCCACTTAGTGTGACGTAGAGAGTACAAGATCCAATTTTAAAATGTACCGTTCGCGGTAAGAACCGTTCCGTACACGAGAGTTACTCCCACGCTTCTCACGGCGTGCATAACAGTTCTGCAGAAACCACGAGCAGTTCCAGGCAGTGCACTGAGCCGCAATTGCACATGCAACGCGCTGCAGTAGAATGATAACTAATTGGCTATTCACTTCGACATGTGCTCAACTTTCTCGCTAACTACTAGATAAAGCGAACAAAGCGCCACGGCACTATCTGGCCGTTCCTCGTCAACAACCACTTGCCCCCGACTTGTTCTCTTTTCAAGCGCCGACCTCGGAGGAACATATTGACTCTGGAGTCCAGTTCGCTGTGGAAGTAAAGACCCTGGACGGTTGCTCGTGTCGATGATGGGGTATATACAGAGTATAACGGTTTGCAGGCCGATGTGATCGATGAGTTCAACGCACGGCCCCCCGAGTACTGCAAGGTGGCCGGAGTCACTAACCTAACCTACGCAGTTGATGGTGTTGTGCTAGTATTCGGGCCATGGAAGTATACAAAGGGGGACCTGGGGGGCTCAAGTCACCCCCTCAAAATTTTTGGAAAAATTACATTGTATTTGCATCTAGTAGTTTGTTTAAGGTAAAAACACAATTACGAGGTCTTACAGGAAATTTCCTGGGGAGGAATTGTTAGAGCCACTATTTTTTGAAGGTATTTTATTCTTCCTATACGACTTAGTGTGTCAAATCAAATAAAATTAAATCAATTTTATTTCAGAATTTACAAGCAAACATAGTGCACTTGGTATAGACGAAATTAGTCCCACATGGGCCACAGAGGCTTGTGCGTGGTGACGAGTCTGTTTCTTGTTGCTGTGCACAGCGGTATTATAATAGTTTACATATTAATAATAATTAACAATTTTGTATATTGTTAAAACAATTACTATTGCTATAATTCGTTGGCCACAGACTTCATAAATTATGGCTCAACACTGAATAGTCTAATTATTTTGATATAAAATCATAAAAAAAACAAAATAAAGTATGTTACTTGCTATAGAATAAATCATTGAAATGGACGAAATTAATTACTAACGTTAATTAAAGTTAAATTCATGTTATTAGAGGTGTTAAAACCATTGGAGATGGGAGGCGAAACGTCATAAGACGGCCAAAGCAACAGTACAACAGTTTGTTACGTGTAATAATGAAAGTCAGTCCAGTAGATAATTAAAGTGTCAGCCTTCTTCGAAATAATTTTCTAAATATGCCACTGATTCGGGTTGGCCTAAATGGCACCGTAGCCACTCAAGGTGAAAACAAAACGGATTCTATACGTTATCCGTAAGGAAAAACGACTCTATCGATATTTCCGCAGCTTCAGATTCTTCAAATAAGTGATCACACCAAATTAAAACCTGTATTTGTGCAAATTCAACGAAAAGATATGCGTAAACTGCTAGACTATAATGGAAGTTCCAGGCTTCAAATGCAATGTCAATTAAATATCAGAGATTTACGACATCGATACAAAATTGCACCACAAAAACGAGTATCCTACGTAACAGATTCCTTGTAGGATAGGAAAACCGGTAAATATTAGTCGATGATTAGTTGTTGGAGTCTTTTTACGTCGCACCGGTTACAGTTCTTAACTAAAATAAAGGATGAAATAACATTCAGCAGAGTCTAACTAGACGAAGATCAAGTCAGCGTCCTCCTTAGATGGGCGAGGTGTAGATAGATACTAGTCGTGGTCACAGAGACCAACTTCTGAGGTACCAAAACCTGCTGGTGTAGAGGGTCATTCACTTGACTCTCTGCCGAGGTCAGACCCCTGTCCTGCGGGTCAGGACCTTACGTCTCCAAATATGTGGGAATCCTCTCTAACAGGTTCCTCTTCACGGCCACGGCCACGGCTTACTGCCTTGCATTTCGACGCTTCACTATGAATGCCCCGTGAATATTTCCGAGACTACTGTAAAATTTACAGGATCCAATCCGATATGATTGGAAATTTTGGTCCTGTACATTTATTACACTCCATTCCCCAAATAAAATTTGCTTAGATTACCATACATGTAGAAAACACACATTTAAATCCAACTATTCTAAATTAATTTATGTATCTGTTTTTTTTTATAAACATAGATTCAAAGTTCTAAGGCCCACTTATCTTTACAAAATATTAAAATGTTTTTATGACTATAATTTCACTAGAGCCATCGAAACCATTGTTTCCGTCTTCTTCTGCAAGATATTTACACAAATTCGACAACTCTCCTTTCGCAACACTCAATATTTTCTTGGATCTCTATGGACGACCACGACAGATATTAAGACTTTCATCAGTCCATAGCTCGTGAAAGATCTTTAGTGAAAGTGTATACATAATCAGAATACGTGCACACGACTGTTTGTTAACACAATAGGTAATTTACTTATTCAATGGGGAATTAATAAAATTAAAGCACGTAATTGAAAACAGAGTACGCCAGTAGAAGAGGCAAAAGTGAGGTTATGTTTGGGCAGCTGCGGCGCGGCGCGGCGGAGCAACAAGTGTTACGGAACGCGTAATTCACAGGTGATCAATATTGACGGAGTGATCAGCTGTTGCACACAGCCCAGCTGTAAACTGGGTCACCAGGGGCGCAACACTTGGGCCAACTACTTGCGTCATCTTGTATGGTTTCTGCGAGGAAGCCATCCCCGTCACAGTTAGCCGGTGCACGCTTGTAAGCAACTCAACTGTGCAACCCTGAGTGATGCAGATTACAACACTGTACAACTCCTGTAATAGTGTAATACGTAATTTATCTCATTTGTCTCTTCTATCTGTTTACAACTCATCACTTGCGTTTGGTGTGACTTTCTTTAACAGTACCTACCTGATCTCTGTTATTTTTATTTTTTTATTTAGCACGTAAATATTGCGCTGCGGTGGATAGTAACAAGTAGTAGATAGGGAAAGAGTAATAGTATATTACTATAGTATTATATAGTGTAGTACTATAGTATCTGTTACAAAAGTACGAAATTAATACGCTACGAATCCCAAGGGAAAAATCAGATTAGAGACAAAGTTCTTGCTGGAATCTAATGAAATATTCTCACAAAAGGTACGGACGGCAGTATTGTATTCATCTGAAAGAAATGTTACGTTTCAGATTGGTTTTCTTATTGGAATATTTATATTGAGACATCACAACTAATAATGTAAATTTTTAAGCATTTGGAATCTTCGTGAAAGTAATATAAAATTTTATACGAGGCAATCGTCTGTGTTTATTTGCTTTATATAATATGACTTCCACGCGTTTAAATATCTTTGTGTGCTAATGTGTTTCAATAATTTTTATACAGTTCAAAGTTTTTATTTTCATACGGCGCGTAAAGTAAAAATACAATGTTCTGCAAACTGCACGTTTGCTTTCTTTGGCAGAAACGTTTTCAGAACTGACACTTTAAAAACATCCTGATCATTAAACATGTCACACGACTTTAAAATCAATAGAAATACAAATTAGCTTAGAAGTGAATTCTGTTTCGTCAGACAATTATTATTCTTTTATCTTTCATGGAAACGATATCTAAGTGCTTTGTTTAAATCTTGTTATTGACGATGGAAGGTTTGAAAGGATAACAGGATTTCAGACATTTTCCATCATTATAAAGGTGTTATACCTTTTGTAACCTATAACGATGGCAAATGTCCGAAATCCTGATAACTAAGTGATAACTATTACACATATTTTTCAAGAGTGCACTTTATTTTCTTCCTGTTTGATGATCACATGACGAAAACCCTAAAGGGTTGAACCCAAAGAACTAGCAGCACTTTCGGACCAGAAAGGGCACGTAAGGGCCAGTGTGACGGGATGAACTTCCTGGCATTTGAGACGAGGTTTCTCTTCAACACCACCGCCAAGCTATTTACCGCTAATTCATCAATTCTACGGTTGGAAAGTTCAACCCGTCTCACAGACAATATTTTCTCCTCGAAACATTTTTAAAGCGCCTCCCGGAGACTGCGGTGGTTGTAACCTTTAGAGCTGGAAGCGGAGTCACTGTTTCTTCACGCATTTTGAACTGTTAACATCCTTACCTCTGCTAGAAAGTAGAAGCCGTTATTATTTAATTTCACACTTAAAGACATAAACGTTGCCACTTTCTTCTGAGTATCATTTTACAGCAGTTCCCGCAACGGCTTCGAGTAAGTGAAAGGATAATGCAACTTCAATAAACTTTAGCTGCCGTGGAGAAATAAGCAGACGCATTCGGAGAAGTGGAACACAGTAAAGGGGCGTTATATAATGTTATCTTTACTAAACCAGAAGACTCTCATATTTATTCTATCCTTACAGGGTTTATTTATTTCCCCTGTATTGTGTACACAGATTTTCAACTCTCATAAAGATCTTAAAGTTTCTTTTGAGAAGGTCTCTGGAGAACTTCTTCCGATAGAGCAGTACATGAATTCTACACTGGATATTTTACACATATTATTTATATTTCTCCACATCTAAGAAAAATTATTTGTGAGTAGTAACAAAATTAGTTAATTATCCTTCATTAATCTACAAGTAAGATTATCGACTAATACGAAGGGTTTCTTGAGACGTTACTTGAAGATGTGCCAAAGTTAAATTTCTCATTTCCCTTTTAAACTCGGCTATAAATTAGTTGACAGCCGAAAAGTCACAGAACTACTCCTCGATGACCGCATGATAAGGTTAGAAATCCAATCAGAGGAGACGAAGGACCACACTCCAGGTGAAAGGCGACCGGAGAGGTCTGCAGTGAGCGAGTAACATTTCGTGGAGACAAGTCCGGCCCAGTGAAAGTTGGGAACAATTTAATTTTAGATATGATCGGGAGATCGCAATAAACGAAGTGTCCTTGAGTAACTGCGGGCGCGCCAGTGCTGACCTACATACAGACCTTCCTGGGCCTTTCTGCGCAGTAGAGGGCGGCACGGCGCAGGCGCAGGCGCAGGCGTAGTACATCTACAGATCTGCGCAGTGGAGGACGATACGGCGTAGGCGTAGTACATCTACAGATCTACGCAGTGGAGGACGATACGGCACAGGGATAGTAAATATATAAATCTGCGCAGTGGAGGACGATACGGCGAAGGCGTAGTAAATCTAAAGATATGCGCAGTGGAGGACGATACGGCGTAGGCGTAGTACATCTACAGATCTGCGGAGTGGAGGACGATACGGCACAGGGATAGTAAATATATAAATCTGCGCAGTGGAGGACGATACGGCGTAGGCGTAGTACATCTACAGATCTGCGGAGTGGAGGACGATACGTGAGTGGAGGACGATACGGCGTAGGCGTAGTACATCTACAGATCTGCGCAGTGGAGGACGATACGGCGTAGGCGTAGTACATCTACAGATCTGCGGAGTGGAGGACGATACGGCAGCGTAGGCGTAGTAGTAACATCTACAGATCTGCGCAGTGGAGGACGATACGGCACAGGCGTAGTACATCTACAGATCTGCGCAGTGGAGGACGATACGGCGTAGGCGTAGTACATCTACAGATCTGCGCAGTGGAGGACGATACGGCGTAGGCGTAGTACATCTACAGATCTGCGCAGTGGAGGACGATACGGCGTAGGCGTAGTAAATCTAAAGATCTGCGCAGTGGAGGACGATACGGCGTAGGCGTAGTACATCTACAGATATGCGCAGTGGAGGACGGTACGGCGTAGGCGTAGTAAATCTACAGATCTGCGCAGTGGAGGGCGATACGGTGTAGGCGTAGTAAATATATAAATCTGCGCAGTGGAGGACGATACGGCGCGGCGCATGCGTAGTTAATCTACTGATCTGCGCAGTCGCAGTTTTGGATTGTATTTTAGTGATTCTGCCTATCAAGGTTTTTGAGATGATACAAAATCAAAATGTTTATTAATTCTTTGTTGATAAGAAGGATAGAAAAACAGAACATAGCA
Organism: Homalodisca vitripennis; assembly: GCF_021130785.1. NCBI lineage: Eukaryota > Metazoa > Arthropoda > Insecta > Hemiptera > Cicadellidae > Homalodisca > Homalodisca vitripennis. The sequence goes on along the minus strand of NC_060209.1, from coordinate 194,085,029 downwards.
CGAACAAGGCACAAAACCGCAGCGGAGTACACTTAGTGTAGTGTGTTACACAGTGCGTGGGCTACATACAATGCAAGATCGCTTCACAAGAGTATGAATACTACGACACAAAAAACGAATCATAACTCTTATATTACTAAAACTATTAAAGTCAAACAAGAAGTTTCCAATACATGATGTTTTGTCACGCTTCCAAAGTAGTATTATACTAATATATTCTAAAAAAAACCTGACTAGAGTGAAATTTCTGGTAAAGAAAAGTAATATTTTATAATCTACCGATCATTTACCATTCCATAACTTATCTCCAAGGAACATACATTGTTCTTATTTGTTTGATGTAATTAACTTCGTTCTGTTCTCTTTACACGTATACCTTTTTATGATATTAGCCATTATAATTTCAAGCTCCAGAGGAATAAATTGTCTCTTTTTAAAGCAGAAACATTTGTATTCACTTTCAGACATTTATATTAATTTACAAAAACTGCCAATCAAACAATTTGTCTCTTAAACGTTAACTCTGAATACAAAAAGGTTTATCTTGTATGATATAGAAATGTTAGGTTAAAATGGGGGGAGGGGAGTTCATAATGCAATAATTACCTCAGCTACATAAAAAACAAATCAAAATACCGTGACAATTTAATAAAAAATGTTTCGTTATTTTGGAAACATGAAAAATGTAGATAAACCAGTATATCGACTTCATTTAATTAAGAAGAACAAATTAATGATGGAAGAGATCACTTGTTACAGATCAGAAATTTGTCTCTGAGTGAATTTGTGCTTGAATGAAAACAACTAAATGTAAACATTACTTTATAGTTTTAAAAGGCAAGTTATAATTCAACCACACGTAGTGGGTGGAATAAGGAATTGATATTATGCCATTGCAATGCATAAACCACAATCATTACACTTTTTCATTCCTTATCGAAAGGCCACCACCCACTGAGGATGTGGACTGTATCACGTCTGGAACAACGTAACCTCTGAAAGATAGCGGTATTGCTAAATTTAATTTGAAGATTTGGAATTGCATGCAGTTAAAACTACCGTTTTCATCAGATAGCGACTAAAACATAGTTAAACAAGCGAAACAGAATTCTCAACAAATCCAAAAAAGGCGCTGAACATACCGCAATCAAAATCAAAGCCGTATAATTATTGTGTCAAATTCGCCACTTAAAAATAACCAAGATTAAGCATGGAACAAAACATAATGAAAGTACACAGCACAAACTAGATTTAAATTTCCATCGGATAGTCGATGACAGAGTTGGGCTCTCGGAACTTCAGACATAATCAATTGTTAAACATATTGATGGAAAAGCAAATTTCGTTTCTACCGTCAATAATAAACTTTAAACTTTAAAATAATCCACGAAAAATAAATATTTTAAGGTTACAGCCTCAAATTGTAAAATACACTAACAATTTCGAAACCAAATCGTTATTTTGTATTCTTTCTTTGCCCTTTCACATCGTTGGCTTCACGCTGACATGATAAGATACTCTTGTACGTGTCAGACCCTGTAATGTTTATTCATTCCAGGACTACAATACCCTGAAGGTGGAGTCGATAATTCTGTCGATGACAGCGAGTTCAACACAGGTCAACAAAATGGCGGCCCAATACTTCCAGCCATCACTCCATCCGTCATGTGTTGACATGTCTTATTTGAGAGGCAGAAGCTGAGGCGTACAATTGTGGTAAGAAGACACAAGGAGGAGAAATTCTCTTCGATCAAACGCTGGTATCATTGTCTTTGCAAATTAGTGACAAAGAGGTGGAAGACGATGTCAATCGTCAGGGGATTCACGTTCCTGTGGACGAAGATTTTGAATTGGCTCACGGGATTGCAGTAGGTGAGGATGACGTCATACCGGATCGGCCTAGACCACGGCCACGGCAAGGATTACTTCAGATCCTGGAGTGACCTTGGGTATCCACATACCAGGAGGCTTTCTCTGGTTCGCATCGCTACCCGGGCAATCCCAATGTCAATCGTCAGCGAATCCGCGGCGTGTAGACACCTAAAGACGCGTCTGCCTGGTACGCAATTCATTATTCTGCTTTATGTCGATAGTTTAAATGTTCATTCAAACGTAAATATTTAGAAATTTCTCTGATGTGCGAGTCCATTTTAAACGGGCTTCTAGAGCAAGGAAGCTCCCAGGATTTTGACATTTTATGGCAAATTCTTAGATACTTTAACATCTTCGGATTAGCACATAATACAGTCAACCAACTCTAGAATTCTAATTTATTCACACTAGGGTTTTAACAATCCTAATTAACGCTAATTGTTCATCATATATTATATTATAACAACGGAATGCAAAAACAGATCCATGAGAACTCACAAGAACAGATAAAAGCTAGAAACAAACGAAGTGGGTAAAGGGATTAGTGGAGGTCTAACGGTCTGCAGCGGCAGACTTCTTGACCTTCTCCATGAATTAGACCGTAACCGGGCAGACGAGCCTTACTGGTCGAGCCGGCATCTGGGTATCTGGCAGCAGCTTCCCGGCAACGTGCTGCTCGGTACAAGAACTGATGGAGGGTGGCTGTCACGTATTAGATCTCCGTAATGTACATTATTATTATTTAAAGATTAGTGAATTTATACATGAATTACATCTGCTGGATAGTACCAGTCGTTATTATTTAATTTCATATTTAAAGACATAAACGTTAGCACTTTCTTCTGCGTATCATTTTACAGTTTAGTTTAGCTACCATGATGAGACAAGCAGATGCATTCGGAGAAGTTGAACACTGCAAAGGAGTGTCAAATACGGTACACTATATAATGTTATCAGTCCTTAAAGGATTTACTTTATTTCCTGTATTTTGTGGTACGGATTTGGTACTCTCTTTCATAAGGGTCTTAAAGTGCCTTTTGAGAAAGCCTCTGGAGAATCAAGGTAAGAACAGATTAGTCGGCTCACCCGGTTCACCTTGTTCACATTTCTTCAGCCTTCGGCCCAGATTCGCCACTTTGCACCTTTTGTCTTTGAGATTGTGGAATACGTTTCGGGCCAAAATTTTCCCGCTTCATAAGCCGATCTGGCTAATTATGCTCGAGTAATCTCGGAGACTAAGTCACTTCACGCCCGGTTGAAGCCAGTTTTGCGCACCCTCAATGAAGTATAAACAATGTGTTGGCTATTCTGCGGTAGTTGAATTATCTCCACCAATAACGACAACCAAGAAATGGTGGCATGGTGGTGTCAACCCTTCCCACCCTGGCTGCGTTATTTGTAGAAGATGCTGCACGTAAGATGAAGGTGAACTGGAGCAAAACTCAACATTCACAAGATTTATGCAGTAATACTTGTTATGTATGCAAGAATTTAAATACTCCGTAAGCAGATACAACCAAAATTATATGTTGTTTTGGACAATCAGTACAGTTCTCCCTAATTGTTCACACATTTAAAACACAATTTAGAATATCTTTAGATGTAATTCAAGAAACTGTAGTGAATGAGCTGTTTAAATTATTTCTTTTTAAAAGTTCAATAATGGTTTTACATTTTAAACAATAATTCAGTATTTTTCTACTGTATTGAAATGTTTGAATTGTACGCATTATGATAAATTTGAATAAAAATTCATGAAAAATGTCTTTAAATAAAACCCAATGTTGGGTACCGTCCTTCCCAATTCCCTATTCTTGTTCAGGTCCAGACTACAAGTTCCTAGAGCGAAAAGAAGATGGTTTATGGCGACTGATACTGTTAAGGCATTTAAGTGTTGGAGAACAAGAAACATCACTGCGCCAATATTCACTACTCCTTGACGGACAATCAACGTGAACTCATCTGTTGCAGCACTGAGCCGGCAACGTTGCACAACTCCAGCGTAGTCTCGAGTGTGTTCCCTCTCGAGCCGCAGATGAGGTGGCGGCATCAAACAAACAGCTGCCACAGAGGTGTTCTGCATATCATTAAGAGCTGTTTCATGGCAGGCTGAAAGCTGTTGAACTTGCCTTACATCCGCGTTACCAGTGAGGTCACAACGGTTGAGCCTGATGTGTCCACAATTTCCAGAAAGATAATTAACGTCAGACAATCCCGGGGGTCGCTGATGTCTGTGACAGTGACAGTGATCTCGGCCTCACCTCAGACCATGAGTGATGGAATGGTATATATATGTATCACGAGCTGTCGATAGTGTGGGTGACTCGTGACTGTGAGGCAAGCTCTCTCTACGCCCTCACGTGATCACGACCCTCCTCTCGCCGGCGTACCTCTCACTCTCAGTGACGGATGTGGGGTATTCCTGAGGACTTTATCCTACAACACATTCTGAGAGAAAATTCAAAGTCTTGTTTGCAGCCTTCTTCTGAAATGTCATGACTGGAGCAATTCAGTCAAGAATTCGAAGGATCATCAACACATTCATAAAATAAACTAGAGGATTTGATATGACCACTGTTTGACTTGAAGTTATAGATTAGGGTCTTGCAAATGTGGCTTATTTATTTGCAGAAGCAACTTGATCTGGTCTAGAGCCATGTGTTACGAAGTTCGATTAAATCCTGCTGAAATCAAACGGTCCATGACAAAATTGCTATTAGATCCCTTCATAAAATAAACTATAGGATTTGATATGACCACTGTTTGACTTGAAGTTGAAGATTAGGGTCTTGCAAATGTGGCTTATTTATTTGCAGAAGCAACTTGATCTGGTTTCGAACCATGTATTAAGAAGTTCGATTAAAACGTGCTGAAATCAAACAATCCATAACAAAATTGCTATAAGATCCCAACCGACGAATCTCTTCTTTGACGGGCTACGGGCATTTAAGGCAAGAATCACAACTTGCAATCGAGAAAATTTAAAAGGAAGTTTTACAGATTATTTGATAAACAAACGCAAGGCGCCTCCATGCAGTCCCACCGTCTCCTTGCCAAGTCAGATTCTTATGTCTAGTCCGTCCACGTAACCCTGCTTAATGTTCGGAGCACGGACACTCCTCTCTCCGCTCCACCAATTAGAATTACAACCAGATAACCTGGCCGTAGAGGTGATGCCTTCCTGAAGATACTGTGAATATGCCATCGTGAATGCCAAATCCCAATGGGAACAGTGGTGGATTGGAGGAGGGTGAATTATACCCCATCAACTTTTAGTACTAGTACACGTTATCGAGTGTTCACATTACCATACGTCTTCGACTGATACATTCGTTCTATTTCCATTACGTACGGTTGGAAGAGTTAAATATGCGATTAAATGATGTGAATTATTATTCCAGATTGAGGATTCAAGTGAGGTACACTTAAACAAATAAAATCAACGCATATCGTTCAAAAATAAAGGCAGAGGGGTATTATACGAAACTGTAGAATCCTTCTCGATTCCCTAGAAAAGAAAACGAAGAAACGTAATTTTCTTTTGCGTCTTCGTACAAGTTACCAAAAAAACCTTTGTCTATCCTGTTGACTGTGATTTAAAATTAGAAATTCTTGCTTGAGATATTGTTCTATCCTGTCACTCTACTGATGAATCGAACATTCGCGTGCCGCAATGTAGCAAAGTCTACAGAGTGTTACCAACAACCAGTTCCTTGATTGAGAAGAAGACGACGGCCACGTCCTTTCTCTCTCATCCTTGAGTAACGGTTATGGACCAATCTGATCAACCATCTCAGTTAATTGTCCCAGGAATGCTCCAGAGATAACTACCCAGCCACGACCGGTCATCGGCAAGCTCTTGTGATCGGCATTCAGGTTCTAAAGGACTACTGAAAATATTACTGGTCGTTTAGTCAGACCATGCGTAACGCCGGTGTTGAGGAAACGCTGACATTGGGTCGATGGCGATGTGGCTTATACTTTAAAGGAGTTTCTTCTACGTTGACGTAATCCTTAAATAAAATGTTGCTTCTGTGATGAGATAGATACAATATAGCCTGAAACCTACAACTCGATCGTCTTTGAGGTCCAGTCTAGAGTCTAGACTATTGAAAGGGCAAATCTTTTCCGAGAAGCCAACACGGCCAAGCTCCTTTAACTGCGTAACAATAAGTTCTAATCGCAGGCTGTCCTGAAACACTCAAGTTTCTTGCCATATTAATGGCTTGTACTATCCACTGCAGCAAGTTTTCCGTAATAGCATAAAAGGACGAGCACACCTGCTTTATTGGCCACTAAATCGTTTAAACAAGCTTCAGGTGATGTTCCTTACGACATGCAAGCGAACAGTTCAGTTCATAAATCAAAATCATCTCATCCTACAAGTGCAACAAAAAATCGCAACATGTAGATCTTATTTGGGGGCTTTGCTACTAAAAATGGAGAAGGTGATTTAATCTTATGGAGTTTCAAACGAGATCTCAAGAGCATTTGTGTGATTAGCGGAGACTATCTTGATGTGACAATGTTGCCCACTCTAAAACATTCTAATAATAATAAATTATGTATTGCAAAAAAAAAAAAAAAAAAAAAAAAAAAAAAAAAAAAAAAAAAAAAAAAAAAAAAAAAAAAACTGGTTGACATGTTATGGAAATAGTCACATTTGTTGTAGCTAAAACTTTTCATTCATTCTGACATCGAAGTCCCCTTCGCACTTACAGTTTATCCATTCACTCAGTTCTCATACACTCGAATAAATTCCACTTAAGCCTCATTGTCAGTCGGTATGTAAAGCATTCTCTCAGTTGTGTGCTGTAAACTCGTCAATGCTACACAATGTTTCTGCGATAACATTTTTTTCAGGCGAGTTTTAAAAGCTTTCAGCGTTGGAGCACTTATAATTGGATTTTGCAATTTGTTAACGAGTTGAACAGATTGAACTGTGAACTCCTGCCTGTGAAGGCAACCGCTTATGAGCTGCCGTCTTGTGACTCACAGTTCGGTAGTCAGCCCTGCCTCTAGTTTCATAAGAGTGAATGTGTCTTCAGTTATAGGACTTCTTAAGGACATATAAACATCGAATGTAAACGCTATGTGTAAATGCAATACATTGAGACGAAATCATCAAAATAAATAAATTATACAACGCAACGAAGTACTGCTTAAATAGAGAACGAGCGGGATCGTTTGATGATAATGAATGTTTGAATAAATATCGTCGATGGTGTTTTCAAAATTTGTTGAGATTTGAGTTGTTCTTGTGTTCCGGATCCATGGTCGTACAATGTACGTAATCATTCTTTCCACAGGTAGAGAAGATGTAAAGAAGATAAAGAGAAGATGTAGAGAATATGAAGAGAAGATATAAAGTAGATAAAGAGAAGATGTAGAGAATATGAAGAGAAGATGTAAAGAAGATGAAGAGCAGATGTAAAGTAATAAATAGAAGATGTAGAGAATATGAAGAGAAGATGTAGAGAAAATGAAGAGCAGATGTAAAGAATATGAATAGAAGACGAAGAGGAGGTGTAGAGAAAATGAAGAGAAGATGTAAGGAAGGCGAAGAGAAGACGAAGAGAAGATGTAGAGAAGATGAAGAGAAGATTTAAAGAAAATGAAGAGAAGATGAAAACAAGATGAAGAGAAGATGTAGAGAAGATGAAGAGAAGATGAAAGAAGATGAAGAGAAGTTGAAAACAAATTGAAGAGAAGATGAAGAGAAGATGTAGAGAAGATGAAGAGAAGATGTAAAGAAGATGAAGAGAAGTTGAAAACAAATTGAAGAGAAGATGAAGAGAAGACGTAGAGAAGATAAAGAGGAGATGTAAAGAAGACGAAGAGAAGATGTAGGGTGTACAATGTAGGAACAGTAGTGACCGTGTGGTGAGCGCTGGCTGGCTCAGGACCTGTCGGTACAAAAACCGTAGACTCAGAGTGGCGATGGCGACCCACGTAATGCGATTTCATGGTCCCGGGCGCCGCGGCGAGCGGACATACCTCGCAGGACGGACATTGCTGGCAGGCCAGGCCCACTGGTCGAGCGTACCCGTACCACCGGAGTATACTTCGACTTGCGCAGTGGCGCTGTACTCGGTGCGTTATGCCGACAGTAACATGATCCTACTGCGCTGTGCCCGTACAACACAGTGTTAAGTGCGCTTGGAGGCTCTCTACGGAGTAACAGTATTAAAACAGTTTCAGTTATTAAACCTTTCAAAATATTTAACTTTGAGGATTCTGGTGTAATTGGAGAGATCGTTGTTATTGTCGCTATTAACAACGCATTTCCAGTGATATTTTTTAGGACTTAGGCTATAAAAAATATAAATAAAATAGACAATAAAATATTTTAATTTCGAATTTATTTTATTAAGTACTAAAAATACATATATTATAGGAAATGCGGTGTTGTAACGATTAGGGATTAAAGTAATACTTAACGTAGTAACATTGTTGTTTCTAGTATGTTAAAACGTAATTATTTTTTTTATATAAAAAAGGAAAACTAAAAATATTTCAGTTTAAATGTTCTGTTACATTTAATTTTTTATTCTTAAATTGTCTTAAAGTGTAATTTTACAGGACCTTTATTATACAATGCCTTATTAAAAGCTATTTGTTGTGTAATTAATGAGCCCCGATACGTAAATCTAGGTAACTTATATATTTAACCTCGTATTAAGTTGCCTTATACAACCTACTTTCTTCGTTTTAATAGGGGGCATTTTTGTAAGTTTTTCAAATGTAAAATTAGGTCGAGCTGTACCTCATTTTAAAGATACAAGTATTTTAAAGGTTCACTGATCATTAAAAAAAACATTTTAGTTTATTTCGGTTCTTCTATACAGGGTGGTCCAAAATGTCAGTTTCACACTTTTTTACTGCCACATCGTAAAAAGTTTTAGCAAATCCGAATTTTTATCCAAAGGGTGGTCTGCTTCATCCTGCGTAAGTAAAACCTACTTTTAGGGTATAATATCATAAACAGAACGCTTTAGGGGATGGTCCACAGGAGGTTGTGTAGACTTTGCCTAGTGGTCGGTTTTTGATAATCTAGAGTCAATTTAACTTCGAAAAACAGCCAAAATGCAGTTAGTACAATTTATTAACTGTGGTTTTTTACAAACCATAAATTTTCCAAACAAAAAACTGAAACTACCACCTTGAAGGAACTGAAATAAAAATAGTGAAACGATGTAGTAAGTAGCTTTAAGCGATTTAGGTGACTCGCAAATATAACTGAAAGGAAAACTCTAATCACAAAAAACGTGGGAAAAATTACAATGTCAAACGGTTTAATTAAATTGTGCTTTAATCAGACGCGTTTACAGTATCTCCTATAGAGGTCAATAAGTCACTGCTAATAATAACAAGGGCTAAAGTCACCACGAGATTCTGCTTTGGTATTTACATAATATAATTGCCGCCAAGCGGGAGAGCGGGGGCGGAGATTGGGGGCGGTGATTGGGGGTGGGGTTACTCGACCTGACGTGTTCATTCACCAACCTATTTTAGACTGTCAGTATTAAAATATAATGTCATTACTCTTTATTTGCTGGAACAAATAACATTTCCACAGGCTTAAGAAAATTTACAAAATTAAATAACATAACTATTTTTTTGTTTTACATTTCCTAAGTTTTATTTTACAATATAATTTATAGTAATTTTCTTTTTTGATGTATTTTTAACGAAAACAATATTGTTGCGTTATAAATGAATTACTTACGTTAATACAATTGATAATTTATTGTATAAAATTGTTCCTGTGTCAAAAAGTTTTATTTTATACATATTTTGATTTATGACGTTATTTTTATTCAAATATTATAGTTATTTGCCAACTTGATACTTCATTAGAAAGAGAAAGTAGTTTTGTCAACAAATATTATTTCTTCTAATGCAAAAATACTATGACATGCCGGTTTTTTAAGTACTTTTTACATGGCAGCAGTTCATTGTTTAAAACGTTGTCAGTTATTAAAATAGTGTTAAACAATCTCCATTATGCTTCAATAGTTTTTATTTAGAATTATATTTACCTCTCTATCCAGGAACCATTAGTTGTCTTACATCAGGCTCGTCTCTGACTTCATTATCAGTGTTCACCCAAACCAGGATTCGAATCCGAAACCAGGGATCGGAAAACAGAAGTAGCAAATCGCCTGTATGATGTAATGACCCAACAGACCTGAACATTATCGTAAACAGGAAATTGCCATAATATATAAGCTGTTGCGATGAAATCACACATTACGTAAACATCTCAAATGCCTGAAACTCGGTCATTTTTATTGGACTATGTTAAAAAAAGGAATGACTTTGCTAAATTAGGAAATTATGCACGCAAACTTTGCGCATAAGTAGTCTAATGACATTCGCAAATTACCAACAATTATAATACGGTAAATCTTGACAGCACAGTAAGGTAAATCGATATGTCAGAATTTGAATTGTACAGATGCAAACATGCTAGAAAATGCTATTAAATTTAATTTACACTTTATAACCTACATTGGACCACTTTAGTCAATTTATGGTTTAGGTCTTTCTTCTTTCTTTCAGCCGAATATTTCTTCAGCCTCTTCGAGCGTAAAATTATCTTTCCTCATTTGGAAACACTCTTTCCATTCTCTGCTTGTTCTTCTTCGACTGTAACGTACAATGTTTATCTTTCAAAATTTTGAGTTTGTATTTCTTGTGTTTTAAATCTTCTATTGAACTTTGTAACTCTCTCCTGTGCCGTGATCTATCTAATGTTACTCTTACTATTTGACAATGTTTCTATTATATTTCCAGGTGTTTAACAAATGCCCCAATATATTGGTGCTTTATTGTAATTTTTATTGGTTCTATCCTTTTGGGGTAGACTTTAAAAAGCGATCTACACTCGTGATTCGGTTGTTTTTATTGAATTGTTCGATGTTTTTATCCGAAGTAATAATTCGATATTACAATTTATTTAACTCAGCATATGTTTCAACTTATTAGTTATAGTAATTGTAATATAAACAACAAGAAGTAACTAATATTTTGAGACTTTGAAAATGGAAAATGGCGATGATTATGAAGAGAATATGTGAGAAATTTCTCACAAGTGACGAGATTAGTTTAAGTAGCTTCATCATGTGGGTTTGGCTCCTGGTAACCCGTGGGAAGAATGCCTTCCTCCATTTAGCAAAAGTGGTTACTCATTGATATCAAGCTGGGGAAGTTTCTTTCATATTCAAGACTAGGCAATTCTTGGTTTAATTGTTTTGTAACGTCAGTGTTAAATCTGTTTTAAAAATTGTAAGGTACGAGATTCATCTAGCTACGGTAATTTATGATAGCTCTTATTGTGTACAAATTTAAATATCAAAGTTGGATAATATATCGATTTGTTCAAAAACAACCGAATAGCGAGTGTAGGCCGCTTATAAAACTGTATTATTTTTATACAGATTTATTGGAAGCTAGTCTCCATACACAGTCTACTTCATAATTCTTGTCCAGACAAGTTCTGACTATTCTTGTTTTAGTACCGTGTCCCTTATCTATTGCAATAGTGTTCATAATAGGGTTTGACGTGTGAGTAACATGTAATAAAAGAAACAGTTTTCAAGGCGTGTATACAATACTTGTTCAGTGCTTTGTTACAAGCACGCCATAAACCTTCCACATGCTCCAGAAGTTCAGGGACGGACGCTCCGAGGCTGCTAAACACGCGGCCACGGTCTGCTCATACATTCAGTACGCGAGGCGCTTATATCGCGTTCCGCCGCGTCCAGCGCGTGGGATCTGCGGCGGGCCGGGCCGAGCTGGCCACTCCTCGGGCGTGTGACTCGCATTCGCGTAGCGGCGTCTTATCAGCTTATCTACATCTGTCTCGGCGACTATCTATCTAGGTCTGCCCGGAATACAGACCAGTGTTCCTGCACTTGGACTGACAACAGCGCCGCGTGGGATCTGCGGCGGGCCGGGCCGAGCTGGCCACTCCTCGGGCGTGTGACTCGCATTCGCGTAGCGGCGTCTTATCAGCTTATCTACATCTGTCTCGGCGACTATCTATCTAGGTCTGCCCGGAATACAGACCAGTGTTCCTGCACTTGGACTGACAACAGCGCCGCGTGGGATCTGCGGCGGGCCGGGCCGAGCTGGCCACTCCTCGGGCGTGTGACTCGCATTCGTGTAGCGGCGTCTTATCAGCTTATCTACATCTGTCTCGGCGACTATCTATCTAGGTCTGCCCGGAATACAGACCAGTGTTCCTGCACTTGGACTGACAACAGCGCCGCGCGGGATCTGCGGCGGGCCGGGCCGAGCTGGCCACTCCTCGGGCGTGTGACTCGCATTCGTGTAGCGGCGTCTTATCAGCTTATCTACATCTGTCTCGGCGACTATCTATCTAGGTCTGCCCGGAATACAGACCAGTGTTCCTGCACTTGGACTGACAACAGCGCCGCGCGGGATCTGCGGCGGGCCGGGCCGAGCTGGCCACTCCTCGGGCGTGTGACTCGCATTCGCGTAGCGGCGTCTTATCAGCTTATCTACATCTGTCTCGGCGACTATCTATCTAGGTCTGCCCGGAATACAGACCAGTGTTCCTGCACTTGGACTGACAACAGCGCCGCGCGGGATCTGCGGCGGGCCGGGCCGAGCTGGCCACTCCTCGGGCGTGTGACTCGCATTCGTGTAGCGGCGTCTTATCAGCTTATCTACATCTGTCTCGGCGACTATCTATCTAGGTCTGCCCGGAATACAGACCAGTGTTCCTGCACTTGGACTGACAACAGCGCCGCGCTAGGTAGGGTATTGCAACGCAATAGGGTCTAAAATCAAATTTTTGCGTCTAAACATTTTTGTCTTTATTCTAGGAATAAAATTATATATGTCAAATCCATAGGATTGCCCACAGTATAAAAAATGATTCTGTATTTTCTAGTTGCCATCATGGTTACCCTTAAGACCAATATAAAAATATTCGCTAACGCTCAGCCAAATCCCTTTGGAGTGACATACACCATCATCGAACTCAATGCTTCACGCAAAATTTAAAATCAATAGATCAGTTCGTTTTCAAAATATCGCGCGAAGATAGAATGAATAGACACAGAAATGAATTTCTTCCAGCTTCTCGAGTGGTAAGTTTCGCTATGCTCTGCCAATCAGAACAGTGCTGGTTCAAATCTCCAAAGAAACGGTTAGGTACTCATTTCCAAGTTCGCCCTGGAGAGTCAGCTGTGTTATCTTATCTCTAAAATCCCCCGCAGGACAGAGATTGTTATATCCAGACCTCCACGGGGAGGGGCGGGCGCCACACATGTACAGTTTCCGGTCAGTTTTTACAAGAACTCCGCCCTCCCCGTCTGTGGGACAGTCAGCCCGTCCCCGTCCCCGGACAACGCCCACTCACTCCCTCGGGAATGTTTTTGCTGGTTATGTGGACCCGTGGCAAATTAGTTCTGCAACTCATCCAAAACATCCCATTCATTTGATATCACGTTTCTTTCTCGGTTATCAAGCGGTTGGTTATCACAATACACCTGAGAGACTTATGCACGTGTTTTAGCCTCTTATAGCTTATGAAACTATTATGTTTCAGAAATGTTTACTATAGGTCTAAGAAGCTTTTTGTTAAGCAATACAAGTTTTCTTACAATAGCGCTGTACGTAAAACGTACATCTAAAGAGGTTGAAAAGAAAATGTGTAAAAAGGGCGTCCATATTTACATAATATTCGTAATAATTATTACCGGAAGAAAGAAACAGAGCATGATTTTCGTAACACTTAACCCCGTACAACAAGTTGTTTATGCGGGAAAGTCACATTTTTCTGATCACATGCAAAAGTTGTGCACAATTTTAAAAATCAATACATATTGTCACTAATGCTGTTATTTGATTATACAGATCTAGTATAAACAGCTAGATATACTTGAGACTTCGTTCGACAGTATTTGAGCTAAAACAAACGTCAACTCTACTTTCCGACTATATCTTTATTTTTGCTAATGCATATCGGTATAATGTCTCTTTTGGAGAAAAAAGAACAGAGGCAAACTAAATCCTGAGAACCCTCAGCAGTGTAACTGTGCGAGGATCCTGAGGGTGTACTGCTGGACACGAGAACCAATATCCATATTCCGGCTCTCAGATCTAGACTATAGAGATACTATATAGGGACCGCTACTAGGCTCTCAGATACTAGACGTTAACCGGCTCTCAGATACTAGACTACTATATAACCATATTCCGGCTCTCAGATACTAGACTACTATCTCAGATACTAGACTATACTATAGGGACCGCTGTTAACCATATTCCGGCTCTCAGATACTAGACTACACTATAGGGACCGCTGTTAACCATATTCCGGCTCTCAGATACTAGACTATACTATAGGGACCGCTGTTAACCATATTCCGGCTCTCAGATACTAGACTATACTATAGGGACCGCTGTTAACCATATTCCGGCTCTCAGATACTAGACTATACTATAGGGACCGCTGTTAACCATATTCCGGCTCTCAGATACTAGACTATACTATAGGGACCGCTGTTAACCATTATTCCGGCTCTCAGATACTAGACTATACTATAGGGACCGCTGTTAACCATATTCCGGCTCTCAGATACTAGACTACACTATAGGGACCGCTGTTAACCATATTCCGGCTCTCAGATACTAGACTATACTATAGGGACCGCTGTTAACCATATTCCGGCTCTCAGATACTAGACTATACTATAGTGACCGCTGTTAACCATATTCCGGCTCTCAGATACTAGACTACACTATAGGGACCGCTGTTAACCATATTCCGGCTCTCAGATACTAGACTACACTATAGGGACCGCTGTTAACCATATTCCGGCTCTCAGATACTAGACTACACTATAGGGACCGCTGTTAACCATATTCCGGCTCTCAGATACTAGACTACACTATAGGGACCGCTGTTAACCATATTCCGGCTCTCAGATACTAGACTATACTATAGGGACCGCTGTTAACCATATTCCGGCTCTCAGATACTAGACTACACTATAGTGACCGCTGTTAACCATATTCCGGCTCTCAGATACTAGACTACACTATAGGGACCGCTGTTAACCATATTCCGGCTCTCAGATACTAGACTACACTATAGGGACCGCTGTTAACCATATTCCGGCTCTCAGATACTAGACTACACTATAGTGACCGCTGTTAACCATATTCCGGCTCTCAGTACTAGACTACACTATAGGGGACGCTGTTAACTTATTCCGGCTCTCAGTTACTTAGACTACAATATAGTGTACCGCTGTTAACCATATTCCGGCTCTCAGATACTAGACTACTCTATAGGGACCGATGTTAACCATATTCCGGCTCTCAGATACTAGACTAAACTATAGGGACCGCTGTTAACCATTTTCCGCTCTCAGATACTAGACTATACTATAGGGACCGCTGTTAACCATATTACGGCTCTCAGTTACTGGACCTATACTATAGTGACCGATGTAACCATATTCCGGCTCTCAGATACTAGACTTTACTATAGGGACGCTGTTAACATATTCCGGTCTCTCAGATACTAGACTATACTATAGTAAATGACCGCTGCTGGTTAACCATTATTCCGGCTCTTCAGATACTAGACTACACTATAGGGATCCGCCTGTTAACCATTTATTCCGGCTATCAGATACTTGACTATACTATTAGTGACCGCTGCTAACCATATTCCGGCTCTCAGATACTAGACTACACTATAGGGAACGTGTTAACCATATTCCGGCTATCTGATACTGCTACACTTTAGGGGACCGCTGTTTAACCATATTCCGGCTCTAGTTATAGACCTTACACTATAGGGACCGCTGTTAACATATTCCGGCTCTCAGATACTAGACTACTATAGGGACCGTGTTAACCATATTCCGGCTCTCAGATACTAGTCTACACTATAGGCGACCGCTGTTAACCATATTCCGGCTCTCAGATACTAGGGACTACTCTATAGTGACCGCTGTTAACCATATTCGGCTCTTCAGATACTAGAATACACTATAGGACCGCTGTTAACCATATTATTCCGGCTCTCAGTTACTG
Source organism: Homalodisca vitripennis (assembly GCF_021130785.1). Lineage (NCBI taxonomy): Eukaryota > Metazoa > Arthropoda > Insecta > Hemiptera > Cicadellidae > Homalodisca > Homalodisca vitripennis. The sequence continues at coordinate 194,069,072 of NC_060209.1, read as the reverse complement.
ACTACACGTTATGGACCGCTGTTAACCATATTCCGGCTCTCTGATACTAGTAACTACACTTAGGGACCGCTGTTAAACCATTATTCCGGCTGCTCAGGTATGAGGATACACTTTAGGGACCGCTGTTAACCATATTCCGGCGCTCATGATTCTTGACTATACGATAGGGACCGCGGTTAACCCATTATCCGGAGCTCAGATAAAGATACACTTGAAGGACCGCTGTTATCCATTTTCCCGGCTATCAGATACTGATTCACTATAGGGACCGCTTGTTAACCATATTCCGGCTCTCTTCAGATACCTAGGACTATACTGATAGGGAAACGCTGTTAACCATATTCCGGGCTTCAGATACTAGACGTATATAGGGACGCTGTTAACCATTATTCCGGCTCTCAGATACTAGACTATACGATAGGGACCGCTGTTAAACCATATTCGGCTCTCAGATACTAGACTTACTATGAGGGACCGCTGTTAACCATATTCCGGCTATCAGTTTACAAGGATCGTATACGATAGTGACGGCACTGTTAACAATATTCCGGCTCTCTGATACTAGTCTATAATATAGGGCCGAGGGTTGAACATGTTTCCGGCTCTCAGATACTACGACTATACTATAGGGACCGCTGTTAACCATATGTTCCGGCTCTCAGATATCGTAGGATATACTATAGGACCGCTGTTAACCATATTCCGGCTATCAGATACTAGACTACTACTCATAGGGGACCGACTCGTTAACCATATTCCGGCTCTCAGATACTAGTACTATACTATAGTGACCGCTGTTAACCATATTCCGGGCTTCAGGGATACATTAGACTATACTATAGGGGACCGCTTGTTAACCATATTCCCGAGCTCTCTGATACTAGACTATACTATAGGGATCCGCTGTTAACCATATTTTTTCCGCTCTACAGATACTAGGGGACATATACTATAGGGACCGCTGTTAACCATATTCCGTGCTCTCAGATACTTAAGACTATTCTATAGGGACCGCGGTGGTAACCATTATTCCGGCTCTCAGATCCTAGACTACAATTATAGGGACCGCTGTTAAACCATATTACCGGCTCTCAGATACTAGACTTACACTATAGGGACCGCTGTTAACCATATTCCGGCTCTCAGATACTAGACTAGACTATAGGGGACCGCTGTTAACCATTATTCCGGCTCTCAGATACTAGACTATACTATAGGTGACGCTGTTAACCAGTATTCGGCTCTCAGATACTAGATTTATCTATAGCGGACGCTGTTAACAATATCCGGCTCCAGAATCCTAGACTACACTATAGGGACCGCTGTTAACATATTCCGGGCTGTCAGATACTAGCCTGTACACTATAGGGACCGCTGTTAACCTATTCCGGACTCTCAGATACTAGACTATATATAGGGACCGCTGTTAACCCATATTCCTGCTCTCAGATACTAGACCTACACTATAGGGACCGCGGTTAACCATATTCGGCTCTCAGATACTAGACTATACTAAAGTGACGTGTTAACATTTTCCGGCTCTCAGATACTAGACTAACTATCGGGACCGCGTTAACCATATTCGGCTCTCAGATACTAGATACCAATATAGTGCGCGGATAAACCATTATTACGGATCTCAGATACTAGGGACTTACACTATAGGGAACCGTCTGTTAACCATATTCCGGCTCTCAGATACTAGACTAATATAGGGACCGCTGTTAAACCATATCAGGCTCTCAGATACTAGACTCATACTATAGTGGACCGCTGTCTGTTAACCATATTCCGGCTCTCAGATACTAGACTATACTATAGGGACCGTGTTAACCTATTCCGGCTCTCAGATACTAGACTATACTATAGGGGACCGCTGTTAACCATATTACCGGCTCTCAGCTACTAGACTTTTACTAAAGGGACCGCTGTTACATATTCCGGCTCTCAGATACTAGACTACACTTATAGGGCCGCTGTTATACCCTATTCCGGCTGCTCCAGATACTAGACTAGTACTATAGGGACCGCTGTTAACCATATTCCGGCTCTCAGATACTAGGATATACTATAGTGGACCGCTGTTAACTATATTCCGGCATTCTTTTCCCAGCATACTAGACTACAACGATAGGGGACCGCTGGTTAACCACTATTGCCGGCTCTCAGATTCCTAGACTAACCTATAGGACCGATGTTAAACCATATTCCGGCTCTCAGGATACTAGGACTACACTATAGTGGACCGCTGTTTAACCATTTTCCGGCTCTCTGATACTAGACTACCTATAGTGACCGCTGGTTAACCATATTCCGGCACTCTGATACTAGACTACACTATAGGGACGCTTGTTATCCATATTCCGCTCTCAGATACTTAGACTACACTATGGGACCGCTTGTTCTAACCATTTTCGGCTCTCAAGATACTTAGAGCTTCACTATAGGGACCGCTGTTAACCATATCCGGCCTCTCAGATACTAGGACTCACCCATTAGGGACCGCTGTTAAACCATTTTCCGGCTCTTCAGATAACTAGACTATACTAATATGGACGCTGTTAACCATATTCCGGCTCGCAGATACTAGACTACACTATAGGGACCGCTAGTTAACCATATTCCGGCTCTCAGATACTAGACTACACTATAGGGACCGCTGTTAACCATATTCCGGCTCTCAGATACTAGACTACACTATAGGGACCGCTGTTAACCATATTCCGGCTCTCAGATACTAGACTATACTATAGTGACCGCTGTTAACCATATTCCGGCTCTCAGATACTAGACTATACTATAGGGACCGCTGTTAACCATATTCCGGCTCTCAGATACTAGACTATACTATAGGGACCGCTGTTAACCATATTCCGGCTCTCAGATACTAGACTATACTATAGGGACCGCTGTTAACCATATTCCGGCTCTCAGATACTAGACTACACTATAGGGACCGCTGTTAACCATATTCCGGCTCTCAGATACTAGACTATACTATAGGGACCGCTGTTAACCATATTCCGGCTCTCAGATACTAGACTATACTATAGGGACCGCTGTTAACCATATTCCGGCTCTCAGATACTAGACTACACTATAGGGACCGCTGTTAACCATATTCCGGCTCTCAGATACTAGACTATACTATAGGGACCGCTGTTAACCATATTCCGGCTCTCAGATACTAGACTATACTATAGGGACCGCTGTTAACCATATTCCGGCTCTCAGATACTAGACTACACTATAGTGACCGCTGTTAACCATATTCCGGCTCTCAGATACTAGACTATACTATAGGGACCGCTGTTAACCATATTCCGGCTCTCAGATACTAGACTATACTATAGGGACCGCTGTTAACCATATTCCGGCTCTCAGATACTAGACTAGACTGTTAACCATATTCCGGCTCTCAGATACTAGACTACACTATAGGGACCGCTGTTAACCATATTCCGGCTCTCAGATACTAGACTACACTATAGGGACCGCTGTTAACCATATTCCGGCTCTCAGATACTAGACTATACTATAGGGACCGCTGTTAACCATATTCCGGCTCTCAGATACTAGACTACACTATAGTGACCGCTGTTAACCATATTCCGGCTCTCAGATACTAGACTACACTATAGGGACCGCTGTTAACCATATTCCGGCTCTCAGATACTAGACTACACTATAGGGACCGCTGTTAACCATATTCCGGCTCTCAGATACTAGACTATACTATAGGGACCGCTGTTTAACCATATTCCGGCTCTCAGATACTAGACTACACTATAGGGACCGCTGTTAACCATATTCCGGCTCTCAGATACTAGACTATACTATAGGGACCGCTGTTAACCATATTCCGGCTCTCAGATACTAGACTACACTATAGGGACCGCTGTTAACCATATTCCGGCTCTCAGATACTAGACTACACTATAGGGACCGCTGTTAACCATATTCCGGCTCTCAGATACTAGACTACACTATAGTGACCGCTGTTAACCATATTCCGGCTCTCAGATACTAGACTATACTATAGGGACCGCTGTTAACCATATTCCGGCTCTCAGATACTAGACTACACTATAGTGACCGCTGTTAACCATATTCCGGCTCTCAGATACTAGACTACACTATAGTGACCGCTGTTAACCATATTCCGGCTCTCAGATACTAGACTACACTATAGGGACCGCTGTTAACCATATTCCGGCTCTCAGATACTAGACTATACTATAGGGACCGCTGTTAACCATATTCCGGCTCTCAGATACTAGACTACACTATAGGGACCGCTGTTAACCATATTCCGGCTCTCAGATACTAGACTATACTATAGGGACCGCTGTTAACCATATTCCGGCTCTCAGATACTAGACTATACTATAGGGACCGCTGTTAACCATATTCCGGCTCTCAGATACTAGACTATACTATAGGGACCGCTGTTAACCATATTCCGGCTCTCAGATACTAGACTATACTATAGGGACCGCTGTTAACCATATTCCGGCTCTCAGATACTAGACTACACTATAGTGACCGCTGTTAACCATATTCCGGCTCTCAGATACTAGACTACACTATAGTGACCGCTGTTAACCATATTCCGGCTCTCAGATACTAGACTATACTATAGTGACCGCTGTTAACCATATTCCGGCTCTCAGATACTAGACTATACTATAGGGACCGCTGTTAACCATATTCCGGCTCTCAGATACTAGACTATACTATAGTGACCGCTGTTAACCATATTCCGGCTCTCAGATACTAGACTATACTATAGTGACCGCTGTTAACCAAAGAAAGGGCGAAAAGTAAGCATTTAGATCATTTCATAAATTGCGGAAGAGTGGAGGGATACAGTATTCAGCATTTATATAATATAATTATGAATTATTTTCATGCGTACGTACGCGTTTGTATTACTGAGCCAACATTTATAAACGGTGTTTTAAAATTGTATTCAACTCCTAGAAGTAGTAGTATTTGCTCTATTTAGCTTTGTTTGGTGTCTCTCTTTCTGCGTTTTTAATTTCAACGTGCATCACAGATAATCATTTTACCACATAACTTGTATAACTTGGCAAAACATTTAGTATCAACCTTGTGCTAAAGCACTACCGTAAGAATAAAAGCGTACAGAAAATGAAACATAGAAATGGACGGATAATGAAACACTGTCGTAACTATATTATCGTTGTGAATCGATAAAATAATTGAGAAAGGTTTGCTTAGCGTTCTTCTGCTAAACAAAGTAGATTGAAATGACGTTTATCTGTAGCTGTTGTACTTTTAAAATATAAATAAACCGCGAAAGTCCCTACATAACTTGTAAATACTGCTGTGAAAACTGTCTTGTAAATCTGTATTTACATTAAAACGGTTTCTTTACTTGATCCTCGCCAGTTTCACGTTCACAAAAGCTTTTCTCAAAAATACATTATGGACATAAATTCTTTTTAATTTAACGATTGGAAAATAAAGGGGGGGAGGTTAATGTACTAAAATGTAATTTAATTCCTTTTTAACTACTTTTTTAATGAAGCAGAAACTGGATTAATTTATAAATCTGACCCATTTTAAGTCATGCTTGAAGGAAATAGATACGAAAAAAATTAAATTGAAGCATTTCTATTTACCCGCTTTCTGTACATTCTACGGACTTTACGTGTTAGAGAGTATACTGGAGAAATGTACACTAAAGCCACCAGTGTTTTTGACTGGAGACTGGTGACTCCATCCCCACACCAACCCTGAAGGCCACAAACAGGCGTTAACGACTTTATTTGTGGCCCCGGAATGTTCCCGACTCTGATTCAGAGTGATCTTGTTGTTGATCTGCAGTCATTATCTGGTACTGAGTGATGTTTGTTGTTTGGAAGCTTGTTTGTCTTTCTTCCTAGCCGCGACTCATTCTGGCACCCTGGCAACGCCACACTACACAGGCGACTCTCTATGGCAGGGGTTGAATAATTGTTTACAGGGCCACTCTGAGAGTGTACATTTGGAAAAAAGACCTCATTTAAAAATTAGGAACAGAAAAGGGTTTAAAGCTAATCCTTGAGGAACACCACACTTAGCTATTCTCAGTTGGGAAGATGTTGAGTACGATTCTGTGAATACACGCCCACGCGATAAGGCGATTGCGGGGGAGAGGAAATGTTTGGTGTGGAAAGAGAAACTGGTTGACTCAGGAGTGATTCAGGGACTCCACAGAGGCCGGTGACAGGTGACAAATGGAAGAGTACTGTCCTGAGTGGCCGGGTCACGGGTCCGCTACTGCTACCGGAGTGACGTCACGAGGAGACTTGAACTGTGTCGGTACTGAAGTCGCTCCTGTCCCGGCCACTCGTCTACTTTATCAACACTCACTGTCAACTGTAATGGTAGCCTACGAGACTTGAACTGTGTCGGTACTGAAGTCGCTCCTGTCCCGGCCACTCGTCTACTTTATCAACACTCACTGTCAACTGTAATGCTAGCCTACGAGACTTGAACTGTGTCGGTACTGAAGTCGCTCCTGTCCCGGCCACTCGTCTACTTTATCAACACTCACTGTCAACTGTAATTGTAGCCTACGAGACTTGAACTGTGTCGGTACTGAAGTCGCTCCTGTCCCGGCCACTCGTCTAGTTTATCAACACCCACTGTCAACTGTAATGGTAGCCTACGAGACTTGAACTGTGTCGGTACTGAAGTCGCTCCTGTCCCGGCCACTCGTCTACTTTATCAACACTCACTGTCAACTGTAATTGTAGCCTACGAGACTTGAACTGTGTCGGTACTGAAGTCGCTCCTGTCCCGGCCACTCGTCTAGTTTATCAACACTCACTGTCAACTGTAATGGAAGTCTACGAGACTTGAACTGTGTCGGTACTGAAGTCGCTCCTGTCCCGGCCACTCGTCTACTTTATCAACACCCACTGGCAACTGTAATTGTAGCCTACGAGACTTGAACTGTGTCGGTACTGAAGTCGCTCCTGTCCCGGCCACTCGTCTAGTTTATCAACACTCACTGTCAACTGTAATGGTAGCCTACGAGACTTGAACTGTGTCGGTACTGAAGTCGCTCCTGTCCCGGCCACTCGTCTACTTTATCAACACTCACTGTCAACTGTAATGCTAGCCTACGAGACTTGAACTGTGTCGGTACTGAAGTCGCTCCTGTCCCGGCCACTCGTCTAGTTTATCAACACTCACTGTCATCTAATTGGAAGTCTACGAGCAATTTTGTTGTTTTTTCATGATATGTTCTTGTTTGGGAAACAAGTCTCGATCACAATTAAGCAATCACACTTTGAAACCTTTCTTACACAATTTACTGCTTTTAATAAAAAACGTTTAAATCTAATTGGAAAAGGTCACGGAACAATAATTATTGTTTGAATGGTGAAGCTACTAAAAATACCTTGCAAAGATTCAGTTACAGAAGAATATCTACAATTATACCCACTTGCACACCTCTATATAAACAATCAAAGTATTGAGGTGATTTTGTTGTTAACTTCATTTTATTGCGAGGTCGGGCCAATCCTGACCTTTTCAAAAGTCTACTACCGGTCAGTTTCGAGTCCTTCATATTCCACTGGCCGTGAGTTACATACACAACCCCCACAGGGCTCACGGGTAGGCGTTCACCAAGGCCGCTGCTTCGAACAACTATTATTACTCACTTAATTACCAAACAATAATAAACCAGTTAATAATGTACTCGAATATCCTGTTTCAGAATCTCCCCCAGAGAATTTGTAGCCGTGTTGAGGTCTTTTTCTTGCAGCGGAGCCCGACAGGTATTAATTTTCATCGGATGCACAAAAACCGGTTACAAGAAAAGTATCTTGCATCACCTCACGGACAAGGGAAGATTAACGGCGACCGTAAAGTCTTCTGATGAAATCCAATCTTGAGTCCTTCAGCGCCTCCTGGTAGTGTTCGCTGTTCGGTGTGATGTGATCAGAGTCGAGTGTAATGCCACAGTAACCTTTCCGTGTCCTTGACTGGAGTGCGTGCGAGTAGGAGTGAGGCCTTCAGCGCCTCCTGGTAGCGTTCGCTGTTCGGTGTGATGTGATCAGAGTCGAGTGTAATGCCACAGTAACCTTTCCGTGTCCTTGACTGGAGTGCGTGCGAGTAGGAGTGAGGCCTTCAGCGCCTCCTGGTAGTGTTCACTGTTCGGTGTGATGTGATCAGAGTCGAGTGTAATGCCACAGTAACCTTTCCGTGTCCTTGACTGGAGTGCGTGCGAGTGAGGGAGGCAAGGACGTCTCCGTCTCGAGGACTGAAAGATGATCCTGCCGTACCGGCAAGGCGATGTCAGGTCCTGTGTGCTGATCTGCCGGCAGTTCATCTACAGTTTCACACCCGATCTTTATTACCTGGCAAACCTGATTCTGCTCGGGCGCTGAGAGTCCACCCTCCCTCTCCGCTGCAACGAACGCTGATGGAGAAACGCTCTCGCTTTGTAAATTGACCATTTCACCTCAATTCCACGTCGCTAAATCTGCTTATTTTAAATTTTATAAAGCGTGTAAAAGTCCTTTATGCAAATCTTTACGTGACTCAAACAATGTATGGAGTTGAAAAGTTCATTACACAAACCTCATAGCATTTTTGGTGCATAAACATTCATTCATTCTTCAAATACTTAAGATATCCGGTCACGTCTATTGCGCCATGTAGTAGTGCTCTTTGAGTTCTGTCGGTCGATTCGATTTGTATGAATGTTCTTTAATGATATTTTAACTTCTGATTCTTTGATGTTTTCTTTGTAAAAGAGTACATTGCCTAGAAAAACACATTCGTCTCCCAAAAATACTTCCACCGAACATACAAACGTATACATACAATTGTGACAAACCGATTTTCAATTGGCTTTCTAATGACAACAAAGGGGCCACTTTATTTATGTTGTCAACAATTTTTAAATTGTACTTTATAGTATTAAACAATATTTCTATAATCTTAGCAAGAACGGAAAAAGTTGCGTTTGTATTGTTGTATTGTTGCAGTCACCGCTGTACTACGCAGAACCGGTTTTGTGGTATAGTGATCAGTGAGTTAACACCTCTAAATACAACCTTTACTCTGAACCGTTACCATTGTAGTTGCTTGGCAACAAAGTTGCAGACACCATATAGTATATAGCGCTTTACTGCGCAGAACCGGTTAGAATCGGTTGACAGATTCACCCCCCCCCCCTCCCACTCTGAGAATACATCGGTATTGATTACAAAACCGATGGCTGATCTGTAATTAATCAGCATTAAATTACTTTCTTTTCGTTACTTGATATGAATTGTGGATTTTTAGGTGTTTTCTTCAATTATTACAATCATACTTAACGAGTTTTACAATTTATTTCGTGGCAAACATTATTGACATTTGTAACATCGATTAGGTAGGTTATAGGCAAATGGACCTGCACCAAATACACTATGGCCGCCATCAATGACGGAAGGTCACCTCATATTAATGTGACACATCATACAACCGGCAATTTGGAATATTGCGACACAAGCGCCGGAAGTTTGTGGTTCTATTGTCGACTACTTCCCGTACGCGACAACAGCAACAAGCACACCAGTGGCCGCTGGTAATTAGTGACAATGCGACACCAGTACCATCGGGCGCTGGGAGCGAAGTCTTCGGCGATCTGGCAAGGCGTGATGTGATTATCGGGCTGAGGAGTGCCTAAGGTGTCAGGACCAAGACGTGCCTTTCATGACATAGAACTCTAATTGAACATTTGGGATTACTTTCAACTCTATTTTTCTGCGAAATAATCCATTATTAGCACAATCTAGTTGATTTTGTATTTCAAGGTGAAGTCAAAATTACGAATTGCTGAGCTACACTGATGTGGTGGAAAATTACTTATTTAAGGTTAAAATAAACAAAGTATACGCATGAGTCAGGGATTACAACATATGTATTGTGGTCCAATCCATGCACACTACGTAGTTTTACGACATAGAGAATGCAGGTCACAATGTATTTGCACGCAATAACCAATCACTGACAACAAACCATCGACCGGTTGTTTGTGGTTGGTTACTGCGTGCAGACTTATTATGATTTGTATTGCTTAGTTTAATTCATAATACTTAGTATTTTCTTTATTACGTGCATGTCTTAGAGGTTGCGTGCATGGATAGTCATGTTTGTTGTGTTCCTGACTTGTAATAAATGCTAGGTTAAGTATCCATTTGAGGAAGAGATCAGATTGCAGATCTCGGTAAACACTGTTATCAACTTTTTTAAACCATTAAACGATGACAAATGTCAAAAATCATCTTTTAATCTTCACAATCCTCCCATTGCTAAAAACAAATGCATACTGAATACAATAAATACACGAGTATCATGTATTTCTTAACGGAAAAGACAAATCAGATCTTTCTACATTTAAGAATACGAAGAAGATTACAAAGTAATTGCTCTGTAATCACGACTTAAACGACGAGGCATAGCGTAGATAACTCGACGAAATCAAGAAACCAAACAGAGCGTGCAGTACACTACACGCCCACCAAAAAACAAGCTATTGTAGTAGCGATAGTGTACGGTTACACTCGACTTGCACGTGTGTGAAGCAGATGGTGGCAGGTAGATGGCGTGGGGTTTTTTATTCCCTTGAGGAGCTCTACTGGTGAAAAGTTATGCACTACTACTTTACAATGTTTACGATCTTGTGTCTTCAAGGAAATACGAGAAACCTCTCTTAAACTAGGAAAACAAAATTGATATGAATGCTTTTATGGAAAGGATTGTCATTTTATTTTACAATGCAACAAGCCCATGGTCCGATTTACTCTTCACATGTACAGTCCGGTTCTGAGCCATTCTGGCCGGGTATTCCTCAGCTGTTTCCACATGTACAGTCCGGTTCTGAGCCATTCTGGCCGGGTATTCCTCAGCTGTTTCCACATGTACAGTCCGGTTCTGAGCCATTCTGGCCGGGTATTCCTAAGCTGTTTCCACATGTACAGTCCGGTTCTGAGCCATTCTGGCCGGGTATTTCTCAGCTTTTTCCACATGTACAGTCCGGTTCTGAGCCATTCTGGCCGGGTATTCCTAAGCTGTTTCCACATGTACAGTCCGGTTCTGAGCCATTCTGGCCGGGTATTTCTCAGCTTTTTCCACATGTACAGTCCGGTTCTGAGCCATTCTGGCCGGGTATTCCTCAGCTGTTTCCACATGTACAGTCCGGTTCTGAGCCATTCTGGCCGGGTATTCCTAAGCTGTTTCCACATGTACAGTCCGGTTCTGAGCCATTCTGGCCGGGTATTTCTCAGCTTTTTCCACATGTACAGTCCTGATCTGAACCATTCTTGCTGGGTATTCCTCAGCTGTTTCCACATGTACAGTCCGGTTCTAAGCCATTCTGACCGGGTATTCCTCAGCTGTTTCCACATGTACAGTCCGGTTCTGAGCCATTCTGGCCGGGTATTCTTCAGCTGTTTCCACATGTACAGTCTTGCTAGGTACGCTCGCTCACTGCCCACGGTAGAACCCCAGCGAGTACGCCTGCGCCACGGTTGGCCGCCTCGTGCTCGCGTGCAGGAGGCTTCCTCATTAGCGGCAGTCGCAGCCCAAACCGCCCAAAAGTCTTCTGGCTACAGTGAGCACCGGAGACGTTGACCTTTCCTGTCAGCCGTTTTTGTCCTTGGGAGAGACTCCCCTTCAACATCAACAAACACGTGGAGTATCACAATTCCGTATTTTCTGTAAACATTTCCTCCTCAAGAACCTCGGAGGGATGCCGTGCGTGTAACGACGTACGCCAACCCATGTTGAATTATGGAAGCCATTAAATTGTTTAGGCCATTCACCCCGTCCATTCTTTCCATTTTTTCCTCGGGCCTAAAAAAATTTATAAAAATCTACAAAGAAAAAAAAGAAGCTACAAAGAATTCTATAAATAAATTATTTCTCACCCTTCGTGTAAATCCGACAGTTATAAGTAAAATAATAAAGGCTCAATGTTTAGACGAGTTTTTATTTATTTATTTCCAACGGACATACTTCTCCATTTTTCCATACAATTAACTTATAATAACTTAACCTAAAGAAGAATTTCTACGACAAAACATGTGAAAGGCTGAAAAATAATATTAACATAATAAACTATGGCAAGGCGTGATATATATATATATATATATATATATATATATATATATATATATATATAATATATATATATATATATATATATATATATAAAACTATATATATATATAAATAAAACTATATATATATATATATATATATATATATATATATATATATAGTTTTAAATTGATAATCAACAAATAAACATTTCTTGATTTGATTTGATTCGATTGATTGATTAGTGGGAAGTTATTGAGATTAATGAACTTTCTAAGTAACTAAAAGTCTCTAAAAATTCGATGGAAAATCCCTACCAAAAATATATATTTTCCTAAGAAATGTGTCTTTTGTTATTTTAAAACCCCTACAATTTTCAGTAAAATTAGGAAGACGAGGATTAAATAATTGAATTAAATGTAGTGTGTAATTAACGATATTTATTTTTATTGTTTTAGTTAATGCTGGTCTCAGTTTTATAACAGAACGATAGCTAATGTTCATAATCTTGATAGCGTAGATCACATTAACATAAGTTGTTTTCCACGGCTGTACTAATGTAACACATTAAAAATCTAATTAGACAACCACACTACAACAGGAATCTGGTATAGACTAATTAGAAAATTAACTTAAGATGTACATTTAGATACTGGCAGACCTTTACGAATTCAAAAAACAACGTAAATTTGGGGCGAACTTTCAGTGTGGCACACGAGTTCCCGCGTTTTGTGTTATTTATGGTGAACATAACCTCTCTTTCTACTGGTCTCACATTTGTCAGACAGCTAATCTGCTATAGTCCTGATCCTCGCAAGCTCTGATACATAATTCATGATATTTGCATATTTTAGAAGAATCAAGACAGTACACAAATTATCTAATGTTATATGTGTACGTTTAAAATGTAAATATATTATTAAACCGATCGCTGAGTCTTGGACTTCAAAAGTTGATTAAATTATAACACGCATCATAATTGTGTCCGTAAACATTTTGTAGGAATCCCGTTAGATTAAGCTACCGTACACGCCCAAAACATTGTGCGTTAGCGAAGTCATTAATTGTGGAAAGGTATCTATGAACACACTAAAGCAATTTTCGGAGGCATTCACGTGCTAAACTTCAAACTGTCGCACACAAATAATAATGGCCACAATAAGTAATAATAGCATTAGAATTTTAAATATTTTAATAGTAATTAAAATAATGGTATTTATTTACAATACCGTGACCATGAAAAATGGACTTTTTTTTCATGGGTTGGGCATTTATAGCCAAGTGTTATTATCACAGGTGCATATAAACTGGGGGAAAGTATATCATTGTATTATATTGATGCCTTTCGGGCATTATTGCATTAAAGATGGAAAATAACCGACAAAATTTTGTCGAACAACACTTGAAGGGTTAAGGATCAGGGGCATCACGTGATCTGGGATTCGACTTTTGCAAGCTCGAGTTAATTTTTTTTCTAAAAGAGCAAGCAGTGCGCAGCACTGCGCAGCGGGCAGGCATCGTTGACAGGATTAACGTCATCATTTCAGTAAAATTGCCAGAGGTACTGTCAAAAACAGAGTTTTCAGAGGATTTCAAAAAATCGTAACTCCTTTGATTTTCGTTGCCGACGAATTTTTTCTTCACTATTGTTTTCAGGAAAAATTGTAGTTTTCAGGAAAAAAAAAATGAACGTACCTTTCCATGGTCACGATTTTGTAAATTGATACCAAAATAATAGTTTAGCAACGTTTAATATGTGAGGTTAAATGTGAAAAGGCCATTGGGCCACAATATCGCGTCTAAAGAATGTACAAATAAGGAAATTAATAATTAATGCCGATCTTGGAAAACGTGTAATCAACAATAATTAATGTTCGTACAGAAACTACACAGACGAGAAAAACAAATAAATAATGTAGTGGTTACATTATCCGTAACCCCTACACGATTAATTAAATTTGGGAACAAGTGTAGTGGGTCGATGGGTAATATCCCGTTAAAACACAATAAAAACAATTTCCAACTATGCTAAATTACTCCTAGCGAATTCAGTTCCTATAAGACACGGTGTGTACAACGTATCAGTATTGTATCGTTCACTGCGCGTATTTTTCAATCGGAGTGTACTTGAACAGTTCGAATTGCCGAGTTGACAAAGCCTAATCAGCGCAGAAGATCTCGTAATAAATGAAGCGGGGAATAAAATAGTTTTCCAGTCAATAAACGTTTAACAAACGCGAACAAAGCCTCGTTATTGTTAAAGGACGCTCCAAGGTCATCAGTAGACGGTAACTGCACGAGCGAGAGGAACTTTCTCACCTCTCACACCAGACCCTAGCGAGACTAGCGAGATCTGAATATTTACCTTGAATACTTGGAAAAGTGAAATTCAGAATTGAAATAACTACTCACAACTTGCCGCAGTTCGGTATTCTTTGATTTTCACATATATATATACCTGAAACAATACAAAAAGAATTATAATCACAACAGTTTTAAGAATATTTTTAACTAGTTGCTTGCGGTTTCCGCACGCAGATCCGTAGGTTTTGCATCTGTATGAGCACTGCTGGTTCGAGTGAATTATATTTCCAACGTTGATGTTGAGTTTGCTTTGTAGCCACGATCAAGAAAACAGCCAAAAAGTGTATATTTATGGCAATTGTAATTTTATTCGTTTTTAATTTTGTTATTGTTTTATAGTTGATTTTGCCTTGTTTCGTCATCAAGGAAATATATATTGCAGATAAGAGAAGCCAACGTCTGACAAAACACAACTAAGATGGGTTTTATAACATTAATGAAATTTATAGTAAAACTTGTTACTTTATCTTTTATATATAATACTTAAAATTTGCTAAAAATGTACACTTAAAAGTATTCTTACATTAAAAATGAGTACTTACGTGTTTTTCTTTATAGACTGAAAAATAATTTTACTATTTTAGAACATTTAGAACTGGAATTGACACATTAGCTCAAAAGCACAGTTCAGCGAACTTTCATCTAGCATAGTTCTTGCCGACTGCTTCAAAGGGAGTCTTCGGAGTCAAATTCTGACCAACTTATGTTTTAGGACATTTTCTAACGTAGATGAGTACTACTTACCTAATCACTGAACAATAAAACAAAGCGTGAAAACTAATTAGAAAATTTACTTAGTACTATAAATGTAACAAACTGAAAATAGTGGTTAAATTAATCAAAGATATGGTTGTGCTGTCATAAAACAATGTTTACACAGAACAGTTGATTACATTTGACAGGCTGTCAATTAATATTTCACAACTTTTGAGGCCAAGGTGAGATTTTTCACTACTTTACAAAACAAACAAACATAGGCATTTACGGATATTAGGATGATTAGTGCTGAAGATTGTTTTATTAAATAAATTTATTATATCTAAATTAAAAGCTATCATAGGCAAAGTCTTGCTACCAATCGTAAGCTTAAAACGGAAATATAAGATAAAGAATTTACATAGAAGCATCTGCAGGTATACATACTTATTATTTAGCATACACCTTTGCCATTATGTTTTTGGCCAATTAAGAGTTAGCTGTAATTTCGTAGCAGTATAAGAGACAAGCGGTTATTACGAGATGCTACATTTAATTGTCCGTACAACAAAGAGTTGCTGCAAGTGACGATAGCGCTCGGGAGACGCGAGTTGTGATTAGCTTCAGCAATAAAACTGCGCACATGAGATAGAATCTTCGTCCTCATGGGTTCATACTCTAGCATTTCGTTTTTTACATAATAATAATTGCGTTGACTGTCATTCTGCAAATAAAATATTTATCACCGAATACTTAAACTACAATACGTTTCATGGAAGAACGTGTTTCATGGCAGTAGGCGATCAAGTTGTTTGTACACAGGTGCCTGCAAAGAACACGGCTTCAGGTTTCACACACCAATATAGACAGTAACAGAACGTCAGAGGTCAAACAATATCTACCTTTTTGCTTACGGTAGATTTTGGTTGTGGTTCATAGAAGATTTGGCGTGTTGAAACTGTTGAGAACCGCCTGACCTTGAGAGCTCGTCTGAGGTCTGAGATGCAGTACATCTCTTCTAGAGCATCCTAATGTTTAGAGGGATCTCTGGGATTCCCCGCTTCTAGGAATTCTCAGCATCTTGGAAATCACGAACTACTAAACCTACTTGTTTCAAAATCTTCCAGCTTCTTAGAACCTGTTAGCATAGCCTCTGGGAAATTAACCAAGCTTCTGGGAATCCTTATGCTATCGGAACTCCATGTTTTCAAAGAGCTCGCTACTACAGAGTTTCCGATTCCCCCTGCCTCCTAACCTCTGTGAGATAACAATCCCTAGTAGCTGTTGAGTATTCAGTGTGGGTATTGTTGTGGAGAAATGTGGTTATGTAAGTGTAGCAGTCACTGAACAACTGCGACTGTGTCTGCCACGGTTGTTGAGTATTCGGTGAGGGTATGGTTGTGGGGGAAATGTTGTGGTTGTTTAAGTGTAGCAGTCACTGAACAACTGCGACTGTGTCTGCCACGGTTGTTGAGTATTCGGTGAGGGTATGGTTGTGGGGGAAATGTTGTGGTTGAGTAAGTGTAGCAGACACTGGACAACTGCGACTGTGTCTGCCACGGTTGTTGAGTATTCGGTGAGGGTATGGTTGTGGGAGAAATGTTGTGGTTGTGTAAGTGTAGCACTCACTGAACAACTGCGACTGTGTCTGCCACGGTTGTTCAGTATTCGGTGAGGGTATGGTCGTGGGAGAAATGTTGTGGTTGTGTAAGTGTAGCAGTCACTGAACAACTGCGACTGGGTCTGCCACGGTTGTTGAGTATTCGGTGAGGGTATGGTTGTGGGAGAAATGTTGTGGTTGTGTAAGTGTAGCAGTCACTGAACAACTGCGACTGTGTCTGCCACGGTTGTTCAGTATTCGGTGAGGGTATGGTTGTGGGGGAAATGTTGTGGTTGTGTAAGTGTAGCAGTCACTGAACAACTGCGACTGTGTCTGCCAGGGTTGTTGAGTATTCGGTGAGGGTATGGTTGTGGGGGAAATGTTGTGGTTGAGAAAGTGTAGCAATCACTGAACAACTGCGACTGTGTCTGCCACGGTTGTTGATTATTCGGTGAGGGTATGGTTGTGGGGGAAATGTTGTGGTTGAGTAAGTGTAGCAATCACTGAACAACTGCGACTGTGTCTGCCACGGTTGTTGAGTATTCGGTGAGGGTATGGTTGTGGGGGAAATGTTGTGGTTGAGTAAGTGTAGCAATCACTGAACAACTGCGACTGTGTCTGCCACGGTTGTTGAGTATTCGGTGAGGGTATGGTTGTGGGGGAAATGTTGTGGTTGAGTAAGTGTAGCAGACACTGGACAACTGCGACTGTGTCTGCCACGGTTGTTGAGTATTCGGTGAGGGTATGGTTGTGGGGGAAGTGTTGTGGTTGAGTAAGTGTAGCAGACACTGGACAACTACGACTGTGTCTGACACGGTTGTTGAGTTTTCGGTGAGGGTATGGTTGTGGGGGAAATGTTGTGGTTGAGTAAGTGTAGCAGTCACTGAACAACTGCGACTGTGTCTGCCACGGTTGTTCAGTATTCGGTGAGGGTATGGTTGTGGAGGAAATGTTGTGGTTGTGTAAGTGTAGCAGTCACTGAACAACTGCGACTGTGTCTGCCACGGTTGTTGAGTATTCGGTGAGGGTATGGTTGTGGGGGAAATGTTGTGGTTGTGTAAGTGTAGCAGTCACTGAACATCTGCGACTGTGTCTGCCACGGTTGTTGATTATTCGGTGAGGGTATGGTTGTGGGGGAAATGTTGTGGTTGTGTAAGTGTAGCAGTCACTGAACAAATGCGACTGGGTCTGCCACGGTTGTTGAGTATTCGGTGAGGGTATGGTTGTGGGGGAAATGTTGTGATTGTGTAAGTGTAGCAGTCACTGAACAACTGCGACTGTGTCTGCCACGGTTGTTGAATATTCGGTGAGGGTATAGTTGTGGGGGAAATGTTGTGGTTGTGTAAGTGTAGCAGTCACTGAACAACTGCGACTGTGTCTGCCACGGTTGTTGAGTATTCGGTGAGGGTATGGTTGTGGGAGAAATGTTGTGGTTGTGTAAGTGTAGCAATCACTGAACAACTGCGACTGGGTCTGCCACGGTTGTTCAGTATTCGGTGAGGGTATGGTCGTGGGAGAAATGTTGTGGTTGTGTAAGTGTAGCAGTCACTGAACAACTGCGACTGGGTCTGCCACGGTTGTTGAGTATTCGGTGAGGGTATGGTTGTGGGGGAAATGTTGTGGTTGAGTAAGTGTAGCAATCACTGAACAACTGCGACTGTGTCTGCCACGGTTGTTGAGTATTCGGTGAGGGTATGGTTGTGGGGGAAATGTTGTGGTTGTGTAAGTGTAGCAGGCACTGAATAACTGCGACTGTGTCTGCCACGGTTGTTGAGTATTCGGTGAGGGTATGGTTGTGGGGGAAATGTTGTGGTTGTGTAAGTGTAGCAGTCACTGCCACGGTTTGGGTATAAACAGGTTAGAAAGTGCAGCTTTCGCATTCTTGTTATACCTGGCAAGGTCGCCCAAGGTTGTCTAGACTAGAGAGTCGACTGTCACTGGACTCCGCTCAACGTCTACATAAAACGTGCTCTTGGCGGAAACACGGATTTTCTTCACTCTTGTGTATAAATTGACAATACTTTTCGTGTATTCAACGACGTAATTTGACTAAACATTAATCATCCTTCTGTGTTTTAATTCAAACCCTCCTTGAGAAGCCACTCGGTGACAACGCATATGTAATTTCCGTGATAAGGTCGCTACTACCGTGACTCTAGTCTGTCAGCTTAGGAAACATGAAGTTTGGTGTTTATGATGCACGATTGTAATGCAAGAAATGAAACCAGGAGTGTACTTTTTAGACTATTAGAAATGAGTATTAGTATAAACACAACGTCAGTGCTCAATATGACAAAATCCTGATGCGAAGAGATGAGCGGATGCTGACGAGTTTTTTTTTTTATTTTAAAGCGTAGAAAGTACCAAAAGGAATGGGGAAAAAACTTTTTTGAAAACTAAATCTTAGAACAGCCTTCCTATAGTGATGCTATGTTATGCTATTTCCTATAATGATTGAATCATCTTTATAAAGCAGTTTTATTATAATTGTAAACTTTAAGTACATTTTAATTTCTTTAACAAAAAAAAATGTTTTTGTTCATGAATAACAAAATACTATCGATAGAGCCTCGTAATTTGTATCACTTGTTCTTTTCGTACATTTACGTTTTATGTAAGCTTTTATAGTTTTATGCTTTTTATTTTTTCCTTCTAAAAATTACAACGGAAAAAACTGTTAAGATATATATATTTTGTATTAACTCATAAAAGTATTAAAGGTCCAAAGGAAAAATTAACCAAATTTTTTTTTTAGTTTACAAGTAACCTGGTCATATTTGTGTGTATTTTATTAGGGCTAATACAGTGCTTACATCTTAGTTCAACTGAGGAACGAAAAATAAGACAATCATATGTATACAAAATTAGTTACGCCGTTCGCTCGTTGCGCCCATAAAACTGTTTTTGCCGACAATTTCTACACCGTAATAAGTTTTTTATATGGACTCCGCATAAACATTTAATTAATTTTCATATAAGCATAATAATAAACGTGTAGTTACTCATTTAAGCCATAATTTAATTTAGAGAATTGTTGTCTTGTTTAAATCTTTATGATTGTTATGCGGCCGATACATTGCTCTTCTGAGGGTAAGTTCTATCCCAAGATGAAATTAGATAAGTACTTGCTATAAGAAAGATACGAGCCCGAGCAGGAAAGAGTTGGAAGGTACCTCGTGATCGCAACTATTAGATTAAACTTACGGTGAGAAATCTCGGGTAACAAGGGAACGGAGAAAGGTCATGTGAAGTGGGACAGAGACAGAATGAGAGGAAATCTAAATAATGCATCCTTCCGTGGTCGGCGACCGGCAGGAAACTGCAAAGCTGACTGGAATATCTCCGAAGAGATAACAGTCTGTAGGCGTCACAGTGCGATGAATTAACAACTAGCTGGAGCCTTCCTCCTTGTCCACTGGAGTCATTTACTTCCGGTATCTCAGGAGTACCGAAGGTAGAGTTCACTGGAATTACACTCTAGAGTAAAACTGCAAAGCTGACTGGAATATCTTGGAAGAGATCAGTCTGTAAGCGTCACAGTGCGATGAATTAACAACTAGCTGGAGCCTTCCTCCTTGTCTACTGGAGTCATTTACATCCGGTATCTTAGGAGTACCGAAGGTAGAGTTCACTGGAATTAGACTCTAGAGTAAAACTGCAAAGCTGATTGGAATATCTTGGAAGAGATCAGTCTGTAAGCGTCACAGTGCGATGAATTAACAACTAGCTGGAGCCTTCCTCCTTGTCCACTGGAGTCATTTACTTCCGGTATCTCAGGAGTACCGAAGGTAGAGTTCCCTGGAATTAGACTCTAGGGTGAAACTACAAAGCTGACTGGAATATCTTGGAAGAGATCAGCCTGTAGGCGTCACAGTGCGATGAATTAACAACTAGCTGGAGCCTTCCTCCTTTTCTACTGGAGTCATTTACTTCCGGTATCTCAGGAGTACCGAAGGTAGAGTTCCCTGGAATTAGACTCTAGGGTGAAAACTACAAAGCTGACTGGAATATCTTGGAAGAGATCAGTCTGTAGGCGTCACAGTGCGATGAATTAACAACTAGCTGGAGCCTTCCTCCTTGTCCACTGGAGTCATTTACTTCCGGTATCTCAGGAGTACCGAAGGTAGAGTTCTCTGGAATTAGACTCTAGGGTGAAGCTACCAAGCTGACTGGAATATCTTGGAAGAGATCAGTCTGTAAGCGTCACAGTGCGATGAATTAACAACTAGCTGGAGCCTTCCTCCTTTTCTACTGGAGTCATTTACATCAGGTATCTCAGGAGTACCGAAGGTAGAGTTCTCTGGAATTAGACTCTAGGGTGAAACTACAAAGCTGACTGGAATATCTTGGAAGAGATCAGTCTGTAAGCGTCACAGTGCGATGAATTAACAACTAGCTGGAGCCTTCCTCCTTTTCTACTGGAGTCATTTACATCAGGTATCTCAGGAGTACCGAAGGTAGAGTTCTCTGGAATTAGACTCTAGGGTGAAACTACAAAGCTGACTGGAATATCTTGGAAGAGATCAGTCTGTAGGCGTCACAGTGCGATGAATTAACAACTAGCTGGAGCCTTCCTCCTTGTCCACTGGAGTCATTTACTTCCGGTATCTCAGGAGTACCGAAGGTAGAGTTCTCTGGAATTAGACTCTAGGGTGAAACTACCAAGCTGACTGGAATATCTTGGAAGAGATCAGTCTGTAAGCGTCACAGTACGATGAATTAACAACTAGCTGGAGCCTTCCTCCTTGTCCACTGGAGTCATTTACTTCCGGTATCTCAGGAGTACCGAAGGTAGAGTTCTCTGGAATTAGACTCTAGGGTGAAACTACCAAAGCTGACTGGAATATCTTGGAAGAGATCAGTCTGTAAGCGTCACAGTGCGATGAATTAACAACTAGCTGGAGCCTTCCTCCTTTTCTACTGGAGTCATTTACATCCGGTATCTCAGGAGTACCGAAGGTAGAGTTCCCTGGAATTAGACTCTAGAGTAAAACTGAAAAGCTGACTGGAATACCTTGGAAGAGATAACATTCTGTAGGCGTCACAGTGTGATGAATTAGCAACTAGCTGGAGCCTTCCTCCATGTCCTCTGCAGTCATTTACTTCCGGTATCTCAGGATTACCGAAGGTAGAGTTCACTGGAGTTGGAATCTGCGGTAGCTGTGCAAAACACAAGTTGGAACGGGTCTTCAGACTCCAAAAAAAGCCGTGAGTGATTTTGGGTTTGAGAGCCAGAGAGTCGTGCAGAGATGCTTTTAGAGAGCTGAGGTTACTAACTTTGCCCTGTCTTTACATTCTTGAGGCGATCATTTACTCCAGATCAAAGTGCGCTTTGGTTCGAGGCGGGGGTGTTCATCATCATTAGACTAGAGGCAGGGACAACTTTCGAGTCTAACAACACAGAATACATGCTTTCAGAAATTTGCCTTCTCAAGTTGGTGTCAGACAAATCAACAGTCTCTATGAAGGTATTAAACAACAAAATAAAAACAAATTAAATGCTCAGTTGAAAACCATTCTGGTGTCAAAGGCATTTTATCCTGTTGACGAGTTTATGATGAATCGCTGGGACAATCAAGATTGTAGTATTTATATATTATGTAGTAAGATTGAGTATCTTTTCCTGAATATTAACCTAATTAGTTTTCTGTAGGACAATCCATTGAAATATATCCACAAATCAATTGTATTAAACTAACTTAGGCAAGATAAAGATTAAGTATGGGGTCTGAACATTACGTAGCTATGGTGTGAAGGGTTGATTCAATGTGAATGTTGAGTTTAGCTCCAGTTCACCTTCCTCTTACGTGCAGCATCTAAGATCTGATGCTGCCGTAGTAGCGTTGTGTATAGAAGACTCGGTTGTTTCACCATGGTTTGGGATCGCGTCATTTAACATTGTAGTGCACTCGACCTGCATTGTGTACCTGATGAGACAATGAGACTGCCTATTCACCTACATTACACTACATCCTCCTACATAGTCTGGGTGTCCTCGATGTGAAAACGATGCAAAGAGTTCGTTTTGAGCTTCGTCGTTCTTCTTAGCCGACTATTTTTGGATTCCTTCGGACGAACATGACTCCAGATTTCAGGAGTCAAGTCTCCGACAGCTTCAGATTACAGATGTTGCACGTAAGAGGAGGTGAGCTGGAGTAACCAACATTCTCGCTTTTGGGCCTAAGTTATGCAAAAGTGGCCCAATAATGAAAGGATGTGGATTTTGAGTTCACAGTTCTTCTGAAAAATTATTTCAAACATGTTTTTGGGTTTCAGATAATTTACAGTAACTACAACACATCATTCAGTTGGATATAACAGACGAGCAACGTAGAAGTAGTAGAAGAACAAAAATATCAGCACCCGAGAAAATGACAAAGTTACGCTTCTTAA
Source organism: Homalodisca vitripennis (assembly GCF_021130785.1). Lineage (NCBI taxonomy): Eukaryota > Metazoa > Arthropoda > Insecta > Hemiptera > Cicadellidae > Homalodisca > Homalodisca vitripennis. The sequence goes on along the minus strand of NC_060209.1, from coordinate 194,045,905 downwards.
AAACACTCGTCTGGAAAGAGAATGATAAATTTACGACATGACGTCTCCTACGCGACGCTAAGCAATGTATATAAAGAGGCAAACGTGTGGAAGAGGGCGGTGGAGGCGGTGGGGGCGGCATATGGGGGCGGCTCTGACGTCAGGGGTGCAACAGCTGCTCTGGTCTGGCTGTAACAGCTGATTACGTAAATAGAGTCTTTCTTTAGCTGCCCGACACAGGGTAATATCCATTTATACGCTTGATTGCCCATTGAAAACGCATATATTCGTCAACAAATTCTTGCAAATAATATAATTGTAATATGCTTAACAACGTCAATTGAGCAAAATTGTAACTTTATTAGATGATGTTGACCCCATTCCTGATCCTTATTACGTCGTGATCTTGGTAATTCGAGATCGAACCACTCGGATGAAACCAAGAAATCGAGCTACACCCAGCATACGGCATGCATTCTCCTTGTACATGAATGTGTTACAAGGTACAGTGTCTCAGGCACAGATTTGTAAGTAAAGTATACAATAATAGCGATGTGTTCTAACTTATCGTTGACCGATGATGAAAACGACAGCTAAAACAACATTGATTACACATATTGACACTATTAAACCAATTGATTTACGATCCCTTAACTCAGCATTCCTCAATCACTCTGAACTGTGATCTTCATTCTTCATTAATTGAACGTCCTGTAAACTGACATTTATTCTCTTAATATTGACTATTAGAGCTATAAATTAATAACTATACAGTATTAATAATTGCATTCGAAATATTTTTAATTCACTTACACAATAAATTTTTATTGCAAAGAGATAGATGTTTGAGAACAGGGAAATGTGTTCAAATAAGTGCTCTCAAACTTATGTACTAAATCAAGATTTTAATGCAAAGTAAATATAAAATATGAAACTTTCATTTTATGCTTCTTTATTAAAATATCAAAGTTGTTTAACCTGGAAGGAGATTTAATTTATAAACTAACATTAATAATTAATATTAACCGAGCATTCTTAAGACCAGGTTAAAAATTAGGAAAAGGGTAAATTTTTCTTCCAGTAGTAAGGATTTGGATGTGAAGTATTAATTGATAAATATAGCACTAATAAGGAGGTTTACCCACCACCAGCCCCTTCCAAACACACAAACACACACACACACACACACGCACACACACGCGCGCGCGCGCGCGCGTTTTGGATAAACTAATTTCTACGCACCATTATGACCCCAAAAACAACTGATATTAAGAGACAAAATATATGGTCTAAAAATTTGGCAACTTTCAGTGTACAAAATTAATTTTGTAGACTAATCTACAATGTTGTCCACAATACCGTCTTAAGTGTTAACAAAGAAACAAATTCAGAAAGTGAGACCCGAACAATTGTACAGAACACTAATATTGGTATAAACAAACGTACACATTTTGTATAATGTTCGGAGCAGATACCTTTTATGTGACGCATTAATTTTAGCTTTGTATTTATCATCAAGACAATAATTTGTCTAATAATGCGAAGAATGAAGATGACAGTTCAGAACGATTTTGGAACGCTGAGATAAGAGATCGTAAGTCAATTCGTTTAAGTTTTGTTCACAAATTAATCTTACATGTCTAGTCTAGGGCAACGTTTTATTCACAAATTAATCTTACATGTCTACTCTAGGGCAACGTTTTATTCACAAATTAATCTTACATGTCTACTCTAGGGCAACGTTTTATTCACAAATTAATCTTACATGTCTACTCTAGGGCAACGTTTTATTCACAAATTAATCTTACATGTCTACTCTAGGGCAACGTTTTATTCACAAATTAATCTTACATGTCTAGTCTAGGGCAACGTTTTATTCACAAATTAGTCTTACATGTCTACTCTAGGGCAACGTTTGGTTCACAAATTAGTCTTACATTTCTACTCTAGGGCAACGTTTGATTTACAAATTAATCTGACATGTCTACTCAAGGACAACGTTTGATTTACACATTAATCTGACATGTCTACTCCAGGGCAAAGTTTGATTCACAAATTAATCTGACATGTCTACTCCAGGGCAACGTTTGATTCACAAATTAATCTGACATGTCTACTCCAGGGCAACGTTTGATTCACAAATTAATCTGACATGTCTACTCCAGGGCAACGTTTGATTCACAAATTAATCTGACATGTCTACTCCAGGGCAACGTTTGATTCACAAATTAATCTGACATGTCTACTCCAGGGCAAAGTTTGATTCACAAAGTAATCTGACATGTCTACTCCAGGGCAAAGTTTGAATTCACAAATTAATCTGACATGTCCTACTCCAGGGCAACGTTTGATTCACAAATTAATCTGACATGTCTACTATAGGGCAACGTTTGGTTTACAAATTAATCTGACAATGTCTACTCCAGGGCAAAGTTTGATTCACAAATTAATCTGACATGTCCACTCCAGGGCGAGTATCAGTGTCAGTACCGTGACCTTGACGAGTACTGGTGTACAGCCCACAGTGTAACGTCGCGCCAACGGGAACGTACAGTAACTGTACATCAACGTACCGCTACGTGGGATAAATCATTACGTATGTGTACACGGCACGAGGCCGTAAACATCGCGGGTTGTGTCACTGGCGGAATGTTGAGTCCACGACTTATCGAGCGCGTGTCACTTTAAAGTGAGTTCGGAGAAAAGTGAGCTGCAGAGGGCAATAGTGTTTTCCAAATATCCAAAGCACACAGAGAACTGAACCAGCTCAGAGCAAACTAAAATGTTTGATAATGCTCTGTGAGATAGGAAAACAGGAAATCGCATTTTCACTGTGAGGACTGTACCAAGCCTTTCCTACGATTCCCGCAAGAGCAATAACGTGAACAAGGTTTATTGAAAGTATTCATGAATTTGCTCTCTACATCTTCGATGGCGCCTGGTTCTCCTACGTCAGCACACGAGCCGTGACAGACCGAGCGGATGCTACCCACCAATGTTATAATGGTCACGAGCCACCAGACTGCAGATTCCCAGGAAGACGGGACGTCAGGTTGCGGTGAAGGCGAGGAGAACCTGAGAACCTCCGCGAGAGACTCTGGGAACCGAGACGGAGCTGATGAAGAAAGCAGCGTCTGACGTCACGGTGAACTCACTGTTTGCCTCACCACGATCCGAGCTCGGCTCAGTCCGCAGCTATAAACTGTGTATATGTACTGTTCAGCCCTTCAGACCACCTCTTCGTCATGTTCAAGACAGTTACTACTCTATCATTGACGTCACTGTTGCCTCACCACGATCCGAGCTCGGCTCAGTCCGCAGCTATAAACTGTGTATATGTACTGTTCAGTCCTTCAGACCACCTCTTCGTCATGTTCAAGACAGTTACTACTCTAATCATTGACGTCACTGTTGCCTCACCACGATCCGAGCTCGGCTCAGTCCGCAGCTATAAACTGTGTATATGTACTGTTCAGTCCCTTCAGACCACCTCTTCGTCATGTCAAGACAGTTACTACTCTATCATTGACGTCACTGTTGCCTCACCACGATCCGAGCTCGGCTCAGTCCGCAGCTATAAACTGTGTATATGTACTGTTCAGTCCAATAAAACTGCGCACATGAGATAGAATCTTCGTCCTCATGGGTTCATACTCTAGCAATTTCGGTTTTTACATAATAATAATTGCGTTGACTGTCATTCCTGCAAATAAAATATTTATCACCGAATACTTCAACTATAATACGTTTCGTGGAAGAACGTGTTTCATGGCAGTAGGCGATCAAGTCGTTTGTACACAGGTGCCTGCAAAGAACACGGCTTCAGGTTTCACACACCAATATAGACAGTAACAGAACGTCAGAGGTCAAACAATATCTACCCTTTTTGCTTACGGTAGATTTTGGTTGTGGTTCGTAGAAGATTTGGCGTGTTGAAACTGTTGAGAACCGCCTGACCTTGAGAACACGTCTGAGGTCCTGAGATGCAGTACATCTCTTCTAGAGCATCCTAATGTTTAGAGGGATCTCTGGGATTCCCCGCTTCTAGGAATTCTCAGCATCTTGGAAATCACGAACTAACTGAAACCTACTTGCTTCAAAATCATCCAGTTTCTTAGAACCTTTAGCATAGCCTCTGGAACCTAACCAAGCTTCTGGGAATCCTTATGCTATTGGAACTCCATGTTTTCAAAGAGCTCGCTGCTACAGAGTTTCCGATTCTCCCTGCCTCCTAACCCCTGGAGATAGCAATCCCTAGTAGCTGTTGACTATTCAGTGTGGGTATGGTTGTGGAGAAATGTGGTTATGTAAGTGTAGCAGTCACTGAACAACAACGACTGGGTCTGATAGAGTTTGTTGAGTATTCGGTGTGGGTAAGGTTGTGGGGGAAATATTGTGGTTGTGTAAGTGTAGCAGTCACTGAACAACTGCGACTGTGTCTGCCACGGTTGTTGAGTATTCGGTGAGGGTATGGTTGTGGGGAAATGTTGTGGTTGTGTAAGTGTAGCAGTCACTGAACAACTGCGACTGTGTCTGCCACGGTTGTTGAGTATTCGGTGAGGGTATGGTTGTGGGAAATGTTGTGGTTGTGTAAGTGTAGCAGTCACTGCCACGGTTTGGGTATAAACAGGTTAGAAAGTGCAGCTTTTCGCATTCTTGTTATACCTGGCAAGGTCGCCCAAGGTTGTCTAGACTAGAGAGTCGACTGTCACTGGACTCCGCTCAACGTCTACACAAAACGTGCTCTTGCGGAAACCTAGATTTTCTTCACTCTTGTGTATAAATTAACAATAATTTTCGTGTAATCAACGAGATCATTTAAATAAACACTAATCGCCCTTCTGTGTTTTAATTCAAACCCTCCTTGAGAAGCCACACGGTGACAACGCATATGTAATAAGGTCGCTACTACCGTGACTCTAGTCTGTCAGCTTAGGAAACATGAAGTTTTTGGTGTTTATGATGCAACGATTGTAATGCAAGAAATGAAACCAGGATGTACTTTTTAGACTATTAGGAATGAGTATTAGTAGAAAACACAACGTCAGTGCTCAATATGACAAAATCCTGATGCGAAGAGGATGAGCGGATGCTGACGAGTTTTTTTTAAAAAAAAGCGTAGAAAGTACCAAAAGGAAGGGGAAAAAAAGCTTTTTTGAAAACTAAATCCTAGAACATCCTTCCTATAGTGATGCTATGCTATGCTATTTCCTATAATGATTGAATCATCTTTATAAGGCAGTTTTATTGTAATGTAAACTTTAAGTACATTTTAATTCCTTTAAAAAAAAAAATGTTTTTGTTCATGGATAAAAAAAATACTATCGATAGAGCCTCGTAATTTGTATCACTGGTTCTTTTCATACATTTACGTTTTATGCTTTTTTAATTTTTCCTTCTAAAAATTACAACAGAAAAAACTGTTAAGATATATATTTTGTATTAACTCATAAAAGTATTAAAGGTCCAAAGGAAAAATTAAACCAAAATCTCTTTTTTTTAGTTTACAAGTAACCTGGTCATATTTGTGTGTATTTTATTAGGGCTAATACAGTGCTTACATCTTAGTTCAACTGAGGAACGAAAAATAAGACAATCATATGTATACAAAATTAGTTACGCCGTTCGCTCGTTGCGCCCATAAAACTGTTTTTGCCGACAATTTCTACACCGTAATAAGTTTTTTATATGGACTTCCGCATAAACATTTAATTAATTTTTCATATAAGCTTGATAATAAACGTGTAGTTACTCATTTAAGCCATAAATTTAAGTGTGAGAATTGTTGTCTTGTTTAAATCTTTATGATTGTTATGCGGCCGATACATTGCTCTTCTGAGGGGTAAGTTCTATCCCAAGATGAAATTAGATAAGTACTTGCTATAAGAAAGATACGAGCCCGATCAGGAAAGAGTTGGAAGGTACCTCGTGATCGCAACTATTAGATTAAACTTACGGTGAGAAATCTCGGGTAACAAGGGAACGGAGAAAGGTCATGTGAAAGTGGGACAGAGACAGAATGAGAGGAAATCTAAATAATGCATCCTTCCGTGTCCGGCGACCGGCAGGAAACTGCAAAGCTGACTGGAATATCTCCGAAGAGATAACAGTCCTGTAGGCGTCACAGTGCGATGAATTAACAACTAGCTGGAGCCTTCCTCCTTGTCCACTGGAGTCATTTTACATCCGGTATCTCAGGAGTACCGAAGGTAGAGTTCCCTGGAATTAGACTCTAGGGTAAAACTACAAAGCTGACTGGAATATCTTAACAGTCTGTAGGCGTCACAGTGCGATGAATTAACAACTAGCTGGAGCCTTCCTCCTTGTCCACTGGAGTCATTTACATCCGGTATCTCAGGAGTACCGAAGGTAGAGTTCCCTGGAATTAGACTCTAGGGTAAAACTACAAAGCTGACTGGAATATCTTGGAAGAGATCAGTCTGTAGGCGTCACAGTGCGATGAATTAACAACTAGCTGGAGCCTTCCTCCTTGTCTACTGGAGTCATTTACATCAGGTATGTCAGGAGTACCGAAGGTAGAGTTCCCTGGAATTAGACTCTAGGGTAAAAACTACAAAGCTGACTGGAATATCTTGGAAGAGATCAGTCTGTAGCGTCGTCACAGTGCGATGAATTAACAACTAGCTGGAGCCTTCCTCCTTGTCTACTGGAGTCCATTTACATCAGGTATGTCAGGAGTACCGAAAGGTAGAGTTCCCTGGAATTAGACTCTAGGGTAAAACTACAAAGCTGACTGGAATATCTTAAAGAGATCTGTCCTGTAGGCGTCACAGTGCGATGAAATTAACAACTAGCTGGAGCCTTCCTCCTTGTCCACTGGAGTCATTTACATCAGTATGTCAGGAGTACCGAAGGTAGAGTTCCCTGGAATTAGACTCTAGGGTAAAACTACAAAGCTGACTGAAATATCTTGGAAGAGATCAGTCTGTAGCGTCACAGTGCGATGAATTTAACAACTAGCTGGAGCCTTCCTCCTTGTCTACTGGAGTCATTTACATCAGGTATGTCAGGAGTACCGAAAGGTAGAGTTCTCTGGAATAGACTCTAGGGTGAAAACTACAAAGCTGACTGGAAATATCTTTGGAAGAGATCAGTCTGTAAGCGTCACAGTGCGATGAATTAAACAACTAGCTGGAGCCTTCCTCCTTGTCTACTGGAGTCATTTACATCAGGTATTTCAGGAGTACCGAAGGTAAGAGTTTCCCTGGAATTAGACCCTAGAGTAAAACTGCAAAGCTGACTGGAAATACCTTGGAAGAGATAACATTCTGTAGGCATCACAGTGCGATGAATTAGCAACTAGCTGGAGCCTTCCTCCCTTGTCCTCTGCAGTCCATTTACTTCCGGTATCTTCAGGATTGCCAAAGGTAGAGTTCACTGGAGTTGGAATCTGCGGTAGCTGTTGCAAAACACAAGTTGGAACGGGTCTTCAGACTCCAAAAAAAGCCGTGAGTGATTTTGGTTTTTGAGAGCCAGAGAGTCGTGCAGAGATGCTTTTAGAGAGCTGAGTTACTAACTTTGCCCTGTCTCTACATTCTTGAGGCATCATTTACTCCAGATCAAAGTGCGCTTTGGTTCGAGGCGGGGTGTTTCATCCATCATGAGACTAGAGGCAGGGACAACTTTCGAGTCTAACAACACAGAATACATGCTTTCAGAAATTTGCCTTCTCAAGTTGGTGTCAGACAAAATCAACAGTCTCTATGAAGGTATTAAAACAAAAAAATAAAAACAAATTAAATGCTCAGTTGAAAACCATTCTGGTGTCAAAGACATTTTATCCTGTTGACGAGTTTATGATGAATCGCTGGGACAATCAAGATTGTAGTATTTATAAATAATGTAGTAAGATTGAGTATCTTTTCCTGAATATTAACCTAATTAGTTTTTTCTGTAGGACAATCCATTGAAATATATCCACAAATCAATTGTAATTAAAACTAACTTAGGCAAGATAAAGATTAAGTATGGGGTCTGAACATTACTAGCTTATGGTGTGAAGGGTTGATTTAATGAATGTTGAGTTTTAGCTCCAGTTCACCTTCCTCTTACGTGCAGCATCTAAGATCTGATGCTGCCGTAGTAGCATTGTGTATAGAAACTCGGTTGTTTCACCATGGTTTGGGATCGCGTCATTTAACATCGTAGTGCACTCGACCTGCATTGTGTACCTGATGAGACAATGAGACTGCCTATTCACCTACATTACACTACATCCTCCTACATAGTCTGGGTGTCCCTCGATGTGAAAACGATGCAAAGAGTTCGTTTTGAGCTTCGTCGTTCTTCTTAGCCGACTATTTTTTGATTCCTTCGACGAACATGACTCCAGATTTCAGGAGTCAAGTCTCCGACAGCTTCAAGTTACAGATGTTGCACGTAAGAGGTGAGCTTGAAGTAACATTCGCTTTTGGGCCTAAGTTATGCAAAAGTGGCCCAATAATGAAAGGATGTGGATTTTGAGTTCACAGTTTCTGAAAAATTATTTCAAACATGTTTTTTGGGTTTCAGATAATTTACAGTAACTACAACACACCATTCGGTTGGATATAACAGACGAGCAACGTAGAAGTAAGTAGAAGAACAAAAATATCAGCACCCGAGAAAATGACAAAGTTACGCTTCTTAAAAACACTCGTCTGGAAAGAGAATGATAAATTTACGACATGACATCTCCTACGCGACGCTAAGCAATGTATTAAAGAGGCAAACGTGGTGGAAGAGGGCGGTGGAGGCGGTGGGGCGGCATATGGGGGCGGCTCTGACGTCAGGGGTGCAACAGCTGCTCTGGTCTGGCTGTAACAGCTGATTACGTAAATAGAGTCTTTCTTTAGCTGCCCGACACAGGGTAATATCCATTTATACGCTTGATTGCCCATTGAAAACGCATATATTCGTCAACAAATTCTTGCAAATAATATAATTGTAATATGCTTAACAACGTCAATTGAGCAAAATTGTAACTTTATTAGATGATGTTGACACCCATTCCTGATCCTTAATTACGTCGTGATCTTAGTAATTCGAGATCGAACCACTCGGATGAAACCAAGAAATCGAGCTACACCCAGCATACGGCATGCATTCTCCTTGTACATGAATTGTGTTTACAAGGTACAGTGTCTCAGGCACAGATTTGTAAGTAAAGTATACAATAATAGCGATGTGTTCTAACTTATCGTTGACCGATGATGAAAACGACAGCTAAAACAACATTGATTACACATATTGACACTATTAAACCAATTGATTTACGATCCCTTAACTCAGCATTCCTCAATCACTCTGAACTGTGATCTTCATTCTTCATTAATTGAACGTCCTGTAAACTGACATTTATTCTCTAATATTGACTATTAGAGCTATAAATTAATAACTATACAGTATTAATAATTGCATTCGAAATATTTTTAATTCACTACACAATAAATTTTTATTGCAAAGAGATAGATGTTTTGAGAACAGGGAAATGTTGTTCAATAAGTGCTCTCAAACTTATGTACGAAATCAAGATTTTAATGCAAAATAAATATAAAATATGAAACTTTTATTGTATGCTTCTTTATTAAAATATCACAGTTGTTTAACCCTGGAAGGAGATTTAATTTATAAACTAACATTAATAATTAATATTAACCGAGCATTCTTAAGACCAGGTTAAAAATTAGGAAAGGGTAAATTTTTTCTTCCAGTAGTAAGGATTTGGATGTGAAGTATTAATTGATAAATATAGCACTAATAAGGAGGTTTAACCCACCCACCAGCCCCTTCCAAACACACAAACACACACACACACACACACACCCGCACACACACGCGCGCGCGCGCGCGCGCGTTTTGGGATAAACTAATTTCTACGCACCATTATGACCCCAAAAAACAACTGATATTAAGAGACAAAATATATGGTCTAAAAATTTGGCAACTTTCAGTGTACAAAATTAATTTTGTAGACTAATCTACAATGTTGTCTACAATAACGTCTTAAGTGTTAACAAAGAAACAAATTCAGAAAGTGAGACCCGAACAATTGTTTCAGATAAACAAACGTACACATTTTGTATAATGTTCGGAGCAGATACCTTTTATGTGACGCATTAATTTTAGCTTTGTTATTTATCATCAAGACAATAATTTTGTCTAATAATGCGAAGAATGAAGATGACAGTTCAGAACGATTTTGAACGGAAGAGATCGTAAGTCAATTCGTTTAAGTTTTGTTTACAAATTAATCTTACATGTCTAGTCCTAGGGCAACGTTTTATTCACAAATTAATCTTACATGTCTACTCTAAGGCAAACGTTTTATTCACAAATTAAACTTACATGTCTACTCTAGGGGCAACGTTTTATTCACAAATTAATCTTACATGTCTAGTCTAGGGCAACGTTTTATTCACAAATTAATCTTACATGTCTACTCTAGGGCAACGTTTTATTCACAAATTAATCTTACATGTCTAGTCTAGGGCAACGTTTTATTCACAAATTAATCTTACATGTCTACTCTAGGGCAACGTTTGATTCACAAATTAATCTGACATGTCTACTCCAGGGCAACGTTTGATTCACAAATTAATCTGACATGTCTACTCCAGGGCAAAGTTTGATTCACAAATTAGTCTTACATTTCTACTCCAGGGCAACGTTTGATTCACAAATTAATCTGACATGTCTACTCCAGGGCAACGTTTGATTCACAAATTAATCTGACATGTCTACTCCAGGGCAACGTTTGATTCACAAATTAATCTGACATGTCTACTCCAGGGCAAAGTTTGATTCACAAATTAGTCTTACATTTCTACTCCAGGGCAACGTTTGATTCACAAATTAATCTGACATGTCTACTCCAGGGCAAAGTTTGATTCACAAATTAATCTGACATGTCTACTCCAGGGCAACGTTTGATTCACAAATTAATCTGACATGTCTACTCCAGGGCAAAGTTTGATTCACAAATTAGTCTTACATTTCTACTCCAGGGCAACGTTTGATTCACAAATTAATCTGACATGTCTACTCCAGGGCAACGTTTGATTCACAAATTAATCTGACATGTCTACTCCAGGGCAAAGTTTGATTCACAAATTAATCTGACATGTCCACTCCAGGGCGAGTATCAGTGTCAGTACCGTGACCTTGACGAGTACTGGTGTACAGCCCACAGTGTAACGTCGCGCCAACGGGAACGTACAGTAACTGTACATCAACGTACCGCTACGTGGGATAAATCATTACGTATGTGTACACGGCACGAGGCCGTAACATCGCGGGTTGTGTCACTGGCGGAATGTTGAGTCACGACTTATCGAGCGCGTGTCACTTTAAAGTGAGTTCGGAGAAAGTGAGCTGCAGAGGGCAATAGTGTTTCCAAATATCCAAAGCACACAGAGAACTGAACCAGCTCAGTGCAAACTCAAATGTTTGATAATGCTCTATGAGATAGGAAAACAGGAAATCGCATTTTCACTGTGGACTGTACCAATCCTTTCCTACGATTCACGCAAGAGCAATAACGTGAACAAGGTTTATTGAAAGTATTCATGAATTTGCTCTCTACATCTTCGATGACGCCTGGTCTCCTACGTCAGCACACGGAGCCGTGACAGACCGAGCGGATGCTACCCACCAATGTTATAATGGTCACGAACCACCAGACTGCAGATTCCCAGGAAGACGGGACGTCAGGTTGCGGTGAAGGCGAGGAGAACCTGAGAACCTCCGCGAGAGACTCTGGGAACCGAGACGGAGCTGATGAAGAAAGCAGCGTCTGACGTCACGGTGAACTCACTGTTGCCTCACCACGATCCGAGCTCGGCTCAGTCCGCAGCTATAAACTGTGTATATGTACTGTTCAGTCCTTCAGACCACCTCTTCGTCATGTTCAAGACAGTTACTGCTTTATAGTTGACGTCACTGTTGCCTCACCACGATCCGAGCTCGGCTCAGTCCGCAGCTATAAACTGTGTATATGTACTGTTCAGTCCTTCAGACCACCTCTTCGTCATGTTCAAGACAGTTACTACTCTATCATTGACGTCACTGTTGCCTCACCACGATCCGAGCTCGGCTCAGTCCGCAGCTATAAACTGTGTATATGTACTGTTCAGTCCTTCAGACCACCTCTTCGTCATGTTCAAGACAGTTACTACTCTATCATTGACGTCACTGTTGCCTCACCACGATTCGAGCTCGGCTCAGTCCGCAGCTATAAACTGTGTATATGTACTGTTCAGTCCTTCAGACCACCTCTTCGTCATGTTCAAGACAGTTACTACTCTATCATTGACGTCACTGTTGCCTCACCACGATCCGAGCTCGGCTCAGTCCGCAGCTATAAACTGTGTATATGTACTGTTCAGTCCTTCAGACCACCTCTTCGTCATGTTCAAGACAGTTACTACTCTATCATTGACGTCACTGTTACCTCACCACGATTCGAGCTCAGCTCAATCCGCAGCTATAAACTGTGTGTATGAGCTGTTCAGTCCTACAGACCATCTCTTCATCGTGAACAAATCAGTTACTGTCCTATCGTTAACGTCACGGTGTATTTTCTTATTTACGCTGAGCGTAATACGTTGTTATATTGATCTTCCAGTATACAGAGATGCAGATTCATAATAGAATCGATGGCAGTTAAAACGCGATAAAGATTTATTGGTTGCGGATGATCATGGGAAAATTGCATTGTTCTTTAGAATTTAATGGAACAGTACAGAGTCCCTCTGGTTTTATATCGTACACTTTAAGTTAAACACTGCATGTTTAATCATTTGAAGTGATTCTGGAGTGAAAGTCGTAATACAGATTGCCTTTTACATAGAGTATGCAGATTTGTCAAGTATATTTGAGCAGTTTATCTAAAAATACTCGACGAGACATAGCTTGCTGTTTAGATCAAGTAGAAAGCAATGGACAATTACTACTCAATGGCAAAGTACGCTTTCCATAAATTCCGATCAGTAACGTGCTCCAGAAGACTATCTTCCGTTGGAAAGATGGTTGCAAAGTTGAGAACTACACAGGAACGTTGAGTGACCTTGAAGTGGCAAACGACTTTGGAACTGCAGTACCCCCGATTACTGCAGGAACTCTGAGGTCGGAGAAAGATCGTCTAGAAAGGAACGGAGGAGAGAGGTTCGGACCAGTAGTAGGGCGCGGAGGGTCGTCCCTTTCACGACCCACGGCCACTGGACCGGGCGCGGCGGCGACTTTCCTCCGACCTTCAGAGTTGACCCATCAGCGCTCGCCAAGTAATTACAGCATCCAGAGGGTTCAAGTCAGAAGGTCCACTCGACGCGATCTTTACAACTGTTTCAGATCGGTTTACGGCCTGAAGTCGTCTCAATAAAAAGAAGACCAGCGTCAGAAACGGTCTCGCGGAGTGAAGGCCACGACAGGACGGGGAATTGAAATGTCAGAAGAACAGTAAAGTCGTAGCACTGGTCGAGGTGTTCAAGGACTGCGGCGAGGTGGGGTGAACCGTTAACAGCCGAAATACCAGCGGCAGCGGCAGAACCAGTAAGAGTGGCCGGGCGGCCCTGGTATTTACATAAAGAGTTGATCGTTGACATTACCCCCAGTGGCCCCGGTCCCCGCACATCGGCGGCCACTTATTGTGACATTAGCTTATCTCGAGGAAGAAGCCGCTAGACGTTTTAACGACTAGCGATGAGCACTATCGACCGTGTTATAATATTATTGCTCTTGGGAAGGTTCCCCGATTTGTATAACGTGTTTACCGAATTAATACAGATAGGAGATCGCCAGCACAGTGCTCCTGGGGCAGGGCAATGGTCCAAGTATGGTTCATATATTGTTCGATGCAAATCTTATAAACTGTCCAGGAACCTCCATTTAGTTATATGAAGAGTTTATTATTGCATTTCAAAAACACAGTTATTCCAGAAATTGTAATAAATGGCTCAAATAATATATAAAAAATTGAAACACATCATATAAGTATGATCTTAAATTAATTAATTATCCTCTTGATTCTGATTGAGTTTAGTATAGTTAAATGGTTTTTAGTAAGAACTTTCGTAATGTTTTTTAAATTTAAAATAAATACGATATCTAGATAAACAATATGTGCACTTTCACACATTAATATGTATATACTAAATGTGTTGGCCACTAAAACGGTTTTCCACAATGTTAACGCCTACGTTAAAGTTGTAACTTTGGTTTAGTTTCATGTTTCTGATATTTAATTTTACTCTCGTTACTCTACAACCATCCGAACTCTTTTCAATTTCTCGATTTTTTTATATTCACATAAAATCTCGGATTTTCTTTTGTATTTCACCGTTTTAACGTTTAAAAAGTGTTAACTCTAGGAGAAAAACTAAAATTCGCATTTATTACACAATTTAAATCACACAACTCTCATAATTATATCACGAAAAATAAGGGGGCACAAGGGTTAGAGGGTCAACATTTTTCGAACAATGTACGCCAAGGCACCAGAATTCAAACACAAAAACGACGGTTCATAAATTCGGCAAATACACGTCTGCCTAACATAATGTCGGTGTAGCTATAGTAAGAAGAGTTGATTCAATCTGAATTTGAGTTTAACCAGTTAACCTTCCTCTTGCTGCAGCCCAGACATGTACAAGGCATCTGAACTTCAGACCGTCCGCCAAATAAGCCTGGACTCCGGCGTGAAAGCGAGCACAGCACTCTGTATGACGGCATGTCCCGGATGACTACGAGCGAGGCGAGGTAGAGGGAATGTCAAGGCAGTTGCGGGCCTTGGCATTCTGACGGCACGGGCTCTCGCTGCTGCCGCACCGTTATACAGCATGGCTCGGCCTGTCTGTCTGTCTTCCTACTGCTTCCACTGCTGTGTCTGTGGCTTCTGGGTCTCTTCATTGCTATTTACTTATTTAACACAGTAATTGTAATATGTAACAAGGCAGTTGCGGGCCTTGGCATTCTGACGGCACGGGCTCTCGCTGCTGCCGCACCGTTATACAGCATGGCTCGGCCTGTCTGTCTGTCTTCCTACTGCTTCCACTGCTGTGTCTGTGGCTTCTGGGTCTCTTCATTGCTATTTACTTATTTAACACAGTAATTGTAATATGTAACAAGGCAGTTGCGGGCCTTGGCATTCTGACGGCACGGGCTCTCGCTGCTGCCGCACCGTTATACAGCATGGCTCGGCCTGTCTGTCTGTCTTCCTACTGCTTCCACTGCTGTGTCTGTGGCTTCTGGGTCTCTTCATTGCTATTTACTTATTTAACACAGTAATTGTAATATGTAACAAGGCAGTTGCGGGCCTTGGCATTCTGACGGCACGGGCTCTCGCTGCTGCCGCACCGTTATACAGCATGGCTCGGCCTGTCTGTCTGTCTTCCTACTGCTTCCACTGCTGTGTCTGTGGCTTCTGGGTCTCTTCATTGCTATTTACTTATTTAACACAGTAATTGTAATATGTAACAAGGCAGTTGCGGGCCTTGGCATTCTGACGGCACGGGCTCTCGCTGCTGCCGCACCGTTATACAGCATGGCTCGGCCTGTCTGTCTGTCTTCCTACTGCTTCCACTGCTGTGTCTGTGGCTTCTGGGTCTCTTCATTGCTATTTACTTATTTAACACAGTAATTGTAATATGTAACAAGGCAGTTGCGGGCCTTGGCATTCTGACGGCACGGGCTCTGCTGCGTCGCTGTTACACCGTTACACACATGGCTCGGCCTGTCTGTCTGTCTTCCTACTGCTTCCACTGCTGTGTCTGTGGCTTCTGGGTCTCTTCATTGCTATTTACTTATTTAACACAGTAATTGTAATATGTAACAAGGCAGTTGCGGGCCTTGGCATTCTGACGGCACGGGCTCTCGCTGCTGCCGCACCGTTACACAGCATGGCTCGGCCTGTCTGTCTGTCTTCCTACTGCTTCCACTGCTGTGTCTGTGGCTTCTGGGTCTCTTCATTGCTATTTACTTATTTAACACAGTAATTGTAATATGTAACAAGGCAGTTTGCGGGCCTTGGCATTCTGACGGCACGGGCTCTCGCTGCTGCCGCACCGTTACACAGCATGGCTCGGCCTGTCTGTCTGTCTTCCTACTGCTTCCACTGCTGTGTCTGTGGCTTCTGGGTCTCTTCATTTCTATTTACTTATTTAACACAGTAATTGTAATATGTAACAAGACAGTTGCGGGCCTTGGCATTCTGACGGCACGGGCTCTCGCTGCTGCCGCACCGTTATACAGCATGGCTCGGCCTGTCTGTCTGTCTTCCTACTGCTTCCACTGCTGTGTCTGTGGCTTCTGGGTCTCTTCATTTCTATTTACTTATTTAACACAGTAATTGTAATATGTAACAAGACAGTTGCGGGCCTTGGCATTCTGACGGCACGGGCTCTCGCTGCTGCCGCACCGTTATACAGCATGGCTCCGCCTGTCTGTCTGTCTTCCTACTGCTTCCACTGCTGTGTCTGTGGCTTCTGGGTCTCTTCATTTCTATTTACTTATTTAACACGGTAATTGTAATATGTAACAAGACAGTTGCGGGCCTTGGCATTCTGACGGCACGGGCTCTCGCTGCTGCCGCACCGTTATACAGCATGGCTCCGCCTGTCTGTCTGTCTTCCTACTGCTTCCACTGCTGTGTCTGTGGCTTCTGGGTCTCTTCATTGCTATTTACTTATTTAACACAGTAATTGTAATATGTAACAAGACAGTTGCGGGCCTTGGCATTCTGACGGCACGGGCTCTCGCTGCTGCCGCACCGTTATACAGCCTGTCTGTCTGTCTTCCTACTGCTTCCACTGCTGTGTCTGTGGCTTCTGTGCTCTTTCGCATAACATACCTACCTATCTCTGACAAATGCTTGTGCAGTCTTCTCAAAACTACATACACACTTACAAATACAAGACGTATAACATTTTCAACATTAAATGTGTGATATTCGTAGAGCGAACAAAATAAACTAAATATCTAATACAGGCATTGCCTTCCAGTCATTTATCGTAGGTATTTTATTAAATATACAATCTTACACTTCCACTGATTATAAATAGCTTAACATTTACATAGGCCCACCTTTAATAGAAGATGATTAACGTTTGTTAGGCTCAGGAGCTTTTATTTTTTTTTTTCAAAGTGCATAACAGTTTTCCATTTATATACTTCACACACGACTATGTTAACAAAGGTTTTCAAGTTCGCGTATATACTGGAAATTAATGACAGAGAGTTCCCACTGGAAAAGTAATAAAGTGGTAATGAACAAATCTCTAAGAAGATTTTTAAGCATGCTAAAACTACATTTACCGGGATCAAAACAGGAAAACATTTGCGGGTGAGGCGTTGGACTAAATCAGTTTCCTCTCACATGCCTGTCTTATAATGCCTCCGTTGGATTTTAGAGATTGGACGGCCATGTTGGATTCGAGAAATGAGTGTTTAGTTCTGGGAAAGCTGTTAGATAGGATCTTTGTTTGAAACCTAAGCATGTTTATGTGACGGCCAGTGGAGTAGGCCTGGAACCTGAAACACATGGGGTTTCCAGAGCTATAACTCTTCGGGTCAGGTAACATTATTTGTACCTGTTATTGATAGATATTCCTGGAATATCTAGGCCTTGAGAAAGTCCGGAGATACCGCTGTGGCGAAAGGTTGCACACTGCTGTCTTCGAGCATCGTTTATTTACTATTTTGGAATTAAATCACACGATATTTGTAGTTACAGTAAAATATGGAGCCCCGATTTCGTTTTTGACTGGCTTGCATTTAGGTTGGAACCCACCCAATACCCGTTTCCCCATCGTGCGTCAGAGCAGACGTTCAATAACGACCTACATAACCTCAAAATCGAATTGTTCACGACTCCGGTCTTAAAACCCGTTTCCTCCTCGTGCGTCAGAGCAGACGTTCAATAGTCGATCTACATAACCTCAAAATCGAATTGTTCGCAACTCCGGTCTTAAAACCCGTTTCCTCCTCGTGCGTCAGAGCAGACGTTCAATAGTCGATCTACATAACCTCAAAATCGAATTGTTCACGACTCCGGTCTTAAAACCCGTTTCCTCCTCGTGCGTCAGAGCAGACGTTCAATAGTCGATCTACATAACCTCAAAATCGAATTGTTCGCAACTCCGGTCTTAAAACCCGTTTCCTCCTCCTCGTGCGTCAGAGCAGACGTTCAATAATCGACTACATAACCTCAAAATCGAATTGTTCGCAACTCCGGTCTTAAAACCCGTTTCCTGCTCGTGCGTCAGAGCAGACGTTCAATAGTCGACCTACATAACCTCAAAATCGAATTGTTCAACTCCGGTCTTAAAACCCGTTTCCTCCTCGTGCGTCAGAGCAGACGTTCAATAGTCGATCTACATAACCTCAAAATCGAATTGTTCGCAACTCCGGTCTTAAAACCCGTTTCCTCCTCGTGCGTCAGAGCAGACGTTCAATAACGACCTACATAACCTCAAAATCGAATTGTTCACGACTCCGGTCTTAAAACCCGTTTCCTCCTCGTGCGTCAGAGCAGACGTTCAATAGTCGATCTACATAACCTCAAAATCGAATTGTTCACGACTCCGGTCTTAAAACCCGTTTCCTCCTCGTGCGTCAGAGCAGACGTTCAATAACGACCTACATAACCTCAAAATCGAATTGTTCACGACTCCGGTCTTAAAACCCGTTTCCTCCTCGTGCGTCAGAGCAGACGTTCAATAGTCGATCTACATAACCTCAAAATCGAATTGTTCGCAACTCCGGTCTTAAAACCCGTTTCCTCCTCGTGCGTCAGAGCAGACGTTCAATAATCGACCTACATAACCTCAAAATCGAATTGTTCGCAACTCCGGTCTTAAAACCCGTTTCCTCCTCGTGCGTCAGAGCAGACGTTCAATAATCGACCTACATAACCTCAAAATCGAATTGTTCGCAACTCCGGTCTTAAAACCCGTTTCCTCATCGTGCGTCAGAGCAGACGTTCAATAATCGACCTACATAACCTTAAAATCGAATTGTTCACGACTCCGCTCCAATCAATTTTGTGCCGCGCGCCGCGGAGGGGAAATCTAATTGCATCTCGTACATCGACTGGGTAAATAAAACTAAATGAACTGCAACCCACTTCCTGGGGGAAAACAATTACAAGGCTGCCAGAGTGGGTGGTTATTTCTCCCACTCCCCCGAGACTGGGGCGTGGGTGGCCGACGTCACTAGAGGTGACGTAGCGTTGCAACAGTTACATTACGTTACTGTAACAGATTCTCTCTCCTTTCAGGTCACAGCGGGGCGTTTGACATTTTAGACAAGGGTTATGTGAACTAGATAACAACTTCGTCACTGCCTTGGCAATTTCTTAATTGAAGTAATAAAGTTTTAAAAACTAATGAAAATGTCAGTATGTTGTATGCAAAAGAACTAAATGTATAGAGTACTTCAGTTCAGTTATGAAAACTTGTGCACAATATTCTCTCGAAACCTCCCAACATACGCTTTGTAACAATTTTACATTGATACAGCTTGGTTGATGGCTATACATTATTACATATTGATGTGCAATAAAATGTTATCGGCTAGTTTTATATCGATTCTGATAAACTGTGGGTATTCGTATTATTTCAACATAGAGATACCAACATTACAGTGGAAAAAGTTTTAAAATTAATTTTAACTCTTTTTGCAGATATGAGAATTATTAGCTTAAAAAGAGTTTGCCGAGTGTAATATTTAACGTTAAGTTTCATACTTTACAGACAGCATTGCGAAAACTAAACACGACGTTTCGAAAAAAGTATCTGATTTCTTTTTCAAGTTCAGTATTGCGGTTCTACCAGTGTACGCGCATCGTTCTGCTCAGGTTATGTATGACTTCGGGCGCTCTTGCTTCTATTTACTTCAATTCATGCTTGGCGGTACGTTTTATGGTTCTCAGTCATACTTGAGTAATGCAACTGTGACAATGTCGTTAGTCATTTAATCTTTTCAAATCAGCCTTTTTCAATAACGAACTTGAAACATTAACTTTTTGTAGGGTACAAATAACAATTCAGACATAAAGTCAAGTCTGTGGTCGATTGGAGTTTTTCAGTCTTCTAGAAGGTCAAAAATCGAGGGCTGAGTTAAAACTCTCCATTGGTAACATTTATCGGAGGGATCATACCATTTATAATTAGTATCTAGCGAAGAATACAGGAAAAACCGAAATAAAAACGTTGGAGAAGCGAATAAGTGATTGGGAAAATCGGAATGGAAAGTTCTCTTCCCATTCAAAAAGATTCCTAGTAAACGCCTCCTGAATTAATGAACGTTGCAGGTAACACTAGAAGACTCAAACACGACAGTTCAAGGTTATTCTTTTACTAAGTTCTAGCTTTAAGTCTGCTTGGGAACACTTTAATAAGAGGCCTACACTCGTTTTATTCGATTGCTATTGTCGAACAATTCGATATATTATCCAACTTCGATGTATGTAAAAATCGAACACAATAAGTTATACATTACCGTAACAAGAAGAATCTCGTACATTACAATTTTAAACACACAAATGTTACAGTAACATTACAAAACACCAAAACCATAGACTTAGATATGAAAGAAACCTTACAATATTTATAACTTGCCCAGCTTGATATCAATGAGTAACCGCTTTTGTGAAATGGGGAAAAGAATTCTCCCCATGGGTTACCAGGAGCCAAACCCACATGTTGAAGCCACTTAAAAAAATCTCGTCACTTGTGAGAAATATCTTACATAATATATTCACTCATATCCATCCCCATTTTCAAAATCTCAAAATATCAGTTACTTCTTATTGTTTATTATTTACATTAAAATAATTACTATAAGTTTAAATCATTTGATAAGTTAAATAAATTGTAATATCGAATTATCCTTCGGATAAAAACAATCGAACCATTCGATAATAGCAATCGAATAACGAGTGTAGGCCGCTTATTAAATTCTACCCCACTGCTTTCTGATGGTTTGAATAATGTATGTCACAAATACAGATTGCACCTAGAATTTCTGAAAAAGGTTAAATTTTGTATGAGAATAATAAAAAACATCAGTTTAAGGCGAGGAAGAAAGATAGTCCGGACTGTATTTCTGCAGTGTTGCCAAATACTAGGACTGAGGTAAATTTAGGACTGTTCTGGTTGCAATCACAATCGAGTGATCAACCGACCATCGACCATTGACGTATTTCAGTGACTACCTTGGCGGATAAAGAAGTGAGGACTCATCTCTTGATGAGGTCGGTTCGGGAAATAATCAGGAGATAGGTCATCAACGCGTTCGCGTGTACGTCAGCGTTGAAATCGCGGAGTTTGCTGAACACGTGTGTGGGCCTCCACCGCGTGCGAACGTCTGTGATAACGATACAGATACAGTGGACGCGTTATACTCCCGATATCGTGTTATATACACCGTCGAATGACGTGTTAAACACATTGTTACACGATTACGTTAATAAACATATACGTATTACACATGTTAACAAATGCGTGGCAATGTTAATATTTATTAGAAATGGTAGACTGAAAAAGTACAGGAATTGCAAAACTGCCTACATTTTCTTGTAGTAGAAACTATTAAAAACGCCAATATTGAAAGATAAAACAAAACACGGGTTAGTTTTTTGACTAGACAAGTTACTTTTTTATCCACACAAGAAGCTCTTCCCGTTCTATATTGAATTCTTAAACACATTGTCGTTTCCGAACTGTCCAATGTCTCTACCAGAACATCGAAACGGAAATTGACCAATGGCTTTATTACTGAATAAAACACAATATTTACAAGTTAAACTAACTAAAAATTCTTTGTAAGAATAAAACAACGAAAATTTGTAACATTTTACATAAACAAACCGATTGTACTCGGTATCGATAGGTTCGACAGAACATATCGAATACGATATCACACAAACTTGCGGACTATCCTTTGTGCTTTTGGCCCAAAAATTGACTCTTAATTTTGGACAAAAAAGCGGTTTTAAGAATGTCCTGTTGTGTCTTTAATAACATTTTCCCGACACCACCACGTATGAAGAACCACTCTTTTAAATACAGCAAGCATGTGTTGTCGTCTTACAAATTCTTGCTGCACGTTTTTTAACTGAGAACATATTTTATTGGTCTACAGTTTCTTAAACACACTGTAGCAATCCGATTGACAACAGTGCAAGACCCTGTTGTGTTTAACAGATCCAAATATACCCTAGGATAAAGACCATCCTTTCGAATCTTGTGGCAGAAATAATTTGGAAAGAGGAAGGTGAGTTGGAAAAGTACAACAGGTTACAAGTAGAGTGTGATTCCCGTATGTTCTGGCACACCCTGTACTCGTACACTGCTGTTATCTTGTTTGGTTGAAAGTACCAGCAGGTACAGTCCGGGGAGAAAGTAACACCGTTCACCCGTATCTGCCACTGTCGCCGCCAGGGGCCTTCATTACTCATTTGAAGTTTAAATTAAACTCAGACAATGTGGAACCTTCACATGGACTATAGACACACAGACACATATATACAGTGGTCTATAGTCTATAGGGATTTAGTTGTGGTCTACTAACTGCTTCTGAAGCAAATTTCGGTTAGCAGAATCCGTTTCATTTAAAGGTTAACAAAAGAAGGCCATCTTATGCAAGTTCATGCCATTTCAAGTTGATCATCATCAAATGTTTCCGGTTCATATCATCTCGAAATCAGGCTGGATTTATATATGGGCTGAATGGGCTATAGCCCAGGGTGGCAGAATTCAGGGGGCGGCCCATTTTTGTAAAAAATAAATTATTTCAAAAGTTAAAAATTTGTGAAAATATTCCTTGTAATAAATTTGTAGACATAGCACAACTTGTAAATTGGAATTGTTTAAACAATCATTCGCTTCATATATTCTATTTATTTATTCGTAGTCCTAACATTAGTGAGGTATGTTCCGGGACGCGACAGCATTCGCCCGCAAGTAGTCAGTCAGCCGATATCTTTGGGCCTCTGGGACTTAAAGATATCGTTTGAAGATGCCGAGCCTGCCAGAGTCAAGTTATTGTATTGTAATTCCTAAATAGCCTATATCTTATTTTCATTTGATCGTCCTTAATCCATCAGAAATTTTTCGACTTTCTTTTCATCATTTTTTAGTAATTTGCCAGTTGATAAATGTTGTGGCATCTCATGTTTTATGCTAAAAACAATAACTGAAACTATAAGAAGCGTAACTTCATTGTTGACAATTCAACCTATTTTATTTCAGTTTTATTACAAGCTTAGCGTGGCCGCCTCGCTGCCGCCGACGTCGCGTTGGCCCACCGCGGTACCAAGCCTACATGGTTGGGGGGGGGGAAGGTGGAAAATTGTGGATAGCCCAGGGGCGGCAAATCTCCAAATCCGCCCCTGATCATTAAGCCAAATGGCGAACGAAATGGAGTGCCAAGTTGGCTGAAATATTTATAGGACCGTACAGGTTTCCACTTAACAGGCGGCATTATTGAGCGCTATATTGTTGGTAATACTGATCGGCCCGAGTAGATATCACAAACAATTTCCATGTAAAAACCGAGGAAATGATAGGCCACTTGGAGTGACGCGAGTGCAGCCACTGAGAAGTGACGCGTGGACAATGCAGTGGCCAATCGATTCTTCCTCCATGGCCGTCAAGAGCAGGAATAATACGAGCCACCGGACAGAAGAAAGCGCGCCTTTTGTGATAGTGAATTTTTATTTTCTTTTCCTCCTCCCCCACTGAATGGCGTCTCGTCATTCGAGCCATAAATAGACTCGGAGTCGACGTTAAGAACGTTTTCTACCACAGCGGATCAGCAATTCATCACGTTTTTAAACCAGTTAAATGCCCACAAATAAAATGAAAAAGCCCTTAATTGTTAGAGTCGGCGCTTCTTATAAAGGGCATAAAGCCCTCTCTCTGCCACTCGACCTTTAAGGGATGGGAGTGCCGATTACCGAGTGGTCTAAGACATAGGACTTTGGGTCTGAGTTAGAAACAGCGTAGGTTCAAATCCTGTCTGTGACCGTTGCACTTCTTATCAGTACCATCGACCTCGTACTGTATCGACTCTCCCCTTGTACTCTTTGATAAGATCCTCGCACAGGCCAGTGGCCCATGAGGACGGATAGAATAAGCCTTAGAAGAAATAGGCCTTTAAACAAAATTGAATTGAATCTGAACAAAGTGCAATTATAATACGTAAATATAATACGTTACTATATTGTTATAAAAAGTAGTAACAATTGCTTACTTATATACAGTACAACACAGCGGGTAAAATGCTGTAAAAATAGTACAAATCCCATTAAAACAGTCAGGAGTACAGTTTGAAATTAACATTGGGTGTATGGGACTAAACTTACTATCGTCTAGAGATACTGCGCCCTCTTAACGATGTAAAATGAGGAGAAAAAAGAAACACACCTTTCCAACACATCTTTCCAACACTCCGCTTGACCTACACGAGCCGCTGGTTACCAGTACAGTCCCTGACCCTCGCCTGCATCGAGTACGACCCTCAATACTCCAAATATCACGAGTACAGCACTCAATACTCCCAATATCACGAGTACTACCCTCAATAATCCCAATATCACGAGTACAGCACTCAATACTCCCAATATCACGAGTACTACCCTCAATAATCCCAATATCACGAGTACAGCACTCAATATCCCAATATCACGAGTACGACCCTCAATACTCCAAATATCACGAGTACAGCACTCAATACTCCCAATATCACGAGTACGACCCTCAATAATCCCAATATCACGAGTACAGCACTCAATAATCCCAATATCACGAGTACAGCACTCAATAATCCCAATATCACGAGTACGACCCTCAATAATCCCAATATCACGAGTACAGCACTCAATATCCCAATATCACGAGTACGGCACTCAATAATCCCAATATCACGAGTACGACCCTCAATAATCCAATATCACGAGTACGACCCTCAATACTCCAAATATCACGAGTACGACCCTCAATAATCCCAATATCACGAGTACGACCCTCAATAATCCCAATATCACGAGTACAGCACTCAATACTCCAAATATCACGAGTACAGCACTCAATAATACTCCCAATATCACGAGTACGACCCTCAATAATCCCAATATCACGAGTACAGCACTCAATAATCCCAATATCACGAGTACGACCCTCAATAATCCCAATATCACGAGTACGGCACTCAATAATCCAATATCATGAGTACGACCCTCAATAATCCCAATATCACGAGTACGATCCTCAATAATCCCAATATCACGAGTACGGTACTCAATACTCCTAATATCATCGAGGAGAGCGTTCCAAAGCCGCCATTCCCGGACAGTACAAACCCCGTTATAATTGTCCATTAATGAGCTGGAATTGACAGTAAAGTGGCTCGACATAGGTCACCAATATCGGAGGCAACATTGCATTGGCCTGACAGGCTAATAGGAGATTGAAATGATGTTAACTTGATTGCACTGTACTATGTATCGGAGATGGCCGGATAATGTTTTGTGTTAATATTACATTACGTGTAAAACAGTCACCTCACGTATTCATGTGCAGTCAGCTAGTTATACATTTGTAAAATTGTAAGGAGATTCTTGATTGGAGACTGACGTTTTTGAGAATTAATAACTGGCGTTTAAATTGATAATGTTGCTTAACCCACTGTAGGATTTGGCTGAGTGTCAGTGCAGCCTAACTTCCTGCAGGGTATCCCGAGATCCGATAGAGTTATAAACTTGAAACGTTGTATATTTTGCTATCAATTAAGCTATTTTGCTATCAGTCAAGAAGCTATTTGCTATCAATCAAGAAACTATTTTTTTAGCGGTGTCATCTGTTTTCCGCGGGGTATGTGAAAAACAAATTGAGCTATAGCCAGGGACGTAGCCAGCAAGGGGGTCCAAGGGGCCCGGAGCCCCCCAAATTTTCAATTATATTTTAGTAAACAATTATTATTACTTAAATAATTCAGTACTCACTGACATACTTCTGAAAGATCGTTCTCAGCATAGAAACGGCTCAAGAACTTTTTAAGGAACAAAATGGGGCCATACTTTCTGTCCACTTCGGGAAAATATCAGTTGTCTTGACCCCCCCAATTTTTTTTCTAGATACGTTCTTGGCTATAGCATCGAAATTTCGAAGACTGAAAATCACTGAAACTTGTTCCGCACAACACGGTCTGGCGTACTACCTTGTTTCCCACACGTGATACAACATAATGTTACAGTTTTCGATGAAAAGAAAAAAAAACTTGTTTCACTAATACGTATGTTGTAAACCTGGCAACGGCTGCATATAAAAGGGTTTTGCGCCAATACTAATTTATCAGACATAACCTGTAATGGTTCCATCAATGTTATCATAATACGCTTTATATAAATAAATGTATTGGAACAGTCTCCCATGGTGTATAAGTTGTAAACTATACAGAAATAATCTCCTAGATATAGGCTATAACACGGCTGATCTATGCACTGGAATCAAATATGTACTGCAAGTAAAGTTTATAGCCCGTCAAGAGAAAAAGACGAAAGATGGCGTGAACACATTCACTGCAATAGTTATGTTTATGTACTATATTGAAATGGCATGCATTCCTTTGTCACGGATTAAACCGATACTCCATCGTTATCCACACTTAAGGATGGAAACATTATCCAACGCTCTTACCTCAGCCTGCTATAGCTTGATGATTGAGCACAATATACTGTGATACTGACTGTACTAGGTGTGTGACAATAACTATATCTAAGCACAAGAGCCACAGAATAAACGAAGTTTAGAAACAAAACTGTTGGCTGCCCTATATCAAGTTATGAGCTACACACAGATGTGTTTTTACTGATAAACAAAACCTTTTAATAAACATATATTTGGTTTTTTTAATTCGTTGAAATGTAGTTTTTTTTGATAAAAACAGCAATCGAGAAGAGAGTTATCTCCCTTTTTCGTAAAGAAGTGTTTCAAAACTTGTATATGAAGGTTGAGTTTAGCTCCAGTTCACCTCCCTCTTAGTGCAGCGTCTGGAACCTGACGCTATCACAGACTTGACTCCTGAAATCTGGAGTCATGATCGTCTGAAGAGATCCAAAAAGAGTCGGCGGCGAGGAAGCTCAAAATGAACGACGGTAATTACTCTGATGTATAATTACATTGTGTCGACATCAGAGACACCTAGACCACAAGATATAGTGTTATATAGTGGAAGAGGTATTCTCATTGTCTCATCAGGTGCACAATTGAGTGCACTACGATGTGACAGACACGATCTCTAAGCACGGTAGAGTAACCGAGTTTTTTATACATAAAGTAGCTCCAATGCAACTTCCTCTTAATGTTGCGGCCTTAAATCTGACGCTGTCACAGACTTGACTCCTGGAATCTGGAGACATGTTCGTCTGAAGAGATCCATTAAGATCTCCTGATGAGATATAATGAGAGTACCTTTACTCCTAGATTACACTATATTTTGTTATCTAGGTGTATCTGATTTCGAAACGATGTAAAGAGTTCATTTTGAGTTTTTTCGTCGCCGACTATTTTTACCCCTTCAGACGATCATGACTCCAGATTTCAGGAGTCAAGTCCGTGACAGCGTCAGATTGCAGACGCAGCACTGAGAGGAAGGATTAAAGCCAAACTCAACATTCACATTGAATCAAACCTTCCCACCATAGCTACATTATGTGTATACGAATGGTTTTACCTACAATGTTGTTATTCAACGTCCAAATTAAGATATAACCTATATTATTTTTCAATTTCCCTTCCCACCATAGCTACATTATGTGTATACGAATGGTTTACCTACAATGTTGTCATTCAACGTCCAAACTAAGATATAACCTAT
Source organism: Homalodisca vitripennis (assembly GCF_021130785.1). Lineage (NCBI taxonomy): Eukaryota > Metazoa > Arthropoda > Insecta > Hemiptera > Cicadellidae > Homalodisca > Homalodisca vitripennis. Next base: position 194,018,053 of record NC_060209.1, on the reverse strand, counting down.
ATTATTTTTCAATTTCCCTTCCCACCATAGCTACATTATGTGTATACGAATGGTTTACCTACAATGTTGTCATTCAACATCCAAACTAAGGATATAACCTATATTATTTTTCAATTTCCCTTCCCACCATAGCTACATTATGTGTATACGAATGGTTTACCTACAATGTTGTAATTCAACGTCCAAACTAAGATATAACCTATATTATTTTTCAATTTCCCTTCCCACCATAGCTACATTATGTGTATACGAATGGTTTACCTACAATGTTGTTATTCAACGTCCAAACTAAGATATAACCTATATTATTTTTCAATTTCCCTTCCCACCATAGCTACATTATGTGTATACGAATGGTTTACCTACAATGTTGTAATTCAACGTCCAAACTAAGATATAACTCACATTATTTTTCAATGTAAATTCAATAAAATGTAAAAAAACCATTTCTATTATTTTGAAGGTTTAATAAGACAGTACATTTGGTAATATACCCCTAGCAGTGATATGATTTGTTTTCATTTCCGCTTTAGTACTACATTAAGTAAATGTATACGTAAATTTAACACTCATACAAATATTTATTACAGATTTCGTACTTCTAAGTTATCTTTGTAATTTAAAATGTACAAAGTCTATGTTATTTTGTATGCCAACTAGTATAACTGTGCATTCATCGTTAAAATGCGTTAGTTCCAGAACAAGCGTACAGAATCATCGATCACATTATGTCACATGTCACAATCGCCATTGATAAGATTGAAACGTTATTTTTATAGATTTCATTGAATAAACACAGAGTATTTTTATATGGAGTAGTAATAAAGCCACATTAACTTGTTGCTCTTCAAACGATAGAAACATCATTCTGCTAGTACGTATTCACGGAGTTACTAAACGAAAGGCAATAGGCTAGGATAATTATCATTTTCACAATGTTTATTACGATTATAATTTTTTACGTCATTTTATACCTGAATTTTCTCAAATATTTTCAATTTTAATTACGTATGATAGATAGTTTACGTTAGGCAAGGAACACTTTTTCGATCCAAGAAAGTAAATTTATAATACTCAGCATGAACTGGTGAAAATATTGTAAATAATAGGAATAGTACTTCCCACAGCTAAAATGTGTATTTTTGGCTGAGCGTTAGCAAAGCCGATCACTCAAGGGGCTGGAAAAATCTCTCGTCTGCCAGCACAAAATTTCAAGAAAGTACTAAAATTTTGTACGAAGCTTCAGTTCTATATAAACTACATCTAGTTCGATGATTGTACATGTTGTTCCGTGTAATTTGGCTGAGCGTTACCGAAGCCGATCACTTTAGGGGCTGGAAAAATCCCTCGTCTGCCTACACGAAATTTGGAGAACGTACTAAAATTTTGTACGAAGCATCAGTTCTATATAAACTTCATAGAGTTCGATGATTGTACATGTTGCTCCGTGGAATTTAGCTGAGCGTTAGCGAATCATTTTACATTGGTCTTACTTGTAACCATGATGACAAAGAAAGAAAATCATTGAATACATAAATTTGCGAACAAACTCAGTACATTGTCGCTTTAATTTGGGACATAATAATACATGTGGCCTACGGGAATGAATTGTAAACCTCAAAGTTTGCACACAGCCTGGTAAGCGACCCATGGTATATGTATGAAGGCAGTGTTACTATACTATTATAACAAACAGGGTGTAATCTCCCTTACACCCTATACATTTTGATAATTGTGTAAAAAGCATACACTTATTAAAGTTTGTTCCCTGAACGCAAAGAGCTTTCATTAGGATTTGAAAAAAGTGTAAATCACTTAGTTTACTATTGATTGACGATAATTGTTATCATTTTAAAACAACCACTCGAAAGAACCTTTTCCCTTTTTCATTACTTTAGCTGTTTTCAACAAATTAATAGAAGTACTTAATTACTGTCAAGTAAACATCTCGAGTAGCCTAAACCTTCAGAGTAATAATCCAAGACCAAACACAACAGAGTAAACGAGCTCAAAACAAAACAGCTGTATTCGAAAGGAACTTTGATAGCTACATCATTAGGTCTGCTATTTATAAACACGACTAGCGTTGTTCAAGGAATGCGGAGGTTGAAAAGCAAGACCCGCCTGCAGGTACAACAGCATTAGTACACGAACTTAGAGTTCGGCCCACCAATGTCAGATACAGTGATTGAATGTCAGATACAGCAGGGCAGAAGGAAAGTGGGCTAAAGATAACATCGAGTGGTTTACTTGGCGGGAAACTAATACATCAGCTGTTTCATAATATAATGTTCTTACATTATCGGAAGATGTAGCTTGTGACATCATCATTTGGTTTGGCATCGATTATGCAATCATATTATTCTTCATCTATTAGTTTTGATCACTGTCTTAGTTGAATAAAGGGTACTCTGGTATTATACGGACATTTTTTCGGAACAGATTTTCTTACCGGGGACCTAAAAAACTACATTATTACAAAGAACATACTTTAATTAACTTAATATGAAAAGCACGTGTCATTATGAAGATGGGTTTAGGTTTTCTGCCTCCCGAAACGAAGACATGTCGGCGAGAAGGAGGTCACTCTGTCCCTATCTACTACTTGTTATTACGCGATATAAGTAGGTTTGGATTAGGGCATCATAAATGTGTTATTAGTAGTACCAAAGTTAAATATAACCTTTACGAGGGCTCACGTGATCTGAGCTTGAATTTGGGTTCTATCTCGAGGGGTGATTTCCATGTTTAGCCAGAAGGGAGGTTGGAAAAGTTCTAGGATGTAAAAAAATATACTCAAATGAATAAAAAAAATGGAATGTCCGCAATTCAATCTCCAAGATAAAACTAACTTCTTGAAATGAAACAATTAGACATTTATAAAAACTTCTAGCAATTTCCACTAGAAGTCTGCAGTGTGACTAGCAAGACTGAGAAATAAGATTATACGTTTACCCACTAAGATGTAATTACCCATTTTTCAGTACAACCCAAGCTCTCGGTAGTTTACAGCCGGCTTGCTCAATACAAGACGTCGGGGTTTTCCGGTGACACAAGAAACAACTGTAGGAGGGCACTCTACTAGCGGATACCAGGAACCGAGTTATTTATAGGTTAATTGGACGTGATAAACAAAGTACTAGTGATTCTCTGAATGGCGGTTATCTAACAGCATATTCATCGTATTACGATCTAGCGCTTGACCTTGCCAGACTGCGATAGTGCGCTATCGCATCTACCATCGTTAGTACACTGGCCCACTATCGCTTCCAATTCTAGCGGTTTGAGATACGAGAATGTTACTTTTACAGCTTTAAATACAGTCTTCACTTACTTTGTGCACACAGATCTACTACGATTTTCAATACATGTGCGGTGATGACAGTTTTAAACAAACGATTAATCTCCAGTGTTGGTCACATTCAATATCATACAACATTTTGGTTTTCTCTATATAATAAGTCATAGTTATCAAAGAGGCATTTAATTCCAACAAGAGCACACACAATTATCTCTACATGTTTTATTATTCCATTTTTTTATTTTTGGGGGGCTTGGTATTGATACCATGAGGCCGCAAAAACTTTTATTTTAAACATTTAATTATTAATTTCAGTAGTTGAAATGTTTAACATTAACTTTTAGTCCATAAATTATATTTTGTTAAGGAAACATATTTTCAGGCTATTTTAATTTATGTGTTATATATATATATAATTTAATATTATTATTTTTGCGTTCATTAGAAATTCAAGATGTTTTCCAAAGATGGCAATGACTCATTTAAAGAAGGGTTGGTAAATGTCGTGGAGTTGCAAAACGTTCTTTCCTCAAGTTTTGAAACGTATTTTTTCTCATTAACAATTGTGATAGCTTCGTGGAGCACATTCTTGGAATAATCGTGTAATTAATAACAGCTTTAGTGTTTTCCCCGAAATAATTCGATACTTATCAGCAATACTGAAATTCAAATTGATTATAAATAACTTGACTTCTACTCTTTATTATTTGGACGGATTGCGACAAAACTAAGTGTTGTTTACACCATAATTTACCAACTCGAAGAAGCCTGTATACATTAGAACCTATTATCTACAGAACATGAATGAAAATGCAGTGTGATGAATGGAGGCAACCTAGGACTTCCTACCATGGGGTTTCATGTGAAATTCGTTGCAACAGGATTCCGATCTTTGCTGTAATGGTAGGCTGCTAAGTACATATTTGGCATTGCTTCAAATTCCAAATGTAGATAGTTTTCAAGACTCCATAAGTTTACATATATTCTCCAGGAGTATTCATCTTTGTCTGTTTTATACCTATCCTGGACAGAGCGAAACGTCACGACAACAAAATGGAATTTTAGGAGTGGCACATCTCGAAGCATATGGTTTAAGTGGACTGAGCTTAAGTGGTCCATAGTTCTCGACAGGAGGCGAAGCCATTGTGAGACATCAGTCATCCCGGAAGATGCGCAGGAAACTCTTAAGGTTTAAGTTGTTAAGTTCAGTGGCTTCCCCAACATCGTGTTTCTGGAGAGAGTTTTCCTCTCGAGGACAAGATGTCGAGGAGACCACTAACTTAACAACTGAAACCTGAAAGGTCTCCTTCGCATCTTCCGCAGGATAAAGACACATGACAAAGTGTCATGTTGGATGATTGGTAGATGTAGAAAGACAGAGATATGTACAGCCTCAAATCATCATCTGGATTAAAGGAAATGCTGAAGTTTTAGTCCTAGAAATCTCTGTGAAAGGTAGATCTAACGATAACCTGAAGCTTTCTGATGTTATCTACGATTACGTAATAAATTGATTTTTTAATCAATTTCCATACTGATATTTAAACGTCTTGTTGAATGCATCGTATACGAAATTGGAAATCTAGTAAACACTTGAAGGCCGATAGGATATTTATTTATAATTACAATAATTCATTGTTACACGAGTAGAGAGTAGAGTTATCTTGGCACTTCTTTTAAAAATCACCGAGTCTTTCGTGACCTTCAAGAACTGTTCAAATATTAGGTAACTGTTTTGAAAAGCTTTAACAGATAACAGTACGCGTTTTTTTTATCCTCAGTTGAAAAGTATTCTTATATAAGCTTTGACTTATGTAAGCTTATTCATTCTAATAGTTTCTAAACGGTTTGAGATAGAAACATCATCGTACTTCTAAGTACTGTTTGACGTTTTAAACATGGTGTAAACAAGTCCTCACACCGTATAATCTTTAAATGAACACCAATCGGTTGTAAAGAGGCGGAAATAAAGATGTTAAACACAAACAGGTAAAATTTACTTAGCTTTAATCACTTTCTAGATATTCAAGGTTAAAATTTTATTTAGACACGAGTAAAATGCTATTTAAATATTTGGTACATTGTTATATATGAGAGAAAGCATTATAGAGTTCAACATGTAGAACAACCTCCACTAAATAATTTCAAACTATGGATAAAAAGTAAATATTTACATATTTTCTAGGAATATTAACAAAGATTGCATCCCCATCGCGGTGAGGTTGTATTGTACTGTTATGCTAAACGTTCTTGCAAAGCTGGACATTATCACTCATAGTTTAGTACTTTCGGAAATCTCTTCTCCTCATTTTAGGAATGTTAATGATATCAACAACTCTCCAATACTTGTAAACCATCCAGACGCTGAGTAAAAGAAGTCCAGTTTTACGAACGACCGTACAGACTGTAGCCGCTGATACATACTCGTACTCGTATGGCATGTGAAGGCGGAAAGTGATTTAACAATAACATAGGTTGATGCTGAAGGAGAAATGCCAGTTCTGTGATGGAATGCCATACCGGAACTGGTCACATCATTAGAGCTGTCGTCATTACATCATTGGATAACTGATAAGAGACGATGGGGGACCAGCGGACCACAATATATGGCCTTCATCGACTGTAGCCCAGCGAGCGTAATTTCTTTATTTATTATTATGAAAATAAAATGATAAATCGTCGTAAGGAACAATTAATTTCATTCGCAGAATTCTTTTCTTTTCTCGCTGTTAAACAAAAAAATGTACGTTTTTCAAAATGAAATTTCTAAAAATATCACAATTTACAAATATTTAATTGGATACATTAAAATTTTGTGCTAATTGGTATTTTTGAGATAGAAAATAGCGGTTAAAAACATACCACGGTACACGATTCCCCTACATTCGTGGTAAAAAAATTAAATAGGAGTACCCCTTATTTAGGGTTCATGAGCACCCCTTAAAATGTCATACAATGACATTTTAATCACTGGAGAGTTTGATATTAAATATTTAAAAAAAGCAACAAATTAAAATTATGTAAACGCATACATTTTATTTAAAAGTCACAATTGATTAATTAATTAAATTATGGATACAAACAACACTTGAGTGAATCCTTGAATAGTACATACCCGAAAAAACCAATAATCAATAAATAACGTATTTTTATTAGTTTGATTACACAAGAAACAATTTAAATACAAGTTCCTTAACATTATTAACCAAATACATGTAAAATGTTTGGTTTACATAAATTGTATCGACTTACTAAATATGTTACTATTTATATTTTGGATTTAATATTGACTTGAACAAATGAGCTTTGACGAAATAGATCAAATTTAATCAATTTTGTATACAAACGTTGTAAAACATCAATAAATTGTGCTGTATGGTTGTAGAGGCACAGATACCAACGGCAAGAGACTTTCCCGCACAAATTGATGTCCAGCCAATGGTCACACGCCACAAAGAGCTGCGAACCACGCAATTCGTCAATTATGTCACAAATTATTCATGTCCTGCAATTTGCCCTGTAATTTAAGCCCTTCGAGGTTACCCACTGACATACAGAGATTAAATTACAATGACATCATAATTTAGCATCGTATTTTTAGAATGATCTTATTATCCTAACGTAATTACGGTTTAAACATTCAATGATATTTTAAACACATTTAAAACACTGATAGGTCTAATTATAGTTAATCGAAATGTTGTTTCGGATTTCAAACAAGCCTGGATGAATTCACATTTTTAAAGCATATCTGAAAACTTGAAATGTTCTGTTATCTCTTCTGCAAAAATATTACAGATACGTATTTAAAATACTAATAAATACCCTTTACGTGAGTTAAAAAAAAATGTTTGACAACAATTATATCATTAAATTTATTTAATTAAATGTAGTTAAACGGTTTAAAGCCATTTAACAGCTACAAATGCTGAAGACATGATACAATTCTGACTATTTCAAGTTTCAATTTCAATCTTTTTATTGCCGTAGATAAGTATTACATGTTATCACAAACGTCAGTAGCACATTATTGTAACTTAGAATTTAAAAATACAAAATTTTTTATGAAAGTCAAGAAGAATAAAAAACTAAACATACATTAAATAATAAAAACAATACAAATGATTCGTGGTGCTTCGTTGAACTTCAAACTTTAAACCATAAATTAATTTTGTTATATAAAATTCTTCCATGACGTTTAATTAAAAACTGCTATGCTAATTTAGTATATTTAAAGTTGAGATTCGATGAAGCCTTTTAATAGTAAAACATTCAAATCAATGTTTTCTCACGTTCAAGGATAAAGTATATATGGTAAATATTAATGTTGCTATCTTTTAAGACCTTAGGTTCAAACCGTTGACATGTGAGTGAACTTACGACATATTTCGGTCTCGCTATAGAGCGTCGTAAAAAAAATGTGGACAAAGTGATTTTCAGTTTAACATCTTCATCAACCATCCTTAGTCGTGGAAAATGTCGCTCCACCGCGATTTTACTTGTGATAGCTAGGTTTCGTGGCGGTGTGAAGAGAAAAACTGAGATGATAACACTGAACGCATAAACCTGAGGAGTTAGATGTTATTTGGTTACACAATTTATAAAAGGAAATTCTGCACCGAAACATGCTCGCAACATCATGCATGAACACTTAAAAATTAAAAAAAACCGCAGTATAATAAGTGGCCACCATGTCAGAATTAATATTGCTGTCGAATTAATCAGTAAGATTAGTTACCGCATAGAACGATCCTCCAAAATATAGTACTGGATTTCCATTTAATGCTAACTAATGTATTTATAATCATATACTATCTAAAACTACAATACGATAAGATAGGAAGTGAATCAAATGTTGGAGGGTGGCCCTAGCGGCGCGGCTGATAGCAACAATAGCGAGCGTGAAGCATTAACGATAACAGCTGGTGGCCCTAGCAGGAGCAGCGCAGACTGCAGAGCGGCGCGGCTGATAGCAACAATAGCGAGCGTGAAGCATTAACGATAACAGCTGGTGGCCCTAGCAGGAGCAGCGCAGACTGCAGAGCGTCGCGGCTGATAGCAACAATAGCGAGCGTGAAGCATTAACGATAACAGCTGGTGGCCCTAGCAGGAGCAGTGCAGACTGCAGAGCGGTGCGGCTGATAGCAACAATAGCGAGCGTGAAGCATTAGCGATAACAGCTGGTGGCCCTAGAAGGAGCAGCGCAGACTGCAGAGCGGCGCGGCTGATGGTAACAATAGCGAGCGTGAAGCATTAGCGATAACAGCTGGTGGCCCTAGCAGGAGCAGTGCAGACTGCAGAGCGGTGCGGCTGATAGCAACAATAGCGAGCGTGAAGCATTAGCGATAACAGCTGGTGGCCCTAGCAGGAGCAGTGCAGACTGCAGAGCGGCGCGGCTGATGGTAACAATAGCGAGCGTGAAGCATTAGCGATAACAGCTGGTGGCCCTAGCAGGAGCAGCGCAGATTGCAGAGCGGCGCGGCTGATAGCAACAATAGCGAGCGTGAAGCATTAGCGATAACAGCTGGTGGCCCTAGCAGGAGCAGTGCAGACTGCAGAGCGGCGCGGCTGATAGCAACAATAGCGAGCGTGAAGCATTAGCGATAACAGCTGGTGGCCCTAGCAGGAGCAGCGCAGACTGCAGAGCGGCGCGGCTGATAGCAACAATAGCGAGCGTGAAACATTAGCGATAACAGCTGGTGGCCCTAGCAGGAGCAGCGCAGACTGCAGAGCGGCGCGGCTGATAGCAACAATAGCGAGCGTGAAGCATTAGCGATAACAGCTGGTGGCCCTAGCAGGAGCAGTGCAGACTGCAGAGCGGCGCGGCTGATAGCAACAATAGCGAGCGTGAAACATTAGCGATAACAGCTGGTGGCCCTAGCAGGAGCAGCGCAGACTGCAGAGCGGCGCGGCTGATAGCAACAATAGCGAGCGTGAAGCATTAGCGATAACAGCTGGTGGCCCTAGCAGGAGCAGCGCAGACTGCAGAGCGGCGCGGCTGATAGCAACAATAGCGAGCGTGAAGCATTAGCGATAACAGCTGGTGGCCCTAGCAGGAGCAGCGCAGACTGCAGAGCGGCGCGGCTGATAGCAACAATAGCGAGCGTGAAGCATTAGCGATAACAGCTGGTGGCCCTAGCAGGAGCAGTGCAGACTGCAGAGCGGCGCGGCTGATAGCAACAATAGCGAGCGTGAAGCATTAGCGATAACAGCTGGTGGCCCTAGCAGGAGCAGCGCAGACTGCAGAGCGGCGCGGCTGATAGCAACAATAGCGAGCGTGAAGCATTAGCGATAACAGCTGGTGGCCCTAGCAGGAGCAGTGCAGACTGCAGAGCGGCGCGGCTGATAGCAACAATAGCGAGCGTGAAGCATTAGCGATAACAGCTGGTGGCCCTAGCAGGAGCAGCGCAGACTGCAGAGCGGCGCGGCTGATAGCAACAATAGCGAGCGTGAAGCATTAGCGATAACAGACGGATAGATAATACACTGACAGACCTTGAGCGTGACTCTGATCTCACTCTTGCTCTGGCACCCACCTGCAACACATGTTTATGTTTTACTAGAAGGTTATCACACACAATTTCTACATATCTGAATAAAAACCAATAAAATAGGGGATACTGCAAATGGCAGTCTTCATCATATAGTAATTTCTTACACGTATTAAATCATGTGGATAAATGTATTACTTTCCTTCTATATGTGTAGGGAAGCTGCTAAGCAGGGAGGCAAACATAATGGTCAATTAGCACGCCCTCCTCACTTCATTTCGCGTCAGTTTATCGTCTTTAAAAGTTGGTAATATTTCTCAAATATTTTCAACTTTATTAGAACCTAGTTTATAGTAAAAATTTAGTAAAAATTAAAAAAAAATATTTTCGCTACTTTCAAATTGTGGCCAATTATATCCGTTTTGTCAAGAATTCATGAAAAACCGACATAATGAAAAATTTACATTAAACATAATTAATTGGCCAATTAAAAATAAAGACCATGTAGGTAGTTCCTCATGAACTCAAATCGGGAAAGTAACTAAAAAATGAATAAGTTACTGCTAAATATACACTCTATTTTGTTTAGTAATTTCGCTTTTATTTGTTAAATATGAAATCATTAATTGAAATTAGTACACATATCTATGTTTTAATGCTGATTTAGCCCTTTAGGGAAATATGTGCAAAATAATAAGATTAGCAACAGAATTATAGATGTTAGAATTAAAAAAAAAACATATAAAGTGTAAAAATATAACTATTTAGTAATAATTTTGAACATATTTCAAAACGTTGTAGAAATATTTCTTCAGCAAGGCGTAAACTGTTTTTACAATCACTTTATTGGTTAAAACCATCATGTATAGTTGAATAGTTACAGATTTTTAAAATAAAAAAAAAACACATAGACACAAATTACGAGTACATAACTTCGATTACTGTAGATGTTACCTACCAAATACTTAGACTAAATAGAGTCCAAAAACTCTGCAATTTGAAATCTTTCTTTAGTAAGTTGTAACATATTTTACGTACTGTGTTTAGCAGTTAAGATATCATATATAGTTTAAGAATGGATAAAAACACAACAACAAACGACAACTCACTGCATAGACCTTTTTAGATGCTAACATTATCAAAGATTTGAAAAGATTATAAACAATTTGAGATGAATTTCTTAAGCAAGGAACCAAATCTTTACACACTCTTAACCGGTTAAAACCAATATTTTATAGCTTTTAGTGCGAAGCAATAAAATAAAAGTTAAGAGCTGCATGGGAGCTTTTGTAACTGTAAAGATTACTTTTTTACGGAATATCGTTCGTTTCTTTATCTAGTAATGGTCTTACTCGTGCCTACCGTAACGATAAAACAATCTCAAATCATAAAATGAGAACAACCTGTTGCGAAATGTTTACCACACGGAAACATTTGTTGCTGGAGCAAAAACTCAGGTTGGAAGTCAGTGGTTTGATAATTTCCATCAAAGAATACTGTGTGATTGAATATTAAAAGATGTTATCACAACAAGTGTAGTGCAGCATGGACTGTGGGGTTCCCCAAGGTAAAGCAATTTACCCACTTTTCTTTATTTTTGATTTTTATTCTCACACCGTTTAACGGTAAACGATAGCTGATAGATGGACGTTTTCATTCTCTGTGCGTACTTACTGTTCCTGATACTAATTCTTCTTTGAGTGTTTACATGAAGGACTTTTATACTATATGACAATAGTGTGATTTGGGGATTACTGAAATTAATTAAAATACTATTTTCCACGAAGAAATGCAAATTTACAGCATAAATTATATATGGATGGCACCTGAGTTACTTGCACCTGAGTCCCATGTTATTAAAAAATTGACACTGGAATGAATTATATTTATAGTTGGATTTTTTTAGTACAAACTTTATTATTTAGTATATTTAGTACAAAACCGAACATGGAACAGAATTCAAAGAAACAAAAGTACTTGCAATTATTTCATATATTAATCCACCTGTTTTGAGAGACGTCTTATATATAATTCAGAAAGAAAATAACCTCCAACATAGCGTCAAAATTTAAACAATCTGGCCGTTTGTGATGAAGAAGCCATTGATATCGCTATTGCCAATACTGCTCGTTGATTGGTTGTTTGCAGCCAGTTACAATACAACTCCAGCCCCTTCAATTCATCTGTATAAGCGGATATGTTTACTACAAATTTCGGTTTCACAACTGTGTCTTTACAGCGAGAATGTTTCAGGAATTGATTGTGTTCACAGTTTTGCCATGGACTAAAGTGGAAAACAGTTGATGTTCGGAAGAAATCTTTCGAAGTTGTTCTGTTCCTTGTAATCTGGAAGTATGACATTGAGTGAGACAATGAAGTACGCTGAAATACGTGTGCCATATTTTGCAACTTTTTAAACAGAAAAGGCCTAACATTCATGTTATACCATGTAACAGAATAATCCTTAGCCTAGTAGTTAGTCCTACATCCTGTTCCATTTCTTTTGAAACAATATACACACGAATATGAATGTGAAAGCTTCTCCAGTTCATTGTTCCGTTGCTAACAAATCGGTTGGCCGAAGGGGACGGCAGGCCTTATTACGCTGATTGAAGAAATTCTCGAGGCGATCAGACAAGAAGGGTGACAAAAAATTGGCAAACCACCAGCAATGGCAGGTTTGACGAATCACAAACCCACGACGAGACGCACGGAAAGGCGAACGCACAAAAACGCCTGAGAAAAACAAAAGCTACTTTCACAGTGGAAAGCTGGTTGCAACTGTTGGGTGGAGTTGCACTCTGAATACCTCTGTGGACTTTGCTGCATATGTGTGGATTAACTGCTGGATAGCAGCACTAACATGTGGAACCTTCCAATTGACTTTGGCACTATTTCATTGTTACTTTATCTGATACTCTTTAGCTATAGATTAATATCTCAACATTCCTTAAAATAGAATGTACCATTACAGAGGTCACCCAGCACTTTTTTTACTTATTTATTTTTAGTTATTTACCTGAAGAAGAGATCAGATTGCAGATCTCGAAACGTAGTGTTACTGAATTTTTTGTTTCAATGAACGATGGCAAATGTTTTTTTTTTATTGATTATGTATTCTTGTCATTGAAATTATTACCTATAACTTTTTAAGAGTACTTTTGACTTAAAAACGCAACGTTTTCTTACTGAGTTCCAAAGCATTTTAAGTAAAAGTTACATACATCAAACATTTATAAAGGGAGTTTATTATCAACTGAATTTATCTGGTACTCTTTGATAGATTAAAATCTCAACATTCCCTAAATTAGAATGTACGATTAGAGAGGTCATCCACCACGTTTTTTTACAGTGATATGCATTCTCGTCATTGGAATTTTTAAAATTCTGATCTATAGTTTTTACAGAGTATTTTTGACTAATAAAACGCAACGTTCTCTTACTGATCATTTTAAGTAAGTTACCTACACAAAACATTTATGAAGGGAGTTTATTATCTACTGAATCATCTTGTCCTTGTCTGTACTATTAACTGATACCAATATCCGCCCTTACATAAACTTGGAGATTTAAAACCGTTTAAAAAACCTGTTGACATTCACAAACAAGTTCCATTACAGTTTCATGAAAGCATTGCATTTTTATGTTCGAAAACGATTTCAGATACGTAGAATTGAAATTATATTAAATTTTGCGAAAAAACATTGATTGGTGCGATAATCGAATATGACAATAGCCTGAGTTTCCAGTGTCTATTTACATTTTAAAATTTAGCTCGTTATTCTAAACGGCTATTTGACGAGTTTTAGAAGAAATCGGTTTCTTTTCTGACGAGCTAAAACCATTGCTTCGTCTACAATAAACCTTAAGAGGTTTCACCCATTGACAAACTGCCACAGTTGCACTCCATTGATGAGTTGTATTAGTGTGAAAACGTTTCTTCCTTTGCTACTGATAAAAATAATAGAAATGACTATAGGGATGTGAGAGAGTAATCGCAAAGTGCCAAGTTTTAGAACCCATCTTAATTTCTCCAAATCTCATGTGAAAGATGTGGATAACATGATCCTGTGTAGCCCCTGAAGCTCTGGCAGACTAGAGCTGTAACACGCCTTGGGGACCCCATAGTATTTATTCCTGGAAGTCGCAAAGCTACCTACGCCTAGGTCCTCCATCGGTTCGACACCGAAGCCGACATGAGTTCTGCTGAAGACCCACCCTACTTACAACTTGTGCCCGATTGTACGCTTGAACAAGCGTATCCCGTAAGCGTTATCCCAGACCAATAACCTGGAGGTGGAACTAAACTGGGTACTCCGGCACGAGATTGTGTAATTCCTACAACAGTTAACTTGCGCGTAAGTAGGCGTAAAATATATCTGCATTATACCCCTAAACAACATAAGTATTTATTTATTTCAATTATATATACAATAGCCACAGAGGCAATATCCTATAGCTATTTTGACATTTTATAAAACTAATAAAATACAATACATTTCAGTACAAAGAAAAAATACTTTAAATAATTTTACAGAAGAAAATATTAGGCTAAGCAACAATTAATACATTAAAATAATAATGCTGTATAAGTTCAGACACTTGATATACCTAACTAGACAAAAGAATAATATTTATAACAATACAAAATTGAATGGTTTGCTTTATAATATGTTAACAAACTTTGTCAATTTAGGATTTTAACTCACCAACTATATTATTGAACACATCTACCTCCCGCTTGAATAAATTTAAAAATCTTGAAGCTTTAAAAAATAAAAAAAAATATAGTGTAGGACTGTGTTACATCTGGGGACAAAAAACTATTGATGGACGCAAGTTAATTAGAATTGTTGTTTCATTAGCAAAATAATTAAATCATAAAAATTATAAAAAATAAATATTAATATTAACACTATTTTAAGTTTAATTAGATTGTGGCCATCTATACAAATTTAATTAATGTAAAACAAAGTAGTTTGACCACGTATTTGGTCTTCTGATCATATGTTTTGGTTGGTTATTTAAACACACATATAACAGAAATGGCCAAATACAAAGTAATTCAATAGTCGCTCTGTGGTGTAGTGGTAGCAAGTGAAAGACCCGGGTTCGAGTCCCGGCGGAGCAAGTATTTTTAGTGATTCAATGTTTATTGAAATGTATATATTGCTTCAACTAGAAGACCAATTCTAAACGGACCAATGTCATTCTAAAGATAGAACACTCACAGCCTTTTGTATTTCGGTGAGCTATGTTTAAAACTTTTGCGAGAACACAAAAGCCGCGGGTTTTACTCGTCTTGTTGAACTTTTTTATTGCCCACTAAGTCCAATGCGGTGAAGAGCAGGAAGCGGAAGAGGTCTGTAGAAACGGATATTAAGTTATAAAGATAATTATGGAAATAATATCGCTATTTCAATCAATGACGAATGGCTATGCATTTCTGTAAAAATGAGAGTAAACAAATGTCTATAAGATATTATTGTGAATTTACTGCGAGTTTACCTGTCTCACTAAAATTCACTTTTGCCCCTTGTGAAGATTTCCAAGTACGATACGTTTGCAACTGGCAGATTCACAGCCTGAGAACGTGATTCCTCTCTTTATCTAATGGGATAACTGAACTTGTATTTAGAGCAGAAAGATAACTGTTGGTCAAAAACTGTTATATTGAATAAGTTTTACAGCGTTATCAGTGAACCTATCAAATATCTTATCGTTGTAAAGATAACTGAACTTGTATTTAGAGCAGAAAGATAACTGTTGGTCAAAAACTGTTATATTGAATAAGTTTTACTGCGTTATCAGTGAACCTATCAAATATCTTATCGCTGTAAAGATAACTGAACTTGTATTTAGAGCAGAAAGATAACTGTTGGTCAAAAACTGATATATTGAATAAGTTTTACAGCGTTATCAGTGAACCTATCAAATATCTTATCGTTGTAAAGATAACTGAACTTGTATTTAGAGCAGAAAGATAACTGTTGGTCAAAAACTGTTATATTGAATAAGTTTTACTGCGTTATCAGTGAACCTATCAAATATCTTATCGCTGTAAAGATAACGAACTTGGAACTGGTCAGTCTGGCATTAAACTCCTGCTTTTTTATCGAATACATCTTTGCAAATGGGACTTTATTTATACCTCTCTAACATTTCTCATCGAATCCTCTGGAATTTTCTCTGTTGCGTGATTAGGCATTATTTCAATGAATGCTTTTTTTTGGTCGTTGCCATCAGAAATGTCACTAAAACCAAGGAACAGTCATTATGATTATTAAACAAGACTAAGAACGAAAACACCTCTCGAGATAGAATCACACAACAGAATAAAATTCTAGAGAGCCAATCACAAGTATCTGAAAAACGTCGTATTATAGTGTTTAGTGTCTGTAAATACTTTAAGAGTTGCAGGCATATTACAGACTTTGACGTAACTGTTTATTACCATTTGCCCAATTTCGACTATAACAAGTAATGTTGGTTGAATATTGCAAGTTGTACTCGTACTACACACAATCTCTCGGAAGAACGAGTGTGGTATGATTTTCCCGTCTACTATAATATACCATATCGTGTATTTTATGGTTTAAACCAAAATAATGAAATGTTGCTGCTTCACAACAATACATGTAAACAGTGTATATTAGGGTCAGCTATAAAAGGAACAAATATCAACAAAATAATACATTTTTTCATAGTACTTTTCTAAATGAATAATTTGAGTGGTCATCAGGATTTAATTGTTCAATAAATTGGATATTCAGATCCGAGCCGAACCATCTTGGTGCCTAATTCTTGTACGGCATGAATTAATCATCTATTTGTGCCACAGTGTTTGAACTGAACCCTGCAAGAACAGTATCGTCTGTCTGGACACTGTAGTATAAAACCCACGCGAATGACCTGTTACTTGATGAGTTCTATTTTAGACCGTGAATGCTCAGTGATAACAGCCGAGATGGCTCTGGTCAGTAGAAGGGGACGCGGTCCACAATAAGCGCCAGAGACTGTACACAGTTGACCTATGGAACTGTACAGTTCACATGTGCCTTATTTGGACCACTTCCCACTGACAACCAGCGTCCGACCGTCTATCTGTCTGTCTGTCGCCCAGACAAAGCTTTGTCCACTTCCCACATGTGATGCTGATAAGGTTACCGCAATCTGGAAAACTCCTTAATCTTCTTGGAGGTTTCTGAGTGTTCGAGGACATGGCCGCGCTGAGGCATTTTTGTGGGATAATCAATAGATTAAATTGCTTCATTATTACTCATACATCTCATTATTCGCACATCTCATTACTCGTACATCTCATTACTCGTACGTCTCATTACTCGCACATCTCATTACTCGCACATCTCATTGATCGCACATCTCATTACTCGCACATCTCATTACTCGTACATCTCATTACTCGTACATCTCATTACTCGTACATCTCATTACTCTTACGTCTCATTACTCATACGACTCATTACTCGCACATCTCATTGATCGCACATCTCATTACTCGTACATCTCATTACTCGTATAAATTTAAAAACAATACAATTCGATTCGTCTGCTTTATTAGAACAATTTAGAAATTAAATTCCCGACTTTTTAGGATATAAATATAGAGATCAATTAAAAGTTTGATCTCCATTGATTCAAGGCTAGGACAAAACAATTGAGGGGGAAATTAGGACTTTCAAAGATTATCCAACAGGATAAATGAGCACATAAATGGGTGTCCAATAAAGGATATCGAATAATAATACAATGAGGGATTTCTCTATGCAGAAATTAATTATAGTTATTTCTAAGAAAGGCGTGTAAATATTTAGGTATGTATGAGTATTTACGTCAAAACAGAATGATTTTATTAACACATGACAGTAAGATATGGCAGTAATAAAATCAGCTATCTGCTTCAATGATATCCAGCATCGCTACTAAATAAATAATTTATTATAATTACTAAATTGTTTGACAAGACAAAGCATAAAAACTGTAAGATGTTGTTATTGTGTAATGTACTAGTTATTTCATTTATATTATTCAAAACAATTTCACGACATTAAAATTTATCTTGAAGTGAAAATAATTCAGGTCCAGCACACAAATAATGAGTGAGTACTGCAGTATGAATGTACTGTGATGGGTTTATTTTAAACAAATTATGAGAAGCAAAAATACTAAATTTAATATTAAGGGATATCCTGGCGTATTTCGTAGAAATTGATTTGTTATCGTAAGATAACAAATTCAGTACGATGCATTCAGTCGGTTTTTTGGAAACTATCGGTTAGCTCTATTTCATTTAACGTTATATTTTCACAAAATGATATT
Source organism: Homalodisca vitripennis (assembly GCF_021130785.1). Classification (NCBI taxonomy): domain Eukaryota; kingdom Metazoa; phylum Arthropoda; class Insecta; order Hemiptera; family Cicadellidae; genus Homalodisca; species Homalodisca vitripennis. The sequence goes on along the minus strand of NC_060209.1, from coordinate 193,999,921 downwards.
TATTTTAACCACCTAATAATAAACATTTTAAAAATAATGATAGACTACTTAAAATATTGAACTTTAATGTTGAAGATAACATAAAATCTAAAAACAGACTTTTCCTTAGCCATCTCTCGGACACATAATAAGTTATATCATGGTTAGACAACTGGACTGAAACCAAATTTTCCAATCATTTTATATTTTAAACCCTTTTGATACAATTTTTACCTCCACAAAAACTAGTTTGACAGGCGATAGTTTTCCTTCTTAAGGGAAATTTCTCCATCAATTTCAAGAAAGCAAGGTTTCGTGCTGATAAAATGGATTTTGAATAGAGTTTGTCAACATTAAGATATTCAAGAAAACATTTAAAAAAGTTCCTTACGATCGAATTCCTTTAGTCTGGTCTAAATATCCGCCTGTTTCCATAAACTGACTAGAGATTAACTTTATTGCAGAATGAGGACACTGTCACAAGTTCAGACTGTACCGATGCACTTGGCCGTCTGCTGCCCGAGATTTAATTAGTGTACTGTCTGTTCCTCTACAACTAGACTAACTCCTAGCAAACATTCATTGTGTTGACTTTCTCCACACGCTGCATTTCAATATACAAAATGAATTTGCGTACTACATTTATTAAGAAAAAACTGGTAGCAAAAACTGGGGAAAACTTTTTTGCTGTTTGAATAAAAGCCAGATCGTATCTAAATTTAGAATTAGGGGATCAAGATTTTGCCTAAGGCTCGCCCTCCATCGGGAATGGAATTTTGTTTTTCTCTACAGATCAACTAATTGGAAGAATATAAGGCAAGCGTGAGAATATTCTTCAGGTAAATTTCAAATTGGTGGATCTAGGTTTACCTGAGAAATTTTCATAAGGACAGGCCGTGGGAAAGGAGTTTTACTATGATTTAGATATGAATTTAACTTGTTTTCTATACAGATCAACTAATTGGAAGGACACAATAAACTATTCGACTGTTTCCGATAAGGTCATCGTTATCTTATCTGGACATCAAATAGTACAGATTTTTGAAGCAAATTTGAACTTATTACTAATTACTAATTTGTTAGGTTGCGATTAAGATAAGGGTGAAAATAATTTTTACTGATAAGATTAAACCATCAGAAGGATTTAGAATTACTAAAAATGTATTTTATCACTTGATTTATTTGTGTGTATTAAAATAAAATGTTACGTTTTATTTTTATGAACCAGTTTTTCAATTTGATATTAGTTATCTTTGGAGTTAAATAGATCATGATAAGAATATAATAAATGAGAATTACAATCTACAACACACATTAACACAGTCAGTGTGTGTGAATGACTTAAACATTTTGTAACTTATTTTTTACAAGAAACAACCATAGAATTACATTGCAAGTGAGATAGACCATCTGGGCAAAGGATTTTCCTCTTTATTCTAATACAAAAATAACATTAGTTTTTGCCGTGTTTTTAATTGTCGTTTTTATTCCTTGATTTTGCAACAAAAATTCGTTTAAATTCAGTAAATGCATTTTGAATACCCCTGTATGCGAAAACCATTGAATTTGTGTATATATTTGATACTGATATGCTTACTTTAATTTCAGTAAATCATATTAACTTACCCCACTTTAAACTTGCTCTTAAACCCTTTCCTTTTGTATTGTAATGCCAGAAGATCGTCAGCTATAAATTCCGACACCACATTTTAGTGATTCATTTATTAAATGTAGAAGTATATCCTGTGTTAGCTTAGTTCCCATTACTCAAAATGCGACGCTATTTTTACGATTTTGTGAAAGTGAATTTCAATTGCAATATACATATCCATATCCAGCTATGTACATCGATCAATTGTGACAGGTATAAGTTGGATGTTATTTTTAAATTTCCTGGACATTTCCTGGCTTTTCAATTCGGTATCATAACATTTAACAAAGACCAAACAAAGAAGTGCTTTTTCTATTGAATTGACGCCCTTGAAAGCGACGATTGCACGTCAATAGCTGGTGGGTTGGGCGCTGTCAAGATTTTATAATCTGCAATAATTCAGAGGCGAGACTGTGTTGACACGACGTTAAGTGAATTGTCAAATATGTCTTTTGGATTTTCCGACGGATCTTAGGTTTTCCGCGAAAACTTGAAATTTTAGAATGAGATCTTGTTGCGTTAAAATGAGAGGGAAGTTGGCTCTTAACAGTTTGTGTCACTTAGAGATAAGATGGTTTCAACCAGAATAACCGGCTAATGGCTTGTTCAAGTGATTCAAGTGACAACAGAGTGGAATCATACGAGGTATACATCTTTATGTATCTATAATAAGGAAAACATAGGTTTAGTAGTACAAAAATGAATCAGCACAAGAATAATCTTAATCTTGTCAGTTAGGTGTGACTAAGAATGTAATGGACTGTTTATTACTACGTTTTTTACTTTACGCATCTTAAACTCCTCAACAGTGATATTGGTAGCTAAACCTGCAAGGTTGTGAACGATGTCATTTCCAAGTTAATTGTTTTATAAACCAATTTGAATACCACAATGTAATTGAGTGGTACATAATTTTATGATCTAAAACAAAAATCCTTAATTCAATCCCAAAATCTGTTGTGTATACCCAACACAATTTAGCGCCGTTGCACTAAGAAAGCGGCAATCTCAAAGAAGCATATCGTTTATACGTAATATACACTTTTGAAAAAGCATTTGTCCAAAAACTGGTAAAGAATCGATAAACCAGATGGTAAATCTTAACGGTCGTTCTTACTTAAAGATATTAGCGAGTAATTGACAATAGCTAAAGTGAAATAAAGTTTCAACAAGCATAGGCCAGAAAAATATTTCTTTTATACATAACAATGGAAATAGAACGGTATCGTTTGCAGTTTATTGAAAACTATTATTGTAGTGTACAAATGATTGGGTGTTGTGTAAAATTGGTTTTAGACTAACGGTTTTGTGTTTATGGGTAGTACACGTACACTCATCTATCCGTTTCAGTGCGGAAAAAATTAAGGCGGAAAACTGATTCTACAACAATGAATGTAAAGTTGAGGAAGGGAGGATATCCATTGTTTCCCTCTGACCTCTCGGATATTACAACAGATTCGACAAACTCCAACCTCGGTCTCAATTACCTGACTCTCAAATCTGTGCAACAAACTTCCATCTTCTTTGAAAATGGCAAAACAAGAGTCAGTTGAAATATACATTATTTATGAAAGTAATACAAGTTTTAGGAGTAAAAATATGGTATTTGTGGAAACCTTACTTACTGCAGCCTAGCTTCTTAACTCTTGCTCACATGCAACAAGAAACTCAGAAAGCTCTTTGAAATTTGTCCTAAAAGGATCTTTGCTCTTGCAACTGGAGTGACGGGATATTCAAGATGGGAAAGTTCTCAGCTCTTACTGTGTAAGAACCATGTAATACTATTAAGCCATGTACAGACCCACCTGGTTGACCCCCCCCCCCCCATCAAAATGATTTCTGGTTATGAGAGTTGTAAACTCATGGAAGCCTCTGTGTTATTAGCCTCCAGTAACTTGGTTGAAAGACCAAAACATTCTCCAACTTTGCAACATTTTGGAACCACTTTTCCTTTCAGATCAGTCTCTCACGGAAGTATTCGAGCTCTCCTCCAGGGTTGCAGCTCTAAGTACCACTCCACTTCCCTTCCTCGGCCAGTCCAATGTTACGAGCCAAGTCTCATAGTCTCAGTAGGGCAGCTCTCATTGGTGAAATGAAAGTCTAAAATAAAGCTCTACCTAGGATTTTTTCGAATGCTCTGTAGGATAAACGAGCGACTAACTTGCTTAGCAAAGTAGTTGCTTCAAGTTGCTTGTTTTACCGAAGAAACGTTTTAGTGAATGACTCAAATCGTAGAATGCTACTAAGGGATAGGAGAAAGTCCACAACAGAAATTGGTGGAATGTAAAAGTGTTGTTTCAGCATTACCAACACCAAAAACTAATTACTCAACAGGGATCACTTCTGGCTGGTTTATACCTTCCAGTTGAACCTACCACTGGGCACAGAAAAAACCGATGTGTCACTTCCAGGAGTGGCACATCACTAACTGTAAATGTCGAGATTCTGGGGTCCAAGGGTAATTCGATAGGTCTAGTCTACTACGGGAGATGACCGTTGGAGTTGGTGGGGATCGTTCCCAAAGTATCAGAGGTTCTTGCTAGGCTCAACAAGAATGTGCCACCCCCTACCTGCTTTGACTGGAGAGGCTGGTTCACAGCTGGGCTGCTCTTTTCCGGGGAGACATGACTTTGTGATTAGTGCCCTGATTCTTCCTCATGGATCTTGGTAGGAGGCGGCCACCTTCAACCTTACCCATCCTGAATATCCTGCCACTCCGGAAGCAGCGTTAAGGTTCTTATAGGATGAAGTGCAATTTATAAGCTTCTTGTGCTAAGATAAAAATAAACACCAAAAACTATTACCCCAACATTTCATTTCAGACTCCAAGGCTACGCTTCTTGTCACGGTTATCAGGTAGCAAATGACAAACGTACTCCGCGAGCGCCATGATGCTGACGTAGATTTGCTCAGGTGTCGTCTCTTCACTGCAATATTCAGCTGGTGTAATGGCAACAATCGTTGCCTTTGACAAGTCTCTGTTGGTTCAGCTGACTTCAACTTGTCAATACCAAATTACACGGTGTTCAGCCACCATCTGATTGTGGCAATGTCAAAGTCAATAGTTGCGGACATATTTTTAGCTCAACAAATTATTCGCTGGAAGGTTATTTGTGACGCAAACAAGAGCGACATATTCTCCACAATGCTCTGTCTCAGCCTATTACAAATTCTAATCTCGGAATCGTCATATTTTGAACTTAGTATCTGATAAAATGTTTTGGTGATTTTACTTTGCAATCAACTCAAAATGAATTTCTACTAAACTTATGTTTAAGAAGTCAATTATATTTACGGAATTATTATTAAGCATATTTATACATTTTACGAGTACGACATACCAGAATTTCATGTCTGTAGCTCATTTCATTGATAGAACGTCAGAAAATAATACTGAAAAGAAATTTGTATATCCCATGATTTCTTCTTCGGTAGGGTCAGAGCAATTATCAATTAATTCTTTTTATTAACGTACTTCCGGATATATGCACTTATAAAGCATTTGGAATTAAAAGTATCAGTGAAATACACTAATAAAAATCTGTTGAGGCGATTGAAACAATTTAAATGTAATTAAATTATTAAAACGAATCATCCGTCATCATTTTTGATGTTCGTTTATGAGAGACAAAACCATATCGGACCATTCCTAGCTCATGTCCAAGATGGCGCGTTATTGAAGCTTTCCAACAATTTACTTCTACTGCTTAAGGACGACTTGTCAATACTTCTTATCGTGTAAGCAATCTGTAGAGTAATGTATCCTTGACTCAGACAATAGTCTGCGGTGCCAAAGGCCAAACGATGACTTGGGATGACGCATCAAACCCGGGTTAATCATTTCATATCCGATGATATACAACTGGTCGGGACAGAGTGACTTATAGCAGGAATGGGCTTGTCGTGACAGTCATGTTTTCAAATTGTCCAGAATAGCTCTCATGAAATACGGCATCAAGTCGGCGAGTTTATCTTTATATCTGCAATTATGTCTGCCTCGATTGCTTATGTCAGAACTTGAGTCTTGTTTGTCGAAATTGATTAATATCTGTCCGGCGGTGATGAGTAAACAACGAATTAAAAATGCATCCTCTTCAAAGGAATGGAGGTGATAGGGTGAAAGGGTAAGCTATTAAAAGAAGAAATAAGCATGTCCAAATGAACAATGTTATTATTTAATTATGGTTTAAAGTTACAACATAATGATTTTTGGTTGTAACAGTTGTAAACACAGGGAAGCATCACTGTGTTACTAGCTCTAGGAGGCACAGAGAGCCTCTGGTAACTTGGTTTGAAAGACCAAAACATTCTCTAATTTTGCAACACTTTGGAACCACTTTTCCTTTCAGGTCAGTCTCTCACGGAAGTATTCAAGTTCCCTCCAGGGTTGCAGCACTAATGCACCACTCCACTTCCCTTCCTCAGACAGTCCATGTTACAAGCCCAGTCTCACTAAGGCAGCTCTCATTGGTAAATGTAAGTCTTGCACTGTTGGAGAACATTGTGGATTTCACTCGACGGTAACAGCCAAACTAAAGCTCTACCTAGGATTTTCCCGAATGCTCTGCATGACAGGTATAAATAAACGGGCGAGGAACATGCTTAGCATAGTAGTCACTTCAAGTTGCTTGTTTTAACGAAGAAACGTTTTAATGAGAAACTCAAGTCGTTGAATGCCACTAAGGGATAGGAGCAAAGTCCACAACAGACATTGGCGGAATGAAAGAAATAAATAAATAACGTCTGTATTCAGCAAGCGTTCTTCAAAGTTACAGACTCTGATTTACAAGACAACTCTTGTCATAACATACAGAAAAATAATCATTCCAATCTAAAACTAAATAAAATTACATAAACATCTTTTTTGGCATGATTTTTAAACGAACGGTGACTGAGGCTCTTCAAAGTAGGGGGCACAGCGTTGTATATTTCCTGTCCAAAGTATCTAAAAGCTTTCTTGCCGATTTCTAGACGGACCCTTGGCAAATGAAGTAGACCGTCCTGTCGAGTACTGTGAGTGTTTATTTCTTGCCTGAAAATAAGCTTTTGCCTGAGATGTTCAGGCTTGCCGGTCTGAATAACTTTGTAAATAAGTTGAACAGTTTGCAAGTCACAGCAATCTTTAATCGATAACACCTTAGAACTTGATCTAATTTCACTGATGTAATCAAATTTTATATACTAGAGACTATATACAAATCTCAGAGCTCTGTTTTGCAATATAGTGAGATACATTACATTTTCCCATAAGGTGTCGACAACGGTAATTTAACCATTGGTCGTCACACTCCAACAAAATTTACCTTGCCTGGGAGAAAGTGAGAGCACTGGAAGAGAAATGTGGCGGAAGACTCATTGCAGTCGGAAGTGTGAGCGGATGACTCATGTTCCTTCCTCAACAGTTCTGGGAGGGTGTGAAGTGAAGGGTGATAACGGTGAGGGGCGTTGTTATTGCCGGATTGGAGGAGCCCCGGGGTCTCCGGACCGGTCCTGCCCGACCGGGCACTTATCATTCCTCCGACACTACTGAACTAGCCGCCAGAGTCGGCTGGGCTACCTTCACCTACCGCAGGATCGTCTTTATGTCCAGGCGTGGCGGCGGCGCGGCTGTGATACAATGTCAACTCCGTTACCGCGGCCAGCGTCCCTCAGCTAATCCGTCTCCTTGACCGATTGTACCGAAACACACGGGGTTGGATACCGCTGAGGTCGTAGTAATGAATAATCGATTTTCAAAGTTTACTTATATGTTTAATTGTGGCAAATAAACACAAAAACACCGCTTCTTGATGTTAAAAATAAATAATGTATTGCCACGTTGTTGCCAAAAAGAGTGATAATTAACTAAATTATATCATAGCGGTAGGCCTAATGGTTCCAATGTTCTATTTAAAATTTGTATACGGGCGCAATAATAATTAAAACTTTAAAATTGGCTTCCCTTCACGTTGGTGTCGACTCACAAACTCGGGCTTTAGCATCTTGGCTTGACATTGCAGCGCAGTAGTCGGCAAAACTGAAGATTAGTAGACTAGAAGTCTAAAAGCACTCTGAGTTGTATCCGACTCGAAGTTAAAGTCATAGACCGGTTGATCTCGCTTAAAACAAAATCACGATGGTATTAACCATTTATCGAGACAACTTAAGATTCATGACAGCGTGGTTTCGTCAGAAGGACATCACCACACTATTATCAATATTAATCCGCCAAATAAAACATCAACCAAGGTAAGTTACTTTACTATTTACAAATTTACTTTATATTACATTCAAAATTGGATGTCTCGCATGAAAGGGCTAATTTATAATACGAAAATGTAAATTTTACTTACGGACAAGGCGCGCGAGATGTTGCTCGGCAGCAGGAACGGCAGCTACAAGTTCACGAGAGAAACAATTAATACGCGTGCCAATTAGGTTATTAACCTGCCAAGAATTTACTTCCAAGAACATCGGATGTAACTTGTAACTAATAACAGGGTTGCGAAAATATGTATTATATAAAATACAACTAAATAACGGTACACGGTCATCGAGTTCTTCCTGCGATCCTATTAATTAGACCCAACACATTGTTAGTGATGAAAATTCCCGAGAATCTTAAATCGAGCAATATTTCCAACATTCGTAAATTCCCGGGAAACTATGATTAATTTTCAATATAGCTCAAAAACGAAAAATAATAGGTAAACGCATTAGTTACATGGTTAATTAAAACTCTAAAACTGAAATATATTTTAAAATAAAATAAAACTGGTACTATAAAAATGGGAATATTGACAATTATTGGCTTAACGATTATAAATTGTAATGCTGAAAATATAAAGAACAGTGAATTTATAAAATTAGGTAGTTTTGAATATTTTAGATCTAGGATGTTTGAACATGAGTTCCAAGATGAAATGATTTCTTAAAAATGCTTGAGTTTTTAATAATGATTCAGGAATCGAAATCCGTTTAGTTTTATAAATTCCTAGGATATTGTCTATAGCAATATCCTAGGACTGTCTTTAATAACAGTTTTACCCTTGCACTGAAAGTTTACATTTGCGTTGGAAACCGCAGAGCTGATCCTTATTTTCACTGATATTTTAAAACGTTATAGTTAATACTGTACCAGCTAAGATGCATTTATTCCAGTATATAATGCGAGATTAAGCTATTGGAGTATGTTCAAAAGTCTTAGCAGAATTACCATTTAAGGGTTTTCGATCTTCTTCGACCGCGCGAAATATTGAATGGGCCACAATTTTTAAGTTACTCCTCCGTTAGGGTGGTTTTGTAAACAATTATAATCGGTAATTTACATCATTTATGGTTGTATGACGAATCACTTGACAGGTCGGGCCGCCAGTTTTATGTTCTGCAGGACGTGGACGCGCCAAGTCATGAACCGGCGGGTGGTGAGTCCGCGCGACACGCAGGCTTGGCAGCACATCTGCAGTAAGCCACAACAAAGGCCGGCTAAACGGCCGCATCTGCAGTTCTCGGAGCATTGTTCCGGCAGCACGACCGCGGCGGGACCGGGACCGGGAATCATGCCGTGCCAAAATTGCACCTCCCCTCTCCCGCGGGAGTGAAAGGCGGTTTGCACAATCCACAAATATTTAACGGGACTCGAGCGGCTGGAATGTCCGCTATGCGGGGCTCCGGCGCGGCCCTGGCCTTACATTGTCAGGGACCGGGGCGTGCTTTGGTTCACAACCAGAAAATCGTTACATCTCATCCTGCAATAGTGACAATCTTCCTGTAATCTGTATCAGCCAGGACGTGCTTAGGTTCACAACAAGAAAATCGTCACATTTCATCCTTTAATAGTGACAATCTTCCAATAATCTGTATCAGGCAGGATGTGCTTTGGTTCACAACCATAATATTGTTATATTTCATCCTGCAATAGTAACAATCTTCCTGTAATCTGTATCAGGCAGGATGTGCTTTGGTTCACAACCATAATATTGTTACATTTCATCCTGCAATAGTAACAATCTTCCTGTAATCTGTATCAGGCAGGACGTAGTTACGTTTACAACCAGAAAATCGTTACATTTCATCCTTTAGTAGTGACAATCTTCCTGTAATCTGTATCAGTCAGGACATGCTTAGGTTCACAATCAGAAAATCGTCACATTTAATTCTTTAATAGTGACAATCTTCCTGTAATCTGTATCAGGCAGGACGTGCTTAGGTTTACAACCAGAAAAGCATCACATTTCATCCTTCAATAGTGACAATCTTTCTGTAATCTGTATCAGGCAGGACGTGCTTAGGTTCACAACCAGAAAAGCGTCACATTTCATCCTTCAATAGTGACAATCTTCTTATAATCTTTATTTGTTGAAAATTGTAGGATGATAGGTCAAGTAGTTAAAGCTACCGGTATCTTACTATCTGGTAAATTCCCCATTTAAAAAGAGTTGAGCGCGAGTCTCCTCCCTTTTACGATACCTCTACGTCAGCTGAAGACGATTTGGACAGTTGTATGCCACCTCATTCGTATTAAACTGAATGTCCCTTCAATGTAATGTTACAGGCGAGTATTCTTGAGTCTCGCTCTCACTCACATCGTGTTTTCTCAAGCGTACGGTGGATTCCCAGCGATACACATCGAATGAGACAGGGCCCCTATCGAACATTGAAGCCAGCAATCAATAAGCCACAATTCTGAGCGCTAATTCACGCTGCGGGTCGTGACCCAAAGGTCGTTTCGTTCCCAAACATCCGACTTCTCACCCGACCTCACACTCATAAATCCCTCTCAACCTTACAGCACTCGGATTCAACCTATTTTGGCGTCCAAACCGTGCGAAGTCACGTTTGTGTTCATGGATGTGAAATTATTCAACACTTTTCTCCAGACGGATGACGGTTGTAAATTCTTCAGTGGATTTCTAAAGAAGACACAGCATATAATCGTTACGTTAACCTATTCTTGTTCAGCTAATAACTGCTCTCCTCTTCTGGGTTCCTGGACCCATCCACTATTTAAAATTCTTCAATGGTTTCACAAAATAGCGCAGCACTTAATCATTACATGAATCTTTTCTTGTTCCACTAGTTACTACTCTGATCTGCGCTCCTGATCCATTCCATTACTTGTAAATTCTTCACTGGATTTCTGAAAATGATACAGCATTCAATTATTACGTGGACCTATTGTTGTTCCGCTAGTAACTATTCTCATTTCCTGTGCTCCTGATCTCATCCATTATTTACTCCATTAAGTGGCAAACCTCTTAGCGGGGATCTCTCTTCTTGTTCTCTGCTTCATCCTTTATTCTCACTAACTGCAGTTTAACCTAAATACCCCCCTGTTGCGAGACTGAATGTAATTTAATCGATGTTTTACCAGACGTTGAGCGGTTAGAGTTGCATAATTTACATTAAATGGAAGACTTTTATTATTAAATAAAAACTTCCAAAATGAAATGTATGCCAATATCGTCTTTAACTCAATGGCTCCCAAACATCGCTTTTGTGTTGTTAAAAGCTGCCAAAGATAGGTACCAAACATGGCATCAATACCTTATAAAAATAGTAATTAAATTATATTTAAATACATTATTTGATAAATTTCAAGTGTAAAGTAATACGACTCTAAAAATTAAATTGTTAGGGACCATCAATATAAATAAAATTAATTTGGAATAATAATTAGATATTATTATGAGATTTGTTAGCTTGCGACAATATTAAAGTTTTAAAACTTTACAAGTTACTTTTATTACATTTTCTTTTGAAAACAGGAGTTGATAAATAATTAACGTTTTAATTTTATTTTGACATTAAATATAATATACCTTACTCTCTTGTATAGTAGGTAAGATTATATATCCTTCATGGGCTCAGCAAGCTAATAGTTAAACAAAATACTAGGGCAGAGAAAAACATATAATTGGTTTAAATGCTTGGCTATGATCGTCCCAACTGAACGTGAACTATCAGAGACAATAAAGACACGCCATGAAAACGTAATGCCGGATCCAATTGTTTCACTACACTAGCGTTATCTTGAGTTACCTACAGTACTTAACTTGATTAAGGCGAACCAGAACACTCGCTCAGGGCATATCGACCTACGTAAACACTGATAGTAGTGCTGGCGGTAACAGGGAACTAGAATACGAACAGTTTCAACGTTATCTCTTAAACAATACAGTCAATGTTTATCTCCTTAGCTTGGATACACCGATAAGCGAGTTCAGACAATAAAACAGAGTCAATGAATTGATGCCAGCGATAGTAACAACGCTTTAACAAACGAAAAATGAACCTTTTTATTTATTGGTTAGATTGAAAGTAATGAAGGTTTTTACTATTTATTCCACTAAAAAAAAAAAGACATTTCGGTCCAAAATAAAAGATGCCGGAAATAGACGAAAAATGAAGTATTGTCTAGGGCCTAAAACATCGCTATTTATAAACATCATATATAATACCTTGCTGCATTAATACACAATAACATACTTCAGTGGCGTAACTACGACTTGGCTTTTTGGCAGGGGGGAGGTAATGAATCTAATGGTAGAGGCCACCACACCGGCAAGTCTGGAATTAATTGGAACCCATTTTAATTGAATTTATATTAATTATATAGGCCTAATTAGACTCAAAACATTTAACTGCTGCATTTCAGACAAGTTGGATTGCTGTTATATGGATATTTTATATATTTTAGGGCGCTTTGGAAGGGGGATCTATCACATTCAACCATGATTACGCCACTGACATAAATAGGAAATATTTTTGTTCCATTTCAAAATTGGTATATCCAGTAACATATGCTATCCAAACAAGTAAATAAAATATGTAACTTTTCCTCAATACAGAGAAACAAAAAACAGTGAATTAACCATTTCTTAGATTGAGTTCCACTGGTGATTTTGTTTGAAAGGCAATACTTTGGCTTGCCCATCCATGTCTTTGCAGCAATAAGTGGGTGTAATATTTATTTTCATGATTTAGAAATTCCTCGATCCCAAATATTCAAATGATGTTGCACAGCATGCGTAGAAACGGGTCTGAGTAAATTTTAAGGTTGAACATCGACGCGATGATTGTTCATCCTTAACCTGAGTGATGTTGATGTTCCTTCGTTGCAGTCCTTAGGGCAATGTTGACATGATGTTTGTAAACTACATTCCCAATGTTACAAGTAATTTCTTCCGTAATAGAAATTTTTACAACAGGCTGGTTCAGATGATTATATTAGCGAAAACACCATGCTTAAATCAGAATTCGAACCCGGGTCTACTGGGTGATTACTTTCATTAATATTAAAATATAAAAATCAGAAAAAGAAATAATTTAATAGTTCATTGAGAGGTCGACGATACAGACATGTTATTTCATAAAAATTAAAAATCGCCACAAGCGAAGGACCGCAGTTCATTATCCGCTCTCAGGTTGGAGGTTATCACGTCTGGGCGACAACAGGCGCAGAGGTCAAGTTGAAGGTCAAGCCCAATCCGTAGTGTACCTTGTATTATTATACAGCGCTGAGCGTACACAGTCGCGTACAGCTATATATCTCATTTTACGCTGTACGCCACGTGTCTTATCACAATAAAGGGCTTCCCTAATAATTATAAAGATATTAAAATAATTAAGTGCAAATCTCAGATTTGTTAGTACAAAAGGCAGCATTTTTTTAGTTTCAAGTGGTCAGCGGTGGAGTCCAGGGTATCTTAATTACTTACATTTTACGAAATGAGATAATACTTGGACAGAGAATCCATTTATTAAATAACAAGAACGTTGCCCATTGTATGAAATCCCGGAAACTTATAGACTTATTTCGCTAACTAAGCGATTTCCTAGATCCAGCATTTAAAAATACTATTTTTTCCGGCATCGTGTTGGGGTGTTGCCAAAGTGTGCGGAATAACTGTTATCATTCTGTGAAGTGATTTCTTTAATACACGCAATATTGAAATTCGAGTGAAATACAGTTCTCAATAATTTACAGAATGTACTGTAAATTATAACCGTAAACAGTTTTAAAACACGTAAATGTTTAAGATTGTCACTGTTTTTTACGTTTACAGGAGAAGTAGCACCAGACATGGATGGTATCGTGATTATACTTGTGAATGAAAATAAGTAATGCTATTAAAAGTCACTATATGTTAATTCTATACTAAAATAATATTTTTTAATTATCTGTTATTATTTCCTAATAGAAATGAACTTTATATTTTGTATTTACTTAGTTACTACTTGATATTGATGTTCCTAGGATATACTGGTGTGATAGTAAACTGATTGTCCAGTACGGCAGAAGTACAATGTTTATGTAATGATTAATAGTAATCTGACACGACTGTTATGCTCCTGTAATAAATTATTCTTGTACGCACACTTTTTAAATTAACATAATTGATTGATGCAACCATGGTGGGAAGGGTTGATTTAATATGAATGTTGAGTTTAGCTCCAGTTTCCCTTTCTCTTAGTGCAGCGTCAGGAATCTGATGCTGTCAGACTTGACTCCTGGAATCTGTAGCCATGTTCGTCTGAAGAGGTCGTAAAGAACGTTGTGTTTTCTACGATCCGCGTAAAAAACTCGGTTGCTCCACCGTCCTTAGCGATCGTGTCTGTCACATCGAAGTGCACTCAATTGTGTACCTGATGAGACAATGAGACCACTTCACCTAGATTGCACTACTTTTTGGTGTCTAGTTGACTCTGATGCCAAAACGATGCCAAGAGTTCATTTTGAGCTTCTTCGTCGCCGATTTTCTTTCAGACGAACATAGCTCCACAGTTCAGGAGTCAGGTCTGAGACAGTGTCAGATTGCAGCAGACGCTGTACTAAGAGAAAAGTGAACTGGAGCTAAATTCATCATTCACATTGTATCAACCCTTCCTACCACAGCTATGAAAAAGGAGTACTGCCTCATAATATTATAGGTGTGTTATAACGAAAATGGTGTTATAGAGTGAAACTTGTTTCGTACAGAGAGACAGTTTGGACATTTTTAAAGCTAATTACGTAAACTTTGGAGTACTGTATTTAATATGCAATACTCTAAAGAAGGGAACGAATTCCTACCTTTCTCCTGACATGTAGGCAATAATTTGATAGATGGGGTTGAAGGACGATACAGAAGCAAAACTAATATAACTCAAAAACTTACTCTGTGACGTCATTAACTTACTACTAAAACCATTTGAGATGCATAAAGTTCCTCCCCAAGAACGGAAATTAACTCGAGTATTATCAATTTCAATCTTTCATTCATCTATAAAGGGTGAATGGTACAATTCGTTTCTCACCTGCATGAAACCCTCTATCTCAGAAATCAGAAAGGCTTTATTTGTTAATCAATCACACATTACAAAATGAATATAAAGAGCCACATGGGACGAATCCTGTGCGTGGCTCTGAGTTCCATTAAAAAAAACTGTGCGCTTACTACGTAAATATATAAAAAAAACAGAAAGAAACATAAAAAAGAAACACATTACACTAAAGAACTAATAAATTTAGAAATATATGTACAGTTTTTACGTTAATAAAAATAAGTGCAAACTAAGACTGCTACAGAATAGTTGTAACTACACTTAATGCATCAACCACCGTATTTGACTAGCACTACAGAAATACTTTTCTTCCTCATGTAGGTTCAAAGATGTTTTTAACCATTTTACTTTATGAAAAATATTTACGAAAAAAGTAATCATTAAAAACAATTAATGAATTAAAACATAAAAACAAAGTATGAACTAATAATAAAACCCTCTACTTCAATTAATTTTAAAATAGGACAAAAAGTTCAATTTAAAATAAATTCAATTAAAATTAAAAAATTGAGTGCTTTGCAAAAAAATTTAGAACTTTAATATTTCAATACACGCATGGACGAGGGAAGACCAGCTCAGACACAGTGCTTGTGTAGATGGTGTCAGTCAGCAATTTGACATATTCATTGTATACTCAGGGCAGATTAGCAGCTCCGCGTAGTCAGCCCCCCACCTCCACCAGCCAGGCGGTGATCAGTTTTTTGTATAAACTAAGTGAAACCTGCAGATCCCTTACATGGGCAGGTATTGTTCTGTAGAGAAAATTTGCGACATAGTGAAAGAATTTGTGCAATTAGCAGATGTTACTACTCTGGGGACCTGCATACCAACATGTTGTGCATGTCTGGTGAAATGTTGGTGTGTAACCTCAGTTATCACTGAGTCACGATGCGTGAAGGTGTAGACCAAATCCGATTTTTATATACAGCTGCCTTACTGTAAGTATTTTTGTTTTCCTGAAAAAGCTGATTTGAGGGTTAGCGTTTTTTCGGTTTTTTAAACCCCGGCTTTTATTACTGATTTTTGTAAAATGTAAAGAGGGTAAAATTATGTTTTTACGAGCGCCCCTAGCGCCTCCCCAAGCAACTATTCCATACAACAGGATAGATTGCGCATAAGCAAAATATACACGCTTGATTTCATCACAATTTTAGTATCCGATTCAGCTGATAAAAAACATATATTAATTTTTCTAAGGTTGTTCTTAATTTTCTCGATGTGGTTGTCAAATTTCAATTTCGAATCCAAAATTACTCCCAAATACTTATACTGGTCTACCCTTTTCAATGACGTTACAGGAACAGCACTGATTTTACTGCGTTACCACAAGAGTGGAGCATCAATCTGAGATCAGCGGGCGGCCCACCCGCGGCACGAAGGCAATTGGCAAACATTTAGTTTTGCCTACGTTCATGGTTAGCACATTATCATTAAACCATTTATGTATTAATGTTATTTCCCTTGATGCAATTTGATACACTTCATTCCAGTTCCTACCTTTTAATATTTATTGCCGTGTCATCTGCAAATAGAAAAAAGTCTTCCTGTTTAAATTCAGTTTGTCAATATTATTTATATAAATATTAAGAATAGTAAAGGTCCGAGTGTACTGCCTTGAACTACACCATACTCCTACACTGAGGACATCACTAGTTTGATTATTAATTGATACTACTTGTTTTCCTATCACTCAAATAACTCTTAAACCAGTTCAAGGCCACACCCCTCACTCCAACACATTTCTAATTTTGAAAATAGGATTTGTCTATCAATTGAGGTCAAAGGCTTTCGCCAAGTCAATAAAAATAACTAACACTTTTTTCATTAGCATTGATTGACTCCATGATCACTTTGTTTAGCAGGAAAAGAGCGTCTGTCGTATTTTTTCCACTTCTAAATCCAAATTGGTTTTCTGATAAAATATTATTAAGTTCCAAATACGATTGCAATTGATATTTAACACACTTCTCCAATACTTTAGATAGTACACTAAGTAATGAGATCGGCCTATAATTGTTTAAATCGGTTTTACTGTTTTGCTTTGAATATTGGAATGACCTTTGCAACCCTGAACTGATCTGGAAAGATTCCAGAAGTTAGACTTTGATTAATGATGTGGGTCAAGGGTAAAAGTAAATACTCAATACAATTTTTGAGAATAGCGGCCGGAAAAGCATCCATGCCGGGGGCCGAACCGCCACGCATCTCCCCGACACACCTCAACACCTGGCTGGCGGAGACTGGCTCCAGATGAAACTCGTGCTCGACTCTGTACGCGGAATCATCGATCAACGGCGGGGCCCAATGGCGGAGGCAGCTCAGTGGCCAACTTATTCCCTACATTTGAAAAAAATGTATTAAAGGATTGTGCCACCCGCCGGCACGCCCCCACCACCGACATCCGAGCCCCCCATAAATGATGCTATTGGATGCTATTTAGCATATTACATACATTGAATTTTATATACAAAGTGGAGATTTCAAGACGTTTTATTTTGAACTACAAGAATAAAAATAATCTATCTAGAACGCCTTGACATATACTCGTATCATTCAAAATATATAAATACATCAGTGAAAATGAACACTTATAAATTCGAACCAACACAAAATATAGTAAGAAAATTCGAATACTATTAAAATTGTACAATATTGTGATTGTACCTAATTTATGTTATCAACATTTTGTGTAATTCATATTTTAAATTAGCATTAAAAATATTCTAACACGTTATTCCCTATTTTTCATGGATGCGATATATTTGTTATGCGTACATCTGTGTACCCAAAAATGTTCTGATTTAAAACTGACTTATTCGCTGCTGGACTCCTTTTTAAAAACGTTTTTGAGCGTGTAAAACATTTTTATTTATATACAAAACATATTTTGTGTTTGTAAAATTGCTTTAAGTTGTTTCACATGTGTGTATTTTTTAATATTG
The DNA here is from genome assembly GCF_021130785.1 of Homalodisca vitripennis. NCBI lineage: Eukaryota > Metazoa > Arthropoda > Insecta > Hemiptera > Cicadellidae > Homalodisca > Homalodisca vitripennis. The sequence continues at coordinate 193,982,044 of NC_060209.1, read as the reverse complement.
TACCATTCTAGTATCAAAGTGTAAAAACAAGACGAACTTGCTTAAATATGAGTCAGTTCCTAAGTAAATATTTAGAATCTGTGACAGTTTAAACGTTTGTTTTAAAAGTTCACTTGTAATCTATTAGTTTAAATAAACGTAACGAAAACGCGTGTTTCACCTACTCCTAGATCATGAGTGCCCTTAGAGATCGTATTATCTGAGATTGGAAAGGAATTTAGTAGTATTTGCTTTGTGAACAATTAACTAAGGGTAATCCCTACTAATTAACTGACAGCGGACTGATAGGCCCTACTAATTAACTGACAACAGACAGGTAGGGCTTACTAATTGAATAACCATGCATTGATAGGCCCTACTAATTAACTAACCGCGAACAGCTAGGTCCTAATAAATAACTGTCATCGTACTGGTAGGCCCTACTAATTAACTAACAGAGTACTGGTAGGCCCTACTAATTAACGGACAACAGACAGGTAGGGCCTACTAATTGAATAACCATGCATTGATAGACCCTATTAATTAACTAACCGCGAACAGCTAGGTCCTAATAAATAACTGACATCGTATTGGTAGGCCCTACTAATTAACTAACAGAGTACTGGTAGGCCCTACTAATTAACTGACAGCGGACAGATAGAACCTACTAATTAAAAACCATGCATTGATAGGCCCTACTAATTAACTAACCGCGAACTGCTAGGCCCTAATAAATAACTGACATCGGACTGGTAGACCCTACTAATTAACTGACAACGGACCGGTAGACCCTACTAATTAACTGACAACGGACCGGTAGACCCTACTAATTAACTGACAACGGACCGGTAGACCCTACTAATTAACTGACAAGAGTACTGGTAGGCCCTACTAATTAAGGACCCGAAATACTCTTCTTACTAGGCAAAACCGTGTCATAGTTTGTCTACCTGTCCGTCAGTGCAATAATACTTGTCAGAGAGACTCTAGAGACTTGAAACTTTGTATATTGATTCGTCTATGTCTAAGGAAGACCTCTATTGATTTTGGGATCAAAAGGTCTAAAGCCACGAATTTGTGTAAAAATTAGACTGATCTGTAGAGATTTTTATCAAGTTCCGTTAGTTCCTTAGCAACTTCTTCATTAAAAAAAGCACAAAACTTGCTTAATCAAAGCAACATTTTTACCCTGCTAGTAGTGGTTATTTTATCCTGTACTTTCAGACCAGTTTGGAGTTTCCCACAAGGGTTTTTTTTAATCACAAAAATATGAAGCAATGTATATGATGTCAGAAAAAATGGAGGGTTATGCGTGAATTAAAAAAGTATTACATTTTTTAAAAAGAAATGCAATATTTTTGGAAATTTTTAGAATTTTAAATTTTAAATCTTGTCAAACATGTGATTGTGAGAAAATTAAAAAATTGAACTAATTCATTTGGTTTCAAATTTCAATAGCTATCAGAAAAAATTGTTATTGTATGTAACCGAAATAATGCTACGTACCAAAAACCAGTTATAGGCTTAAATATCAAAAACTGTTTTACACCACAGAATTTAGAAAAAAATTAGAAATTAGATTGAACACGTTATAAACAGCATATACCGTTCGATAGCTTAATTTTTTCCGAACCAGTGGTGCCGAAATAACGCTGTTCCGTTAACGAAGTTTATTATAAGAAGTTGCTATGCGAGGGCATGTCTGGTCGACAGAAATGTCGATTAACACTGGTAGAGAAAAGGCTGAGAAAGAATTGAGATTATTAATAATATATTCATGCTCGTGTGATCGGGAGAGAGAATACACGCCCCGCGGCGTACCATGGCGCGCCATCACAGTCGCTGTCTCAAGTGCGGTCGTGATATCGTATCTGTTGACAATTACGATACAAGCGTTCAACATTAACATTGTACACAATTATTGCTTGTCGTTCTGTAGAAGTGAGCGCCAACTCTCGCAGCCAACCAACTAGTCTCAACACGGCATTCATGCTCGAGAGAGAATACACGCCCCGCGGCGTACCATGGCGCGCCATCACAGTCGCTGTCTCAAGTGCGGTCGTGATATCGTATCTGTTGACAATTACGATACAAGCGTTCAACATTAACATTGTACACAATTATTGCTTGTCGTTCTGTAGAAGTGAGCGCCAACTCTCGCAGCCAACTATCAAGTCTCAACACGGCATTCATGCTCGTGTGATCGGGAGAGAGAATACACGCCCCGCGGCGTACCATGGCGCGCCATCACAGTCGCTGTCTCAAGTGCGGTCGTGATATCGTATCTGTTGACAATTACGATACAAGCGTTCAACATTAACATTGTACACAATTATTGCTTGTCGTTCTGTAGAAGTGAGCGCCAACTCTCGCAGCCAACCAACTAGTCTCAACACGGCATTCATGCTCGAGAGAGAATACACGCCCCGCGGCGTACCATGGCGCGCCATCACAGTCGCTGTCTCAAGTGCGGTCGTGATATCGTATCTGTTGACAATTACGATACAAGCGTTCAACATTAACATTGTACACAATTATTGCTTGTCGTTCTGTAGAAGTGAGCGCCAACTCTCGCAGCCAACCAACACGGACTCTACCTTCCATTAAACAAATTAAAAAGTTGCATAATTCATCGATAAAACTGGAATATTGCGGAAACTACTTCCTACGTCAAAACGGCAAACCTGTTTTATGTCCAAAGAGATTGTGTTGCATTGAGAATATTTTATAGGACAGATGCAAGATATTAACTGCCTTATAGACGTCTGTAACTGTAAATGTGGTATTTTGCATGTAAATTGTTAAATAAAACGCTAAAGGTTAAGGTCCATTCGGTAAGAATATATCAGCCGTGCAAACCCAAGAACTACTCTGATCTGTCGATTAATATTTTACCAATAGAAGAAGTATCAGTCAAATACCTTTAAATTATACATCAATCGAAAGCATATGAACTGTTTTTAATGTTTAAGAGGCTTTGATGTTCTTTCTCCTGTTTCTAGTTGACAATCTGTGTGTATTTCCCAGATGTGATTTTGTTAGTCTCTGAGCAGCGGAGATTGTTGTTAGTCTCTGAGCAGCGAAGGTTGTTGTTAAGTCTCTGATAAGCGGAGATTGTTGTTAGTCTCTGAGCAGCGGAGATTGTTGTTAGTCTCTGAGCAGCGGAGATTGTTGTTAGTCTCTGAGTAGCGGAGATTGTTGTTAGTCTCTGAGCAGCGGAGATTGTTGTTAGTCTCTGAGTAGCGGAGATTGTTGTTAGTCTCTGAGCAGCGGAGATTGTTGTTAGTCTCTGAGCAGCGGAGATTGTTGTTAGTCTCTGAGCAGCTGAGATTGTTTTTAAACAAATAATCTTTTTTTGTTCTTTGTTCGGAAGTATTTTACTCAAATTGAGCAAAGTTTGATTATACACTGTTGGTTATAATACTACAGAATGGGTAGATCAAGTTTTGTTTGCGACATTCAAGTGGAATCTAACATTACTGACTTGGTTGAGCCTAAAGTAGAATTATTGCATCTTTTTTGTTTTTTGCTTGATTTTGAAGTAAAAAAACTTACATATACACTGTTCTAAATCAGCTAACTTCACAAACGGGTAGAAAAAACATATTTACTTGAAAAAGAACATACTTGTATGTAATGTATTGTTTGCCATGTCAAATAATAAATACAATACGAGGATGTAAAAATTAGATATATTTTATTTTAGCTTCAAAATGATGTGCATTTATTCTCCGATCCTTAACAAGAAAAATGATATACTGTATAACACTCTATACATACACTACCTACTTAGAAGATGTTTTAATGAAATTTACAAAGGGATCCTGCAGAGCCTTCAAAATTCAGTGCACACTTTGGAATTGTTAATAGACGTTTCCAGCGTTAAAGAACATGAACATCAAAGATGCGATAAATAGTGGTCACGGTTTTAATCAGTTATATTAATAGATCAATATATCGCAACACTATAACAGATTGTATTCTTGGAAAGAAAAGCTCGGCAGGGTTGGGTTACAGCTATATTTACTTTAACTTCTCGGTAATGCAAACAGATTAGCCTGAGGTATTGCTTACTTTCAGAACAAAGAGATAATTTTGTTTATTAATATCATACTCGCCAATTCATTAAAAGTGGGTAAAATCATTTTAGGGGAAATCTAAATGAAATGAACAAATTCCCAGTAAATTTCAAGATTCAGTAATGTAGCCTTGAAAAGTGTTTATTATAATTTAACAGAATACACCTTTTAAAACTTTTGTAGTTTTTATTTCCCCACTGTGTACATTTTGGATTCGAAGAATCCACCTTCAAGCACTGTAGTTTAACGTAATTAAACGAAGTAAAGAAATAATTGAGCGAAATAATTTTACCTTAACCTTAACCTAATTTACAGCACTTGAAAATGGATTCTTCGAATCCGAAATGTACAAAATGAAATTGAAAATCTAACCATAGAAAGAAAGTTCCTTTTATCACAGAAGAGTACTAAGAGATATTTCGTATATCACAAAATAAACATGTTGCAATGATCTCACGTACCATTTGTTTTCAGTAACTACTGTATTGCCAACAGCACAAAGATATTTTACAAAGATACATTATTTTTAACGTGTTTTAGATAACAAAGAGCCATTGTATTATCTTACAAAAAAGTAACCAATCATTACCTGAAAGTAGATGACTTGTTATGAAGAAAACTTTGCCGATGCAATGTTTTCGGTTTCGATTTCTCGTCAAGTTTGTTTTTTGTGATTGACGTTCATGTATATGTTATTTGAAAAACGTTACAACAATGTTGGTCAAAAAAATCAACTTTCTTTTTTCTTACACGGAAATAAAATGAAATATATACTTAAATCTTAGTTAGTAAATTGAAATATTAACGTCTGGACGTACAAACCACATCAATAAGCCTATTCTAGAACAATCAGTTGCTTTATATTTTTAAACATTATAGATTCATTTGATTATTTTTATAAATTTTTTGCTATTGAGTGAAGAAAATGACAAAACATATTTTTACATAAAATGGCAAGAACAACTTAATGGAGTGAATAAATTATAGTTTTACTACGAATTTTAATATTCACTATTTCATTACTAATTATCTTAAAGAATTCTTTTATTGTAAGAGCTTTTATGATAGGATAATACAAATTCCAATTATTATTTACACATAAATTGTATTTTTGCATACATTATAATTTATAAGGACCATTGATATGGTTTACGGTCTCAGAAAGTATTCATATTCAATATTTTTTATATACCAATGGCAATAATAATCCAGCAACAAGCAAGAACAATTCCAATAACAGTATACTGCCGTGATGACCAGTAAAAATCAATAACTAATCGCTAATATAGTGTAACAACATCAATAACTGTTAACTCAGACATGGCAGTAACAGTATTGATTCACACTCTCAGCTCCACGTGGGCCTATGTTTACACTTGATGTACAGCAACACAGACGCTTGGTGCTTACAGTGTTAAATAGCAATAGATGACAAGCTAATGTACACGGTGTGAAACAAACCAATCTATTCCAATAATAGTGCAGATTATATATTATTTATATAATATATATATATATATATATTATTATAGAGAGAGAGATATGGAGAGAGGGGGGAGGGGAGGGAGGGATAGAGAGAGAGAGAGGGAGGGAGGGAGGGATATGGGGAGAAAGGGAGGGGAACTGGACTTCAAGTTACATCAACGAGTATGTGCAGGAACTATAGAAACATCACAGACAGAGTTGGCTATCTTATCAGCCGTGGAATTGTTCTCTCAAGTTCATTAGTTGCGGGGTGAAACTTTCCAGGGAATTATTGCAGACGAGTACTTTGGAGATGAGACATTTTTTGTCTGCGAGATCTCAGGCCAGTCAATCTAAGCGTTCATATTCATCACATTTGGCACTTTAAACGAGAAATTCCCACGTGAGAAGTCCTGGGGTGTTTAGTAGGTCGACCTGCCTCTGCTGAAGTCAAATGGACACTTCACCTCGCACGTGGAAAGTGGTAAATACAAAAACGCCGAGCATGTCTTGGTTTCACGAGTGCATCAGATAATGAAATTCCTCAGCTAGAGAATATTGATTACGTATATTATTGACAATATTACATAACAAGCATCTCATACCTAGTGCATATTGAGAGTTAGGTGGAAAATTGCATTCGATAGATAGTTCAATCGGTCGAATCGTCCACTTGTGTAAGATGTGGGTGGACGAATGATAGGTAGTTTTACCTTGCTAAGACAAAACCCGTTATATGCAAGCATTTGCGGGGGAAGGGAAAGATTGTGGTGGGCAGAATCAATCATGTCATCGCCAGTTACAATTGTAGCTTGAGTGTGTTCCCCGCCATTAAACCTTGGCGTAGTCTAATGGGGAATCAAGATAAACCATTAAAAAAGACAACTTGTTAGGTTGGTATTCTACTTAATCTTCGAACAGGGTAAAATGCTCTGTTATGTTGGTAGTAAATAATGCGCGCGAAGTTTGAATGTCATCAAACATTAGATTGAGGAAAGTAGTTGTGAAACTGCTGAGCAAATACATAACACAGTTTGAAAAGATCTTAGTTTATTACTAGACGTACAATATTTATTTGTGTAACCCCGTCTGCGTATTTGTATGCACGGGTATAAACGCGATGGATGTTGAGACTATACCCAGTCTAGCCGGCCTGTTAGTGAAACTGACGAATATTTTATGCCGCACAGTTGGCAGCAGTTCATAAGAGGACAACGGCATCACAACTGATAACGTCTATTATTGACTCAATATAACATAACAAGAAACTCCTGCCCCGCGTCGTCTTCAGAGAGTCTACATTGCACTAAATTGTCTCTACTGTATTTCTAATATTCTATACTTGACTGCTATTACTCCTTAACTTTTATTGAACTCAATCCGTATATCTGTTTAAATATAAACTAAAATTTGCCGAGCCCTAACTCATGAAATATTACTCTAATAATAAAAACGCACATTTAGTTCAAATCTAACCAACACATCGATCTGTCTAAAAAAAATAAACTATTCGAAATATGTACGTAGTTTTAAACATCAGTTTGAGTACTTAATGTAAACGAGGAAAATTGTACAGTAATGTTAGATAAGCAGACAGTTATTGTTCCATGTGTGTCAGAATGTACTTGCTGTTACAGTCTGTTCTGACAGTTTAGAATACATTATTGCTATATTATTTCTAACTAATTTTTCTAACTAAACATGGAAGTTTCTATGTTTGTCCTTCATAATGCATAAACTTCTGAATTGATAGGGACTTAGAGTTTGGCATTGGTATAAACAATAGGCATTTTGTTATTCCTACGGATTTCATCCTAGATGTGAAATATTACAAATGTAGTTTTTGAATATTATTTCAGCTCACGCAAAACCTACTTTGCATGATTGAAACTTTGCACTGACTCGGTTTAAGAGTAAAATAATATCTGAATTAATTATTCACATCTAAATTTTTAAATTTATTATAGGGCTCCAGAATATTACATCTTAGGTGGTCAGTAATAAAGAGATTCGACTCCGACCTCAAAGCTGGTTTGAAACGATTAAAAAACTACGACTAAATTCGTAGAGAGTGTAACGCAATGGAATTTAGAGCTCATAAAAAACAGTTTTGTCAAATTGAGATAAAAACCTCTATATGGAAAACATTTTTACAACCTACCTGAGAAAATCTACCACCTTCCAGCATCAGATCACAAATGAAAAGTGAGTACTTGGAAAGTCCCAAACCAGATGTATTAGTTCGAGAAAGAACAATTTTAATTGGTTGTTATTGCAGACAATTATGTCAAATGCCCTAATATCACAACAAAAACAACAGGAAGTGGAAATCAAATCGAAGAAATCAACGTGTGAGAGAGATATTGAAAATTGTACACAATTGACCAAAACCATAAGAGATAACAGCGCAGCCGCCTTACCGAGATATTCTGCGTTAGATAACAATATAATCAGCACTGTACACTGTGTATTGTTCTAGATCCCAACCTCTAAATCACTTAAGATTGTGTAAGATGCAATAACTGTTTACATTAGGTCTACCAAAATATTCTGCGTTAGATAACAATATAATCAGCACTGTACACTGTGTATTGTTCTACATCTCAACCTCAACTGTTTAAATTAGGTTTACCGAGATATTCTGAGTTAGATAACAAGATAATCAGCACTGTACACTGTGTATTGTTCTACATCTCAACCTCAACTGTTTAAATTAGGTTTACCGAGATATTCTGAGTTAGATAACAAGATAATCAGCACTGTACACTGTGTCACTGTGTATTGTTCTACATCTCAACCTCCAAATCACTTAAGACTGTGTAAGATCCAAGACTGTTTACATTAGGTCAACAGCTAAAGATCAACTTCAATCACTTTTAGTGTTCACATTCGCATCTGATTGCTCCTCGAGTCGAGCAAATTCTTTCTCCGATTGAGATGGGATTTACTCTTGAATGACCTAGAGTGGAAGCAGACCGCCATTATAGTTTAGGTTATTCCCGTTACAGCCGAAGTTATAGTCTACGTCAAGACTCGAATATCGGGTTGAACATTTTCCTTTCAATGTACGGTTCCAACACCTTTCTAATCTATCCTCCGGTCTTTAACGTAAACTATACTTAAGGCTAAGCTGGTAGGTAAATCTTTTTGGAGCATCAAAATGAGTAATGTTTGGTAATGGGGCACTCGGTTTCATCTGCAAAGGAATACTTTTTTTCGACCAACAGCTATTAAAACTTCTAGCAACATTTTTGCAAGTTCTGATTCCAATATGTAAGTATTTAACAAGCTAATTATGCATAATTTCGAGTAAGAATGTAGTATATTCGTATTATCAATAACAACACGAGAGCAAATTATTAACTTAAAATTTCGACCAATGATTTAAATAGTTTCGTCTGCTTTCTTCTTAATTTTTAGAGCGCTACACTTATGTTTTTCTTTTTTTTAGACCAAGTCAGTCATATTTTGCATTTTGAGTGCATCATATTGCATTTAAAAGCTCTTCAATAAAAATGACAAAAAATGTTAAAGGATGGCTCTCAACAAACCACCTAAGAACCCTCCCCCTCCCAATACCTTATACCTTATCTACGAATAAGGGAAATTTTTTCAAGACCCTTCTTAAAGAGTTGTGACCATTTGTTGTGTTTATACATGATTTCGAGGAACAATTACGAATACAGACCCCATTTGAAATATTTACATTGCCGCTATTTCTAAACATACAATTATAATATGTAAATTTTGGACACTATCCACGTCTTTGTAAAAAAACGATCTTACACTGCAGAAATAGAGTTGGACATAGCTTTATTTACAATCAACTAACCTATTCTAAAAGTATCTACCTTTAATTCCAAAATGCCCTTTATAATGTGTCATAAGGAATAAGCAGGTCCATCTCAGCATTCAGGAATGTCTACTGTTGTCACCAGTCCAAAGATGTTTGGTCAGATCCACCAGAATGTCTTCCACTACTATTGGAACATCTCAAGGTACTTATGAGTTGAATAATTATGAGCAGAATGAGTATATTCTTACTAGTCTGGTGTGAACTACTCTTTAAAAAGAGAGTATTAACTGGACATTCGGTGACTGAAGACCAAAGGTGTGGACATTGACATATATATATATATATATATATATATATATATATATATATATATATATATATATATATATATAAAAGAAAGGTATTGATTGGATTTTGTCTATTAAAATGGCGACCTTCAACTTCCAACCCGGAACACCGGACTTGTACAGTTAGCCAGATGACGCGGAATTCTGCCAAGCGCCGTCGCGGGAATACCAGTAAGGCTTGCCAACCGTCCGAAGTATAACCGAACTGAGAATTGGGCGGAATCCAAATCCATTTCTTTATCCAGTTCTAATCACATTTCCACTATTGGCTGATCTGCTTTCCACAGGTAAATAAGGTTACTCTTCAACTGCATTACTTAGTAAAAACTCTCAGGACACCATCAGCTCTCGTTATTCATGAGTCTCGCAAAAGCAACGAACACGCACTGACAACTGAGTCAACTTTTATAGTGACTCGATGATCAAGTGCAGGTTTGACTCTCTTGCACTTTTTAATCGTAGTGTTCAGAGTTTATTGGTAGTGTGCTCGTTCACTTCGGCTTTTAAATTTACAGCTAGAGAAGGTTTTAAAACAATTGAAGAGAGTTTAAGTACAGTTTAAAAACTACTTAAATGTTGTTTTGCCACTGATATCTTGGATGAAAACAAACCACAACAACATTTGATACTACATCTTTGATGAATGAGTCACGTACCAATAGAGATAAAGACAGTAAATTGAAACTAAATACATTCGTAGTCATCACATATTTGGAAAGTTGCAGACATCTTGAAAGCCTTGAGTACCGGATCAATTTATAAATAATCTCTTGTGGTAAAATGACAAAAGATGGGGTATTTTCGAGGTGACAATGAAGCCGGTGGATCACTGTTGCGGCAAATATTGAGGGGAGGGTGAGTGGGAGGGGGAGGGGGACATATGAGGGCAGTTTAATGTCGGATAATTACGACTCCCCCGCGCTAGTGAAAGGGTGTTCTCTTGTGAAGGGCTTTCATTCATTTGTCGATAGAAGAACCAACCTTGCTAGCTTACCGATTGAGGTAAAAACCAAGAAGAGTGTATATCTCAACAGTAAGTTTAATAGTAACAGGCTATACTGCCCGATTAAGCTCTCTATTAATTTACTCACTGACGTGAGCCCAAAACCCTTTGGGTTCAACTCAAAATACTTGCAATATGACCATAGACATATAAAAACTGAAAACTTCATACTTCCCAAAGAAAAGTTTTAAACCAATTACAATGAATGAGAAAATAAATTTTAATGTTGTAAAAGTACCAATTTGATCTTAAACGAAGCATTGATTTTAGACGAATTTATAAGGATAAATTATAGTTAGAAATTATGGTTTCTTCAGGTCAGGTCATCTTTAAGAGTGATTCCTGAGTACGTATCAGAGATTAAGAAAATCAAGTATGTGAAACTCATACATAACAAAATTGATTTGGTGAACACAGAAACAAGATTCTGAGGGTTTTGGAGAATGTACATTTCAAAGCCAGAAAATTACAATCGTAGAGATAAGACCCAGCGAGCATAAATAACATACATCTTTGCTTTTAGTGAATTTTATAGGATCCAGAGAGCTTTGACATCAAAAGGTTAATGGGCCACGAGATGAGTAAATTGGAAGTCAAATAGTGTGGGATATTTGGGTGCCTTAGATAACAGAAAAGGCGATTAAGAAGGCCAAAGAGCAAGAAGATGCTTGATTTTGAAATTGCAAAGCAAGGATTGATTTTGGGCTTTGGCTTGTATTGAGCCAAAGGCCAAGATCGAGTTTAGGGAATCCACCAACCCATGGTTGAGACCATTGTTCTTGAAATGACAAGTTTACAAGGGTTGTACGTCCTCGAGGGATTAGAAGATCCCCGGAAGTGAAAGTTCCCAGGCCATATTTAGGGCAACTGTCTTCAGATATGGAGCTTTCAGAAAATGTACAATTTTAGTGACTTATATAAAGTATATTCAAACCCGTCTGTGAAACCAAATGCATCTATGGAAAAAACCTAGAAAGGGGCCTCGGGCATTTTAAGACTGTTTTCTGAGTAACTTACGTACCAAAATAGAGATTATCTGAGACTAAGAAAATTAAGTATGTGAAACTCAAACAAAACACCAAATTGATTGGGTAAAAATAGAAAAAAACTCCTGAGGTTTTGGAGAATTTACATTTCAAAGCCAAACTGAGGAAAACGTAAAACAGATTGCACTCTAAAACTAATCTGAATGGGGAACGTGTCTGACTATTCTTAATAATTTAACGAACAAACCTTTTTTGTGTCGTCGTTAAGTTTTAATTAGTACAAAACCACTACACAAATTAATTAGTGTCTACTGACTATAATTGGACAGCCAGTATAATTACTGAACTATAAATCCATGTGTACTTTGGTTCACTGATATGCAAGCTTACTTTGATGGAGGTTTTAGCCACCCTAGGCTTAATTACAACTAACAAATTTCCTTGTAAGTTAGCAAAACCCATAATTTAATCTTGTTTGTAGTTTTTTCCTTGGTAAGACTTTTTTTATACAGCAGGAAATATTTAGAAAGCAACAATTGTGTACACTTAGCTTGCATAAGATAAGGTATCGCTAGAAAGTCCTGGCTATCTAACCGTTGATGAGATACTGTAGAAGAGGTTTCTTCAGTCACGGCGGAAATTCAGATATTTACTCGTATACCAAGACGGTCTAATTATTAAACTCATGTACAAGAGTACTAGTTTATTTTTCAGTGAAAGAGTTCAATGATAACATATTTCAAATGAGAAAGTTTCATGGGTATTTTATGAAGTTAATTGTACATAAACGAAATCGCATACATGCGATTTACTTATGTCCTTAAGTAGTGCCTACAACGAAAATGAAGATTGTCTTCTGTCACTGTTATTGAAACCTAATGGTTAAAATTAAGAGTTTAATCCTCGATCTCAGGGATAATAAACCTTTAGTGAGGAACCAAACTCTAACTTTCCTTCTTTCTCCCTACGGCTCTCTCAACCAGAGCTTATCCGCCGGTAACATCAGAACTGCCACTCACCTGATCTAAATCCGAGTCACCCCACAGGTCGCCCAGGTCGTTGGCTGTCACGTCGTAGGAGAACGTTTCCATGTTGAACATCTGTAAACTATCCCACACAGATCCGCTGCCGAGCGCGCGGTGGTCACGGTCCGAGAGGCCTTTCAGATCCTGAACCATTTATAACCGCTAGAGGCCATTGTGAACGAGAAGATCGAAAGGCGAACGGAACAGTTTCACTTGCACGGCGCGCACTCACAAGTTAGTCGGCAGCAGACGACGGATTAGCGCGGATTCCAGTGTTTCGACGGACGACAACCTGTTGACTGCGACAGCCGGCTGGCGCGCGTGGCGAGAGGCGACGGTGGCGCTGCGGCGGACGTTCACCGCACTATCTTGGGGAGCGCCCAAATCCAGTCCTGGCTTCCAACCTTTCCCCGAAGCGTTTTTCACCCGGACTTTGAACTTGTCTACGTCAAAATATAATGAGTTTTTAAATCGACGATGTAAATAACGTTCTTAATCAGGTTGTACTTCACAAACTTGCTGGGATTTACCATTCGTATGCTGCATTTTGGCTTCAGATAATGTATTCCTTTAAATAGAACAACTTTTACCACACCTTAATCTACAACTTATTACCATCGATGCGACGATAGGGATGTTGCGATATTATCGATATCAATATATATCGATATTATCGTTTCGATATTTCCTATATTGATATCGATATAAATTATCCGATATTATCGTAATATCGGAAGAAATATACGAATATCGGGGTTTTGATATAATATTGAATAAAAAGTTGTAATTATTTATTATTTTTGCTTTATTAGTTTTACAAAAGGAACACTCAAAGAACTTGCTTTGTTCAGTTGTTAAATGCAACGCCAGCAAAGAAATTAACTTTGCAAATTAAGTAAAACGTAACCAGATGATGCTTGGTTCAGTTAAGCATATAAAATATAGTTACTTTTTAAAATGTAATTGTGTTCTTAAAACGCAATTTAGATTCTTATAGATTTATATTGAAATGTAAAATTGTAATTTTTATTCTTACTTTGACAATTGTTTTTTAATAATTGTGCTTCAAATGGTTCTTAGTTAAAAAATGTTAAATAGAATAATTTAAGGAATTTCTTTTTTATCTTTAAATAATGGTTTTTTTTATGTATTTAGTTGTACTTGTATTAAAACATTATTTTGGAAATGAACTCGTAAGTTGTATCTTTGATTAAACTAGTTACACACACTGATACAATCAAAGTTTGTATACACCAATTCAATCATTCCCCTTCCCTTATTTATCGATATCGGTCGATATTAAGAATATCGATATTTTGATTCGATAATATCGGTATATCGATATTCAAGCTTAATATTGATATCGATAACAAATATCGGAATTAGCCTCATATTGCAACAACCCTATGCGACGGTGACAACCGAGAGGCTATATACTAGTTTACAAATTAACTAATGGTTATTTTTGTAAACATAAACAAAGGTATCGCAATTTCGAAAATTATATTAATTCTAACTTAATTACGGTATGTTTGTATTTTATAATATAATTATATATCAACATTCACAATTTTTTATCATGATGAATATGTGTAGTACAAAACAACACACAGTTTAAAACCGATTCCAGGCAAGAGAGATTGTGCTAGCGAACATACATGACGAAATGAAATGTTTTACTGGTATAAATTAATGCCACAAGATTATAGTCATGAATGCTTAGGCCTAGAGTTAATTAAACTGCACCACATTCAACCACATCGAAATCAAGAAAAGTTGCTAAATGCTTTAAAACGAATTTTATGCTTTAGACATTTGTAATAACCACTTTTACTTGTGCAAGCTGCTTCACAGTCGATTTCTGATAAGATAGACACTTCAGGTCAGTAAGCATTACCTATTTAAGGGACCTACTTTTCCTGAAACTCCTTCCCTACATTAGGAGCATTAATTTTCTCCCCTTTACTTTACTATTTTAGCAAAACCCACTCTCATACGAGTATATAGGGTAGCCTACTGAAATAATTTAGAACGAACAAGTTTAAACTATAAAGTATGTATGTAATGTGTATAAAAGTCCTATCTGTTTGTAATGTTATAACTGTACTGCATCAAACAATTAAATTAATACTCGTATCAGTTTGTAGTTTTTTTAACTAGAAAAGCAAATAGTTTCAATCAGAGCCGTACACGACTTCAACGGGCCCTGGAAAGGTATTCACCGCTTCACCCCCTCCCCTTGTCATCCATTGACATCTTATTTTGTTTAATAAAACAAGCTCTAAAAATGCATAATATTTAGTCTATTAGTTGCCAGACTGAAATCATTTTTAGATATTAATGAGTGTGAGAAAAAACCTTAAAAGCTTTTAATTTTATTTTTATCCTAAATTGAAGACAATTTGTCTTCTTTATCGACATGCCAGTTATGATTCATCGAGTCAGACCGGACGCAAGTGTTGAGGTATTTGTTGTCTGATCCCAGAAACTATTATTGACTTTTCTGCTTGAATGCATGTTGTAAATAAACACGATCGAGACTGTTAAATCAAAAGCTAAATTATTATTCTTAAAGTAATAATCACAGTTTCTTGGAAATTGTAATGACCTATATTATTATAATAGCGCTACAGTAATTAGATTGAGCTATCTCGTCCGTCGACACTGTCCCTTCAGACGTGTGGCGGGGCCCGGCCCCTGGCCCCCTAAGAGCCCGGGCCCCGCTAAAATTTTCCTAAAAACCGATCTGAGCACGGCCCTAGTTTCAATCACTCTAACTAATAACCCAATATCAACCCAAATCCAATGTAATATAAAGTGCACGTGTTTAATTCATGGCCGTAGCCAGCGAGAGGGATCCAAGGGGTCCGGACTCCCCCCCAATTTTTAATTGTTTCAATTACTTTTTTAGTAAACGATTATTTTTTTAATAAGTCACTATTACTGACATGCACTGCTGAAAGAACGTTCTCAACACAGATACGGGTCAAGAACTTTTCAAGGAACAAAATTATGCCTTACTTTCTGTCCACTTTGGGAAAATATTAGCTTTCTTGAACCCCCCTCCTAACTATTTCCTGGCTACGCTCTTGGTGTAATTGCATAAAAACAGTAGAACAAGATTAATTCTAAAGAAACATGGTTTAAAAACTAATCTACACGATTTCTACAAAGTTATATCACACTTCTAATTGATTATAGCTACCCTATTATTGATCACAGGTTTATGAAACGTATGTACGTTAAAACTGTTTTTATAAAGGTTTTTTTTAATTAGCTTAGTTACTGTTCCCGTCTGTGGCTAACGTTTTCACGAAAACAGCCGTAATGGCAATTTTGTAAAAAAGACAATTTGTGTATATTTTGTGTCTAATAAAGTTTTATCCTGTAATTACAGTGCAGCGTAAAGCGTAAGTATCGTCCAGTGCTTCATGAACATCCCTCTGAAATACGCAGAATTTATTGGTGGGATAAGATCAAACTTCGAAAACATCCAAACCCGTTTTGTAAGAGGTCCAAAAAAGTCTGAGCAGAGTGACGTGAGCTGAATGTCCTAAGTATACAGTTCACAAAGTTTTGTACAAAAGACTTAAATGTAATGGTTAAACATCTCATCTATTGCATACTTTGAAGCCAGATGAGAAATCATAGAGGTATGATTTTGTAGTTGCTATTCTGTATGAAAACGGACTGGATCAAAAGTTAATAAACGGAATGGATTTAAATTATGAGGCTACATTTCACTTGTCCAGAAATCTGCATCGTCTTAACGTTCTATATTGTGCACTTAAAACGAATCAGAGCTGCGATTGAGTCAGTTACCGCAGAGGTCCTGAACAAAATATGGGAGGAGATTCATGGTGCTCATGTCGAGCTCAGATACACTGACAAACACTGTTTAAAGTACTCTTTAATCCTACATTAATCTCATTCTTGTGCGGTACATTTTAAAATTACGTACTTTTAAAGTAATTTTTAAATTACGTTATTTAAAAGTGTGACATGACTTTGTGAACACACTGTAAACTGTAAATTAATTTATCATATTTATTAGTAAAAATGGCCACTATATCTAACTAGAGTTCGCCTAATAGGAGATAATCAAATATCAAGTGTATTAGGTAAAATATCGGTGAAATTAGTACTTTATTAGTTCCAATTTTTTTTTAATTTCTAAAAACTCTTATAATATTTTGTAGTCAATTTACGCAATTAAATAGCAAAAATTGGGTGTTAAAACTAACAGTTAATATTTCACTGAGAAATTCCACACAAATTTCAAATCTATAGTTGCTTTGCACTTTTACTTCTTTCCTTTACGACAGAGATAACGCAGAGTAAGAGTTAACTATCTGAACACTCACGTCAACAAACTCGTAGTAATGATACGTCATTAGCACATACGTAAATACCTTGTAGAGAGGCCTACAATACTGCACAACGTGGTTACAACTACTTCTTTCCTTTACGACAGAGATAACGCAGAGTAAGAGTTAACTATCTGAACACTCACGTCAACAAACTCGTAGTAATGATACGTCATTAGCACATACGTAAATACCTTGTAGAGAGGCCTACAATACTGCACACCGTGGTTACAACTACTTCTTTCCTTTACGACAGAGATAACGCAGAGTAAGAGTTAACTATCTGAACACTCACGTCAACAAACTCGTAGTAATGATACGTCATTAGCACATACGTAAATACCTTGTAGAGAGGCCTACAATACTGCACACCGTGGTTACAACTACTTCTTTCCTTTACGACAGAGATAACGCAGAGTAAGAGTTAACTATCTGAACACTCACGTCAACAAACTCGTAGTAATGATACGTCATTAGCACATACGTAAATACCTTGTAGAGAGGCCTACAATACTGCACACCGTGGTTACAACTACTTCTTTCCTTTACGACAGAGATAACGCAGAGTAAGAGTTAACTATCTGAACACTCACGTCAACAAACTCGTAGTAATGATACGTCATTAGCACATACGTAAATACCTTGTAGAGAGGCCTACAATACTGCACACCGTGGTTACAACTACTTCTTTCCTTTACGACAGAGATAACGCAGAGTAAGAGTTAACTATCTGAACACTCACGTCAACAAACTCGTAGTAATGATACGTCATTAGCACATACGTAAATACCTTGTAGAGAGGCCTACAATACTGCACACCGTGGTTACAACTACTTCTTTCCTTTACGACAGAGATAACGCAGAGTAAGAGTTAACTATCTGAACACTCACGTCAACAAACTCGTAGTAATGATACGTCATTAGCACATACGTAAATACCTTGTAGAGAGGCCTACAATACTGCACACCGTGGTTACAACTACTTCTTTCCTTTACGACAGAGATAACGCAGAGTAAGAGTTAACTATCTGAACACTCACGTCAACAAACTCGTAGTAATGATACGTCATTAGCACATACGTAAATACCTTGTAGAGAGGCCTACAATACTGCACACCGTGGTTACAACTACTTCTTTCCTTTACGACAGAGATAACGCAGAGTAAGAGTTAACTATCTGAACACTCACGTCAACAAACTCGTAGTAATGATACGTCATTAGCACATACGTAAATACCTTGTAGAGAGGCCTACAATACTGCACACCGTGGTTACAACTACTTCTTTCCTTTACGACAGAGATAACGCAGAGTAAGAGTTAACTATCTGAACACTCACGTCAACAAACTCGTAGTAATGATACGTCATTAGCACATACGTAAATACCTTGTAGAGAGGCCTACAATACTGCACACCGTGGTTACAACTACTTCTTTCCTTTACGACAGAGATAACGCAGAGTAAGAGTTAACTATCTGAACACTCACGTCAACAAACTCGTAGTAATGATACGTCATTAGCACATACGTAAATACCTTGTAGAGAGGCCTACAATACTGCACACCGTGGTTACAACTACTTCTTTCCTTTACGACAGAGATAACGCAGAGTAAGAGTTAACTATCTGAACACTCACGTCAACAAACTCTTAGTAATGATACGTCATTAGCACATACGTAAATACCTTGTAGAGGCCTACAATACTGCACACCGTGGTTACAACTACTTCTTTCCTTTACGACAGAGATAACGCAGAGTAAGAGTTAACTATCTGAACACTCACGTCAACAAACTCGTAGTAATGATACGTCATTAGCACATACGTAAATACCTTGTAGAGGCCTACAATACTGCACACCGTGGTTACAACTACTTCTTTCCTTTACGACAGAGATAACGCAGAGTAAGAGTTAACTATCTGAACACTCACGTCAACAAACTCTTAGTAATGATACGTTTTTCTAACTGACTCTATATCCAGAAAGTTTCGTCATATAAATATCATTCATAGTTTAATTGCAATATTTTATATTTTTAGACACAATGCTTTCTACATCTTCAAATTATTGGAACTTTGTAACAAAATGTTGGTCTGTTGTTTACAAAACAGTCAGTAGAATAGTTAGTTTGTGTCAGAATTCACTTAGTAATGATGACTGAATATGACTCAACACGGTGTGGGTTGGAATCTACAACATCCAATTTCCAGTGTAGAGGATGTACGCATCGTGCGAGAGCGGAGTTCTATAATCGACTTTTAACATCGGATTCTAATAAATCATATATTTTGTATTATACAATCATTTAAATAATATTAAATATTATAGTACTCTCACTTGTTACACGGTGAGAAAAACAATATAAATATTTTCAGTCCTCGTTATTTATTCTTAATTCAGTCCTAATAAACATTTATACTTAACCCTATAAAAAATCGAAAATTTGATGAATGTTTTGTACGCTGACAAGGCAAACGATTGACACAAAACCATCGGAATAGATTCGGTGTTTTACCCATCGATTCGTTCGATATTATGTGGCTGAATACTGGCTATAACCGGTTATGCAGTATTGTACAGTAGATTCATTTTAGCCACTGTAATGACTGTTAGCATTCAACACGTGAGGTAAACAAAAACAAGAGCGTCCGAGAGATAGCCTTTGCTGAATGTAAACTACGGCCAGCCAGACACAACAGCTGCAGCAATTGTGTTTGTCTGCAGGTACGATTGTTTCAATTACTCGTTCGGGCGGAGCGACCGTTTATTCCTTTCACCGATGATTGCTCTCTATCGATGTTGTATCTCGATGTAATGATGGCTAGCTCACGTTTACTCGATTTTGTTTTTTTTTTTTCAAGATTTGATTTTAAGGCTTCAAATACAGTGTGTCCACAAAGTCATGTCTCACTTTTAAATAACTGTATTTACACAAGTATATACAGCACAAGAATGATATTAACGTAAGATTAAATAGTACTTTAACATTTTTACGTCAGTGTATCTGAGCTCGACATGAGCACCATGAATCTTTTCCCACACTTTGATCAGGACTTCTGCGGTAACTGATTCAACCGCAGCTCTGATTCGTTGCTTTAAGTGTTCAATATACAAACTTTATGACGATGCACATTTCCTGGTAGCCCCACTACCACTAAAAGCAATGCCATTTATAATATTTTGATCCAGTTAATTTTCATACATAATAACAACAGCAGAGTCATCCCTCCTTAATTTATCATTAGGCTTAAAAGCACGCAATAGTTCAGGTTTGTAACCTTAAATTTATGTATTTTTCAAAACCTTTGCAAACTGTAGACTTGGAAACATTCAACTCACGACCACGTTTCCATACAAAATTATTTTGACTTCTTACAAAAATGTTTTGAATGTTTCTTTGCAAAGTTGACATGATGACTGTTTCCGTTATAACGTTAACCTAACATTACTACATGACAACGATGGGTAATTTAACCAATGAATACAAAACCTTTTAAACAGCTGTTTTCATTTACGTATGTCTCATAGACCTGGATCAATGATAGAGTAGCTATAAACCATTAAATGTGCGACATGACTTTGTGGACACATTGTATAACGTCTAAAAAGTAACAGTTTAAATTTACTGTTTTGTTTAATTTCGCACTTAAAAATAATTGTGTGCTCGGTACATAAACCTAATGACCTCGGTGACCTTGAATTAATTGCCGTGTCCCGTAACAGGCTTCCCCGAAGCTACATGACAAATTTCAACCATATATCTGTATCCTACATGTTAAATGTCATATGATTGTACTCAGTTTATTTTACACAATTTTTCTATTCTGCGATTTCCTCGTTGTTATCATGGTTATCCATAAGATATATACATATACAAATGTTCGCTTACGCTCAGCCAAAACCCACTAAGTGTATAATACACCATAATCGAATTCAATGTCGCTTATGTAGGAATGTAGCTTATGTAGGAATGTCGCTTATGTAGGAATGTAGCTTATGTAGGAATGAAGCTTCTTGCAAAGTTCGAGTCTATGGGTCGGTTCGTTTCCGATATATGTGCGTACAAAAAGACACGAAATGGAATTTTCCAGCTTTTGAAGTGATAGGCTTCGCTAACACTCAGCAAATAAACATGAGAAACAACACACATATAATGTAAATATACTGATCGTGTTCACAACTGGTGGCGGAGAGACACGCTTACTACTACAACATATTGTTATTCTTCTTCAACAAAAGTGTCTACGTCATAGACGGAAGTTTATTAGTTTAATTACAGTTGAAACAACTAATTATTAAAAATTTTTAAAGCAAAATTTAATGTCTGCGTAACAAAGTCATTAGTTTTTTAGAATTTACTTAGTATCGATAAATTTGAAGATAGAGACTATAACATCCAGTTTACAGTAAACTAGGGTGTGTACCTAAACCCGGGTACTACAGAGACAGTCTATGGATATAGTGTTCTAAAGTTTAAAAAACATAAATACCAAAATTAGTAAAAACGCCGCCTTGTAATAGTAAAAAAAACTAAAATACCATACTTCACTAATTTAATAGTTACCATAGAGTAGGAAATTTAGTAAATAATAAGTATACATTTAAGTATGCTCTACACATGTTAAAAATACGATAATTATCAGTAAATTTCGATAATTCCCTAATTATGAGGACAGATGCATTAGGTTAACTGTACAGTTAACAACTAAAGTGACACTCTCAAGTTCAATTAGGCACATGATCACAGTGCGGTCAATGAGGTGACACTGGGGTAGGCAGGAACTATGTTGAGGGGTGTGGAATAATATAACGACATATTTTTAGAATCGTCAATTCCAGGAATTCACTAGAATCTACCCCGCTCCCCCACGTACCCCTCGCTACACCAAACGTGGGCTCCTTACAGTAGAGGATGGTAGATCTGTAATAAAATCTTGGAGAATTGATACGGCTGCTAAAATATTTGGTAAACTACACCACCAAATCTAACTCGAAGACGTAGCCAGCGAGGGGGTCCAAGGGATCCGGACCTCCCTCAAATTTTCAATTACTCTTTTAGTCAACGATTATTATTATTTAAATAATTCAGTACTACTGACATTTACTGCTGAAAGATCGCTCTTAACAAAGAAACGGGTTAGGAACTTTTTAAGGAACAAAATGGAGCCTTACTCTCTGTCCACTACGGGAAAATATCAGTTAACTGGACTCCCCCCCAAATGTTTTATTGGGGTGAGAATACAGTAATGTAATTCACAAGAGATGAGTCGCCTCGTTCGACTCCTAGAGACTGCGTTCTTGATCTAACTGGATTAAAACTAAGATACACTTAGATAAACCAAGTCACGCTTGGCAACAGAATTAATAGTAGTGAAGAATTCGAACAACAACAATAAATCGTAATTCAACATCGATCCGCAGTCTGACTGTATTAACTGTCAACCATTCCCGCCCAACTGAGCATCCCACACATCTCGCTGCCGGATCAAATCCATCTCTTCCAGAAAAAACGATGGTCCCGAAATCGTAATTTCGAGGATAAGTAAATATGCGTAAACTTGACAGAACAGGAATACATGCAAGTAAACTCGGTTTACAACTGTGGAACAAATTAATACATGTCATAAATATTTGGAATGGAAAGACATACTTTTCTTTATAGTAAATTTGCGCCTCAAACTGTTTTTATTTCTAACGAAAAATAATATACATCATTATATTTCATAATTCACATAGATAGATTTGTTGTGTATATTAAGTTTAGATTTACAATTCTAGAATATTGACTACCGACTCTGGTAACTTTTTTTTCGTAGAAGTGAATTTTAATCATAGAGACGAAATCAAATAATTAAAAATATTCAATCAATCCTGGACACCGACTATATTTATAATTGTAGTTCCTATATAGTTCGGTATATAATCCGTAAGACCACATACTCAGCCTAAATTGTTGAGTCAATTGAAAATTATGCAACAGAAGCTTGATGAATATATGAAGCCAAAAAGAGCTGACATTTTTTTTATTTGCTTAAGCATATCTGCGACCGATCGCCGTCATTTCATTTTAAGATAAAAATTAGCTTAGACAAATTTTTGAAATCTATGTTACTGCTTATTGTATGTACGTGTCCGATATCCGAACTAGGACGGAATCCCTAGACAGTAGCTGAAACTATCTTTAAACTCGGCAACAAATGCCATTGTTATAGGTTATAAAAGTTACAACACAACGTTTCGAGGATTGAAATCTATCCTCTTCGTCATGTAGGGAGGGGTGGCATTAATACATTCGTAATACATTCACATATATTAATACATATTAATATTCTCGTTCTCGTGACTTGTGCTCGGGACTTGCATCCTGTGCAGTGATAACGCTCGGACTGGACTCCAAGCAGCTTTTGGATAAGTTTGAACCCTTTCTTTCCCTTCTCTTTATTTATTGATAAATCCCCCTCCTCACCTGACGAAGAGGATAGATTGCAATCCTTGAAACGTTGTGTTATACCTTTTGTACCATAACGATAGCAGTATTTC
The DNA here is from genome assembly GCF_021130785.1 of Homalodisca vitripennis. Taxonomy (NCBI): domain Eukaryota; kingdom Metazoa; phylum Arthropoda; class Insecta; order Hemiptera; family Cicadellidae; genus Homalodisca; species Homalodisca vitripennis. The sequence goes on along the minus strand of NC_060209.1, from coordinate 193,958,459 downwards.
ATCCAGTGCGTTCAGACATCCACAACTGGTTTTAATATTTTTACGGTTTGAACATCAATAAATCAGAATAAAGAGAACTATATCGAAATAAAAATGTATTTATTGATAAAGAAGTTAAGAACAAGCACCGTTAGAATGTTGGGGTTTTGCCTATTCTGGTAGGTACTATAACATGTAAACTACGAGAGAGGTTTTTAAATAATACACTTTAGGGTCTTTAAACACAACTCATTTGCTAAACGAGAACATTTACTACTATGAATTGTTTGATTAGAGCAATAATTCGTTAAGTAGATAATTTCAGGAAACCGATTAGGTTTCCAACAAGTATATCTACAAGTGCTGCCATTTCTAGCGGCGATAATGTCGAAAAGGAAATGGCGCCATTAGGAGACTGAATATCGACGCATGCGCACGAGGGACGTGGGTACGCTCAGGACTGTTTCCGAGATTAGTAATAATTGGCTGAGCGTTAGCGAAGCCTATTATTCGAAGGGCTGAAAACTTTCTCTTCGGTCCGCACAGTATCTGGAAAACGAACTGATCTGTAGGCTTGAAATGTTGCTAAAAAAATAAAACTCATTTTTTACATTTATTAGCCTGCATTTAATAATTGGTATATATATATATATATATATATATATTAACGTGAATAATTGGCTGGGCGTTAGCGAAATTTATTATTGAGAGGGTGGAAATTGTCATTTCTGTATTTTCAGTCTGCCGAACTAACCTACAGACTTGAGATTTCATTAAGCTTCACTTCTATATTAACAACCGGAGTTTGATGATTATCAAGCCCATACTCAGACCGGTTTTTTCGGAAAAGATTTTACCGGGGCCCGGGCTCTCAGGGGCCCGGCCGGGCCCCGCCACAGATCTATTTGATGGGACCGTATCGACAGACGAGATACCTCAATCTAATAACTAATAGGCTACATTTGTAGTATCGTTCATTACAATTTCGAAGAAACTGTGACTATTACTTTAAAATAATAACCTTACTTTAGTTTTATGACCTCGATCGTGTTTATTTACATCTTGCATTCAAACGGAAAAGCTAGTAATAGTTACTGCGATCAAACGACAAATACCTCATCACTTGCGTCCGGTCTGGCTCGATGAATCATAACGGGAATGCCCATACAAAAGACAAATTATCTTCAATTGACGATAAAATAATATTAAAAAGTACGTCTCTTAAAGATTTTTCTACAATCATTAATATCTAAAAAATAACTTCAATCGAACAACTAATAGACTAATTTTATTATTATACATTTTTAGAGTTAACTAAAGTAATTTAAAACATTGCTTAAAATGGCCCAATTAATAAGATTTTTCACACGTATTTTTAGCAACGTATATTGATTCTTACTATCAGTAGCAGAATGATAAGATGTCAATGGGATAACGGTGTAGGGTGGGAGGAGGTGAAAGCGGTGTGAGGGGGCAGGGGGCGGAACATGGCGGGGCCCGCTAAAGACAGCTGCGGCCCTGATGAGAATGCTTGTACACTTATTATAAGATATAATGGTAACCCATAGTTAGCTACTTACAACTACCTGAACTGACTATATCTCGAGTACACTGTACAAAAACACTATTGATTTTTTAACATTAAGAAAAATAATATTCAAACGTATTTTACTCTTTGAATTGTTCGTCGTAAAACTTTGTGATAGGCCACATTTTAAAGATTTGTTAAGTTTTCTGATTTAAAGAACCAATACTTATCGGCTGTTACCAATTTCTCATTATATATAGTAATATTTGTAGTCCAGAGATATATTGTATTTTCTTATCAACTTTTCTTGAAAAAGTATGAAGGTGAACCTGTGTGTGGGTAAACAATAAAATTCGGAATACCATTTTTATTGCGAATTAATGTTACTGCTAGTTTAATGGGACCATTTCCCAGAATATTCTGCCAGACTTTTGTTCACAGAATTTGATATACTCGTACAGTGTAATGGTGTGTTTTCCAAGATTATCACAGCTACAAAATGGCGCCGTGACAGTCTGACTATGCAACTTGCAATACATCCTAGTCAAACACGAGCTTCACATTTGAATGTAGGCGCAGTCAACTGTCAAAATATGGTGTCAGAACTATAGGCAATACAAAATCTTATATTGTATCCCATTTTATAATTCAACAAATTGTAAAAATAAAGCAGTAGGTCTGTGCTTCGTAGTAGATAATCCAGAAATAAGTCGTATTTCCCTAAACACACTGTTGGTGGACTCATGTTTTAATTTAACTGAACGTGTTATAAAAGCGAAACAATTACTGTACGCTATATTTTTGTGTTTTTAAATTTTGTTGTACATTTATTTGTCTAGCGCTCAGAAGGAAACGACAAGAAGCTTTGTTCACAAAGTATATACGGTATTTAGACCGATAGGCCGCAGGTTTAAAAATTAAGATTTTTCAATTTAATATGAAATTTCAAATATTATAAAAGTTAATTAATCACAACTTAATTTTTGACTACTACACACAGTTTTTTAATGCATAACGACACAGGTTGTCTTGGACTCCCAAAGCTACTACGTAGAATAAAAGAAAAAATACTTTATTAAATTAAAGGTTTACAGCATCTGCAATCTACATAGAGACTTCCTGATAAAATTAAAACAAACACCTTACGACTAGGGCCAAAATAGGCCGTCAGCTGTGTCAGCAACTTATAGAAAAATTCAAAGAACCCCTTTACAAGCACTTTAAGCTCTTTTACTAAAACAAGCGCAGATAACAATATTGTACCAATTAAAATTACGTAGTATATAAAATATATATAGAACTTTGATCAGAGCTAAACGGAGAATAAGAGAACAACCAGAGAAACAATAAGTAATAATTTTATAAAATTGCTTTGCTTTATGCTAAATAAGATACAGTTTATTTAGAAAATAGAATTAACATTTCTGTCACTATTAAACGAAACCGTACTTTGGTTTTGAATAATGAATAAATTAAACAAATCAGCTGATAAATAGAAAAATTTGTGACAAATTTTCAATTATTATTGCAGTCCATAAATCTGCTCTTTAAAGGCCTTTAAATTACATACATAAAATATTTCCGATATGATACACCATAGGCTAAATATACAGCTGAGCACTACCCGTTTACAAATTTATCTTACACTTTCTGAGATTTAAATATATACTTTGGTTGTTTTTCTGTGTTTTTATTTACTACAACTACTATACATTGTGACTGCTTAGCAATATAACAAATAAGAATTTATTACATCTCTGACTTCCAAGGGAGGTTGCTAAGACCTACAAATATTAATATTGTGCGTTTTATAACAAGTACGATTCAGAATAAATGTGACTAAGGTTTGTTCGGGTGGACCAGCAGTACACTCAGAGTTGCAGGGTTTACAGCGAATTCACACATTACAGCGTAAAATGTTGATTTGGAAACTGCCATTACTTTGAGTAGAAGAAACGGTACTTTTTATGTGACTAGGAAATATAGTCGGTCCAATAATACCTGTAATTTAGCGCGGCATACAAATACAATACATTCTCGGGCCTTGATGCAAAAGCGTTATCAGCGGACACTGTTATATTATTACTCACCAATCAATGGGGTAGAATCATATTCACTGATATGAGCGGAAGGTGAACTGGAGCTAAACTCAACATTACATGTAACCAACCCTTCACACCATAGCTAGGTTATGTGTAGAAAACTCGGTTGCCCCACCGCGCTTAGATCGTGTCTAAACCACCGTAGTGCACTCAATTGTGAACCTGATGAGACAATGAGAGTGATCATTTATCTAGATTACAACTATATTTTGTAATCTAGGTGTCTCTGATATCAAAACAATGTGAAGAGTTCATTTTGAGGTTCTTCGTCAACGGTTTTATTTGTCTCTTCAGACGAACATGACTCCCATATTCCAGGAGTAAAGTCTGTGATGTCAGATTTAAGATGCCACACTAAAAGGAAGGTAAACTGGAGCTAAACTCAACATCCGCACAGAAATTGTATTATTGATTAGAAATGGTACCTGATAGAAGAAAGCCAATGTAAAACAGTCCAGTATCCAAGCCTGGGAGGAAACACACATTGACACATATTGTGGCTGGTCTTCTTTGTTTTATCAGCTGGTGGCTTTTCTCACCATCTGTAATTCCTCTTGTGCTTAATATTGAATATATAGTTTAGTTAAACAAGATGAATAAATATGAATAAATGATTAAATAGATGATTTTTTCTTTCCAATATTTTATAATTTGAAAACATATTATTACTGTTTGTAAATTTACCCTGGTTACGTTTACAAATAGTGTAAACCAAGGGAGTCCAGTCCATCGCTTAAACTACACTTGTGATGAACTCCAAAGCGTCTACAATAAAACAAAATTAAATATCAAACTCCCAATACTAGGTACTCATCTTACAACTAACAATACTACTCTTAAAGAAACAGTAATTTATTACCAATGTGTCAAAAACTAACAATTTATATAGATTTATATTTTATTTTGTATTATATTTATATTATACTATATTTATAAATTATAAAAATTTATAAACAGTACAATGGTAAACAAAGATTTCTGTTACAACACTTCTACTTTTCTTACCCCTCTCGTGTCACTAAAACAAACTAACGCTCAGCCAACTAATGTCAGGCTGCGTATACAACCAACATAAAAACAACTGCAATCTATCACAGTTCTTTATTTCAGCCGGTTAAACTTGTAAAATATTTAGGTCCTACATACTGAAAAGATTGTCTAAAAACAATTTGTTTACTTTAGGTAACGAAAAGTATTCTTTTGTGTACTTCTAGTTCTATAAAATAGATTTTCTGTTCCTTCATTCCAATTGTACGGTAAAATAATTGAAGAACTTTATAAACATATGTTGCTGTATTGGTAATATTTTCATTTGGAGAAAGAGTGGAAACGAGCTTAATTAAATGCTGAAAATGTTGTAATTTGTACTTTTTATTGTATTAAATTCCTGTCATTGATTTTTACTTCAATCTGTTTCAATAGGCGAGAATCTGAAAGAAAGAAACACTTCTTTATTGAGGGGAAATTAACACACTCTAGCAATGATAAGATCTCGACCGCAATAGTGTGGTTCCGCGATAAATAATCCAAGCATGTAGAAATTGGAGAGGATATATAAGGCACTTGTATAATATCAAATATCCTATACTATTAGTTCTTAAACTAAGGAAACTAAAAAAATATGAGTATCACAAAACTTCACGAAGATAATAGAGGAGTAAAATGTATTGAAATTTTGTTGTTTGATTAAAAATCAATATTTTTGTCAATATAATAAAGTTAATTTCAAATATGTAGTTACGTGATTGAAATGCGGTGCATTTTCTTGCATGAAGTCTAAATATCACCGATTTTATGAAACACAAGACCAAGGACGTAGCCAGTGAGGGGTCTAAGGGGTCCGGATTCCGCCTGGATTTTCAATTTTTTAAATTACTCTTTTAGCAAACTATTATTAATATTTAAATAATTTAGTACTACTGACATGTACTGCTGAAATATCGTTCTCAACATTGAAACAGGCCAAGAACTTTTTAAGAAACAAAATGGCGAATCACTTACTGACTTTACTTTCTGCCCACTACGGGAAAATATCAGTTTCTAGTACTAGATACGATGGCTTAGAAGTTAGAAGAATTTTTCTTTTGTAAAAACTCTTTTACTTATTATCAATTCTCAATGTGGATTTGTATACTATGCACTTTGTTTTTGCAGATAATAAAAGCATATTTTTTGCAAAATAAAAAACAAACTTCAATCATTGCCTTTAGTAGTAAGTTGAACAGCAGAATTGTAGACTACTGGTTGTCTTTGTAACCACAAAAGGTAGAATATTATATGCACATCCCACACTTCTATTGCTGGTGTAGGATAAATATAAACAAGATGAGATAGTTGTATTTGACCACAGATACAGGCAGCATCTCGATAAGAAAGATAAGTCATTTTGTTTTATTTCCGAATAGTTCTGTGAAAGATAAATACTGCTGATTTGCTTATCAGGTCCAAACACGAATGAGATAAGAGAATTGTCAGGTGTAGTTATATAACTAGCTGAACTTGCATCAGTTTAGATGTTGGTCACTTATGTTTTATGTTTGTTCTGTTTGGATTTCATTATAATGGCAGGTTTTGTCCGATACAGAAGTCACTAAAGCGGTCACTTTGATAAAGCAAGGTCTTTCCTAACGGGATGTGAGTCACTCAGTGGTTTAAAGATTATGGAACCGGTATCAGGAGCAAGGACTATTCGTAGAAGACCAGGAAAAGGTCACTCGAAGTCCAACAGGCACAAAGAAGACAGACTTTTACGAGTTAATGCACTTTGTAATCGGTTTTCAAATGCTAAAGAACTTCAAAACGACCTTAGTCTAGTAACTGGAACTCGTATATCAGACAAAACTGTGAGAAACCGACGCCGGGAAGCTGGAATGAGATCTAGGAGACCTGTCCAAGTGCCGCGATTGACCGCACGTCATAAGAGGGCAAATTTGCAGTTCGCAAGAGATCATCAGCGTTAGCAATTGAAACAATGGCGTTAGGTTATACTCACAGACGAATCAAAATTTACAATTTTTGTTAATGACGGCCGTGTTGGAGTATGAAGAAGAAATGTGCGTTTTATTAACTGTTGCCTAACTCCTAGGGTCCTGTTTGGTGGGGGCTCCAATATTAGTGTGGGGCGGAATAACAACTGATGGTCGAACAGACCTTTTAGTGATAAAAAAAGGTAAATCAACAAGATTGCAGTATAATAAGCGCCCACCAACACAATCGAATGATGATTTTACAATGATATGGAATCATCGATGTTTATGACAATCCAAATGTACCGTTAGTTAGTTCTATTTTATATAATGCAACGTTTCACAACCTAGTTAGCCAGTACAACTTAATATTATTTTTTTATCCAATGTTCCGGAACTAAATTATCGACGGACTAACTACCTAATTGGCACGTGTATGAATATTATTTTATTGTAACCCTTCGTAGCAGCCCAACTACGTGACCGATTTCACCTCGCGCGCTATGTCCGTAAGTAAAATTTATATTTTCGTATTATTAAATTAGCCCTTTGATGCCAAACATATAAAAATGAATGTAACGTAAAGTAAAGTTGTAAATAGTAAAGTAACTTACCCTTGAAGATCTTTTATTCGCTTGATTGAAATGGATACAAGTTGTGGCGTCGTCCTTCTGACGAGCACGTTGTCGTGATAAGTTTTTTGTCTCATTAAATGGCTAATACCGTCGCGAATTTGTTTTAGGCGAGCTCACGTATTATTTGAGTAGATGGCTACCACTTTCATAACTTCTACTCCTCTTCTAGTAATTACCGACTAGAAATAACCCTTCTTAGACTACAGCTTCAATGTCTCGTGCCAAGACGCCGACGCCCGGGTTGTGAGTCTACATATTGCGAAGGGAAGTAAAATCTTAAAGTTTTATAAAGTAAAATATCGTAGGCATTAGGCCCACCTATCAGATATACATTTTTAGTTCTTGTACTCTAATTGGCAGCAACGTGGCAAGGCATACATTTAATTTACCAACTGAAAATGGTGCTTGTAAGTTTCATTAGTTAAATTGAACTTATAAGTAAACTTTGCAATCCGAGTATTTATTACTAGGACCTCAGAAGTCACCACCCCCTTGTGTTATCGTCATTCGGTACACAAATTACTGGAGTTATTTGGAAGAGGTGTTGGATATCCATATTCGTCTGAGAGCAGGACGAGCATGTCAACATTTTGTATATATGCAAGATGGAGCCCGACCACATGCCAGAGTAGTAGACAGTACTTAGACGTACATGACATACCAGTATTGAAGTGGTCAGCTTCCTGGCGGACCAGACCTAAGGCCAATTAAGCACGTCTGAGGTCTAGCGAGTGATTGTAGGACTGTAGGTCCACGCCTAGTTTGACGAGGGTGGCTGACGTCACTTTTCTGCAGGGTAGGACAGTTAGTCCACGCCGACACCTGTGGACTAACTGTCCTACTTTTCAAAACTGATCTGGCTGTGCATTAGTTTTTCTACCTGTACTTATTCTTTACTCTGGTCAGTGATGCTTCCACTACATTCGCACAGCGTACTGCTAAAGCAGCAAATATTAACAATAGTTTACTCAAGCTATCACATATGAAGTGGATTACTAATAGGGAATATATCTTAACGAATTCCATATAGCATTATATTACTATCTGATTAATTTGGCATTGTCCTAATGAATCATAAACATCTACAGTAAGTTTGTATTAGTTATTCCTTACATTGGACCATCGTTTGTATAATACTGTCTATACCAGTAGACACTATAATGGTTAGACATTCTTAAGTTAGAAATGGCGTAACTAACCTGACTTTATTTTATGTATATAATTTCGTTTCATTCTTTTTGCAGCTGTCTTATGTAGTGTACTGAAAATTATTTAGCAGATATAGAGTTTAGATTTCGAAACATCCATTCAAGTGCTGCAGTGTGAGTACGACGATCCCTTATCAACCCCTCGTCAAAAGAAACCCGTGAGTCGGACAGTGAGTCCCAGGCCGGTACCGTGGACCTACTGTCCACACCCCTTAAGAAGTAGGTATGAAATGCTTTCGGCAGTGTTATGACGTGGACCTACAGTCCGTTTACCGGCCCTTTAACCCTCCAACTGATAATAAGAAACTCCCAGAATGATTCCATGGTTTTTGTCTTTGCGCAGTATATTTTACGGATATTTTTTTTTTAATATCTGCTAAATGCTGAATAATATCATTTTTTTTGTTAGAAACCAGAAAGAAATTTGATAATAATTCAAATATTCATTTACTGTATTGTTTTTTTTTAACTGTCCATAAATTGAAAAATTGATGAACGTCTGTGCCGACGGTCAATTGTAACTAAGGCTTTAATGAGTAATCCTCTCGGGTCGAAGAGACCGTAGTATGGCATGTTAGCAGACTCCATACTGGAAGAAGTCAATAATTCAAAATTCGTTGGAATACACCTCGATCGAGGTTTGGCATGGAATCACGTTTGCTTATTTTTAGCCTCTGGCTTTTATGATTTAAAGTCGTTAGCCAAATAGTACAGTTGCTGGACTTTACCAGGCCTTTACATTTTGGGATCAACTTTGCATCAAATGTCTGAACTTCCTAATAGTGGTCGAGATATACATTGGTATACGTCTGGAGGCAGAGAACTTCCTGTGCGGAATAGGAGGTATAGGTGTATGAACACTTGCTCTCACAGGCAGGTGTTCATTTTATCAGGTTACCAAATTGGTAGAAATTCCACAAGTCACTTGACATTCGCCTAAAAAGCTTTTTATCGTCAGTATTTGATAACCTGAACGAGTTTTTGGCATACAACCGGATTGCACGTAGGCTAAATTGTATATTCAACTGTTCACTTTTATGTAATGCAAATGGAAAGGAACATAAATTTAAATTACACTCGATGTGTCTTTTTTAATACATAGTTTGACTGCCTAGCCTGCAAAGGAGACCAAACCATATGTTACGGGATTTAAAGTATTTCGGATTAAAACAATTTGAAGATTTTTAGGATTCCTAATTAATTGCACTATAGGAAACAAAACAGAGCTGCACAAAATCGAATCGTTAGTGAATTTATATCTAATATTTTAACCGGCTTTCTGAAAATTTCTCAGAAATATTAATTAACAACATGGTTTGATATTTTCTCTCTTTGGCTAGACACATTTAATTTACTTATTTTCTAACTTAAGAAACACATTGGTGTTTTTGTATTTAACATGTGCTGAAATGTCGTCTGTATGCCACTAGCGCGTATTGATTAAAAAGTATTTAGTGCTTTATAACTACCAACAATCATTAATAAACAATATGGCCACAATTTCCAACAGACAGCAGTGTAACCATGGAAATAAATGAATAAAGTATCATAAGTTATAGAAAATTAAACACGTCTTATAAATGTCATAAAATGTATTTAAATATACCTTTCCCAAATCAACTCCGATGTACAAAAATTGGTGAACTGTGACTAAGAAAATACTAGTAAGAACTTTACCAACACCTGCTGAAGAACACTAAGAGAGTGACTAAATTACCACAATACAGAGATCATGAAAATCAACACAACACTCGTGGACTGGAAGACACAGAGGTATGTCACGTAGATTAATGGCCGTTTACACTAAGTTCTACCGAGGACGCTGGTCACTTGGTACCAACATTTGTCGAAGTACATCCACACTGCTCGTCCCATTTCCAAGTTCTACCGAGGGCGCTGGTCACTTGGTACCAAAATTCGTCGAAGGACATCCACACTGTGCTCGTCCCATTTGCAAGTTCTACCGAGGGCGCTGGTCACTTGGTACATAAATTCGTCGAAGGACATCCACACTGTGCTCGTCCCATTTGCAAGTTCTACCGAGGGCGCTGGTCACTTGGTACAAAAATTTGTCGAAGTACATCCACACTGCTTGTCCCATTTCCAAGTTCTACCGAGGGCGCTGGTCACTTGGTACATAAATTCGTCGAAGGACATCCACACTGTGCTCGTCCCATTTGCAAGTTCTACCGAGGGCGCTGGTCACTTGGTACATAAATTCGTCGAAGGACATCCACACTGTGCTCGTCCCATTTGCAAGTTCTACCGAGGACGCTGGTCACTTGGTACCAAAATTTGTCGAAGTATATCCACACTCCTCGTCCCATTTGCAAGTTCTACCGAGGACGCTGGTCACTTGGTACCAAAAATTTGTCGAAGTACATCCACACTCCTCGTCCCATTTGCAAGTTCTACTGAGGGCGCTGGTCACTTGGTACATAAATTCGTCGAAGGACATCCACACTGTGCTCGTCCCATTTGCAAGTTCTACCGAGGGCGCTGGTCACTTGGTACATAAATTCGTCGAAGGACATCCACACTGTGCTCGTCCCATTTGCAAGTTCTACCGAGGACGCTGGTCACTTGGTACCAAAATTTGTCGAAGTATATCCACACTCCTCGTCCCATTTGCAAGTTCTACTGAGGGCGCTGGTCACTTGGTACCAAAATTCGTCGAAGGACACCCACACTGTGCTCGTCCCATTTGCAAGTTCTACCGAGGGCGCTGGTCACTTGGTACATAAATTCGTCGAAGTACATCCACACTCCTCGTCCCATTTGCAAGTTCTACTGAGGGCGCTGGTCACTTGGTACCAAAATTCGTCGAAGGACATCCACACTGTGCTCGTCCCATTTGCAAGTTCTACCGAGGGCGCTGGTCACTTGGTACCAAAATTCGTCGAAGGACATCCACACTGTGCTCGTCCCATTTGCAAGTTCTACCGAGGGCGCTGGTCACTTGGTACAAAAATTTGTCGAAGTACATCCACACTGCTCGTCCCATTTCCAAGTTCTACCGAGGGCGCTGGTCACTTGGTACATAAATTCGTCGAAGGAAATCCACACTGTGCTCGTCCCATTTGCAAGTTCTACCGAGGGCGCTGGTCACTTGGTACATAAATTCGTCGAAGGACATCCACACTGTGCTCGTCCCATTTGCAAGTTCTACCGAGGACGCTGGTCACTTGGTTCCAAAATCCAAGTCGATGTCCACTTATACTGTATTCGGCCATTTCCAAGCATTTTTAAAAGCAGACACTTAGTAATAACTGTGTCTTTCGCCCGATGTTGGATCACTGTAATCACTTGTATTTTCGTGCAAAAGTAAAGACATCTAAAATCAGGAAATTACTTTTCTAACTTTATAAATAAAATTGAGTTATAGCTAAAATTATGAATAACAAATTTGGAGTGATACATCGAAAACAATTGTTCACAGGCCTAAAGCTCAAGATTACCGTAGTTTTCAAGATTATCATTTCAATTCATAAGTGAATGAAATGTTGGATGAATTATAATTAATTCTTTAATGTGTCAAGCTTCATTTGAATTTGAGGCCAATCGCACCATCTATTTGTTTATTCCTTGTCAATCCTGAATGAGTGTAGGTGACCTGTGTAGTCTTGATACTTTATAAGGTTTACAGAGGATCATTAAATTAATAGCCCTGTAGTCAGAGAATTTAAGGACCATAAATTTGAATTGAACTTCTAACAAGCCAGGGATTGGTAAATTTGGTCTGATTGTGTTGGCCGAGAGACAAACCCGATTGTCAGTTCCTACGCTGACTCTGATTGAAATATCGCAGTCAATCTAGAGTTATTCCCTTATGTATACTGGCTGGAAAGTGGGCGCTTGGATGAATGAGCAAAGTCTGCACAGGGCAGTCTTAATCAAACCTAAAAATCTCATGCGATTCGACTCATACAATACATCAGCCATTCGACAGTGACTCAGTCTATGGACTATAAAACCCACATCTAGACGAGGAAGAGTGCTGCTCTATTAGCATCTCGATGCGAATATTTGCGCATGCCAGCAGCACCAAAAGGTCTTCCGGAAAGGTAAGGATAGCCGCAGGTCTCGTAAAGGGTCCGGTTCGATTACTCCACCGATCGTTGGCCCAACGACCCAAACATTACTTTAGTTTAAAATAAGAGGGTCGTTGGCCCAACGATCAGTGGTGTAATCGGACTGATTTGTTTCATAAAGTAAAACATAACTAAAATGGGTCGTTGGCCCAACGACCCTATTGCAGTAACAAGTTAAATTGTAGAATGCAGGTTCGATTACACCACTGTTCGTTGGGCCAACGACCCGTTTTATAATTTATAGAGGTTCTATTAGTCCACTGGGTCGTTGGCCCAACGACCCGATCAAATAAAACATTGCATTTCAAATGAAAAGGGTCGATTACTCCACTGACCGATTAGTCCACTATGGACAAGGGCAGGCGGTACGGCAGCCGCTCTTCCTGCACTGTTGGAATTTTATCTTCATTATGAGCGTGAATACATTTGATGAAAATATAAATATATATAACTATAAATGTTATTATAAATTATATATTAATTAAATGCAGGTATGAGGTAACTTGTACATTATTAATATTTTTGTCCGTAAAGAAAAAATTACATTGGTTAATATAAACGTATATTTTTAGTTATAATTTCTTCTACATCATTGACGTGACTAAACAAATATATGTTTATATAAAATTTGTATAAACGGCAAAATCGTGATTTAATGTTTATTTAAACTACATTAGTATCGATTTTTTATCATATACATATACATGTACAAGTAAAAGAACTGGCCAATTCTCTTAAAAAAGCCAATGTATAATGTTCTGAAGCATTTAAACATTTTAGTGTATCTGGTACATTTCTTCAGATGGATATAAACTACATTTACAGTACATATTAGAGGTAACTATCAATCATTAAAGCTTAATTGAGAATATGTTGCCAACTTTAAAATAGAAGCCTCTGAAGAAGTAATGTTGATTGTTAATGGGATGTGAGAGAAGGCATTACATTATCCTATACCGGGTATTCTATATGAGATAATCTATAAATGTAATGCACCTGTTAGACTCTTAGTTATAAGTAGAATAGTGTAATTTGTGGTAATATATTAGAAATATAATTTTATTAGTGATGTCGCAAAAAGAATTCAAATTTCACATGCAACTGTGAAAGTACAGTACTACTAGAGCTTTAATTTCCCATAAGTTCAACATTATTCTTTTGATGGGGTCTTCTTCAGTTTATTTCCAAGTTGAAACATGCAAACTTGAATTGATGTATCCGTGACAAACCTTGTTATAATTATTAATAGTTTTAATGTGAAGTAAACGTTTTCTTTGGCGTCTTCATTGTAGCTTTGTACGCTGTGATGGCTGAGGAGAATAGTGATAACTATCGACCGTGACATGAAGTCGCAGTCATTTACATGATTTTATTAAGTTTTCATTGAGCCCTGTGGTTTACTTTTACAGTTAATTTACATAATAAAAGATGGTAAAACGGATTAGGTCTTCGGTTTACACGGCCGGTGTCATAACCAACTGTTTTGGTCTAACCGTGGAAAGCTACCCTCCACCACAATATTTTTCCGGTTTAAGATCTGTTGTTTAAGATAGTTTCCCCACATAAAAACCGATACATTGTAAGAATTTAAGTATCGTTTCGACGAGGTGTAAACTGCACAACACATCAAATATTATCAAATCATATAGCTCGTGTTTTAGTATTTAAGGTTATTTAACAACTATCGAGAAGTCTTCCATGAAATTTTTAAAACCTTCAAATTTGTGTACATTATTTACATTTACTCTATATCATTGTCCAGTATGACTTAGACAGGGAAGCAGTGGACCTGTACAGAAGGAGAATCAATCGTGGCCATTAGGCAAACTAGGCGGCTACCGAGGACGACAGCTTTAAGGGGTGGCTAAAAGAAAACAATTACAAGAATGTGTATAAATTACTTTACAGAAACCGAGCCAAAAAATACATAAAACAGGCTTGTGTCACTTTAAAATTCAACCTTTATCATATCAAACATTACTTAAAGTGTCAGCGTAAACCTTAGGTAAAATTGAATATAGTACAATAAACCTTTGTAGTTACCCTCTGAACGTGAAATTGAAGACGGCAACAGTTTTAGTGTTGAGTTCGGAGTTGGGCGTGATGTGGCCTCGAAAAGCATATTGTCGCATCGCTTCTATAACCCCATTACTACTACTTGTCTAAACCTTTACTCAAGTCGGAGGATTGATCAGTCATTAGGCTAGTTTTGAGGGTTTTTTATCGACTCTGTGTAATTTTTATTAGCGGTATCTAATGTTGCTTGATTATGCGAGCATCCCGTATGTAAGAGGACACGCTAGTGGATGCTGCCTGCTCTTCCGAGGCTCTATATTTAACATGGAGCAAAAATTCAATGGAAAATAGGCACTTGACTTGTCTCAAACTTGATTTCTCAATCTTTCATTCCACAAACAGACTTTATAGTTGAACGCCTGGGGGTTTTGACTTCGGATTACAACTACAGTGAATGCATTTATATGGTCGATGTGGTATTTTGTTTTTCAGACTATAAATTGCAATGTTTATCAAATTCTTTATCTAGGTTTTTTCATTGTTTAAACAAATTACTATAAAAATTCATCTTTGAGCATCTAGTTTTGCTCTAAATGGTATTTTTCAAATTATATGTGAAATTTCACCTAAATAGATGTAGAGAAACATCTATTAAGAACACCACTACTCTTGGTGTGTTTTTGATTATATTTAGGGTTGTCGGGCTCTTGAAATGTAGTAAAACGTGGAGGGAAGAGCGGAGCTGCAGGTGCAAAGTACAATGGAAATATGTAATATAAAAGATAATATACATGTCGCCTTATTTTCAGATTTTAGGACTGTACGTCCACGCCTAGTTTGACGAGGGTGGCTGACGTCACTTTTCTGCAGGATAGGACAGTTAGTCCACGCTGATCTGATACCTGTGGGACTAACTGTCCTTCTTTTCAAAACTGACCTGGCCGTGCATTAGTTTTTCTACCTGCACTTATTCTTTATTCTGGTCAGTGATGCTTCCACTACATTCGCACAGCGTACTGCTAAAGCAGTAAATATTAACAACAGTTTACTCAAGCTACCACATATCTTAACGGGATTATATCTTAACGAATATCCATATTTCCATTATATTACTCTCTGATTAATTTGGCATTGTCCTAATGAATCATAAACATCTACAGTAAGTTTGTATTAGTTATTCCTTATATTGGACCATCGTTTGTATAATACTGTATATACCAGTAGACACGTTACTCGTAGTACACGTTAATTGAAATGGATGGTTTATTGTTTTATTAACATTGTTAATAGTTAAAATAACAATTTAGTTCATATCTAATATATCATTTTTAAAATTGTACCAAATTAAGTTAAATAGATACGAAGACAAAATATTTTATTACCTTAAATAGTGGCTCTTGGCATATAATCCAAACAGTAAACAAAACATCTTCCTACACAGACATACTAACTTACATAATAGTGACCTGATGTCGCTAACGATTCGTTTGTAAATATCACTCAAACAGGAATTCGATGAACGGCTAAAAAATGTGTCTAGTTTCATTCAAACTTCCAATTGCTATTCATCTATATATCCCGCTGCGAAAAAATTTAACGTTATTTCAAATAGTGATCCCGGAACGACAGGAGATAACATGTTTAATTACTAGCAGTTATAAGAACTTCGAACGCACCAAATTCTTAAATTTATTCTTAAACCCTATTAGTTTTATTCTCCTTTAAAATAAACCGTTAAGCGTTAAAAGGTTTAAAATTTGGGGTTTAGTTAATAAAAAAAGCCCTAGTTAATGTTGCTTTATTTTCTCGAACAAGGTACAAACAAACTTCTGAGAAGCCTACTTCTGTCAAAAGTCAAATAAACTATGCGTTTTATAACTATATAACAGTTATATAGTACATTCCTTTGATGTCTGCATACAGTACTCAACATGCATACTCAATATTTACTAAAGTGTACAGTTAAAAGTAGATTTGTAATAAAACTTTTAGTTTTCTTATCTAAATATTTGTCTTACTTGTGCTCAACAGTGGTCGCAAAAAAATGTTTAAATAAGAAGTGTTGTTATTATCAAGCTTACTCTATGCTTTCACGACTAAATGTAAGGTAATTTTATGATTGTGCTACTATAGAACAATGTTTACACAGGACAATTGACTAAAGTTAACAGGCTCTTATACTATTATATAAATGTCTTGTTCTCTTTACCTGATTTTTCTGTGCATTCTTACGATATTTTAATCGTTGTTCTCCTAGTCGGAGCGAAAACATATTCAATAAACCAAAGACCACTATAATCGTTACAGACATTCTTAAGTTAGAAATGGCGTAACTAACCTGACTTTATTTTATGTATATCATTTTGTTTCATTCTTTTTGCAGCTGTCTTATGTAGTGTACTGAAAACTATTTAGCAGATATAGAGTTTAGATCTCGAAACATCCATTCAAGTGCTGCAGTGTGAGTACGACGATCTTTTGTCAACCCCTCGTCAAAAGAATCCCGTGAGTCGGACAGTGGGTCCCAGGCCGGGACCGCGGACCCACTGTCCACCCCTTAAGAAGTAGGTAAGAAATGCTTCCGGCAGTTTTATGATGTGGACCTACAGTCCGTTTACCCTAGCGAGTAGCATCCGGAGCCGGCCAAACCAAGCAAGACAGCCTCAGACGACTCCATGCCACCATGGCGTATTCAAGTAGTTATCTCAGCCAGAGGACATAACACGAGATATTGAGTACGGAACTTCAAAGAATAGATTATCGTTTGTTACGTTTGAAATTTGTTAAAAGAGTTACTTTTACTTTGACCTTTGGACGTTCTTTAACTGATCTAACCTAAATTAGAATTTCAAAATTAAAGAAACTATTTTATGCCTAACTTCTGGAATAAAGCTAACTACCCTGCAATGCTCGCGCCATGGCCTTTTTGACTGGGTCTATTTTATTTTGATAGCGCCTGTACTTGTTTACGCGCTTAAACACCTCCCCTGACCAGTAGCCTCCTCTTTCATCCTCCTACACCAGTTGCCACCCTGCTCGTCAGTTTTGGCGTTTGACCTTGACTGAGTGCGATCAATTATTTCTCGGCCTGGTCTTAAGTTCCATGCGCGAGTAGTTGTGTGACCCTAATCTCGGGTCTAAAATTTCCGTGCGCGAGTAAATACGTATGTGTTATAAAAAAAAATCCTTAATGTGTTTTAATCTATTTGTAAGTGAAACATTGTGCAATATGGATCGAACGTATTCGAGCATTATTATTGGAGCTCATATCGGAAGGTAATGAGCCTTTGGCCGATGACAGCGACAATGGAGGAGATCATGAAGAAGATACTAGTGACCACAATACAGAAACAGAAGAATCTGCAGATGAAGATGATGAACGGCCGGAACCTGCTAGAGAAGAAAATGAAATGGTAGTAGAAGAACAACAAATACAAGCCAATGCAACGGTTATCACTTATTGGGACTGTGAGGAAAAACAAAAAAGAACTTCCAAACATCACAGTGTACAAAGATCATAAAGAACGTGAGCTTTACACTAGTTTGTTTGTATATGGAGAGAAGGCTACACTAGTATCTTATAAATCGAAACAAAAAAAGTAGTCTTGCTTTTATCCACTGAGCATCGTTCGGATACCATTGATGAAACGACTGGTGATTTACAAAAACCTGAAATGCTGACACACTACAACAGGACAAAAGGTGGCGTTGATACCCTTGATCAGTTGAAAGCTACGTATTCTGTTACCAGAAAAAACAAGCAGGTGGTCTCTATCTCTATTCTTTTTTATGATGAACACGGCAGGAGTAAACAGTTATGTAATCTACCTTGCCAATTCAGGTAAAGAAATTACAAGACGTGATTTTTTTAAGACCCTAGCAAGAGAACTCTGCATTGATCATTTAAAATTTAGGGCAACATTAGAAAATCGCAAAGACAGTTGAAACTAAAGGTGAAGGAACTTGCCGGAATAAGGGATGAACCACGACGTCGTGCAGAAACAGCTGCTGGTAGATGTGCTTACTGCTCATGGCGTCAGAAACCGGAAAACAAAAGTGACATGTTCTTCTTGCAAGTAAAACGTCGGTATGTGTGAACCCCAGCTGTGCTGTTTTCAGTGTTGTGTCCTTTATTTTTAATTTAAAATGTAGTTTTTTTTTTACCCAATTAGTGGTTGAAACTATATAAAACAGTTTCTTAAAACATTTTTGTTTCATAATTTACATAAAAATGTTTAGATTTTTTTCGTAATCTTTTTTTCCCAGTACTTTTCCTACAAACTAACCTTACCCGTTAACTTTAATTGTTTTCAGTGTTTGTTTACTATTAGTAGTTTTTCAAGTGTGAAGGTAATGGACAACTTAAAATTTGCCCCTTCAAACAACTCAAACTGTTTGGATTTTGATACCATAACTAATGATCACAATTATTGTTCTAATAAGCAAACAATGAACATCATTTCAGGAAAAACTATTTCTAATGACGATGTCAATAATCAAAACGAGTGGCAAATCGAAACAACTAGAAACAAAAGACATTTGTCAACAGCCAACGTTTTCAGATGTTAAGAAACCTTGTAGACCTACAGAGTACGTTGCAAAAACTGCTAGACCTATTGAATTGCACAACAGATTTTGAAATGCTGAGTAACGCCAACCTAGGCTCTGAAGAAGAAACGATGAATGACGACAAATGTAGGACGAAGGTGAGGCCTCCACCTATATTTGTCCCCAACATTGTCAACATAAGTAAAATGATGGTAAACATTGAACAAGTAATTAAAAAAGAGTCATATTCATTTAAATGCATAGCTAGAGATAAAGTAAAAATTAACACTGATACTATTTGAAGCCTACCGCGCATTAGTCAAACATTTAACTAACATGAAAGTAAACTTCCATACATACCAAATAAAGGGTGACAGAGCTTATAGAGTAGTGCTTAAGAATATGCACTTCTCTACGGAACCCCAGGAAAATTAAAACAGCTATAGAAGCTTATAACCACAAAGTTAGGAATGTGTCGAACCCTTAGAAGTAGCAAATCTAAAGATCCACTGTCAATTTTTTTTGTAGACTTAGAGCCAGCATCAAACAACAAAGACATTTTTAAAAATTGAATTCCTACTAAAATGCCAAAAATTGTACTTGAGCCCCCTTACAAACGTAATGATGTGGTGCAGTGCAAAAAGTGTCAAAGATATGGGCACACAAAGGCTTACTGCTGGTACCAAAACCGCTGTGTAAAATGCGGCTCAGATCATGATACTAGCAGCTGTAATAAATCTGTAAATGTTCCTCCCAAATGTTGTATTATGTGGTGGTGAGCACCCAGCCAACTATAAAGGTTGCTCTATTTACAAAGATATTAAGAAAAAGGCTTTTCCACCTCTAAGACCAGCGTTAAAAAAAGACACTCCTCCTCCAGTGCAAGATCGAGAAGTAGATAGGACCTATATCTGTTCGTACTCAAAATTCAACAGGTAATCAGTCTCTCAAACCAGTATCACCAACCTTATCTTATGCTAGAGTGGCATCAGGTCAATCAAATGTAGAAGCAAATCACAATCTCAATCAAATAATTGATGGATTTTTAAATAAGTTCGAAATGATGATGTCTCAACAAGCCCAGCAAATAGGTACATTGATTAACCTATTGACAACTGTCATATCAAAACTAAAATGAATAGATTTTATAGGATTGGACTCTGGAATGCCAATGGCTTGGCCCGACCATGGCCAAGATATTCAACTTTTTTATTTCAATACACAAAATAGATATTATGTTAATTTTCTGAGACCCACTTTACAAACTTAAATTTTTTCAAAATCCCAAAATTTTACTTTTTATTCTAACAAACCACCCTGACAATACGGCGCATGGAGGTAGCGCTGTGCTAGTCAGAAAACAAATAAAAACATTATCAATTACCTAGATTTCAAGAAGATCATATTCAAGCTACAAGCATAGTGGTTGAGGACTGGATGGGACCACTCGTCCACTTACATTTTCTGGTGTTTTACTGTCCCCCGAGGCACAATATTACCAAACTTCAATTCAAAAAACGAATTTTTTCGAAACTTTAGGGCCTCGTTTTGTAGCAGGTGGTGACTTTAATGCCAAACATGTCATGTGGGGTTCAAGGTTGATTAACCCTAGAGGTAGAAATTTGTTAAATTGCATGAATGACAATCACTTGAGTTACGTATCTACAGGGGAACCAACCTATTGGCCTTCAGATCCCAACAAAATTCCAGATCTTCTTGATTTCTTTGTTACGGGAGGTATTTCTCCTAACTATAATGGAGGCTGTTTCATCTCTTGATTTGTCGTCCGATCACTCTCCGGTCATCCTATCAATAAGTTCATCATTTGTATTGAAAGAAAAGGCAGCGTCCTTATCGAATAAAGGCACAAACTGGGTGAAGTTTCGTGAAAACGTTAAATGACAGTTTAAGTCTTAATATATCACTTAAAACAAGAGAGGAAATAGACAACGCTGTGGAAATTTTTAATTATACTGTTCAGAAATCTGCTTGGAGTGCAACGCCTGAACTTAATAATACAACGTGTGGCAATATCAATTACCCAATATATATTAAGCAACACATTGCTCAAAAAACGTCGCTTACGAAGAATATGGCAAAATTCTAGAAATGTAAGAGATAAAAACAATGTTTAACAGAGCATCAAGACAGTTAAAGATTTTGCTTAAAAACTTAAAAAACATATGGTTTCAAGAATTCACTTCAAATCTCTCCCCAACTGAAGCAACAGACTATTCTTTATGGAAAGTAACAAAAAGCACAAAGAAACCGCAAGTGCCCATTCCTCCAATATCTAAACCAGATGGTTTCTTGGGCGAAAAGTAACAGAGAGAAAACTGATTTGTTTGCTGCATATTTTAGTAATGTTTTTCAAACCATACCCTGTAGATAACAACTTTGATAATAGACATGTTGTAAAGGAGTTTCTTGATTCACCTAACCAACTCTCACTACCTATTGGCTCCTTTAAACCATCTGAAATATATGATGAGATTAAAAATTCTTAATCCCAAAAAAGGCCCTGGTTATGAGTTAATAACAGGTTTTTAAGATATTACAAGAGCTTCCTAGGAAAAGCCATACTCTTTCTTACCTTCGTATTTAATGCTATTTTGAGGCTTGAATACTTCCCATCACAATGGAAGGTGGCTCAAGTTATTGTTGTTCCTAAGCCAGGAAAACCTCAAAACGAAGTAATGTCCTACAGGCCAATCAGTCTACTACCTATACCTTCTAAATTATTCGAAAAGTTATTTTTAAAACGACTTCAGGTTTTTATAACTGAATGCAATTTAATTCCCAATCATCAGTTTGGTTTCAGAGTGCACCACTCCACTATCGAACAAGTCCATAGAGTAAGCTAATATAATAAGGCAAGATTTGGAATCAAGAAAATTTTGTTCTGCAGCATTTCTCGATGTGAGTCAAGCCTTTGACAAAGTGTGGCATGAAGGGCTTCTATTTAAAATAAAAAGTCATCTACCTCACACTGTTTACAACATTATAAAATCTTATTTAGAAACGAAGGTATTTTCAAATCAAGGTTTGATGATTGTCTTTCAGATCTGAATGAAATAAACTCTGGTGTACCTCAGGGAAGTGTACTAGGACCAGTGCTGTACTTAATTTTCACTGCAGACATTCCCAACTAATCAAAATTCTTTGACAAGCAACATTCGCCGATGACACTGCCGTACTGGCATCCCACTCCAAACCATGTTGTAGCATCACAAATTCTACAAACTAACTTAAATTCTATCACAGTTTGGGCTTAAAACTTGGAGAATTAAAGTGAATGAAACTAAATCTGTTCACGTCACACATTTACGTTGAAAACATGACACCTGTCCACCAGTGTTTTTAAAACAACATTCAAATTCCTCAAAGAAATGAAGCTAAGTATCTGGGTGTAACATCTCGATAGGAAGCTGACTTGGAAAACCACACATATGGAACAAAAGGCTCCAATTAAATTTCAAAATTTTCAAAACTAAATTGGCTTTTTTGGGAACAAATCCCATTTATCAATAGAAAGCAAACTGTTGTTGTACAAGACTGTTCTAAAGCCCATCTGGACGTACGGAATTCCAACTGTGGGGGAGTTGCTTCTACATCAAATA
This sequence comes from Homalodisca vitripennis, assembly GCF_021130785.1. Classification (NCBI taxonomy): domain Eukaryota; kingdom Metazoa; phylum Arthropoda; class Insecta; order Hemiptera; family Cicadellidae; genus Homalodisca; species Homalodisca vitripennis. The sequence goes on along the minus strand of NC_060209.1, from coordinate 193,935,766 downwards.
TTGAAATTATACAGCGTTTCCAATCTAAAGTTCTCCGAAAGATATTACAGGCCCCATGGTATGTTCGTAATGAAGTCATTCACAGAGACACGAATATCCCTTTTGTTACTGAAGAAATTCCAAAGTTCTGCATCAAGTATCAAAACAAATTTAAAACTCTCATCCTAACTACTTGGCTATTAATCTGCTGGAAAACAGTGACCATCTAATTTCGGGCTAAAAAAAGACATGATTTCTTAAACTTAGCTGATCGATTTTAAAAGATGAACAATCTCTTAAATGTTTATGTTAATTAAGGTTAATGAACTTTGATTAACCATGTCCTTAAGATTTTATTATCAAATTTTACTTATTGTTTTGTTGTATATAAACAGATTGTAAATAAAATTAAAGTCAAAAAAAAAAAAAAAAAAAAATGTTCTTCTTGCAATCGGTATATATGTAAAAGAACACACAAACACACTTCTGCACCAGCTTGTTCTGAAAACGCAGGTGACGAAGTAGAAGAGGCGTAAAGAATGTAAAGAACACTATCCAGCTGAGTTTGCTGCCATTTTGTATTTTTATTTAAAACACTATTTTTTATATCATATTATCATAATATTCAATAGCACTTACTTTAAGCTATAAGAAACTTCATTTATTAAAATAATAATATAAACATTAGATTTTCTTATGTTAGTCTTGTGTTTTGATGACAACATATTTATAAAAGGATAATAGATTTCATTTATTTAGTTGACAAAAGTGTTGTGTTAAAAATATGGTTAATACGTACGTTAAATAAAATACACAATAAAAAATCTAAAATATAAATATTACAAATAATATTTTAAATCTTATATACGCTAATGAATTTTTTTGGCAAAATATATGTTTTGATTTAGTGTTTATGTGTATTAATAAACAATACATTTTATTTTCAAAAATGATTCAATCTTAATTTTATACAACCTGGTCGTTTTGACCGTGCGCGAGCATATTATATATTGTTTTGGTGCGACTAATCCAGGGTTTTAATAACAATAAGTGTTAAATATCGAACACAAAGTACAAACTATTAAATAATAAATAACTGATTCAAAGCAGATTTACTGTGACGCGGCCCACATTGAAGTTCTCAGCGAAAAGCCAACAATAAAAAAATTAAATAAACGGCAACTCAAAATATCTTATCATTGCCCTCAGATCTGAAATTTTTATTTTAAAGCAATGAAAGTAGCTACATTAAACTGTTGATAAGGAACCTTTTATTTATCTAAATAAACAAAAACATCCAATAGAGGTTATAATAAAAATGTATTAACAACAACAAACATCGAACAATTAACAAACCACTTAATTAAACAATAGCAACAGCTTTATTTACAACTGTTTAAAACACAGAAACCTGTTGCCTACTAAGAATATAGCACAATCTTAACAATACGTTCAGACAAAAATGTTTTTATAATAATTGGTAACCAGCATATATCAGGTGTTTTATGTGAAAGGCGCCTGACTGTTGTATAAACTTAATTTTAGTAAAGAAACAAGTCCTAAAACAACGGATCTTAAAATATATTTATTGAACATCAAATATTGTACTCTCAACTATCATTTGTTTGAAGTTTGTCTTTTGCAATGGAAGGATTGTGAATGAAACAGGAAATTTTTCCGAACATTTGCCATCGTTTAGTGATACAAAAATCAGTAACACTACGTTTCTAGAATCTGCAATCTGATCTCTTCTTCAGGTAAATAACTAACCTAATACATAATTACAAAACTAGGTTACAATACTATCGTTTGTCATATCAATGTATTTATTTATTTTTTTTATTGTAAATTGTAGCCTGGTAAGTTTGTATATTTATTATTTGTATGTTTAAGTTGTTTAGATTAAGATATTGAAATTGTATAATGGATTTGCCGTTGGAAGTGAAAATAAATAAATAAATAAACAAATCATGAAGGAAACAGGATTTTTCCGGACATTTTCATTTCATTTCATTTATTGAGTCAACGGTAAACCATTTCGTACATATCAAGTAAACAGATGGCATGCCCAGAAATTAACAAATCCAATTACATATCGCCAACACTTAATTGCAGATAATAGAAAACAATATTAATCAAATATCCAAAGTTTAACATAATATACATACAAATTAACGCCTACATCAAAATAAATATCAAAATCGATTAATTATAAATAATATGAAAAATATTAAATAACAGCTGAGGTTTAAATTTAACACCTATTAATAAATAACTAAAAATACCCACCTAATAAATAATCCTTAAAAATGTGGGGGGGGGGGGGGGTGGGGGGGGGGGGGGGTGGGGGGGGGGGGGGGTGGGGGGGGGGGGGGGTGGGGGGGGGGGGGGGTGGGGGGGGGGGGGGGTGACTCTGATTATAACGACTTTAGTGTGTGCCTTTTCCTTACAATCGTTTGCCGTTGGTTGTGTAAATGCTATAAAACCTTAATTATACTCGGTCTTTATCAGTACTACCCAATTAGAACTTGCAGCTTTACACAGTGTTGTAGCACGTTTCCAAGAATGTCGCGCCCGAGATCGTGATCTATTGGCAAAACAAACCGCACAATACGCATATCAAGCCTTGCCATTGTCTCAATTCTATCTTGAACCGTTCTCACATCGAGGTCGCCAAATGAACTAGTCGCTTACCAGAAATTCGCCAAACTCTTTCCTCTTCCAGTGCTTAATGAACACGGAACTGAATATAATGGAACGTCAGTTCTTATTTTATCAGCGTAATTCTTCGTAAACCGCACAGATTTGTGTGTAATAATACAATTTAAAAGAATTCTAGACATAGTTTCCAAATTGAACAATGGAAAGCACTTATTATAATCTATTATTTATTAAAGGGCGTTCATTGAATATGGCGTTAAAGTAATTATTATGATTTATTATGATATGGGCGTTTTGCTGGTGGAAATTAGTGATTATATTGTGATACGTACAACTCGTCGACGATAATGCAAACGGTACATTATTTTGTTCGTTACTGGAACATAGCTTTGAAGCCGTGTTTTATTGTTATTTTCGCTAGAGTCTCAGCATTTATGAGCTTGGTTCTAGAGGAGCTATCCTTATCGAAAGCAATGTTTATTAAATAACTTGTTTATTATTAATACACTTGTCTATAAATGTATGGTTTCCAATTGTATGATATCTGATTATTATCGAAACTAGGTCAAATTATCGAACAGCTGACGGCCTGGAGTAAAGATTACTGTTGTTTTTTGTTGGTTAAGCTTCATCCACATCGCGTCAAAATTCCGCCTCGTTGTACAGACGGATGCGTATTATTGGCAGTTTCGGTTTAGCACCTGAAAATGGCTATTCACAGTGAGGCTGAAAGGTGCAGGAAGAGCGAGGAAGAGGGAGTGCACACCAGCTTATGTTTCCACAGAACAGCGTAGCAGGAAGGAGACTGGAAAATACGAAGGCGCTAGGTGTCTTTTTAAAAATCAACAGATTTTATATATGAATCAGTTTTTTTTTTTAATTAAATAACACCAAATTTTAGTTATAATTCTACCAAAGGGAGTAACATATTTTTAATTCCAAAAATTTATAATTAACAATTTTCCGTAACATTTTATACATGGTGGAAAAATTAACTCGTATATTTCAAAATAAAAATTATGTCAATCCCTCAGGACATATATAAAGTACTTACTGTAAAAATAGGAAATCATTATCATCAGCAGTTTTCAATTGAGCCTGATTAAAAAATAGCCCAAAATGACTACCTACTTCAGATGTCTATAGGCTAATTCCTGGTGAAGTGATCCAAATTTTTTGTTCTTTGTCTGCATTCAAGAAGTGTACCTTGAAAGATTTTGACAATTAAATTTTCAAAATATTACTCAACCCAAAATCGATTGCACCACCTTCAAGAATTTAATCGTGTTCGCCATTTAAATCGGTGCGAACAGGAAAATTTAGATGTAACTTATATAATATTAGCAGACTGTCCATGTGTGCTTTGCTTGCGATTCCCTGTAAATCTTTACTACATACTCGGTTTATTTATATAGTAATAAACCGATTAAAATATTACTTTCATACATATATATATATATATATATAAGCGTGATTGCAGTAATAAATAATTGTAGTGTGAATAGCAGCAATAAATACTTGTAGAGCGAATAGCAGGCAAATATTAAGATAGTGTTGAACTTTGTGACTGAACGGTCACAAAGTTCAACACTATCTTAATAAGTAGATACGGTTATTAATAGTTTTTATTGGTTTTTACTTTTTTTAATTTTCTCCTTCTTCGATTGCTTATATTTTTCACTGTATTCTTCTTGTGATAACATTTTCTGGATGTAGGCAGCGTCTTCGGTCTGACTAGAATGTAAATAAACAGACATGTGTGGCATTTGTGGCTCTTTCATTAAAGTATATTGTTTTCAACCTTTTTTATTTAACTGTTTAATTAATAGCTTTCTCTCCTTCTCCAAGCCACATCTAAAATTAAATGCTTTATTAATAACATGGATGATCATATTCTTCCGTATCTGATTTGGAGGAAGTATTTTTTCAGTTTGCGTTAATAAATACTTACGTGTATTAATGTAGCTTTACTTATAGGTAGTTGAGTACTAATTTGTTACATCTTATAGGACGAAGATATTTTATCGAGCCCTCAATTTAAAGAAATATGGTGATAATGCATTTAAATTCCCAAGACGCTGAATTTTATGGTATTGTCGCTTTTTTTAGCATTTACATTTTTTATTTGGGATTCAACTCATAAATAACTAGGGTATTTTTAATTCACTAACATGTTATACATCTTCACAGTGTGCTGATAGTAACAATATTTTTGTATTCAGTGATTTATTTGTATAACATTTAACAAAACACGTTGTCTTAGCAATGTTAGGTATGTTTCTATATCCGCCATTTAAATTAGCTACGTTAGTGACCCATTATCTCAGGAAGTTTAAATCGCAAACTTTGGACATGTCACATATACATACGTTGCAGGTGTAGTATGGATAAAATAAAATGGACCCATCTATATTTTTGTTTATAATGTTTATACATCAATGTTTGCGTAGCGCTCAGTAGTATTGTAGCTGCAGGCGCAACTGGCACTACAACATAATTTATGAGGCGTTAACGCGTTCTATTTCTGAACACTACATTGGTATTGGCGTTAAGTGTTAAGAGCAAGTTATAACAAGGATTTTTACTGCTTCTCTACGCTAAACTGTTAGTACTATAGTCGCTTAGAGGAAACAAGCAACAACCGTTAGAACTATAGTCGCGTAGAGACATCAGACAATAAGCGTTAGTATTATAGTAGCATAGAGTCTACAAGCATTAACCGTTCATTTGTTCATTGAGGTAGGTTTCATAGCAGTGTTTAAATAATTAAAATTCCGTTGATGTAGGAAGGGTACTAAAAACAAAAGAGTGCACTAAAATCAGATCAAAATCAAGTTTTAATATTGACTTTCACTCTATTTTTTCTTTTATTGCACGAATAAATTTATAAATGTATTTATTCTCATATTTTCTCGTTGTCATAATGGTTACCTAGAACGCTAATTTAAAAATATTGGCGCTCATCCAAATCTCATGAAGTGACATTCACCATCATCGAAATAAGTGTTCCTAATATATAAATGAAGGCCCTTACAAGATTTCCAGTCTATAGGTCAGTTCGTTTTCGAGATATCGTGTGGAATAATATAGTCTACAGATAGAAATTAATTTTTCCAACTCCACGAGTGGCAGGCTTCGCTAACGCTCAGCCTTTAACACTGTGGTTCTGCTCCCTCAAAACTGAAATCCTTGGTACGTCACTGGCTTCAATAGTTAGTAGATAACATTCCCTTGTTCGGTTATTACAGCTGTTCCACAGTTACACCCCGTTATTGACAACTAGATAGTGAGTTATGTCTAAACGACCGAGCTTTTATCACTGGACAAGGAATAGACAGTGTAAACGATCTGTTAGTGTTGTCGGATACGATCAGCTACATCTACATCGAGACCCGAAACATGGCCGACTGTCTTATCACTGACCTTATCACCGAGCTTATCACATTTCCTTCCTTCACCATAACTCCTTACACAGCGAGTCGCCGAACACTGTACTTTGAGTAGTTACCATTGTGAATTTACAAATTGCGCCTAGAACGTGAATCCGGCGGCAGCAGCTTGGGCGTAGCCTAACTCAGATCATACAGTAAGAATATTACTCTGGCCCAGACTTTGATCGTCCTGGAATTCACGTTAGGCCCTATGATCCTTGCACGTACAGTAGTCGTTGATCGGTTAAATACGTATACATAACCTCTTCAAATTTGATATGTACTTTTTATCTCCTACTACTTCATGGAATAAAAGATTATAATTATTAGGATGATAAAAAAAAATTGTTTTCGACGAGAACACCTGATTTGAGACCATACGAGTCAAAAAAGTTTCAACAAATTTTGAAAGTGAATTACTAACACGTCAGTAGCAGAGCTACCAAACGCAGTTTGACCAACTTTGGCATTAAGTTAGAGACGTTAAGTACTTGCATGGGGGTTTTTTAATGTTGAAGATGGAGCTTGTATTGGCTATTCTTAACTTAATGTTTGTGTGTTCTTAATAACTTAACATTTAGAACACACCAACAATACTAAAAACTTTTTATTTTGTGAGGCCTTTCGATAGCAAGGCTATCTTTATCAAACACATCACAAAAGTACAATCAGTATGGTTTGTAAAATTTTACTTTCGTAATGTGTCTGATGAAGATAACCTTGGTAAGGAAAGGTCTCACAAAAATAAATAGTTTGTAATATTAGTTGGTGTCTTCTAAATGTACTGATGAAGTTAATGTCTTTTAATGTTTAAAAACATATTTTTTTATTTACTCTTAAAATTACGATTTGTAATTAATTGTATGATAATTATAATGGCGACATATCGCTTAACAACGTTGATAATTGTTTGGCAAAATGGCACTTAACAACAATCTCAACAAATCGTTTTTTAAAAACTATTAAACAGATTGCCTGATTTCCACTAAATTCGGCTTGTGTGCCTTGTTCTTTTCTGTCAACATCTCAAAAATACCATTTTGTACAGTATTAATTGTGTGATCTGCGATTTTTTGAGCCTGAATTGTCATAAGCCATTAGTTTGTAACATAGTGTTAACGATTACTTTTATAACGTGTACTGATATTAAACATGTTTTTATGTTGTGTGCATGTTATATGTACCATGAACAATAAAGATAGATAGATTACATTCCTTCTACTCCACATGCAGCTGCACTGTCAGACTCACTCACTCCAGTACATTATATTGATGTACTGTGTTGATACTTATGGAGATTCACTTCTAACATAATTTGTACAGTTGTGAATACACAAGTTCCTGTGTAAAAGACAGTTTGATAGCTGTAGCTTGCTATAAGCTAACAAAAAGAGAATCGCGGTGCTAGACTCATTGCATCAGTTCAAAAAAAGAACGAGTGTGTGGTGAACTTTCGATCTCTTCCATGATCTTTTATATAAAATTAATGCAGATTGTTCAATAAAGAAGGGAAATTATAACTAGCTCACTACGACTGTAGTTCAGGCATGACTAATTCATGTAAAGCAATGCACAGCCAAGAGACGTAAGTGAACAGAGGCTAGAGTACGTAGTAGAGAGAAACTCTCTGAGTCACGAAGAAGGAGGGATGCCTCACTGGCTAGCCATGACTCAAATCCAGGCATATCCAATTTGTGTAAAACAATGCAATCTTTATTTTCTTTCAATTCCCTCCACATTTCGTTTCTCTGTTGCAGGACAAATTAAAATTCATCATTATATTATACATAATATAAACGGAATGAGTTGGTTAAACCGACAGGAAATAGGTAAAGTCACTCAGTTGGTTCAACATTTAAGAATTTCAAATTGAGAATTTGGAGGTGTATCTATTCATAGATTATGTGGATCATTTATGGTCTACCGCACCTCACTGGTAGGCAGAAACCCAGCATGTGGAGTTTTAGTATTAAAATGAAACTCCTCAGTTCCTGTACAACACTGGTCTAACTCTTGCTGCCAACAGTATTCAATCTTTAATCTTAAAGAGGTCCATAAGTTCTCGAATGTAACCCATGTCCATATTTAAGAAAGCACCTGTTAATAGGAAGGACATCTCTTTCATCCAGCCTTAGCTCTATTTTATATGATTAAAGTATATCCATAGGGCATCCAGTCTGTGGAAATGAGGTGGAGCTATTTAGCTGGAGCTATAATAGCTCCAACTCAAGATGTTGGAGTAGATTTTATAGCTCAAATGGTCCAGCTTATGGTGTTGTCCAATTTTACATCAACTTTGGGGGCATCTCCACAGGGACTCAACGTTCTGTAATGGAGTAAACAAGGCAAGGGCAGGAGTTTGTAAAACTTGAGCAGAAACTCCCCATGAGGTTTCATCTAGCTAGCTCATTATATTTTTCTGATCTTGTTATTTGTAGGAATACTTTAGTAGTAGTGATTTTTTACCAAGATATGTTGGTGCTGGATTGTAATGAAGGCTGCAGTTCCAGAACCCAATACAGGTTATAAAAGGTGTCATCCTGTTGTTCACCAAATGACATATGCCCACTTCAGTTTTGTTACTGTTGACTGTAATAACCACATCACTGTTAGAGCATGAGCCTAGAGCCAATCCTATCAGTATATTGACCGTTACACCTATCAGTTTTGGTAGGTATAGAAAACGAAATGTATAAATTGATGAAAAAAAAAACAAAAATTAAATATTGAATAACAAAAATAGTTCATTGAACACAGCAGGAAAATTTACAAACATTTAAAACTGAAATACTGTGTCAATTTCTTCGAGTGTCAAAAACCTGGCTTTTGCTATGGTAATACCTGCATGTGTGTGTTTCTGTGCCGTGTAGTGGTGTTTTGTTGTGTTGATCCTGTTTATGGTGCTGGTAAAGATTGAATTTTGTTCCATTCAACTTATATGTTGTAAAATATGGTTTTGGTGTGTTCATCAAAATCATCCCTATGTCTTGGTTGATTTCTACATTTTTGTGCCAACTCAACGCTACGTTCTAGGTCTCTTTGGCATAGAAGAAGAGTCCAGATACCAGTTTATGTTAACGCAATATTATGATGACAAATGTCTGAAATCCTTCTATTCTTTAAAATTATCCTTAGTCAATAGTTGGTCTAAACAATATCAACTGGTTGTTGCAGGATCATCCACTGCGACACCAACCCAGGAGCTAGTAGTAGACGCGTTGTCGACAAAAGATGAGGAACTCGTAGTAGACAAGGGATCCAACTTCACGTTGACATGTCGCAGCATCTACCCTGTTAACTGGACCTACCCTCACTATATAACAGTTGATAACGAGGTAAGTTACATAAAATTACTCAATAAAGGATATTCCCCCTCTTTATTTCATGCTCTTTTTGTATTTTTATGTTAAATATGGGTTTTATAATAATGTTTAGTCAAAATGTTGTAACTAAACAGTTGTAAAACTGTTCAGCTGTAATCCTGTAATCTATAAATTACAAAACTGTAATAATAATTAGTAGAAGAAAAAAAAACATTGTATAAACAATGTTTGAAAGAAAACATGTTGTAGTCTACAGAGGCTTTCCTACAGTTTGGTAATGTTTTATGATTAAAAATAAACAACTCTGTAATAAATAAAAGCTTGCAAATATCCTAAGCATTTAAAAATTTTACTAAAATTTAGTTATTTATACAATATTATGTTCTATAAATTTATTATTCCACTGTGTAGAACAACAACAAAATTGTTAAATATTCTTTTGAATAATTGTTATTGTTTTCAATGTTTATATATTCAGGAAGGTAATTCTCTAATTGATATAAAATGTATTTCTTCTTCTTTTTTGGCTGACATGTATATTATATATTACTTCTAATAAGTAACTGAAGATAAGGTATTTACCTTGAGGGTACCTTTTACATCATTCCAGACTGCTACCAGACACATTATGGAATAAAGAAACAGAATATTGTTAGTTTTGTTTGAAAATCTAATAACTATTGTAGTAACTGCTGTAGAGTTTACAAATATACCATCGATCTATCAAGCATAAGAGGTGTGTTCAAAAAGTAACGGGAATTTTTTTAAGTTTTACGGGTTTGGATATTTTAATTGCCAAGATTTTTTTATGTTGGTACTCATGCTCCTGAAGTATAGTAAAATTTCCAGCTGTATACATTGTTTACTTTTTCAGTGGCAGCTGCTAAGGTTAGAAGTGTTTTATGTACTCTGCGATTTTCTTTTGTTTAAAAGATGAATCAAAGAATTTGCACCAAATTTTTGTGTGAAAGATGAAATAAAGTGTAACAAAGAGTGGGAAAATATTAACAAAGGCCTATGGTGAGTCTGATATGAGTAAAACAAGGATTTACAAGAGGTATAAACGTTTCAAAGACGGTCGTGAAGACATTGAAGATGGTTAAAACTTCAGAGGATGCACCAGCACACCAACAACCGATGAAAATGTGAAAAATATGGAAAAAATGGTTATGAACGATCTGAGTTTATGATTAGAGAAGTTGCTGATGATGTTGGCATCTGGCAGCAAAATATTTTTCACAGTTGTTGAATTTTGAGCAAAAACAATGCATGGCTATTGCACCATGACAATGCACTTGTTCACACTTCAATGCTTGTTTGTGAATTTTGGGCAAAAAAACTGTACAGTATTGATGCCCATGCCTCCATGTTCTCCAGACATGGCTTCGTATGATTTTATTTATTTCCAAAAATAAAGAGAACTTTAAAGGACTGTCTTTTAACAAGCATACATGACATTAAAAGTGCATCACTGAAAGAGCTAAAGGCTATCTCTAAGATCCGAGTTTGAGAAGTGCTTCGAGGATTAGCAGAAGTGCTGGCACAAATACATAAGGGACTATTTTGAAGGTGACAACACTAATACTTACTTACTCCCAGGGCCATTTATATCGGAGGTGATATTTAGCCGCACCAACAAAGCTCCTCCATCTTGAACGGTCCTCTGCATCCTCCTCTGAAGCGCCCATCTTCTCCATATCAGCCTTCACCTGGTTCCACCATCTCACTTTCGGTCTCCCACGGGGCCGTCTTCCTTCTGGGTTACCGTACATTACCCTCCTCAGTTTGCACTCCTCTTCTCTTCTCAAAACATGGCCCGCCCAACGGAGTCTCCTGCACTTTATTTCCCCTATTACATCCGTACTATTGTAGAGCTCCCTGATTTCTCTATTATGTTTTCTTCTCCATACCCCTTGTTCATATGATGGCCCATAAGTTTTACGTAAAATTCTATTCTCGAAAACTAGAAGCTTTTTCTCATCCTTCTTATTAAGCCTCCACGTTTCAGATCCGTACAAAAGCACTGGACATATAATTGTTTTGTATATTCTAGTTTTAGTTTTGTGAGAGAGAGATTTGGTTGAAAGTATCCTATTGCATGCATATACACATCTATTTGCTGAGTTGATCCTATTTTGTATCTCTGGTTCATCTGTGTTTTTATTTGATATTGTGACCCCAAGGTACTTAAAGTTCTCCACTTGTTCGAAAACATGCCCATCAATTTGTAGGGGTCCTCCTCTTTGACAACACTAATGGAGAGAAATAAATAAACATTAAAAAAATGAAAATTCCCATTACGTTTTGAACATACTCATATTACAACATACATGCTATTCTTCACTTGCCAACTGCAAGCTATTCGGCATGATGTTCTGTAGGTAACCTGATGATATATCATATTTATATTATGGATACTTCACTTTCCATCTACTAAATACTGATTGTCTCAATACTAAACTTGTATGATGTTATGTAGCCAACATGAAGATGTATGATGTATACTGCATGGAAACTGGATCACTTACCATTGACTGAAGATAGACTCTCTTGTTGTATGATTATGATGCTGTAACATCTTGTTTTCAGGAAAGATCCATCCCTGAAATATACCTTGGTGTGGAGGAAGGACTTTACGTCGCTAAACTGGCCATGTATCATGCGTACTTCATGGATACTGGATACTTCACTTGCCATCAACAGAACGCAGACTTCCTTGTTGCCCAAGTCTATGTTTATGTCAGAGGTAACTAGAGTAAAAGCAATATTACTCACTGACCATTCTAAATCCAGAATTTCCTCTCACCATATGTTGGATACTTAACGTTATAACTATAATGCTAATACGTAAGTTATTGCACTGAAATAATTTTGTGATTAATTTCTTAATTAAATATGGCTTAAATAATAGATTTAATCTAATTAAATTTAAATAAAATAGACCAATACATCAAGGCAAAGATATTTAGGTAGTTATCATACATAGACCAACACAGAGAATTTTCTTTTTCAATACAAGTTGAAGATTTTTGTTATTGAGTGTATAAATATTCAGTGCCTTGTTTATATAAAGAATATTTTCTGTGACAGGATCATTTATACCCTGTAGGAGACATTTTATACTCATTCTTAAATACTTTCTGTCACAACTTCTCTCCCTCCATTACAGAATGATGAATATTTTACAAACGCAATCTATCAGGCGCAATCTGTTATTGTATAACAATGATCCATTGATGTTACAGATGAAGACAACTTCCTGGCCATGAACAACACGATGATATTTAACACGAAACAGCAGGGAGATACAGTCGAGATCCCTTGTCGCCCTACAGACCCTTCACTCACTATAGAACTTTTTAAAGATTCTGAAGTAAGTAGTGCCATTTTTCTGGTATCTATACCATTCGCATACGTTTCAGTGCGTATTTTCTGGTTACAGAAATGCAAATTCTGAACGAATGAATGAACAATATATTTTAACCAGTGACGTAGCTAGGATTTTGCTTTTGGGGGTTGATGAATATATTGAAGCGCACACTACATGGGGTGGAGGGGGTATAGATAATTTAAATCTGCATTTAAATAAATTAAGAATAAAACCTTAAAAAAAAAACCTTTTTTTTTTAAAAAACTGCTGTATTTAAAAATAGATTGATATATATATATATATATATTTTTTTAATTTTTACACCTTTTTGGAAGATTCTATCCCCCTCCCTAGTTATGCCCCTGATCCTAATATACTTGGGTATGATCAATTATTTGCACAAGAGTCACTTGAAGAATGGTGTTTGTTCTGAAATATATGAGGGTTGTTTTATTTTCAACTTTCGATCTCGCCCTGAGGTGCCTTTCTACATTTGCCTCAGAACAAGTTCTTAAACTGGGTTACTTAGGCGTATTTGAGTCAAAGCTGTGTACGGAATAATATTTTGGGGATTTTCTAGTGTCATCAACTTTAATAGAGTATTCACTCTTCAAAAGAGAGCGTTTCCGATCTAGTGGGATCCTTACCTTGGCCTCCCTTCTCATTTTTCATTCGACAATGTTTGTTTATCAAAATAAAAATCTTTTTCCACATTTAAATCATGACCATAACACACGGCACAGAAATTACCTAATTTCAGGTTTCAGACTCAACCTTTTCAAAAACTCAATTTTTTATTTTGGTCCTAAACTCTACAATTTACTTCCAAATGTAATCAAAATTCAAACAAATTTAAACAGTTTCAAAAACTATTAAAGATTTACTTGATCGGGAAGGCTTTCTACAGTCTCCACGAGGCTCTTGTGATACCCATGTCTTGATTAGACCGATTTTTTTATAATAAGAATAACTTACAAATGTTAAAAGAATTTATTGTTTTTTACCTTTAAATTGTATACTGTTTTGTTGCTTTTTTATAATTACTTTTGATACCGATGTTTTGACTTGCACAGAAAACCTTTGAGTTCTATTGTGTCAATAAATTATTCTTATTAACGCCATGACGGCCAGACACGTGACAGGTCCACGGTGCGCACAGTAGTTGATTGTACATATTCCCTGATACACCATTTGTCACTGCCGAGTTCAAGTAGTCAGTTTGTGCTGAGCTGCAGTTGCTTAAACATGGCCGCCTCATTATTAGCGTTATTAGTGTTATTCATTTCTTGCAATCGTAAAGGAATAGTGAAGCAGAAATCCATTGGAGAAGTACCGTGTTTACGGAGAAAACATTATGATGGTGTTGTGCGTAAATCGTGTCAAAAGTTTAAAGATGGCCGAATGTCAAATACAAGGATCAATTCGAGAAAAGTCAAAGCTGAAGCCATTCGGCAATTTTTGTGGTTGACAGTCAACATCTTTGGCTTTCTGCACTACTCACGTACAACACCATCATCCATAATGTTATCTCCATAAACACAGCACATTCGCCGATGGATTTCTGCTGCACTATTCCTTTCTGCTTGCAGGAAACGAATAGTATTTCTCAATTTACATTGGGCGGGAGAATCAATAGAGGCGGCTGTGTTTATGCGACTGCAGCTCAGCGCAAATTTAGTACTTGAACTCAGCAATGACAAATGTTGTTGCAGGAAATATAACCGATCAACTACTGTGCTCACCGTGGTCCTGCCATGTATCTGGCTGTCATGGCCAAGATCGGAGGTTGAAAAAAAGAAGGGTCCTTGTATCTAACTTTGGTTTGTACCTATAAAAAAATTTTATGATTGCTCATTATTTTTGTATTGATATGGTCTGTGATTTAATCTTGACTTGTGTTGTTGTTATTACTGTCAACTGGGTGGTTATAGTGTCACCTTTTCGTCCCAAGACTTAAAAGTTCCGATCCTGCTTAATACATGTCATTTTCATATATTAACATAATACGTAATCATAACACTAACCGTTTAACGTTGTATTCAAATAATAAATACCATTGAACAATGTGTTGAAATGGTTTTGTGCTGAATATGTTTCATTATTTACAAAAAATATGTTTTTGTGATCACATTAATTTTGGTTGGTGAAATTACTGAATGTAACAAATTTTAAATTGCCTTTTAGAAAAAATTTTGTTTAAATGAATAAAAACAATCCTTTTTATTGTGGTTTATAGTAAGTATATTTTATTGCATTTATCTTGATATTTTACTGCCATTTAGACATTTATAAAAAATTCCAGTTATTACAGATTTACAATTCATAAAAAATTTCACACTGAATAATTTATTAGCTCTTTTATTATTGTTTTTAAAATTTAAACTAAAATTTATTTTCTTGTGTCTTTTATTAAGTTTTATATTAAACAAGTCCATAACCCAAACTTTAACACTGATATAGGTTATACCAAACAAAACACATTGAACAGTAGTATAACCTGTTTCGCTCATATGCATTGTGTACAGTACACCTACAAGCTTATGTGGTAGTAAGAACTAACCAGAGTTGTGTGTAGAGAATAATCAAGCCTGGCCTCCATGGTGGCACGAAGGTGTCGTTTGACAGACGTGCAGGATACACGTTTGCCAACCTGTCAGATAAAGACAGCGGTACCTACGTTTGCACACCCATGTCCGCTAACCGCACTCTCTCGTCTCAGAAAGAAGTCGGCACATATGTTCTGTTTGTCTACAGTAAGCCATTAACAGGTCTAAGCATGCTGCTTCGTGTGTGGCTGGCATGATGCAGCTGGAACGTTGAACGTAGTTTTTGTTATGCTGCACCTCATGTGTGTCTGATATACCAACTTATGTATATATTCTCTGGTATAATGTCATGTCAGATGAAATTTGCAATTCATAAAATGTAGACACGTAAACGTACGTATTCTTGAATGTTTGAAATCATTATAGTGTTAATAATTTGTATAGTGATAATTCACCCTTTCTTGTAAATTTATTCTGAACCTTCTTTTCCTCTTAAATTTAATTTATTTGTGTGCCATGGATATGTCAGTAGCCAGAGTTCTAGAAATTTACCAGTTCATAGATTCACATTTAATCTTATTTTAATAGTTTTCCTCATTTATAGTTTAACGACACTTCCGTGGTCACACTGTTTAATACATATTTTACATGTATATTTGTACAGTAACGTCATACAAGAACTATTCCATGATCAATTATAAATATATTTCTTCAGGTCTTGCCATAGCACTTCAACTTTATTAGTCATTGTAATACCATAAATGCCATTTTACTCGTAATAATACAGGGAACTGTTGTTTTATAGCTTCATTAAACTAAGGTAACAAAGCATCAAAGGTAATATAGAAAATATGTGTCTATTTCTGTAATTGTCTATTTACCAGATACAATTGACCTACAATTCCCAGTAATCAACATTAATTTATGCATGTATAACTTACAGAAGACATTATAAAGAGTTCTTTTTGAATTGGTAAAGATACAAAATTTATTTAAAAGTTTTTGGATGTTATATCAGAGTTGTTGGAAACATTTTTATTGTAACAATTCATAAAAGGGTAAATGCTTATAACGAGTAAGCAAAGATTCATAACTAGATCTGTAGATTTGAGCTATGAAGTACAAAACAAGATAATTTCTTATACACTTTTAAATAAACAAAAACTAGCAATGTGAGGTATATTTCTCAATACTGCATTATGAACTCTTTAGTATTATCAGTAAAATGACTTTGTTATCAGTGTATGTGTATTAGAATGTTGTTTCAAAAGTTGTTCTGAATATATTCAAGTCATTATGTTGGTATTACATTAACATACATCTATTGAGATAACATTTACATTTAGTCTTATGTATTACTGTATATACACATATTATTTTATTTTTTCTAGGCAGCTTATATGCATCTCAGAAGAATCCTGCGTCTGACAACTAAACTGTGTCATGAGGGCAGTAATGTTAGTTCTGAGGCTGTATTTTAAATTTTACCAAATGTCTTTTTCAGATTTATCAAGACGTTGATTACGATCCTCGCAAAGGATTTTCATTTGTAGTAAAAGGCATAGAAGACACAGGCTTTTATGAGTGTGTTGTAGAAAGTATACCTTATTGCAACTACCACTTACACGTCGTTTTTCAAAGTAAGTTAATTCCTGTGTACGACTTGTGGTGTACGGCTTTCTCTAGGGCCTCATCTCTATGGTTTGTGGTCTAACATACTAATAACTCTTCCACTAACACAGTACCTGAGTTGTGGGTATTTTGTATTCATTCTATTCTTGCTATTTATTGATGTTGATTATTGTAAGAATTATTGCAAAATCGGTTTATATCAGTTACATGTTATACTAAAGTTGATTACTAAGCTACATGTTGATACATTAAAGTTGATTACTGCAATATCGGTTTGTATCAGTTTGTATCAGCTACATGTCATATATCAGTTTGTATCATACATGTATTAAAGTTGATTACTGCAATATCAGTTTGTATCAGCTACATGTAATGCTAAAGTTGATTACTGCAATATCGGTTTGTATCAGCTACATGTAATGCTAAAGTTGATTACTGCAATATCAGTTTGTATCAGCTACATGTAATGCTAAAGTTGATTACTGCAATATCAGTTTGTATCAGCTACATGTAATGCTAAAGTTGATTACTGCAATATCGGTTTGTATCAGCTACATGTAATGCTAAAGTTGATTACTGGAATATCGGTTTGTATCAGCTACATGTAATGCTAAAGTTGATATTACTGCAATATCGGTTTGTATCAGCTACATGTATATGCTAAAGTTGATTACTGCAATATCGGTTTGTATCAGCTACATGTAATGCTAAAGTTGATTACTGCAATATCGGTTTGTATCAGCTACATGTAATGCTAAAGTTGATTACTGCAATATCGGTTTGTATCAGCTACATGTAATGCTAAAGTTGATTACTGCAATATCGGTTTGTATTAGCTACATGTAATGCTAAAGTTGATTACTGCAACATCGGTTTGTATCAGCTACATGTAATACTAAAGTTGATTACTGGAATATCGGTTTGTATCAGCTACATGTAATGCTAAAGTTGATTACTGCAATATCGGTTTGTATCAGCTACATGTAATGCTAAAGTTGATTACTGCAATATCGGTTTGTATCAGCTACATGTAATGCTAAAGTTGATTACTGCAATATCGGTTTGTATCAGCTACATGTAATGCTAAAGTTGATTACTGCAATATCGGTTTGTATCAGCTACATGTAATGCTAAAGTTGATTACTGCAATATCGGTTTGTATCAGCTACATGTAATGCTAAAGTTGATTACTGCAATATCGGTTTGTATCAGCTACATGTAATGCTAAAGTTGATTACTGCAATATCGGTTTGTATCAGCTACATGTAATACTAAAGTTGATTACTGCAACATCGGTTTGTATTAGCTACATGTAATACTTAAAGTTGATTACTGCAATATCGGTTTGTATCAGCTACATGTAATACTAAAGTTGATTACTGCAATATCGGTTCGTATCAGCTACATGTAATACTAAAGTTGATTACTGCAATATAGGTTTGTATCAGGTACATGTACTGCTAAAGTTGATTAATGCAAGATTGGTTTGTATCAGCTACGTGTGTACACTAATGTTGATTCCAAGAAAATGTCCTCCTTTTTGAGCCCATATTAAAATATAAATTTGTGTAACATGTAAAATTATAAGAGGCAAAACCTGTTTCTTCCCTGGGCCTAGGGTGTAGAATGGATACATTTTTTGGCCACAAATGATTTATTTGAATTCTGCCCTAATTCAAAACTCCTAGGGATAGACTTCGCAAGGAAGGTGTGATGTTAGTTAGGCTAAACTATTTTTGAACGAGTTATGGCAGGTGCTGCGGGTACTTGAAGCACAAGTGGGGCAGTTGTGGGGCACACAAAGAACCAATGTTTTGCCCACATCCTAAAACAAAAAGGTTAAAGTTTTTATGAACTTTAAACAATTTTATACTCTTTCAGTTCTGGAATTAGATGTATCTAAATCAAATATATTTATTATTTGTATTAATTAAAGAAATGATATATTTTTAATTTTTCAATTACCCAAAACTATTATATCTTTTTGTTTTGCATTTTGATTTAAATTGTTTAGTTATGATTATTTTGTTTTTTTTTATAAGGATATTTAAAATAATGTTCGTTGTTAAGAACAGCTGGACTGATGTGCCTATTTTTGTTTTTAAATGCTTGCAATATTCCAAATTAATCTTTTTATAGAGAAATAGTGGAAAATATGTATAGATCTCAGAGTATTCAATGAAACGGGAAATTCCAATCATTTCGAAAGATAGTAGTGGACTGTAAACAGCAATGACAATGTATAGTACTATCTGAGTTTTAGTACACAGTACATGGCACAATTTAATATAATGAATATTATTTAAACTTTACTATAAAATTTAATATAATGAACGAAATTGTGAATATATACACCGATTGGGATTCCTGGACATCATGGCAAGGAATATTTACAGCAGCTGAAGGAATTAAAACCGAGTGACTGGGCTAACATGATCGGAGCCATTTTCTCCTCACTAAAATATTTGAGGAATAAGCAAGCGCAGCGAGCTTGTGGCCATTACAAATAAAATTAAGGGGGGAGGTGGTCATGGAAAAGCCACATCATCTTTTGTGACATCAAATTGACGTCATGAGTGAGGGAGTGCTAAATCAAGCGCACTTTCATAAACTGCCCTGTATACAAATATAACTCCAATTCCAGATACTCAAAACTTTAAAACTTCGTCCAAGGAGCGTCTAAGTGTTTACTTAAAAGCTTGAAAGAACTTTTGATTAATAACTAATCTCAAAACTAGGGTAATAAGCCTCATAAATAATCAAATGAAGATTCCAAGAAATAAAGAGGCCAAGTCCAATTCTTGAATTTTTATTGATTTCTTTTTTAATGGTTGGAAACTGTTGAGGACTGTCATATGGTCACCATAATTGTGGAATACAAGAGCCATGTCCGGTTGAAAATGGTGTGAGAAAAAACCCTATACTGGGAATAAAGGATGCAAGTCCACGATCATCCATGGAAAGTGCCTTAAATGTAATTAGAAAGCATATTTCAACATTCCCGTCAAGGAACAGTTATTTAAAAGTGTACTTGGATGAGAACTTCAATAAAGGTAAAATGTATGATTCGCTTAAGGAAAAACACCCTGATGTAACAATGTCTAATGAAATTTATAGACCAAGTATTTAACAATAAGTTAACATTGGGCTTTGCTACCTTATAACTGATACCTGCTCTTATTGTGATAAATATCAAGTAAAATTAAAATCACATAGCTTGGGAAAAACACAGAATCAAAATTGAAGGAGTGAAATAGAAAAGGAAATTAAAGAAATTGAAGCTGATATTGCTTGTCACTTGGAAAAAGCTGAAAGATTCTATACAAAAAATCAAAAGCCAAGAAAGAGTCAAAATCAAATTCAAAGTAGGTGGCTATCTGTATGGATTTTGGATACAATCTCCTTATGCCAAATATAACAACAAATTATGTGTATTACAAATGACAACTGTTACTTTTAGATTGCAATAAAGATGTGTTATCCTCTTTGAGAGCTTTTTCTACTTGCACCCAAGGCTGTATTCAGCTTTGGCAGGCTCTGGAAAAGATATTTGGCCTGCCGTCGTGTCCCACCACCCGCCCTGTACGAGTACGGCAGGCCCTGGTAAAATCATCTGATAAAACCGGTCTGAGTATGGGCCTGCTTGTGCCCTGAAACCCATGTGAAATAAAGGGAGTAACAATGTTTGTTCTATGTCACATGATTTTGCACATAACCACCTGTCTGAGAATGTGACAGAACTTGAAATTTACAGTGATTCATGCAGTGGGAAAATCAAGATCTATACAGTGTTCAGATTTTTACATTACTTGGTTCACAAAGAAAAAAGATTTGAAAAAGTAACTATGTTATTTCCCATTAGAGAACATAGTTCCTTAGAAGTTGATAAAAATGTCGGTTTGATAAACAAAAAAGGTAAAGTGTGAAACCCCTGAAGACGGGGCAGACGTATCAAAATTACCAGATCTAATCCTTCCCCATTCCATGTTTGACTCTTGAACAAAACGCAAGCCACTTCTGGTAGTGAAGAAAATGTATTCACGTCATGGAAAACACTTCTTGACCCATTGCATTTTATGAAAACCTTAAAACTAGGCCAATCGGAGGACTTGTGGTGGATAAGAACATTTCTGAAATACAGAATTGGTTTACATGCAATGGCAGATTTGAGAAAACTTCATTGTAACTGGTTGAGCCAACTTCGAAAAGATACCCGACGGATTCCAGCTCCTGTAGAATTCCAGCTGCCACCATTATCCTACAACCTTGAGTACTGAGTTGTTTTCTATTCTATAACAATATTAAATGCTTCAATATACTATTTTTTTAACTATTTATTTTAATTTAAGTTTGATATTTTAATACTAACCTAAACTAATCGATTACTCACCCGGTTTTTATGCTGTATTTGTCCGTTTTTCACAGGAAAAACCTATATCAATCAATGATGCCATGTTTAAGAGCCTACAGTTTTTGAAAAAGTTTTGCAGTGAAAATGCCATAAAAATGTGCGATGAACTTCCATTTAAAACCAGTGTCAAGAAATAAAAGTGATGCCAGATTGATGTTCAAAACTAATTCTAACTAATTTCATAATTAATTCTTATTTGTTGTGTTATATAGTTTTTCAAATAAAATAGTGGCTTATAGATTGTATAGTAAGTCAAACGTACTCATGATTTCTTGTTCCTACCAAAAAATACGGGGAATAAAGGAGCTAAATCCATTGGTTTTTAGCTCTTTCTTTCCCTGGAAACCACATTTTAAAAGCTAATATTTTTTTTAAGTTTGATCCAAAATAAACTTAGTAAATATAGCAGTAACAGTAAATTGCTAAATAGTGAGAATACACTAAATATATAGAAATGTTCAAATTAATTTTAAATAGCTGTGCAAAAGTGTTTGTAATAAATAATCGGCTTTCCTGAGAATTTTACTAAAATGTAACAGCCCCTTTATTTCCTGTACTTTTTAAATATCATTTGAGTTCATCCTGGAAATCAGATATAAAATTTTGATGGTTTATCTAAATACAGCTTATCCACTGACAAAAATTCTGTCATTTGCTTAACAACTTTTTGATTACCTTATTTGTACCCTTGTGAACAAAAAGGGTTGTCAATCACAAAAGTAAGTAAGAATAGAATACAGAATACAGAATACAGAAATCTTTATTCGTATACATGGAGTACAGAATTGTGTCAATATAATTTAGTTGTACAATCAGGTATTTAAAAATTTCTTCTAGAGTGTAATATGGTTTCTGCAGCAGCCAGGCCTTGAGTGCTGTCTTGAAGTACTTCTCATCTCTGCGTCTCTTGAGGTCCTCTGGAAGATGATTGAAAAGTTTTCTTCCCCATGTATGTAGGTTTCTTTTCAAATAGGGTCAGGTGTGTGTGGGAGGGCATAGTCACAGGCGTTTCTGGTGTCATAGCTGTGTGTGTCACCTAGCTGGTCAGGTTTCTGAGCTATTGTAAAGCAGATGGTCCTCGCAGATGTAGAGTGAGACAGCTGTCAAGATCGCTAGTTCTCCAAATGCCTGACGGCATGAGTCTTGAGGAGTCAGTCCCGCAAGAATTCGAATTGCTTTCTTTTGTAGAACCAGAAACCCGCTCCCTGTTTCTTACTGAGGAGTTGCCCACACAAGTAGTCCGTACCTCAGATGAGATTCAAAAAGAGAGAAGTATGCTGTCCCTGGTAGTATCATTGTTACAAGTACTTTTATTCTTTTAAGAGCATAGATACTAGAGTTGAGCTTGCTGCAAAGACCATCAATGTGTGAGTTCCAAGAGAGATTGTCATCTATTGTTATGCCGAGATACTTAGCTTCATTATCTTGGATTATTTCAGGTAAGCCATAGTAATCATTGGTTCTTCGGCCTTTCCATATTAATTGTTGTGTTTTGCTCTCATTAAGAACTAGGTGTCATTATGTTGGCAGTATTGCTTTGTCATATTCAGGGCTATAAATGAATTTATTTCAAGAGATTCTGTGTCTTTTTTTTGCAATAAGAAGAGCGGTGTCATCTGCATATAACATAGCTTGGGCCCAGTCAAGAAGATAGCTTGGTAGGTCTCATTTGTCAGCAATATGAAGAGCACTGGTCCAAGTATAGATCCCTGAGGTACACCTCTAGTGAATTGGGAGCAAGGTTGATCTTGCTTTATGGGATGTGTTGTTTCTGGTGTAATTTACTTCCACTAGTTGCTGTCGATCTTTCAGGTAGCTAGCAAGCCAGTCATGTGATGCTCCCCTAATGCCCATATTCCCTACTTTTGGAGCAGTAGAGAGTGGTTTAGGCAATCAAAAGCCTTGCTGAAGTCTAGTAGCATGGCGGTAACTGTTTGTACCTTCTTCAAGTTTGTCGATAATAAACTCTGTCAGTTGAACTATAGCCGTGGGTGGTGGATCTTCCTCCGTAAGAAGCCATGCTGTTGAGGCGTCAAGATGTTTTGAGTAGTCAGGTGTGCTGTCAATTGATTCAGAAAGATTTTTTCAATTACTTTTGATATCGTTGGAAGAATCGATATAGGTCTGTAGTTTTCCACTGATGTTGTATTGCCTTTCTTGTGTTTAAGGAAATACTTTTGCAAGTTTCAGTTTCATAGGAAAGACACCTTGTGAAAACGACAGGTTAATTATGTGACATAAGGGATTTGCTATTTCATCCTTACAGTGTTTTAGGAGTGTGGAAGAGACTTCATCGACACCTGCGGCTGGTTTCGATTTAAGGGATGTGAGTATATGAAGGACTTCTTCCGGTGTGGTTGAGAGTGGGATGAAGTCAGGTACATCGCCATAGTCTTTCCATGTTGTTAGCTGATTATTTATGGCCTGGTTTAGCGTTACAGAGAGTGATGTCAGCTATTTTTGTAAAGTAATGGTTGAAGTGTTCAGTTATTTCCAAAGGGTCCTGGATCAGTTTTTCATTGATTATAAGTTTAAGTGGTTCGTCCTTTTTACTGTTATTGCATTTTTCGTAGTTAATAACCTCCCAAACAGCCTTTTGTTTGTTATGTGAGTTATTAATGAAGTCTGAGGTTGACTGTTTCCTCAGTTTTTTCAAGTAGAGGTCATAGTTCTTTTTTCTGATAGCTGTTTCTATTTTATCACCCTCACTGCCAGTTGTTAATTCCATTTCCAGGGATCTTAGAAAATGTTTTCTCAACCTTTCAGATTCTTCATTGGTTGCTTTGAATTTTGATTTTATTTTCGGGCGGGATTTTTTGTGTGGACATGTTGCATTAAGAGTTTGAATGAGTATTTCATGAAAATATTCATAGGATTCTTCCACAGAAGGGGAGTTATATATACATTTTGCCATGTCTCTAAATGAAGCAGGTTTTTTGAAGTAATCTAGGTTTTTCTGTGAAAAATGTCTATTGGTTAAAATGGGCAAAGGTAATTTTTTGTTCGGAATACTAGCTGAGCAGAGCTGAGCTTTGTGGTCTGAAAGGCCAGTGATAATTAAATCAGCGTCAATTTTACCTATGTCAAGGTTAGAGCAGACAAAGTCAATTGATGATTTAGAGTTCAGAGTTACTCTAGTGGGTGGGAGATCTATCCTGGTGATGTTATGACTGGCCAACATGTCTTTAAGTTTTTGGTTTTTATAGTCATGATTCAGCCCATCTACATTAATGTCACCCATGATTATAGTAGGACATTTCCATGTTGGAATAAGGTCCAGAGTACTAGATAAAATGTCAAGGGCATAGTCAAGGTTTCCACTTGGTGGTCTGTAGACTCCAATTACATAGATTGTGGTTTTTGCCAATAGTCACATGTACTACTACGTGAGTTTCACACGTAAGTTTTCACAAGCAAGCTCATTGTTAAATTGTGTACTTGGTTTCCTAGTGTTTCACTGGACAAAATTGCTACACCTCCTTTTCTGCAGGTATGCCGAGAGAAGCCTCCTAATTAAGTTGTAGCCTGGCAGTCTAGTACTTGAGAGCTGGTACTCTTTAAGACCATGCTCTGACAAGATTACCAGGTCAGGTGAATGAAGTTTCTAGAATGTGTGTCAATCTGTTTAATTTTCCCACCTAAGCAGTCTATGTTTTGATGAAATATCCTTAGTTGATTTCCTTGGTCAATAAGGTTGTGATTAGTTTTTCTCTGCTTTTTTTTTGGGAGTGAGGGTTTCTAAAAAACTATTTTCAAGAGTGTTTTGCAGGATCAGCTTCTGAGTGGGAGGAGGAGATTTGCACAGGAGCGGAGTGTGGTCTGGTGAGAGTATAGAAGTAGTTGTTATTTATGTTTTTGTAAAACTCTATGTGTCTATTAAAAAATGCTTCTATGTCTTCACCATTGGGACGGATCTTTGCAGTTGATGGTGGGTATTGTATCTGTGTTAAATGAAGAGTGCAGTTCAGTTTTTTCTGAGTGGTTTGTCTGGCTCCAACTATGTCAATTTCCGTAGAACAGTTAGGTTGTTCTGGAAGGGGTGTTATATCATTCAGTTTTTTATAAGTGGTTTGTCTGGCTCCAACTATGTCAATTTCCGTAGAACAGTTAGGTTGTTCTGGAAGGGGTGTTATATCATTCAGTTTTTTATAAGTGGTTTGTCTGGCTCCAACTATGTCAATTTCCGTAGAACAGTTAGGTTTTGTTCTGGAAGGGGTGTTTATATCATTCAGTTTTTTATAAGTGGTTTGTCTGGCTCCAACTATGTCCAATTTCTGTAGAATAGTCAGGTTGTTCTGGAAGGGGGTGTTGTATAATTCAGTTTTTTATGAGTGGTTTGTCTGGCTCCAACTGTGGTCAATTTTAGTGTTGTATTTGGCTGCCTGAAGCGAGATGCTAAAAGCAGTCTTTTTCCTATCAGAAAAAACTGTTTTGGCACAAAATTGTCTTGTTTTTGACGTTCTTGGACCAGATATATGTGTGTTAATTCCTGGTGTAGTCAATTCACTTGCGCTGGGAGTTTAGATAAATTTAGAGTCTTAAGCTGTTCTTGTAGTTCTTTAACAACGTCCTCCATTCGATCTTGTCTCGTCTTCACTTGAGCTAATTCTGTCAGAGCGAGGCTGCTGGAGTTTATGACAGGTGTTTCTTCATGGACTGTTTGAGTTTCTATGTCTTTGAGCATTTTAGTATCTTGAAATTGATCTGACTTTTCAATCTTTGTTAAAACTTAGTTTTAAATCTGTATAATTATTGTGTTCTATCACGTTAGTTTTTTTTTGTCAGATGTTGATTTAATTTTTCAAGATCCAGTATTTTTTTTCTTTTGTTCATCTAGTGAAAAGGTTTGCATTCTGTCATTCTCTTCAAATAAGTTTTGTAATTCTAATCTGTGCTGTTTTTCCTTTTCCAGTTGAGCCAATGTTTCATGCAATTTTTCCTGCAGGGTTTCTATTTTGTGCAAAAATGTGTTTTTCTTGTTCAGTCATTTCTTCCAGCTTCAACTCCAACCCTGCAAAAGTATCTTCTAATGAGGATTTTTGTTTTGACAATATCTGAATGTCTCTTTTGAGATTATTGTTCTCCTTCAGTAGGAAGTTGCCAGCTTCAGCCGCTATGGTCAAAGAGGTTTCCATGTCTGTTTCTTCTAGATCTTCATATTTTTGGACACTTTGTCTGACCATTTCTAGCTCCTCTGCCAAGCTGGAAGTTGTTGAGATTTTTCTCCTGATGTTGATGACCATGTTCAGCAATTTTAGGTGCAGGCCCTGGTGACTGACCATTTGTTTTGATGTGATCCTGTTTAGTGGTAGAATCAGGGATGCTGATGTTGTATTACAGTTTTTACATGTCCAGTTGGTCGATTTTCCTCTTTATTCATTTTTTTTCAAATGTTTTTCAGCAATGTTTACACATCCAGCATGGTACCATAGGTTGCAGGGACCAGTACAATAGATACCAGAGAATTTTACACCTACACTACAAATACCACAGGGATATTTAGGTCCGGATGTAGTCTTGTTCTTGGACATTTTTGAGAATTATTTACTTATGTCAGGAAAATAATTGAAAATAAAAATTGTTAATATTTTAGAAAGAGGAAGTCAGTTGTCGGATTGAGTGAGATATCAAGTTGGCAGTGGCAGTGCCTGAGGCAGAGTAGTTGTGTGCACTGTCAGCAACTGCTGGGTCACTGCTCACCGTCTGTGACCTTCTCACTCTGTACTTTCTGCTGTATAGCAGGTGTGAGCTGGAGTAAGGGTTTTTGGCACTTCACTTTACTTACCTGATAAGCACAGGACCTGCAAAAGACAGAAACTCTGGGAAATGATTTATTTTATACACTGATTTTTCTATACTTGCCGGTAATAATTAAGAATACAAGCAGTTATTGTAATTAAGAGTAACTTCAGTGGTGCGCCAAAAGTTGAAGTTTGAAGGATGCAAATGTTGAGTTTAGTTCCATTTCTCCTTCTGCTTAGTGCACACTGTCACAGACTTCATTTCCTGGAATCTGCAGTCAACATCTGTCTGAAGAGATAAAAAAAGGCAGTGACAAAGAGGTTCAGATTTTAGACACTGCACTAAGCAGAAAGTGAAATGAACTAAACTCAACATTCCCATTGATTCAACCCTTTCCACAATGTCTATATTTTGAAGGATGGTTTGAAAAAATTTGTTTAGTACTACCAAATACATATTTAACACAAAATTTAAAAAAAGTACACATATATTTTCTTTTATTATGAAGAGAATGTTTTCAATGCAGGTGTTGTGATTCAGATAGTCTTAATACCTTTAATGTAGTAATGTCGCTTTTATGCACTTTTGTGTTTTGAATTTCCATTTATTGTTTCTAGATCTAAAATCTGTACATAATCTATTTTAGAGAACAATTCTGAGTGACGTGTGGAAATTTTTTTTATAATTTATATTATTAAACTTCTTTGGAAGCAAAATTTTACTGTAGCAAACATAAGTGCCCTGAAAATATAACATGAAACTTCAAAAACGGACAATAAAACTTGTAAGATTAGTTAATTGGATTATAAGTAATAGAGGTAATTTTTGTTTATAGTTTAAGGGATGTCATATCCTGGTGTTGTTATTAATTTTTTAAGAGTTTCATACGATCCAGCAATGATGAGGAAATTTAACAGTAAATAAACCCATATTATGGTTAACAAAAGAAATTCACATACTCCGTTGAAGAATGTGCTCTTTTATGACATTAACACGTTCAAAACGACATCTTTTTTATCTGCCGTACAATTTTTCAATAATTTTGGTAAAAAACCATAACCTTTTTTTTTACGTTAAACGTCTAAGTATAATGAGAAAAGTATGAAATTTTGCACAAAAAAAGTAATTTTAATATGTTTTGTTAGTATTTTGTTTCTCCATGCACCCTAAAAAAGGAGTACCTAAAAAAATTGATTATCCTTAAAAATTAAGCAATCATGCCCCCGATGAAGTACACGATAGTCTGAGGTAATTATTTAAGCACGGGATCAAATTTAACAAACCACCAAGAGAGGCAAACAACAAAAATGCAATAAGGAAATGCATTGTAACGAGTACCATATCTGGTGCACGATCCGCTTTACGAAAGCCTGGTATTTACCCGATCAGGTACACGACAGCATTTGTGAAAGATTGTGTGTGCCTGATGGAGCAAACATCATTGTGAACAAAAAAAATTGTGTTAAAAAAATTCCAATTAGATTTTTGCTTTGTCTATTTAGATAACATCAACTGATTCTCATCATCAAATTTTAAGAATTTAGTTTTACAAAAGTTAAGTGTTTCTTATGACTTTAGTAGTACTGTATTATTACAAAGTCACTTTGCTTTAGTCAATTTACTTGACTATTATAAACAAAGTAATTAAGTTTATTCTAACTAAAAACTTAGTTTTATTTATTCTGTTAAAAACTTGGTTTTTAACAGTTTCTTCAGGTGTTCTATTCATTTAATAACTGACTTGATGTTTTTTTTTATTTTCATTGCCTTAATTTCCTTTATCTGGCTTTATCTTGACAAATCTTTGCATGTTTTGCTAAAAACGTTTTATTATTTTGTGTTGAATGGGTGTTCTTGTATAATATTGAATAAGTTTACTAACATTCTCAAGATCAAATACTATTTATAAATTCTCTTGTATAAAACTTACTTTACTTCTGTTTGATGTAACAAAAGAATTTCTCTGTTTTTGTATGTGTGCATGTTGTATTGTATATGTTGTGTATAACTATTTGTATTTTTCACTGCTGAACACTTAGTAGTGGGTGGCGGTTCATATCATTGTTGTGATACCAGTATCAAAACTACTAGTATGAGTAGGTAAGTGTAAGTAATATTCAATCCTTAACATAATCTATCTTCCTTTATTTAAACTTCATTGTAGACATTGAATAGTTTAAAAGCAACAGGAATGTTGAAGACAAATTCTATTGATTGTTAAGTGTATTGAAAGTAATGAAACACAATTTTGAAAACTGGTATCTGTTTTCTTCTTTAAGTTGGTGTAATCGATTTCGGGTTTAGAGAATATTTGTTATGTTAAATTCATAGATAGCTCATTAAAAAAACTACTTCCCTGGATGTAAAAAAGTAGGTCAAAAATGTTGTGATCACTGTATTTTAAATTAAAAGCATTTAAATTATGAAATTTAGACACTTTTATAATCAGGAAATAAATGGCTGAAGACAAAAAAATTGAAATATTTCTGAATCACATCTTTAGGGAGTGACATTTTTTAATTCATTTATTGTGGCTTCTGGAAATTAATTTAAAATTAAATATAATTTTTTTAACTTACATGCTTTAAAATGTTTTTCTTAATGAAATTAATTACGTTTTACAAATAAAAACATGTCTCCTAGAAGTATAACCCATGTACATGATGTAAAAATTTCAAATTTCCATCTTTAAATGTTTTTATATCTACCTGAACACAAAATGCTAAAATCCCTGCTTAAAATGCGTGTAAGTAGTTTATTTTGAGTTATAACAAAAATTGTTTTTACTTTTTCTGTATTTACGGAAGTTATCATATAAAGCTACAAATATAACATAAAATAATATTTTCCAAATCCAAAAGTGATTTTACCACTTGACTATAATAACACACAATCTAAAACACTATGTTAAATATATATAGAAAATTTAACAAAACTAAAACTACTATGCTGAATATGTCAGAGTGTAGCAAATTAAATAGAGAAATTGTTTGTGAAACTCTTCACTTAAGTGAGATATACAAAGTTTAATGTTAGTCACCACTGCAGGCTGTACACTATGTAGAAAGCAGAATGTGAACAAGGGAGCTGTTATCTGTTTGTTTTAATCTAATGTTTTGGGATTCTTATTATCGGAACAAAGTAGCATATGCTAGTTCCCAAACATTGTGTCTGAGTAATTTGTATTCCACTTGTCTGTAACATTCCTATTACATTTTTATAACTTTTGCTAGCTGTAATCTATTTCCGAATGTATACATTTTGGTGCTTAATACAAATTTATTACATATTTAATATTCTACTAGTTGTTTTACTCATTTATAATTCTAATTTGAGCCATACCTATAGTGGGTGTTCCAAATTTTATTCACATCGAAAGGATTTTGGAATCTATAAAAGATACAGCAAAGATTAAATTGAAAACTTTTGGGTAATAACAAGACCAACAAATCAATGTTCAGTTAATTATTGGTTGCGTCATTCACTCGCTGCACTCAAAAACCTTTTTTGGTAATAATTTTCATACTGTCACACCTCTTTTATTAGTACTTTTAATGGAACATTTTTTACATGAAATAATTATAACTTGACTGTTAGTTCACAGCACATAGTATTGGACTAAGCTGTTTAGTGAAATATAGAATTTATATGAAAAGATCAGTCTATAAATGATAGTTTCTGACATTTTTGTGACTGATTAGCACAATAGCATGTTAGTTTCTAATTGTTTCATATGTTATACTTTTATAAAAATCATATGCAAATAATTAAACTGAAAGTAAAAATCATAATATAAAAATGTTTAAACAACCTAATTAAATTTTTAATGCATCTTATTTTACTTTAAATCAAAATGTCCGTTAGCCTGCATATTTTTAAGACTTGACGCTGTTGGATCTTCTGGGAAAAAGTCACTAACATACTTACACACAGAGTAACACGCAGTGTGCGCGATGCAAAGAAAAGGGGCCATATTGAGAACCTTTTGTAAATTAAAAGTTACTTAAAAACTGAGTCTTTACGTTAACATTCCTATTACATAAAACTATGAAGTTATTAATTATATCCATTTTTTAGTTATAATAAATTGAGTTGCGTTATAAACAACTACGTTGTTTAATTATTTTTATATGATGATTTTTATAAGATTATGAAAATACAAAAGCATTTGAAACTAACATGCTACTCTGCTAATCAGTCACAAAAATGTCAGTAACAATAATTTTTAGACTGACCTTATCAAATAAATTCTATATTTCATTAAACAGCTAATTCCAACACTATGTACTGTGAACTATCGGTCAAGTTTACAAAATACTATCCATTTGAGTAGCAAAATAAAAACTCCCTTCTAACAACAACAAACATGGGTTTTTACGAATTATTTCATGAAATCCACAAGGAAAGTATAATGTACATGTATTTTTAAAATTATTAAAAATCTACTTTCATTTTATTTAGTGAAAATTGGGTCATTACATTTAAAACACTGAATTGAATCCTACATGTCCTGCTTGCTGTTCTTGAAAATTGTTTCATTATATTTAAAAACTTGAAGCTCAGTCAAAATTTTCAGAAATAGTACATACAAAAAAGGTTTCATAATAAATTTCACAGACAATTTGATGGATGGTACAACTGAATTTCATGGTACAATATAAATTGTTTGTATTAAATTAAAACATATTTTACACTCCTTTTGTAAATTGTTTTATGGTCGACAATAAATTCTGCAATACTAAAAAGAAACTCACATTTTGGTACTACTTATCTAAATAATATTGTGCTACTAAAAATATAAATTGCTTTTTCATGATTTGAAATTTAATACTAGAGGGTATATTGTTTTACAAAACTTTAATAGAATAGAAACATTTAATTTATCCTATAAAAGTCTCAGTATGGACTAATGGTTTCAAATACACTTGTATAAAAATGTGTAATTATATTGTATTGTGTTTTGGGTGTAAGTTAAAAGGTTATAACTTCTTAAAGTTTAAAAGTGGTGAAACATACCATTTTATAAAATTGTGTTTTTATATACAAACTTTGACAATGTAAAAAAAATACATTTGCTTGAGCTCCAAACTGGACGAGTACATTTGAATAATAAAAGTGTTTGAATTTAAAGTTGACACAGACCTTGGCTGTTACACAAAAGTGATTTATGGAAAACCCTTGCTTCTTTCATTCAATTCCAAAAAAACACTGTAAACAAATAAAATTAATGCTATAAATAAGATGTCCTTTGGCTTCAACTTTTGATGTAACAGTAGATCCTTTTTTACTAATCTTGATGATGCTATTAAAGCTTTATATGCTTAACTTGTATCACTTATGTGGTGTTCCATCAAGTGTAATATTCTTGTACACTTATTGCTGGAATTACCTGAACATAGTTTAGTGAAACCTTATATGCAAAATTACAACCATTGTGATTTTAAAATATACAAATTCAACATAAATAACATATAAAACAACTATCTTTTTCAATGTATTTCAATATTTTTTTCATCTTCAAAATCAAAATTAAAGATTTAATGTACTACTTTAAGAATAAACATAATCTGTAACTGCTCGCTGCTTAAAAATCCTTCTTACAGATGACCAGCAGTCTTGGTAAAATTTATTGGTTATTTTTTTATTAACTGGCAATGCTGGATAAAATTGTGATATAATATTTCCAAATATATGTAACCAAAACATGTTAAACTAGGCTATACCGTTATATCTAGACAAAGTAAAGATGAGATTGATAAATTTAGTGCTTCAAACGTAACTTGAAAATGAAAGATAATTTCTGAACAATCCTCATATTTTTTCCAACAATTTTCAATCTGCTAGAGCAGATTAGAGAGCAATTAGAGAGTGTGACCTAATTGGGTGCGTTACCACGGTCGATAGGTGTGCTTGTACAAAACACAAAATGTTAAAGTTTTGGATTTATTGTAGGAAAGACATCGTCTATTGAGAAGCCACACATCACGGTGAGTCACAAGATTGCAGCTGTCAACACAAATGTCAGTCTCACCTGTTCCATCCATCACAACCTGGATGTCACCGTGGTGCTGGACTGGGTGCTGCCAGACCCCAGGCTCAATAAGGTAAATAATTAGGCACTGAGTACATTTTCATTTCATATTCATAAGAAACCACACAGCGTGAGACACAAGATTGCAGCTGTCTACACAAATTTTGGCGTTGTCTGTTCCATTGATCACAAATTCAATGTGCAATAGTTATTAGAATGTATACGATACAATCAGATATAGGAAAAACACAATGTTGTAACATCTTATTTTTCATGTTATTTTTGTTCTTTTATAAGCTGAAAAATTGCACTTAATCCTAAAAGGACTTTTTCACTGCTTCCGGAATGACAGGATATTGTGGATGGATAATGCTGGGGTAGGGACTGCCTCCTGTTGAGGTCTATGAGGAAGGATTTTGGGCATATATCACTCATGCCTCCTTGGAAGAAGGCCAGGAGGCCAGCTCTGTACCAATCTCTCCTGTCAAAGTAGGCAGAGGGTGGCACGTCCTTATGTCTAGGCTAGCAACAGCCCTTAATACTTAAATAGCCCCACCAACTCCAACAGTCATCTCTCACAGTAGACTATACCTATCAATCTACCCTTGTACCCCAGAATCTTGACATTTGTGGTTGGCGATGTGCACCTCCTGGACATCCATAAGGTTGCCCAGATTTAAGTGACACATCGGTTTTTGCTGTACCCAGTGTGAGTTCAAGTGGAAGATATAAATCATACAAAAGTGAACCCTCCTGGATCATTATTTTTAGTCAGTAGTATAGCACCATTTAAATAAACTTAATTTCTTGATACAAAAATATTAACAACTAATTTATCTGTTGCAGAGTAATCACATACACTCGGAGAGACTTATAAACAAAGTTGATGGACAATATAACACACAAGTCACCCTGAACATCTACAATGTGAATGAGGAAGACGAAGGGGAATATATCTGTCAAGTGGTCGACCAGTCGAACAATAAAAACAGTAATAAAACAACGCTAAGGGTAACAGGTAAGAGTGATTTCACTTTATTTATTGAATACCACACCAAGATTTACCAAGTGCGGTTTGTTTTTGAAAGGGTAACAGGATTTCAGAGTGTTGTATACTGTATATTATAAAAATAAAACACAATATTTCGATGATCTATCTATTCTCTTTTTCAGCTATCTAAAAAGTTTGTTATTGATGATGGAAGGTTTGAAAGGATAACAGGATTTAGGACATTTGCCATCGTTACAGGTTATAAAAGGTATAACTCTACATTTCGAGAATTGATTCCCACCTGACGAAGAAGATAGATTCCAATCCTTGAAACGTTGTGTTATACCTTTTATAACCTGTAGCAATGGCAAATGTCTGAAATCCTGTTATCCTACCTAAAAAGGGTATGACAAGGTTAATAAGCACAAATTAATAATAATAATAATAATAATTATGACCTTACATCCATTAGGTACTGAAAAAAACACAAATCAATAGCCTACATTATACGGCAAAGATCTCACCAAAGTCGAACTTACAACTGAACAGATTATACAAGTTCAAGCATATAATAGTTTAGAGCAGTTAGATGAAGCACAAACATATGATGAACTGCCCAAAACAGCTGATCACGCAGTTAACAATTTGAGGAACAAATCTACACCACACATTTCGTTCCATGTACCTCATCATCTGAAAAACAAACATGATGGAGGTAACTGGGAGAGAGGAAAGGCCCTCCCACACATTTGCAAACGTCTTTGACTTTATAATTTTGTTCTTGATCTCAAGGTCATCTAGTGTTCGAATTTCATTGACTGAGGTTTCTTTGATTGTTACAATTTGTTTAGGTTTTCTAGTTAATTATTTTTTTAATTAGTAGCAATATTAGTTATTCACAAAATATATAGACACACTATTATTTAGCACAAACTTTTAACTTGGACAGAAATTTTGCTTTTTGTTTTCTCTTTATGACTTTAATCTGCATATTGGGGGAATATTGTCCGAAAAAGAAACAAAACATAAAACCTCACCTGAGGATCACTTTATTGAATACTAAACCTGTTCTTGTCATGTCACAGCTCACAGTGTCCTGGATCTGATTCCTGCGAAGACAGAATACTCAGTTCACCCGGGAGTCGCCAACGAGGAATTGGTTGTCAACATCGAATCCTCCCCCGAGGTCAAGTACAAACAATGGTACGTTGGCTGAAAGTTGTTTGGTTGGTAAATACACGTCTGATCAAAACCTCAATATTGTAACATCCTAATCAAAATTGATAAACAATTTTATATATGTGCAGTTGATATATTTTTAAAGATTTTAATTTATACTTAATTGTTTTAATTTGCTCATCTACGGGTTATTATTTATTTTTGAACCCTTTGACTTTGGTTGTTATGATACTGCACAACACTTTTTTTCTGCTCTCACAATGTCACATATTCTCACCTAAAATTAGTGTTAAATTAAATTTTTGAATGATGATCTCAAAACTGTACATAACAAAGATATTGAAACACTGGAATGTTCTAGCGAATGCAAATTTCGTATAAGTGCGATCTATGAGTAGATCCTCAAGATAATGACAGTGATAAACATTTTGTAAACGGATTCAAATGTATTTCCAATGACAAAACATTTTTAACTTAACAGTATCAATTGTCTCTTATATAGTGAAAACTCACTAAAACATGTTACAATTATTTTGTGTCATTGGAATTATATTAGAATCTATTTTAAAAATGTGTATCATGATACTATTTTTATGTTCCGGTATGTACAGTAGAGAATAATGATGTTTGATTCTGAAACCGTAACTTTTTCCGAACTTATGTACTAGCAAAGACTAGAATTTTGGAAGATACAAGTTCACAAATATTAGATGCCATTGAGTTAACACTTTTAGCTGAAATTTGATTTGGTTATTGTTTGTGTTATTTATATAAACTTGTTTTATAATAATAAAACAATGCTGTGTTCAATGCACAGGTATGATTATGAGGACCGGTTGATAATCACACAAGGCAGTTCTAAGTACACAGTTACTGACAACCAGTTCATGAGCAAACTCACAATTAAGCGGCCGAACACACGAGACTCAGGGACCTACAGGCTGGAGGTGAACAACGGGGTGTACACTAAGAGTGTCCTCATCCCAGCAACATTCAATGGTAGGTTACAGAGATGGCCTGTGTCTTCCTTTCTCTTGGGAATGCCAAAAGGTTGTGTTTTAAATATAGATACATTTTTGTTATAATGTTCAGATGGTGAGAAGCAGTATTAGATTTATAGGTGCTTAGTTTCTCAAGTTGCAGAGCAAAGATTTAATTTATAAACTAAAAAAAGGAGCCATTACACTACATGTTTATACTATGTACATACGCACAACAAGCTATGCATGTATGCACAGCAAACTAAGTATGTACGCACAGCAAGCTACGTACGTACGCACAGCAAGCTACGTACGTACGCACAGCAAGCTACGTACATACGCACAGCAAACTACGTACATACGCACAGCAAGCTACGTATTTATGTACAGCAAGCTACGTATTTATGTACAGCAAGCTACGTACATACGCACAGCAAGCTACGTACGTACGCACAGCAAGCTACGTACGTACGCACAGCAAGCTACGTATTTATGTACAGCAAGCTACGTATTTATGTACAGCAAGCTACGTACATACGCACACCAGGCTACGTACGTACACACAGCAAGCTACGTACATACGCACACCAGGCTACGTACGTACACACAGCAAGCTACGTACATACGCACACCAGGCTACGTACGTACACACAGCAAGCTACGTACATATGCACACCAGGCTACGTACGTACACACAGCAAGCTACGTACATACGCACAACAAGCTACGTATTTATGTACAGCAATCTCATGGTTGTGTGGTCAAATTTAATGTAGTAGTCTCTTAAACATTGAAATAATCTGACGAATGAACCATCATACAAATTACAGGAACTATTATTATGGATGGGGAATTGAAAGGGGGAATGTTCAGTATGTACTTCAACTTCTTGTCCCCAATCAGCTGGCAGGAAGTGATAGTTTCTTCTAACTTTGTTTATAATTTATACCACCAACCAAATTGTTTACAAGCAATTTTCCTTATGTTTAAAGTTGTTTAGATGAATAGGTTTCTTTATGAGAGATGGACAATTGAAAAAGATAGCACTGATAGGGTATGAGTGTATTTAGCTCTGTGCGAAGAACTAATCCTCTTTCTTGTCCTTACAGTGTAAATGATGATTTTTCAGGTATTCCGGAAGTAATAGTGAATAATGGAGAGACAGAAAAGTTCTACCTGACAGACAATGAACACATCATTGACTGTGAGGTTTTTGGACATCCCAGGCCCAACATCACTTGGATCTCCGTCCCTTGTCCAAACTACCCTGTCTGCCTGGATCGCCATGAGCCTGTACCGGTAAGATAGCATAATGAAATTTGGACAAATATACAGTTGAAATTATTTTTACATTTGTGATTTCATATACAACTAGATTTATCATTATAATATATTGTTTAAGCTCCCCTTCAGTCCTCGTCATTTGTGTCTACCACAGTGAAGGCCTCGGTCACAGCCAACGTTGTCCCTTGTCACTAAAAGGACAAAAATAAGTTTGACTTTGGGCGAAAGAAAAAATATTTGTATTTTAAACTGATCATAATAAGGTTTTTTTTAATTTTTTATTATCGAGTCACTGCAAGTATACAAATCATTCAAGTAACTCATTATGCACATAATTTACTTCATAAATAAATATATTCTTGCAAGAATATAAAAGTATCTAAAATAATTATGATTAGTTGTATATTGATTTATCGATGTTCAATGTAAATTAAATCACAATCATGTAACATGTTTTTTCATGTAAGTTTTATTAATAATGTTTCAGCTGGCTATGTATGTAGCGCACAAGAATGAGGAGCTTCCACTCCACAAACCACTCAAGTCTAGCATCAGAGTACCCAAACATCATGAAACAGCCAAGTTTTTCTGTGTGGCCAACAATCTTTACACTCAAGATTCCACTGAGGACCGACAGAATTACACATATTTTCTTGCTACAGGTAATTAAGTGATCCCTTTCTTTACCCTTTGAGTGTTGAGGAGCCTTCTCTGTTATGACGCAAGTCCTTGAAGCCCATTACGGGCTTCTTAGCAATTTATTTATTTTAAAAAGTAAGGTAAAGGATGTCTTATTTTACCAGGTGAAGTTACGGCTAAGAATAACATTTAACCTGGAGATGGTTTAGTCCCTCTATGGTTTTTGACATAACCTAATATTCTTAACGATTGCGTAAAAGTGTGGCACTGTCATTATTACGCACTGTCATTATTATGTTGTTACCGTTTTTTTTCCTGTTGTCTGCCGTAATATTGCACAAGAAGCATTTCTACGACAACCGCATTTCATGAGTGTTTGCACCTAGGTGAGTTTGCTGTAGTCGCACAGTGCTTTTAATCGTAAAAAGTAAGCGCTCTGTGGATATTATTTTGATATAAATTTTCCCTTAAAACCCTTCTTTATTAAACACAATAAAAAAACCAATGGATAGATTATGAAATAACTTGCAAACAAAAAGAACTTATAAATAAACATAATTTTATATAGGAAGAGTAAAAATAACAAACAAATAAAACTTTCTTTGAAGGAACAAAAAAATAAATATAAAAAATTGATTCAAAAAAAGAAAAGAGATTACATTAATAATAAAGTGGTGAATACAACAAATATCAATAAAACTATATGGCAAGTGGTAAAATAATGAAATTAGAAACAGTAAGGAAATGTCATTTAAAAATAAAGAGCTTAACGATGGTGGTAAAATAATCTGTGACCCTGTTTATTGTGTAGCTGATTTATTAAACATAAGTTTTGTCGAAATGGTAAAAAAAGCATGTTGCTCCAAATTTAAACAAAAAGTCAATTTCTATTAATCGAAATTCAAATTATAAAAGTAAATTTAAATGCAACACTATTGACTGTGATCAACTAATTAAAATAATTGATTCTATTAAGCCAAAATGGTCGGCAGGGTATGATGACATACCTATTAAAGATTATTAAAGAGGCAAAACATGCACTTTTAAATCCTCTTTTACATGTGGTGAATGTTTCTATAATAACAGGAAACTTCCCAACTCAATTAAAAAATATCAAAAGTTGTTCCTGTGTTAAAAAAAGGAGGACAGCAAAAATCCTCTAAATTATAGACCATTGGCAATACAACCTGCTTTATCAAAAATATTTGAAAAGACTATGATGATTCAATTAGTAGACTATTTTGAGAAGGGTAAATTGCTGGATTTGGAGCAGCATGGCTATAGAAAAAAATAGATCAACGGTAACAGCATTAATTGATTTATATTGAGAATGTGCTAGAAAATTTGGATGAAGGGAATCATACTGTTGGAGCCTTTCTGGATCTGACAAAGGCATTTTGATAGTGTCTGCCATAAAACCTTGCTAGAAAAATTAGAATCATATGGTATTGAGGATAAAGAATTAAGATGGCACCAGTCATATCTGGAAGGGCGACAGCAGTATGTTAGTATTAAATATCTAGGTAATAATGAAATAAAGAAATATTAATTCAAGAATAGAAAAAAATACAATATTCTGTACCACAAGTTCAGTATTGGGGCCCATTTTTGTTCTTATGCTACTTGGGAGGTATGCCACAGATTTTAACAAATTTATCAAATAAAAATCATTTATGTTTGTTTGCAGATGATATAAGTATGTCAGTTTCTGGAAAAGATTTACAAAGTGTAATAAATACAACAGAATATTCAATTGTCACAACTAAAATGTTACTTGAATGATAGAAATTTATTACTAAATTCTGATAAAACAATTCTAATGAAATTTAAATGTAAACAATCAAATGAGATAAATACAATTGGAAATAAATTTGTAAAAGATACAAAATTCTTGGGTCTGGCTCTAAGTAATACATTAAGTTGGACAAAACAAGTAGAAAAAAATTTGTCATAAAATGAGTTCTGGAATATTTGCAATCAGGCGGTTAATCCTTCTTCCTAGAAATAAATGCACTGAAATCTGTTTACTATGCCTTGATACATCCACACATTTCATATGGCATTGAAATTTATGGTGGAACCAGTGCAAATAACTTAAACAAAATATTACATTTACAAAAAGTGGCAATAAGACATATTCTACACCTTAAAAAATAATGATAGTTGTAAAGACCACTTTATTAACCTAAGAATAATGACAGTATATAGTTTATATATTTATAAAACTATATTACATGTCAAGACAAATGCAGAGTCTATACCAAGGCAACAAGATTATCATAATTATAATACAAGAAATAGAGAAAATTTTGTAGTAAAGAAACATAATAAAGAAAAAATATAAACAGTGTCCGACATACATAGGAATAAAATTTATAAATGACCTTCCAGGCTGTATTAAGAATGAGAATTCTTTTAATAATTTTAAGAAAATGTTGAAACAATTTTGTACAGATCATTCATTCTACTCTCTTGAAGAGTTTTTTACACTGTGACTTGAAAGTTAATTTTGTTTGTATTTGCCTACCATTACAAAACATATTAACACTATGGACATAAATATTTAAAATATTATATGTATTATTATACTGTATTAAATATAAAGTATGAATACTCTAACCTGAGTCTTATGTTTTATATTGTAGTAAAGGTAATTGACGCAATTCATGTACATTATGTATAAAAAAGAATAAAGGAATTTTGAATTTGAATTTGAATTTGAATAAGTTATAGTCGTAGTGCATTCACCCAGAAAGTGAGGATCCAAGTTCGAGTCCCGGCAGAGCAAGTACTTTTTGTGACTCAATTATTTTGTATTTGAAAATAAATAAAAACCTTTCCGGATTACTGAGTATGGTATTCAGAAAAAATGTTTGTTTTGTAACAAATTTTGTTTGTTCTTTCATTATTGTATAATACAACAGTAATATTTAACAGAATTAAAATCTTTTAGCTTTATCCTGATTATATATTTAATTTCAAGAAACATCGAATCACTTAAAATACTTACTCCGCTGGAACAGTACTTAACAGTAACAGTACATATAAGTATTTTAATATGTAAATTAAATGCATTTTATATAAATAAAAAGAAATTTTCTACTATATTTTTTGTTTGCAAGAAAATGTTGTAATAAAATTTGATACAGAGCTTAGAAATGTTCAATAATAATTTGTATTAGTAAAAGTCACAAAACTTCTCGCATGTAGACGTTAAAACAACAATATTCCCGTTTTTTCGCAAAAAACCATTATTTCCATCATGCAAAAGGTAAAATTTTATTACTATTATAAATAATTCATAACCATTTATTATTTATACACTTTGTAGCAGTATAAAATATATATATATATATATATATATATATATATATATATATATATCGTATTTATATTATATATAATAATATTATATTTCAGTGATTTATCATGTGCAGTTTAAAGAAATGTGCACATTTATGATGATAAATCGTGTGGAATATGTACAAACTTTCATGTAGTAGTAACAACATTCATACAGTAATCCATCCAATTGTTAAGAGAATATTTCACAAGTATTTTTTATTTCAGAGGTGGAAGAGGGGTTTAACATTGTACACCCCGAACTGGTGGTACAAACCGACAACGTTACGCTAAGCTGCGGAGCATCCAAATACAAGTACACTTCTGACTTCCGGTGGTTTCTTGAGAAAGATGGACAACAATCTGAACTCCTGGGTGAGTCTGGAGACTGTATTAGATGTAAGGGGGCTGTCCAGAAAGTAGATAACGTTTCGCTCTGTAGCCACTAGGGGCGGGACGATCACAACCATTTTTATGTCAGGGCATTTCTCCGTTCAGTGGCTATCCAGCCGTGCTATTGAGAGGTTACTGTTGCTCCTTGTTGTTTTACAATATCAGTTAATAATGTGTGACACAATTGAAAATCCCTTGAGTTGTGAAGTGCAGTTGGTAATACGATTTTTGTTGGATAAACACAGTAAACCAATCGAGATCTATAATCAACTCTGTGAAGTTTATGGGAAAAATGTGATTACTGAAGATGGAGTTTGTCAGTGGTGCATTAGGTTTAAAAATGACCGAATTAATGTGCATGATGACAAACAAATTGGACGGCCAAGCATTGTGACCGATAACATTTGTATCTAAAGTCAATGAGAAGAATAAAGAAGACTGCCGATTCACAATAACAGAACTCTCACTTGTAATGTATTGAATTACAATAATAATTATAATAATAATTATTATACATATTATAAATTGTTATTGGCAAGTTAAA
The DNA here is from genome assembly GCF_021130785.1 of Homalodisca vitripennis. NCBI lineage: Eukaryota > Metazoa > Arthropoda > Insecta > Hemiptera > Cicadellidae > Homalodisca > Homalodisca vitripennis. The sequence continues at coordinate 193,893,288 of NC_060209.1, read as the reverse complement.
GCCACAGCCAAAGACCAACTGTATGATCTATGATGCTGTGACGTCATATGGGGTGATTAGTTTGAATAAATGCCATTGGCTGTTCTCATCAACGCCACCAGATCACACCACCTACCACTTTCCAGTGTCCTGCCCTTGTCTCTCTCTCTGTTACCCTCCAACCTTAACCGAGCACAGTCGATGATTCAGTCTTTTATTCCGATTCCCCGTAACCCGTACACAACAATTGGCGACGAGGTATTAATGCGATCCCGCGAGTGCAATGCAACCTGTTCGATTGTGCGTAAATAATTTCTCCGAAAATTATAGTGGGAGGAAGTGTGTCTGTAGTTTGGCGTCACGTGGACTCAAAATCGGTACATTTTGATGTTGGAAGACAAGGTCGTAAATTAGAACATTTCGTCTTTATTAGTGAAACAGTAAAAATGGCGGGAATTATTGGCGGAATTGGTGACTTCGACAACAGTGCAGAAACTTGGAATTCGTATGTTGAACGATTTGAATTATTCGTTGACTGTAACAGTATTAGTGACGACAAAAAGGTTAGTACGTTACACCCTGTAGGGTGTGAAAACGTACAGTTTGTTACGAGATTTATGTACGCCGGAAAAACCTTCAGTGAAAAAGTTTGATGAATTAGTGAAGTTAATTCAGGACCATTTGTACCCGAAGCCATCATTCATAGCTGAAAGGTACAAATTCAGCAAAAGGAATCAACAGGAAGGAGAATCAGTCGCAGAGTACATCGCCAGCCTCAAGAAATTGTCTGCATACTGCGAGTTTGGCGCATCCCTCAACGACTATCTCAGAGACAGACTGGTGAGCGGCATCAGGAGTGAGTCGACCAAGCAGAGGCTGTTGGGAGAGACCACCCTAACCTTCGGACCAGGCTGTGAAAATCGTCTGCTCAGTGGAAGCGGCGGAGAAGAATGCGGCGGCATTGACAGTGAACGGCGGCAGCCGGGTCCAGCGGGATGGCAGCGCATCACCACCCACATGTGAGAGTCGGCGGCAGCGGTGGCAGCGCGAGCTACAACGCAAGGCACGAAGTCAAGGTGCAGTGTACCTGCTGTGGGCAGTGTGGTCACTATAGGAAGCAGTGCAAATTGTTTGGTGTTGTGTGTCACAAATGTGGTAAAAGAAATCACATATCTAAGGTATGTCGATCTACTGAAATTAGTTAAGTTACCAGACAATCAGCTTTCGAAAGTTAAGAAAGGTATATCTTATCAGTCTAATTTTCAAAACAAGGAAAAACAAAGAAATTATAAGAAAACATTAATTTTGTAAATGATAGTTCAGAACTGTCAGATTCAAATAATTCTAAGAATTATGTTCAGAGTGATGAAAATCTTGAGAGTTATGTCGAGGACATACAGAATTTATTTAAAAGTAAATGAAACTCACCGTAAAAGAATTAGAGTTGACCCAATTAAGATTAAAGTCCTAGTGCAAGGTCGAGAAAACCATATTTGAAGTTGATACTGGAGCTAGTGTCACAGTGTGTAGTGAGGATTTTTATGAAAATAATTTTAGTTCTTGTAAATTGTTAGAAAACGACCTAACTTTGAGTTCGTACACTAATGAACCTATTATACCTGTGGGCAAAGTTAATGTTTGCTATGAGAAAATACATAAATGCTTAGATTTGTATGTGATTAGAGGAGGTTCACATCCTTTAATGGGTCGTGATTGGCTTAAGGTACTGGGAGTTGACATTTCGTTTAAAATTAACTTGTGTGTTATAAACAGACCTATAGATAACAAGGCTAATTTCGAGACAATGACGTCCGAGCTAACTAATCAATTTCCAGAAGTGTTCACTGAGAAACTAGGTCAGTATACAGGCGAACCAGTAAAAACTAAATCTAAAAGAAAATGCTAGACCTAGGTATTTTAAGCCAAGACCGATACCATTCTCATTGAAAAGTAAGGTAGAAAAAGAACTACAACGCTTAGTTGACGAACAAGTGTTAATTCCAGTAAGCAGCTCGGAATGGGGAACGCCCATTGTACCAGTATTAAAAAAGAACGGTGAAATTAGGCTATGTGGAGACTTTAAAGTTACTCTAAATCAGTATCTAGAAGTAGACAGTACCCTATACCTAGAATAGAAGATTTATTTGCAAATTTACAGCATGGAGAACGTTTCTCTAAAATTAGATCTTAGTCAAGCCTATATGCAATTAAAGTTAGACAGTGGAGTCACAAAAATTATGTACAATTAGCACGCATTAAGGGTCTTTTCTCATATAGTAGAATGCCTTATGGAATCTCATCAGCCCCAGGAATATTTCAAAGAGTTATTGAACAATCTTTGCATAATTTAGAAGGCATATCAGTGTTCATGGATGATATTCTTATCACCGCACCAAATAACGAAACTCATGTAAGTAGGTTTGCAAGAGGTTTGTAAACGCCTGAGTGAAAAAAGGATTTACCGTTAAAGAAAGATAAATGTACATTCTTTGTAGACAAAATCGAGTATCTTGGTTTTAGTATCGATAAAGATGGGACTGCATACCTCTGAATCTAAAATTAAAGCTAATAAATCAAGCACCTGTACCTAAATCTGTCACTCAAGTCAAAGCTTTTATTGGCTTGGTAAATTATTATGGAAAGTTTATCAAAAAATTTGTCAACAATCTTGAGGTCCGTTGTACAACTTGTTAAAAAAGGACGTGCCATTTGATTTTGATGAAAAATGTCTCAAATCATTTAGCCATGTCAAGGATGTTTTTGACTAAAGCACCAGTTTTGGCGCATTATGATTCAAAGTTGCCTGTAAAACTAGCAGTAGACGCAAGCTCGACAGGGCTGGGCTGACGTACTTAGTATCATAACCCCTGAAGGCGTTGAGAAACCTATTGCATACCACTCTCGTACTTTATCACCAGCAGAATGTCAATATTCACAAATAGATAAGGAAGCTTTAGCAGTAGTATATGGAGTAAGGAAATTTCATCAATATTTGTATGGCCGAAAAATTCACATTGTGTACTGATCACAAACCTTTAATTAGCATATTTGGACCGAAAAAGGGTTTACCTGTTTTCGCAGCAAGCCGATTACAAAGATACGCATTATTTTTAAGTGGATACAATTTTTGATGTACAGTATGTAAGGTCAGAAAAGCATGGTAACGCAGACGCATTATCACGCTTACCATTAAGCACTAAACACGTTGTAAATAATAACAATGAACCAAGGTGGAAAGGTACCATATTTACACTGTATCGCTGAAAGTTCAGTACCTTTAACTTTTGAAGATGTAAAAGCTGAAACCCAAAATGATCCTATTATAAAACAAATACATAACTATGTGATGTACGGATGGCCAAACTTTTTTGTCAGGAGAGAATAGGGAATTGTTACCTTATTTCCAAAGGAAGGACGAGCTAAACAGTTGAGCATGGCATTGTTATGTGGGGATATAGGAATTGTTGTTCCTAACAAGTTGCGTAGCTACATATTAAATGAGTTACACGCGAGTCACTTGGGAATTGTAAAAATGAAGTCAGTAGCAAGATCCTATATTTGGTGGCCAAATATAGATGAAAACATTGAAAGCCTAGCGAACAATTGCTCTTCCTGTCTTATGGAACGTTCTAGTCCTAGTAAGAGTAATCTACATGTTTGGCACTATCCATCTATGCCATGGGAAAGATTGCATATTGATTACTTGGGTCCTTTCAAAGATAAGACCTACTTGGTAGTAATTGATGCTTACACTAAGTGGTTGGAAGTATTTGAAGTAGGCTCTACTTCAGCTAAGCTAGCTATAGAAAAGTTAAGAGAACTTATTTTCTAGATTTGGATTACCTGTCACTATCCATAGTGATAATAGACCACTAAGATGCAGGCTAGATTTACTCAGACCTAATATAGCCAGAACTGTACAATTAAAACAGGACAAACAAAAAGAATATTTTGGCGGTAGAAAAACGAGAATTCTATTTCCTAATCAATCTGTATTAGTGAGAGATTATCGCTCTAAAGACAAATGGATAGAGGGCATTGTAATAAAACAGTTAAATAATGTAATGTATTCTGTTATGACAAAAACTGGTCTAATTTGGAGTAGACATATTGATCAGCTGATAGGACCTACACAGTAGTATTGTTGACAGTGACAGTCAAATTCCACCATCTCAGGACCGTACAGTTGCGGAGCGTGAGACAGGCGCTCAGTGTCCGCCAACTCCAAGCCCAGTCAGAATTAGTAACACTGACCTCACTAGATCAGCTGGTCTCTCCCCCTCCTCACCGCATCATACCTCTCCATGTCACATCACTACCTCTCATTCTAGACCACGTCTTTCTCTAACCCTCAGCTGTTCCTTCTCCTGTCACTAGAACAGCTGATCATACAAACAGATACCCAACTCGTATTAGGAAACTTGTAGAGAAATTAAACTTGTAAATAACTTATACAGTACTTAAGGATGACATTTAATAATGATATGTGTTATTTATATTTATATGTGTTTATTATATATTTATTATTACACTTGTATTGTTTAATTTATCTATGACTTGTGTGAATTCAATTTATTTTGAAATTTGGAAGGGAGGAAATGTAATGTATTGAATTACAATAATAATTATTATAATAATTATTATACATATTATAAATTGTTATTGGCAAGTTAAAGCCACAGCCAAAGACCAACTGTATGATCTATGATGCTGTGACATCATATGGGGTGATTAGTTTGAATAAATGCCATTGGCTGTTCTCATCACGCCACCAGATCACACCACCTACCACTTCCAGTGTCCTGCCCTTGTCTCTCTCTCTCTGTTACCCTCCAACCTTAAACCGAGCACAGTCGATGATTCAGTCTTTTATTCCGATTTCCCCGTAACCCGTACACAAATAGTATTTTAGTGTCACTTTCAAATTTATATATATTACAATTTTTTTCTTGTATTTTATCTTTTGTTTATATAAAAACGTAATCTACTTTCGTGGATACTGTCATAATTGGAAATTAATTACAAATAAATTTAGCATAGTAATAAAGAGTTGAAATAAACTCACAGATCTGTCTGATTCTATAAAAAGATTATTTGGTGGAACTGAAATAGTAAAAGAAAACCAAAGAGTGTAAAATATGATAGTAAATTCTTTCCTCCACCGAACAAACTCTTGTCACATAATAATATAATAATAATAAGAATCTCTTTATTGCATTCGTTTAACAATTTTTACATCGTATCAAAATCGTCAACAGTTTAAGTCTATTTACACGAGTTCATCCACACATTCACATAACCTCATACTCACAATTCTTACAATCGTTCATGTCACAATCGCATTGTCCTCAGATCCAGCAATCTCAAATATCCCAGCGGCTTGACATGAATTCATCAACAGAGTAGAAAGTCTTGGACTCCAAAAGGAGTTTGAGACGTGTTTTAAATTGATTTTGATTATTGGAAATTTTGATTTCTTCAGGGAGCCTGTTGATTAATCTGACACCAACTTCTTGCGGTAGATTTTGCGCTAATGTCAATCTGCGTTGATGCGTGCGAAAGTTGTCCCTGCCTCTAGTTTCATATTGATGAACGTTCCTGCCACGAATCAAGGTGCACCTTGATCTGCAGTACATGATCACCTCAAAAATATAGAGGCAAGGCAAAGTCAGCAATCTCAACTCCTCGAAAGATTCCCTACACGACTCTCTATAATTCAAATTTTTAATGATTCTGACAGCTTTTTTCTAGAGTCTAAAGACGCGCTCCATTTTGTTTTTTGCACAACTTCCCCAAAGTCTTATCCCATACGCAAAATGAGCATGGATTAGGCCATAGTAGGCCATTTTTAAAACTTCTGGGGAACAAAATTTTGCTAGATTGCGCAGAGCATATATACCTGAGGTAGCTCTAGCACAGACCTAGTTGTTTAAGTGCTGTTCAAAAATAATTGCTGGTTTCCAGATGCGAAGGTGTGGAATGATGAATCTACCTTATCGTACTGGAGACATTTGAATATTCCAGACGTCAGTAAGGACAACGCTGCTATATATAGGTGTCAGGCTACTCACAAAGAAACCAACATAGAGAAGACTCAGATATACAACATGGTCGTAGAATGTAAGTCGTAGCTAACAAGTTAATACCTCATTATAAGAACCTGAAAATCACTTGTAATTTTAGATAATACTAATTAGTTAATAAGAAATAGCTATGTATGATGTAAGCTTCAAATCATATAGATGTTAAAGGAGCAGCAATTTTGCATGTAAATACACTTGAAAATTTACAAACGTAATTTGTTAGCCATGAGAGCATCCATCACATGTATTTGTAGAGATGATTTCAATTGACATATTTATGTCTCTCTCTGAAATCTTCCAGGAGCTGGTGAAATATATTTTGTCACTTATAAATTCCTTAGTAAAGTAACATTTAAAACCATAATGCTATTACAAAACAGTAACACTGAAGTTTTAGCTAGGATGTCTGAGTAAAGTTTTTGTATAGAACCAAATCAATGATCTTTTAATCCCAAAATCAGAATTTCCTACATGTGTATGTCTATTAAAAAAGTCACCTTTTTGTAAAAATGGCTTGAAAATGTCGAATATTATTTTAATTATATACTGTTTTCTCTTGGTTTTAGTTGCGTACAGTATTTAACAACTCTTCCGAGTTTTATATGTATGATGTATTATTAATACTGTAAACCATTTACGTTCTAAAGTACAGACCATATTTTGTGCCTCCATCCTGCATATAATCATTTCAATAACCTAAAAATTTCCACCTCAAATCAATGTAAAAATATACTTTTAAATTTCGAATTAAAAACAAACAGTGTGAAATGATTGATTAATTTTTTCTAACACAACAGTGATGTTTCCAGTTGAAGCTGCAAAGTTATAACTTATAATGTGTAAATTTCTGATAAATAATCAATTTTACATGCTATTTATTCAACATTAAATTGTGTAAAATATTTTTATTCTAGTCTGTTTAGCTACATACTACATTTATGTAACATGAATGTGAATAAAGTTGTAGTGTAATACTTGAAACTCACGATAACCACCAAGAGAATTTGTCTCTATAACGAATGTGTCAGACGTGTCAGAATATAGAAATTTAATTTAACACTTTTTCATCCAGAGACTGAATCTTATGTGTATTTAAAAATGCTTTATGTATATAATGTATTTAAATGGTTTTAAATGTTTTGTCTTAAATAATTTTTAAAGTTTTACTCTCTCCAAATTCTATGTAACTAGTAGTTCTATTGTAAATCAAGGTTTAAATCTTTACAAAATTAGAAGTATAAATAAAAAGTGCTATGAGGATGTTGAGATTTGATGTTAGAAATAATATTGACTGATCCCAGAGCTTTTGATGTTGTAGCTGCAAACTGAGCAGAAGCAGCAATAATCCCGAGGGAGATTGAACTTGGGTGCTATGAGGATGTTGAGATTTGATGTTGGGAATGACTTTAACTGATCTCAGAACTTTTGATGTTGTAGCCTCACTGTAGCTACAACTCAGCAGATGCAGCAGTAGTCCCACTGGAATTGATCTTGGATGCTATAATGATGTTGAGATTTTATGTTGGGAATATTATCGACTGATCCTAGAACTTTTTATGTTGCAGCCTTGTTGGAGCCACATCTCAGCAGAGGCAGCAGTAATGCTGAGTGGAGGGGAACAACGGGCCAGAAGGTGACTTTCCATTGCCAAGTGGACGGCATGCCCCCACCCTCAGTCATCTGGTACAAACAGACAGAGGTAAGCAATTGCACATTATTTTTAAAGTTAGTTCTTTTACTTTTCAAAAAATTACAACATTGCAATCAATTTTAAGCAATATCTCAGTGAAAAAAGTATAAATAAATGAATGCGCTTGTTTATAAAACTAACAGCATCAAGAATTTCTGTTGCTAAAACATTATACAATTTATCAAAGGCATCATTTTGGCTGGCTCACTCGTCATAATTTCTTATATCTGTACAAGTAAAATTTATAATACAGAAATTTTACTGTAAATGTAACAGAAGACTAAACTTTGTATATAACGTGTATATAATTTTGTATGAGGTGTGACTAGAAAATAACTGAATTAGTATTGACAGAGACACAGACCGTTTTATGAATACTGTGGTAAAATGAGTGATTATCAGACAATCAAAAGTCTCTAGTAGACCCTAGGGAGGTTAACGGTTATAGCCGTCAGTACTCCTCATGAGGTTAAGTTCCTCTATGATGTCAACAGCTACTAGAGATCCCTCACTTCACAGTCTCTAAATTCCTCCAATAGGATAGCTGAAATGTGAATGCCCATTGTCACGAGAGCATTCCTTAAATATGTGGTTTTTGGATCAATTCTGGAAAATTAGATAAGCTTGTGCTCTACAAATAATGTGACCTTCCATTTTTACCCCCAGCAATTCTGGCACAAAAAGAACCTCCGTGAAGTTACAAAACAGATGAAAAACTTTCTTACAACAAATACAGTAGAGTCCCGTTAATCCGACCTAATTGGGACCGAGCCCTATTCGGATTATGTGATTGTTCGGATTAGCCAGAATTACAGAAAAATACGGTTTTAAACTTGAGAATGGGTCTATTTTGTTATAGAATTATCAACATTTTTATTAAAACATGTTTTCTGACTGTTGCATTGTATTTCTTGACAAATAAAAGTGTTTGCGAATACTAAGCACATTTACCGTATTTAGTGTGAGAGTTCTATTGTTAAGCAATGTGAGCGTACTGGATATTCTACGGGTCCACGCTACGCGTCATCCAATAGACTCTCTTCAATGCGACAGAAGACAATAACTGAATTTATGTCTTTTAACAATTAATATTGTACTCAATAATAATATCAGTACTGTACGTCCAATTTTCGTTTGATTTCACTTCTTAATACAGTAATTTAACTCATACTTAACCTATAAGTTTCAATTTGATACTTTATTTAACTTCATTATTTATGTACTGTACCGTACACAATTTGTCTTAATAAAATACTGTACAGTATGTCTATTTAATTAAAGTTTTGTTTGTTTATGTACGAAATGATGCACCCATTTTCATTTTTTATGTAATTAGTTCCTATAACTGTTCATTATCGTTATAAATAATTCCTCCTGGACCTGTTCGGATTAACCGACGTTCGGATTACACGTGTTCGGATTAGCAGGACTCCACTGTACTTTACAATTGCTCTTTATAGGGACCTGGAAATGTTGTGGTCCACCCACATCCTTTGAAGCTCGTCATAGTCTTTTAGGTCTGTCTCAGCAAGCAGTTGAGCATCGGATTAGCTCTACTGCCTAGTGCTGCTATCTAGCTGGGTTTAATGAAATTAGAGTTTCATGAGCTTATCGAGAAAGAATTATGGATGGAAACACAAATTTGTGTTGTAATGTCAAGCTTCAATAAAGGTTAAATTTAATAATATTCAACTAATTAAAGCAATTTCCTACATCCATTTCTTTACACACACAATCTATTGATCATATCACTTAAGTCAGAGTTATGTAATTTCAGATTAGGTAATACAAGTTTTGACTTACTGGAAGTTATGAGATGGTAACTGACAATACTTCATAATTAATTTTCCAGATGGGAGAGAAAGAGCTGGAAATAGAGAAATTCAAGCCGAAGGATGGCAATCAGAGCCTGACGATAACAGTCGGACTGGAGGATGATGGGAAGTTTATCTGCAAGGCTGCCAATAAGGCCGGCAAAGCCGCACTTGAGTTCCAAGTCATCGTCACAGGTTTGTCTTCTGAACACTCTTGGATTTTAAACAACAGGTCTTATTTTGTTGCATTATTAAATCTGGTGTGTTTCCGGGGTGCGCCAAAGTGCATGGCAGTAGGCCGCCCCAAGGGAAAAAAGAAAAAAAAAGTAGGGCAAAATCAGATCAATCACATTAAAAATTAGAAGTTCTTAAGATTATTCCTAAAAACATAAATATTTCAAATAGTAAAAGTTTACAATCTTTGAAGTGATTATTTAAAAAATTGTTTGTAGCCGGAAAGTATTATCACACTCGACTTATGACAGTAATGACAATGAACCTCCCTCGTTTTCATTATTTTAAAGAGGTAATTTTTTAATAATATCTTACAACAAACTGGAGAAGGGAAGGATAAAATTAGTATGCATCCACCCTGTTTTTATTGTTAGTAATTAATTTATTTCTGATATGTTACAGATAAGCCCAATATGTTGCTGTTCCTCTTGGGAATATATGTTTTACCTGTGGCCGTGTTGGTGATACTGTTGGTCCTTGCGTTTTACTTTTGGAGAGTTTACAAGCTGAGGGTAAGTATAATGAACGTAACTTATATAGATAAGTAGTCTAGGACAGGAAGTACTTGGATATTGTGTATTACTATTTTGTGTATTGTTAAAAATTAAATTTCCCGTAATCCCTCACTTTTACGGTAACAATAATGTTTTATTGTAGTACATTACAATGAATTACCATGACCAGTTTGTACTGTGCTAAATGATAAAAATTATTCAAAATTAAATACTTTTTTTAACTTTCATTTGATGACATTCCAAATCACGGATAATAGTCTATGATTTGTAACTTGAAGTAATTGTCAAATAGAAACAGATAATTGCCAACAAATACGTGTTACTAAGTTACTAACGACTGATGTGGGTTTCAAACTTGCAGAAAGAGATCAAGGAACTGAAAGATGCTGGGCTACTGCATTTTGAGGAGGGAAATGTGGAGAGTCTCAATCCAGAATTGGATGTTGGAGACCAGGCGGACCTTCTGCCGTACGACCGTAAGAGGTGGGAATTCCCACGGGACAAGCTGAAGTTGGGTAAGCTCTAGAGATCAAGTCATTCTGTTTTAAAAATCATAAAGCATTTATATTGCAAAGAATTGTAGCAGAAAATGTCTCTACGACTCTATTGATGTTGCAGGCAAGACTCTGGGGTCTGGGGCGTTTGGAGTAGTAATGAAAGCCGAGGCCTACGAGCTGGTAGAGTCCGGCGTGGCTACGACAGTCGCTGTGAAAATGGTTAAGCGCAACTCAGATGTGAAGAAGATCAGGGCTCTTGCGTCAGAACTTAAGATTATGATCCATCTGGGCAAACATCTCAACGTGGTCAATGTGCTCGGAGCCTGCACTGGAGACCTCAACAAGAGTGAGTCTTTTTATTTTAAATTGTCTCATGATAATTAGCTTAAGTTTAAAATAATATGTTCAAATAATATATACACACATAGATATAAAGTAAAGAAATAATTATATTTCTTGATTACAAGAAACGTTGTACATTTGTTTATTTTGGATTCAATGTTTGTGCAACAGTCGCCACCATTATTAAAATATACTATATTTAAGTAACCTCAAATACATTTCATGAAGACCGCGTCAATAACGTGGAGATCAAATATGGAGTTTGTGGATATCCACCTCAGTGAATAACTTGTGGTAATACTATGAACAATGGAAGACACTTTGGAACCAGAGGGTAGTCTCACAAGGGTTACACTTTGAATGATCCATGCGTATATGGTAATATCCATGAATTTGTAATTAAATATAAGATTAGTTTATTTACTTTTGGGACAGACCTGGTACAACGTAGCTGTCAGTTCTTTTAAGAATATTATTTATTTCATTGTAGAATTTATAGAAATTAATACCATTCCGTGTGTATAACACAATAAAGATGGCTGTTCTGTGTTTGTACACTTACAATAATGCTCTTTGTGTTGATGGCCACAGGAGAGCTGCTGGTGCTGGTAGAGTACTGTCAGTACGGGAATCTTCACAACTATCTCAGGAACCATCGAGGGGCCTTCATCAACCAAGTGAACTCAAGCACCGGCTCGTTTGACCCCACTGTGATTCAGCCTGTTACACCCCGATCTCCCAGGTACCGCAGTTCTTTTGGTACTTTGCATGAGTTCAGAAAGGCCATATGAAAATTAGAACAAAGGCTATGCTATAAGGAAACTAATCATCAAATTTTCCAAGATTCTTTATTTTTTACAAAACAAATTTCTGGTGTAAAAGTATAAAAAATTGTTTACAAAAAATAAACACAATAATAACCTGTTAAAATAAAGACTTGAAAATGATCTGATTATAGAACTTCTTCAGGTAAATGAATTAAAAACTAACAAAGATTAGTAATGTATTGAATCAAAAATTTATCAAAACATTGTAAAAAATAAAACTAATAATTTACACATGGTGACCTTGGTACCAACTATACCGCAGTTCTCTACTTTGTTTGTGCTGGATAAATGTTCACCACGCGCTACGTAACGATTGGTAACGATTACGCCTTCGCGTTTGCCCCTGTACATTTATCACTGCACTGCATTGAGGGAGCTGTACTGCCTTTAGTTAACCCATTGGCTACCAATTTCATATTTTGCCTGTCAGTTTAGCGTCGTTGTAATTACTGATGACGGGCAATGCCCATCACGCTACCTAAGTTCGCAATGTTGGAGTAAAAAAATCTGTATATCCATTACTTTGGCATTTGTCTATATGCTGTTGTATCAATGGTTTGTTAAAATATAACATGTTCGATTTTGAAGCTGGTCACCTCTCGAAGTCGATTGTTGTGTCATCTGTTGATTGTTTTGATTAGTTGTAGAGAACATACTCACTGAGAGTAAAAATTAAGTGAGTGATGGTAAAATTGATGACGAAATTTTGAGTAAAAGTGGCGATGAAGAAATTTAAGAAAATTATGTGGCAAGGTCTAACCTTCATACTTGGAAATGGCTAAGTCAAGCTAATAATCAACAAAATTTTAGTTTTAGTGTTAGATCTGGTATATATCCAATTGTTGCTTGGCAACTAAATACTTAAAATATAAGATAATAAAATACAATTTTATCATGTCACATGGTCGTTTAATATTTTTATTGACACTAAGTATCCACACAATGATGTCCATTGCAAAATGAACATTTAATTCAGTATCTGAGGTTAAAAGTATTTTAATTATAATTGGTTGGCAATGAGTTAATGGGCTCAGATAAATACAGCACCACTTCGCTTTGTTTGTTGGGAAAGCAATGATGTTTTTAATTAATTATAAACTTGTTATTCTGTACCTGTTTGTTTACTTATTTACTTAAATATTATATATAATATAATAGTAGTATAATTACTAATAGTCTTTATATGCTGACGTATTTTATTCTGGCAACTTAATGTAACTAAAATCATATTTATTTGTTATTAGATGTATAGAATAGAATAGAATAGAATATATTTATTTTTCGAAAGTAATTACAATCCATCACAACTAAAATAATCTGGTGCAAAATTATCAAAAAAGATGGTAATAATATTAATTCACATATAGTCTTAAATTAATGACTGCAATTAAACTATACAATATCACAAAATTATCATAATTAAAGAATAAAAAATACTATATATAAGTTTAAATGCAACACACATATTCTAGTATATATCCAATATAGATATTTACTTTCAAAAAACATAGGGCCTCTAAGGCAAAGCCTGTGTAGAGGTTCCCTTCTCCAAGATTAAACAATTTGCACTACAAAGATTTCTATATTTTATTTAACTACATAAAGTCCCACTATATAAATGCAATTTGTGGCAATATAACTTCAACAAACCTAGCCGCTTAGAATAATTGTTTGTTTCTTTACGATATAGATTCAAACAAATTAAACTTGTATATTAATAAGGTGATCAATATTATATCTTTTTTTAAAAAGCCAAAACTTCAATTTTTTTTGCAAACAACTTAGCATTTGTACAATTTGCAATGCTTTTCGGAATATTATTAAAAATTCTAGGACCCATAAAACAATAACTTTTCGTAAAAAATGTCAAATTTGGCTTGGGGTGCTTCCAAACGTTCTTTATTACCTCAATTTATCTTTGTAACAATTATTTAATTCATTCAAATTCCCACTTTTCACGAAAAAAATTTTTAATACTTTATATACAAACATATATTTTAAAGGGAGAATTCTTAAAATCTACAAATAAAGGCCAAGATGGTTCAAATTTACTTTTTCGTTTAATTAATTTAATAATTTTCTTTTGCTGTGTAAAAACTGGTTTCAAACTGTTGTCAAAAGTCCCACCCCAACAGAAAATACCATATTCCAGTCTACTGTTTACTAATGAAAAAATACAACATTCTTAAGACATCTTCCGTGCACATGTTTTTCAAAAAATAGAAACATCTTAGTGTATTGTATAACTTTTTCTTTAAACTTTCAATGTGTTTCTTCCAATTTTTACCTCCCTGTCTAAAATTACTCCCAAATATTTCAAACTATAAGTCTGTGACACAATTGCACATCTACTATTGCAATGGTATTTTTAAGCAAAACAGTCCATACATTTATATATAATTTCATTATCAAATTCTTGCTCACTTCTTAAATTGAAATTTATGTATTTTGTTTTTTTCCGGACTTAAAAGCATACAATTGCTTGTAAACACACCATTGAAATAGCGTTCAAGTCAGAATTCATGGCTTGCTCTATTTCAGTCCAACTATTTTTTACGTAACACAAAGCTGTGTCGTCCGCAAAAGATGTTTAATTTTCCATTTAATTTTGCATTACAAAGATCATTAATGTAAATTAAAAAAAGAATTGCTCCCAAAATTGACCCTTGGGGTACTCCACACTACTGATGTAACCAATTTCACTAAAAAAACGTTGTTAATTTTCACACATTGACTCCTTTTGATAAAATAACTTCCAAACCAGGAATACGCATTTCCTCTAACCTCTAACCCCGCTCTCATATATAACTTTTCCAAAAGAATTTTGTGATCTACTGTGTCAAATGCCTTTTTTTATATCTAAGAAAATTCCACTAACTTCTTTTCCGGAATTTAAGGACTCATAAACTAAATCCATGAAACGTTTTAATGCTACCTCTGTACTCAACCCTTCCCTAAATCCAAACTGATTTTCACTAAAAAAAAACTTGTTTCTTTCAAGAAAATGTGACTAGTTTCTTTTTTCATTAATTTTTCTAATATTTTTGCGAAAATAGAAAGAAGAGATATCGGTCTATAGTTATTGCAATCTTTAACAGAGTTATTTTTTATGCAAGGGTATCACCACTGCAGTCTTTAACATATCCAGAAAAAAATTCCCTTTTCAAAACTTAAATTAACTAAATACAACAAAACATCTGAGATCTTAGGATAAATTTGTTTTTAGCATACCATAACTAATATTATCAATCCCAGGTGAAGTTCCACTCTTTAGTGAATTAATTACTCTAATCAAATCTTCAGCAAGTACTGGATCAACAAACATGGAGTTAACTGAGTGTTTTATCTTAAAGCAATTCTTAAAATAACATGAATTCAGATTACTAGGTTTTGTCTTCGTTTATATTAATATCCAATGTATTCACAATTAGATAAGAAAAAATTATTAAACTCATTACAAATAGTTTTAGTATCCTTAAACTTCATTACCATTTATGTTCAGACTCTTTATTTGATTTATTTTTTACTTTTTGACCTGTCACTTCATTTAATACTTGCCAGGTTTCTTTTATGAGTCACCGTTACAGATTTTAAAAGCATTCTCATAGTATGAATTTTTTAAATTTTTTTTATTTCAATCTGAAGTTTATTCCTATTATTTTTTAAAATAATTAATTAATTTATCATTGTTCGGGTGATTTTTAACTTTCTCAAAAAGTTTGTTTTTAAATTTTATTTTCGCAACATATATAATTATTCATCCACGGTTTAATTTTAACTAAGCTTTCCCTAGCATTGCGTTTTTCAACTTTACATTCAGAAATGACTGACAGAAGCTTACTGTGAAAAGTATAAAATGCAGAGGACGGGTTTGTGTCACTGTAGACATCTTTCCAATCTACGCTATCTAGAGTTGTTTTCAGTTTGGACGTAATCAATACGATAAGAAGGGCCAGAGCTCGCAAGGTGACGTGTCTATCTGTCTGTCCGTCCGGTTAGCGCACACGAATCGTACACTCAAGACAACCATCCGGTGGTCCGTTATATGTTTGTGTCAACAACCATCACTTCCGCCTCCGTCATATATTTGTTTGTTATCTTTGTAAAAACGTGATCAATGCAGGAAATCGATTCAGCTGTAATTCTAGTTTGTTTCTTTTATTAAACATTCGAATCCATTTGAAGAAAGAAAAGTATTGTATTTATCAACAGTTCTGTCATTAATAAGTAAATTAAGATTTACGTCACCAATAAAAAAAACATTCCTCTTATTATTGAAGTTATGGTTGTCCACAAAATATGTGTTAATTTCGTTCAAAAAATAATTCCTTACTAAAACTGTGCAGTCTATAAATTGCAATTAAACAGAATATTGAGAGTTAAATTTAAATTCTAATTTTAGCATATCACTGACATAATATTAACAATATCAAAACTATTGACTTCAATACCCGACTTAATAAATATTGCAATACCTCCAGCTCTATGATCTCCGTTAGGTTTTATGTAACTTGTATAATTACGAATATTGTAAAAATTTTATTTCATTTTCGTCAATCCAAATTTCTGACAATACTATTATTTCGGAATGCAAACCTCTACCATCCATTTCAGCCAAGAAGCTATCAAAATTACTCCTCATACTGCAAATATTTTTGGTGTAATACCTCTAAATTCTTCCACTCTTTAGTCATTAAATTGTTTTTGTTATAAACTCATTTTCATTAAACAAATAAAAATCCATCAAAAATACAATATACTACAATGTAATATATACAAGAGTCCATCAAGGTTCAAGACCAGATCAAAGAATATTTAAATCAAAATTCAATAATAATAATACAAAAATAACAGATGCCCTTTCCATAAACTCAAAATATTCATTTTGTTTATATTTATAATTCTAACTTAAAGTTGTTATTGCATTAAAGCGCTTGACAGTTCTATAATTAGTTCATAAAGAAATTATAAAATAATATTATTTTGTAGCAACACAATAAAAATAAATAACCCTTGGAATACAAATCACAATAATGGAAAGGTTTACACTTGTGTAAAAATTAATACTAAATGAGACTATGTACATAATTACAGATACCGTTGTAAGTCCTCCTCACTCGAGATGACCTTGACTGGCGCTTTATCTTCTTTTCTCATGAAGATTTTCCCGTTTCGGACCCAGAGGAATTTGTAGTTTCTTCTCCACGCTGAAACTTCCTCGCCAATGCATGTAACCTCCTCCGAGCTGGTGACAGCGACTCATTGACATAGATCGGGGCAATCGTCCTTCCTGCCAATGTGACGGGTCGACAGGGCCGTCTTCACACGCCTCCGCTGAATAAAACTCTCTTTGTCCATGCGACGCACAAATTTCACTATTATCCCTGGTGGCTTGTCTCCAGTTTTCTGTACACCCAACCTGTGACAGGCGTCAACCATAGTGTCAGAGATATCAAAGCCCAAGGCCCTTCCGACGTCTTTAACAATGTTTAACACATTTTCTGCAGGCTCCAGAGGAATTCCTTGAATCTCAATGCAATTGCTTCTTGAGTATTGCTCAATGTCTTCAAGACGAGTTTTCCAACTCCTTTACTTTTTTTTTAATTGGCTATTTTCAGTTGTGAGGGCCTCTATGAGATTACTCATTTTACTACACTCGTTGCTCTGAGCCTTCACTGCATCTGTATTTTCTGCAAGTTGCAAAAATTCACACCACAAAGCTTCGATGGCAGTATTAAAACTTTTTTCATACTGTTTTTTGACTGTCCCTTATTTCTGTGACGACCTTCATAACGTCTTCAAGAGATAACCTGCCCTCGCCCTGCCTCTGACTCAAACCGCATACTTTTCCGTCTTTCAGCTGCACAGTTCTTACACCTCCACCACCATACCATCCTGGGTAATGCAGTCTACATCCGCTTTACTAAATTTCAAGCACACAGCATGAAAATCGGTTTTGCAGTCGCTGCACGTTACTTTAGGCTTATTACCTGTAATAGGCTTCAAACACACACCACAACTAGACATTTCAAATTAAAAAAATAATATACACAAATCAATTAACACTAAAATAACGAATATCGTTAGCTCAATAGGCTGGCTGAAACTTGATTTATACATAAAACGCCTTGTACAAAATAAAAGATACTTAGTTCACTACACTCGTATAAACCTTAGTAAACAATTTGCCGACTTCATCTTCCGCTCGTTGTGGAACTCACAGTTGGACAGATTACAAGGCATATAATATCGTGTACCGGACTAATCAACTTTGGGTTTACTTCCTGGTTTTCTTTGTCGGGTGGCCAACCTGTCATGATATACAAGTTAACAGAGAGGGGGTCGCTTATGGAAAAACTGAGAAATGAACACTAACATGCTTTAACGATCCATTTATTACCAGACTACAGTCCGAAAAACAAAACAAGTTTCCGTGACCTGTGTATTTTGGAAATATAATTAATTTAAACCAGAAATGCTCCTACACACGCAAACCATGATATAACAGTCAGCTTAAACTCTGATACTTGTAACTATGAATACTTAATTAAATATATCTACCTGATGTATGCGTACTTACGTTTTAAATATGTTTATATTACATCATAAGTGCTTTCACTAAGTAGTACAAAGACTTTGGATTTGATGAGTGCATGCGAAGTAGTGGGTTACAGCTAGTAACTAATTATATTTAAAGTAACCAATTCTGATGTTATATAAAAACGGTTTTCCAGTGGAAATTTCCCTGGCTCTCCATTTGGGCCTGGAGTACATTCAAATGGCAACACATCGATGAGGACAAGTGCTGCGTTCTCCCACAACACAGACACCACTCTTATCCACTCAGACATGTCCTCACAGTCCAGAACAGGGACAGGGGACGCCGCAGCGCACACCACTCCTGTTGGTAAGTAACTCTTCTTATTAGTTATCCACTCAGACATGTCCTCACAGTCCAGAACAGGGACAGGGGACGCCGCAGCGCACACCACTCCTGTTGGTAAGTAACTCTTCTTATTAGTTATCCACTCAGACATGTCCTCACAGTCCAGAACAGGGACAGGGGACACCGCAGCGCACACCACTCCTGTTGGTAAGTAACTCTTCTTATTAGTTATCCACTCAGACATGTCCTCACAGTCCAGAACAGGGACAGGGGACGCCGCAGCGCACACCACTCCTGTTGGTAAGTAACTCTTCTTATTAGTTATCCACTCAGACATGTCCTCTCAGTCCAGAACAGGGACAGGGGACGCCGCAGCGCACACCACTCCCGTTGGTAAGTAACTCTTCTTATTAGTTATCCACTCAGACATGTCCTCACAGTCCAGAACAGGGACAGGGGACACCGCAGCGCACACCACTCCCGTTGGTAAGTAACTCTTCTTATTAGTTATCCACTCAGACATGTCCTCACAGTCCAGAACAGGGACAGGGGACACCGCAGCGCACACCACTCCTGTTGGTAAGTAACTCTTCTTATTAGTTATCCACTCAGACATGTCCTCACAGTCCAGAACAGGGACAGGGGACACCGCAGCGCACACCACTCCCGTTGGTAAGTAACTCTTCTTATTAGTTATCCACTCAGACATGTCCTCACAGTCCAGAACAGGGACAGGGGACACCGCAGCGCACACCACTCCCGTTGGTAAGTAACTCTTCTTATTAGTTATCCACTCAGACATGTCCTCACAGTCCAGAACAGGGACAGGGGACGCCGCAGCGCACACCACTCCTGTTGGTAAGTAACTCTTCTTATTAGTTATCCACTCAGACATGTCCTCTCAGTCCAGAACAGGGACAGGGGACGCCGCAGCGCACACCACTCCCGTTGGTAAGTAACTCTTCTTATTAGTTATCCACTCAGACATGTCCTCTCAGTCCAGAACAGGGACAGGGGACGCCGCAGCGCACACCACTCCTGTTGGTAAGTAACTCTTCTTATTAGTTATCCACTCAGACATGTCCTCACAGTCCAGAACAGGGACAGGGGACACCGCAGCGCACACCACTCCCGTTGGTAAGTAACTCTTCTTATTAGTTATCCACTCAGACATGTCCTCTCAGTCCAGAACAGGGACAGGGGACACCGCAGCGCACACCACTCCCGTTGGTAAGTAACTCTTCTTATTAGTTATCCACTCAGACATGTCCTCACAGTCCAGAACAGGGACAGGGGACGCCGCAGCGCACACCACTCCTGTTGGTAAGTAACTCTTCTTATTAGTTATCCACTCAGACATGTCCTCTCAGTCCAGAACAGGGACAGGGGACGCCGCAGCGCACACCACTCCCGTTGGTAAGTAACTCTTCTTATTAGTTATCCACTCAGACATGTCCTCTCAGTCCAGAACAGGGACAGGGGACGCCGCAGCGCACACCACTCCTGTTGGTAAGTAACTCTTCTTATTGTTTATCTTGAATCAGTTTCATGGTCCTCTACTGTAGGGAGCTCACGTGTGGTGTAGTGAGGGGTACGAGGGAGCGGGGTAGATTCTCTAAAATTCCTCTAACTACCCGTTTGAAAAACATGTCGTTTTCCCACCCTCTACCGTAGTGCCTGCCTACAGCAGTGTCACCTCGTTGTCCGCACTGTGTTTTCGAACGTCTAATTGACACTCCCACATTATTGAACTTGAGAGTGTCACTTTAGTCATTGTTAACTGTATAGTTAACCTAATGCATCTGTCCTCATAATTTGGGAATTATAAAAATTTATTGATAATTTTCCTAAGTTTAACAAGTCTATTGACTATTTAAATATATACTTATTATTTAACCCATTGAGGAATCAATTAACCTAGCCTCTCTAGGACTGAATGTTTGAATTGATTTTGGCAAAAATGTTTGCATTTACTAAAATATTAATAAAATGAGTTTGAAGATAAATTAGTCAACTTTTCAGGACATTTTAATCTATTTGGTTGCTCTGCAATAGTGTTTGTTGTTTTCTCCAAGTAAATTTTGTTTCATATTTTTAATTATATATTTACAAATTTTTTGTAGTAAGAAATACAAAAAAATTCAAAAGCAACTGTCAATATTTTATTAATTTGTTGTTTATCTGTTTCAATTTTTTTTTTTATTCAAAACAACACAATGTTTTTACATGGCAAAACCAGTTGTTATTGGATTACTTAATTATAAAGCACAATAATAATACAATCAAAAATTCACTTACATTTTTTTTCACTTTTTTATGATTATATGACAAGCTCCTGAATTAGTTGTCTGGGAGACGAGATAAAACTGTTAGTTACATTCAATTGTTATTATTAAAATTGATAATTAAATAAACTATTTATAATTACATACAATGACCATTCATTACTATTTATAATAAATTTTTTTGTCAGCCTTTGTGGATCTTTGATATCTCAATATCACTGTCCAAGTATCTGTCCTACTTTGTAAAGTACGCAAGTTTTCTTGTTTCCATGAAGTAGTGGAAGAACTAAAAACTCATTCAACAACTATAAACAGCTAAACTAAACAATGAGGACACTATAATACTTATAATGTAAGCAGAACATTGCAGTGACGAAAATTAAATATTTGGCAAAATGTAAACAATAACAAAAAAGCTTAGTTGTTGGTTCCAGTGTGCAAACATAATGTATCGAAACAGAATAATTGCTTATAAAGATGCACAAGGGCACAAAACTGCGATCTAGCAATAAAAAAACAATCAAATACATGATCGTTAGCGTCTAGAAAGAGCATAACGAGTGCTGCTCGGGCAAGATTATTCAGTCCCGCTCGCGCTCCCGCAAAGAGTGACGCTCGGGCAAGTTCCCCAATGGGTTAACTAAATTTCCTAATTTATGGTAACTATTACAAGGCGGCAGATCCTTTAGTATTTGAGATTATCAGTACTTTTTTAATGCTGTAGTTTTAAACATACGAAATAAAATTGATAACTACAAAAGTAGCATCACAGTATTAATAATACTAAAACAATATTACAATCATTTCAAACATTAGAATTTGTAATCAATTAAAATAGTGTAATAGACAAAATAAAACAAGAACAATGATCGAAACAATATGATTAATAATACTACATAAATTATTTCTAATTAAAGAAATTATACAGGGTGTCCAAAAAGAGTCCCGGGTCGGTTAAATATTTTTTCAAAATATTTAAAATAGAGCTACAAAACCTTACACAAAGTTACTGGACATAAAAATGTATTTTATCACATATTCAGTGATCCGCTACTTCCTCAGGGGGGCGGCCCGCTAGGAGTAAAAAAAAAAAAAATCTTAAATGTAAGCATAGGTTTGATATGCATATCAAATTAAAGGTCTATATTAGTAGAATACAGAGCCACAAACCCGACCTCAAACGGATAACCGAGTCAAAATGACAGCCGTTCAAAGATGGCAAGAGTTTGCAACTTAGGTTAATGTAACAAAATACCATCTTTGAACGGCTGTCATTTTTGACTCGGTTATCCGTTTGAGGTCGGGTTTGCAGCTCTGTCCTCTACTAATAAAGACCTTTTATTTGATATGCATATCAACCTATGCTTATATTTAAGATTTTCTTCTGACTCCTAGTGGGCCGCCCCCCTGAGGAAGTAGCAGATCACTGAATATGTGATAAAATACATTTTTATGTCCAGTAACTTTGTGTGAGGTTTTGTAGCTATATTTTAAAATATTTTGAAAAATATTTAACCGACCCGGGACTTTTTGGACCTAAACTCTTGCCATCTTTGAACGGCTGTCATTTTTGACTCGGTTATCCGTTTGAGGTCGGTTTTGCGGCTATGTACTCTACTAAATTTGATATGCATATCAACCTATGCTTACATTTAAGATTTTCTTCTGACTCCTAGCGGGCTGCCCCCCTGAGGAAGTAGCGGATCACTGAATATGTGATAAATTAGATTTTTATGTCCAGTAACTTTGTGTGAGGTTTTGTAGCTCTATTTTAAATATTTTGAAAAAATATTTAACCGACCCGGGACTTTTTGGACACCCTGTATATTGTAATTACAAATTAAATACGTAATCTTATTTTATTAAAAAACTTAGCAAAATTATTCATACGTAGTATAGCATGCACGACTGCTGTCTTGTACTTAACCGGGTACCAACGGGCCCGTTGGGGTACTCGTTATGCATTCCCTTATTGCACCTTTATTGTTTGCCTGTCTTGGTGGTTTGTTAAATTTGATACCGCACTTAATTAAATACCTCAGCCTATCGTATACCCTTCAGGTGAACGATTGCTTGATTTTTAAGTTAATTTTTTTTAGGTATCTGTACACGGAGAAACAATAAAAAATACATATTTAAATGTATTTTTTACTTAGACTTTAAAAAAATTCGATGGTACCTATATAAAATATTGCGGAAATTGCCGTTGTTGTGAATGTGTTAAATTATTTTTTGATGGACACTTTCTAGTTTGCTTTACAATGGTCATAAATCAATAAATTCGTACTCATTTGCAATGCGTTTGTGAATTGTATTGTGTAAAATAAACTAAAATATACAATGTGGATTTATCCATATGCTGTGGTTTAAGGTTAATAATATTCATCAGTTGAATAATGTTTCTCCTCTTTTTAAGGAACATATCCTAGCATTTCTTTTGCTAGTAATGTCTTATAGAGAGAATTATAATCTTTAAATTCCTTTCTCCACCAAAGCCTACTATCAAACTTTCAGTAAAATTTAGTTTGAGTCCTTATACTGAGCACACTGTGTGCTGACTCTCATCCGATGCTGATGATTTCGTAATCCCTGTGTTCTCAGTAGATGGTTAAAAACTATTTACTGTAATAGTTCTTGAATTAAAATAATACCTTTATAAAATCTGATGAATCGCTAAAATAATATTATCAAATGTAACATTATTTATACACCGAGGCTATTAATACTATTAATGTACCTTGTGTAGGGGAAGATGGATACCTCATCTGTAGAGATCATGAGTGGCGCAACAAGGACAGGGGAGACTACAAGGATGGCCTGGGGTCTGTCTGCACTCAGGACCTCATCTGCTGGGGATTCCAAATCGCTCGGGGGATGGAGTACCTGGCCTCAAGAAAGGTACGTTATTAAGGTTGTGTATAGAGGTTATCTGAGTGGAGGAGGGAAGAGAAGAAGGAGACCACTGCTGAATTGTTGTCACCTTTATGTTTTTAGTAATAAATGTGAAGGGTACAGTTAACCTTTTCAGGACCACTGCTTTTCAGATTTTTCGTGCCAAAAAGATCGGGCAATTATTACCAAAACAGTATCTGCCACACTACCCATAATAGATAGTTTAAAATGATTTTTTTAAATAATTTTTATTTACATAAATCGAGGATCAATTTAAAAACAAATATATATATATATATATATATATATATATATATATAAAATCAATAATCATTGAATCACAAAACAGTGGTAGTGGTAGCACATTCACCCAGCAAGTGAAAGATCCGGGTTCGAGTCCCGGCGGAGCAAGTACTTTTTGTGATTCAATATTTATTGAAATTAAATTCGGCTAATGCCATTTATACAAATTTAATTAATGTAAATAAAAGTCGTTTGACAGGTATTTGGTCTTCCGATCATATGTTAGTTTGGTTATTTAAACTCATATGTGACATAAACGGCCAAATACAAAATAAATTAATCGTAAAAAGTAAGGTCTCTCTGGTGTAGTGGTAGCGCACTCACCCGGCAAATGAGAGATCCGGGTTCGAGTCCCTATGTATATACATGGTTTGTGCATGAAATAAAGTTTTTACAAACCCACAAACAATATTTTTGGTTTATAAAGTTTATTATTTTTATTAAAGAAAAATTTGGAAAATGTAACTAAAATATCAGATTGTATACAATATATTTACTTATAAGTTAGTTGTTAAGAGTTGCAAGTAATTTGAAAAATTCTTATGAAAATTAAGTGGAAAATGGGGAGCATTAATTATAATGATTCAAATTTGAAATCTGGATTCAATAACGAAAATTTTACTTAGACATCAATTACATTTTTTACCTATTTTCAAATGTCTCCAAACTTAATGAAGTTTTATGTTAGAATTGTATGTGTCATTTGCTGTGATAGCAAGTAAGGACTGCTAAGTGTCAGTCACATCCAACAATCTGTATCATTTCTGTTTCTCACATTGTCAATCTCAGATATTACACAATAGTTTACCTGCAACACCTCGTACTTATGAGTCAAACAAACTCAAGGTACAAAGCATATCCAGAAAGTAAGTGTACTGAGGCTCTCCCGGCCAAAGGGATATTATTTTCTGCATGTTGGAACCAGTGCTGTATAGTGTGTTTTCTCCCCTCTGCAATGAGATAGGTTCGACGTTAGTACATCGAGAACTGTTAATACAATACGTTTTGTGAAAAATGTCTAAAAAAATAAATCTCCCTCAAAGTGCAAAATACATGGTGTCATCCAGTATCTTGTTTGGAAGGGAAAAACTCTGGTTGAGGTTGGTAATGAGGTAAAATTGAATAATATTGTATAAATCAATACAATAGGGTAAAATTACCGAGTTTGGAATTTTGGGTGGTATTTCCTGAAATTGGGCTGGGCTTGAATATGTTAGTGGTAACTTCGAAGGGGAGTTTCAAAAAATAACTTTTCAATAAAAACCAAAATTTCACATTTCAATGTGAAAATACTTTCTCTTACACAACAATCGGAAGAGGAATTATGTAAACATCCCTTGTGACAATAACTAGCAGTAAACTGAGGAGAGGTTTGTCACAGGTTCTACACGGAGATCTTGCAGCAAGAAATGTGCTGCTGGCCGAGGACAACATCGTCAAGATCTGTGACTTTGGCCTCTCCAAGAGTATGTACACAGACGTAAACTATCACAAGAAAGGAGATGTAAGTGATTTGTCTATTTTTATACTGTTAAAAAACGTAATACAACTATATTGAGACTGTCTGGATTTTTATTAGGCTGATTTTCTTTATATTTTGAAAATGAAATAAATTCATACACAGGTTATCATTAGACATAGAAAGACACTATTTTTGGTTCTTATTAATATAATTATGATGTTGATTTTTGTTTAAACTGTATCGATCACTATATCTATCTGACCTTTGTGCTCTACTTCTAACAGTTAAAATCACAAACAATTATAAGAACATTAACAGGAATACAAAAATACCTGTAAGATTAATTAATGATTCATCAGTTGCTCACTTATTGTTTGCACTGAAATATAATACTTGGTTTAGTGTATATTCAGCTCAAAGATTCAAAGAATAAATGTTCCACATTTTTAAATACGATTTTATTTTCTATACACTTGTTTTTGCCAGTTAAATAAACTAACAGTAGAATAAATAATGTAAGTAGGGATAAAAGCTGGTTTAGTTCTGAACTGGAGTCAATGAAGAAGAAATGTAACATTTATTATTATTTGGTTAAGCACACCAATAACACTGAATAATCCATGAATGTTGTAAAAGTTTAGAAAAAGTTTAAAAATTTGTTTTGTGTAATACAGCTACATTAGCAAAATAATTGAAAATGCTTGTAATAAGGTTTAGGCCACCTGGAATCTCATTAATTTTGGATTTTCTTAAAACCTTTTCAGAGTAGTGTTTGTAAAACACAAAAATTTGTTACTTATGGTCTCAGTAGTGATAGGTGTAATTCTTATTTTGTAGATATATATATATATATATATATATATATATATATATATATATATATATATATATATATATATATATAAGGTAGTAAATAATGTTAATAGTTGCAGTTGTTCTCATAATTATTCTGATTTTCTGAATATATTTCCCAACGAAAATTTTCAGTTTAGTGTTAGACAGGTTTCTTTGAGGAAGTTAATAAAGCTATTTTGATCTTAGGAATAGTAATACTTTAGATATATTTAAAATACTTATGACTTGTCACTCACTTATTTAAACATCAAGATCGTAATATTTTGATAACAATCCACTTTATATGGTACTGTGAGTATTTAATAAGAATAAGAATATGTTTATTGTCATAAAACTTACACGATCATCAACACAAGTCATGTATAAAATATGAAAACTAGCAGAAGTCCAGATAAGGAAAGTTTTGGTACCCAAAACATGAAGTTGCCTAAACAGTCACACCACAATTTAAATTATTTGAAAATATACATTGATAAAATATGGTCTGTATAAATAAAATGACATAAAAACATTAACATTTAAAATCTAATCGTAAACTAAATAGGTTATGTCTAGAAACTAACAGTTCCACAGTAAAAAAATTCTTTTAATGAATAAAATGGATTGACTAAAAGCCAGGAATATATTTTTTTTTAAATTCATTATAACTATATTTTGAGATAAGTGGTCTTAAAAAGTTCTAGACTTTTCAAAGCGATTACTGTGTAACTGTTTTTAGTTTTGTTTAGTCTATAAAACTCTATGGATACATTTTCTCTATTTCTGGTGTTATACATAATAATAATAAATGACCGAGACTTATTTCACAATTACAGAAGTCATTGTCACAAACTTGGGGATCACTTGCTATTATGGCAAGTAAAGACTGCTGAGTGTCAGTCGCAGCAAACAGGCTGCATCATTTCTATTTTCTCACATTGTCCATCTTGGATGTTACACAATAGTTCACTGCTACACACAGATGTTAATCACAGAAGGAAGCCAGTGTTGCCGATCTCATGAAAACGAGAAGTTTTTTAAAGCATTTTTGGCTATTAGAAAATGTAACAGTATTTTAATTTCAAAATAACATACAATTTCTGGGACTGGTTGCTCAGTCTAATGTAACTGTGTATTCTTAGATTAATTAAAAAATAAAAATATTCTTAGTTCATTAAAACATGTACAGCTCTTTATAAACAAATAAAGTTGTAAGTTTTAAGTAACTTGATGAAGCACCAGTACCTGTACACTTTTGTACATCATGTGCCAATTTTAAAAAAAATCTTGAAATATTTCCGTCTCACTGTGGAGAATCAACAAACCATAAAAACTGAATGTTAGGTCCAACACTTTGGCTGAAAATGACTCTTCACAGCCAAGCCAAAATATTTAAAGATTTTATTTGTGCCAGCAATTTTTTGACGCAGTTTGAACCAGAAACTTGTTGATATCACAATGGACTACAGCTAGCATATGTTTTGACAGGACCCTCTGCCAGTCAAGTGGATGGCTCTAGAGTCTATACAAGACAGAGTGTTCTCCACCCAGTCTGACGTTTGGGCGTACGGCATCACTCTGTGGGAGCTGTTCTCTCTGGCTTGCGAACCTTACCCAGGTCAGTGACTACCAGCAACTATGTAATACTATCTTTTAATTTTGATACCTTTGATTAAAAAAGTATGTGCTGGTTGTACAATCATATTCAGAATTAATTATGCCAGTGTAATAAGTAAAGCTGCAATTTAAATTTTCACTGAAATTAAATTTGACCTGACATGAACATCAATGGTATTATAAATAGAGCGAAACGGTCTTCTCACTTCAATTTTTTTACTCTGGCTATACGAGGTATGTTTAAAACATAACAGGAATTTTCACTTTTTGAAAAAAAATACTCATTTATTTATTTGTCTACATTCATTTTGTCTTGTTAAAAATAGTCGCCATTAGATATTATAAATGCCGCCGCTTTTTCCAATCCTCAAAACACTTCTCAACCTCGGTCTTTGGTTTGAAGTTTGTTTTTGACGATGGAAGGATTGTGAAGGAAACAGGATTTTTCCAGACATTTGCCATCGTTCAGTGATACAAAAAATCAGTAACACTATTCATTCAAGTGTTATTGATTTTTTTTTTTTTTTTTTGTATCACTGAACGATGGCAAATGTTGGGAAAAATCCTGTTTCCTTCACTCAATCTTTGGGATAGCCTTTAGCTCTTGAGTGATGCACTTTTAATGACATCTATTTTTGTAAACTGACGACTCTTTAACCATGTATGTTTTGTCAACTGTTAAAACACGTTTCAGTAATTCTACACCGTCGTTGACTTCATTTAGTGACTCCTGAGAAACTGCCATTCACAACTACTGTGGTTCATCAATTTTGGAACACATTTTGCTGCTACACGTTTCTTACCAAAAATATTTGAAATATTTCATGGCATGACGCAATTGATATGCTAACATAATCAACGACTTCTCTGATTGTAATACGGCAATCGTTGATAACCATTTTTTCACGTTTTTATCAATTGTTGATGTGCTGATGGGCGTCCAGAGCTTTCGTCATCTTCAATATCTTTACAGCCACCTTTGAAACGTTTATACCACTTGTAAACCCTTCTTTTACTCATAGCAGACTCACCATAGGCCTTTCCCACACTTTGTTACACTTTATAACATTTTCACAAAAAATTTTATACAAATTCTTTGATCCATATTTTTAACAAACAAAACTTTCCGAGTTCATAAAACACGTCTAACCTTAGCAGCTCCCACTGCAAAATTAAACAATGTATACAGCTGGAAATTGTATTATAATTCAGGAGCATGAGTAGCAAAGTAATAAACAAAAATCATTAAACTCTCCAAACCTGCAAAACTGAAAAATTCCTGTTATTTTTTGAACACGCCTTGTTCTTGTTAATTACCTAAACTTTATATATGCAATACATTTAATCCTATAATTTACATACTAGGTATATAGAATAATGGTTTTGATAAAGGGAACATAATTGTGCACATAATTGTTTCAGGAATGGAATGGGGTGAAAAACTGTTCACCAAACTAGCAGAAGGTTATCGAATGGAGCAACCGAAGTATTCAACCAAGCAAGTGTAAGTATGTTTACTTATAGTTTTGATTCAAGTTTATATGAATGGAATAACAGTGTCCTTTTTGGTTTTTTCAAATGTTAAAGAATAGGACAAAAATGACAACACGTAGGAATAGACTGTGAGTTTGAGAATATTTTCTTATTACGGATATATTATACATGTAAAATAACAAAAACCAAAATGCATTTCATGTTAAAAACATGTGATATTTGATGAGTTGTTATGTATGTTGGCACACTTTCATAGAAAAAGGAATATTTTACTAAGATCTTCACATTAAAAAGACAATATACAAATATGAATAGTTTGTAGGCCACTGGTGGTCTATGACGGGATTTAGCTAATGTTAGCCATGGGCCACTATTGACCCATGCCAGATATCTTTGAGGAAGTCATGTACCATAAATGGCCCACATCATCGTGAACATGTTAATGAATGTAAGAAACTTATATTACTCAGTAATTGCATGATCAAACCTCTAAAGCTTAAACTCTTAAAAACTGAATATTTCCATTTTATGTTTATTATTTTTTCATGTTTCAAAACCTGTCATCAATGCCCACCTGATCTCTGTTCCTATCTCTAAGTAGTGAGGCCTAGAAGTTAGAATAGATGAACACGGACATTAAAATTGCTGCGTCTTAACATGTTCATTATGGCATGGTGACTCATTGTACACTTATAGTTACAGATGTCACAAAACACATTTACTTTGTGGAACATATATTAAAAAAAATGTTTTGGCATGAGTCAACCAAGACAGAGCCATGTGCAGTTGTATCCCTTGTTCCCTCACTCAGATTTTAGCTGTTGTCTTTGTCAGTTATGTTATTGCGTCAGCCTACAAGCTATAGGATAGATCTTTACTTTTTGTCATGTGTTGGAGCTTTTATAAAGTTTATTTCCTCACAACATGTAAATACACAACATTACTGGCCTAATTGAATTTAGTAATTTTTGGCATGAGTCACATACTTGTCATACAGGGTGGTGCAGGAAATACAACAAAATTGTACGGAACAAGTTGTGGAGAATTATAACAAAAAGGCGTATTTAGATACATAACTTTCGTATATTAAAATACTAAAACGTTCCTAAAATATGTGTTTGTATTCTTTATACAATTCTGAAAAATCAAGAAAAATGTGTTTTTATAGTAATAGTTACATAATGCAATTTCCTTTAACAATATCAGTGACAATTAAAGGAGTAATGAAGCTTATGAGTATGCGTTAATAAATAGTACATTAAAAATATTTTACTTAAAAAATCATAATTACATATAGTGTTTTTAACCTATAGCGCTGCTTCTGGAGTGACAGTATATTCAGGATAGGTAAGGTTAGAGAGTAGGAGCCACCTCCTATCGATACCCATGAGGAAGAATTAGGACACTAATTTCCCTATGGGTCCGTATGACAGTCCTGACAGTCTTTCAAGCGGAGTTCGCAGCTATTATGGAATGTGCTCGTGAGAATCTTCGTCTGCGATATAGGAGCAAGACAATTAATATTTTCACGGACAGTCAGGCAGCGGTGATGGCGCTGGATTCTTGCGTGATCAAATCCAAACTGGTTTGGGATTGCTATCAGGCCGTTTCCTCCCTTGCCAGAATCAACAATGTAACCGTTTGTTGGGTTCCTGGTCATGAGGGGATTCTTGGGAACGAAAGAGCTGATGCCCTGGCCAACCAGGGCTCAGCGACAATTATGACAGGCCCTCAACCGTTCTGCGGTGTTCCAAGGTGTGAATCCTCTAGGGTTGTCTCGAAATGGATTCGCGCGGAGCATGGGAGAAGGTGGAGGTTGCATCCGGGTTTGAGAGTGAGTAGAATGGTATTACAGTCATCTTCCTCCAGGGTGGCTTCGGACCTTCTCTCATTAAACAGATCAATGTCTTCTAAGGTCATTGGTCTCATTACGGGGCATGGTCACCTGAGGAAGCATCTTCACAGAGTCGACATCCTTCAGGAGGATCCGCTCTGTGGAAGGTGTAATGAGCAGGAGGAGACTGCTGAGCACCTGCTCTTTGATTGCCCTGCAATAGCAAGAGAGCGGTATGCCATCTTTGGTAGTTTGGACAGGTGGTGAATTTTCCCAGGAGGACTTGATAGGTTGTTTTCGGCGGTTTGTTGAACTGCTGAAGTTGTAGACTGGTGGGCCTCATGGTGTGTTTCCGGGGTGCGCAAAAAACCCTTGAGGTTTAAGGGCATGGCAGTAGGCCGCTCCAAGGGGAAAAAAAATCTCAAATTCATGTCCCCCAGAAGAAGGGGAGGCCAGCTCTGAATCAGCCTCTCCAGTAAAAGCAGGCAGGGGGTAGTACACACTTGTTGAGGTTAGCAAGAACGTCTGATACTTAGGGAACGAACCCCACCAACACCAACAGTCATCTCCCGCAGTAGACTAGACCTTTCGAATTGCCCTTGCACACCAGAATCTCGACGTTTGCGGTTAGTGATGTGCTGCTTCTGGACATCGATAAGGTTGCCCAGATTTAAGTGACACATCTGTGTTTGCTGTGCCCAGTGGTAGGTTTAACTGGAAAGTATAAACCAGCCCGAAGTGATCCCTGCTGAATATATAGTTTGTATTAGGTATGTAGTAACAAAAAAATTAACAAAATATCTAATTATTATACAATCTTAGACAACAAGATAATCAAGACATGTCACTTGTAAGCGTTCACTTTGACTGATATCTTGGCAGCCAAGGTAACACAAAAACACGGCAGGACTGCAGAAGAGGATAGAATTTGGAGTAGTTAGGAGAAGGGCAGGACTCTGACCTTGACAGTGGTGAAGCGAAGTAGAAGTATAGATCGTTTACGTTGGTGAAATTTATATTTCACGGAAACGTGATGTGGTAAACATGGATCTCCAGTGTAGGCAAGACGGTGTGCGGAGGTACCGTGCTGTAAACACATGTGACTCATCCATATCAGTACAGCCCGTGCCGTTTTGTGAGACAGTAAAATGTGACATATCTTTATGATTGACAGATACCAAGTGATGGTGGACTGCTGGCACGTGAATCCTCACTCTAGACCTTCCTTCACAGAGCTCACCGAAAGAATGGGAGCGATGCTTGAAGACACCGTGAGAACGGTGAGTACCCTCGTATTGTATTACACAGGTAAGATACATAGTTAAACTTACTACATCACTATAGATAACCTAAATGGTATCTATTGCAGTCCAGGGGTGTGACTACGGGGGAATAAGGGGGTTAGAACCCCCCCAAGAGCCTTAGAAATAAATGAATAATTTGTTTAACATCAATCCGTCCAGTTAAACATTTCACCTTCAATGAAGCTATTTAGTAAAAAAATTTAGATATATCAGATTTATTCCATACTACCTGTTGTGGTGTGCTTCAATCAAATTCACCCCCCCCCTCCCCAACACCAAGTCCTAGTTATAACCCACTACTGCAATCTTTTTGTCTGGGAAATTCAATTGATATTCAAGAAATAATGTGACGATCCTTTAAAGACTAGCTAAATGTTGGACTTCTACTTAGAAATAAAAATAAAAATTAGAAAAAAGTAATATTTTGAATTCATTATTAGCTAAAAAAAAATCTAAACAAATGTTTAACTTCATCTGAGATTTTGTTATTTGTTTTCCTCTTGTATTATTATTTAAAAATTTCATCCCAAAGCTAAATTTTCACATTTATAATATTTTTTGAAAAACTGTATACCATACTATAAAATTACAATTACTTTAATAAAATTAATACTTTAGATCTGTTATTATATTTAAAAACTTTGTTTTCATACAAAGATTGTCTTTATTTCTGTATTATATATGGACTAATTCAAGGGGGCAAAATTTACGTACGTTGCACGTCACTCAAATTTTGCTTACTTATTTTAAATTAAAACACACAGTAGTGTAACGAGTATTTTTAGCTTTACAACATAACCAAAGAAACAAAGAAGCAAAGTAACAAGACACAAACAACCATCAACATCAACAAGGAATGAGCTACGTGTAGCCTCTGTTGACGAATGATGTTATTTATATCTTTCTTAATTGGGCGTAAATTAATGAAGATATTGATATATTTGTGTACAATACGTAACAAACAACACACAGATACAATATTTTATTTAAAAAGTTTATTTATTTATTTTTAATTGTTGGTCTCCAAAGGTGTAACTCACTCCTTATCTCAATCTGTCTTTGGAAGAATGTGCACTTAAATTACAATTACTTTTGCAGCATTACGTGGATCTGAATGATCCGTTCCTGGAAGAGAACAGTGAGTTCCTCGCCCAGAGAGACTATCTGAGCATGTTGCGCTCGCCCACCTATACTAACTGGTCGTCCAAGGACTACGCCATCATGAAACCTGTTCTCAGGGACAATGAAGAGGCCATGGAGTTGACACCAATGTTGGGAAATAAAGGTAGGTTTACAATATGATGCCTCATTTGATGTGAAATATCTCGAGTTCGGTGTTTTCAGATTTAAACAGTTCAGCCGCACATAATGTACAGCTGATTAAAAGGAAATTAAGTGTACATTATCACATAAAAATTCTTTGGCCACATAAATGCATAAATGGCCTCAACTCTTTAGCCCTACAAGTGGAACCGACTAAATTTGTCATTTGAAAATAGTTTGTGCAGTGGCAACCATCAAATGTTGTCGGTTGATACATTACATGTTTCTTCTCAAGATTATTTATTTTAGTTTTAAACTGTATTGAACATCAAATGTACCAAATTTCATCTTGGAAAGGTGAGATTCTAATCTTTTATTTTCATGCATAAAACGTTACTCTTGTCATGTGTTGTTTTTGCTATGAAATATGTACAAAAGAACATCAGTATTTTGTAATCGCTGATTTTTCCACTAAGACCATCCATTAGTTGAAAATCAAACGGTTCCGGAGGCAGTAGATTGAAACTGAATTAGAATACATTATTAGCAACCTTATTTGCATGGTTCTCCAACTTCCTTTCATAGTTTCATCCTCTAGCACATCATTGGGCATCTAGATTGTTATTTATTAATTTAAAGAAGCTACACACTTTTATCAATGAACATAGAGCTCTTTAACATTTGAGCAATATTGCTGCCACCATGTTTTGTTATTTTTAACCCCTTAACAGCTGTAGACGTGTGAACATGTACAGTAGCATCGAGGCATTATCACGGCTGGGTGGAGAATCGCAGCACAGCCAGCGCGAAGCATTCAAGGTTAAATCGTGGATGTCTGCGTACTGTTTCAATAATTGCTTATCCTTAGAATAAAAAACACGTTCTTTGCCTAATTTTAATTGAAAATTAACTCGTTATATTATACTATTGTAACATCTGCCATTTTCCTACAACCAGGCGTTTTCATTGTTTAACCGTGCTCTAAAATGTGCTCTTGATAGTACCATAGTTTTAAGCGCTTCAGTCATCGTAGTACTGAAAATAGCCGCCAGAGAGCAGTCAATGCTCCGTAGGCAGGACGAAATAAACAATAACCAGCCGTGTCTTAAAACGTCTTAACACGAGAGTAGCGCTGGTGGTGCTTGGATTGCCATATTACTCAGCAGTTAAGGGGTTAATTCAAGCTACTGTTGAAAAACGATATTTTTAGCTGCAAGAAACAAATACTTTTATTCAACAAAATGTAACATAACCAGTTTATATTTATTATCTACTCTTTACATCTGTCAACAACAAACAGCTGTTCCTTTTAATTACTCTAGGAACTCAAGACTACAAAACAAGTTGAATTAAATTTGGTATGAAACCTCTTTTCTAAATAAACAACAATGAGCTCTATGTTCATCCATGGGATTTTGCTGAGCTTCATTGTAACCTGTGACTCAGTACCTGTCACAGATTCTCTCTTGTCTGCTGGAGGAATGTAAACATTCTTTTCTGTCTGTCTATTCTCTGAATATTTCAAGAATGCAATAAGCTATAGAGTTGAAATTTTGCATGCAACCTCAGCGAAGCCTGTTATGATACACATGCTGTAGCATACTCCTACCTTGTACATTATAGAAATATTTTGCCCTATTTTGCTACTAGTTATTTGGGAAAATCTTTTTTTGAAATTTGGTCTAATTTACAGACTTGTACATTTTCTTTTCCTAATACAATTGTTTCTGATTTGCCACAGTGGTTGGCATGTTAGTTCAATGACAGACATGGTCCAATTTGGTCCTGCAGCTGGAATATGCCACAAAAACTTCCTCTTTTCTAGTTTCTACATTTTGGGAAATAAAAAATGTTGATTTTTATCTAGTAATGATTAAAGATTTTAAATTAAAATTAACAAATATAACAATGCAATCTGTTATCAAATTGTTTAAATTATCGCTTAATATTTTTTATAAATATAAATAAGAATAACATCCAAAAGAACAGAAATAAAACAAAAATTATTTTATTGCCTTTGACTATAGTTTAAATGTCACATGTATGTACATCATCACTTGAGATATATTAACCTTTTTAGGACCAATTAACAATAGATCGTTAGTTTGTCCTTTACGTTGTAAAAGGTTAATGATTCACTTTTATTGAAGCAAATTTCAACCCTAACGTTATTAAAACTGTGACGGTGTCAGATGTTAGATACTGAACAAACGGAGAGTGAATTTGAGTATTAATACATGAAACACTTGTTAACCTCTCACACAAATGCTAGTGAAATAACAAACATCACATACACCTTTAATAAATTTTTATATTGTTAAACGTCTTAGAATTTAATAAGGATTCAACAATGTAAGAAAGCAAAAGTTGTGCAATTTGTACTGCTAACTTTTATAGCATTAGTAACATTTGTTTTTGATAGACCACTTCCTGATATTATTTCCAATTTGTCTCATAACTATGAGGTGTTGTAAACAAGGTGAATAAAATAACCAAATTTGAGGTTAGCCCACTGAAAAAGCTTTTTTTAGATTTTATTTTAAGATAACAAAAAACAATCAGTGTATGGACCAACTTAAGTATAAAAAACAAATGTTATTTGTGCATTATGATAAAAAAATTTGTTTTATAGGGTTGATTTGGCATATGTTTATTTATTTTATTATTTGTTTTAAAATATGAAGCATAACTTAAATATTGATCTGTCTGCAAGAACCAATTTCAACTTTAATACAGTTTTACATAATTTTAAGATTAATTTACCAACATATCTGTGCTGGACAGTCTCTCATTCTGTCTACAACATTTCTAAAATATCAAATTGTGTCTTTTCTTTATGGTCATCCATTATTTATGCTTTACATGTTTTTTGCTAGCCCCTGCTGTACTTTCTATGCTCAAACTATTTGCTTACATCTTCACGGAAATGCTGTAAAGTTATCTTAAAGCATTTCAATGATGACTTCCTACCACTGCTGTAAGCAGTCTCAATGTCCGCTTGTCTTGAGTGTGCCTGTATATTTCAGCTGCTGCCCCTCACGCTCAGTCAGAGGACAGCTCCGACGGCTCCCCCCCCATCACCAAGCCCTCAGGTAACTCAACTCTTCTACATCACCACTAACTCTGCATTCTTTTCGTCCACAACTCGTTTTGCGCTCTCAATTTTGCTTTAGTAAACTATTGCCGCCACCTAGGACTTTGTAAATAATAATTTAGACTGATAATCATTTTGACGTTAATTCACTTAAACATTCGCTCACAATCATTACAGTCACTGTCATAGCAATAAAAAAATGCCTTTGCGAAGAGAAGTTAAAGTAGAAAATATTGAAAATGGGAAACATTAAAATCGTTATAACCTCATACGCATATTATGAAAATAATCTGATATTATTTTATATAATTGACCAATTGTTATATCGTACAACTCTGGTAACATTGAAGATTTAAAATATAAATCTTGTTATCAATATTTCTGTAGACATATAAATATGAGGATGATTCCAAAAGTAACCATAATGGTAACTATGTAGAAAAATAAGCTTTCAAATATATTCCAATATAATAAAACATTTTTATTTGAGTGGGCGTTGTTTTAATAATCAAATGGCGGTTACTTTTGAAGGGTCCTTGTATATTTAAGTTAATAATTAAATAAAATCAATAGAATTTTGTAAATTGTTCTGAAAGGATATTAAGTAATTCAATACTAAAATTAAATTAATACACAAATTTTATGTCATCAGGGATCAAAGGATGAATAACTTTAACATTAGGCTGTTGTTGTGTTGTATTTTAAGTCAAACCATTTAAAGTATTAGGTATTTTATTCATACCGAAACATGAAATTATATTTGAAAACAAACTTTTTGTTTGTTAGTAGGCTATGCTTAGTGAATGCACTGTGTATCTATCTGCTCTGAACTCTTCATCCAAACACTTTTTCCCTTCTAGATCCTTCTATCTCGGGAGAGGTACTATCAGAGTCGGAGGTAAGAACTGTGGGCTGTAAGTGTGAGGTGTGTGTTGTACCATCCTGTCGCTGCATGTTGTCTGTTAACTCGCATGTCTCTCTACTTGCTACCCTCTGTATATTATAACATAAGAGAAACTGGGGACAGTAACCCTGTAGCTGGCCGATGTTCTAATTATAACTAATACTATAACCAACTTAGTGATTTTATTGTAACCACTATGTAGATTCTTAGTACAGGTGTCTATAACTCTTTAAAGTACTTAAAGTGTTCTACGAAAGAAGCGGTAATCATAGTTCTAAGCAATATCAGTATTATACAAGAGCCTCTACTCAAGGTGATTACATAAGACCTAAAGTCAACGAAATTATTTTCAAAAAATCTTTTTTATTTCTAGGCCAAAAAGGTTTTAATTATGTTCCTAATTCTATAAAAAAACTAAAATCAAAACTATTTTAAAATAAGTTAAAAATGTGGCTTTTAGAAAAAGTCAAAATAAGCGACTTGCTTGAGGTTATTGGTTAGTCAGATAAGTTCTTTAAATGCACATTGATGATATATTTATGATTTTGTATTTGTAAATATGTACAAAATTAATTTTCTTAATTTTATTACAATTAAATAACATTATAATTTCTAATATTTTCACTTTTGTTTGAATTTTTGTGTTAGGTATATGTTTTTTTTTTTTTTTTTTTGAAGAAAAGAGAAGTTATAATGTTTCACATTTAATTAAATGAAGAATGCTACAGCACGAACCACAAGTTTTTAAGTAGACAATTATTGACTGTTAATATATAAATAATTATGCTAGCCATATTTAGTTTAATTGTAAACTACTGGAAGAATGAATTATTTCTTATTTTTGTTCTATTCTTATATTTCTCAAGTATCTAGGAGTATAGCAGGCATTGCTTACTACACAGAGAAACAATTTGGTTTGATCTCTGATTGCACAATTAAAACATAATTATAATAAATCATAAATTTGATTTTAAAACAGTTGTAGAAAATGTTTTTCAGTAGCTCTTAATCGTTTTTACACTGTAAGCGGAATATCTCACTGATTAAATGTAACACAAAATGTTCTAAGTGGAATATATTGCAGTATGTCAAAAGAATACATCATATTAATGTGATTTGTGCAACAGTCTGTCAGGATGGGTGAAATTGGACCTTTTGTATTTTAGTGTGATGCAATGTGCAGTGTGACTCATCATAACATTGTGTCAGTCACAAGTCAAGATCTTTGTTTGTACACTTTGTTTGTTAACTGATGCTTCACTATTACTGACTGTTGTGTGAGGTTATCTACTTTTGAAATGTGACTTCATTAGTTTTTTATTTAGTTTACGAAGTTATATTTGATTATTATTTTTATTTCACTACGCAACCATGGTGAAATATTATCTTGTAGTAGTATTTCATAAATATTGAACTCAGACGGCTCTAAAACAAAAAGAATTGTGGGGGTGAGACCATACAGGGAGGTGGTGGTCCCTATGGGTCCTTATCCCACAGTTTTTCAGGTGGAGGTTGCAGCCATTATGGAGTGTGCTCGTAAGAATCTTTGTCTGCAGTATAGGAGTAAGACAATAAATATTTTCACAGATAGCCAGGCAGCACTGAAGACTTTGGACTCTTGTGTGTTCAATTCCAAACTTGTCTGAGATTGCTATCAAGTCGTTTCTTCCCTTGCCAGAATCAACAATGTGACTGTTTGTTGCGTTCTGGTCATGAGGGGATCCCTGGGAATGAAAGAGCTGATACCCTGGCCAACTGGGGCTCAGTGTCAATTATGACGGGCCCTCAACCGTTCTGCGGTATTTCAAGGTGTGAATCCTTTGGGGTTGTCTCGAAATGGGTTTGCGCTGAACATGAGAGAAGGTGGAGGTTGTATCCGGGTATGAGAATGAGCAGAATGGTACTACATTCGCCTTCCCCTAGGGTGGCGTCTGACCTTCTCTCACTAACTACATAGTCTTCTTGGGTTATGGGTCTGATTACGGGATATGGTCACCTGAGGAAGCATCTTCACAGAGTCGGCATCCTTCGGGAGGATTGGTTTATTTCAGTTACTGTGCATATCTACATGCTATCAATAATGATAATAATATTCAAAATTATACATTTATTCATTAGTTTTCACACCAACTTTGATAAATTTAAATAATTTTATTAAGTTTTACAGAGATAATAATTTATTTCTTTACAGTGTACAAAGGGTTAAATAGTAGAAATGTATTATATAAATTAATGCCTTAATTACGTGTACAAATTGCTGATTCTTGGTTACTGGATTGTTATATGTCTAAAATATTAGCAAGCATTGTTAGTTAAATTAGATTCAGGAAATATATTCAATGATAACACATGACTTTCAGTCATTGGTATTATATGTTAAAATCTTTTACAAAACATTTTCTCAAAATTTAGAAGTTCACTATTTTGTTAATTATTTCAGCAAACTGTTATTACATACACTTCAACAATTGTAGATCACTTGAAAAATAATAATAACACATTTTCTGTATTTTGAGTATTTCATGAAAACAACTAACAAGAATAATTGGCAACTATGTAATCACCGTTGCCATTGGTTTTGGTTAAAATCTGTTAAGTGTGAACCTGCTGTACATGAAAATAAGAGAATAATTGGCAACTATATAATCTCCGTTGCCATTGGTTTGATTAAAATCTGTTAGGGTGAATCTTTTGTTCAAGGAATCAGAGAATAATTGGCAACTATATAATCTCCATTGCCATTGGTTTGATTAAAATCTGTTAGGGTGAATCTTTTGTTCAAGGAATCAGAGAATAATTGGCAACAATATAAACTCCGTTGCCATTGGTTTGACTAAAATCTGTTAGGGTGAATCTTTTGTTCAAGGAATCAGAGAATAATTGGCAACAATATAATCTCCGTTGCCATTGGTTTGACTAAAATCTGACACAAGGACTGACAGTATCTGGTGTTTTCAGGCAACAATTACGTGAACGTAGCTCATGTTCTAAGCTTCTCAAACCCCAACTACCACAACCTCGGACGGCCAAAGCAGAGTCCCTACATCAACATGCCAGACTCTGCTGACGAGAGGTAAGGACATCTAAATAATTATAATCCTGGATACTACTACATCTTAACTATCGGATTTACAGGTTTAGACTGAATAAATTGTGTAAAACATCGTGCTCTGTATAGTAAAATTGTTTTTCATTTTCTGTCAAAACATTTACAAATGCCAGTTCTGCTGTATGACCAGTTTCTTGTTGATTATGTAAAGGTCCTGTCCTAGTTCAAGCAGCTTATTAAAAATAGCCTATAACTTACACCACTGCCACCTTCAGATTTGTATGGTAAATCATGACATGTGTGCTTTTATGTACCTCATAATACCATTAAAGCAAGCAAAGTGGTACTGGATACACTGAATTATATAAAATACAGAAAAAAATTCAAATTACTTCTCATATATTTGATTTCTCATAAAATACTCAAATAAAAAGGCAAATGAAAATTACTTTTTCTTATTTGAAAAAATATTGTAACATAAACAGATTTAAAATAGTAATATTCTAGGTCTATTTTAATTTTTTGTTCTTTTGCTACAAACAAACAAACCGATAGAGCCTATGACACTTGACATTTAGTCTTAAGTATAAACTAAAAAATTTATATTTCTTACAGAATTTACTCAAATGGCTGTGAAGTCCTTATTTTGTACTTAATTTTACAAACTGACTGTATCTCAAATAAAATACGGTACGGTATCTAAAAATTATGTTTTGGAGTTTTAATAGATTTAACCATTTAGAGACGGTTAAAAATTGGCAAATATGTTGTTTCTTAGGTTTGGGACAAAATTATTTTATAGAAACACGTTTTTCTACCACATTTCATATAAAACTTAGTATGTGATAGTAAACTTGCACCAAATAACTTTTCTGACTGTTTTATAGCAAAAAAGGAATGCTGATATAATCGATAATAATTTTTTGTTTCCATTAAATACAAGTTAGTACTCGTATCAAATATATCCAACTGCAGTGTAGCCAATGCGCCCAAACAAATTTCCCTTAAAAATATAACAATTAATTTTATGTTTAAAAAATTGTATTTATATTTTGGTAAATTACCTCTGATAAATACAGTTTTACATAAAAAATAAACTGGTGAGGTTTTGCAGATATATCCGTAAACTGTCCATGAAGAATGTAACCATAAGCGAATATATACATATATATATATATACAAGGAAAATTAGCATCTTTATTGTGGAATTTATGCATCTGTCTCGTATTAAACAGCTAATACAAAATAAACACTTTTCATTTAATAATTGTACATTTTTGTGACCTTCAAAGCTATGTGAAATATGATTGAACAATAGGAAAACCTTACATACAAGGGCTGTTCAGAAAGTAAGGAACGTTTTCACCTGATGCTTCCAGGTACGCATCAATCGCGTATATATATCGGTGTGCTCGTGTTTG
This sequence comes from Homalodisca vitripennis, assembly GCF_021130785.1. Taxonomy (NCBI): domain Eukaryota; kingdom Metazoa; phylum Arthropoda; class Insecta; order Hemiptera; family Cicadellidae; genus Homalodisca; species Homalodisca vitripennis. The sequence goes on along the minus strand of NC_060209.1, from coordinate 193,850,665 downwards.
GCACATCAGTCAGCGTCCAGCTGGGACAATGGGAACATCTCAGCGTTGCCTGTTTTTTTTTTAATATTCAAATTGGAAATGTGTGCTGCAATCTAAAATCCCGCCACAATTGTGAAGTGCAGTCTGTGATTAGTTTTTGGTTGGCAAAAAACCTATAATGAATAGAAATTTATTGGGAACTGTGTGAAGTGTACGGGAACAACGTAATGACAAAGTTCTGTCAGGAAATGGTGCTTACAGTTTAAAAATGGGGTCACCTAAGTTGACGAAAATATTCGTGAAAACCGCCGTTTCACAATAACCGATTCTTATTAATTTTTTCGAGCGTGGTGCAACAATAAACTCTGAGCGGTAATGCCAAACATTGCAAAATCTTAGAAGAGCTGTCCAAAACAAGCACCAAGGAAAATTGTAATTCAAAATTTTGCATGACAATGCCCGACCTCACACTGCAAACCATACGAAAGAATTCTTGAACTCTTTCAACTGGGAAGTTTTTCCTCATCTCCTCCCGCACAATCCTGATCTTGCTCCAAGTGATTTTCACTTGTTTCCGAAAATGAAGACTGAAAACGGTGAGGAGATACACATCACTGAGTGGCAGAGATCACGGATGGCAGATTTCTATGAGACAGGAATTTCAAAGCTTGTTCACTGCTATTATTAGTGCCTGAATTTGTATATGGAAGAGTTTTAGTCCCTCTTTCACAGGTATATAATAAAATGTTTTTCATTTACTTGGTTTTTTAACAACAAAATTCTAAAACGTTCCTTACTTTCTGTATAGCCCTTGTATGTTGTTTGTTTTATATAAGTTGTTTTACATTATAACTTATGCTTGCTGGTAATTTTCACAGCTGAACCTCAAGAACTAAATTTTCTAACCGTGATCTAGTCTAAGAGAAGTGCTCCAGCCAGCTGTACCTGTCAGGGTCGTTGAAACTTCCCTGGAATCATGTTTGAACAAGCACAGTACTTCAAAAGCACTGCCTATTCCAACCAAAACTGATATTCTACTTCTAGCCTGCATATAAATTATATTTATTTAATAAAACTGACAATATTTTCATAAAAATGTTGGTAATGAATAGAAATTGTTATCTAGTCAGTCTTTTACAAAATAACATTGCAATCAAGAACATTGTAAAAATTTTCATTGTTTAACAAGACGTTTTAATAACAGATTTAACCATTAATTGAATCTGTAAAATTAAAAATTCACAGTTTGCCATACAGTGAATATCGTAAGGTTAGCATGTTTTAATTTGAAATGGTTTTAAAAACCTCAAAAAATGTAGAATCATTTAACATATTAATCCAAACAAAATACTCTGATTCATAAGTATTTCTTAGAATAATATAAATACGTATGGGTAGTCTTTTGAAATAAAATGATTTGTAGATATTATAATGTATTTATTACATTTTGAACAAATAAAACATCATATTATTATTATAGTTTCTATATAAGTTATAGAATTCTAATTATATTAGCTTCTTTTAAAGCTAGTGCTATAAATACAAATTATTTGATGTTAATATGTACAAAAGTGTAATATAGTTTTATCTTGTTTATTTAATATTCTGTAAGTTTCAGAACAGAAAATATATGTAAATGTCTTTATACTGTACATGAGTATTGTAGATATAAGAGGTACTTAATTATGAAGAAGAATGATGTTGAGGATTTATAAGTACTTAGTATTTTACACATTTTGTATTTAATTAGTAGGCATTGAAGCATTACTTTTTTTAGATCTCATAGATCTTGTAACAACAGTTACAATAATTTTAATAAATACATATTTTATTTGTGTATAATATTCAATTATTTAGTTGTACCTGAACCATTAAAAATGTGTTAATATTGCAATTTTTTCAAATACAGCTGAGCGATCTGATCTTTATTATATACCACTTATCTACGGCCTGCCTGTTTATTACTGTGGTACAAAATCAAAAGTTCTCACGCTCAGTAGTCAGTGATTTTGAAAAATCAAAATTAATTTTTTAATAATCAGCCGTACTAGACTGGTGACTTTTATTGCTGATACAGACAAAGCTTTCAACATCTGTAAACCACAGGAGCTGAAGCTGGATAAACGATCAAATCTACGAATTTAACTTTCACTTTTTTAATAAGTAAACCAATTGTAAAAAATTTTAAATGTTGTAATTTTTCTTTAGTGCAGGAACAATATTTGCTGAAACAAAATTAATTTACTCATAACTATAAATTAGTGAGTAGTTAACAAAAAATAGTTAGTGATTCTTCTTGTTAATTCATAATCTTTCATTTTTGCTCAACATCTCCGCAAAGTTATATCACTTGTAGCAAGGAAAAGGGGTTCATTAAATAATATTATTAATTTAATAGTTCACTTTCATTAAAGATTTCAATTAAAGTACATGAAGTTTATATGATAATTTTAACTGAAGAAACCAGAAGAATTAATAATTCATTCAATGAATTTCAACCAATCACTTTATTTTACCAATTTATATTTCAATAAAAATTAGTTCAATAAAAAATCCTTAACAATCCAAAAATAGTCTTATTACGAAGGAGCAACATTTTAACTAGAAAGGAGGGGCCTTCACTTATGACACATTGACACGGTGTCATTGCACAATATGGCTTTGGCTTCTTGTAGAGGTACAAAATCACACTTCTCACTCCCGTATTAAATAATTTTGAATTTAAATTGTTAGTCACTGTTTAACACTTTGAATACCAAGAGACGATGCAGTTAGCCTTCAAGTAATTCTAAAAATTGCCAAGGGCCAACTAGATCGGCTTTTATAATACTTATTATTCTGTTACTAATTGTTGACATATGCCATTTTATTTACTCTCAAATGAAATTCAAAGAAATGTACAACAGAATGCATGTATCCACAGTGTGGTGTATGCTTAGACTTGCCATACGTCCCGGTTTGGCCGGGACAGTACCGGTTTTGCAAGCTTGTCCCGGTGTCCCGCCCGGTTGCCTGCTTGTCCCGGTCACGTCAGAGGAGCCGAATGTTTAAAACAATTGAGCTAGGCCTAGTTGTAGTTTAGTCTTGAGGTTCATGACTACACAACACTCGATCGGTTCAGCGTGGTCCCGAAATAAACCGACCTATTACGGAAACGCCCTATTTCTGTCGAGAAATTACGGAAAAACGCGAGTCGATTCCGATTGAAGAAGAAAGTAAACAAACAGCCGCCATTAGCCCATATTCTGTCGCTAGTTTCACGTGAATAGTGGTTATTTCGTTTCAATCCTATTTATGACAGTATAAATCCCTTGTGTTGTTGATGTATTGTTTACACTATAATGTGAGTTTGAAGTGCTCAAAACTAATTTAGTGTTTTCTTTGAAAACTTGAGTGACGTTTTAGTAATTTAGTAGCCACATCATGCCTAAAAGAGTCTGCAGATTTAATGACAACCTTCAGAGCAAGTATCCTTTCTTAAAAAAGTTATGTATACAGGATGACAGAGTAAAATGTGAGCAATGTGGTTCTGAATTTTCTGTAGCTCATGGGGGCCAATGTGATGTTAACGATCATTTAAATTCAAAGAAACATAAAAATAGTTTATTGGGCCTTGCTGGTTGTTCCAAAATTTCAACTTTTTTCAAAAACATCAATCCACAAGACAACGAGTATGAAATAGCTGCAAAAGAGGCAACATTCGCCTATCATACAGCGAATCACAATTTGAGTTTTAATTCAAACTCGTGCTCCTCCAAGTTAATTTCAAAATTGTTTGAACCGAAATTTTCCTTGGGCAAAACTAAATGTGAAGCTATAATTTTAAATGTGATAGCACCTTTGGCACTTGAGGAGTTAAATAATGATTTATCTAATGCAAACTTTGTTGCGTTAAGTATGGATGCTTCAAACAAAAAAGAAGTTAAACTTGTTCCTATAGTTGTGTGTTATTTTAAACAGGAATCTGGTGTGCAAGTCAAGCTATTAGACTTTAAGTCTGTACCAGGCGAAACCGCTGAAATATTGTTTAATCACCTGATGACAGTTGTTAAAGAAAACAAATTAGAAGAGAAAGTTGTACGATTTTGTGGTGATAACTGCAATACAAACTTTGGTGGAGTAAAGAGAAGAGGGAAAATAATGTATTTGCTCTTATAAAGAACGAACTTGGAAGATCAATAAATGGTATTGGTTGTGGTGCTCATATCGCCCACAACGCTGTCCAGACTGCTGTAGATGTGCTTCCCATTGAAATCGAGGCCCTTGTTGTGAAAATCTACAAGTATTTTCACATTTACACTATAAGTGTTACTCAACTCAAAGTGGGCTAATTATAGACTGGTGTGTGGTGGTGACATTAATGCTCAGTTTGATGTAACCAAAGATGTAAGGTCTGTCAAAGAATTTCTAAATCTTTTGAGACAATTCAATATGTATTGTCATAACTCTGAACCTACTCGTTCTAATTGCGTGTTTTGGATAATGTTTTTTCAAATATCCCACTTCAAAACTATTTTTTCTTTTGTGGAACATTTCCCATATTCAGACCACAACGCGCTATGGTTCAGGGTCTATGTCACCAGTAATTCCTCAACTGTCCACCCAACACCTGTAAGGAGTCAACCGGCGAAGAAGCGAGTTTACTCACGGGACAAAACCTTTCAACTAAGGAATGAACTCTCAAGGATCAACTGGAATCATACATTATGTTTTAGTGTTTTGTGTTTTAATGATGCTGATGCCTTTTTTAATAGGTTCTTTAGGGTATTTATGTATATCTTTGATAATATTTTTCCTCTTAAGGAATTAAGTTGTATGCCCAATAATAAAACTAAAAAACAGGGGTAACTGGTTTAATGACGATTTAAAAAATATCTTAGATCTTTGTTAATGGTTGCTTATGACAAGTACAAAGTTTCTATGTCTATATGTGATAAAAATTGTTATGCCAGACTTAAACGGTCTTATCGAGCAGCCATTGATGAAGCAAAAATAAATTACAATGCTAATCTTATAGAAAACTCAAATAACAAGTGTAAAGCAGCCTGGTCCATTGTTAATGATATTAACAATACAGTTAAATATAAGTTGAACTGGGTCTTAAACCCTGATAGTTTTAACAATTACTTTATTGATTCCATAACTGAAATAAGGTCTAATATAAAAAAAGCCTAGCTCAGTATTGGCTACTGAAATGTGCCCAATGTTTGCAAACCCAGATAGTTTTAAGTGGAATCGAGTGTCAGTTTCTGAAATAAGGTCTGTTATAAGTCAAATGAAAAAAACAGATAGTAAGGATTTCTATGGGCTATCTAGCAATATGTTGAAGGAAAAAAATAGTGGATTATGTTGCAGAACCCACTTACCATTAGTATTAAATTTATGCCTGGAGCAGGGTGTATTTCCTGATAGTCTGAAAATTTCCAAAGTAATACCGGTATTTAAAAAAGGGCCTACAACAAGTCCAGCAAGTTTTCCGTCCCATCTCGCTTATTCCAGTCTTTGGTAAAGTAATTGAGCACATTGTCAATAAGCAGGTAAGCCTGTACTTGGAAATCGCATGGATTTTTGTCTGATCAACAGTTTTGGCTTTAGGCAAGGTAGATCAACAATATCTGCCATTGATACTGTAGTAAGGGAGATTCTCAATGCTTTTGAGTCCAAAGAGTATGCCTGGGCCACTTTTATTGACCTAAGCCCGTGCTTTTGACTGTGTTGATCATAGCTTGTTGCTTGAAAAAGATGGAACAGTATGGCATCAGTGGATCTGCAAAACAATTTTTTAGATCTTATCTGTCTAGGAGGAGTCAAGCTGTTTATCTTGATGGCCGGTGGTCTTCAGCTAGGGAGCTTAGATGTGGTGTTCCACAGGGGTCTATATTGGGCCCTCTTTTGTTCTTAATAGCAATAAATGATTTACCTATTAATATTCAACAGTCTAAAACTTGTATGTATGCTGATGACACCAATTTTCTTTCTATTGATAAAAACTTCATTGATTTACAATTACAAGTCAATAATACCTTAGAACTAGCTTCAAATTGGTTTTCAGCTAATAACTTACTTTTAAATAATGACAAAACTAAAATCAGTTCTGTTTAGTCTTAGGCCTGTTAAAGATGATTATTGAGTTTGATAATTGTGTCAAGTTTTTTAGGTGTGTACATTGATTGTAAGCTGTCATGGGCAAAACACCTTGAACAAATATCAACTAGGCTATCTCGTGTGATTTTATCTATTAAGATCGTCTTATGAGTTGTGTTCCTAAACATTATATTGTTACTGTTTACTATGGTCTACTTCAGTCCATAATAAGCTATGGTTTGATTTTCTGGGGCAATTCCAGCAACCTTAAAGATATCCTTTTGATACAGAAGAAGGCTATTCGAATAACTACACAAGTCTCACTACCTTGACTAATGTAAACCACTTTTTATTAATTTAGGTATTTTAACTGTTTTTAAATCTCTATATATTTTATTTGTTGTTATATATTCATAAAGATATTTTATCATATAAATGTAAGGAATGAAATCCATGAAAGATTTACAAGGCATGGTAATCGTCTTGATGTACCCTTCACAAGATTGGAAAAAAATTAGATCTAGCCATACTATAATGTGTATTTAGACTATATAATAAGTTACCACTCTCAACCAAAGATTTATCTTTTAGTCTCTTTAAATGTAAGTTACATAGATGGCTGGCTGCTCATACCTTCTATAGTATCGATGAATTTTTAAACATGCCAAATTCTGAAATTAATGTTTTGTAAGTTTGTTATATATGTAAGATTTATTTATTAGTTAGTCCTACCTAAGTAGTATAAACATTAACTATGACAAGTTATGATTTGTAAACACAAAAATGATGACCATGTAGATTGCTATATGCCTAAAGACAATAAAGACTTTTTATTTGATTTGAATTCTGCGAATTTGCAGATATTGAATACCGCCAATTAATACAACACGGAAATACTAGATTTCTCTCCCTTATGCCAGCTATTGAAAGGATGATTCAAATGTTTTCTGCTTTGAAAGAGTACTTCTTGTCTCAGGAAATGTGTCCATCTCTGATAAAGAACTTCTTTGATGATGAGCGAGGTGAAGTGTTCCTATGGTTTGTACATGGTCAGCTAGCATTGTTTAATAAAACTATTTTAGCCATGGAGAAAAACAAATCCAGTGCTATTGATGTTGTACATGCCTTACAAAGTTGAAGGATAATTTGCAAGAAAGAAAGGAGTCTAACTTCATCCCATATGGAGCAAAAACGGTCCTTAAAACACTTAAGAGTAAAAGCAATGTTGACTGTAACCAAATGACCAGTGATTTTAACGAATTTTACAGTAGGTCTATTTCTTACATTACACTTTGGAAAGATAGTTTTGGAGAAGCTCAAGATTTCGTCTGGGTCAATGAAAACAGCATTTCATGGGAAAACATTGAAAGAACTGCAGAAGTAATTAATAAAAGTACCGGAAAACTCAAGATAAACATCGACGAACTTTTTGACGAGGTTGTCCTTGCCAAGAGATTTTGGGCCTCAAAAGTAGAAGTATGGGAAAAAGAAGACGAGAAGAAACCAAGTGAAGAAAAATGGATGGAGCTGTTCCATTCTTTTAAAAACCAGAATATTTCAGTACCAAATCTTATAATTGAATATGTTTACTGTCTTCCTGGAACATCTGCTAAAGTTGAGAGAGTTTTCTCCATGATGAACATTGCCTGGAGTGATGATCGAGGATTAATGCACGAATCCACAGTTCGAAATTTAATGTTATGCAAAGTTAACTCTGCAGTTAGCTGCACTGAATTTTATGAAAAATAAAAATTAAAAAAGACTTATTGAGAAAGATTTGCTCTAGTAAAACATATGAATGGTATAAAAAATAAGCCTTGCTTTTACATTTTATAGCTGTCAATGTTTTTAAGGTATAGCCTGAAGTAAGCTTGTATTGTTTAATGGTTTCAATTTATTTAATGAAAGCCGTGTAAAAATATAACCCAAACTGTATTTTTATTTTTATAAGATATAATCACTTTTATACTATTTAGAAATTAAATTAAATTCATACAATTATACACAAAGTTTTTTGGGTTTTATTTTTAATTTGACTTCATATTTATCCCCCCCCCACGCATTTCAAACAGAGGCGTCCCGGTTGGCCGGTGAAAAATTATGGCAAGCCTATGTATGCTAATCTATTAGCCAAATATGAGAGTCGAATTATATATACATTTTGAACAATGTGCACTAAAATAAAAAATTCAAAACAGTTATACAGGTACCTAATGTTTTGAAACTTCATATTTGTTTCTTTTTATATAGGAAACAATTAAGGCAATTTTTGTATTTCAACACATGTAAAAATATTAATAAATAACTTTAATTCAAACAAGTATTATAATTATACAGCATACTTCCCGCCTACATAATAAAACAAAAATCATCTCACTATGTTTATTTTTGAAAAAGTTATTAATTATTTGGTGGAACACTACAAAAAAAAAGAGTGCTTGGCATTATCGAGAGAGGTGACATGTCATAAATGTTTGGCAACAGCGCAACCCCTTCTAAAGTGCTTGGCACTCAAAAGGTTGAGTTGATTTTTAATAAATAAGCACATGTGGTCTAATAATGGGGTGATGAAAGATGTAGGTGTCTAAATGCACTGCAGTTTCTCCAATGTAAATTAAAATAATTCTTCTTCCTCAAAATAGCGGACATGTGCATCATGCTTCTTAGCCAATATTGCCTTGTAAGGAATTTTATTTAGGTAAGTAAATTCATGCTGTCAAATCATCTTATGACGTATGCTGCAAAATATGTGGTTAAATTATATTTTCTGAAATACTTTATATTGATATAATTAACACGTTTTAGACTATAAATTTTTATAATTAATATTATTTATTTAAATTTAATTCATCATTATTTTTATTTAGTTTAAAACCGTTATTATAACATTTTTTAAATTAAGGCTTGTTACAGTAGAAGTGCTAAATTACTGAACATGTTCACGATGGCTTGCAAATATGTGGTACAATTTTTTGTTTGTTGATAAACATTAGTGTTACATTACCGAAGCAAGATACTGTATTATGTACCTTATATTTACGAAGAATCATACCACCAAGTGTAGTTTACACGATCCAAGTATTGGAATATTTGGAAGTAACAATTTAAATATACAATAATTTCTTATGAATACTATATCACAATATCAAGACAATTTCGATTCCTCGTCTAACTGGTACAGTATATACAGCAGTGAATGCGTGTTTCATCCTGGTAGTGTACAAAAGCAAATATTCGGGAAATCAACTTATTTTTGCATATTTTTTAGCTTCTAGCTCTACAAGTGTTTTAGCATGTTGCAGCCGCTTTCAGCTGTCTATAACTGGGACACCCAGGACACTGGAGGCTCCTGTCTCAGGAGGCTAGCAACCTCTGAAAGGACTTGGCAATATTCGTCTGTCTATAATCTCCCAAAAATACAGTTCCCAATCTGTGCTTCTTGGAATTCCCGACCTTTGGAAACTTCTAATATCTGCCTCCCAGAGCATGATATCTCAGGTTCCAGCTGGGACCTGGGCTTCTGGAAGCCTCAGAAACCAGACCGATAGTCTGGTTTACAATCTTCGACCATGGGTGAAGTGAACTATGTATGGACTTGAGTTAAGAGTGTAATTATTCAATGTATTGTTGTATTACATTTAAGTTTGGGTGTTATAGGGAGGATATTGACGTATGTATGTTATTATTTGAATATCATCTCAAACTTAGTGCTTAAATGTGTAATTCAATAACTCCTATTCTAGATCAAATCAAGATATAGAAACAGCTGAGATTTGTTGGCAATTTTTGCGATTACAATCTTTTGTAATGTTGTGTTGTGTTCCGATGTCATTACCAAATGATATTCTGGTTTATTGAAGTCATTGGTTTAGGGGCGACGACAAGAGAAAAAAATAAGGTATGAGATTTAATTATGCATTTTTTGTCTATTTTATCAAACCGGATGGACTTCCAATAAAGTGATAATGAAGAGAATGTTGTGATAGGCTTGACCAGAAGGGAAAATAATAACTCTCACAAAAGTATGATTTATGGAAATTTATTCAATTTGTTAAACTGAATGAATTCACAAGATGTTCATTTTACTATAAATAAGGGCAAAGTGACAAAGTTCATTCACATCCCTCTGAAATAATTTACACTGATAAATAATAAAAAACACACATATTCTTTATATAATAATTACAGCTTTATCGATAAACAAAATTACTACTATTACTACAGATATTTACATTTATTAACAAATTATGTATTCAATATTGCTATTTACCTCATAAATATATCTCTATTTACATATAAATACAGTCCGTTAGGAGCTAAAGAGTAAGCCAGTGTTTTGTACCAATAATACGTAATACAATACTATACAACATAATTAACAACATACATGGCAAAATGCCGTTTGTTCAGTAGTCACCATAGAAGGCACGACGACTGGTATAACGTTACGTTCTTGAGTGAGTCATACGAAATGTTTATTCCCTAGCAACAATTCTTTCATGAAATTCTTTCCTAATGAAATAAATTATCTATATTCCGATGAAAGCAGATAGTAATTTAATTTTATAAACATTAAGTTAGAAAATGCTGATTACATTGGCAAGTACTATACAAAAGTATTATAGTTCAATGTTATTTTAACACATAAAACAGTTAATTTATTAAAAAAATATTTAACATGTGACCAAAAAGAATGTTTTTTTACTACTACGTAATTTAAACAAAAAACAATGTTCAGTTACATCATAAAGTTAATAAACATTACTTCAATTAGGTAACTTGTTTCTAAATGTTTATGGGTTATAAAAATACATTATAGCTTTTATCGTGGTACATTTTTGTTTGTTAGGAAAATTATTTCATTTAATTGTATGAACAGGTGGTTTATACAAATATTTTGCATATTAACAGACTTTTAGAAGAAATTTAAAAATTGACCATCTTAGCGGTTTAAGTGAGTAAAATTTTGAATTTCAGATACTCTTGCCAAAGTTCGAAACAAATTTTGTAAAAAATGTTCTAACAGTGAATAAAATTGATAATTCATTCATGATTTGTGTTTGTATTGCTTATACATTATGAGTTATGAAATTAACTACCTTTTTCCACCAGTATTATAAACGAAATTGCACTGACATAGAAAAATCACATATAGCAGTAAAAAATAAAACAAAAATCACATATAGCAGTAAAAAATAAAACATAAAGAACATATGTCACTTTTTTAAGCTCAGAATACCATACTATAAGGTTGATATTTTTGTTACAATGTAACGACTACATACAGTCTGGATATTATGATATTTCCAAAATTATGAAGACTAGTAAAACATATCGGCTATGAAGAGGACCATCTTTAACTTAAAATATTAAGACTAGGTTACGAGTGAGCCTATATTTGCTAGAAAGTGATTTTATAAAATTGGTAATTCAACTATGCAAGTTAAAAAAATGGTGAACCGTTTCAGTTGCAAAATCTTCTTCAAAACTGGAGATTGAGACAAAATTTTGAATACAGGTTAACCTTAATTTGTACCTGCTCACTACAGTTTTGAATTTACATTAACATAAGGTTTCTATTTGAGCAATCTTACAACACATTACAAAAATCAGAATTTAGGACCCATCCAAATGCTATGCAAGTTGATAATCTAGCATTACAAAAAGTTTGTGTTTAAATGCAATAATAGTAGAGAAACTGGCAATATTTTTCATAATTGTTTTTGTAACATTTGTAAAATCCTATAACTTTACAATTTCTGTTAAATTGTATCTGCAATACAATTATTTTTCAGCCTCAGTCATGAAAGTATACAAAAATCAATACTTAAAATGTTAATTTATTCACTGACTAATAAAAAAGAGTATATTAGGAACTAAAGATTCTTTGAAATTTTGCAGATTGTTAGACAAACACTTAAACATTTATTGAGAAAGGAAATGAAAACATTTACACCCAACCATTAGAACTAATAAAAACTATGTGCTCAAACATTGACGACAAAAGTATTCGAAAGCAAGTCTGAAAACCCGTAATGTATCACCAGTTGTCTTATAGTTTAATTTAAACTCAAATTTGCAGATACTGATTTGCAACAATGCCTATGTGAAAAACTAAGAAACTTTCTTGTAACTTGTTTCATTAATTTTGAATATAACTAACCTAAGGGACTAAGAACGTTTCGTAATTTCAAATTTTTAGTGAGTGGTGTTTCTTAGATTTGTATAGTTTTTACTGTATAGATAGCTAAGCGAGAATAAATAAAATGGGAAAAGAAATGTTTTTGAACCAATATTAATATGTATACTTTTTCTTAAATGCTAATAATAAAGTAGAATTAATATTAAAAAGTCACTTGAGCACAACTTTCACAAAATGAAAACTAAACATATGAAACAATTAAATGATATGATCATATAATATACTTCCCCACTTTCACAAATAACAATTGCCACAGCTCTTTGCCAAGTAAGGACAGTTGATCAGCTTGTGCGTTAGTCGTTACTAAACGTAATTTCACAAATCGACTGTGAGGACTTCAATCGTAAACCTACAAGTGACAATGGTCTGGATTCAAAAGAAGCTAAACAGCACAATTCCAATTCCAATTCTCTACCGCAGGTTCCACCCTTAATTTAAAAGTAAAATTTTAAAACTGAACTAAATGCTGTGCTGTGTTTATTTGTAGCACAATTTTGTGTACATCATCCTCGTCACGAACTTACATAAGTGTTGGGAAAGAATAAAAGAAAACCTGTCAAAGACGGTTTCTAATAAAAATTAAACAAAAAATGTAATCACAATTACGATACCCAGATGCAACAATCATAGGAACAGTATTATAACGAGTCAATATTTCCCTTTGGCACTTAAAAAATGTACTTTTACAAAAACACTGCGGAAACATGATTTAGATTACAATGTTCTTTAAAGTTTCCTATTCCCGTGGCTAGGCCACCAATGTGTCAATTGGCATAGTTTATTAACTATAATAAAATATACGTATTGTGTAAGGGACAAAAATTATTATGTAAGTTAATAAATTTTCCAATTTGTCAACTCCAAAAATATGAATTGAGGTTATCCTCTGAACTATGAGATGAACAAATAACCCTAAACTCACAACACCCTTAGTAACAACGTTAAGTGGACAGATCCAAAGGTTATAAAATACTGTGTAGTAAGTAACAACTATTGGTTGGATACGGTTATGTATATGACTTAGTCTGTATTTAGTTGTTAATAAATACATTGTTTGCACATATATATTTATCATATTATGATTTATAATAAACCTTTCCACTGCAACTGTTACAGAAGAAACAAATCAAGTACAGTAATACTTCAGTTAGTTGGCAGTGCTATGGCAGTTCCTCTAGAAATCACATTGCTCAGCACTCAAAGTGAAACGCAACAAAACTGTTACAGCGATTTATATAATTGGTAACTTGGTGTCAGAGTAGATGTTTTGTAGCATTACATAATGAGACAGAAAATATAGAAAAAGGTCTTTCACTGGATTTTTTATTATTAAGGAACGCAAGTCCTTTAATTTTACTTCAATTCGAGTCTATTCATTTTGCGATTAATTTTCAACACAGCCAAATATTTAATGTAAATTTTTAAGTTAAAAGTTCCTTAAATGTTTTCATACATAGGAGCGCTACATATATGTAAATATTCTGTAGCAAATCCCTATAATCCAATGTGAGTGTGTAATAAGGAAAATTTAGGAGAAATAACGTAATCGACCCAAGATTGCCATTTCATTAGGGCAAGAACGGAAAATGGAACATAATACTGAAATGTTGGATTCCCAATTTGAGTGCTGAGCATTTAGATTACAAATGTGACAGTATAATTAAATATAGCATTTGTTTAAGCAAAGTTTATTTCAAAAGTTTATCTTTATAAAAATATAAAGACTTTAGTCAAAACATTTTGAAATCAATTATAAATACTAAACAATTTTAAAACATATTATAATTGTAAACTATTTTTAGTTACTAATGATAATTATTTTACTATTACCTATAAAACGTTTTCCATTAAAAAGCCAATACTTCATAAGTAGGAACCAAACACAGTTAATAGTTACTGTACATGTATAATTGTTATATTGCGTGTCAATGTTATTATTTCAATAGTTGACAAAAATTCAAAAAAAAACATAACGTTCGAAAGTGAAGTAGCTCTCCACTTGGCAGAATGATCTCGTAAATTTCATAACAAAAACACAGCACGCACAGAAAGGAAATAAAAGGCTGAAAATTTAGTAAAAACGTTTAAAATTGAAAATAAGTACAGCGAGATACAGACAAACACCAGGGATAACTAAAGATAATATCACTCATCGCAGCTTTCAAAGCAACGGCACATAGTCAACCAATAAATAACCGAACATATAAATCGATACAAATATATAAAAATATGAAAATAACAGAAAATCATAACAAAATTTGTTTTCAACAAGGAACTAACATTACTTATTCAGTGATACGAACTACCTAATACAGTCTGCCAGAGATCAGGCGGCTATTGTTCTCTTTGAGCCAACAGTCTCATTGCATCAATGTGTCTGCTCTTCTGCTATCACATTAACAGATCTGTACACATACGTTACGTCTCGTTACGTTACAAACACATTACGTTATACAGTGAGATAACAAAGGAAGTAACCAACAAGTAAAAGAGTCCACACATTCCCCTCTCCCCCTGCGGTAACCTCCCCCACCTCACCCCTCTGTCACTCAACACCTGCCTTTATGTCACCTGATGTTTCAAAAAGGTCGATCACACACGGAATAAAACACTATTATTTGTGCACGCAGAAAAGTACTTCTAAATACCTTTAAAATAACACTAACACCTGACCTCTGCTCTGAATCATATGCCGGTTCCCTAGTTTGTAGTCAGGTCATTTATAATGGTTTCAAGTATAATAGAATTTTATACCGAGAAAAAGAAATGAAAGCACACTTCCTGGCGTTATTCTAGCATCTACCTTCAGCTCAACCAGTTGACATAATATATTTTCAGTAAGGCTATCATTAGTTCGGCACATGTAATTCCTTGCTGGAAATCAATGGAATTACCAAATGGAAATCAGTTTATAAACTAATATAAATTTTCCATAATTTAGATACCATAAAAAAATTGTTTATGACTTACTTTAAATGCAAATATTGTTTTTGTTCTAGAAAAAGAATTATATGCAACATCATTTGTATGTTATACCTCATTTGGATTTATAGTGAATTAAAAATACTTTATGAAGCTCCAAGATGGCCTATCACTAGAGAATAAAATGACCACCACTTCCAACGGTTAAGAATCATTGTATATTATGTGAACAAAAACTAAAAATACCTTAATGATGGAAGATGCATAGGACTAAAAAACAATGATGCAAGTTTCAACTATTTAAACCAGATTAACAGAATTTGTATTTGTTTTTTTTATGGAGAAAATGTCAACATGTAATCTTTAAACCCAAAACTACATTTTTTACTGAAACATTCACTATTTGACTTTTAATTATGATTACAATCGTTTGATATTTGACGTGAAGATACCATTCTAGTTTCCGTTTTGTGTACCAGGAAATGTAGTTACTGAATAGTTAAAACATGCCATCTTAATAATTCTAATCAAATTTTAATGTGAACAATTCAAAATTTACAACAAGCAACAATTAATACAAGCAAAGTTTTTTTACAAATGTAGTTTCTGCTTTGGAACAGAGGAATTTAAAGTATTCCGATATTATAAATATAAATTTATAAAAATATGTGTAAATAAGCTATATTTATGTATAAATTATACATAAATATAATTTGTCAAGCCATAATTTTTGGGGTGAAAACATGAAATAAATCTATTTATTTAGCTGTGTCTCAGATTATATTTTAGAACAGAAACTATGTAAGGGGTTGTTCATATTATCATATTATGTCATCAATAATTAAGGGGGAAAGGTCTGAATACAAGATGATGGTAGTAATATGATGTTTTTGGGTTTCTGCAAACTGCACAACATGAATTTATCCATTTTAGACAAATGAAAGATGTTGCTAGTGCTGAAACTTTGAAGAAGTGCTAACAATTTTTACAAGAGAGAATTGGCTTTGCATGGAATGTTGAGCACTAAATCTTTGATTGTTAAAATCTGAGTGTATTGTTCCATGATGACTCATGGCTCTTGGTCATTGTATCGAAGGATTAAACAGAAATATACATCCTTCCCCTACATCTCTCCGGCACAATTCCCGATTCACTCAACACTCCAACAAAGTAATTTTGGTTTGCAGATAATTCACCACTTTGTAGGAAGAATGCCTTTTAGTATTCTGTTGTGATCAAAAGTACCGACATACATAGACTTGCAAATAAAAATGTTCAATCTTTTTATAATATTTTTGAATTTTTATTTTGTAACGATTGAAACTTTCATGACTTTTTAACTCTCATCGCCAGTGTTGTTGCACTTTTAAGTGGTCAATTTCTTCTGTGTGTTGGGGGTTTTGAGCGGTAACGTAGCGAAGTAGCGAAGAAGATACTGGACACTGCATGAAGATGGAGTGGATGGTCTACGTGAGGAAGCTCCTGGCTCATTGGAGATTGAACAGCAAGTGTCCAGCGTGTGCTTCAATCTGCATCCCAGTTGAAAACCTCACGATATCGTCACTGCCACAAGTCCCCCGTTTACGCTGAACTGCAGAAGACTGGGGAATTCCAACTTTAAGTATAACTTTACTTGAACAAACCTGCTGATATAATTCACAACATAAAACTAAAAGGGAGAAGAGGTGGACGGTTCAGAGGCATCTTCAGACATCTGGATCTACCCAAATGATTTTCAGGACCAAGTAAAGTTTAAGTAGAAACATGATGAAAAAGAATACACCAGATTGTACATCAGAGATAATATGTTTATGAATGTCAAGAATAGGTTCAACACTTAAGAACAGCATATGTTAGTTTTCAGGCCTACACATGTAGACGTTGTTCTGTAACATGTGCTTGTGAAATCACAACCTCATCTGTGATGTACAGGATTCGTCCCTGAAAACTATGGAGCCTGAAAACTATTCTGGTACTCAATTCATGCCTAATGTGATCAATTTAATCCATACGGATTGTGAGATGAGATCGGTATATATCACAGAACATTCGGAGACACGAACCGAGTTGGAAAGGAACAATCAAGTGATTTCAGATCTAATCATGAAGTTTCTTGTCTACCAGATTAGTTAAAATGAAATCAGCACTACTTACGTTCAAATCTTCATCAATATTTCTCAAACTCGTCTGTGTTGTACGTATTTGATACAAGTATTTTTGAAAAAGTATTCTAGATCAATGTGATTTACATCTAGAACTTGGCTTATTTAAAGTCACTGACATTGCATCGATTTGAGCATAATCAAAAATATAATCTGAGACACAGCTACATAAAATCGATTTGAGATTAATTTGAAAATGATTGCCATTTTGCACTATTGATTGTAAAAAAATATAAATTAAAATAAAAAGTACAATATACATTGTATGTACTATATATTTCTTTTTATTTTAATATTCTTGGCAGTTTTATAATTCTTTTATGTGATATTTTGTTAAGAAGTGTTACCAACCACCCAGTCACAAAAATACCTTTCCTTAAGAGAACTTAAGAGAGTTTGATGAGCCAAGAGATCTTAAGTACTCCTATTTTAAATTAAATAATGGCTCATCTCTCAACAAACATAGCTCCTTGATCCTGAGCAAACCCAGAGTTTTCTGTCCAGGACAAAATAACAGCCAGAAAAGGTTTGGCCAACTATGGTGGTACAATGATTATGGGGGTCTGAAAATTGACAAACTTGTTATGTAATTTATGGATAGTCCCTAACTCACTATGAGCTGACACTAATAAATCATATAATATTTAAATTTTAATTGTACAATTGTAGTTGGCAAAAATCCTATACAATTTCTTTTTAAACACAATGGTCCTTTTTAAAAATCGGTTTTGTATAAAAGAATCGATCCAGGAAGAACTTACTGAATTTATGTCAACAGGTGTTATATAAATTCAATTTGGAATACAAGCATAAGGAAGTGGATATACTGATTCTGACAAGACCACCCTTAATAATTTTCAACTTGACAATGATCCTTCTGTACCATTATATAGAGAGAGCCTGACCAGTCATATACTGTCTCTGATAATTTAAACATCTTCATTATGATAAAGATGTTGCTGTTAGATTACAACAAGAATATTTATCTTGTTTCAGCAGAAACTACGACGCGCAATTACAACAATGTTCTAAGTATTACGATTTGATTTTCCAAAACGACAAGAGCTTGTAATTCTATAAAATTTAAGTTACTTTTCAAGCGTATCAGCTTTTTACGAAGTTTAACTATTTTATTTTCTAAATATCAACACCTAGTAACAGTACACACGATAAAGACGGTGAAGGTGGACTGACAGTGTGAGGGTGGGAGAGGGGAGGAGATGAGCTGCTACTTGTTGTCTGCGGTGGAGCGCCGGCGCTGATGTTTGACCGCGATGGCTGCCGGCTGCGTCGCAGGGAACTGCTGCAGCTGCAAAGCCTGTTTCTGCAGAGTCTGTATCTGTATCTGCGAGTGAGGGGAGAGAGTCAGTACCTGGCCGCTGGTGCCGCTCACGTCGGCCGCTCGCACAACTGTACAGTTCGATAAAACATTTCAAAACATTAAAACAGTATAAAAAAATGTATACAAATAATTTGCTAAACTCTAATAACACGCATTTACACAATGTCAAATATTCAGAAAATTTAAAAGACCACTACTATAACTTAATATTAAAATTATTTTTCTTGGTTACTACTTTTGTTGTTTTATTAAAAATATTTTATTTTAATATTTGAATTACTGTTTATTTGATACATACAAGTTAGCAAGAATACAAATTTTATATTTGCAAATCTGAGCAATTTTTCTTCCGATGACAAAGGGTAGAATTTTAGAGGTAAATATTTTGGCTGACAACATTAGACTTATAACTTATCTTTTATTTCATTGTACCTAAAATTGGGTATTAACACTCATATGGACTGCACCCTCCAGAACAGCAAATAGCCAACACACGGAGCTTGTTTCATAATGTAAACTGTTATTAAAAACAATATGCTGGTGCAAAACGTAAAGTTTCATAACGTTAAGTTTTATTGTTAAACAAAGTGAAGTAAAAGAGATTTTATGAAATCCTCCAGTTTCAAATCGTAAATATGTTTTTTATAGAAAGTCAATAGGTGTTTCAGCCTTTAAAAAAGCTACATGTTGCATCACGCATTTGTAGATTGAATTCTGTCAGGTACTATACACTTGAGAAAGACAGAAAAACTATACTCTTAGTTCTGGTGTTAGAAGTAATACAAAAAAATAATAAATTACTGTACATAAACATTTTATGTAAAAAATGTTGTATAATCTGAATAAAATGATTTTCATAATGTAATAACTGAAACCATAACAGAATTTAGAGTATTATTAAAAACTTAGTAAAGTTTGTAAAGTACATTTATTTTGTTTTAAGGTTAAGTTATTTAAGTTACTTTTACTTAAAGTTAAGAGCATTGCTAAAAAAAATAAAGGATTAACATAGAGTGATCAATTTCTTGAGAAATTTAACATATAAGGTAAGGTGGTTATCAGATCACACACAATACAATCAATCGTTTTGTCATTTAAGCCAGTTGGAATGAAAGTGGCACACATCCTCTATGAACAATTTTGAGGTAAGAGGGTTCTTTTCCTTACAATACAGTGGTACCTTGATATATCGAATTCCTTTCTAAATTGAAGTATTGTCGCTCCCCTCAAATGCTGTATACTCAAACAAATCTATATATCGAAGGTTTAACGTAAATAACCTCGATATATTGAATTTTCAGATTATCGGTGCAATGAACCAAAGTACAATACTTTTCATGCTGAAATTTGAAACCCTCTCCATCAACACTCCTTTGTTTTCTGTTGTCGCTAGAGGTGAATCAGCACTCCTCCTTCAGTCTGATTTGGATGTTACCGCAATGAAATGAAATGAATTTCAGTTAACTCGGTGAACTGTGCATGTTAAACTTTCAAATATGACAGTATTTCATATAAAAGTGCAGTGGTAACCATATTGTATTTATAAAACTTTACATCATAAATCCCCATTTATCTGTAATATTGTATGTTTTGTTAAAACTGACAAATTTGAACTTATGTGCAATACTTGTTATACGAGGAGTGTTCAATAAAGACTGACAGTAGCGTACATGTAAACAAAGTACAATAATTCGTTTATCTCAAGTCGATATGAAACATTGAAGTATTAGCAACAACCAAATCAGCTTTTAACATTATTGCATATCTATTGTTGTCATGGCAACCGATTAATAAACAGTTGCAAATTGTTGCCTAGTTTACTATGGCTGATTTTCGTGAGCAAAGATATGCGATAAAGTTTTGTGTAAAACCGGGGAAAATTGCTACGAATACTTACAGCGACTTGAAAAAAGCTTTTTGTATTGATGCAATGAGTGAAAGAACCTGTTTTAGGTGGCATACAGGCTTTAAAAATGGACGGAAATCATGTGAGTTGGAAGGTGGGCCTGGCGCCCCTGTTTCTGCCCTTGCCGAAGAAACAATCAACACTGGGGGTGTTATGATTCACACTGACCCACATTTGACTATTAGACAGCTTGCTATAATGCTCGATATATCAATTGGCAGTGTCATACACTCATGCATGATCATTTGAACATGTTACGTGTCTGTGCTAGTTGGATACCACGTCTGTTAACACCAGTTCAGACACAAAATCACGTTGAAATTTGCAAACTTTGGTTACAGTGCGTGCGTCGAGAAGGTGATGCATGGTGGAAAAATATTATTACTGCTGATGAAAGTTGGATTTACTGTTATGATCCTGCAACAACAACAACAGAGTACAGAGTGGGTGGATAAAGGTGGACTGACGTCAAAAAAACCTCGTGCTCAAAGGTCTGCTGCAAAGGCAATGGTGATTACGTTCTTTGATTATCGTGGTATGGTGTACACTCATACTGTACCACAGGGTCAGACAATTAATGGGGAGTACATTTTTTTTTTTTTTTTTTGTTCTCTTAGGACAAGAAGCTTATAAATTGCACTTAGTCCTGAAAGAACCTTTGCGCTGCTTCCAGAGTGACAGGATATTCAGGATGGGTAAGGTTAGGGAGTAGGGGCCACCTTCTATCGAGATCCATGAGGAAGAATTAGGGCACTACATCTCAAAGTCATCTCGG
The DNA here is from genome assembly GCF_021130785.1 of Homalodisca vitripennis. NCBI lineage: Eukaryota > Metazoa > Arthropoda > Insecta > Hemiptera > Cicadellidae > Homalodisca > Homalodisca vitripennis. The sequence continues at coordinate 193,829,293 of NC_060209.1, read as the reverse complement.
AAGAAGGGGAGGCCAGATCTGAACCAGCCTCTCCAGTCAAAGTAGGCAGGGGGTGGCACACCCTTGTTGAGGTTAACAAGAACCTCTGAGGTAAGGGAACAAACCCCACCAACTCCTCAGTCATCTCCCACAGTAGACTAAACCTATTGAATTGCCCATGAACCCCAGAATCTCAACATTTGCGGTTAGTGATGTGCCGCTACTGGACATCCATAAGGTTGCCCAGATTGAAGTGGCACATCGGTTTTTTGCTGTGCCCAGTGGTGGGTTCAACTGGTAAGTATAAACCAGCCAGAAGTGATCCCTGCTGGGTATCCTACATGTTAGTATTGAAGCAACTAATCAAAGATCACATCCCAAAAAAGCGGCCAGACCTTGTTGGACGCTGGAAACTGCATCACGACAATGCTCACCCCATGTTGCCAATACTGTGCTTCAGTTTCTAGCCAAAAAAGGAATTGAAACTGTGCAACATCCATCCTACAGCCCAGACTTGGCTCCAAATGTCTTTTATGTGTATCCTCAGGCCAAAAAGGAGGCGTTTTCCAACTGCTACTGCCGCTATTAAGACTTTAAAGGCGATTTTGTACATCCTGTTTAACCCTTCAACGCGTTTTGCCGTACTAGGTACGTTCATGACACTTTTACTTGAGATCGCGTTTTGCCGTACTGAGTACGTCATGGAGTAGTCGGTTATTTTTGTAGCTGTAACAGACGACTATCGAATGTTTTCAATGAAAAATGTATACCAATCGAAAGGAGAAGATTCAAACTTTCGATTAATTGAGTCAATATCTCGAAAAATCGATCTTTAGAAAAAATATCTGAGAAATCAGCTGCATTCAAGACGACGTCATTGCCGTGCAGCCGATCGTTTGTCAGCTTACGTTTGTTGTTGTTTACAGTCATTGTTAGTGTGATGGTTATGTTCAACTGACATATTTTTGTGTGTTTTACGTTCCTTTGTTTAGTTATTATTATTAGTTTTACAAGCTAACTATATTGTTTTGAAGAAGGAAATCCCGTTTTGACAGGAACAATTTGTTGTGTTTTATAAACATGAGTTGGGGATGGTTTGTAGGTTAGCTAGCTTTTAGGGAAATTAACCTAAAGTAGGTTAATTTTGTTTAATTTGGCTAATTTTAAACACTATCAACATAGAAGTATAATAAAATAATTATAAACTTGGGTAATTTGCTTATATTATTTATAAAACACAAAATCTCTAAAAAACCGCCAGAAAAATCAACGCAGGAGGGAGTATGACCATGAAAAAAAAAATAACGCGTTGAAGGGTTAAGGGGGGCTTTGAACACATCTTCAAGGAGTGGCAGGAGCGGTGAAACAAGTGTGTGGCTTTAAATGGCGACTACTTAGAAGGAGATACAAGTGTTAAAGTCTAAACTTTTATATTAAAGGTATTGAAAGAGTACTGTCAGTCTTTATTGAACACCCCTCTTACTATCCTGCAACAAACTTCCTGATAAAGTATTCATAATTAAGCCTACATTATTACTGTAGTTTCTGTGAACCTCTATATATCAAAGTCTCCCCCAAACAGCCCTAATATACTGAACTTCATTATATCAAGATTCTCGATATATCAAAGTTTTGTATTTCCCCTTGGGGTTCGTTATAACAAGGTTCTACTGTAGTAAAAAATACATCATTAACAAATTTGTTATGTTCACCTATGCTATTCATACAACAAAATTAAATGTTTTGTTTACATTCACGCCATTTTTAGTTTTTCATTATCAATCGACATTTATTTATTATAAAAATACAAAATATATGATTGGTATTTATTATTTAGTAAAATGTATTACTAATTTGGTTTATTTATCTATTTAAAAGTAACAGTACACCAGCTTTCTTATAAGTTAAACACAAAATATTGTTGTTATATAATAGTATGAGTAAATTTAAATTTTTCTTTAGATTGTTCATTGAGTTTGTCTGTTACTGCATGATGGAAGATCCTCCTGAATTCTGGAGTCATGTTTGTCTGAAGAAATACAAAAAAATGTCAGCGACGAAGAAGATCACAACAAACTCTTTTCATCATTTCGACATCAGAGACACTAACAAAATGTAGTGTAATCTACAAAAAAATGTAGTGTAATCTACAACAAAATGTAGTGTAATCTACAACAAAATGTAATGTAATCTACAACAAAATGTAGTGTAATCTACAACAAAATGTAGTGTAATCTACAACAAAATGTAGTGTAATCTACAACAAAATGTAGTGTAATCTACAACAAAATGTAGTATAATCTACAACAAAATGTAGTATACTCTACAACAAAATGTAGTGTAACTACAACAAAATGTAGTGTAATCTACACAAGGAGGTGTTCTCATTGTCTCGTCCGTTGGGTGATAATGAGAATACCTGATGTTGAAACGGTGCAAAGAGTTCGTTTTGAGCTTCTTCGCCACCAACATTTTTTGGATCTCTTCAAACATGACTCCACATTCTATGAGTAAAATCTGTGACAGTGTGCATCATATTTCAGACGTTGCAAATAAGAAGAAGATGGAACTGGAGATAAACTCAACATTCACATTGAATCAACCCCTCCCACCATAGTTACGTAACATGTATAGCTGCAAGTCTAATATGGAGCAGGACACATTGTTCCAATTAATTAATATATCCCTTTTGGTCAATTACCAAAAGATTAAAATCTATATTGTTCATTCAATTGAAGCATTGTAACATGGCTTATTTTATTATATTGTACAACTGATAATGGGTTGGCATCAACTGATCTATTATGGAACTGAAGTTACTTTGATTGCTCTAAAAGTCTAATGAACAGTTATAGATTCACACTAAAATAAATAGTCATAGAGCCTATCTATTATAGACCACAATGTATTATAATTTAATCGTTTGGGTAAACATCTGTATTATAAGAAAGTAAGTGCGATTTGACTAGTTTTTCTAAAATTCTTTCATCAAAAGATTCTTGGTAAATCACTTAATTTAAATATATATTAAATACTTACCTTGAAAATCTCCTAGAAGAGCTGATAAAAAACAAAATCAATTTAGTAACACATCTCACACACTATTGGTATTTATGTACTGTATTTTTTATAATAATGAAAATACTTTTAGTGTTCAAATGAGCAAACTTTAAGCGAAACAGAACTAATGATGGCAAAAACTGATTAAAAAGACGTTTAATTGTAAATTAAATTTAAAAGGTTTAGTTTTTTTGTTTAGAAAGTACGTTTAAGTAGTGATACGTAAATCCAATTTTTAATGCTGTACCCTTATTGCAGTTTTGATCAGATAGTGTTGTTGTTTTAATGTTTCCAAATCACATGTTGGCCAATGGCTAATGGTTGACACCAAATATTCTGGCTTCCTATCAGAAGGCCAACATCAACTTTGTACTTATCACCATTTAAAATTTGGTTTCGGCAGAATTTACACTTTCAGTAGGGATGAGTCAATTCCAATACCTGGCACATTAATACTGAGTAGTATCGAGATATTGATGATTCTTGGTACCGCAGCAGCTCTTTTCACTTTTCACACTTGAAAAGTCACGATTTCACAATATCACAAATTGTGATGTGTCAGAGTTTAATCTGGAATTCTCTTAATTTTGTTCTATAAAAATATCTTGAAGTTAAAATGATGTTTAGCCTCTTTTAAAACAATTGTGAAATTTGAATTTGTTGATACTTTGACATTTTTACCTGCCACTCTTCCTTAAGGTTCAAATGAACAAAGTTCCACTGCACTTTCAGAAACGATATTATATTTTGTACCAGAACACCTTGTCTTGAAAAAATGGCAAGCAAATATTTGAAGTTTACATTAGTAAGCAAATTAGATTTTATACAAAATTTAAAACAAAAAGAACTAAATTTTAATTTGAAAGTAAACAGTTTATTATAATTTTTTATGGAATAAAATGAAATACTGATGCAACAGCTTGCACATTGAACACAAAGATAATTCCACACATTTACCCAACGTGGGAGCATATAAACAGAATACAAGACTGTAACTGTACCTGTATTGGCTGGAGTGACCTTGAGTGTGTGTCGCTGGTTGTTTATCACTGACCTAGCCTTGAGTGTGGGCTTGCTGGCTGTCGTAGCCACCACTGCCCTCGGCCTCTGGATTGTGCCCACCAGCTGTATTGACTGCCCACCCTGCAATTGAGTCATTCAATTGAGTGAAACAACAGACAACACTGACCTAGAGTGTGGGCTTGCTGGCTGTCGTAGCCACTACTGCCCTCGACCTCTGGATTGTGCCCACCAGCTGTATTGACTGCCCACCCTGCAATTGAGTCATTCAATTGAGTGAAACAACAGACAACACTGACCTAGCCTTGAGTGTGTTAATCTAAATCAGAAAATGTTTTGTTTTGTAAATGATACAAAATGTATTTAGAGTTTTTTTAAAGTTTGTTATTGACGATAGAAGGTTTGAAAGGATAACAGGATTTCAGCCATTTGCCATCGTTATTGGTTATAAAAGGTATAAAACAACGTTTCGAACATTGGAACCTATCCTCTTCGTCAGATGGGGGAGGTATTTAAATTCCAATCCTTGAAATGTTGTGTTGTACCTTTTATAATCTATAACAATGACAAATGTCCGAAAGCCTGTTATCCTTTTAAATGGAGTAATTCCATATTTAATAACCTAAGAATCTAACTTCAAATTTAAATTTAAACAATTGTATGCAACAATTAACCCATTGGTCTATTTTGACGTAACCATTTGAACATCGGGTGTATTTCGTCATTTTTACACGAGATAATGGAATAATTTTACTTTGCAGACTGGCAACACTGCAATAGAGGAAGGGGAAAATAAACACATGATTGCCTCAGTAACAGCTGACTCAAGTAAACAAACAGTGAGTGTGAAAAATGGTGGGACATAATTAGAAGTGAAATTTATAAATATATTGATAAACTGACTCTGACAAAGTTTATGATGAAGTGGGTTCTAATGACTCTGAGGAAGTTTGATTTAAGATTGATAGTGACTTAGAATTTAGAAATAGCGAATCTCCCTACAAAATATTTTAAACATTTTTGCAGAAAGTATAGAGTTAAAGTTGGCCATTTTAACCCTTACCGCGCGATGCACTCAAACGCTGAGTGAGGTTCACATGTTACTGAAACGCTGTGAACTCAGATGCTGAGTGCATTCAGTTTATTGGCTACAAATGACGTGTTGTTTACAACAAACGTGCTAGAACGAAGGGGAAGGTTGATTTATGGCCTGGGCAACCCAACACGTGGACACGGACCGTTCCTTGTCGACAGACAAAATATTATTTATTGTTTTTGTGTCTGGAGCTTCACGGCGACACTCCAGGCAGCGCGGTTGACTCAGGGTCTGCGTGCGTGTACTGCCAGCCGTCAGTCACTTGTATCTCGCTTTCAACTACGGATCGTTGCTTACTCGTTTTCTATTTTTATTCAGTTACAATATTATTTTAGTGTACAAAGACATTTTTATAGTAGTGTTTATTTGTAGTGTGATGTAGTTTATGTGTTATAATAATGGTTATTTAGTATCAGTTAGTTTTTATTAGTATTAGTGTTTCTTTTGTGAAAATATGGCGAATCCAGACGATCCGGAGTTTGATAGTTTTGTTGAGGGGATAATGGACACATCCTTTTCGAGTACTTTTTATCCAAATGAACCAGAAGATTTCGATATGGACGATGTGATTTTGCACAATATAACTAACAGTGACACAGACAGTGAAAGTGGTGTTCCAAATGAAGGATTACCAAGTACTAGTGGCGGTAATCAAAATAATGACGGATTACCAGGTATGTCAACTTTCATGAGGAACTATAGGCCTATTCCCACAAATGATAATGAATGGATAGATGTAACCAATTTCGATCAAGGACCTTCTACTACTATTCCGATTTATAGTGTAAATACTGGGCCTAACTTGCCCACCAGCTTTGATCATAAGACAAAACCAATGGACTATTTTGCTTTATTTTTTAATGATGACTTGTTAAAATACATTTGTGATGAGACTAACTATTTTGCTAATACAAAAAAAACACGTTTGTTGTCACCAAATTCTCGCCTACAAAAATGGACAGACATATCTGAAGTAGATTTGAAAGCTTTCTTAGGAGTTATCATCAACATGGGCCTTTTAACTATGTCTAATATAAATAATTATTTCTCTACTAAGTGGGTTAAGCGGATGCCATTTTTCAGCGATGTGTTTTCTAAGGACGAGTTTCTCAATATATTTTGGAACATCCATTTTAACCACAACGAAACGCAACTACCAAGAGATAAAGGGTTTCTTGTGAGACCTATTATTGATCATATAAAGAAAATGTGTCAATTGTTTTATAATCCAACTAATTCCGTAGCTATTGATGAAAGCACAGTTTCCTTCAAGGGAAATATTAGTTTCAAGGTTTATAACCCTCAGAAACCTGTAAAATTTGGAATGAAACTTTTTGTTGTCTCAGACTGTGATAACGGTTATGTTTATAATTTCATTCCATATTTTGGAAAAGAAACCTTGATTTCTGGTTCAAATCTATTGAAAACCACTCAAATTGTGAAAGTTCTCAGTGATTCTGTAATCTATAAAGATGTAACTAATCCCAAACGCGGTCTTCATGTATATACCGACCGCTACTATACAAGTCCGGAATTAGCCGCAGAGCTATTGAAAACTCATTGCCATCTCACGGGCACTGTAATGACGCATAGGGTTGGAATGCCACGTGGACTCAAAGAAAAATATAAAAAAATGAAAAAAGGTGATTTATTTTCGTACCGAAAAGGAGACACCTTAGTTGTGAGTTGGAAGGACAAGAGAGTTGTTACCATGCTCAGCACTAAGAGCAAAGGGAGCAAACACGATATGACAATTGTTCCAAGTAAATGGCCCAATCAACCTCCAATACCAAAACCTAATGTCGTCCTAGATTATACAAAGCACATGGGTGCTGTTGATAGAAGTGACCACTTCATATCCAATTACCAATTCATGCGCAAAACAAAGAAGTGGTATAGGAAAATATTTTTCTGGCTACTAGAAGTAGCAATTGTAAACTCTTATTTGTTGTATAAGAGTATACAAACTACACACGGCCGAAGACCAATGTCACATGAGGAATTCAGGGAGAGCCTTGTTGAAGATCTTGTGGCAGAGAAGGCAAGTCTACGGAGAGAGAAGAGACGACGGCGCGCGCCAGCTGGGCCCCTTCACGAGCGGTTAAGTGGGCGGCATTTCCCATCAAAGGCAGAAAAAAGGAGAAGGTGTGTTGTTTGTATGCAGAACGGACATAGACGTGACACACCATATTTCTGCAAAACATGCACATCAACCCCAGCACTTCATGTAGAAGACTGTTTTGAAGCATATCATACAAAAGAAAATTTTTAGGTAAAATTTTGATTTTTTTATTTACAAATATGTATATAATTTTGCTAATACAATATTATAATTAGAATTTTATTAATTTTTGTTTTATTTTAACATTACAGAACCTAAAACCAAACATAGCTTTTAAAATTTAAAATTTGTATTTTTTACATAAGTTTCAGCTTTTTGGGTACATTTAGCATTTGAGTGCATAGCGCGGTAAGGGTTAAGTTAAAGTTAAGATTATACTAAAAACATTACAATAAAAAAAATTACTTTATGTACACATAACATAAAATTAACACTAACTTGCCATCTTTAAATCAACATTGTGTTAAATGGTTAAAATGGAACAAAAATTAATTTTAAGTAAAATATTTATATTTTGAAATTAACAACAAATTAATACAATTGCCAAAATGTAAACGAACTTGACATTTTTGAGTTAACATCATCTTTATGCTTAGACATTATAGTAAAAGATAATGTTATCAAAATTATTTTGTAACACAAAATTTGTAATTAACATAAACATAAATTAACATTGACTTGCTATTTTTAATTTCTAATTTTGCTTATGATTATTTGTTGTTTTTATTACAATAATAATTAAAAAAAATGTTTATACTGTAATTAACACAAGTAACATTAATCCAAAAAGTAAACAGTTTAAATTATTTTAAATCTGGTTCCGCCAGGTCCCGGACCTATATCTCTCACTTGTGGGGAAGCATATGTATCTGATTTGTAATATAGAATCCAAGAACAATGTCTAGCGCTCTCACAGTAAAAAACAGTTGATTGGTGCCAACTATCGCTTGTAGTTGCTTTTTCATTTCAAACTTTGTATAGTAAAAATGGGTAACAATTGTCTTTTTCGTATTATTTTAAAATGTGGCATCTTATAGTATGTGTCAATATTTCTGAAAAATTTTTACAAAACTTAATCAGATAAAATACTTTACAAAAAGTAAAAAAACACACACACACAGTGTTTTTTAAGAATTGACAGCCCAACTCAATTAATTGAAAAGTTACATAGCATAAAGGACACAAACAAGGAAAAAACTAAACAAACAGAAAGTATTACGCCTCTCAAGTGAATGCACTAATGCATGCACAAACACTCATGTTTTTAATTCTAAATTTTAAAGTGTTTTCTAAAAATAGTTTATACTGAAAATTAAAAAAGCTACAATAAATATAAACAAAATTTTTTGTTTTATATAAAGATGTAATTAGCTAGTTAACAAATAATTACAACTTACTTTTTCAACATCAATAGCACATGTTTGTTAGGCATATTTATATAACTGGAATTAAGTGGTTTTAGAATAATTAAAGACTTTTACAAAAATAGTATTTTGGTTTAAATTTGTAAATTATTAATAATGTGCTACTCATAAATAAAATTTTAAAAATTACTGATATTCAGACTACAAGTGTAGATCCAGTAGAGTGGTTGACAAGTCAGGTCTTACTGTGGCAGGTTGCTGCAATGTGTGTGCAGGTTCGTGCAAGTCAGTGTGCTTGCTGTTTAACAGCTGATTGGACTCAGTTCATGTCAACTGCAGATAAGTCTACACTACCACCCTATTGTCACTGAGCTGGGAGACTCTTGCTTATCTTATCTTATCCAATAATAGACATAATATAAATGTATTAATAATTACATGCTTAAATTTAATGTTGAATATTAAATGCTTGCCAAGGGCTCTTACATTGGCTTTCTGTAATAAAACTAAATTGGTGGAAAAAATTCCAAGGTAATAAAATAAAATGTAACATTTTAAACATCAGCTATTTAAAGACAGTGCATTATGTCCATATTGAGAAAATAATAAAATAAAATTTTAGAAAAGAAAAATGAAGTACGAACAATTGTGTTTTGCTCCGAAAGAAATTTACGTGAATTTAAAAGTAACTTGACAAATAATAAGTTATTACAAACAAACAAATCTGTTTGTAAACAATATGTGTACAGAAATTGTTGACATAACATATGTAGCTAACAGGCCTGTTGTTTTGGTGGAAACAAGTGTTAATGTAAAGGGAAACAGATCTTGATAACTGATTGTCTGTATGTTTTCAGCAATTATTGGGGTAAACGATTTTGTAATTAAAAAATATTTTGATTCAATAACGTCAAAAGTTGTAAGTGATGTTTTGCTGATAAATCCACAGTAGTATAACTGGCTGTAAAACTTTAAAAAAACTTCAGCAACACTTCAACCTCTGAAGTTTAACAAGAGAGCATATATGTTTTGATGTTATCAATGTTTGATTGTGGAGAGGGTTTAGCCATTCGTTTTTGTATGATAACTAAACATATTTATGTACATGGGCTCCATTAGGGCTAGTAACTTTCATGCACAGGAAGTTATAAATAAACTTGTCCCTTACCTTAGGGTAGAGGGTAAAATAACAAAATGTTTTAAGTAACAAGAAAATACGAGGGGGTACCCAAAAAAAACCGGAATTATTTTATAAAAATTATATATTATCAAATTTTTTACAATACGACCTTATCTCCTTCAAAATAATCTCCATTACAACTAATACACTTGTCCCAACGGTAGTTCCATTGATCAAAACATTTTTTGTAGTCATCTTTAGAAATGGCTGCAAGCTCGAGCTTCGTTTTTTTCTTAACCTCTTCAACGCTGTCAAATCGTTGACCTTTCAAGCCTCTTTTCATGTGTGGAAATAAAAAAAAAGTCGCATGGAGCGAGGTCGGAGAGTAAGGTGCGTGGGGCAGCGGAACCATGCCGTTTTTGGCTAAAAACTGCCTAACTGAGATGGCTGTGTGTGCCGGTGCGTTGTCGTGGTGGAAGAACCAGTCTCCAGTCTGCCACAAATCGGGTCTTTTCTGGCGAACACTGTTGCGCAATCTTCTTAAAATCTCCAAATAAAATGTTTGGTTGACAGTCTGACCTGGAGGACAAACTCAGAATGAACAATGCCTTTAGCATCAAAAAAGCAAATCAACAGGGTTTTGATGTTTGATTTGACTTGCCGACATTTTTTTGGACGAGGTGAAGATGGCGACTTCCATTGGCTTGACTGTTGCTTCGTTTCTGGGTCATAACCATAGCACCATGACTCATCACCAGTAATTACCTTTTCCAGAAAATCGGGATCATTTTCGAGATGTTCTTTCAGAAGACGGCAAGTTTCAACTCGATGTGCCTTTTGATGGTCAGTCAGAAGTCGAGGAACAAATTTGGCAGCAACCCTTTTCAGTCCTAAATCTCCTGTTAAAATTCACTGAACCGAGCTCCAAGTTAACCCACTACTCTCTGATAGTTCCTCAATTGTCTGTCGACGGTCGGTGAGCACAAGTTCACAAATTTTCTCAACATTTTCGTCCGTTCGAGAGGTTGATGGACGTCCAGAATGAGGTTTGTCTTCAATCGACATGTCGCCATTTTTAAATCGAGCGAACCACTCGTAGACCTGAGTTTTCCCCATAGCATCATCTTTGTAAGCTGTATTCAACATTAAAATAGTTTCTGCAGCATTTTTACCAAGTAAAAAACAAAATTTCACAGCTGCACGTTGTTCACTTAAACTTGCCATGACAAAAAACGAAACAAGAACAAAACAGGGTTAGCGAAAACAGTCACTACGAACGAACAGAATGCACTAGGACAACGGAACTGGGGTCACTGAGCTCACAATGGGTTGCGCGACACACGCCTAGCGGCAGGAATGTGTACTACACGCTGCCAGCTGCCAGCAATACAATTCCGGTTTTTTTTGGGTACCCCCTCGTAGAGTATGTACTGTGAAAAACTTATTTTGTTTGTAACTTTATATATGACATCTTAACATTGCCCCTTTTAGGATGATAAGTATTTTTTTTTAATTATATCTCGTACATACTTTTGAAGTGACTACTTTCTTTTGAAGGCTTACTGAGGTGAAAAAAGGTGAAATTAAGTTTTGTTTTTAATAAGTTGTAAAGAGATATTCGCTGAAATTAAAAATATAGCTTGGGTTTTGGATTGTAAAATAAGTGTAAATAATAGATAATTTTTCTGTAGATCTGGTGCTTTTTATACTGTGTGCTTCAAATCAAATTGCTTCCCTTCTAATGTGATGCAATAGAAGACTAATAAAGCACATGCTTAGTACACAACAATATTCAAATTCCTAGTTGAAAATTAATAAGGAAATTAATAGGAAAAATACAAAACGGCATATATTACTTAAGAAATAAGAATTAAGAACCAGTGGTAGAACAATGAGACTTACAATATTACACGTGGTAGGGGTGCTGGAAGTGCGTAGAGTCTGGGCGGTGGTTTGACTCTTGCCTGAGGTCAGCAACTGTGCTGTCACTGTAACAGATTGAATAATTGTGTAAAATACTTACGATAGGCTAAAAAGTAAAGTACACAAGCTTGCAGAATGTAAAAAAAAATAAAATAGCAATATTCGTAAAGTCACATTCTTGCTCCTTAAAACACACACACGCACTTTTTTGATATCACTACATATTTTCTGGTTGACATTGTATCTAATTGTTTATTTATGCATTGAAGTTGTAAAATGGTTAATCCGTTGGAAATAATAAAAAAAAGATCAGGAAAATGTAAATTAATGAACAATTCTCAAGTTTTAAAATCATCTATTCATGGTCATTGTTACACATTTCGTAGTCGACTAACACATTTCTCCCAATGTATACAAAGTTTTTCATTCTGTCCCTGAAAAATTCTTCATTTTTCTTGAGAGCTGCTTTCATTTCATCATGCACAGTGTAATGTAATTCTCGAGGTCTATCTTGAATCTTCGTTACTGATTAATGTAAGTTACATTCAATGGTCTTGGAACTAAACTCTTGGTGGATTAATAGCCTAATTGGCATGCGTATTAATTTTGTCTCTCAAGAACTTCGTAGCTGACCATATTACCGCCGAGTAACATCTCACGCGCCTTGTTCGTAAGTAAAATTTATATTTTCGTATTATAAATTAGCCCTTTCATGCAAGACATCTATTTTGAATGTAATTATTATAAAGTTGTAAATATTAAAGAAACTTACCTTTTTTTTCTAGAGGGAAAAGGACAGTTTGTCCCTGCGCTTAGTCCTAAAAAGACCTTAGCGCCTCCCTTACTTTAATTTTGTGTCCTCAAAGTCCGAGGCTTTTACAAGTAAGTAACTTACCTTGTTTGATATTTTATTTGGCAGATTAATATTAATAACAGTGTGGCGATGTCCTTCTGACGAGACCACGTTGTCATGAATCTTAAGTTGTCTTGATAAATGGCTAATACCGTCATCATCTTGTTTTAGGCGAATTCAACAGAGTCTCTGATTTTAACTTTGAGTCTCTGAGTACAACTTTGAGTGCTTTTAAACTTAATCAACTAATCTTCATTTTTTCCGACTACAGCTCCAATAGCCAAGGTGTTGACACCAGCACTTGTGAGTCGACGTGAAGGGAAGTCAATTTTAAAGTTTTACAATTATTAAGTTCCCATAGAACATTGGAACCATTAGGCCCATCCCTATGATATCATTTAGTTCATTATCACTTTATTTGGCAGCAATACGGCAATACATTATTTATTTTTAACATCTAGAAGTGGTGCTTTTATGTTTATTTGGCATCTGCATAGGAGTATATAGATGACGTAATTCTTTTAAGTGGCAAGTTTAATACAAGTCCCAGAACTGACCAATGGAGCTCTAAACATGGTGGGAAACCAGTGTGATGGGATGGGCTTTAGTGTCAAGTCCACCAAGGCTGCCGTGGTCACCTTTATAAGAAGGTGTCAGTTGGAGGGTGCTGGTCTATTCTTGCTGAAAGGCTCTTCCATCGAGTTAAAGTCTGAAGTCAAGTACCTAGGCGTCATCCTTGATAGGGGTCTGAACTGGGTAGTCCATCTGGAAAGGATTGTCACCATAAGGAAATGGACCTTGATGCTATGCAAACATGTGATAGGTGTCTTTAGGAATGAAGGCATCTGTATTGGCTTTATCTATCCGTGATTAGACCTGTAATAACGTTTGGGGGTGTTGTCTAGTGGCAAAAAACGAATTAGCAGTGTAAATTGTAAAATTAGCAGCCTGACTCAGGGGGATGCTTTACACAATATCTCTGACCAGATGCCTCCAAGAATTTCCTACGACAAACCCTTCAAGGTTGTGATACCTTCTATTGTTTCAAGTAATTTCTTCCCTAAGCAGAATCAACAATGTGACTGTTCGTTGGGTTCCTGGTTATGAGGGGGTCTTTTGGGAACAGCTGATGCGGTCTCCAATTTGGGCTTGATGAACAACATGACAGGGCCTCATCCGTTCTTGGTATTTCTAGGTGTAAATCCTTTAGGGCTGTTTCGAAATGGGTTCACACAGAACATGAGAGAAGGTGGAGACTGCATTCGGGTCTGAGGATGAGTAGTTTAGTCCAGAAGTTACCTTTTCCCAGAGTGGCGCCTGAACTTCTCTTCTTAGGTAGTGGGTCTAATTACAGGACATGGTCACCTGGAAAGCATCTTCACAGAGTCAGCATTTTCCGGAGGGATCTGCTCTGTCGATAGTGTGTCAGACACAAGGAAACTGCTGAACACATGCTCTCTGATTCTCCTGCAATAGCAAAGGAGCAGTACGCCATCTTTGATAGTCTGGTGGTGAATTTCCCCAAAAGGACTAACCAGTTTTTCCAGTGGTTTGTAGGACAGCTGAAATTGTAAACTGGCTAGCCTCATAATATGCTTCCGGGCTATGCACTGGGCCTTAGAGACTTAAGTGCATGGCAATAGGCCACCTCTAAGTAGGAAAAGAAGTATTGTTTCCCTTTATTGTTAACTCTAACTAAGAATCATATGGCCTTAAATATGCTAACAGTAATAAATAATTTGTTGATCTTTACCAGGGGTGGAGTTGGTGAACACGAGAGTGGCTGTGGGGGAGTTCCCACTGACTGAGACACCAGCCAGGTTGTTAGAGGTCATCTGTAACATACATAAACATGAGAAAAGGGAGCCATAAGAGAACGTCATCTGACTGGGAGTTCCCACTGACTAAGACACCGGCCAGGTTGTTAGAGGACATCTGTAACACACAAACGTGAGGAAAGGGAGCCTTAAGAGAACGTCATCTGACTGGGAGTTCCCACTGACTTGAGACACCAGCCAGGTTGTTAGAGGCCATCTGTAACACACATAAACATGAGGAAGGGGAGCCTTAAGAGATCATCATCTGACTGGGAGTTCCCACTGACTGAGACACCAGCCAGGTTGTTAGAGGCCACCTGTAACACACATAAACATGAGGAAAGGGAGCCTTAAGAGATCATCATCTGACTGGGAGTTCCCACTGACTGAGACACCAGCCAGGTTGTTAGAGGCCATCTGTAACACACATAAACATGAGGAAAGGGAGCCTTAAGAGATCATCATCTGACTGGGAGTTCCCACTAACTGAGACACCGGCTAGGTTGTTAGAGGACATCTGTAACACACAAACATGAGGAAGGGGAACCTTAAGAGATCATCATCTGACTGGGAGTTCCCACTGACTGAGACACCAGCCAGGTTGTTAGAGGCCATCTGTAACACACATAAACACGAGGAAAGGGAGCCTTAAGAGAACGTCATCTGACTGGGAGTTCCCACTAACTGAGACACCAGCCAGGTTGTTAGAGGCCATCTGTAACATACTTATACATGAGGAAAGCAAAATTTGTTTTCTGCGTTGTCAATACTGAAGCTACTCTGCAGCATCAGTTGTTAAACCAGCTATGAATCTGAAATCTTCTGTACTAAAAAGTTATATTTTGTAGCATTTTGGAAAAATGTTAAAGGTTTGGCCATTTTAAAACAATGGACTTTGGTAATGATGAATTTTTTATTCTGACAAATTAATACCGATTTTTTGTACCTTATGTTTGTGATAACTCATATTTTATTATTACAGGATATTTTAGATAAACAGGAGGGGTCTTATATCCTAATAATTAACATGATTATGAAAGATTTACAATAAAAAATATTTTGAAAGTTTTTGTGTACAAATTATTATTTATAACCAAATCTGTATTGTTAATTGTGTATGCAGAGTCCCTGACAAAAGGAATCATGATTTGTTTTATCCACAATTAGAATTATTGCTAAATGAAATAATGAAAAGTACAAAGTACTCTCTGGAGACATCACTTTAGGAGGAGATTTGACTCTAAACACATTGTTAAAAGATCTGAATGGTGTGAAAAATTACTTGACATAGTAAACTCTAATGGTCTGTTACCCAGCTTTAATGAATGAACAAAGATAGGAGAACAAAATTACAGTCTTGCATCACCACTTCACAAGCTTTTCAAGTAAGCAATAAAAAATAACGGATTTCAGTCTGTCAGAGGATTTCTGTTTCTATTAGAAAAGAGGATGTAAACATCAAAACTTATATAAAAATGACCACAGTAACATAACAACCTTAATCATTCTTTTAGATCAGAAACAAAAAAATTATAGATCTGTGATTATAGAGTCAATCAAAAAATAAAAGAACAAAAACATAATATTAAATATATATATTTTTTAAACCAAATCGGCCAAGCTTGTAAAACTATTAAAGACAAAAATGTTTGATTGTTAAATAACAATGTTGGCAATGTTATTATCTAATAGATCATCATTCACAAGTAGTAACAAAATGTAATGAATGTGCGATAACTTACAATACTCACAGGCAACGAGGCAGTGACGGGCAGAGAGGTGACGATGTGAGGCGATGAGTTGTTGAGGGACATGGATATCGGGACAGCCAGCCCTGGTATGGATACCTGCACAATACAGATTTGTAACAATCAGCAACAATAATATACTAAATATATACGTAACCTAATTTCGATGCACCACAGCTTTCTTGATAGATTGAGTTTATTTTTTGGATTGATGGTATATTAGAGGTAGAATTTGGGTTTTCTTTCAATATTGTTAAACTTATCCAAAAACTTATGTGTTGTTCATGATCTGAGATATTTACTCTAAAAATATTCCCTAACTGAAATTATAAAATTTAGTTTAATAATTTACAAGTCACTATCATTCGATACAGAATTACTTACAGAATTTTGTCGGTATTTTCACACTTTTCGGATCCAACTACAATATTAAAGGACAGTGAGATCAACTTTTAGAGTGAAAGAAAACCCAAACTCATATTTATTTTATTTTTAATCTAATCCTCTGTTAAAGACCAATCTACCATCTAAACAGCAATCATGTCAGAGAAGCTCATGTTCAACAACATGGTGAAAACAGATTAACAAAGATAATTCCTGTAATTAACAAATCCTCAGTCAAAAAGTTAATTACACAATAATACGAGTATTCCCTGCAAGTAATGTTCCTTTGGAGAAAAGTTTTACTTCAATTAGTTGCTCAGAAAACTCTTCCTATATTAGAGAAATACTATTTTCAGATCATATTAACACTGTATCCAGACCCTGAAAATAAAAGTGGACCGGGACTGCTGTGCCAGCTTCCTTGAGTCAGGACGGCAGCTAAAGCTAGCTTGGGCCGGGACTACATCACCAGCTAGCTTAGGCCAGAACTGCATCACCAGCTAGCTTGGGCCGTGACTGCATCACCAGCTAGCTTGGGCCGGGACAGCATCACCAGCTAGCTCGGACCAGGACTGCGGCATCAGCTAGCTTGGACCAGAACTACAGCACCAGGTAGCTTGTGCCCATGACTCCATTGCCAGCTAGCCTGGACTAGGACTCCAGTGCCAGCTAGCTTTGACCGGATCTACAGCACCAGGTAGCTTGTGCCAGGACTCCAGTGCAAGCTAGCTTATCCCGGGGCTACATCAGCTAGCTTGGGCAGGAACTGCAGCACCAGCTAGCTTGGGCCAGGACTCCATTGCAAACTAGCTTGGACTAGGACACTGGTGCCAGCTAGCATGGACCGGATCTACAGCACCTGCAAGCTTGGTCCATGACTAGTGTCAGCTAAATTGGGCCTGAGCTGCAGCGTTATGAAATTTGGGCCAGGACTGCAGCACCAGCTAGCTTAGACTAGTACTCTGTTGCCAGCTAGCTTGGGCCAGGACTTCAGTGCATGCTAGCTTGGGCCAGGACTGCAGCACCAGCTAGCTTGGGCCAGGACTCCAGTGCCAGCTAGCTTGGACCGGATCTGCAGCACCAGCTACCTTGGACCATGACTCCATTGCCAGCTAGCCTGGACTAGGACTCCGGTGCCAGCTAGCTTGGACTGGATCTGCAGCACCAGCTAGCTTGTGCCAGGACACCAGTACAAGCTAGCTTAGGCCGGGAATCTAGTGCCAGCTAGCTTGGGCCAGGACTCCAGTGCCAGAAAGCTTGGACCGGATCTGCAGCACCAGCTAGCTTGGACCAGGAATCCAGTGCCAGCTAGCTTGGGCCGGAACTGTAACACCAGCAAGCTCGGGCCAGCGCTGCAGCACCAGCTAGCTTGGGCCAGGACTCCTGTGTTACGTAGCGTGGGCCGGGACTGTAACACCAGCAAGCTTGGGCCAGCGCTGCAGCACCAGCTAGCTTGTACCAGGACTCCAGTGTCAGCTAGCTTGGACCGGATCTGTAGCACCATCTAGCTTAGGACAGGACTCCAGTGCAAGCTAGCTTAGGCCGGGACTTCAGTGTCAGGTACCTTGTGCCGGGACTTTAGTGTCAGGTACCTTGTGCCGGGACTGCAGCACCAGCAAGCTTGGGCCGGAGGTGCAGCACCAGCTAGCTTGGACCAGGACTACAGCGCCAGCTAGCTTGGACTTTATTATTTTCAGACTCAAAGGTTTTGTGTTGGTTTATTGTCTAAATTCATATAGCTTGATTCTGGGATCAGTGGATTATGTTTTAATAAAGAAATGTGTATATTTTTCTTTGCACTACAAGTGCAGCTGATCGCAGCCACCATCAGTCTGTTTCGTAGTTTATGTATAACATTATGGTTGTGAGTCAGTGATGTTTACTATGTTTTTATACAAATCTACAGAACTGAAGGAAATGTTATTATAAACGCACTGTTGTATGGTGTGAATGGACTAACAAGCTACATTACATTTGTATATAATATTCAAGTCCATATAATAATTTTATTTTTTAAATAAAATAATGTATATATCCAGGTTTAAAAAGCTTACACTCTTGCCTTTAAATTATTATGTAATTATATACTTTTTAAAATAACATAGATTTATTTATTATGAAAGAAGCTCTAGGGAGCCACACCAATACAAGTGTTAAGGGGATTTCCTACTGAAACTAGTGATTTTCTTTAAAACATGTTTAATGATTATAATATACAGGGTGTCCAAAAAGTCCCGGGTCAGTTAAATATTTTTCAAAATATTTAAAATAGAGCTACACAACCTTACACAAAGTTACTGGACATAAAAATCTATTTGTTCACATATTCAGTAATCCGCTACTTCCTCAGGGGGGCGGCCCGCTAGGAGTCAGAAGAAAATCTTAAATGTAAGCATAGGTTGATATGCATATCAAATAAAAGGTCTTTATTAGTAGAGTACAGAGCCGCAAACCCGACCCCAAACGGATAACCGAGTCGAAAATTACAGCCGTTCAAAGATGGCTTGAGTTTGCAACTTAGGTTAATGTAAAAATAAACTGAGCTTTTTGATTTTAACCTTACTAACCCAAAACTGTTTACAATTAATTTTTGTTGTAGAATAATAAGTTTCGTTATTTCTGAGAGGGATCGGAGTTTTGGGTTAGTAAGGTTAAAATCAAAAAGCTCAGTTTATTTTTTACATTAACCTAAGTTGCAAACTCAAGCCATCTTTGAACGGCTGTCATTTTTGACTCGGTTATCCATTTGAGGTCGGGTTTGCGGCTCTGTACTCTACTAATAAAGACCTTTTATTTGATATGCATATCAACCTATGCTTACATTTAAGATTTTCTTCTGACTCCTGGCGGGCCGCCCCCCTGAAGAAGTAGCGGATCACTGAATATGTGATAAAATAGATTTTTATGTCCAGTAACTTTGTGTAAGGTTTTGTATCTCTATTTTAAATATTTAAAAAAATATTTAACCGACCCGGGAATTTTTGGACCCAAACTCTAGCCATCTTTGAACGGCTGCCATTTTTGACTCGGTTATCTGTTTGAGGTCGGGTTTGCGGCTCTGTACTCTACTAATAAAGACCTTTTATTTGATATGCATATCAACCTATGCTTACATTTAAGATTTTCTTCTGACTCCTAGCGGGCCGCCCCCCTGAGGAAGTAGCGGATCACTGAATATGTGATAAAATAGATTTTTATGTCCAGTAACTTTGTGTAAGGTTTTGTAGCTCTATTTTAAATATTTTGAAAAATATTTAACCGACCCGGGACTTTTTGGACACCCTGTATATATAATTTTTTGCGATTCAATGTTTATTGAAATTAAATAAGGCAATTGCCATTTATATAATTTAATGTAAATAAAAGTCGTTTGACAGGTATTTGGTCTTCCGATCATATGTAAGTTTGCTTATTTAAACGCATATGTGACAGATACGGCCAAATACAAAATAATTGAATTGGAAAAAGTGAGCGCTCTGTGGTGTAATGGTAGCACATTCACCCGGCAAGTGAGAGATCTGGGTTCGACTCCCGGCGGAGCAAGTGGGAGCAAGTACTTTTTGCGATTCAATGCCAATTTGCTACTGTTATAGTTTTAAAATATATATATATATATTTACTTCCTTTTTGAAATTTTAGAGTTGTGTTTTTAGAAAAATACATGGAATTTTGAACGTCTTTAACTTTGTAACTAATGAACCAATATTATTGTTTATTATCTCATTTTGAAGAACATGACAAGTACTAAGTTTTTGTGCATGCTCAAGTTTATTTCTCAAACAGTTTTAAATTTATGGCTTTACAAAAACATTTTTAAACATATTTCAGAAATATTATTTTTATTTTTTGTATATAAACTTATGTTTAACATATAAAAATATTAACCCATTGCGGATCGTGAAAACGGCGCGCGCGCGCGGGCCTTAGAGTACGAATTAATCCGTATTACAACGCAGCACCCGCAGTGTTTACACGCCTACCTGCCTGCTTAGCGCGCTCGGTAATTATACATGTTTTGTTTGCAATTTTAGTTTTTTTTTACAATTTTATTACTGAACTTTTTACGGTGTTTACCTACAGAAGCAGCAGCAGGTGGAGTAGGTGAGTTGGACTCTTCCCTCAGGACCGGATCCGGAGCGGTTGAAGGGCCAGGTTGAGGTTCATAAATATCCTCGGAAGCACTACTTTGAGCGTTTTTATTGATATTGAAATGATGTTGAAATAGAGTTTCCACATCCGGTGGTGTCCCAGGAACAATGTCTGAAATAGTCTGAACATCTGAATCATGGTCACTAGCCTGCTCGTCACTGTCAACATTAGTATCCGCGTAATTATGAAAACGTGGACAAATACGCGTGATAGAACCGTCTTCATCCTCAATAACACTATCGATATCACTTTCATCACTTCCACTTTCTAATAATAGTCTATCTAATTCAGATGATCGTAAATTGTCACCCATTTTATTTACGTACACGCACACAAGGCAAAGGAAAATCGAACGCCACAACTGTACGCCTCAGACAAACAATTTGTCGCAAATAATAACGTTATTGACCGATAACTAGGGGAGTATTTGTGGACGAGTACCAGAGATAAGATAGGAAGCCAGTCCAGGAAAACAGACTATAAATATCCCCGAGGCTTATAACAGCGATAAGCGTTCAAAACAAATGAGTCATCCGTACCACGTCATCCGCGTGAGGGTCACGTCATTATGCTTTTGGTCCACGCCTCGCTCCGCATCACCCTCACGTCGTTGATCCGCAATGGGTTAATGCACAAAAAGTTTTACAACATTATAAATAATATGTAGTCAAAGTTTCACTGCTTTAGCTTTAATAGTTAAAAAGTTATGAGCTTTTGTGTGAAAAATATAAAAATTTAAAATCTGCGGGAATCAGCGTTTGAAGATTACACAAGCTATTTAGTAGCTATAGATGAAAGTAACTTACCATACTGGTACTTGTAGTAGGTGAATGGTATATTTATATTTTGAAGACATATGTAGGCCTAATAAAACACTAACAAGTGACACAAACAACCTAAAAAAAGGATGGCTGTAGTCTGGTTCTGGCACTGGCTGAATAGACCAAAAGTAGGTGTGCATGCTCCTCTTCAAATATGTTTTTTTCAAACCATAAACTTTAAATACCAAGCTGATTATAAAATACATGTTACTTTTTAACCATTGTTTGATTTGGTCTGCTCAGATTGTTTGTCTGACCTGAACGTTCTGCAGGCCGGGGATGGAGGCCAGGGCTCCTTGCACACTGGCCAGGTTGAGGTTGATGGCGGTGGGTGAGGGGGCAGGAGGAGGCTTTGGACTAGACGAGGGGTATGAGGGGGGTGTGGACAGTCGCTCTAGCAATGCAGAGTTGGAACTGCTGGCTCCCGGCACGGGGTTGTCGGCAGACGGCGTCCCTGTAACATTATACAGTCACAGTCACAAGTCATGTACACTTGCCTATTATGCAGGTTGAGGTTGTTGACTCTGGGATGAGCTGATGCATGAGATTTGGGGTTATATTACAGGTACAGTACAAGTGCAGAATGGACTCACTTTCCTCAGAGGTTGAGTTGTTTCCTCCACCATTTCAGCAGACGGTATCCCTCAACCCCCATTTCGTAACCTTCCATTTGTGTCTTATTGAAGACTATGAGGAGAGCTCTAAAATCTAGTAAATTGAGAGAGTTGAAGGGAAAAGTGTCCAATGCTTGCAAAGATTACTTCAATCTGATTGTATCTGAAGGACAAAGTATTTTAATTACCAGAAAGACAAATGCCATATTCATAACATATTAGGATGAAGTGTGAGACATTGCAGAGGACTGGTAAACTAAAGCAACATTCACAATCAGTCCTGGTATAATGTGACAGTTGGAATTAAAATAATTCCTAGCCTTAGAACTTGATATGGGGTTTACCCGATACAAAAGTGTCTGAATATTATACACCGCACTGAGACGTTTATACCATGAACGGTTGGTCGGGGCGGGTCCGTCCTAGGGGTCTGTGGGTGTGGTGCTGGCATTGTGTGTGAGGAATGTGAGTGAGTCAAAACTGCATATATATATTATTTATTTCTAAAATATTCTTATTATATATTTATAAATTATTGTTATTAGGTATTAATTATAGTTTTTGGTTCTTATTAAAAATGGAAGTTGTAATATTATTTTGTGTTATGATTGTATAATTATATTTTTATTTAGAAGTGACATATTTATAATTTTTTTAGTGTTTAGATTAATGTTTAATTTAATGTATTTAGTAAGGTAGATTAGTGTTAATATTAATTTGGTTAATATTTGTTAATAATTATTGATCAGACAGGTTAAGTGTAAGAAAGGGCCATGAGGCCCTAACTTTGCCTGTTTAAATAAAGGAATTTTCATTTCATTTTTCATTTCAATATTGATCTACCAACGCAATCTAGTACCTCGCTCTGGTGAACTAAACCATGACTTGCTGCAGGTATTGCAGGTAATATTGCATCTAACATCAAAAGAAATGGTGCCCAAAGGTCAATCTGGCCTTCTCTTAACGGTGTCTTTCGTTCAGGTGATATTTACCTGCCACACTATATAAAAAAATTGAATCAAATTAAATTTATTTCAGAATTTACAAGTAATCATAGTACACTTGATATACACGAAATTAGTCCCACATGGGCCACAGAGGCTTGTGCGTGGTGACGAGTCTGTTTCTTGTTGCTGTGTACAGTGGTATTATAATAGTTTACATATTAATAAGACTTGAGCATTGATGAAAGTATGGTAAGGATAAAGAATCAGATTCATACATGCCGAACTAAAGACATGCCAAATTTGGAGTGAAAACGTTCGAGCTAATTGACTCCAAACTGAGAAATAGGTATGTACAAATAAGTCTAAATACAACCTATAATGTAAGCATCAGGATTTACAGCCTACACTTAATGTTTAACCATACTTTATAATAACGCCTTATCGAGTTTGTGGAAACTCAATGGTCTTGTGAGCAAATCTATACAAAGTAATACTGCTGTTGACAACTTAAAAAGGGCTGTGAACAAATCTAATTACTTTACTGAGAATTGTCTGGTATCAATAAAAACCCACTACGTAAGTAGTAAAGTGAACAAATTTAGTAGTTCTTAAGTATTCTGGGTTGTACTAATTATTATAAAATGTATAAGTCCCGTAACCTGTATAGTACTGCATGTAGATATTTTTAGATATGAAGAAAATACATATTGTGGATTTGAAATTAAATTATGATCATTGTAGTAAGAAATAAGTAACAGTTAAGTTTATACTTTGATTATTTGCTGACTAACAAGTAAATTTTAAACTAGCAAGATAAATAGTGTTTAAATAACAAGCTGCAATACTATGTTAAAGCATTTAAAAGTGATTTGCTGTAAAAGAGTATAAACTTAGTAAATAGAAATTTAAAGTGTTGTTTTTGTTAAATAGTAAATTGGTAAATTGATAAAAGTTGTGATATGTCATAGTTGGACAAAACTAGGCAAATAGATCGTGTTGATAAAGGATCTGGCCATGTCTTCCAGAGCCGACACAAAATTTTATTTTCAAATATAACTCTGTATAAACCAACAATGAATAAACTTTGAAAAATTGTGTGCAAAGAAGTAATTTTAATTACTAAACATGCCATAATCTATGCAAATGGAATTATTAAATGCAGGGCTTAGCTGGACAGGTATTCTACCACAAAAACTTAGAGGTAATAAGCTGCAAAATTATTTTCTTAGTGGCTCCAAGGAGGCTTGATAGCAAAACTAAACTTGAGACAGTTAAATTTGTACACAATTATTAACTAGTTAATTTTGGTTTTAATAGAATTAAATTAATTAGTTTTCTTTTTTTTGAAGAAAAGGGGAGGCCAATCTCCTTTTAAGACTTATTTTGCCTGTCCTCATGGGCTACTGGCCTGTACAAGGATCGTATCAAACAGAATACGGGAAAGTGTCGATACAATTATAACCAAGGCTCATGTACAAAATAATATTTCAGGATGTGTGGAACTCGCATTGAATCAAACGTTCCCAACATAGGTATATTATGTGTAATAAATTATTAATATTAGTTATAAAGGCTAACATTAATTTATTAGTGAACACACCCCTGTACTTTGGCATAATACTAATGTGACCATATGGTTAGACTAGGCTTAATGTGCTGTAGTTAATACTTGTTCATGAGACTATGTATTGGATTTTTTTACGAATAATGTTCCATTTAATTCACTATATATGACTTTTAAGCACTATTCATTTACTATCAATAAAGCATTTTTCACTTTTATTTTTTCACTGTACAACAGTGTTACCTGCTAGGAGGGCGGAGAGGCCAGGCATGGAGAGGCCCAGACTGGACGAGGTCGCAGCAGGAGTAGAGTCCGACAATCTCCTGCCACTATACTGCACTGTCGCAGGCACTATCCTAGCCTTCTGCTGAGTTAAGGGAGGGGAAGACAGCTGGTTCGTTAGGGACGACAACGACACTCGCACTGACTGCGCTTGCACTTGGTTCGTCGAACTCGATTGGGGATTTATCGCTATCGACCGAGGGTTAATTAAATTGGTTAATGTCATTTTCCTAGTTGTTAACACTTGCTGTTTGGACGAGGGGGATATCACATTGTTCAACAGCTGGTTGAGGGTAGGATTGGCGGCAGCCGCAGAGGACCCGCTGTTGTTGTTCAGCAGGCTGAGAATGGCTGCGTTGTTGTGGTGGTTGTTGGACTGTTGGCTGGCCACAAAGTTCACTGTAGGGTTGGCACCACTGGCAACGTTCACCGCACTAGCTGCGGCAGCGGCGGCGGCGGCTGCTGCTGCAGCAGCTGCTGCATTGGCTGAAAACAAATAATTTTCTTAATAAACTTGAATCTGTATATTTCTACATAATAAAGTTGAAAAATAATTTTTTACAAGAAATAATTTATAGTTTATAGAGTTGGATTTTGATCTTCGGTGGAAATAACTTTTTATAACCTTCAAAAAGTGGTTTTTGTTATAACGTCCATAAGGCATTGCCAGTTGTTGGCAATATAACCAATTATGACCAGTAATTTACTAAACCCTAAGTGAACTACTTTAAAATAGGTTGCAAAAGGAATCACAGTGCAACACAAAAGT
This sequence comes from Homalodisca vitripennis, assembly GCF_021130785.1. Lineage (NCBI taxonomy): Eukaryota > Metazoa > Arthropoda > Insecta > Hemiptera > Cicadellidae > Homalodisca > Homalodisca vitripennis. Next base: position 193,803,661 of record NC_060209.1, on the reverse strand, counting down.
GCAATTTTTGATAGCCAAGGAAACTACTGAGGGAGTAGTGGGCACTAATATACAATACTGATTAGGTGTATAAAAATTGACATAATTTCTGGACTGAATCCAGGAAATTAGGATAGTACACATGAACATACACTGTATATCGGGTTTTTAAATATTCATACTTTCCAAGAATGAAAACCAATAGTACAAACAAGGTCTGCGAACCGAGTGGTTGATGAAGCAGGCAGATTTGTTCTTTTTCGGATTCAACTTAACCATTTCAGGGTGTCTAAAAAAGTGGCTTGAAGATATTTCCGACTTTCCCAAACAAAACATTTCCATATCCTAATACCAATAAAATTAACGGGTTTTTTAAAGTTAGTTTTATTTATAAATATTGTGAGTGTCAAAATACTGATTAAAAAAACAATATTAATTAGTATGAACCTAATATTTACTTGGACAAAGTTACAAGTAGATCAGTCAAAGTTAAAATAATGATAGGCCGTATGTGGAGAATATTAAGGTGTTTGGAATTTACAACCCGACCCCAGAAAGTTCCAGAATGTCTACAAAACTTGTCTTACATCTTCTGTATACTCAGAGAAATAAAAAACTTTGACAATTACAAGAGAGGGTGTCCACTGCTGAGGAGTGACTTTTGGTGACTTTCAGTGACCTTTGAAGCAAAAAAATCTGTGACCTGTTTTGACAACCATTACAAAAGTATTGTACAAAAACAAATACAAAGCAATATTTTAGGACATACTTTGCTTATCAAACTGGCAAACATATACGTAGATTGAAGAACCCTTTTTAAAACAATATTACCTTACTGTGTGTGTGTGTGTGCACGTGCGTGCGTGCGTGCGTGTGTGTGTGTGTGTGTGTGTACGTGCATGTGTATGTATGTGTGTGGTATTCAGTAGTTCAAGCAATTTCAATTAATAGCATTTTAACACTAATACAAAATCAATAAAATTATGAAATGATATTATTGACAAAAAAATTCCAATTTGTTAATTTATGTAAGCTTTTTATATAAAGTATAGCAAGTATACTTATACTTAGTTTATAATTAAAACAAAATGTTTTAGCGATTGGGAAACTGCCGATCAACTGCAGTTCCTGTATAAACGCAAAATACCCCCGGTGATGCATGTCATATATACAGAACTGTAAATAAAATATTTACAAAAGTACGATAATTTGTTAATTAGGATATCTTTCTATGGATTTTAATACACAAGGTACAACAATACACACATTTTAGCCAATACACACAATAGCACATTTCATGTACTGTCGATCAGCTGCCGTCCACGAATAATATACACAGCAGACTCACAGTGATGTGATACATCAATGGCTGATTCTTTTAGGATTAACAACTTTTTTTATATAATTATAAAATTTCATACTCAAAAACAGTACCTATCTTGTATATAAAGTTGGTCTTTATCTGATCACAAGTTCAAAAGTCACAAATTTATGAGTTTTCAAAGTTGCAGTTTGTTTAAAAAGCACCAAAACCGGTACCTTTTTTTGGTTCTTACTGACATAAAAACTGGAGATTATTGTTTGTAATTAATTTACTTTATATTCGTGAATACAGAAATAAAGAAGCTAAATTTTAATGTAATTCCTGTTATTATAGGTCTGTTACTGTTAGTTTGTGGTTAATGTTCTAATTCGGTTATCTATACTTTTTGATACAAGAGTAGTTAAATTTGGGAATAAATCCTTAATACAAAAATAAAAACGTTTGCCATTAAGTTTGAATGACTTGTTAATAATTTAAGCTCCTAACAATCTAACATATTCAGCAGCATCTCATAGAACCTATGACTGGCTAGTTATCAGGTTACTGTACCTGCGGCCTGCTGCTGCTGCTGATACTGCTGAGCGGAGTTCTTGAGATCATTGGCTAAAGCACTGATGGCAGGATTGGTCATGATCAGTGGTTTGCTCGGTTGCTACAACAGTACATAAACACATCATCGTATCTGTACGTCAAGTTGTGACAGTGTACGTCACCAAACTCTACACTCTACACTCGAAGCAGCCGACTGACCTGAGTCTGGACAGCCACAGGGGTGTGAGTGGAGGGGGAAGCCACATCACCGTTAGCCAGGGGCCCGTTCTGCACGGCTACCGATGTTATCAGACCGTTGATTGTCCCTGAACTATCTGCCAGTGCCTGATGCTCTTTCTGGGCTTGCACTGCCTTCTGAAGCTTCAGCTGCTGTTGTTGGTTCATGGCGTTCAGTACCTAAAGTGAAAATGATTTAATACAACAAGGAAATAGTTGTCATGTAACAAAGAATCAATTATATTAATGGAAATGTAATTTTTCCAATTTTCCAAACTAAAACACTTATTCAAGGATTTTTATATTTTAATTTTCTATAGTTTTACACTATAACCCGAACTTAAGAAACAAATTCCACCCTTACACAAAGAACTCCCTTTTACCTTATAAAAGAAACATTTAATTACCTTATAATCAAAATTATGCTGACCACTAACTCATTTATCGACCTGATAATCATTATCTGATCAATAATTTTTGACCATACTTGTTTGAGCGTCTGCTGTTGCAGAGCAGCCATCTTGGCGTCCCGCTCACGCATGCCGGCCGTACAGATGACCCTCGCCGGCTGACCCGGCACCACATGAGTGATCCTCACAGACTTGCGACCCTCCTCTGTGAAGATCTCCGTGAACTGCTGGATGTACCGGTTGGCTTGTGCTCGGGACCCCAGGCTAAACCTGTCATCCAATGTGTTATTGTAATCTCTTCTCCAACTTGTGTTATCTAAGTTGTAATTCTAAAACAAATAGGACCTGGGAAGCCAAAAGGAAAATTCCACTAGCAAGACCTAAATGCAGATGATGGGACAGGACGAGGGCAGGGACTGTGTAGAGCAATGGATAGTAGGTATGTACGAGGTGTGTTCAGAAAGTAAGTACCATTTCATTCTACTGCCGCCGTAGTGCTGCAATTGGTGTTCTGCACATGCGCACTAGTCGTCCTTGTTCACTTGCTATCGACTCACGCCATTTTAGTTGTACTACGTTATGCTTTCAGTTTTCTCTGAACGTTTAAAATGTTTATACAATTAGTGATCCCGCCAATTGTGAGATTTGTTCTGTAATAAGATTTATGAATGCAAGGAATGTGAAACTGGCTGAAATTTATTGTCAACTTTGAGGTGTTTACGGGGAAGACGTGATGAGTGAAGAAATGGTGAGAAAGTGGGTTAGAATGTTCAATGGCGATCAAACAAATGAGAATGATGAGAATCAGAGCGGTCGGCCTTCTCTCATCACCAATGATCTGGTAAGACGAAAAAATCCAAGAGAACAGACATTTCACTATGACAACACTATCTGACGATTTCTAAAAAGATGTCATGCACTCTTTTGTACGAATTTGTTATTATAAACCACTAAGGTTATCGCAAGCTGTGTTCCCAATTGGTTCTAAAAATGCTCACAAAAATGTGCACAAAACCAAGAGACTCTGAAGTGCTTTGCCTTTTCTCGCACAGTACAGTGATGATGGTAAGGATTTTTTAAACAAAATTGTAACAGGTGATGAAACTTGGGTCCATTATGTAACTCCGGAATCCAAGCAGCAGTCAATGGAGTGGTGACACACGCAATCCCCAAGGTAACCAAAATTCAAGACGACAAGGTCTGCACAACAAATTATGTGCACTGTCTTTTGGGATCGAAAAGGTGTTTTGCTGATTGATTTTCTCCCAAGAGGTGAAACCATTAATGTGGCAAGGTATTGCGAAACCGTAAGAAAACTAAGGCGAGCAATCAAAACAAACAAAGAGGAATGCTCAGTAACGGAATTGTGTTGCTCCAAGACAAATGCTCGGCCCCATACTGCTGGTTACACTTAAAACATTGGTTCAACAATTTTGTTGGCAGCAGTTTGACACCCGCCATACAGCACTGACTAGGCACCGTCTGACTAAACTTGTTCCTGCACATGAAGTGTGAGCTAGGCGGCCAACACTTTGATACCGACGATGAAGTGAAAACTGCCATGGAGTAGTGGCTACATTCGTTGGCGGGAACCTTCTACGAAGAGAGTATAGTCAAATTGATTACCCGCTACGACATGAGTGTTTGAATATCAGTGGAAACTATGTCGAAAAATAGTTTAAGGTTTGGGCTTTCATGTAAAAATACAATTGTGTTGAAAAATATTGTTTTACATGTTTTTTTTTTTAATGGTACTTACTTTCTGAACACGCCTCGTATATCAAGTCTCAGCTCAGACGTTATGTGACCATAAGAATAAGTAAGATAAGAGATAAGTATGTAAATGTGAGCCGACTCACCTGCAGGAAGCACCGTTGCTCTCGCCCTCTCTGTACTCCTTGTCGACATACAGTTGGCCCAAGTACTCACAGTTACTGGGCCTTTGCATTATCGACAGCTTGATGTAGTAGACTCGGCCTGGACCACGTTCTGTCTCCAGGATATACTCCTCTACCAGCAATGGTGTACAGTCTATCGTCTCTATGGGCCTGTCCAGAGGCTTGGCGAACCTCTGCACGTCACTCCAGTAGTCTATACTGGTTCCGGTAGTGCTGCTGCTTCCACTGCTCACTTCCACCTTCTGCACAATTTTATATGTCAAGGAAGAAATAAAACAACATCCACAGCCAATCATCAGAGACATACAATACAGTAAGCATACCTTCTTGAGCTGCTTGGCTGCGGTGGACGCCTGCTGCTGCCTTGCCGCAAGTCGAGACGGCTGTGTCTTACGTCGACTGATAAAGTCGGCAAGGTGAGGTAGAGGTTTGGCTGCCAGCTGGTCCAGCTTTCGCTTGCGATTGACTGCTATCTGACCATGCCGCCTTGCAGCACTCCTCAGGGCTATTATCATTTACAAAGTTGAGCGGATATTTCAAATACATACTAGTACTCTTAACTAGTAAAATTGCATATAATTTGTTAACTGACAGCTTTCTTGTAGATAAAACAGACTCAATTTACTAGGCTGATTCAATAAAAAATATTTACAGTTTCATTGTCATGTTAATGTTGATAATGATGAGTTTTATCTTTCATGCCATAAGCAATATTCTTGTATTAATAATTATCACTACTCACAATCAGCCAAAGTATATTTTAGAACACAAAGACCATTCTTGGGACCGAGTTTATTATAAGTATATTTTTAAAATTTCATCACACACACAAATATTGTCATGTATGTGGAAAAATTGAGTTCGTAAAGTTCACAACATAAAAAAATATGAAATAATAAATTAACAATATAAATACATTTTAAACTTTATACATGAAATAAAAAAACTTAACATGGATTGTAGTTATGTATTAGGTTAGTAATTCACCAAAGGAGGAGTAATTGGGTAATTCATCAATCAACGATGACAAATGTCTGGAAATATTCTGTTTCCTTCACAATCCATCTGTCAAAATCGTAAAAAACAACTTCACCTAGGGTGTTGAGAGCCCCCCCTAATGCCGTCTGTGATGTAGCCTCTGCTGTACCAGGCTCACAGCAGGTGAAGGGTCCAGACACAGAGGTGGTGCTGTTGCCATCACTAGTTGACTCTCTATCGCTGGCCTTACCTCATATTATTTACCACATTCTACACTAGACACTCACCAGGAGTGTTGAGAGCATACCCCTGTGATGTGGCCTCTGCTGTACCAGGCTCACAGCAGGTGAAGGGTCCAGACACAGAGGTGGTGCTGTTGCCATCACTAGTTGACTCTCTATCGCTGGCCTTACCTCATATTATTTACCACATTCTACACTAGACACTCACCAGGAGTGTTGAGAGCATGCCGCCTGTGATGTAGCCTCTGCTGTACCAGGCTCACAGCAGGTGAAGGGTCCAGACACAGAGGTGGTGCTGTTGCCATCACTAGTTGACTCTCTATTGCTGGCCTTACCTCATATTATTTACCACATTCTACACTAGACACTCACCAGGAGTGTTGAGAGCATGCCGCCTGTGATGTGGCCTCTGCTGTACCAGGCTCACGGCAGGTGAAGGGTCCAGACACAGAGGTGGTGCTGTTGCCATCACTAGTTGACTCTCTATTGCTGGTCTTACCTCATATTATTTACCACATTCTACACTAGACACTCACCAGGAGTGTTGAGAGCATGCCGCCTGTGATGTAGCCTCTGCTGTACCAGGCTCACGGCAGGTGAAGGGTCCAGACACAGAGGTGGTGCTGTTGCCATCACCAGTTGACTCTCTTTTGCTGGTCTTACCTCATTTTAATTACCACATTCTACACTACACACTCACCAGGAGTGTTGAGAGCATGCCGCCTGTGATGTAGCCTCTGCTGTACCAGGCTCACGGCAGGTGAAGGGTCAAGACACAGAGGTGGTGCTGTTGCCATCACTAGTTGACTCTCTATCGCTGGCCTTACCTCATATTATTTACCACATTCTACACTAGACACTCACCAGGAGTGTTGAGAGCATGCCGCCTGTGATGTAGCCTCTGCTGTACCAGGCTCACGGCAGGTGAAGGGTCTAGACACAGAGGTGGTGCTGTTGCCATCACCAATTGACTCTCCAGTGCCAACCTTTCCTCTGGTGTCCATTCTCCTTCAGAGGTCACCAAGTTCACGTCATTTATCACACTCTGAAAATACCAACAATTGTACTGTGCTATTGAATGAAAATCCCTGGATATAAAAATAAGTATACTCTGGTATTTCCATGATTTCAGTACTTGAAGATGTTAACTGAATAATGATCCACCATCGCTCAAGTCAGTATTAAGCTTAAAAGTTTGCTAAAGAATATTTTTTTACTAATACAGTGTTAATAGCACTTAAGGTATGAATAAAAGGTATGATCTCTACATTACAATAAAAAGTAATAAAATTATACATACTCAAACCTTCCCAATAAATATGAATTATTAAATTGTTTAATAAAATAAAAAAGGTCACATACGAATTAAAAAACCAATTTTTTGTGTACATCTATTATAGGGCATATTGTTCAACTACAAATCAGCCTTTTTGAATTGTCTTTTTTACGTTTAAGCATAACTGATCTAACTATAAATATGATATTTGTACAGTAATACTTACCTCCCCAAAATTTTTGCGATTCTACGCCAATTTGGTATTGTAATACCTGTTCATATTCAACAAACATATCATTTGCTTTAACATTTTACAACAGTGCTCTATTAATTGAGTTGTCTGATTTTCATAAAGTGGTTCTCTACCAGTTTGAGCAGTTGTATATTTTGGAAATATGAATTCGGTTTGATACTATAGTATTGACCTCTAACAGATAGTCATTTAATTTTTATTCTCTATAATTTGGTTTTTAGATATTCATGGATGGATTCTCTAAAAATTTTGTTTGACTTTTTAGAGGAATTTTCCATAACTTCAACTGCAATATTTTAAGGATTTTGTATGTTTTATGTAAATGTTTTTAAATTTAAACTTAGACAATACTTTATGATTCCAAAAGAAATTACTGGTTACTTAGACATTCCTAATTTGCATAAATGCAATGCTTTTGTTTGTCGACCAAAAGGTAGTTATGTTGTAAAATTGTTTAGGGAATATTCCTTGGTTTAACATTAGGTAGCTGGAAGCTGACAAGCAAGAGTATATAAGACTGACCTGAGTGGTTGGCCTGAGCAGAACGTGGTGAGTGTCGCACATAAAGTGAGGAAACGTCTGTCTGTAGTCCCGCACCTTGACGATGACACAGCCGCTGTAGTAGAGCTCGGGATGTTTGCTCTCCAAGAGGTCGGCCACCGCAGGCGGCAACTCCTCGTTGTCTATGTACGACAACAGTTGGTCTTCCTCGTAAGGGAACTTGACGGTTTCTATACTATTGTCTCGCCCCATCTGGAGACACAGAGAGTAGCCCTTGTTGCCTGGATACAGATTCAGCACCAGAGTGTTGAGTCGTTCTCGGGCCACCAGCTTCTCCAGCAGGTGAGAGCTCGGCCGTAGGTACTGGAGTGGCTGGAGAGAGGTCTTAGCAGACTCCTCCACGTACAATTGTCTCAGCTTCTGGTATATAGAGAAGCCGGAGCACTTGACACTGGGCACACTGTACGCTCGCTCCGAGGCAGTCCGCAGCAAATGCTGTAACATCAATGATCCACTTGAAATAGATTCAATATTTGTTTTGAACAAAGAGCCTATAGTAATGTATTTAAAATAGTGGCTCTAATCCTCGGCTGTGATAGCAATGTGCACCATATCTACTTGGGCTGCTCCGCCATCAATAAACGAGGTGAGGAACTTCTCCAGTTTATCTTCACCCACGATCTTGCACTGGCTAACAAAGGGTCACAACCCACTTTTATTACGAAAGTTAGGCAAGAGGTGTTGGATATTACAGGATATATATTTCATAGCAGCCCTCATTCTGAGATAAATGTGACATACAGGTTTTCTAAATCTACTAACTGTAGGGAATACAGACTCTTGTGGAAGAGTTATTAGATATGGATCACTATCCCTATTCCAAATGATATAAAACGCTGTAATAAAGGCCTATGAGAAAAACTGTCCCCTTGAAGCAATAGGCTTGACATGCCTTGGTAGACAAGGAGACTAGAAATACATAAAAATAAAAAGAGAAAACTCTTCGAACAGACAAGAAGGACAGGTAAAAGTTATCTATATCAAAATGTCCTAAATAAATATAAGAAATTACAAAAACAAAAAAAAGAACATGGTTAAACAATAAAAATATTGTTTACCAGAGACTGCCAGGCTCCATAAAACTCTCCAAATTGACTAACAAACCCTTTGAGCTCATCAGTAAAGGCAAAGGGTGGCATTACTGAGAGTATGGCGAAACATTAGAATTGCTGCTATCCAGGTGGACTCTCATCTCGACATGAGAATTTCTATTCTCTGGTGCGGGAGAGGATCTGACGGAAGCTTGCTAGGTCCAGACAGCAATTGAAGAAGAATATTTACACCAGAAAGGATTAAATTTAATGGGCTATTATATCCTTTATGCACTTTCACTGGGAAGGACGGAGTCTTTCTGGACCTTCTACAAATATATATGAATATTCTTTTAAATAACCTAAAGTAAGAGACAAAAGGCAAGCCTGGTCATTATTTATTAATAAAGTAAAGAGATCTCAATTAATAATTTTATTGCTAGTTTATGTCAAGAAACTAATCTTATATACTATGGCAAACAATATATCTCAGGTCAGAACGTATTATACAACAGTTAATTTGCCACAACCCTGGACTCGCACAATGTCTTGTACTATAATAACATTGTTCAGGAGCAGCTACGCTTTTGGATTTATTGTAATAAAGAAAGATAAGCGAATCATCTCATCAGCCTAACCTCTTTCACAGTGAAAATCATATTAGACACGGGATGAAACCTAGTTGGTATGCTGACTCAGTCTATATCCACAAGGTAAGTCAGCCACTACTGCTATCCACAGGTTAATGGAAGTAACCTTCAAGGAAAAGAAAGCTCTAATTACTGTCTTTTTGGACTTTGAAGGAACTCTCGACAGAGTAGCATACAAACCCATGGAGGCAGCACTGGAAGTATCGTGAGTTCCCTCAGATGCTGTCAAGTAGGAGCAAAGCTCCGAGAGGAATCTGCCATAATTACAACCTAGAAAGGGAGTACGCAGGGAGGGGAACTATCCTTCCCTTTTATGGGCATTAGTGGTGAATGATGTTATAAGCAACTAATGTCATGGGGGAGCGTATGAGTTCACATTGAAGGTGGAGACTGCATCCAGGTCTGCAGATGATGAGGTTAGTCCTGCAGTCGTCTTCCCCTAGGGTAACATCTGATCTTTCATAACCTTGTATATATGCATTTGTAGACCCATACTGTAATTTTATATTTTACTCTGCATATAAGAAATACATTCCATAAAATTTTCCATTCATTTTCAAAACACACAGTGTATAATATTCAAATGTAATTTATAAAACTAGGATACAATAAGCAGACTTACAGGAATTACTAAATTTTCAATTAATTTCAAATAACATATATACTGTTAGTCATTTAAAAATTAATGATATTATGTTTATGGAATTATTAAAAAACAACAATCTTTATTAGAGCCTATCGCATGTTAAATAATAATGTATCAATTATTCTTAGAAAACCTTTCATGTTGTGATTAAAAATTAGGGAACTAAGCTCTCGCATAAAAAACTACTCAATGTAGGATGTTGGATTGAAAAATGAAAATGAGATCCTTGTAGCAAGTGGTCATAAGGAGTTTGATTAATTCCCCAGAACCCACCTTGAAATATTGAAAATAACAATGACAAATTTATTAAAACATTGAAAACACCTTTGTTACATTCCAAGTTTTATTCGAGAAACATTATAACAGTAGTGTTGGTACTATTTTTTCAGGAATTAAATGTTATTTGATCTATTGGTCATGAAGTGCAGTAGTGGTCATTTTATTGTTTCAAGCAGACTTATTGGCTGGCTATTGTACTGTAGAGGTTTTATTAATTATGTTCCAAGCAAATTATTTTTTATCTTGTTTTTCGTTCATATTGTTATAATTGTTCATTACGTACATTCATTAAAATATTTTACCTTGATAATACATATGGTTTAATGTTTTTTACAACTAAATAAATCATACTTTATTTCATTGTATCATATTCTGGGTTCCTCATAGTTTTGTTGATAATTTTATTTTAGAATAAATAGAAGAAGTTCAATTAATTGTTTACATATATTAACATGAGTAGATAACAAAACTGTAGTCATAGCGCACTTTTAGAGCCAACAATAAAGCAATGTAAAATCTCTGTAGAAACATAGAAATGTAAATAGTTAACATGATAAACATAAAACAATAATGTAAACACCATAAAATAAAGATGAATTTCATGTTTAACCCTTTTAACCCCGGCCATTAAATCAAGTGATGTGCCAGAAATCCCAAGCCATTTTCAGACAAAATGTAAGGGTTTTGTAAAAAATTCATAACTCAGTTATTTTTTAAGATATTTAGGTAATTCTTTTTTTGTTTTACTTCTTTATACATTTAGCTTACAGACATATACAAATAAAATTATTATTTTGAAAGTAATTTTTTTTACATACATATGAATATATAAAAAATAAATAAAAATAAAAAAATTCCAAGTTTGATCATGGAAACCATATAGATAAAAAAATATTTGACACAAAAAAACCCATTTACTTTATGATATATTTAATCCCTTATAAAAGGAAACAAAAATTATAGGCCTACCTGATTTACAAGTGGAGTAACATCAATTTTTGTAAAGCCGTGTAAATTTTTCTTTTTGCCATTTTTGGGCAAGGCAATGTAACAAGACCTTTAAAATTCACTGTACTTAAAATAAACATAAAACCAAAGTTATTTCTGACAAAATAACTAAAACTGTTCATAATCTAAATTTAAAAAAAGTTTTAAAACAATATTTACATCACTACAAAATGTAAATTTTCAAGATATCCATCACTCAAATCGTCGTCACTAATCACATCCACACCATTTGCAACTAGGTTACTAATTAGTGTATTTTCACTTACGGGAGACTTTGAACGATGTCTTTTACTCATTTTGAAATCAAACAAATAATAAACTAAACTTTAACTGCCGTACTTTACACTGATTTAACCTAAAACTGTGAAGAACAGCTGATATACGTGATATACAGCTGTCTGCAACAAGCGTGAGCAGTCAGTCGAGACGAACTGTAATTGCTCAGTCACAGACTGACAAAATACGAAGTCAAACCATTACAAACTAATATATTTCGATGCAAAATATCTTTGTGCAAAAGTCTGTGAAATTTCAAAGCATTTGGTGAAATAGGTGGCCAGTAAAGTAATAAAAAGTGCACGTCCGCACTATACGGACGTCGGGAGTTGACGCCATTTTTATGACGTCCGTATAGTACGGACGTCGGGGTTAAAAGGGTTAATTCACGGTTTTTAAAACATTTTTTTTAAGTTTTCACATTATTTTTTAAGTATGTACAGAGATGTTTCATTAATTTACTGTTGGCACCAAAAATGCGCTTGTACCACCATATTATTATCTGCTAACGTGTTTATATCTCTAAGTATCAATAGTTACAGGCATTAATTATGAAGATCTACACGAAAAAGATACATCATTACATAAAGAAGCTCATAATTGCTGGATCATTTATAACTCACGTCAGCCTCTTCGCTCGCCACCTCCAGGCCTTGCATGGTGGCCACTGCGAAAGCTGCATATCAACATCCAGGTGACAAGCAGTCCAGCCAACATACAGCCTCTTGGTCCACCCTGCCAATACGGTTTATAAATACCAACATTACACACTATACAAGAAATAAATGAAACAACAATCATATACCAGACGAACAATGTAGATTTGTACAAAATATATAACTTACAAAAGTAACTAAATTAAACTGGTGAGATATAATTTAAGAACTCAGATTGCTACTACAAAAATTTGCTAGGGTGGTTACTTTTTCAGTATCATTAAAGGTTGAAGTATTTTAAACTAAAATTTTCTTTAAAACAAACCAGACTACTTAACTGTTTCAGATTAAATGAGAGAGTAAATATTTAATTAAAATGAACATGATGTTTATTTGTTACGCTGCGTTAACACCGAAGTTACAAACTTTGACTGCCGACTTTCATCCACAGTTCATGTAAGAATGCCTCAAAACCACTGAAACATCTGTGGTTGTAGACCAAATTTACAGGGTGGCAGCTGAAAATTTGGTTTCTGATGGAAGTTGGTAAAGATCAAAAGTGTTTTGCAACTTCGGTCGGCAATGTGAGTTGCAGCATCCAGTGAGTCTGCAACAACTATCAGCTCCATGTAGTCGTGCAACCCTTCTACTCCCAACCAACCTTAGTACAGTTCTTGTTCAAGTGGCTTGTGGTGCATGTTCTGTGCTTTTACCAAGAAAATGACAACTGTTTTAAGTTAAGTGGACTGGTCATAGTACTCATCGAAAATTCCCCCGGCCATCAGTGCAGGTTCGGTGGTGCCTTCAGTGCCATCCCACAGGTAAACATTTCTTGATATAGTAGCTAAAAATCAAGCTTGAATCACGTGACCGCCTCAGTAATTCTCTACAATCACTCAGTTGACTTAATTTTTTTTAAATAAAAAGGAGTCAAAATTTGTTGAATTACATTTGAGATGAAAACAGGTGACTGAAAGAAAAAACAACTAAAAAACTGAAACAAAAATGTAATCCTATGCCCCTATATAGTATATTTTTTAATATTTTATATAGCCTACATCAACTTCAATTTTTTTTATATAGAAATGTATTAACAATAAATGTTTTTATAACATTTCAGGTGATTACAGGTGTCAGAAAGACAAGATAAACTAAATAAAAAACACTAAATAAAGAAAAGTAACCCTCTATCCTACTATTTGTTATTATGGAATCCAGGTAGATAGGTACTTGATATAGAGCTCAGATGACGTTGGACGATATAGCACAGAAAGTACTGATCAGAAATGTCCCTGGCCATTTAAGAGTGGGGCTTTAATGTTATCCTTGGTGCCACCCCGCACTTTTGGTGGAAAAAGAAGAGAATACCAAGAGATGGTATCTAAATTCAATCTCAGATCATGTAAGCATTCATAAATGTTAAATAAAATAAACTTTTTTTATCTATAATACTTAACTACATCATGTAATAACAAATAGTAGATATGAACAGAGGATTACTATGTTAGCTTTTTATTCCATATTATTAATTACTACTTTTAGTTTATTTCTTATTTCCAAGGCCTATAATCGAGTTTTCTACACAATAGCGTAGCTATGGTGGAAAGGGTCAGATTCCAGATGCTCCACTAAGAGGAAGGTTCACCGAAGCTAAATCCAACATGTAATCATCTCAAATGTTATAAAAAACATTCACATTCATTGAAATATATTACATTCAACAACACCGAAAGTTAGGATTTTTCACTCTACCCCTTTTACTCTAGGTTGAATGCAGCAGCGGAATTATACGGTTGTTGATAATTCAGTCCAACTTATTTATGTATATACCTGTAAATCTTGTCTGAAAGATTATATTTGTAAAACAATCAGTCATTAAAAAAAAATAAGAATAACTTGAATTTGTTCAGTTTAGTTTTTCTAAAAACTGTACTGTCTTGAATTCAAACTCATTACAAAATTGTATATACACATCAGCTTTGGCAGGTCTGGCTCATCACCAGAATAAACTTATAAATTAAAATAGAAATGAGAATTATTGTAAAACAATGGTAATCAGTATTTTAAAGAAATAATCAATTCATTACATTGTCATCATTTTTATTTTAACTGCTACTTTGGCCCACGTCTGGAAAAAACTACATTCACTCAATCTAATACGCCTTCTACATGTCCACCATTACCTTCTTTTTTACATCTGAACATGACATTTGATCCTTTTAAGTCTTAACAATTGAATTTGTTTTTTTCTAACAAATCTTACATAATGAGTTTTTCAGTATCAGTCCAACATCTTGAAGCCAAGAAAAACACGTTTAATCGTCTTTTAAAGGAATTTCGTTTAGTTTTCTAAAATTGACTGCCATTTTTAATTAGATGAAGTTACCTATTTAAAAGTCAAATATTACATATATATATTATCTGAAAGTTTTTACGGTTGATACAGATTATTTAAGTTACAGTTCAAATTATTAATCAGTATCAATGTTTATATAATTAAGTAATATTGTACATCAATTTCGATAAAAAAGACCAGGTCCGCTTATAGTACTCTACCCATTTGTTCTTCCATTCTTTTATATGTCAGATAACTTATATATACTTACAAATTAGACTAACAATGACATCTATATGTTTGTTTAACACAACAAAAACAAATTTGCAATAAAAATTTACGATCACGGCAAAATAGCTTGTTATTAAGCTGTTTTATTTACAATTATTACAAATAAAAATATTATAAAGTAAACTAATACATGCAGTTAAAGTTTTATAAGAATATATCACTTAAGTTTGAACAGAAGTTGGCAATTTTCACCTACCCTAACCTTCAGTTTTTGGTTAGATGGTTTTTAAGGTTAGTTTCAAAAATAAAACTCTGTTGTTCGTGATTGAAGACATGTATGCATTGTATAGAAAAAAAGGGAAATTTAAATTTAAAATATAATATATATAGTGGTAAATTTCATAAAGGTATGTTAAAATATATACCTGATGGTTAAATTTCCAAGGAACATGCAGACGGCCATCAGCTGCTGTAAGGACCTGCTGATCTGATTACCACTTGTTTACTAAAACATACTCTAGAACAGTTCTTCGGTAGGAATTTGTAAAATATATATGATTTTGGACGATGTTAATGCTAATAATATCCTATAAACAATAATACAAAGTACACACTTTTAAATTTTCACTTATATATTTATCTACCAAACACCCTACTAAAACACATTACATTGAACTGACAGACCTCATTTTGTAAATACACCGTTCCTGACACCTAGCGGCGATAGTGCATAACCACGTTAGAGACAGTGATAAAGAAAACAAATTCAGTTCTTTTGAGTAAACGAATTTATAACACAATTCGAGATGTAACAATAACAAGTATACGGAAAAGAAAATGTTTCCACTATAAGGAAATTTAACTAAACATTTATTAATTTATCTATTCAATACTTTTCATACATCGTATATAGTAGCTACAACATTCTTAATTAATTTCTGAAAAATAATTACACAATTCAAACTCATTAAATATAAAGATAAAGATGATTAATGAAATAGTGCATGCATACATACATAGGTGCATGCAATATAACCATTAGACGTGTTGTACTACAAGTAGTACAATATTGTAGTTAATATTGTTGTTTTACAACAATAATCAATCATTCAAAATTAATTGTAAAATTAAAATTCATAAATAATTATATGAAGTAAAATTGGGCATGAAACAAATGCTTCTTATGTGATCCAGACGAGCAAAGATGGTATAAAGGTAAGTTTGGCAACGTCGCTTTATCTTGATTTTCCCGTCAAGCAAAGCGCTTCGTCAATCGTCATGTGCAACTTCCGTTTCTTGCATTTAATTTGTTTCAATTCGGTTAAGAAAGTTTGGCCTACTTAACTGCAAATGTAATGTAATTAATATTCAACTGAATTAATTTTATGATAATATTACAACGCACATTTGTCTGTAATTATCTTAATTTTTCGTGTTTTCATAAATATAGGCTACAGGTTAGTGTCTGTGTTCGTCTGAAAGATCCAAGTGGTTGAATGAATGGGTTATTTTTACTTAGAACAATTCAGGTCGTATTCCAATGAGAGACTAATATTGTCATTGTATATTTGGTGAAAGTGCACCAATTTAATGTTCTACCACAGAGCCTCTTTTGTAAAAAGGCACAGGTATACAACAAGTTTTAGGATTGTTTTGGTTGCAAGTAAAAAATTATATTTTAAGATGCGGGCAAACGGTAAAAAATCATGCAGCAATTGGCTGAATGTAAACCAACATTTTATAACATGCAATACTTTTCATTGTAATCTGTAAATACATGATTATGTGTAGCATTATGATAAACGGTTACCATGACAATCGAAGAATCAGTGAACTAAGTTATTGATTAGAAATATGTACTATCAAATAGATTACAATTTTTTATTCATGGTTATCTAAAATTGATTTAATGTTAGCTGTTTTTAATGTATTGTAATGAACATTGTTTAATCATCGGTAAAAATAATTTGTGTGGGATTTATGTAATAGCCACAACTACAATGGCAATGAACTTTACTATTTCTGTCACAAGCTGTCAGATACTCATCCTTTAAAATACTAAGATGTTTCACACTGCTTTTTGTATACACATACCTACATGGTTTTGGCTGCACATGACAATTATTGATTTTTAATATTTCTGATTGAATCTAAACCACCAAACAAACCGAATTATCTTATAGATTTTTCATATTATGATATAGGCCTAGTTCAGATATTCAAACTATACAGGGTATCACAAACTTCTGTGGGTAATAGTATTGATCATTTTTTTTAAAGTCATATAAACATAGGTAGAGAAATGTCTCATTTAGCTGCAAGCTAGGTTTATATGACATTTATTGTTTGAAATGATACGTACTATCAGCCATAGATCAGCCATTCTTTTTTAAAGGGGAAAAAAGGATAAAAAATATAAACAAATAATTTGAAATATTCATTATATATTCAGGTGCATAAAGAGTCAAATAATAAGGAACCATTAAAAATTATTGCCCAAAAATTGGTATTTTATGTTTTTATTGATTTGTAAAACAGCTGGCTGATTGTTGGGCCAGAACAGCTGACGGTTGTGGTTTTTTTTTGTTGTTTTGTTATCGCAGATGGTTCAAGTTAACACCAGGAGTTTGTGGTCTATGTTATAGTTTGACTTTTGAAGATTTACTTGGACTAGTTGACTTTTGAAGGTGAGTTGTATTATTATACTAATTCAAAATACAAAATTACTATTCTAGTTGTCCCATCCCGTTACAAAAAAGTTAATAAAGTTACGTTTATTGCAGTAACAGTAATGTCACAAAATTCTTACTTTGGGAAAGTAAGGTCAAGTGAAACCCTTTTTTAATTTATATATTTTTACAATTTTAGGAATTCATTTTAGCAGTTTTTGGTTGTAACGGATGGGACATGTAACGGATGGGACAATGTCTGATAATATAAGGAATTAGTTGTTTTATAGGTCCTCAAATATCAATAACAAATAGTTTTAAGGTTATGTACATAGCATGAATAACTGGTGAATGCAAAGAGTGGCCTAGAAGAACAAAAAAATTAAACC
The DNA here is from genome assembly GCF_021130785.1 of Homalodisca vitripennis. NCBI lineage: Eukaryota > Metazoa > Arthropoda > Insecta > Hemiptera > Cicadellidae > Homalodisca > Homalodisca vitripennis. The sequence goes on along the minus strand of NC_060209.1, from coordinate 193,785,802 downwards.
AATTAAAGATATTATCAGTTTTTTATAAACTTATCGGCCAAAACATAGAATGTGTAAATTTAAATTTTAAAAACACTACAATTCTTAGGCCTAAATTTGAGGTAGACTACACAAATATTATTACAGAGTAGCCATTAACAAAGACAAATATTCCTCACATATAAAGAATGTTTTTTCAATTCAAGCTTGAGCTGATATTAAATTGTGTGCTTTTAGATTATGGCGCCTATCAACCAAAATCGGATGGCCAAATGTCGTGGAAGAAAAAGTCTGATCCTGGAGCTTGGGAAGAACATTTATGAAAGGACAGAGAAAGAAACAAAGCCAGAAGAAGTGTAAAGAAGGAAGAAAAACTCTCTGATCCAAATTTATTGAAAGTAGACAGAGAAAAGGAGCGACTTTCGAAAGAGAGCAGCAAGAGAGAGAAAGAAACAGTCTAAACTGGGGACACACCAACTGTTGAAAATTTGTGTTATCGAGAGACGAGATGAGAACTTCCTCTCCGTCAATTTTATGCATAAAACTGGTACCAAGTTCTTTTGGCCAACAGAAGCTGACATTCAGACTCTACAACCAAATGACATTTTATGCAAAATTGATGTGCCTCTACACCCTGTCTCCAAAAGACATTTTGGAATGTTGGAAAATACTGTCAATCAGATCCAAGAACTCCAAGAATTTAAATAGTTTAAGCAGTAGAATAAAACAAAAGCTTAGTTGTAAAAAAACCGTTTAATTAAAAAAATTGCTTTTTTATAAAAAAAAACCTTGTTTTTTTTTATCTCCATTAAACTCAATAAATAGTTTTCACCATTAAAAACACATTGTGGTATGAAAATTTCATTGTTAATGATCTAAATCACTAACGTTTTGTTTACTAGTCCCATCCGTTACAAATCAGTGTCCCATCCGTTACATTGGAACATGAATTATTACTAGATAACGTTTATAATAATGATAAAGATAAGTATGAAACTGAAAACTATGCAATCTGATTAATAGGTAGTATTTTTCCTGTTGTTTTAAAGATATGGACAGAACTGAATTACTCCTATAAAGGGAACCATCACTTGCTACACTTCCTATTTGTGTCCCATCCGTTACACATTTTTGAACTCTTTAACTCTTAAAATAATAATTGTATTTTTAACCACTTGGCATATTAATTTACATCAACTCTTTAAGCAAACCAATTATGTTGTAAAATTTCACTTTAATACCCACTATTTAGCTTATACAGCTTTCTTTAGGGTAAAAAACACAGTAAAACTGTCCCGTCCGTTACAAAAGAATGGCTGAGAAGTTTATGACATCCTTTTTTGAATACCCAGTATGTGTATACAAAACGCAGCATTCCAAGATCATGAATCGTGGACCATCAGTGTACAAATAGTTAATGTGTATTGGTTGCTACAATGAAAGTGATTGATTAAAATTTCTTAATATATAGGTTCACATCATAATAGTACATTTCATTTAATACTCTCTCTAGATTACTACAGTCTTTTACAGTCATCTAGGAAGGATGCAGTTGCACAGATCCTAATATTGTCTGACAAATAAAGGTGGTTGATATCTATATGACTGACAATGTGATTTAAATAAAGGAAAAGAGGGAAAGATGACAAGGTGACAATACAACTTGATGCTGGTAAGAACATTAGCTTGAAATAGTTGTGTGCTGTCTTCAGTTTGATAATTATGGATCAATCAGTCGATCAAAAACTGTACTCATAATCATGAAGATTAGTTATAGTAGCATAAAGATTGCATATTACATAATGTTATATAACAGAATTATAACATGAATTAAATTAAATGAAAAATGTCTTTATTAGAGGTGTAGTTAGGACTATAAAGTCCTCTCTACCACTTAAACTCAAGATGTAGATAAATGTCATGTTAGTTCAGTGTAGAATCGTTTCTTCAAAATAAGGACTTCTGTTCAATACAGAATGGGTGGTCTGTGGTCCAAAACTGTAACTTCTTCCTGAATAATTTGGTTGATTCTATTTTCAGCTCGATTAGCAGATTGTTGAAAAATGGCCCCTTTGTATGATGGCTTTTTGGTGTTGGAGTAATATCATGTCTGCAGCATTCCCAGTGTTATAATGATGAACATTGTAGATTCTAAGTTTGTTTGTTGTAGTCTTGCTAAACTTCTAATTGCTCTTTTCTGCCAAAGTAATACTCTGTCCATATTTTTTCTTGCCGTTCTACCCCAAGCTACTATACCATACCATAAATATGTGATTCAAACATTGTGTGATAACTATTCATGCAAAAAAAGTTTGTGAAAATGTACATTCTGGTCCTAAACATGTTTATAAACGCAGTTCTAGTAGACAGTGGTAATTTATTAAAAAGGTGTATACCATATAGTTTGTATGACTTGGCAGTCTTTTTTAGTCTACGCATTGGGATATCAATTTTTCTTTTCCTGTATGTATTATTATGACTGTGTATAATTTCTCTGATGACAAATTCATCTAAGTTGTGTTTAAGTTTAATGAATTAGGTTTTTTACTGTTTTTTAATCAGTAAAATGTCCCTGACTAAAGAGAAATGTTCCTACAAAAGCTTAGCTGAAATGTGACAAGCCCAAAATATGCTAATCTAAGATATTTACTTGGAACAATGTCTCTTAATTTCCAGATAAGATTATTAACCCTGGACATTTTCATTTAAACAAAATCAATATGGGTTCCCCAATTGAATTTTGAACCAATGTAAATACCTAATAGTTTTACTGCTTTATTTTCTATATTTTTTGATAAACCTTTTTTTCATAGTTACAAAGCAGGTTATTGGCCGAGAACCAATTTACCACACCATCAAGAGCTGATTTCGGTATCACCTGTAAAGTTGCAATATCTTTGTGTTTGGAAAGTAGTATTGTTTCATCAGCATGGTAAACAACTGTATAAGCCTTAACATTTAGGATAGCATACCATGCAATGTTTGAAAGCCATGTCCGCTATGGCATGTGCACTCTGAGGTGGGTCCACTGAGGGCAATCTCAACCGTGTCTTTACCATGCAGGAAAGGCAATTACAATAATAGCAGACTTAAGCCCAAGAAAGAGCTGTAGAGATGTTAACAAACCTGAACATTGTGATAGTTACGTCAATCGACATCTACAGTACTGTATTGTGTGACCAAAGATCCTCTATACAAAGAGATGTGCATAAGTATAACACATAGGAAACTATGTGTTATCAGGTCACAGAACAGCCATGTATGAAAGAAACCGTTATATGCAGGACTGAAGATGCTCAACAAACTGGTGGACTATTTGAAAGGTGAAGGCTCTGAGCTGATGAGGATGTTGCATAGATGTCTGCAATACAAGGCTTTTTACATCCTATCATTCTTTTCCTGGAGAGACCATACAGAACAATGATGACCTTATTTCTATTTCATTATGACTTTTTATATCAATGTAAATTAAATTTGATGCTGTAACTGTAATAAATAATATTGTCTATTGACTATTGGATGTAACTAGATCATTGGCCACCACAATGACTATAACTTCCTCAGGATTGAATAAAAAATTATTTTATTATTATTGTGAGAATAAGTTTCAGCTTCTAAAATTGCTTCAATTAGGGCAGATGATGGTTTCCTTTTGTTCAATTCATTTTCCTTATAACTGTTGTAAAAAAAACCAAATCTGTTTCATTATACACTGCTGTCTGTTCGGTTCCAAAAAACACAACATGATTTAGTTTATTCTTACATTGCGCAAATGCCATGTTGATTAATGTTGTACTGCTTTCATTACAAACTGTACAATCATTCACAAGTAGCCAGAGCAGTGGATTGTGCCACAGAGATAGCAGTTGTTTGTTTACATTAGTGATTGGCAGCAGAAAGATAACAGTCAAAACTCTAGTAGATCTCTGCAGCACATTGGCTAATGTAACGAAGTTTTCAATTTGTATTATAAGTTGTTTAACTGTTTTTTCCTCCTAATTATTAGTGTTCCTTTATAAAAATTAATTTGTAATCTCTTGTCATTGGAATCATATAAAATATACATTATATTATGCAGGAAATAAATGTTTAAGAAAAATTCCTGATTATATAAAAAGTGAGGGTAAATTTACTTGTTACTTCAAAGAAAGTTAAACGAGTTTTTGGTAGGGTTAACTTTATATTCTTTTGAATAATCTGAGTAAGTTCCCTTAAAACCTTGATATTAATTTTTGTAAGTGCATACTGTTTTATTGTTGTTAGATATTTGTTAAAAATTACATTATAAACTTTTCATTATAATTATATATTGTAATTTGACTACTTTATCAGTAAATTGACAGTACTAAATGTACAAACTATGCAAAGTAATGAATACAAATTATTTTGACTTGATTTTATATATAACTTTTACTGTAAACTGATTTATTTATTATAAAACAAATTTTAGTTGTAGTTTGACAGAAGTAGACTTTCCATATATATATATATATATATATATATATATATATATATATATATATATATATAAGTAGATATGAATATGGGGTTCCTAGCTCACTTTCGGAGCCAACAGTAAATCAAGGGAAAATACTGTTTAAAGGACAATAAACGAATCTGTAAAATCAAACAGTAACTCACGAATGAAAAATTACCGAATCTATAGCTGTTTGCTTCTACTTTCTTGAGCAGTTTTAATGTAAAATCTCCTTAGAATCAATCTATTGGAAATGTTGTCAAATCTGCTACGAATAAACTATAAATTAAAACTTATAAACGGAAATGATGGAATTTGCTAACAATCACTCGAGAAGTCGGGGAGAATGTGAGTAAAACCACATTCTTTTCACGAGGTTCATTATTTATCTTTTCCAAGTGTACTATAAAATCATCGAGGATTTCTGGCTTAAAATCATAATCAAATTCAATATCCAAATAGTGAAAGATTATAGGTAAAATCTTCTCATAATAAACGTGTGTATCGATACCTACAAACCTAATGTATTCTTTGAAAAGGAAAATAATTTTTTCAAGGGTTATGAGAGATAAGTAAAAATTTTTATTCTGTTTTCTAAATTCTGTAACAAATTTTGTTTGTTTTTCACCTCCGTATTGTAATTTTGTAAGCAGATTATTCAAATGTGTTAGTTTATTTCGAAATTTCCTAGGTTTAGGTCTTTCGTACAAAATTAAATTACAATCTCTACAAACTAAATATTTTTTATCAATAATTTCTCCTCTATTATAACACTTGTAACAGTTGGCATTATACTCTTCCATTTAAACAAAAAGATTTTTTGTTATAAATGGAGATTATGGAACTAACTCTGCCGAGATATAAATTTTTTAGCACAAATGTTTATGTTTATATTTCAACTACCGAGATAAAAAGAAATGATTTTATTTTATTATTCAACTATTTAGGATATTTTGTCTATGATTACAAAGATTATTCCGGAAGAAATCGAGATTTTTCATCAGCGAAAGAGTATATTTTTGAAGTTTTAGAAGGAATGAAAGAGAATAATATGAATTTAGCAAATTATTTTTCTTAAATAAAAAATCTATTCTACTAAATAGTCATCAAACAACATGAACTCTCCAAAATCACTTCAGTTTCTAGCATTTAAAGAACTTACCACAGGAAATAGTTATAAAGACTTCTTTGAATTACCTAAATATGTTAAACAAATGTTGATATTTTCCTTAAGTGAAAACGAATCCTTAAATGAAAACGAATTCAGAGAACTTTTAAGTACTAAAAAGTGTTCAATGCAATTTATTACAGACAACTTAGATAGTATAAATATGTTAAATGTAATAGGAGATTTTAAATTAAATAATAGAAAAATAAGAAAAATATTCCGATTTTTACAAAATAAACTAAAACACCAACAATCTGACATTTTTCATCGCTTTTATGCTAAATTTCATTGCTTATTTGTTGAAATGTTGAGAAGACAATATCCATACTGGACAAGAAATATGCATACAGCTAGTTTTTTAACAAGTCTTTGTAAACAACAAGATTTATCAAAGGAATTTATAAGAGATCACGCTTTTGTTGTAGATTGGGATAAATTATATGGAAAAAACATTTACGAAACAGATATATTGTGTGTGTGTGGTTCTGACGAAGAAAAGAGAAACGTTTGCCATTCAGCAATTCATTACGATATAATGAAAGACATACAAAATGAATGATTGTGTCTTTGGTGTAGTGTTGTTAGTGTGCGTGTTTGCGCTATGGGGAATCACATCACATTCAACTTCTACGGTGTCTATTGTTTAGAGACTTGGCCCTGCACTGCTACTGTCCAACCAAGTTAATGGCTAGGAGCTGTAATTCGGGTCTTAGACTCTGGAATTTTTTTGTTCCCAAGTCTCAATTTTCTTTGGTAACTACTGTGTAGAAGTTGATGGAGAGATACAATTAGGGAATTTGTGTTGGGTGTTTTGTAAGTGTAATGTTGTATTAATGAACGATGTGAGAATGTAATGAACGAATTAAGGAAGAGAAGGAATTAAGGAATGAAGTGGAAAGGTGAGGAAGCAAATGGCGCGCCAACCACAGTTGTCATTACTCGGCTTGTTCTATAGTCATTACACTATGGCCACTCGTGTAAAGACTTGTCCCCAACCACTGAACGACAACCATGTCTTCCTCAATAAAAAGCGCGCCTGAAGCTCTGGGATTTGAACCCAGAACCTCAGGCTTTGAAGGCAAGCGTCTTACCAACTGAGCTACGGAGAGTCTCGAAAGTTATAAGCTATATCTCTGCTATATAAGTTGTTCAATTAGGAGTGCTAGTTTACAAATTTATTAATAATTTTATATTTCAAAAACCACTCAACCGATTTTAATGAAATTTGGTACACATATAGTAAATACTTAACTCTTTCGACTTAACTTATCCATAAGGGTGAAATCATCCCCTATTTCTTAATATTCATAAAAAAATAAAAAAAATAATCAGAAAAATCTGAAACTTCAAAAACAAGCGAGTTCAACTTAAAATTTCATGAAAATAACAAAATTTTCAAAATCTACCCCAATCATCCCTTATCTTAATACTCTTATATCTCGAGAACTATTGGAGCTTTTTTGCTGAAATTTGGTATATAGGATCAGTAAATATTAAAGTATTTTTTAAAATCATAACTTCCGGTCCAACCCTTAAGATGACCTTGGAATAGTTTTTTGTTAATATCATCCCCATTTTTTAAGATATTCTTTTAAAATTAAAAATAAATACTTATATCAATGTCTTTAACAATTCTGTAAAGTTGTAGAATTATCCAATGAATAATATAGACAATAAGACGATTTTTTCAAAAATTTTACTGAATTTCTCTAATATCGTTCTTAATCACATCATAGGCTAAAAATTTCTCAGAAACCACAACCACATAACATGTCGAGTTAGTAATAGCATTTTGAAAATCCATATTGATAATTATATCGTTCTTTGAACCAGAAATATTTGTCAAACTCTTTGTTGTATCAATGACATAAACAGGTCTATTCGCTAAAAATTCTTTAGGATTGTAATACATTTCCTTATTATTACAGTAAACTTTCTTAAAATCTTGATACATCTGATACATGATTCTGAAAAGACCTCCTGAAATGTTTAAATTTTGTAATTCATCTGGATAATAAGAACCGTTCAATTTTACTCTGATATTTTTTACATCCAAACTATCAAACTTTGAAGGATTTTTTTCTTGATTATTCTGTCTACCTGTTTGAAAACCAATGATAACGAACTTGGGATTGAAGATATTTCTATAAATATTTGTAATATCGAACGAATAAGTTGTTCCGGAAATACCTTTTTGTTCAATACATTGCCAATCTAGAAAATTAAACATAATGTTTTAACTTTTTGTAATTTCATCAATCAACCTAATTTTACTCGTGGTTTTATAATCAATCATTGGAACTCTAATAAAAAAATCTGTAATTGTTATTTTTCCATCAACAGGCATAACATTTCCAGTTGCAGTCTTCAGAATCACATCATTGTCTTCTGCTCTTATAAAACTTAGATAAAATCCTCCTTTATAGATCGGAATAGTAACATTTTCAAAAAATCCTAATCCAAAATGAGATAAATTTCCAGCTGCTTCAAAAACACCAAATTTAAAATCTGATTCAAAGCCATTAGAAGTTTGAGAAATAACATCACTTTTTGAATACGAAATAGTTCCTTTAATTGTGCTTAATTGGCCACAGTTTTCGACTTCTTCTATCAATTTATTGTGTTTTCTTACTTCAATCTTAGAAAATAAAAACGGTATAAAATTATCGATTAATCTAACATTATCAGTTCCAAGATATGCTTGACCATCTTGTTTTGTTAAAGTTCCAGAAATATAAAACTGGAAGTTAGACGAGCAAAAATTATCTCCAAAATCAATATTAAACTCAGTTCTTTTATTCGGTTCATTCAAATGTTGTTTACTAATTGGATAGAAATTTTTAAACTCCGCCCTTTCAATATCACTAGCATATTTTCTGTAGTCCGCCATTTAATAAGAGAAAATTTAGAAATTTTAAACATCATGTATAAGAAAGATATCATTTTTTCATCGATCTAATGTACGTTTTTATAAGAAAAGATATAAATTTTAGTAAAATAATTAAAAAGATTAGAGTCATTTTTAATGATCTACTTCGTCATATTCGGGATTCTCTTCCTTAAATTTTTTTATGATCTCGGTCACATATTTCAATAAAATTTGCACAGGATAGTAACCGCTATCTATAATATTGTTCCAATCAACTGTATCTTTATTTTCATCCAAAAATTTTATACTCAAGTGTTGATAGAGACAAAGAACAGACATATGGGACTTGCAACAAGTGGTTCCATGCTAGGTGTGTAAATATATCAGAGACCAAGCTGAAGAAATTCAGTAAGCAACAGATTGAGGCATGGTCATGTCATAATTGCTTCAACATTTTGAATAAGTCCACAGAAATTATGGTACTAGAAAACAAGATTGATTCTTTAATAAATGATGAGGTAATGGATCATGAGACTTCACTGTCTCTTGCAGCAGAAGTAGGTCAGGCCCTTCTACTGGAAAATACTCAGTTGAAACAAGAACTTCATAACTTAAGACTGAAAAAATCACAGCGAGAAGCAGAACTCGAAGACCAACTGCATGCAGTTCAAGAATCTGGGAGAGAACTTTGTAACAAAATAACTTCCATGGAACGAGAAATCCAGTTTTTGCTGAAAAAACTCCAAGAAGAGATTAAGTTAAAGGAAGAATTAATTAAGGATGCCGAAACGGTAAAATCCCTCCTAACTATAAAAGTTAAAGACTTACTCGACTTGCAATCACACTATAAACTGGAGCTTAAAAACTCCTTGGAAGATGGCAAGAAAAAAACAGCTTATTGCAACAACATTCAACAGAAACTTGACGATCTTTCTGGCGATATTGTAAAGAACAAAGAAGAGCTCCTAGCCAAAGATGACACCATCACAGCACTGGAGGAAAAGTGTGGAGAGTTGGAGTCAGGGATATTAGACAGAGACAATGCAATCAAGTCTTACTGTACAAGATTTTTCCATAAAACCAGAAGTTACTTGAAACCTCATCCACCTCACTTGACAAGTCACACTGACCAAACTGTACAGGGACACAAAACAAAAAACGGACTCAGTGGGACTCAATACACCCTTAACATTTCCTCCTCCACAAAGTCTGGCTCCAAGTAGCCAACTAAAACACCCAAACAAGAACCAGTTTAGCATATCTTTACAAAAAATCAAACACCAACAAACCCTACATTTAGGGATGACCCCACTTACACTTACTAACCTGATGGACAACGCCACTGAGCAGCTAAATATGTGCAATATAAAGAAACCTGCAGTTACTTCAGATGAAGTCGTTATTCCACTTAAAGAGCCAATAGCCAGCCCTTTAAAAGTTTATAAAGGACCCCCTATCACTGCTAAAAAATTGGTTGACAAGGAATCCTTCGAAGATTTTTTTAATAGAAACATTGAAGAAGCCCTCAAAAACAGCTCCAAATCTACTTACAGTTTTAGCTGTGATAATAAATGTTCTGTTACAGAGGGTTCAAAAGATAATTTTTTAGAATTTGGAGAGCTAACAAAGGCCAAAATGAAGGAAATGAACTAGACATCCCACCACCCCAAGTTGTAACTAATACAAAGGCTCAAAAATCAAGAAAACTGTCAATTTTTCACCAAAATATTGACAGACTTGGCAATAAAATTGATCGGCTTGCTCATTTTTTGCATACTTCTAACCCGGGCATTTTAGTAATAAGTGAACACGGACTAAACTGTGAAACAATTAAAATTGGAAAAATTCCAAATTATTCTCTAATAACTTCTTTCAATAGAGAACACCATATAAAAGGAGGAATTGCTATCTACAGAAATAACATGATTGGTTATGAAGTCAAAAGTCTCAACTTAGAGAACCTAAGTATTGAACTAACATGTGAAGTCGCTGCTGTGAAACTCCAGATAACCAGGAAACGGCATTTGTATATTCTTGGTGCTTACCGTCCACCTAAAGCATCTCTCAGCCAGGCACTTTTAATCCTTTCCGATCTTCTGGAAAGAATTCCACTGGAGAACAGCGGGATTTGCCTGGTTGGGGATTTTAACGTTGACATGTTAGATAAGACAAAAAGAGAAAAAATACTATTTGATGAAGCTCTTGCTCCTTTTGACATGATTTGACTAGATCTCCCACCTACCAGAATTACTCACACCTCTTCAACTTCTATTGACATGGTTTGTACAAACTTCGATTTTAACTCTATTTCTGTTGATGTTGTGCACACAGGACTTTCAGACCATACAGGGCAATTTACGTCTGTGGACATACCTTCGAAACAGCTGAAAGGAACATCATTGACAAAAAGGTTTTTTAATAATAATAACCTTACATGCCTCAAGGGATTACTATCTATCCAGAGCTGGGAAAAGGTATATGAGTCCAGCAGTGCAGAAGAAGCTTATTGCAACTTCATTTCCATTTTAACATCGGCTATGGACATTGCCTGTCCTGTGACCAAAACAAGAGTCAAGCCTAGTCGACAGAATAATCTTGAACTACTAAATCCTGATATTGACCTGCTAAGGAAACAATTCCTGAAAGCTCAGGATCGTTATTTGTCAACCAACAGCCAAGAAGACAAAGTAAGGGCCTCAGCAAAGAAGAAGACATATGACCTTAAGTTGAAAGAAGTAAAAAAACAAACAAATGAAGCACATATTAACCAAGCCTCTAATAAAAGCAAAGCAATCTGGGAAACAATAAATAAAGTAAGACCTTCGAAAGAATCACCTCAAGAGGAGGAATGGCAGATTAACACTGGCTTGGAAACAGTCTCCGACATTGGTGAGGTGGCAAATATTTTCAATGAATATTTTGCTACAATAGCAGAGAAAACTTTAAAGAAAAATAACAGTTACCAACAAAGGATAACACTTAATAGCCTACCTGACCTTACAGCTAACACTATTTCATCCTTTCAACCTGCAAATGTTGACGAAGTACTTAACACAATTAACAAATTGAAATCTTCTACGTCTTCCGGAATAGATGAAGTTTCAGCTAATCTCCTAAAATCTTGCAGAATGGAACTCTGCCATCCTCTTTCCGATGTTATCAATAAATCAATGAGCCAAGGGGTATTTCCTTCTAAATTGAGACTCTCAAAGGTGTTTCCTCTACACAAACAAGGAAGCAAATATGAGATTCAAAACTACAGGCCAATTTCTTTAGTTCCAACAGTTTCAAAGGTTTTGGAGAAAATAGTTTTGAGCAGATTAATGGATCATCTTAACAAAAACCACTTAATTCCTGACAGACAACACGGCTTTCTAGCGGGGAAATCAACCATTACAGCATTGACAGACCTAATCGAACACATAATTGACAATATTGACGCAGGCAACACAGTCACAAGCACCTTTCTTGATCTAAGTAAAGCTTTTGATTGTCTAGATCACGGCCTACTTTTAAGCAAGTTGAGCTCATTGGGCATAAAGCACTCTGTTTTGAATTGGTTTGGCAGCTACTTAACAGGACGAAAACAAATAGTATCCATCAAGCATACTCTAAATGGAAAAACAGAAACTGGAATATCTTCCCCTCTACCCATAACCAGAGGAGTGCCCCAAGGATCTGTAATGGGCCCAGTACTGTTTCTTTTATTTATATCAGATCTTCCATCCCATATAAACCACTTTAGTTATCCTGTCATATATGCTGATGACACAGTTCTTGTATCTAGCAACAAATTAATAGAGCAACTTGAAATAAGCACCTTCATATCTGTTAATATGGCTCAACAGTACTGTCTGAACAATGATCTAGTTTTCAACGAGTGCAAAACAAAACAGTTAATTTTAGGAAGACATGACGATGCAGTTTGCGAAACTCCAGGATTGGAACGTGTCTTATCAACTAAACACCTTGGTGTCACTCTAGATGAAAAACTGTCTTGGAGCCACCACATTGACGAGATGTGCCACCAACTTAGCTCGGCTATTTTTGCCATAAAAAGAGTGAAAGCTACAAGTACATTTGAGGCAACAAGGATCACTTATTTTGCACTCTTTGAATCAAAGATCAGATATGGCATAATCTTATGGGGAAACAGTTCATGCAGTAATTTAAATAGGATTTTGGTCCTTCAAAAAAGAGCCCTTAGAACAATGGCTAGCCTTCAACCCCTTGACAGCTGTCGTGAAGTCTTTAAGAACTTTAATATTTTAACTGTGACATCCCTGTATATTTTAGAAGTTGTTTTATTTGCCTGCAGACTCAAGTTACCAAAAAACAAAGACATACATGGGCGACAAACTCGCCATGCCGACGATTTCATCCTTCAATCCCACCGGACTGCCTTGTTTGAAAAAAAGCCTTCATATGCAGGGGCAAAACTATTTAATGTTCTACCTGACGAGTTGAAGACTCAAGATTCAGCTACAATGAGAAGACAACTTCGAGAATGGCTAATCAATAAATCAATTTACACAATGGACGAGTTCATGACACATGCTGGAGGGACTCCTCAGCATTGACTACAAAATACCGGAAGAAACACTTTGTAAACCATCTTATTCTGGTTTCTATTCTACCTGTCTTTCTTACTGTAACTTGACGCTTATTCTGTTCTTTATGATTATGATTAAAGTATTATTGATTGATTGATTGATTGATTGATTGATTGATTGATTGATTGATATGATCTTTTAGTTGATAATGTATATTTTCTTGAATGAACTCTGGGGACAGATTTTGATATTTAGCAATGTTATACCAATTCAATTTGTTTACGTATAATCTCATCATATCTTCGGATAATTCATATTTTTGAGAAATATCATCCCAATGTTCTTTTTTCAAATCTCTTTCGTGTTGCATTATAAAAAGATCGAAAGCACTGTAATGTCCCGCCATCTCTATTTATTAGGAAAAAATTTCAAGTTTTTATAAATTGGCTCTTTTTTGCGTCACATTCAGCACATTTTCCAGAAATTCTTTTAACTCCATTGATATTTGCGTAATATTTTATATCATTTGTTGCAGTTACATCTCACACAGTATATGAGCGCCATTTATATAAGGAAATTTTATCATGCATAAAACCCTGCGAGAATACCTATTTCAGTAAGATCTTCCTCGAACTTATTAATTTTTTCTTCTAATTTTTGAAATTTGACAGCATAAGAATCATTGTATTCAACAAATTTATGACCAATATTCTCAAAAGTTTTCGTAGCATCTAAACTAAACTTATCAAAAGACTCTTTAAATTTAGTAAGTTTTTCATTAATTTCACCAACATCGTCTACTGATCTTTTACTTCTTTCATCAAGTTTTTCATAGACTTCTGTTGTAAAATCTTTAACATGCTGTTTATGATTCTCATAATTTTGTTTTAGTTCATTAAACATTTTAATAGGATCTTCTAATTGAATCATTACAACAACATCAAATGGATTAATTCCTTTACTAACACTGCTAATTCTTTTTCCTTTAAAATCTAAGGCATTTTTAACATTCGGATCATGTAAATCAACAATATCGATGTTTTCTGATAATTTTAGAGGTTTTAAAATTTGTTCTTTAACAACAACATCATGTTTGTCAATACCAGGTCGAACACCGACAATTCTTTTTTTATTAGCCAAACTAACATAATTCTTTTCAACTTTGATCGCTTCAGTAATTTTATCAGCTTTTTCGATATGAGACATTAAATTGGTAAATATTTTTTTTGCACCATCTTCAAATTCTTTTTTCAATGTTTTTATTTTATCAGCAACTTCATTTGAACTCATGAAATTTGCAAGTTTGTTATCATATTCTGCTTTAAAATCTTCAATCTCGACAGCAAACATATCTGAATCTGGAAGGTTTTGTAATAAATTTTCTAACTTGTTATCAAACTCATTTCTCAAACTATCAAAATTCAAACTATTATCTACATTTTGAATAATTTGTGTTCCAAATACGTCAAAAATATTTTGTGAATCCATATTTATTAAGTAATAATTTGTTAACAACTTCTTTAAAATCTTTACCAGTACTCAGTTCATTCAAAACAAAAACACATAAATGACCACAAATTGGGGGATCTTTATAGTCTTGAATCTGAGAATCATTGTAGTAGACGCTTGATTTTTTCAAATATTTAATCAATTCTATAGGTGGTTTGTCCTCAATTCTTCCATACGAATCAAAATAACATGCATTCTTATCATTTTTATAATAACAAATCCAATGCGTTCCACTTCCCATAATCGAGTCTAAATTCACAATTCCACATTCAAATTTCTTAACTTTTTCAGGTAATGTATCTCTCATGAAGATTCCTCTAAAATGTTTAATATTTTTGCAGATTTCTTCCAATTCCCCGAATGTTAAAGGTTTGATTTCAAATTTTTTTTAATGTTTGATTTCACGTAATTCAAAGTTTTTTCATCTAATCCAGATCCTGTAACATCTTCCAACTCTTTATCTAACCAATTTAAAATGTTTCGAACAATAGGAATCACATCCTTTTTAACGATTGGAGCAGCTTTACGAACGTAAGGAACAACATTTTTAACAACTGGAATATTTTCTCCAAAATCTAATAAATCTTTCAAAAGTCCACCATTTTTAAGTTCTTTCAACTGATTATAAGAAAATTCTATTCTGGTTCCTTTATTGTTTTTCTTATGTTTTTCGAGTTTATTGTATTGTCTATTTGTTAAAAATATCTTATCTTCACCATTTTTTAGTTGATCTATTTTAAATTGAATACTAACGGGTATTTTCTTCTTAAAAGCGGATTTTATTTTTTCTTTCTGATTTTTGCTGAAATTTACATTCACCTCCATTTATATAGTTAAAATTTCAAGTTCTCTTCGATTCCCATTCCTAGTTTTCTCTTCAAAAACATTGCTCCAGCTGTTGGAAGCGCAACAAATCTTTCACCTAAACTAGCATCTTTTGATAAAAATCTATCCATTGCTTTATCTTGCAAAACTTTATCTGCTATATGTCTGGAATTTGTGTCTCTATGTTTTGCATAAAAAATATCGTGTTCCATAGCAGCTTGATCTAATTTATTTATACCAGGATCTCCTCTTTTTAGTCTTTTTTCGAGTTTTGTGCCAGGCCCCAGATACTGATAAGTTGGTACGTGTAATTCAAAAGGTAAATTGTTGATAAAATCATTCAAAAGTCCACTACCCTCAATCATAGATGAACTTATTGTCGGCAAAATTCGTTTTAAATATTTAATTCCATCAGGTTTTTCAATCATTTCGTCAAGTTTGTTTGAAATAAAATCTTTAATTGCTTTCTTTTCATTCAAAAAATTGTTATTTCCAGCCTTCTCTTGAGCATAAATATAATTAATAATTCCATCGAGTTTTGTCAAATCGTCGATATATCTGTATTCAATCTTATTATCACTGTATTTTCTCACACCTGATCCTTCGATTCTTTTTTCCCAAATTGGTTTAATTAAGTTAATATATTTTTTACCTCTACTTGACTTAGGCTTCTTAGTAGATGGATCATTATTTTTGTAAATTGAGTCAGATTCCCATAAAATTTCTGTATACTTTTTCAAATCTTCTCCAGAATATAAATTATCTTTTGGAGCGTCATAGTCTGTTAATAATCTCCATAAACCTTGAGTTCCTTCATATGTTTTTTCATTAATAATGATATCATTATGTTCAAAATTAACGGGTAAATTTCCAATCATAAAACTTCTCTTTTTTCTGTCCCAATACAAACCAAATTTATCATCCTTTGCTCTAGGAAGAAATTTTTTACCAATTTCACCAATTATTATATCCGTTGTTCCAGGACTTATTGGTTCAACTATGGTAGAGTCTTCAATGATTCGAGGTCTAAATGGTGTTGAAGATGGTAATTTTGGCAATTCAAACTCTTCAGATTCTGGAATTGAAATATCGGCAAATTGTCGTACAACTGGAACCAAATTCATCAAATTTTGATTATCACTTAAAACATTTTCAATTTTGCCCTCAACGTTTTTTATTGCAGAAGTTACAGGTTGATTGATTTTTTGAATAAATTCTTGTTCTTTTTCATCAATTCGAATCTGTTCTTTAAATTCTTTGATTAATTTCTTTTCGATTTGATCAAGTTTTTTCGCTTCTTCAGAAGTTACGTTCACCATTTAATTAGAAAAATTTTGAAACGTGAACGTGGAACGTAAAACGTGAACGTGGAACGTAAAAACGTGAACACGAAACGTAAAACGTGAACGTGGAACACGAATGTGAAACACGAACGTGAAACGTAAACACGAACGTAAAACATGAACGTGAAACGTAAACACGAACGTGAAACATGAACGTGAAACATGAACGTGAACGTGGAACGTGAACGTGGAACGTGAACAGATTTACCGTTTTTCTGTTATTTTCATAATGTAAATAAAAATTAAAGATAATATAAAAATAGTTGTAACAAATATTTTATCAAGTAGATTTGTCAGACCACTGAGCAGCATTTATATTAGAAAATTTATTCAGATATTTACCATTTTTAGGCTTCAAAGTTAGATTAATAGTTAAAAAACCGTAGTCTTCTTTCCAAATTTTATCACACAACTCAATAAAGTGGTTAAAACTCATATCAGATCCCACATAATTGTTGTAAATCTTTCTCGAATAGTGATCGTCTTGCTTAAAAACACACAACATATTCAAATTATTTCTAATAACTTGTTTATCAACCTTTGAAAAGCATTGGGAAAGATAGATACAAGATATGTTTTTGTGACGAGACATTACGAAATATTCCTTAATAACGTCCTGATTTTCCAAAATACAATCATCAAAAACGATTAACGAATTGGGTTTACATTTGCTTAACTGAACTATGTCCTCAGAAGCATTATAAAAATGTGATATTTCTTTGCTTAAGTTCTTCTCAATATTTTTGAATCTTTCTTGTAATTTTTTATAGGCGTCTTGTTCTAAAGATTTACTAAAAACATACAAATTGGAATAAGGAATCAACCTATTGTAGATAAAATTCAATAATAAAGTTGTTTTTCCACATCCACTTGAACCAACAATTAACAATCTGATTGGTTGATCTTTCTTACTTTCTTCAAACGTTTGAAGTTTTATCTGATCTTTTTGCTTTAAAAATTTCTCCATTTAAATAGCGAAAATGAAGCTGTTCAAGTTGACTTCAGAAAGCTCTCAATTATTTTTAAACTTGGAACATCCTATTCATTTAGAGGAAGAATCAAATTATTTCATCGGTTTAAGCGGTTTTTATTCTGACAATTTTGTAATAAATATTAGTGAAAGTTCTCCTTATTGTATAGGATTTAGTGAGAAGAACATAACAAAATATTATGGTTTAAACA
Organism: Homalodisca vitripennis; assembly: GCF_021130785.1. Lineage (NCBI taxonomy): Eukaryota > Metazoa > Arthropoda > Insecta > Hemiptera > Cicadellidae > Homalodisca > Homalodisca vitripennis. The sequence continues at coordinate 193,767,897 of NC_060209.1, read as the reverse complement.
AAGGATATTATACTTTCGATCAAATAAAAAATTCCCTTAAAAATTATCTGAAAACATTCAAACAATCAGATAAATCTTTAAACTTTGACGAAAACAAGTTTGAAATGCAAAAAAATTATCTCTCTAATAAAATTCAAATAAAATCACCAGTAAGAATAATGTTTTCAGCAATTATAGTAGATTTATTAGGGTTTGTTCAAGAAACTATTGAGCCAAATCAGGTATATTTAGGAAATAAAACGCCAAAATTTAGACCGTTTGATGTAATTGAAGTACATTGTAATCTCGTTGAACCTAGTTTTGAAACTCATACCGAACATTTACACAAAGAATCTGAAATTTTGTACACTTTTTTTCCAAATGTTGCTTATGGATCAAAAATAAGTGAAAAACCGAATGAAATTGATTATATTCCAATTAGAAAAAATATTAAAAGAATTCAAAAAATCGTTCTAACTATACAAGACTCTGAGGGAAATTTATTAAATAATGAGAGTAAAACAACAATATATTTAAGATTGTCGAAAGAATGATGAATCAAGGGGGGAACGAATCGTTCTTACCTTCAAACTTTCAAAAAAAACACTGTTTTTATCAATGAATCTGGACTTTACACTCAAAATAAAAATTACTAGTTAAATTTCTTTTCTATCTAAATGGTGACAGTTGTAGATCTAATAAATAATCAACTCAAATTCAATAATACAGAAATTTTTACGATTGTTGACGAAAATAACGAAATTTGGTTCAAAGCAAAAGATGTTGCAGAAATTTTAGAATATGAAAACACGAGGCAAGCTATCATAAATAATGTCGATAATGACGATAAAACAACTTTTGAATGTATAAATTACAGTAGTCTATCCCATAGACCCCGAGAAAATATTCAAAAACATACTATTTTCGTTAATGAATCTGGTTTATATTCTTTAATTTTGAGATCTAATAAGCCAGAATCGAAATTGTTTAAAAAGTGGGTTACAAAAGAAGTTTTGCCAAGTATTCGTAAATTTGGTGAGTACAAACTTGAAAACAAGATTAAATATTTAGAGGACGAAGTTAAACACTTGCAAATTAAAGATGAAATAAAAACGGAAATAATCGCAAAACAAAGTGTAAAAATTGACTTAATGAAACCAGACCTTGTTTGTAAAGATTTTGATAAGAAAAAACACCATGTTTTTGTATTAATTAAGAAGAATCACATGTGGGAATATCCTTATTACGTTATCAGAGCTCAAAAGAGAGAAATACCGAAAAGATTGAAAGAACTTGAAATTGATTACCCAGAAATGGAAATTTTATTAAGATATGGAGCTCCAAATAGTATAAATCTCTACAACCAAATGAAAGAATCTTTGAATATTTTATACAACGGAAATCATTTTACTACAAATATGGCAGAATCTCGACTGATTTATAGAATATCTAAATTACACGATGAAAATGTTTCTAAATTTTACTAAAAACTCTCGATTTATTATATTTTGTTTGTAAATGTTTAGCATAACTAGGTAACCATTGTAGAATTTTTTTTTCATATTCACAAGGCATTTCGTTTTTATAACTTTCGCTGAAAATTTTTTTAGCACAATCTTTGCAAAAAGCATCTTTTCTATCTTTACTATACTGCCAGTTATTAAATTCAGAAACGTTTTTAATTTCTTTACAAAAGTAACACTTTTTTTCTTCTAAAGTTAATTTGTCCATTTTAACATATAATTCATCATGATCCTTACAATAACAGTCTTTTCTGTTCTTTTCCTTATAAAATTCTTGACACTTTGTACATTTCTTTTGAGATTCCATTTATATAGAAAAAATTATTACACGATGAAAATGTTAAACTCTCGAATTATGATATTTTGTCTGTAAATGTTTTTGAAGATGAGGTAACCATTGAATGATTCGTCCACACTCGCAAAGAGTCGGTTTCTTTTGACTTTTTTGAATAATTCTTTTAGCACAATCTTTACAATGTGCATGTTTTTTATTTTTACTATAATGCCAATCGTAAAAATTTGGAAATATCCTTAATTTCTTTACAAACGCAACATTTTTTCTCTTCTAACGTTAATTTTTCTATTTTATCGTATAATTCTCTGTTATATTTACTACGACAATCCTTACAATAATAGTATAATCCTTCTTTTCTAGTCTTATCTTGAGAAAACTTCGTCAAATCTTTAAATTCTTGACACTTTATACATTTCTTTTGAGCCTCCATTTATATACAAAAAATTATAGCTTTGACTTTCTCAATTCATATTCGTAAAAACTTCCACTTATTTCTTCATTATTTAAATCTTTTATACTATAAGTTACAGGATCTGTGTTATTAATTTGATAAATCACAAAGATTTCTCTTGACCAATTGTTCTTATATTTGTTCGAAAATGTTGTTTTTTTACTAACAATTCTTACATGTTCATTGACTTTAAATTTAGTTTTTGTGTGAATTTCTGGTGGAATATACTTGAAAACGGTCTCTAATAACTCCTTTTCTGCATCTTTATCTACGTCTTTCGGTTTCATTTTTATTGTGCTGTGAACTGTATCGTTATAATTGTTTACGATTTTTTGAAGAATATCGATCCATTTAAAGTTTTTATTAATCTCAAAAATTACTTTCATTCTCTCATTTTGAGTTCTGTTATATCTCTCTACAATACTTGATTTCTCTTCATTTTCAGTATGATAAATCTTAATGTTGTATTTTCTCAAAACATCGTTAAATTCTTTATTTTTAAACTCTAAACCCTTATCTGTATGAAGTAGGTTAGGAGGTTTGTGATTGATCCTTATGGCATCTTTTACTATATCTTCGACAGCTTTTGAAACATCCTTGCCGTTTTTTCTTTTGATAGCTCTTGACCAAGCATATTTTGAGAAAGTATCAATAACATTTAACATATACTTAAATCCATCATTTTGATCTGAATAATTAGACATTATAACTAAATCTGCTGCCCATAAATCGTCAATTCCTAAAGTTATAATTTTTCTCTTTTTAAACTTTTTTCGTACTGGTGCATGAATTTCTCTAGCTTCAATCTCGATTTCTTCCTTATTCTTAGATTCTTTCTTTACTTGTTTTTCATAAGGATTCTTTATAAATTTACTCTTATTTGTCTTACATTTTGAACATTTTGCTGCAATTCTATACAATCCGTTTTGAGTTTGAACAATCTTAGAATCTATATTTTTCGTTTTCTTTTTACACTTGTGACAGTGAATTAAATCATATTCCATTTATATATCAAAGTTTCCAACTTTGTTTAACTCTTCTAAAATATCTGTTTTAATTTCGCCTTTATATCCATACGGTACTGTATCGATCTTATTTTCTAGGACAATTCTCTTATCATCTTTAGCGTTCAGTGCCAGCTTGTTTATGGTAACTGTGTACAACTCATGTTTGTAGCTTTTGATTACTGTCATCTCTCTAAATTCTTCTTTATCTTCGAACAAACATTTCTTCAAGTTTTCGATATTTATTGTTTTATTTACAACGCTTCTCTTAATCCCTTTGCATCTTACTGGATTTTTGTCTAGATATTTGTACGAGTACATTTTCGATCTCAATCCACAAAATTCTTCTAAAACTTCGCTATTTAACTCATCTTTAAATTTCCCTATTACCTTCTTATTTTTAGTAGTGAAACATTCGTGATCTTTTGGATAATCACTTGTATCAAAGTCATCTATATTTTCTTTAATAATTTTAAAAGGATCTCGTTTCAATTCTAGGAAATAACTGTCTGTATCCATGTAACACAGATTCAAATCTGGGTCAAACTTCTTTAATTTATCGTAATAAAACTCATACATTAACAATTTTGATAGGTCAAGAACTGAAAATCCTATGTAGATCGGTTTGTTAAATTTAACCTTTTGTTTGAACATGTGACTCGCTATACAGTTGTCGTCAAAGATATTAAAGCATTTGAAATTTGTTTTCTTAGCTTGTTTCATTGAAAATTCTTCATTTCCTAGTTTGATATCACATCTATTTCGCACATTTTCCATAGATTTTCCAAAAACTGAGTTGTTCATCAGCTTGTAAAAATCTTTCTCAAAGTCACTTGTAGCTTTGGTTCTCATGTTTGTGTTAAAATCAATGTACTTTTTCATAAAAGGCTTCTGATCAAATGCAATAACTCTATTCACATGTTTCAAAATCATACCTTGTTCCAGATAGAATTTCAAATTTCTTGAATGAACAACGTATTCAGTTTTATCCAGTAAAGTTGTGCAAAGTTTGTTTTTATAATGTTCAGGAGCAAGAGGCAAATCCTTGTGATGTTCATGTAAATTTGTTGGATATCCTAGATCAACTTCGAGAATATAGCCATAATCTTCGTCGCCAGTGAGTTCCAAAATTGTTTCTTGCCACTCTTCTTTTGTATATGTTTTCGGGTTCATCCACTTGATATCGTTATATGGTAAATTTTGCATAAGACCGTAACCATAAAGGTTGTTTGCATCGACGTACAACAGATAGTTTTCAGGTTTTGTCTTATCGAAATCTTTCAAATATTTGTTATTTGCTTTAACATATCGCTTAATACATTGAGAAATGCCTCCGCGAATACCTTTTTCAATCATCAAATACATGTTATAATCGTTAATTAGCTGAAGCTCAATTTTCGTTAATTTTAACATAGCGTCCCATGCGAGGCTTGGAGCTGTTAAATAATGTGCTGGATCAAGTTTATAGCAATTTAAGCAAATGTTTCTGAAGTTTTCAAAAATATCAGCAAGCAATAAAACATCTTGGATGTTATAGAGATCTGAGTAATTACCAAGATTTTTATCCTTTAATTTATTCCAAACAGCTAAATAATGTTGAAAATCTTTCTCAGATATGCTCTCATCTGTTAAAAGTGAATAGAAATCTTGAATTTTTAGCTCTTCTGTGTAATCAAGTTTTTCAATACTATCGATAAATTCATAGGGAAATATTCCTTTTCCAGATAGAATTTTAAAAATCTCGTTGTCGTCATTTGGCTGTCTTTTTAGAATTTTATTCAATATTCTTCCATCCTGTATAAAATGATTTGTATGTTTAAAATCTTCTGTCTTTAGATTTTTAGCTAACTTTTCTATAGATGAGGCCATAAATCTGAACGTATCTACGAAAGAAAACTTAATGTATTTTCTAGGTTTATTACCTTCGAATTCATATCCATATCCAGAATTTACAGAATAATTTATATATCGTTCATCGGTGTTTGCGATCAAATCAACATTTCCATATTGTTTAGCCAATTCTTTTATGTACAAATGAGTATCGTAGTTACTCATATTGTGACAGAAAACTGGAATATTTTGTGGAAATTTCAAATTCAGATTACAACATGAATGAGCTGCGCCTCGAAATTTACCTGTTAAATGACAATGATCTCTTACTTTATTATAACTCTTATCTTTCCAACTATCAGGAGTAAAACCATACTGAATTGACTCAACATCATAAGCAGACCATTCGCAAATATGACAAACGTTTGCATTTTGGTATGAAATTTCTTCTTCTTCAGTCAATTTCATAGGTTTTTTGTTCTTAGAATTATATTTTGTAGCTATGTATTTTGATATTTTATTGAGCTCTTCAAACAATTTTGCAGGAACATTAGGCAAATCTTCTTCATTTTTTGCTCGATAACATATCGGCTTGTACATACGATTGGTCACATTCGACACTAAATATAGAGTAAAACCATAAGGAATGTGCTTCTGAATCTTGGTTGTAGTCGATCTTTGTGGATTGTTCTTGCATGTCGGAATCTTCTCTAATATGCTTTCAAAATCCATATAAATAACGTAAGGATGAGAAAATTTCTTTTGATAATTAGTAAATGTTGTTGTTTGACCTGGAAACGGCATAATTGGCTTACAAACTTCATGTTGTTTGCAAATTTCTAAATGATCTGTTAAATCTCCAGATTTGTAGAAATGGCTTAAACATCTTCTACAAAGAAATTTTCTTTCCTTATGCTTGGATAACTGAGAACTCACGAGTTTATTTAAATCGGTTATCAAAACATAATGAGATTTGTCTTCTTGTTTAACATACAATAAATCGATTTCTAACTCGGCATCATATTTTTCAGAAATTTGTAACGGAACAATGTTGAGTTTTTCGTCATAAGTATAGACATTGATAGACATTTTAGGATACTTATACTTGGAATTGTAACTTCGTTTTTCAAATGATTGTATATCTTTTAAGGAAATTGGATACTCGAAACCTGAAAATATCTCGTCATTTACAAATTTTTCATATTGTTTTGCTCTGTCAGCATTCTTTTCGGGTTTTCCAATAGCACATCGGATAGAATAAACAAAACAGAAATCATCTTTATTTTTGATATTTACACAAGCTTTCTTTACCTTGATCTCTTGTGGTAAATCGATATATGATCCTGCGTTCATAAATTCGTGTTTATTAAGGCTCAAAACTAGTTGTATGCAGCGTTTAAATGTCCATCCTGAACCCCTATTTGGATGATTTGTCTGTTCTCGATGTGATAATTTATTAAATTGTTTAGAAATAAAGTCGTTTACGTCAAATATTTCGTCTGCTTTTATAGTAAAGTACATTGGGCAAGTTTGTGGTTCACCGTTTACTAAAGTTCGTTCATATTCACATTCCAAAGAGAGATATCCTTTCATATTTTTAACATTCTCTTGAAATTTTTCTATTAAACTTTTAATTTCTGGCCTCATAATTGATAGATATTTGTAAATTGACATGGAATTGTCGTTCAAGTTTGTTAAAATGTATTGCTTGAAAAGACCGTGTATTGAGGATAAAACTTCTACATCTATGATATTTTCAGGTTTTTTGTTAAGAGTTTTATCAATTTCTTCGATCATTTCAGACTTAGTTTTATCGTTTGTTTCTATGGACAATTTTTCAGCGATTGATTGAATTTTTTCATCGTTAAATAGATTGAGATCTTTTTTATCTTCCTTAAAGCTTTTCTTTAATTCACGCAATTTTTCTATATCGTACATCTTTTCATGATCGACAATTTGATTTTCTTTAGCCCAATTCCTCAAATAATTTAGTTCTTTCTCGTAAATTTCTTTGTTTTTGGCATGGATTTTGGAGCCATAATGTCGATCATAGTTTTTTCTTAAAATTTCTTTTTTGCAGAACGGACATGATATTTTTTCACACTCCATTTATATAGAAAAAATTTGAGTGTGTCAAGTTTTACTATTTAGTAAAATATCTTTTTATTAAGGAAAAATTATCAACTTTTAAGCTTAAAGTTGGCAATAATTTGAGATAATTCAGTAGATAATCAAGGTTTTTTAAGGTCCCTTCACACTAGTATTAGAGTTTTTTTGAAAAATCCTGAAAATCTGCTGAATTGTCTCAAATTGTTGCCAGCTTTAGGCTTAAAAGTTGATAATTTTTCCTTAATAAAAAGATATTTTACTAAATAGTAAAACTTGACACACTCAAATTT